>NC_060262.1:34774433-36024433 GCF_021901455.1 Neodiprion lecontei
TTCGTCCATTCTGAGATATAAATCAGAACCTGTGAGTCTATCTGAAGAATGAAATATCCTGTGCATGATTTAGAGCCAGTGCATTTCGGTACTTCAATATCGGTTTGAGAGTAATTTATAGATGACACAGTAGAACAGAGATTTTGACAAGGAATAGCCATAAGACGCCAAGATGTCAGTTTCTTCGGAACTCGGTTGAAAAAGATGTTTGAGGTATGCTTGGTTTCATGAAAATTGCTTAGTTGCTTAAAAAATTGAGAATTTATAGAAGGTATGCTAAATGATGTTTCATTATAACTTTCCCCATCCGAAAAACCCGGTGAGTTTATATGTCTCGTCAACCGCGATCAACATTTCTTCTGTCAGGCGACATCTGGTGGAGAAATACAAAATTGGTTGCATATATATGCATATGCCAAGGTACATGCATACATCCAGGTAGCTAAAAATGCAAGCGATCTTTCACTTTTCATACAGCGCTTGGTAAAGGAGGTTACTGCTTCCACAATTCGTTACTACAAGTATTTAAACACTTGAATTTCCACAATTGAAAAAACCTAACTGAAAATTTTCGGATGAACCCAAGGAATCTCTGTTTTCATTTTATACAGTGGTACAGAAATCCTTAAGATTCATCTCGAATTTCCTTAAGGCGCCATACCACAGTAAAAATTCTAAATTTTCAGGTTTTTTTTTCATTTTCTGTTAGATGCATGTTTTAAGAATGTTCTCTCCAAATTTTATGAAAAAAATCGTAAAACTGACGAAGATTCAGCATTTTCTGTGAAACTGTTTCGAGCACGCCAGCAACTCCATTATATGGAAACTGCCGCTGATATTGTCACTATACTTTACAACTACGGTCATACGGGCCTCGCGAAAGTATTTAAAGTATTAGATGTCAAAATCGGTAAGTTAATAGTTTTTGTTTCATGTGTGAATTAGCTATCACTAAAAATTTGAAAAAAAAAAAATGCAGTTGTCCACCATTTTGTTGATTTTTGAAATACACATTGACTTTTTGCTACGTGGTGCTATAGACGTAGGTATCTAGTTTATATTTATATTTTTTTTATGATTAACGGTATAGTTTAATCGCAGTCAACGACCGAGCAACAATTTCACCGGAGTGCACTTTTCGGCTGAGAGAGGGGGAGAGGAGGGGGGTAGAGTACCGCATGAGGAATTTACTAAAATCACGGCAATTGATTGTGTAATTTATACAAAATAATCGGCTGTCAACAAGTGTTCGCCATCCCCTGAAAACGACAAACATCACACAGTATTCCAATTAAAGAAAGAAGCAATTTCGCGTTCATTCGGTCCATGACTGCCTGCAGCGCTTTGTATACCGATAATAATAAATAAAAATTTAAGACAAACAATTTGTCTTACGCGCATCATCCCAGTATATTCATCATGGTTATATAAGGGATTCTCCGTCAACTCGGCCACTTTTTTTTCGGCCATCTCAGATTTGCCCCATAATTCCTCATATCAAAATACTACTACAAGGTACTCTATGTGAATTTTTTCAGACTTTTTAATTCATTATTTGAGAAATTGCCATTTTTTTTCAAATGAATATATCTCGGAAACTTGAAGTAACTGAAAAAAAATGATTCTACACAAAAGTTGTAGTTTTTTGTCAGCTTTCGAGAGGAGTTTTTGAAAAAATTTTACGTTTCGGTAACGCTGATTTTTTACCAAAAAAGGAAGAAATCATTTTTTTTATTCAAAAAGGACCCTTTTTTTTGCTGAAAAATTGCAGAGTCTTCCAATATGTGTGACAATATCGCCAAAAAATCGCCCGAGTGGCACGGATCGAGGTTCTAGGGTAAAAAAAATGAAGCCACACAAATTAATTTTTTTATACCGGAACCTCGACCGAATTTGTGTGGATCCGTGCCACTCTGGCGATTTTTTGGCGATATTTTCACACATATTGGAAGACTGCAATTTTTTCAGCAAAAAAAAAGGTCCTTTATGAATAAAAAAAATTATTTCTTCCTTTTTTGGTAAAAATTTAGCGTTACCGAATCGTAAAAATTTTTTCAAAAATTCTTCTCGAAAGCTAATAAAAAAACTACAACTTTTATGTAGAGTCATTTTTTACAGTTACTTCAAGTTTCCGAGATATATTCATTAAAAAAAAAATGGCAATTTCTCAAATAATGAATTAAAAAACCTGAAAAAATTCAGATAGAGTACCTTTTAGTAGTATTTTGATATAACGAATTATGGGGCAGATCTGAGATGGTCGAAAAAAAAGTGGCCGAGTTGACAGAGAATCCCTCATATATAGAATGACATATGTAACTTGTTATACGTATATCATACTACACGTAATAAGAAAGCAACGCACCAATTCGGTGATAAATGAGCCAGTTAAGTGGAAATGTTTTATTGTATAGCTCGGTTTAAGAGATGAGACGTTGTTCGGTTATATTAAAAAAATACAAATTGCACTTACGCAGTTGGCAAAGACAGCTCCCTGATCTCCAATAAGTTTCTTCGTGTTTCGCAGTGGCGTCTATAATTGTGCAGAAACAAGACAACTGTATTAGTAAATTAAAGAGAATAAAATGTGAGGCAAATAACCCATTATTTCAAGATAATCGTAACAATTACATTCCTATTCGTACAAATAGGAAAAATTTTTAAATTAATAATAAGAATAACGTGAAATTATAATTTATTACTTACCATTCCACCGATCGTCAAATCCAAATCATCAGGTATGATTAAGACTATATTCGAAGCTGTAATCGCAATCGGTGTACAAACACATATCAACGCAGTGAGTATTGGGATACTCATTATGCAGCTTATCCTTACGTATTTTAATTAACAAAGGAACGATTTGCTCAAAGATATCTCAAACATAAAACAACTGTACTTTTACATAACTTAATAAATTGTGAAGAGTGATAAACATATACCAGTGCCACTGCAACGTTTGCGTATGAAATTTTATATGAAATGACGCACTTTACGCCGCAATCACGGGTCTACTGCCTACGATGGTGCTTCCCCGTCAATTGTTTCAATTTGAACATAGCATGTTCATAGTCATAAATACAAACAAATATTAAAGAAAGTTGGCCTTAGGAAACAATATGTAACAGTTGAGTAGGTAGGGTGATCGTTGGTGGGTAAATACATACTTACCCTAGGGACTTTCATGTCTTACCAGCCTGTAGAGACGCGCTGATAAAACAGAACTCACACACCTGCATATTACAGAACATACTTATGGCCTACTCATCTCTGCTTATGGTATATATCTAGGTTTTAAATTTATCCAATGTATTTGTACTCTTCTACCATGCAATACTCATAATAATACCTTGATTATATCCATGCTACTGTATTGTGCTCTTTTGCTGTTGTAAGGGCCGTTTGACCCCAGAGTCTAATAAAACTCTATATCTCTCTGAGATCTCTAGGTATATACGAAAATTGTCAATACTGCTCGCGAAAATGTATACAAACACAATACTCGAGCCTGTCAGAATTTTTTTTAGAAAAATTCTAAATCATATTAAGGAACAAATAACAACATAATTGATGCTGTGGCATTATATCGATTACAGCAAAATTTTTGCAAACGCCTTTCGCCACGTGATCTTGGCTGATACCAGCGCTGCCTGCGACGCCTACATCAAGTCATAAGTTCACAATGGTTTACAATAGCTGCGATTGCGAATGACGAGAGCCTAGTGTATTCCAAAAAATGTGGTACGATTGTTTTTTTGAATTCGTTCCTCTTTTCGCGTAGATAAAAGTAGACAAATTACCACTGCGTGGACAATTCGACTAGTACTCTGAGCAGTCAGTAACTATTTAATTAGCGTACATTTTACGAGATACCTAGGTGCATAGCTACACTAATCTGATTACTTAATTAATTCAAGGCATTTGAGTTATTGCTCAGAATCAAATAAGGCACTGAAAAATTACCTCGAATGACAGATAAATGTGAACATTGTGAAATACATCAATAATTCTGTGGAATCCAGAAATTATTCGTAGCTAAGGAGCTTTCAATTACTACGTGGGCGCTTATCATTGAGGTTAAGGCTAGTGATTCAAAGTATGTCCATGTGATAATTAGTGCGATAGTGAAATCTTCAAAGTAGAAAGTCACGTTTGTCATGGGGAGTAACTTGTGAGGTGAGCTTTGTACGTACGAAATTATTCGTGTGCGTTGTTCGTTTACCGTTCTTCGTTTGTGTCAAAAATTTTAAGAAACCATTGGTTGTGCCCTAAGTAAAAGCTGATTCTACAAGTATTCGCAGGTATACATCCATTACTTTTGCCAACTCATTCTGACTCAGATAAAACTGTCGCGAATATCACGTCCTGCAATTTTGCTGACATATTTTACTACATTTCATTCATATATGCGTACCGACTTTTGATTATCATCTATGTATATACCTACTTCTAATAATAACTTTCTTTGTTAAATAGCTTGAGCCAAAAAATTGTTCAGGCACCAATTGGCTTGAAATGTTTTTATTTTTTACTATTGTAAAATTCCAAGCATTCTTGTGCCATTTATTGTAATTTCGTAACTGAAAAATACAAATTGATTAATGTCTAACGGGTTAAAAAGGTAAGGGTAATCCTCTCATTGTGACTTGCATGTTGTTCGCTGGTGCTGGTGCTATTTAAACTGGCTGGGATCTGGCTGTAATTGTTATTTTCATTATCACCAGAAGTTGTTGATCTATTTGCAACTCACCACTTCACTAACTCAACAAATAAAGAAACTAACACACGTGTATTATTAGTCTAAGAATAAGGACATATCCGCGTATTGCTTAACTCATTATTTTCACAATACCATGCGATGGTGTTTTTCAATTACTCAAGTGAGTAGCCGTTTAGCTAGATATCTTAGTCGTATGATTACGAGTTTTCGCATTTGTCAACCAACGCTAATTGTTTTTCAACCTTTTGTAATTCATTTATTTCAAATGTTTATCATCTTGCAAACTTTGCTTTCCAAGTTGTGGTTTTACATCCTTGAACTATGTTATATTAAAGATTACGAAAACCTGAAACGACGTGATAAGATCAAGGCTACCATTTTGATATATTCTAAATGTAGAATCTAACTGATTACTTTAAGCTCACAGCTTATATATTTTTTCATTTGGATAGTACTTTAGAAGTTGAATAAGGAAGTTTAAACATTTTTAGGGTTTTCAATTTAATTGCCATTGGTAAGTTAAAGCTAGTCCCAGTTAATGTGTCCTCACAGATATCGATACCTTTATGAGATTGAGAAAATGTCGCTATCGTTTGCCAAAAGTCCTTGGACGATGTGATTTGTGCTACTGTGGTTCGTTATCTAACTAACATCTCTGAAATAAGTCAGAAAAGAAAATAATTTGAATCAACCAAGTTTTTTCTACAGTTTTCACTAAATCATTCAAATGATTTTCTATTAACTTTGCTTCCAATTCTCATGAATGGCAATTCATACTTTTGAAATATAGTATAATAGTTTTGCAAAGGCCTAAAATTTAATCTTGTTTGAGAGAAATTTAAGAAGTTGGGGAAAAGTATTTTTAAATTTTCCATCATTTACTCCTTGCCCAAGTTGTATTTTTTTTCATATCATTTTGTAAACGATCTTATAACAGAATGTTCTTACATTTTAATCGTACCATATCCTGGTTTCTCAAATCCTGAAATACTGTGTATCATAATATGAGTGAAAGATTGCTACTAAAATTTGTTAATACGGACATCCTTGGCGTTATTGTTCTAATTTTTTGCTGATCATCCTAATCGGAAAGATAATTTTATTCATTGTCATATGGTTCTTTCTTACAGCCGCAGTTAAATTCATCACAAACCATTGAAAGAACAAAAGTACAGTTTATGGAAAGCAATTGGGTGAATGATTTGTGCGACCAATGATTGCCAATTATTGGTTGTCGACTACTCCTAGCGATGCTATATGACAAGCAAAAGTTCAATATAAAGTAATCGGTTTGTCCAACTTGTCGAACTTACCTTAAACTCCAAATAGATTGGCTCTCCGTAATTATCATCCATCTCGTACCAATTGGCTTCTTCATTCCTAAAATAGTTTAAGAAACACGCCGAAGGTACAGATCAGACTCTGTCCCTGGCTTTTGTGGTGATGGTGAGGAAGAGAGTAGGTCGAAAGGCAAACCATACCACATCCACGTCTTCTACTACCACCACGGAGTATTCTGAGAGCAACTTTAATCAACTGAGTAGCGGTGGTTCGTTTAGCAACTCTGCTATCACTTCCTCTCTTCGGCGTATGACGCGCGAACAGCTTAAAGGTTTACTAAGGGATCGAAGGCTACCTGTCTCAGGAAACAAGACAGACATGGTACACAATCCTCGGTCATATAAAAAAAGCAATGCTGCTGCTACTGATTAACGTTATAATACATGACACAGTTTTTGAAAATTGCTTTGGTAATCCTTAAATCTGGACACAAAAAACGCCCTTCCAAAAAATTTCTTTTCCAAGTAAAACTTTGAACGTTTAAGTAAGATTTAATGCAGTAACTTTGCATGTCAAAATTTTTCATCACCGACGGCTTTTCTTCGATAATGTGTATTTGGTACCTATCAGTAGCATCAGTTTACTTTATATGGATTCATGTGATATATTATCATTCATCCCATATGCACTACAGTGGTATTATTTTAATTTTCATTTGCCAGCCTCTTCCTAGAATTGTGTCTCTATTTTAAATTAATCTTGAATCCCAACAATCTAGGGTTTCTCTGAAAATATTTAGAGATCTCTTGACATTAAATGTCAAATGTCATGATTAAAAACTTGAAAAAGTGTCGTAAATTCAAACTTATTCCATCTAACCAATTTGGCTCATACTGTATGATAACACAAATTTATTTAATTTTTAATTTATTTACACATTTATTAACTATTAATAAAACGAAAAAAATCTGTAACTGTATGTCATGCATACATTTACTTAATAATTAAAATTAAAATACTCTGCTTGCCAAAAATATTTTTGTCGAGTTATTTTTTTTTGACAAAATTGACATATTTTAGGAAAAGTCAAACATTCAAATATCCTGTGCGATCTCTGAATATTTTTTTATCCGGCCCAAATTCTTGGGGAATGAAAATATCTTTGATTATGGTGGAAATTTGAATATTAAAATTTAAAATAGCACCTCTATAGTGAAAATTTGATGATAGAAGCTAACATCTATATTTGGAATTCAAAACAGTTGCATCCAAAATGTTCACGTTGATAACAAATTTTTTTCACCCTTCACCTAAGCATGAATATTTCTACGACTAGCAGATCATTTCTATAATTAACCAAATAACTCTTTATAGCCTACACACATTATAAAGACTTGATAATTGCTTGCATGTTTTACTTGTGTTCATTATGATCCCGCCATACTAATAAAATAAGTAGCTATTGCTTAATTCATCATTTTTTTAAACGTAATTTGTTGTTAATGTGTGCTATTTCAGAAATGTATGTCTGGGTTTAGGTACTGCTGATAAACACGTGATTTTGTATCATAGACACATGTTGTTAATAGGAGATTCGATGTAACTAAATACCACACTTTGGACACCACATAAATTAGTCAATTACATATTTCCGAACAATTTTAGAGTGTGAAAATCGTCTCTATTTGTTCGTAAATTTATTATGGTCACTATTAATTTAAAACGTGGCTTCAGTCACTAATTGACTTAGTCCAATTTCAATTATCGGTACAACAACAAATAATGATTCGTAGTACGAAATTTAGTATCAGTTTGTAGAATGATAGTAGGGAGACAGTTGCCCCTTGACCCTCCACTAAACAGACTGCCCAATGATAATGAGTCAATGATACACCAGTCAGCCAGTACTCACTGGTCAGTTCTATTCGGTTGCTCGATTTGCTTCACTTTAAATTTAGAGGGGAAATAACAATGGGTAATCGTGAACTGAGGCCATACAAAGACTATCTGGTCATTGATATGAACTTGGCTGAGCTGTTTGAAGTAAATTAGACGTAAATAAACAGTTTTCCTGTACTATATAGTTTTCGCGTTATTCACTCGAAAATGGCCGTTTGTAATATTCCTTTTAAAACTGAATTCTCCACAGACTTTGTAGTTTAAATCAACATTAATTATCGCACGTTATAAATACATGTAGATACAATTTCGATATTTTACAACGCCATATGTTTGAAATGGTAACATAATTAGTTGCGTAAGTGAAGCCAGTTTCAAAGCCAACATTACGACTGTGACACAGGCCTTGAAATCATTGACAAGGATAGTGAGAGTTTGAATACTGAATTATTATGCCCTCACCCAAATAGTTGGAACCTTAGGTCTTATTGTTCGTGTGTTTAAATTAGTTGAACTAAATTTATGTCAGAAATCCTGCTGAGTAATACTTCAGCCATGTCGTAATTCTGCAAATTTTGCAATTTTATTTGTGCTGACAAGCATAAATTTCCAATTGCAATCACAGTATTGTAATCCCGCACTAAAGTAGCTTTGTTAATTTTGACCTAGCATAGATGTTACTAATAATGGAAAATTCTCTTGTTCAACTTACAATTTTCGTTGAATCATTCTTGTTTTTAACCATCAGATAAATCGGTTGGGAGCTACAATGTCGGAGAACACATCAGCCGTCAGACGTACTAAGGATACTTCAACTGCTACAAATGGTACTCGACAAAGTACACCGGCAGCAAAGAAATCCTCCCATACTTCACAATCGCATTTGCATTCCAACCAAAACAGTGATTTGGATGTAGATCCCGATAGCTTAACGCTATGGCATCATCCAATAAAAACATTGAACTTTTTTCTACAAGAATTACTTATCAATGTTGTTAGTTTAACAAAAAACACTTTCAAATATAGAAAAACAGTATGGAGTATAATAATGATCGCCGGATTATTTTTACTTTCGAGCAGAGTCTCTGGACCACAACAACAGGTGAGATTATATTTTTGAATATCCATATAACTATGATTAATACCAAAACTTTAGATAATTTTTAATATATTTAGATATTACTAGACCTTTATTAAACAATGAGAACAGAGCATTGAAGTTTCATATTTTCTTCTGCAAAATTCTAGTGTGTAGTTTCGAAACAAAAAAAAGAGCACCACAGACTTATATTAAATAAATAATAGATTTCAATGTAAAAATATATCTATCGTACAAGTGGATCAACCCGAACTTATTTAACCTGGTTACCACAGCTGTTTAAATCCTGGGAGGCCACCGTCGTATGGTGGTTCTACTGGGTAGGACTAGGCGTATTATCGAGCGTTGGCCTGGGAACTGGGCTTCACACTTTTGTCTTGTACTTGGGACCTCACATAGCCTCTGTGACGATGGCAGCTTATGAATGCGGAGGGTTAAATTTTCCCGAGCCTCCTTATCCAGACCAGATCGTGTGTCCATCTACAGTAGATCCAGCATGGACGGCCAGCGTCTTGAATATCATGAGAAAAGTACGCATTGAAGCAATGCTGTGGGGTGCTGGTACAGCTTTGGGGGAATTGCCACCTTATTTTATGGCACGAGCTGCACGACTTAGTCGGCAAAGCGATAAAGATCACGACCAAGGTCAGGATCAAGAAGAGTTGAGAGAACTCGAAGCATTGGAGGCACTGGAAAATGGAGAAAAATGTGTTTCATTGGGAATGCGTGCCAAACTAGCAATGAAACATTTTGTCCAAAAGGCTGGCTTCTTAGGAATACTTGCTTGTGCATCGGTAATTTTACAATACCCAATATCCATTTATTTCACGATAAAAGTGAAACTTGCGATTGTAATTAAATATTTGCATTATAGATACCAAATCCGTTGTTCGATCTTGCCGGATTAACTTGTGGACACTATCTTATTCCATTCTGGACTTTTTTTGGTGCAACACTAGTCGGAAAAGCTGTAGTAAAAATGCACATACAGCAATTAGCAGTAATTGTGGCATTCAACGAGGAACTTTTAGATAAAGTAATTGCTTTGTTAGCAATTATTCCAGTCATTGGCCCAAAGTTTCAAGAACCCTTGAAGCGGTATCTTATTGAACAGAAACAAAAATTGCATGACAAATCCTCTATAGTAAGTATCAAAATAATGATCAATATTATGTTGATTTGGTATCTTATTTTACTTAGATTTCGAATGAATGCAATTTATTTCGGCTATGCAAATACTGTATAATCAATGATTTGCACTTTTAGGAAGGATCTACAACAATTTCTTGGCTCTTTGACAAGTTCGTCATGTTGATGGTGTGCTACTTTCTCGTCACAATTATACATGCTTTGGCACGTAACCACCATCGTCGACGTACAAAGTCGTCAACTGATTAATCTTTAGAAGAAAATTGAACACGGACTGAAAAATAACTCTTAAACGGTGGGAGGTAGCACTGATGGAATAGAAACTTACACCATAGGCAAAGACGTGCATAGATGATTCGAGTATTTTCCAAAAATGAAAAGAACTACTCGTCGATTATTATGCGCAGAAATGAACAATGACTAACAGATATCATGTGAGATATCATTTCATATTTTGATACCTATGTAGCTAGGTTAGCCAATCTAGGTATACATGTTAGAGCGGATACTAAAAAGAATGGTTTGCTCAATTGGTGTGCTACTAGCAATGAGTGAAGATCATGTTGTTAGTTGGGGCTTATTCTGGTAATACAGAAAGGCAAAATTATTTATTATTTCCTAATTACAAATGTCATTGAGAGGGTGATTTTTTTTTTCATAAATAGTACTTTTGGGTTTAAGGTAGTACATATAAGTTGAGCCTGGTACATCAATAGACATGTCCAGCTAAACATGGCATAAAAACTAAGTACATGTCGCAATGGGATGCTTTCTGAAGTTACTGAAGCGACACAAAGTCTACTATATGAATTGGTATTTCATTTTTACATTGTCCGTATGCTTATACTGTACCTAATAGCCAATATCACAACAATATAAACTTTCCATTTTTAATGGAAGACTTGTGATTTTCAAGAACTTGATAAATGATGTTATTTAAAGACTTCAATACACTCGTCGCACGTAGTATTTGTGTTGCGTCAAAGTAATCCACATCGACATATAAAGGCCTTGATCATTATAGACATAAGCATAGTTAATTTATGAACTGTAACAGTCCACGGTAATCTTAATGCGTCAATATAGTAATGGAACCGCAGAACCATAGGACAAATCATAAATTGGATTTTTATTTATCCTAAAGCCAGATCCCTACATTTGATGCAGTATTACGCAGTGATTTCATGGTGGGAAAATAAAAGAAAATCAACGGTATTGTGAGTAAGAAAATTTTGCGTGCTTGATCTGCAAAAAGTAAGAAGTCATAAAGATACCACTACACTTTTTGTATGAACGCGGGGATTTTCATATATAATAGTTATTTGTAATATAGGCATCTCTGTATCTAATTCAAATTTTTTTCATAAAATCACAAAAGATTTAAAAATCATTGGACACACACTCACACTGTATGGGTGAATCGTTATTTTCAACCGTGTTCTTGGGCGTAAATGGTAACATCTAAAAGTAAGGAAGCGAAATATGCAATTTGAAAGAAATCTATAAAGACATAGTTAGATAAGAGGCGGATATTGTCTGCCATTTGTATTACTCAAACGATAAAATAGGTCATAGGCTAGGCATTATTATCAAACTACTAGCGAACAATTTACTATCCTGATTTTTAACATGGTGTTGCAGATAGAAAAAATCGAACATCAGTACCTATTGAAATACATTTTCGATATTTTTTAAAACTACATCCGACCGGAAAAAAAACAATTATAGAATTCCGTAAAAGTGATTTAATTTAAATAGCTACGGGAATCAATTAGGTAATACCATTATGGTGAAGCAATGAATTATGTCGCACCGATTAGAACGGTCAACAAGAAACTAAGAACGTGTTCAGCAGAATGATTGTTAATAAATGACATTCTTCATTAGAATAAAATTTAGTTCCAAAATTACAACTAAATAATGTGTACTGTATCAGGTGATTAGAATATTATTTGATCAACACATTATTGTTGTTTATATATATTGTTGTTATTATTGATATGTAATTATTATTTATTATTATAGAAATAAGTGGCGTGCTTCCCGAGTAATCTGTGTAATGTAAGTGTGAAATGTCTGGACACATTCGTATGCAATTGAATATGATTAAAAATAAAAGGTATAGTAATTTAAAAAAAAAGAAAAAAAAACTCAAAACAGACAATCTGTCTAAAACTTTTATTTTTCAAGTTATCATCGACGTACTGCTTCACAGAGTTTGGGGCAAGGAGCATTTGGTGACTCCCTAATTACAAGAGTAGCCATTGCCTACTGTATTGCAAGTTAAAATAAGTAAGTAGTATTTACATTCAACAACAGCTTGTATTATTTTACTAGATTTTACGTTTATTTGGATTTTACAAGATGACTAAGTAGTTGAACTTGGTTCAGCGATAAAGGTGATCTGCTTGAATATTTGCAGCTATTTCAGATTCCCATTTATCTCCATTGTTGAGTAGCTTCTCTTTATTATATAACATTTCTTCGTGAGTTTCAGTGGAGAACTCGAAGTTAGGTCCCTGAAGAAAGAATTAATAATTGAATTTCATTAAATTATAAATGAAGTTCCAGTTAGCAACAGAACGTGTTTAATTTTTTTTTTTAACAGAATAATGCCTTATTTAATGCCTTCTCTTCGTCTAATACCTTTACAAAATGCCATCTTTTGTATAAAAGTATTAACTTTCTGTGAGAGTGATCAATATTTCGAATCTTAGATGTCAATAGTTCATTTCAACGAAAACTAGTGCGCTCATTCGTTAGCATAAAGTATGCTTAGGCTGATTTTTGATAGTGTATCAATTTATATCGTGTTCATAACCTTAAGCGAAACGAAATGTTACTAAGGCAATCAAAAGTCAAATGAGGTAAGATTTAAAAATATGCCTATTCTTTCATACCTCCACGATGGCATCAACAGGACAAGCTTCCTGGCAGAACCCGCAATAAATGCACTTGGTCATATCTATGTCATAACGAGTTGTGCGTCTAGAACCGTCTGGCCTTTCCTCTGCCTCAATTGTAATTGCCTGAGCTGGACAAATAGCCTCACATAGTTTACATGCGATACATCTTTCTTCGCCTGATGGGTACCTTTACAAAATTTTAGTAATGATAACAACTTGACTAATAACAAGTGATTAAAGCTTGAAATAGTCACCTTCTTAGCGCGTGCTCTCCTCTGAATCTAGGGCTTAAAGGTCCCTTTTCAAAAGGATAATTTATAGTAGCTGGTTCTCTTAGCAAATAAGAAAAAGTGATTCCCATTCCTCGAAAGATTTCTAAGAGGAACATATTGTTCACTGCGCGATCCGTAACATCATTCCATTCCATCGACTCCTCTGGTGGAGTAACAATGTAGTACTTGTTCCGAATCGAAGGACTGGTAGCAACTGCACAGCGAGCTGCACCCAGAAGCTGCTTACCTAAAATTCAGATATTTTTCAAAAGACGTATGTAAATTTCTTTAGAAGATATTGCCAAATAATAGTAAAATTAGTATTTCATAACGGTTTTGAGGTTATGAACCTATTACACAATAATCTTCACTTTACACAGAACTTGGTTAATGGATTTCGACTTCAAACAAAGGCCATTGGCCAGAACGTAAAATTTTATTCAATGACAATTGTGTTTGCGGGTTTTAATGAAATTATTATTACCAGTCTGTCGAAAGATCTGCACGGTCGCCATGGCCGCTACCTTTTAAAAAAATCTGTGTGCCAATGCGAGTGAAGTTAACAAATTTCATGTGAGTGTTGGTACAACGGCTGGAGGGGCGAAAGAAGAAATACGCATGCATGCGCAATTCGTAGTGCATTCGAAAAATGGAAAGTTCAATTTTATGATTCTATTTGAGGGATAATAAGTTATCAGTTATCACGAAACCACGGTCGGTTTTGGGTAATGTGCTACGCAGTTAACGTCGAGTAGCATGAAAAAATAATTCACTGTGCATTAAGTGATGGGCCAAGGATAAAATAATGCCCAAATTTTGCGTTCATCTGAGACAACAGTCGGCTCGTAATTATAACGTTGTTTTGCCAGTGCCGTACATATTTATATAACATAATTCGCACACAATTGTGCGGCTTTCTATTTCCTAATTAGCTGTATATAGTTGAGACCGCACAATCTTTGCACAGACAGCATGTTTCTATAATATCAACTGATATCATACAAATTACTACACATAATAGTACTATCACAGCATAATCAGCGGGCTACGCGTGAAAATCCATCATATCGTATTAAAATAACGTGAATACGATCATGTCTAAACGCAACATGTGCAAAGGTTGCATGTGTACAGGCATGTCATGCCGAGGCACACCGCGTAAACGCATTGCACAGTCGAGCTGCGCCTGTCAGCGGTAGGTAGCTTCACTGCTGAGGTCCCGTATTCCCGATTTCACGCTTGGTGGGTTAGATTGTTGTGTCAATTCCTCGGAAGTTTTTATTCTCGGTGCATGGTGGACGGAAAATATTTTCATAAGTATCGATGAGGTGATTGGCGTGTAATTATTTATCTCTATTCAAAGACCCAATCTCGGTATGACATAGGGTAGGGGAAGTTGGCTCGATGAAAAATTTCGACAAGAGAAATCCGATCTAGGGTATCAGCAAGAGCCTCGTTCCTTACTCCATGGTGCCAAAGGGTCACGTGACCCTTATGTTTACCAAAATGGTGTTCTTACTGTTTTGCAAGAATTTTTAAGTTCTAAAAATGATTAAATAAGGTCCCGCCTATTGTTTCCGAGTGTTAATGTCTCATTACTGATACCCAACGGATGTCCTTTCTCGCATCAGTTACGATGCGAATGTTTTCAAGACGAACTAGCATCGTTGAACTACCGAGCATTCTCTCAATCAACACGGAACTGCTGAGCAGAAATAGACTAGATAAACTGACTAGATTCTTCCATTTTCGCCACCTTTCGCTCATTATCCACCGTTCACGTTATTATCGAGTATTTATCTTACAGCTGTGATTTTTTTGTCATCTCATTGTAGAATTATCACGGACAATGAACTCCATTTTGGGTGCAACTTTACGGTGTGTATTTGTGTGGCAGGTGCTAGACGAAGGTCTTGAATGGCTTTAAAGAACTACACGGTACTGCACCTGCTGTTATGCTGAGATTCTTTAATTCTAGGTAATGTGCTATAGTTTGCTGTCAATATAATTTTTTTTTTCTCCATCTTTATTCTCTTTACGCTTACCACTGATGCTGCTTACCAACATTGTTTCACATGTTGTGACTGTTGTACATATCTACAATATTAGTTCAAGCTCACCTGCTTTTGTTGTGATTCTCTCGAATGAATTCGTGTCAATGAAGTTCAAAAGGACAAGTCGACCCTGTTATTTACACTTCAGGACGGCACGTCTTTTTAAGTTTGCGGCTGATAAACTTTTCAATGTGTACATAGCTATATGACTGCACCAATTGTGCACACAGATCTAACAATAACATTTCACCTGAAAAAATTTCAATTGTTAAAAAAATAGCGAGTTCAATTTACATAATAAATTAAGTAAATTCAATGTTATTATAATTAAGAACAATCTATTGGGTTTCAGTTCAGTATCGTCCTTACTCATAAATACAGCAGTTCAATACAGATGAATAGTATGATTATTGTTCATTATTTTACCCCTTGGTCATTGCACGAGTACAAAGTTAGTCTTATTGCCAGAAAACTTTAAAAATATAAATCCCAATATCAACTTTTAAATCGATTTGGCCTAATATACAGATCTAGTGTTCAATTCAGTTTGATACATTCTTGAATAATTATATTGCATATTTTGTTATGTCCGTTTTGAATTAGCTGGAGTAAAATTGGCGATGACTGAACAAACTGTAGAATTAAAAACTTTCTTTGTTAACTATATTTTATATTTATGAAATACAGTTTTCATTCATCTTCCGCTGATTCCTATTGAACTTTGTTTTCAGCTGTGGCTGTAGATGATCTAAGGAACCACTCAGCTCGGATGGAAAAGGAAATCTAAATGACACGCAGTGTTTCAGTATAGCATTTAGAGCTACGGCCATAGGCTCGTCAAAGATGGCCACAAATCAAGTGGATTATCAGTGGTGAGTACAAAAAGTTTTGTCAGTCATGAGTCAGATGTGAAATATTTATTTAAATGCACGATATAAATACATAGGTATGCATAATAGAAAATATGGTTATAAGACGCCATCAGATATACAAATAGCTTTTTCACATTTTTACAGGGCTTATTCCATCATGGATTCTTCCAGAGTTTCAACATTTTTGATATCAATTTTGTTGATTGTATACGGCAGTTTTCGATCACTAAACATGGAACAAGAAGCCAGAGAAAGAGAGAAAGAGAAAGAACGAACTAATTTGCTGTCAGGAATAGTTAGCACGGGACCTTCCGATTGTGCTAATGGCGGAGGCGTTCAAACTCTAGAAACTATGCACGCTCTATGTTTGCCTCTCGGAGCTTCAGTTTCCCTTCTGATCATGTTCTTTTTCTTCGACAGCATGCAAATGCTCTTTGCAATATGCACTGCAAGTGAGTATTACTTTAATATGCAATAGTTTATTCGAAAAGAAAAGATAAATTTTCATTTTTCCTCCCAATCCCTCATACATACAATACGTATGGTTTATACATAATAATCAAACTGTGCTGTTTGTGTACTAGAAGTAAATTAATCGTTGATTAGCTCACTTAAATTTTTCTCAGATGAGAATGTTGCCACCTCAGTATAATCGAAAATTGGAAATTTCACTGCCAAAGCATTGAAAACATTTTCATGTTTTTGTTCCAGTTATAGCTACGGTAGCGCTGGCTTTCTTGCTGTTACCAATGTGTCAATATATCATCCGACCTTGTTCTGATGGGAACAAAATATCGTTTGGTATGTGTGGGAGATTCACAGGTGCGGAGCTACTGTCATTTTCCCTGAGCGTGAGCATCGTGTGCATCTGGGTACTCACTGGTCATTGGTTGTTGATGGATGCCATGGGAATGGGTCTGTGCGTCGCATTCATAGCATTTGTCCGATTGCCAAGTCTCAAAGTTTCCACTTTACTTTTAACGGGACTCCTCATATATGATGTTTTTTGGGTCTTCTTCTCGTCCTATATATTCAGCACAAACGTCATGGTTAAGGTTGGTACTTGGCTTACAGGTGATCAAAACCACGAACTTTCATGCAGATAATGTTTAGATTTCTACGAAAGATGATTATACTTTATTTATTATTGTATCCAAATATTCATTACATCAACATTTATCTTCCACAGGTCGCAACACGCCCTGCAGATAATCCAGTCGGTTTGGTGGCACGTAGATTGCATTTAGGAGGTGTAGCCAGAGAAGCTCCTAAACTCTCTCTACCTGGCAAGCTAGTATTCCCATCTATGCATCAAGCAGGGCATTTTTCAATGCTGGGTCTTGGAGACGTGGTTATGCCAGGTTTACTGCTCTGTTTCGTCCTACGTTATGATGCATATAAAAAAAGCCAGTTATTGCCGGGCGGTTGTGAAACAGGTGTTCCTCCGCCACGCCATTTAAGTCGCATTAGTTACTTCCATTGTTCGTTGATTGGCTACTTTCTTGGACTACTCACTGCAACCGTCAGTTCCGAAGTCTTCAAAGCAGCCCAACCAGCACTCCTCTACCTCGTACCTTTCACACTACTGCCACTACTTACCATGGCTTATCTGAAGGTAATAATTTTAATGTTTGGTACGCTTGAACGTATTCTTCTTTCCCTCTCAATGAGAAATGGGAAGTAGTAACCAAATCTTTACTCAATGAAGAATGTTGATTTCATTTCTACTACAATTAACTGTTTGATATTTTTATTGAAGGCTCCTAATTTTATACATTACAGGGGGATTTACGTCGCATGTGGAGTGAACCGTTTATAACTCATCCACCTTCGAAACATATGGAAGTTTGACAGCTGTCACGATCCATGCCAAATCACAATTTCCACCACATAAACATGTATCGTGAGAATTTCGCTGTCATTCAAGATCATTATCTTTTTTTCATCAACATCATTTTGTGTAAGTAATTTTTTTCCCCATTTACTATTTTATTCATGCGCAGTGGAGTAGCGCATAAGTGCAGTGTCGAATTTGAAAAAGAAGAAAGAATTGTTTGTGTTATTACTTTTGACCCAAAAAAAATAATGAAACAATAATTGACGTCAGAGAATCTATGCAATTGGACTGCTTGTTAATAATCAATCGTTGTATTATGGGTAGATTGTATAGTTCAATTTAATTTTTTCTGACATTACTAGCTGGGGAAAATGGTACTGGATTACAGGAGAACTAATAATTAGCAGTTTATTGCAATTTCTAGTTTTCGCATTTTACACGTGATATAGGTAATTTATTATTATGTATCTCAATTACTTAATTTGGCTTTGAAGTGATTAAGAGTTATATGACATGTAGAGATAATTATCTTGCATGTCGACTTTGGTTTTAACGTGTAATTACAGTAATACCTATTCTAAATTTAATAACAATAGAAAATGTTTCCTTCAATTCCTCAAAAACCCAAAAAATATACACGTTGGTGCACTGTACGACACAGCTGCATGTATCAAAATTATACGTATATTACTTCAAGTCCCTTTTTCAAAAGTAAATCTACAAAAATATGGTTTGTGGCAAAAGGTATAATTATACGGTTTAATAGAATAACAACTGTGCAAAGTTTATATTAGAATAGATTTTGGTCATTCTACTGTTTGCTTTGTTAATATAGTATTTCTTAAACCTTACAAAATATTTTCAAAAGTCATTTCTTTCATTTAACGCAATAATGTCACGAGCATTTAAAACATTCAATGAATTTGTATGATCGATTCTGAAATATAATGTGATGGTAGACTTGTATAGCATTCTGTAGCTAAAACTCATTAACGTAATAGAGCAAAACAAAAATTTGCTAATGTGAAGAATTTTAATTCACATTCATTTTTGTGAAAATCATTTTCTGAGTTGTAATCTAAAGTTATGCGTGATTTATGATAAGTATTATCATTCATTAAGCGTATTTCATTTGTTATATTGTTGAATATTTACGTTAGATTGTTGCACTCTCCAGCAATTTAGAGATTATATCAGATAGATCATTTGGTAAATTTGTTACTGTTGGTGGCATCCCAGAATTTCTAAGACTGCCGGTGCAGATTTAGTCAAATTAGGTATTTATCGAGAAGCTGAGTCAGCGAACAGATTAATTTTTTTATTTTTATACTATTAATTACTCCCTGTCATCCAGTACCTTTTGGTCTATCATACTATTATTTGAATGTAAACACTAAAGGTACATAATTCATACAGAAAAAATGTGTTTTAATTTATTATGGAACGATTATAATTTGAAAGTGTACGTAACATATTATTAGAGTTATGACTATAAGTGATCATTTGACGATTTCGCAAGTGCATCCAGTGAAGAAGTGTGCAGGTTGTGACTTTATTTTAAAACCGCTTTAGTTTCATACAAAACAACTTTTCTGTACATACATACATATATACATGCATACATACATACGTACGTACATAAGTACATACATAGGTAAATACACGCACACACACATATATGATAATTTTTAATGTTTTAAGATTATCTAGAATTATCCGACATCGCAAAAAGTTGAAGTTATTTAAGTAAAATTGTTGCACGAAGTTACGGACAAGGAAAGAAATCTCTTGCATTGGAAATATTAAATATTTCCCTACATAAAAGTCTACAAAAAAATATTGAATTTCATCATTTTCAGGAGCAATAAAAGTAGGTAACGAAACATAATTGCTTGTGTGACAACGGTAGTACGCGATTTTGGTGAATATAATATTGTTTCTTGATATTGAAGAAAATTGAGGCACACTCCTTATAGCTCGTCGAGTTATTCAGTCAAGTTAGAAAATTTATTATAACGTGTTATCAATGGGTAATCTATGGTTCTTTCTATCTATGAATCCCCTGAATGCATTTCAGCAGTTATGCACATACTAGTCTTACCCCAATTCATACGTTAATTATCAGAAATTACAGCGTGCAAACCTAGAATAACAATCAACTATTCTGTAACTTACATCTGCAACTTTATTTATTTGCTAACTTAATATTAGCACAGAAAAATAGATCCTATATAAGTAAAATGATGTGTTGATATTAATGTTTTGAGAAGAAATCGATTTGAATTTATTCAAAAGTAAAATGAATGATCACACACAATGATATTCAAATTACTTTTGGAATAAAATAAATATATATACATATACATGAATTCATACATGTATTGAAAATATTCAACTTTCTCCTTGCCAGATATTTCGAACAAACATCGTACCCTTGCAAGAGACTGCTACGTTTCACTTATTGACTTAATTTTAAAATGAGGAATATGTGGAGAATGATGAATTAAGGTCAAACATTAAAATAACACTTGTATATGAAGAATTGCATCTTTGTCAATAATACCTAAATCAATAGGTTCATTATTACATGAGAAACATTGATAAAAAAACTTTAAGCTCCTGTGTGCCGACCAAGCCAAGCAAATGACGGTTCATTGATCATCAGAAAAATAGTATTTTGACATCAAATTACGTGTTGATATTGAAAAAATAGAGTTTAAGTATATATAATATGTACAATCAAATTTTCTTAAGTCTGTTACAACTCAAAGACGACTCTTATGTCTTTAAAAAAATTAAACACTGTTGTTGATCTATAATCTATAACCAAATGCATCAAAAATGTGGTTTAGAATTACAATCTCAAGATTCTAAATTATCATACAAATGCAATGCTTGATTAATTTATTGAGATTTCAAAGTTTTAAAAGATAGCATATCGTTCATTGCATGAACTTCACCCTTACTGTCAGCAGTTACTTGATATTATGTAATTTCAATATAAAATTGAAAGTTGACCAGAATGGTTGACTCTAAATGCCAAACATAATGTTCCATAAATTAAACTTTGTGTTCCAATAGCTTTATAAATTTATTTTGGACCTCACTAAATTATAATTGCTTCCAATTGTATGACAGAAATCTCAGATCTTTAACCCTCGAACGGTACACTTTCACAGCCGATCACTAACCGTACCCTTGAGTGTTTGCCACCCGACCGACTTCAAGATACGATGATTTCAGCTGCAATCAAGATTTCTTCATAAATCCAATGCATAATTGTCTGTTAAACGATTAAAAATGCAAGGGAGTAGGATAAAGTCGAATATCGCAACAATTGGTTATAAATACATATGAGTCATTGAAGTCTGGCGACTGAAAGCATTACACAATGGAAAAAAGAGCTGGGTATGCCACACCAAGTGTAACGTTCCTGGGTTAATTTTGAGCAATTTTCTTGCAGGGGGCGACAAAACTACCATAGAGATTATTCATGACCATAAGACTAAACGTTAGTTTATAAAATACATGAGAAATAATACATGTTCAAATAACCCAGATACATACTAATAATACATTTTCACGGTAGATCGAAACAAATTCGTATGTACTCAAGTATTGAAAAAAATGTTACATACCTAACGTCTCTGAGGATATCAGATTTTACGAAAATTATTATGAAACAAATCCAATGAGAATTCGGTATAAAAGATATTTATTTGTATAATTTCTAATGTATTGATAAACTAAGTATAAAGTTTAAATTAAAGAGTCTAAATACATTAGAAATACAATTTACGCTAGTATAAAAAAGAACAAAAAAACGAATTGAAATAAAAATCGCAAATTGAAACTTGAAACAGTAATTTTAATTATTTTTATTATTATTGTTACGATGTATGAGATGTTCTAACAATAAGAGCTCTCGCTTGTACTATCGCATGTGTGTGCGCATGGGCACCTGTGTGCTTGTGTATTATATACACCCTTCTATAGTTGCAATTTTCGCTAAAGATTAAATGGATGTCAAATATTTTCGAAACTCGATAAGTTTTAAACTTTTCTGTTTGCAAATTTTGAACGCCTGCCACCGTATATGTTAAGGTTTATTTTCTATATTACTTTGTCAATCAAAAATTCAGAGAAGTCTAATCGTGAAGATCTTATGATTTAGATTGTGAAATGTTGGCGCGAATTTATTGAGTACTCTTACCGTGTTTGCAAAATTATTGTAACTCACCACACCTTACAAAACTGTCACTGAAGGAAACATTTTGTTTCGTTCTATCTAACTAAAATTTACGAATTTCCTTGTAATTCTTAGTAACATGAAAGATAGGAATTTGTTTCTTTTTTTTTTTTCATATTGATCACAGGTATAAGCTTTATTTTGCTTTCGCTTATATGCTTAAACTATTTTCCCGTTGCTATTGTAGTGTTTTTGTGAATATGCGAACGAGAATTTTAATTTTTTATATTCACATAATATAGTTTGTATTATAAAAACCTGATATTCTGATTTATTGGACACTATTTCAATACTTATACATTATATATGGCCATCGATTACAACAGTGGACTTGATATCTTGTCATTCTTGCCAATTTTATCTGGGTATTAGAAGAATTTTGTATAGTTTATAAATAATAAGTCACCACTTATTTCCATCCAACCCATTCAGTTAATAATTTTGCTTTTTCTATTGACAATGGGCTGATCACAATTGGTAAAATTTGAACGTCCTATTAATTTCACGATAAACAGTTTGCCATTAATGGAGGAGAATTATCTTTACATAAATATCACAGACTGTATTGGTCATCTATTTATTGCACGTCATTCCATCGTTGAATGTTTTACCTAGTTAGATGTGTTTGAGCCTGTTATTTATTGCCATCTTGTTATGCTGCTGCTTTTGCATAGCATGACACAAACGCATAACAAACGTCCAACTTTTGTTCATTTGTGATACCAAGGTTTTTGCAATCGTTACAGAAATTACCAAGTTGAAGTTGACCTACAGGTCTTGTCATAAGAAATACTTATTTTGTACTTGCTTATTGCATGTGAGTAAAAAGTATGCTTGATTCAAATTGTACATCGTCTTGCCATGTTCTGTATCGGCGACTTCCGCAGCCGATAGAAAGTTATGTTTTCATAGGTTGATTGGAACTGAACCAATTTTAAATAATTCGTAATAACTCAATTTATTTTTATTTCGATAGATGCTTTCTTTGAATAAATTCGTACCATCAGAATTTACTATTTCTTTATTTTAGCCGAATAAACTCACTTAAAATAATTATGCATAGCTGTGGTCATGTAGTCGACAAATATGCATGTATATATTAACAAGAACCATTCACATTTTCTCAAACTATTGGAGAAACCAGCTTCCCTGAAGCAGCAGAACTTGACATCATAAATCACACGGTACTTTGACTAATTGTCACTTTATCCAAATTCTTTCTGATACTTTCTAACTCTTTCATATCTGAAACGGAGGCTTCACATTTATAGACAACCAAAGAATGATAGAAATGTACAGCGAATGCTATGAAAACAATAAGTACTGGAATTACAATAATTGTGCTAGCTGTGGCAGCTGTGAATGAATAGTCCCAAAATTTAACCCAGCATAAAATAGCTACTTCTACCAAAAAGAGAAATAGCCCTAATACAGTTGAAAATGCCCAAGCAAGTTCTATAAAACCGCGCATTCGCTCATGAGGGGATTCAGTTACTAACCGAGCAATTTGAAGTTTACTTATAGCTTCGACATTAGGCAGGAGATACGTACTAATCATAAGCGCAAAGATATGAACTGATACCAGGACAGTTGTACAAACAGCAAACATTACAAATAGCCATTCCGGTACTGCTGTCGGTTCATTTATTTGCAACTCCACCATAGCTACCTGAAACAAAGAATGACTTAGATTAAAATTTAAACTTATTTTCAACATAGTTTGCGACACATAGCAAATTGTATATTTTTCATGTATAATTTGTTCACCCCTGTTCAAATACTGAAGTCAGCTGATTCAATGTGAAAAAAAAATCAAGTTTGCAATTCCTTCGCACAAGATATTTTGCAATACATATTTAAAATTTTTATCCTAGCAGCAGTACATCACACGTTAATAGCTGACGTAATATTATTTTATGTGGTGTTGTAAGATTAAGCATCACAAATAATTGTAAATTTCTACAAGTTAGCTACTCGTTATTTCATTTCATATAGTTTCAGCGTTTACCATCCCAGAGTAGTTATATATCAAATGTGTATAATATTATGGCTGATAAGAAATTGTGTGGAACCATTTAAGCTAGTGCACATTAAAATTTGTGGTGTCCATAATTTTTGTGTCCTTCCACAGACTGAGACAGTATGTGTGCCATTAAATTCATAATGGTGAAGTATAATATTCACAAGCACGTTGGAATTAGTAACAGGAAATATCAGAAACTTACTGGAAGTAACAGAAAATTGTTTGGAAATAATTATTCGTTAGCACGTACCTGCATCAACGTTCTCGTACCTGTAATTTTGTTCTTGTTGTGTTGATGATAACTTTGAACTGATAAGGATAATTTATGACCTAAAGCACCTACATCAGACTTACGATATACACCGAGACTGTAAACCGAATATTCTAAATTGTTCCAGGAGCAATACTGTCAATTTGGTTGATACTCCAAATATCAACCCCAGAGTTAAACAACCATAATACTTGTTTGCCAATATTCGAGTCGACATTTTCCAGTTTTTTGGAATCTATGTAGCTATACCGAAATATTATAAATTTATTTGTTTTTCGTTTACGAAGTTTGTCAGTAACATGTCAAAATGTAATCAGCGTTTTTGAAGACGAGGATTGATTATACAAAAATCAGTTACACAGGGCAAATGTTCTACAGAATATGTTCTGCAGAAAGGAATTTGAGATTCTTATTATAAATAATCCTGCATAAATTATTCTACAGGAGAATTTTTCTACAGAATATTGTTCTACAAAACATTTTTCTACAGAAAGTTTTCTATGGAATAGTTTTCTAGTTTAACACAGCTACCATAATACTTGTTTGACACAAAACACACATAAATTCAACACAAATAATTTAAATTGAATTAGACTAAATTAAATTAAATGAAAATGTACGAAATTGACGATTCAATGTATGATTTTGAAAATTTGATGATTGCTCTGAATGTTGTGGGTTGTGCCAAACACAATCTGTAGGAAAATATTGTTTAGCATTTACTATGTAGCAGTGATTTTTGTAGAATTGAATCGCATTGATTTTTTTACATGATTTTAATGCTTTTTTTGAAATGCGATGAAGCTGAAGCTAGCTGCTAGAGTTAGTATCCAAACGTGTTAAACTTTTTGGAAATAGAAAAATGCAGTTTAATTTTATCCTCATGATTCTATAAAAGTATTAGGGGGTTGAAAGTATTTTACGAAATTTTGATTCACGAAATTTTTTTCACTACTTTATTCGAATGAACATTAGAACGTTTCGCTGCTACCTCTGGCTGCTAGCTTCAGCCTCGTTACAATTTGTTTTCATCTCAATGCAAATTAGGGAGTAGCACGGTGCACACGATAAATGATATAATTCCTTTCCTGCTCTATTATTAAATCAAATGGCGAACTAATAACTATCATCTCACCATGGCAAATCCACTTAGCAGTTCAGAAGTAGTTGCAGTAGCTTTCAGCTTAGCTCTACTCATGTGTAATCGCCTCCACGATAGTCCCTGAGGGCTATCCTCATCCTCAAGGTTTAAAGTTCTACGCGATTGCATACCTCTGTTGCTCATACACATGCAACAACAGGTGTTGCACGAACTGCTCACT
Organism: Neodiprion lecontei; assembly: GCF_021901455.1. Taxonomy (NCBI): domain Eukaryota; kingdom Metazoa; phylum Arthropoda; class Insecta; order Hymenoptera; family Diprionidae; genus Neodiprion; species Neodiprion lecontei. The sequence continues at coordinate 34,800,388 of NC_060262.1, forward strand.
GGATCCAAGTAATTACTATCGTTATATGAATTGTTACGTGCAATATGTGGAGGTGTAATCATGTCCAAAGCAACATATTTGTTGTTTTGCCTGTGCTGCAGAGAATTTAGTGTAATTTCATTTTGCATCAAGTGAAGCGGTTGTTTAGATCCATAGCTCAGGTACATATCATTAACTCTGTTCAGTTTCTGAAAATATCCCGATGTTGAAGGTCTCATTTTTTGTGCGTTGTTCAAATACTTCCACGAGGGCAATGGTAGATCTATTTGGGTTCCTTTTGTACACTTTTTGTAAAGCTCGTCTTCTGAAATTGATCTGCTTATTTCTGAATGCTGATAACTGGATCCGCTTGGTTCTCTGAAACTTTTATTATCAATATGTTTCTCCAAAGCATCATTTTGTATGATTTGGAATCTGTTTTTATCCATTTTTATGTTATGTTGAAAATTTAAATTAGTTTTCACAATTTTCAGTTATTCGCACACTTTGTAATAAATTATACAGAAAGTTATGCTGCGCGTATAATATAAGTTGATATAACGCATGTACATATATACGTATATATATTCACTCTGTTCATTGTAACAATTATTTTGAAGAGACACGTGAGTTTTAGTTCTTAGAAAAAATCATCAGATCTGATCTGGTTAAAATCCGTACCATCAATTGAAAAGTGACATTGGTTGTGTACGTGAACAGGTTGCACAGAAGTGAGTTACAAATGTTGATAAACACTGGTTATAAAAAATTCTCGTGCAGTTTATGTGCAATACCAAGAGTCTGGCCACGAATCAAAACAGAGCACAACTGTCAGCTGGGCTGACTAGCAGATGTCGTATAGCTTCAAAGGAGAAACGTGTACTGGCCTGGCATAACAGTTTCTAGGTACATACTCAACTAATGCTAAATCATAACAATGCTAATAATTGCCCCCGAACCATATCGCCCACGTAACTACCTGTGTGCTTTATCAGTGTGAGTTAAACTAATGAATATACTAACATTACCATCCAAGTACATAACTGTGCTGCTTATTTTCTCTCCTTCTGAAGCATTGAATGGAATTTTATGAAGCACGGCCCTCTGTAGAGAGAGAGAGATAAAGTGAGGGAGAGAGACAGAGAGATCGAGCTAGCGCGGGAGGGACAGAGAGAGTCAGTGACAGAAAAAGACGGGGAAAAAATCGGAGTGAGATGGAGTGTGAAGAATTCCGCCCCACCGTCAATGTAAAGGCTAGTCGTCAATTAGGAGATTCATACAACAGGTGAATTGTTCAACTCTAACTCATTGTCCAAGTGACTTGCAAAATAAGTACATCGTGTGGTTTAATATCACCTTGGCGTGGATAGGGCTTCCCAATTACATCACTGGTCAGCTCAACAGGATGTGCTAATATTCTGTTATTCGATTTGAAAAACAATACAACTATTTATATCTATCCTTTTAACTATTATTTCTCATCCTAGTAAATTGTATCACCAGAGGAGAAATTTGCGTAACTTTTTCAATTACATTCAATACACGAAGCATTTTTATATTATGATCGCACACGATAAGTCCGTAAGTGCTGCATAGGGCGTGTTCGGAAATTGACTGAAAGTACTGTCAGTACTGAAAATAGTATAGTTCAAGTGACGTATACTGTAGATTTTTAGTACTGACAGTACTTTCAGTCAATTTCCGAACAAAGTGTTGGTAGGAATTATACAAGAACTTTTTCATAACATCGTTAAATCGAAACTAGAATTTAGTATACAGTGAAACATAGAATTGGATATTATGTGTATCTATAATTTGCACTTTGTGTGCAACATTTAATTTACAATTTGGTTCTAAATGCAACAATTAAAAGACGATTTTTTATTTATTACCGTTAACTTGGCGTTTAGCGTTTTTTTGAGTACATGATAACTGGTAAGAGAGTGTATGTGTTAATATTATGAGTGGTGTTAGGTTTTTCTAGAACGTTTATTAATTTTAAAAAATCCCCACGTTTAGACTGAGAGAAAAATTCTTCAAGACACGAGATTTAGTGAAAAATCCAGGGCAAATTCACTTTCAAAGATATTTAATAAAAATGAATTTCCTCTGGAACTGATCCCATACGCTTTCTCTACTTATTTTGTTATTGTAGATCAGCTAAAAAAAAAATTTTTTTTAGCGTTTTACGGTCTTTTTTAGTTGTCCTTAATAATACCAAGGAGTCGTAATTAGGAGAACTTTTTAGAATTCTCGAACGAATTCCAAATAAGTCATCAGGTTAGCATAAATTAAAATATAAAAGAAAGAATATACATATCCCCAACCGAGTTTCTTTTGTTTAGACATTTCATTTAAATTGTTCAGAAGTAAAAAGTAAGAGTAAACATAACGACGTGATCAATGTCAACGGTTTGAGAAAGTTGTAGTATTTCTTCTATAAAATTCAAATAATTTTCGGCTATCGAATCCAAATTAATTATTTACGTGATGCTTTTTAAGACCAACCAAAGGTAGATGTTCTTACGACTTCGTGAACAGTTTCCGCGTTGCATGTCATTTATTTTTTAAACATGTCATTAAAAAGAACAGGAAGTACAAATTATAATTAAATTTTGTCAATGATCACGAACGATCGCGAAATCGAAAGAGCAATAGAGCTGAATGTTCAATACATGTATTACGTATAATAAGAAGAAGTAGTAATAATCATACGAGATTTATAAATCAATGATACGCAAAAGGTAAGACGAGACATGCAAGTTTATTTATCATCGTTAAAACCTAGCCCAACTTAGCCTCCTGCAATCTCTGCAGTCTGCACGCTATTTCATACGCAATTGCGCAGTTGCGTAGAACCACCAGCTGAGTGGAATCATAGTGGATTCAACGTCGAGTTGGTGATTCGAGCACTAGATGGCGCCAGCTCATCATCATCGCCTCCCGTCACTCCGCTCCCCGGAGTTCGTAATTCATATGTGCGTACCAATCCACGAAGCGCGCTGCTGCGCTCGTGACTGCGCCTAAAAAAATAAAATGGTCGCTGGTCATCAGGGTGATGTGTACGTGGAATTTCAAGCTTATAACAATTACTAGAAAGAGTATATAATTGATCAGGAGTGTTAAAAATGGGTGACATAAAAGCGCAGCATGGTGCGCAAGATATGAAGGGCTGGCTGTTTAAGTGGACTAATTACCTGAAAGGTTACCAAAGAAGATGGTTCGTACTGTCAAATGGCCTTCTGTCATACTACAGGTATATATACATATATATATATTTTTGACAGTACCTATCCCTTGTAATTTCTATTTTCAAATGTTTATTACGCAACATGACCTCAGGTCCATCGATTCTGAGTCGCTAAAACTGTGCGATTTTCAACGATAGTATTACAATTTCAATTCGCCGTCTTACAATTGATTACGTGTAGTATAAAACCTTATGCATACACGTCGCGTGTTCGTATTGTGCCATACATATCTATACACGTACATATGTATTGTACAATCCGCAATTACGCACATTTCACGTGTCACCGCTATTAATTGTCTCGATTCAATAATCAATATACAATAAATGTCCAGCTGCTGTTTGAATGCACGTTAGCTTTCTCTTAATTTCTACTATTTTTATTTGCTTGTTATTATTCCATAATGCAACTATATTATTGTCGAAATATGCGCACGTTGCACCTGCAGCTATACTTTAATATTACTTGAATGTTATTTCATTTACTATTTTCCATAAAATTATTTTTTCTGTTATCCAATATATGTGATGATTTTGAGGCATCGTGTTGCGATACTATAGGTAGCATATTATATCACCGCTACTAGATGCAGCATTGTTAAGTTAAGCTAAGGTATATTACTTAATTTTACAGAGAAATTTTTGCAAGCCCGGCATGTATGTTTTTCAAGTTCTCGTTCACCGTGCTCTACTTTTAATACACACAATAATCTCTTCCTATTTTTATTGCTGTACTTCTATGGTCCAGATAGAAAAATGAAAAGTCGCTAAGAGAATGAAAAGATTTTTCAAAAACCAATGTACACAAAGTGAATGGGGCGTGTTTGTTTTGTGGACTGTTTAGGGCTGAACCAACGGGGGGGCCAAAGATATCGATGCGACGCAGGCGGAGAGGTGGCAGAGCCTCCGAGTAAGTAAAACAATAAAAAAAAAAAGACAGAGCAAAGAAAAAACTTAGAAAAACCCGAACGTACTTAAAAAAATTCCTAGATATCATTTCAGTCCAGCTTTCCAGACACATCATTAGATCTCCCATTAAATTTCCATGTATTTATTATATACCTTGTTCCTATCCTGTATTCCTGTTTCCGTTGGTGTACATGCAATTTTTCGAACAGTTTGAAACATTTCATTGAAGCTCTGACCGCCTCTGTGTCCTGTGTCTGTAGATTGTACATGCTATTTTCAAGTGGTGAATTTATCATGAAAAGAGCTTTTTCTGTTCTTCTATGAGTAATATAATTCATACGCAGGCAGTGACTAATCATTAATGTCAGTAGACATAATCTCAGGGTTTAATATTTACTGATGTTTCTCAACGACGGATTTTGCTCGCAAATGTATCTTCGAACAAGCCCTATCTATTATTATCATCATTGTTGCTGTTATTGTCATTATTGAAATATACAATTTTATGACAAAACTGTCCAATGATACCTGCCTTTCTAATGAATATTGAAATAATTAAATTTGATACCCTTATTTGTGCTGTAATTGTGATACATTCTGCTTGTCACAATATTAGCCTGGTAAAATGTGACTGAAAACACTTATTTTCAACATTACTATTCAGCAGCAGATCAGAGAAACGTGGCTGTACATTAATTAATCTATATACTACCGTAACAATATTGCAAACAATATCTGCTATTGAATACGTGATGTATGAATAAGATCAAAAATAATCCATAGTTTGCATACTTTGATTACTGTATACACCAAGTACCACAGCATATTTACACTTTGTATCGTAATTCATTTTAACTGCAACTATCGAAGACAAGAGTTATACTAAAATTGCTATTCTTTTATGAAGAACGTGAAATTTGATATCGGACATATGTATAAAATGGTATTCATAATTTCTTTGATAAGCGTGTACAAACTACGACTTTATTGTTTAATTCCCTAATTATATAAGTGTTCTTCGACATTTATTTTTGCTAATTAACTGGTGAAGGATGTCTTGAACACCTATCGATATGACTGCAAATTCTCCCCGATATTATGTATTTTTAACCATTTCTTCACTAGATATGGAATCAAAGTTGGACGTAAGTCCTCTGCATTGTGGGTCTGTGGTGGTTCACAATCATGCAAGTTTTAACATATTGTGGGCAAAGCTGTTAAGGGACATAGTTGTCTTACAATTTTAACAATGTATATAATATCTACTACATGATTGTATATTTATTTTACTTTTATCTCATTATATCAGGACCTCTTATACCATTTTATTTTGCAAAACAGTAACTGGTGCCTCAGAAATTCATCTACCTGTTAAGAGTTCCAGCAGCGTAAACAGGATTCAAAGAGAGAATTAAATATTACAAGTATATATTTATTTGCATCTCTTTTCTTCATGTTAACAAACTTTTTTTTCTTTTCTTTTTCTAATCGTGATGTATACATGCATTTATTTTGATGCTTGTATTTCAATGATGGGTTTGAATTATCGTTCGTGCCTACAAGTGGTGATTAATAGTTACTGTTGATGATCATTGTAATGTAAAATATTTCCCAGAATTATTCAGTGTTATGAAACTGTGCTGAACTCCTAAATTTATGGACCGTTCAAATAATACGTGATCTTTAGCATTATAAACCATTTTTTTTTTCGTCATCACTGTTTTTTGACATCTTAAAAGCAACACTAGTTAGAAATGCATGATGTTATTAAGAAAGTCTATGAAAATCTCACACACTGTACGTAAGGAAATATACAGGACACGTAACTTCATGTGTTATTCGACTGGTCCATAAATAATCATTTTCTTTTAGCCCCAAACAGCTATAGTGTTATGTTATTTTTATGTTGTTAATCATAAATGTATTTTGAAGGAGTGGAAATACACTTGTAAGTGTTTGTGAGAGAAACTTATTTCGATACCTAAAAATGAGATTTTCACTCATGTTTCATCATGTGCTTTTTTGATCATCGAACATTCTACACAAACGTGCATCAATATTAATTTAAATATCATATAAGTTTTGGTAACAGTCAGAAGTAGTGCATCATTTGCTAGAAGCTGTACTTTCTGACTTAGGAATTGAGATACATTGTAGAAGGACTCGTATGCTTTCATCTTTCGCTTAGGAACCAGGCAGAAATGGCGCATACGTGTCGGGGTACCATATCATTGCACGGGGCCTTAATCCATACTGTCGATCCGTGCACCTTTGTTGTGAGCAATGGAGGGACACAGACATTTCATATAAAAGCAGCTACAGAGATTGAACGCCAGCAATGGGTCACTGCGTTGGAATTAGCAAAAGCCAAAGCTATTCAAGCAATGGAGTCAGGTACGTGTTGAATTTCAACAAAAAATATGATCTGCATGTTTCAGTCTGTTAATTTGAAGATTCTCTAGTTTCATTTTATAATGAAACAGCTCAAGCAAGAAAGTAACAATAATTTGTTGCTGAAAATATCGCCATAGTTTGCACATTGAAGTGTAAAGTCGAAATTTACAAAAAGTAAGGGCTGTCTATAGAACCTGACAATGCGATAAAGCAGAAACTACTTTGAGAAACATGTTCTAATTATATAATACTATAGTACACGTTATGCAAGTATCTTTGTTTCAGAAGAAGATGAGGAAGATTATCAAGACAATGACAATCAAAAAGCTGAGCATGCCTCCATCGTTAAAGATCTAACTGACCGCTTGGAAGACTTACAGACTTGTAATGATCTAATAACTAAACGGGGTACTGCGTTGCAGCGGGCTTTGAATGAGCTTGAAACTCTGGATGTTTCGTCTAATGTTTCTCCCAAGATAAAAACAGTTAATGAGCGTGCAGCTCTTTTCCGATTTGCTTCAAGCACGATGATTAATGTATGAACTATGAGCTGTTAGATCAATTCAAAACTGTCTGACCAATTTTACCATTTTAATCATTTCATTCTATTGCAGAAATGTTCCGACTATCTCAATCTTGCCCAACAACAAGGACACAAGTGGCAGAAGTTGTTGCAACATGAACGCGAACAAAAATTACGGTTAGAAGAAATGGTAGAGCAGCTTGCAAGGCAACATTCTCATTTGGAACAAGCGGCTCAGCATGCTTTACCTCCAGCTTCAGGACCTAGTGGACATAGATCTTCTCGTGAGTATTTATTTAATTGGTATTAACAGCTTGAATATTTTTACTTTAATATCTTCAAATAATAGTAATATATCTATGGTTTCATATAAATATTAAATCAGGCAAGTTTATAACAGTATGCTTTTTCATATACACATGGATCGGATACTTCAGTACGATATTGTTTGAACTTTATTGTAAAAGATTACTATGGAAGCAAAGGGTATTTTCATCAAATAATTAAAAGGTCAATTTGGAAATAGATGTCTATCAGAACCTCTAATTTCTTAATTCTATTATCGCAAGACTTATCCAAACTTAAGTACGAACAAAAATTACATAAAAGGAGATAAATTGACAGTTTCGAAATTTTTAATATTTTAACACCATTATTTTGAAGATCAGCTCGTTTCACATTTCCTAATAATTAACATCAGCAAATAATTTTTATGCCTTATACAAGTGTGTTATTTGTACTTTTGTGGTGAAAGTGATTCACAATTATTCCTTTATCAGTTCTTAAGTGAAAAAAAATGAACAATTGATTGGGTGGTGTGTTGGCAACTTGTTGAATAGATCTGGAATTATCTGAAGCAATGCCTCTAGACGTAGTTCTACTAGTAATTAATAACTCTACGGTTAAAGTTATTCAATCAACAGGTCGTTGCTCTCCACACTTTCTCATTGACAATCATTCCTTCGATAGTCGTTTTTTTTTCTTTCCCTTTCGTAGTATTACTAGTACAAACACGACCTAAGCAGTATACCGATTGAAAAAACGGCGGGGTCGGTAAGTTCTCGTGACATTCGCCAGATGGCGAATGAAGAGAGTTTCCGAGTTCTAGCCATCTTTGCATAGTGACAGCACACAGTAGCGGAAATGTGGGTGGCGGAATGAATGGTTTTACATTTGTACACGCGAGTGTTTTTTGTCTCAGACTTGGAGGGTGTCATTGAGATAGAGTTGGCCTTGCGGGTCACGATTTTCGTGCATTCGTAACGTGTATTTTGGTATTTAGTAATATGTAAGTCAAATTTCATGTGAATAGTTTTGTAGAGGTATTGCTGGAATTTTTGAAGAAGTATTATTGGGACAAAATAGGTAAACCTAAGACCACCTGAGATAACAGTCAAGACCTTTAAAAAATTTGTCACACTTGAGATAATTCTAATGTTATACTTTCGATCTAATGACACGTCACTATGTCGTAGTTGGAAAAAATATACCTATGTATATACGCATATTTTTCTTTCATTACTTCCTACTTGAGTAGATTAGTTTGACTTAGTTTTTAATCAGGCCAGTATATTTTACAAACTGCTTATTATACCTAAATGAAGAATCTTCTCACCAATCTTTACTTTGTAATTTTACTGAGATCTTATATTTCGCGGTTATCTCGTTTGCATATGCCTGGACTAAACTAAGGTTGATATGTCACAGAAAATATGTGTGAAAAAGTTTTGTAAATGTTTTTTCTTTCATTTTAGTGTTTTAACTTACCACAAAAAAAATTGTTTAGAGTTATTATTCTATACTAGCATGGTGTATAAACTCGTTAACGCTAGAGCTTAGGCATAATTTCTTTACTCAATGTATGTATCTATTTTTGGTGAATTTCGATATTCATCTTATGTCCATTTAAACAGACGCCCCAGTGCATGCCTCTCCGTCGGAGGACGAAGAAGATAACGCTGAGTTCTACGATGCCCAGGAATCAGATACATTTACCTTAAACATTCCTGGAGTAGCAAGTGGACACTCCACATCGAGGGATCGCGATCGTACGGATTCCCAAGGTAGTGATGATGGTTCAAGCTCTGAGGGTGATCCAGCTAATCCATCTCCCGGTCCTGACTCAGCTGCTAATAACTCGTTCCATATTCTGACTGATCCATCTGTTTCGGCATCTAAATCGAGTGATACAAACTCCACAAGCGAACTGGCTACTGTGAGTAATATTGATTCTGTGTTAGACATATACGTCTGATATCTGTGATACACACATTTTTGTTTTAATAACAATGACTAATGTTGAGTTAAATATGTATCATTGTTTACAGACGGCTTGGAATTCTAACAATGGCACCGAAGCAGCAGCTAGCACCGGGATGACAGTCTCAAAAAGACAACGTCGAACTAGGGTACCTGTTAAACCTAACTATCCACTAAATCTCTGGAGCATAATGAAGAATTGCATCGGAAAAGAACTTTCAAAGATCCCAATGCCTGTAAATTTTTCCGAACCACTCAGTATGTTACAACGCCTTACAGAGGATTATGAATATGCAGAAATACTCGATAGGTATTACAAACCATTGGTTTATCTACATAAGTAAAAAAGACAAGGCTCTTTTTCTATTCATCTTTTGTTATATAATTTTGGCACTGCATTTATTCTTTATTTTATTTATATTCTTCGTGTGTGTGTCCTTCAAGAGCTGCAGAATGTGAAGATAGTTGCGAACAAATGGCATATGTCGCAGCATTTACGGTTTCAAGTTACTCAACAACAGCTTCTCGAACGGGTAAACCGTTTAACCCTTTGCTAGGTGAGACATATGAATGCGATCGTACTGATGATCTTGGATGGCGAGCTATTTCCGAGCAGGTATCCCATCATCCACCAATGGTTGCACAGTACTGTGAAGGGCGAAAGTGGCGTTGTTGGCAAGAGTTCACAATGGCTTCGAAATTTCGTGGAAAATATCTACAGGTAATTTTTACACTGTGGTGAAAATTTAATTCAGACAATTGTCTGTAAAACATCTGCTTTCATCTAGCTTAATTTGACCAAATTGCTGCATTGATTTAACCTTGACTATTTGACTGGATCGTAGTACTGTTGTATAACTGTATGTATTATGTCGTTTGGAAACTAAACTTCCTGGGGTCTGTGCTAGTGGTCGTGATAAAGAATTCAAAATGGACTTCTTAAAAAGTGGTATATTATTAACTGAGAAAATCCTAGGCAATAAAATTTTTACGTAATCGTCCGTTGTTTTTCTCTATTTGAGAATACAATAATTTTAATTTTAGATTCAATAAAAATCACTGAAACGAACTTATGATCGTCCTTCTTGAAGAACATGTGAAATAACTACTAAAATCACGGAAAAATATTGTGGAAACTACAGTGAATCAATGGTTTTGGCATACAAAACTATTTATATGTTAATTATTACAAATTAGTATGGTTTATATCTAATTTCATATAATTCTCTATGAAGTTTATTATAACAACATTATAATTATAAAATGTAGGTTATTCCCTTGGGTACGGCTCATTTAGAGTTCATTGGAACCTCACAGCACTACACATGGAGGAAAGTAACGACCACTGTGCATAATATTATAGTTGGAAAATTGTGGGTTGACCAAAGTGGTGACATGGATATTGTTAACCATCATGATGGTACGAAATGCCATCTGAAGTACATACCATATTCGTACTTTTCGCGCGATAGCCAACGCAAAGTAAAAGGGGTTGTAATGGATGCGAACAACGTTGTTAGATGGGTTGTGCAAGGAACTTGGGATACTAAAATAGAAGTTGCTCCCGTTATAAGTTCTTCCGGCACCCCTGATAATCCTGTTTATAAAACTGGTCCTTACAGTCTTGCTTGGAAACGACGTATGCCGCCGTAAGTAGTACGAATTGTTTGAAAATTATATGCGTTGTTGCCATCGATATATGCTTGCATATTGAAAAGGCAATACTTTGAGATCTACAATTTATCGAATACTGAACACCTAAGCCTTGAGGGAGAGAGGGCCGCTTACGCGAGCTTCAAGTAAAATCAGCAGTCAGTCGCAATCGTGGTCAGTATTCAATAAATGACTTTGTATTGGAAAATGTACTTCCTCGACTCAAAATAAAAAAAAAGTCACATGGTTGAAAGCAGCCTTATTCTAATTAACATAAAGGGAAATATTTTTGACGTAGAATCATGAAATTCTACTTTGTATTCATTCTTTATCTGTAAGAATATATTTTTGCATTAATAGTGAGGACTGTGAGAAATACTACTCATTTACGGAACTGGCTTGTCAGCTGAACGAACCAGAAGATGGTGTTGCACCCACCGATTCACGGCTACGTCCCGATCAACGATTAATGGAGAATGGACTCTGGGATGAGGCGAACGCTCATAAGTTACGGCTAGAGGATAAACAACGAGCAGTTCGACGAAGCCGTGAGGCAGATGCCGAAAAAGCCGCGGCAGAAGGTAAAATCATTTCAGTTATCAACGCAAAGTTGATGATCAAGTTGTTCAAAGTATAAAACTTTCTTTTTTGAATGCTTTAAATTCTATGAATTTTATTGCTATCTTAGTATGTACATTGTTCTTGAATTGCAGGTCTACCATATGAGGGGTACGAGCCCATTTGGTTCAAGAAGCAGAGAGATCAATTTACAGACAGCTTATGTCACATTTATACCGGGGAATACTGGGAATGTAAAAACAAGGGCGACTGGACACGGTGCCCCAACATATTTTAGTTTATCATTTAAACTAATAAATCCAATAATTCATTATTTGACGTTTCATTTGTATTGAGAGCTGGAAATTGTTGGGAGGCAATCATATTGAGAGCTAATGAGCAATGGACGAGAAAATAGTGTTAATTGTGCAGGTCGTGTAAAGCCACTTGTCTTTCGCTTATTGTACGATTTATTCGGACTTATAATACATTTACCATAAATCAGTAAGTATGTACCAAATTGTTTGCTACCTGACAGTTACTGTTAAAAGTCTCATTCTTGTGAAGTGAAATAGAAATATGAACTGGAAATCTGACAGTCCCGTCGGAGCCTTTACTTTATTATTTAATCAATTATAAACGCAGTTTCATCTAAAATTGGGCATCCTCGGAGAATTTAAAAACAATTTAAAATTACAGTGTACTAAAAACATGAAAATCGATGCCAGTCAAATTCGTTGGAGTTTGTTTGTTTGACGAATTTCCTTTGCATCAAGAAATGAACTAAAATTATTTCATAGGATTTATAAAAAGTTTCACTGTTTGAAAAGTAGTTTTCGACTTGAAAGTTATTACTTTTTATTTTGAATGAATTTTACCCTTATTAAAATTGCATATAGTATTTTTTTTTTTTTTTTTGCGGTACTCTTTACTTGGCAACGTCTTGCAGGCTGAAATTTTAAAGAAAAGAGGATGCTTAAAATTCCCATGCTGCACAACTAATACATAGTACAGAAACAAATATGATATAATTTAATAAATTGAAATAAAAATAAAGGTGGCGTGTGAGCTTCCAAAATATTTAATTAGGGAAGCAACTAGGCTTTGTATACAATATTATTACGAATTTTTCCTGTCCCAGATTTACATTTGTTATTTAATATTATTACTTTATTATCACCATTATTATTATTATTGAAATGAACTTATTGTGTATCCCTATTCCCTGCTGGAATTACATAATAGTGTTGGACTGTTTTCATTAAGATTACATAATTTGAACTTGATTTGTATCAGTATCGGATGAATTGAAAGTACAGACTGTACGGAATTCATTTGTCCGCTTTCAACTTGTTTACGATCCACTGTTATTTCAATAGTGTCATCACACTTACAATTAGACATGATAAATTTTCAAATCGCAGATTATCCTCGAGATTATCTAGGCTCAGAAACGAAAATTTCAACATCTCTTACATTTATGTATATCAATCAAAGAATTAAGCACCAACGACTGTACTTCAAAGTCGGATGACATTGCCCACCAGCTTTTAACTACAAATTCCTCTCCAATGAATGTCCAAAAATGAACATTTGAATGATTCATATCGTGAGGGTTTGAGGAAATTGAAGCTCGATGAGATTGCCATTTGTCGATCACTAGCTGACACCTTGATAGATCAATGGGTGATTCATCTTCAAATTTTCACAACTACAGATTTCTACTTGCAGTATGTTGTACTGTTATGTTAAATCCGTACGATTATTCCCAGGCTGTAATCTAATTTTAACTGTTGATAATTATTGAAAAGATGATACATTATCTGTATACATATAAATACAAAATAATTATTAAATAAATAATATTAAAAACATAAATAAATAAAAAAATATAACGATAATCTGGATAGCGAAAATATTTGGATATTAGAGCTTGTATAGTAGGCATTCGTTGAAGAAGAAAAAATACAACTGCTTCGCTATATGAAGTTTTTATTCCATGACAAGATTATTGAATATCCTTGATCACAGGTTCATACCAACACCCGCATTCCCCACTCTAGTCTCTTGACATTTTTTTATAAATAATGTTTTCCTATCGTCAATAAAAACTAATTTTATTATATGCGCATCGTGCGCGATGTATAAATTAGTATACAGGTATACATTTATACATACGTAAAAATACACGCGTATTTTTTCATGTGTATTTTTAAACTTCCTTACAGCCCGCCGGGCTTTAACATTTCAAATCACTCTGTTGGCTATTTGTGAAAATCAGCATTCGCTTTCTGACGGACAGTTCGTAATAATATTACTAATTACAAGTGTTAAATTCGCATTCGTATTAAACCGGTGCGTATCATTGCAGAAAAATTCACTAATCTTTATCGTGGATGGGGGATTGAAGTTATTTTAAAGCGGCGGATTTACCTGGAAAGCGGACCTACTCATCGTCATACGGCACTAACGTGACGTCACGCGTAGTAATACATTCCACGGCCGAATCACAATGAGTCTTCGAACCTACGCCAATGGGACTGCTTTCGATTGTTGGCGGGCGCCGCCATCTTGGTCAGTGAGCTTGTAAGCAGCCGTCCGAGGAGGTGTCCGTTTTTCGGTGATACGTATCTAGTGCGAATTCTCGAATCCTTTCAGCGACCCCGTGAAATCCGCTAGCATCCAGGATGTCGGAGCGGGAGGACAATGTCTACAAGGCAAAACTGGCCGAGCAGGCAGAACGCTATGACGGTGAGTCGTTATTTTTAACGAAATCTTTCGGCTTCCAACAGAAATTCGGTGAAATTCGTCGATGACCTCACGAAAAAACCTTTCCACAGCTAATTATTCCGTGGTCAATTTTTCCGGTTGTTATACTTGACAGACGATGGGCGTCCTCTCATGTATTTGCACACTTTTTTTTGCCACTTATTTCCAAAGAACTGTCAAAATCTAACTTCAAACGTCAGAACTGACAAATTCGCCTACCGCGCGCAATGCCGGTCCCTCGAGGTGACCCTCCCTTTTGCTTCCTACGCGTTTCTCTACTCTTGATCGGCACTTTAATTACAGCAATGAATAATTCTAGAGTTCGTCGTGGTTATGCCTCGTTAATCATAATCCATGCCGAGTGACTCGGGACAACGTTGCTAGGCGTGTAATCGAACGTGCGATAACCGCATTTCGAGTGACGCATAGACATGGGAAGGCAAAGCTTTTAACCGCACGTATCTATCAACTCGTGTCTAGGCATAAAATCCCTCAAACTTATCGGGATTATCTTCTTCTTCATTGGTTCTTTTTTTCAACCTTGTCCCCATGTCGCGTCTCGTCCTATAGAGTTCCATCATTTCTTTATTCCCGTCCAAAGTAAAGTATGGCTATTCGCTTGGGGACTTTTCCCCCCTCCCGTCTGTGGTGCCTTCAAAAATTACGCTCTACATCTTCGCGCAGTCGTTTACACGCGATATCGCTGTTTCAATTTACATCATTGCGTTTTAAGTAACAGTACAATAAGAACAAGTCCCGTTTTACGAATTCTTGAAAAGGAACGACGAAAAAAACACTACCATCAACTTTTCCCGATTTCTTTTACAATTGAGAACAATTGCGTATACGCAATGTCGTCTTCTTTGATTACTCCGGCAAATACATGCTATGTAGTAGGCTGGTACTCACTGTTTGACAGGAACATGCATTACCTCATGAGCTGTATATTATCTGTTAAGAGCTCCGTGAACGAACAGAAGAGATAATTGAAAATCCGCCCTACTACGGAGCTAAAACCCATTAAAATGTTGCAACAGTTTATCTGTGATGGCAAATCACTTAGATCTTCATT
Organism: Neodiprion lecontei; assembly: GCF_021901455.1. Classification (NCBI taxonomy): domain Eukaryota; kingdom Metazoa; phylum Arthropoda; class Insecta; order Hymenoptera; family Diprionidae; genus Neodiprion; species Neodiprion lecontei. The sequence continues at coordinate 34,815,754 of NC_060262.1, forward strand.
CAGATCCAAACGATATTTCATGATATCACTAATCTTCTTCACAAATATACGTGCTGTGATTTTGGAAAAAATATATAAGTACATTATTTTTAGGTAAAATTATTAATCTAATCTTGATTGGATGCCAATCACAGCATGAACCTATTAATGACTAGGCAAATATTTGAATAGATAAAATATTTATCAAGAAGATCTCAGTCAAAAAGGGTATCAGTGGAGGGTTTAATTTTGAGGGTAGTAAGAGCAAGCAGGCAGAGGGAGAACCAGGCAAGGGGATGAGTGAAGCAAGGGAGGTCGTAGCTGAAGGAAAGTATTGATCTGTGCCTGCTATCCTGTGTCCCTGTACACTCTCTAGCCCATGTACTTTATTCGTGTTAACTCTCTGGTCTTATCAATTCATTGAATAAAAGGAATTACTATGCTACATCAATCATGTATTTTATGCATTTTAGAGAATTATTCGTTTTGATTGTTTTATATGTGCATTTAATTACAGCTGATTAGCTTACACAATTTTAATATTGATTTATCGTAATGATTGCTTGAAGGAGTCTCACCTTTTTTTAATCCTCGTTAAGTTCTCGTTGCATAACGATAATATTTCCATTTTTCAAATTGCTACTTTGGTTGGAGAACTCTCAAGGACTTATCTGCAGGTCCATTTGCTACCGTTTCTCATTCGCTGCAAGAGACTTTAAACTTCATTTAAAGGCAAAGGGTTGCTATTCTGTTCCGTTATTTGGCTTTAAGAAACAGCTGTAAAACTTTTACATTAATCGTAGTTGTTACATTGCTATAGTGTCAAGTTTCATTTTTCTTCGTTTAAGATGTCAACACATATTAGATTTTAAGATGTCTAATTTTCCACTTTCGTCTTTACTTTTAAGGATAACTTTTAAAAATCTTATATGACACTTTAAATTTCCCAGTAAAATATGCTTTATACGCATATTTGTACGTGTCATCTCCAATGACCTAACAATTTTGAGAAAACGGATCTTGATTTTGATCTTTTTAACAGAATAATTTTAAAGGACATTGAGACGAATTTTGCTGTTGTATTATAGGCATTTCGAATTGTTGCAGGAATTTTCTTGTTAAGAAAGGTGAAACAATGCTTTATTTCCTTTTGCTAATTTTTTCTTGCAATTCTTTTACATAAAGTAGAGAAGTTTTTATCAAGAAATTCGAATTATTCAATACATGATTTACAAACCAAGTACTGGACCTCTGGTTTATATGTTATTTAATGAAATGCCAGCTGGAGCAACTGGAGTTCAAAAATTATATCACAGTGATTCTACGTAAATAATGAAATAGTGAATAAAATGGTGTAGATTGCAAACTCTGGATCAAAAAATTTGACAATTACCTCAGAAACTCCCAGTATTTCCGAAAATCACGGAATCACTGACATGGTACTCTGAAATCTATGAATGATTTATGAATCAGAAATACCTCAGAATTTTATTTATATGCATGTAACTTTGTAAGTGATTTTTTTTATTCGTTAGCTCTGAAAAAATTCTAATTTTGACAGTAATAGCTACCAATTAACTTACTATTTTTGACCCCTTAGTGACACCTAATAAGTTCTTGACTTAGATAAAAATAAGAAAACACGAGATAAATAAACTTTGTTTGTCCTCTTCATCAAGTCTTCATTTTCGTTTTTACACATCTTTCATCAGCTAAAAACAGAAGTGTGTGAAAAAATTATTGCTCTTGTCTTGAGAAAGATGTTCCGTAAAGCAAAACTGCATCCTGGCATTTGTAATCCAATGTTAGTTAATTGTATCATGTGTCATAAATTTGACAAACGTTTGAACTTTAGTCATAATATTTGTATTGCAGAGATGGTCGAGGCGATGAAAAAGGTAGCATCCCTCAATGTGGAGCTTACCGTCGAAGAGAGGAACTTGTTGTCCGTCGCGTACAAAAATGTGATTGGTGCGAGAAGAGCCTCATGGCGGATAATCTCTAGTATCGAGCAAAAAGAAGAGAACAAAGGGGCTGAGGAAAAATTGGAGATGATTCGCCAATATCGTTCGCAAGTTGAAAAAGAACTCAGAGACATTTGTGCCGACATACTCGGTGTCTTGGACAAACATCTTATCCCCTGCGCGTCAACCGGCGAGTCTAAAGTCTTCTATTACAAAATGTAAGGACTGTAAATTTATTCTGTTTTATCATTATCTCATTTTCCATATGACATTTTTACTGAGAAACATTGATTCGGTTACAGGAAGGGTGATTACCACCGTTACCTTGCAGAATTTGCAATTGGTAATGACAGGAAGGAGGCGGCCGAGAACTCACTGGTTGCATACAAGGCGGCGAGCGACATCGCAATGACAGAATTACCACCTACTCATCCTATTCGCCTTGGACTGGCTCTTAACTTTTCCGTGTTTTACTATGAGATTTTGAACAGTCCCGATAGAGCGTGTCGCCTTGCAAAGGCTGCCTTTGACGATGCTATTGCTGAATTGGACACCCTTTCAGAAGAGAGCTACAAGGACTCAACTCTCATTATGCAACTCCTCAGGGACAACCTCACCTTATGGACCTCGGATATGCAGGCGGACGGTAAGTCATAGTTATTGTTCTATTGACTCAATAAGGGTTTATGAAATGATATTCTAAATCTTGAAAATTCGTGAACAATATAAAAAGAATTAGTCTTAGATGGGGCATTTTCAATTTCATATCTAGAATCTGAAGTAGAGCAGCCAACTGTTCAAGGAGATGGTGCTATACCCATTACAAGTGATTCCCATCCTTAAGAACACTGTCCAACTCCCCCTCCTTATACCATCATCAGGTTAGAAATATCTCCTTGCTGATCAAGGTCAATTTAAACCAAGAACACCTGTTAATTGAATCGAACAATCAAATTATGAGATTTTCAATAGGATAATTTTCTCTGTAGTTTTTAGGTAAAATTATCATTGATAAAAAATTTGTATTTTCTTGTATTACTACTTAAGTTTTCAAAGATAAAATTGAGCTACTTTTTGTAATAGGCGAAGGCGACCAGAAAGAGCAGCTGCATGATGTGGAAGACCAGGACGTGTCGTAACTTAAGTTGCAGTGAGTGTCATTCGCGCATACAAATGAAAGAAAGAAAAAAAACTGTTAATAATTCTTAAGCAAAAAAAAAAAAAAACAAAAAAAAACAAAAAAACATACAGCGGGTGGGAGTTCAGGGTGGGGAGGGAAGCTCTTTAGCTATCATGTGGTCGTACGTGTGGTAAAACACACATGCGTTCACTCCAAAATCATCCAATCACATGTTGTTGAGTTATGGAGCACGCAGAAAAAGTATAAGAGACGCATCCTGCGTATTAGTGAGATTACAAGCATTTAACAAAGTGAAAATCCGCTGCCTGTTGCAATATTAGTTCCTGGCTGAGTGTAGCTTACACTGTTGTCCTGGGGACCAATTTGCTATATGTAGTTTTCTACATTGCGTACGCTTGGATCCAAATTCTTGAATGCCAATGCGCCGAGACCCTAATTGATAATCAATAATTATGTAATCTTTTAAAAAAATGTAGTTGAACTATCATTAACGTGGATCATGAGAAGAGGTTAGAAAAAAACATAAACATTAACATTTACTCCGTGTAAGAAAAAAAATTGTTATTACCATTTTTTTTTTTACAAACATTCTTATGCTATTGATACGTGCTGAGACATTAAAAATACGAACACTTTGCTACTAATGCAAAATTTTTCATTTTTCCTTCTTTTTTTTTATAATCATAACATTACGTGTATCTATGTGGCGCATTGAAATAAATTATTTTATCCATCATCACCTATATTCATGTACATCAACGTAAATTAATAATCAAACTTATCAATTTGTGAATCTTCAAAATCAATTCGTAAATTGAGAAACTAATAGCTCTCTTTTTATTCGCATCCCTTTTTTTTTCGTTCTTTCTCTTCGTCTTATCCACGTAGCTTAATACTTTTTCTGGAGATTTTACGTAAATATCAGGTATTTCTGTGAAGAAGCTGATGTCTGGTAATCCTGCATGAAACATCTGATGGTGAACTTTTCATTGTATTGCATTCGTTGATCATAAAATGTCATGGAGAGTACCACAATATCTCTTGTTCCTCATATACTTTTACTTACGTAAAATCTGTAAGAGTTTGAATTAAGCGTACGCTTGCAAGACGGACACCGGGCATGCTTAAAAGAAACAATAAAATAAAATTGAAAGAGAAACAATTTGTGGAAATTGGTGTGTGGCGTGCCCCTACATTTAAGTATTATAGCAGTAATATTAATTCTTAATTATATTATAAATATATTACAAAGAATAACATTAAATAATATTGATAATACCATAAGTAAGTATATTAATAATAATTTTAATTGTACAAGGAGCCGATTGAAGTAATTAAGATTAACTTTTGCAATAGTGAAACGTTATATACTGTAAAATTATGAAAATACCACGGGGTATTTAATTATTGAATCTAAAAACAAGACATTTAAAAAAATAACGTGAAAATAAGACAAATGCCAATGCTGACAATGTAGGCAACACACACACGCAATTCGATAAACACTTAGAACCAGTAAATCATATTTTGGAATTCGCATGCGTTCACTCTGTATTAGGAAATTAATACAATACACCAATTACGACTTTTCCTGTAAAGCCACACATGAAAACTGAAAATAAAGTCATTATTACTGTCTATTTTGTGGCTTGTTCATTGAATTTCGATGGAATTAATTCAATACTGTAGACTTGCGAAGTACTGAGGTTTGCAACTAATGATTTAATCTTAATTGAAACTATTTGCTATCTCTGCTGAAATCAAAGGTGTTTGTGTCATATACAGGTACTTTTATGATGTATCAGTAACAGCCCAATCATATTAACCAAATTCAATTTAGATCATGGACATATCTATAACTGTATATGTGTAGGTGACAGAGAATTAAGTTGGAATTGAATCAAACTAGTAGTAATTAAATGCTCATTATCTTTTTGTTTTTCATTACTATCGTCCGTTGTTATGTATTTTGCTAATTTCAAGATGTTCAAACGCAGAAATTCCAAGGTGATGAAGTAAGTTTAGGTGTCTGGAATTTTGATTCACCTAATATAATATGGAGATATTTTTCCCTCTTGTTTTTATCCAATTCACTCATTGTATTGTGTATCGAAATATTAAAAGTAGACATGATCTGAAGTTGAAGTATTTATAACTGTCACATTATATTTTGATATAATCAACATGACTGAAATATCATTCGTGCTATTATCACATCATTTATTCGAGGATGTTTATCTGCAATTACATGATAAAAGGACATACAAATTCACGTCTGATACTAAACGAATGTGTCTCGGGTTTCAGTGGTATCATTATCACAGATTATTTAAATTTTCTAAAACTCAACAGTCTACTTGTACAATATAAGTGATTCTGCATTGTTGATTCTGATTGACACAAAAAGAAGAAACGCCCTTTCTTGTTTATAAAACGAAAGGAGGTAACTTATTTCAGTTTAATATAAATATATATAAAATTTGATATCTAATACAATTAAATATCTTCCACGGAATTCAAATAAGTACATATACTTCACAAGTTAAGTAAATTACAGAATAACTTCTAATTTTATACATGGGTTAATGTCTCCATTTTTTCTGTAACACCACGTTTCGATCATTATTTATTACTTTACTTAAGTTGCGTCAAATTCGTTATTTGTTCTTCTGAAAAATTTTCGAATTATCTTGCTAGTATCTTGATTACACATAAATAATTTTTTCTTTATAAATATCTTCTCACAATATTTTTCAGTAACAAACTTGGCATGAGCCGTTGTCATGAAATAAAAAATTTTCTGTACACTTAGTACTGGTAAACCAGACCAGGTCGCTAATTCTAATCTTCTAATTTTATACATGAGTTAATACCTGAAAAATGTTTTCGAACATCTCATATAAATCATATTTGCTTACTTATGTTTCGTAAAATTCGTTATTTGTTCATCCAAAAAAATTTTGAATTATTTTTTTTCTTTATACATGTATAATAATCTTCTCACAATATCTTTCAGTAAAATTTGCTGTGCTCTTAATTCTAGTAAACTAGACCAGGTCACTGGTCTCTCAAGTGTGATTCACTTGAGCATTTATATTTTAGTCTACTAATTTCATATGTTCACAGTCCTAATATGATCAAAAAATTGTATGGCATTATATCATCAATGAGTCAGACTTACTGTGTTTTACTATGCTGAGATTGCGGGGACTGTTCTTGGACAATTCTACATCACTGTACATTGAATTGGATAAAGCCCGCTTTGGTCCTCGTTTATTGATGTCCACCTGTCGAAGGATTCTACCCAATGGACTTTCTATCCCTGCCATAATCGGAGACAAACTGATAGGTGTGAGAGAACGTGCTCTCGTTGACAGTGATGTACTTCTTGGTGATTTTGAACTCCGGTCAATTGATCTACGTCTTGCCGATCTTAGTTTCACACTACGTAGCATGTCCAGCGAGACTGCTGGACCACGAGGGTGTACAGGTTTGTGCAATTTGTTTTCCTGGAAGTGAATGTTCATGATTTTTTTCAATTCGATGGAAGGTTTTGTATTATATAGCATGTTTCATTGGTAAATCTAATTGATGATTGATGACTTCTTTGGAAATATCTTGATTAGAGTCAGCTGTAAAGATTGGACCAAAATACAGAAATCGAAATTACTTACGAAAATACATTGACCATTCGCGATATTCTGAGTATAGAATAAATAAATTTTATGCCTTGTCGAAAAATATCATTTTTATAGCCCCACAATTTAAGACCTTACCTTGGCTGATGGTGCTGCCTTTTTCAAAGTAACTTTCAACAAATCTTCTACTGTAATAGCTGGTCTGCTCTGATGTAATGGAGTAGAACACTTTCTAGTGGGTGTTTTGAGTCTCCTGCTACTCTTTGGTGTCGTGGGTATTATTGGCTGTAATGGTGGTGGTGGAGGTGGTGGAGGTGGCGGAGGTGGCGGTGGTGGTAAGGATGATTTCACATGTGTACACTCCAACGTACTGTTTATTGACTTTAATTGATCTGATAAAATCGTGTTGTTTTGCACAAGATTAATATTGGTTTCGCGCATGCCAGTAACTTCTGTGGTCAAGACTGAGAATGCCACTTCACTTTGCATTCGAACCTATAACAACATTTATTTATTTAGAGTGTCAAGTTTCAATGTAGTGATAAGCATTTCTTCTAGATAAAATTTAAATTTATAATTAGTATGTAATGTTGGCGAAGTGAAGTTGTCAATTTTTCAATGAAATGAAAATACCTGATTCAGCTCTGCTGTAAGTTGCGTTACTTTTTCACTTAACATTGATATTGATTGTTCGTGTTCACATCTTATCGTCGTGACTAATTGAGTCAACTTGTCGACTATTTCATCCGAGTCATTTCTTTCAGGTTTTCGTACATTGGTTGCAGCTATACTTTGGAGCCATACCCATCCCTTTAGGAAAGAAGCAGCTAAGTTACCATCTTAGAAGACTTAAAGTCGTATGTAACATGGCTTACATATATTATGCTTACCTTTCTAAGTAATTCAACAAATTTTTTTGTAATCCATATACAAAACTCTGTAATTTTGGTTAAAGGTACTATTACAGCTCTTATTTGCACTGCCGGAGGTTGTGCTATTCGTAGGCAGTACGTACAGTCTGGATGTGGTTTGGCATAATGGAGCTCCTGGGATTCTATCTATGAGAAAGGTTCAAAAATTAAATAGCTAATTCATTTTGTCGGTCGGCAGATTATGAGAGCACTTTCTCGTCGTACCACCGTTATGATGATCAAAATTTTAACTTTGGATGCCCTGGAGAGCCTTAGAGCTCCCAAACAGTGTCAAAATTAATACAGCTAAAATTCAGTTCAACACTGAAACAGGAATAATTATATTTTACCTCTGACGCAGACACTTTTGCATTCAAATCTGATACTGTTGGCAAGTCAACAGATGCTGGTGAGCACGAGGAACTGCTGCAGTATTTTTTCAGAGCTATAGTATATTCACTGTCATCCTGCTCCGTAGCAATCGGTTTACTTTGAAATTTTAAATTTGGGGGGTGAGCTATAGATGTTTTTGGCTTGTTCTCACTTTCAAAATGCAATGCTGTTCGACTCCTTTTGGCTGGCGGTGAGCTACTTCTCGAATAATTGATTGCGTCATCTCCATCCGCATTTGACCAGCAGTAAGTATCTCCATTGTCATAATATGTTGACTGTGAATTAAATTGGTCACACAAGTTTGTGTTACTAGCTTTGTCATTTATATAATTAGTTGGCAACGGTCCAGGTTCAGATTGTGTGTGCAGAATGTCTAATTGTTCCAAGCTTGGAAATATTTGTTTCTTTCTGTACCAATTCTCATCTACTTTCAGCAACATTTTATCAGCTTCTGAATATTCCCCCCCTTGGTTACATTCAAATCTAAAACATCTATTCACTGAAGAATTCGTTTGGCAGCTCTTTGAACTCAAAGGGCTATTTTTTTCCAAGATACATGTATCGGAATTACTTTGTTTGTTCAGATCATTGAAATTAAAGCGGTCATTAGTCTCGTTAAATTCGTTATTTTTAGGCTGATCAAAAGCCGTAAGAGTTATGCTACTTTTTTGCGTATTATTGACAATGTTGTCATGCGTTTCAGACCTTGCTGCGCCTTCGGCTTCTAATTCGATTATCACAGCAGAGTCAAGAGATACAGTTTTATTCATTAGATAATTATCGAGATTGGTATGACTATGTTCAACTTGAATATCCTTCAACATGGAGGAAGTATCGTCACAACGTTGCGTCTCTGATATCACATTTTTGAAGCTTATGTCGAGCTTTGTGATGGATTCCATGTTCAATATTTGTCTGGTGTCACAATCTGGTATTTCAAGGTCAAATTTGGATCTTGAAATTTTTCCAATTAACTTTGGACTCAGATCCTTAAAATGCAACGGGTCAGTCGAATTTTGGGAATTACACATCACCGCTTCAGGAGTCCTTAGATTTGGATCTGGTGTATCATGATCTACTCCCAAACTTTGGTCAAGATAGTCAATTTCAATATTTTCATTTGATTTATCCAGTGTAAGACAAGAATCTTGGAGAATTTGCTTTTGGCGAGCTCGACGGTGGTTCTTACGCCTCGTCATTTTTGCGGCTTGTCGATAGTTTGTTCTTAAAACGAATGGATCCAATTTTCCAGGAATTGTTACTAAAAAATAGTGACGCTTCAAATAACCGAAAGATGCAAAAGCTTCAAAATAAAGATAGTGTGGTTTATTTTTCTAAGGTGATAGTTTAAATTTTTTTAACTTCTAACTTCTAATGCGATAATTTGAACATCATAATTCATTGTAAAGATATCACTAATTACGAAGATCTTATTGTGCTATAGGAATAAATATTTAATTATGAGTTGATGTGTACCTAAGCATGAATTGTGGTTTCCAGTGTGAGTTTGTGTGATTAATCGTAACCCCAGTTTATACAATAGTATGGCATGTAGTTTAAACAGTATTTGGTATGAATTACCTTGAGCTTTAAATCAGGAGACTTATGAGAAAAAGTTTGCTACACAGAAAAGTCTGGTTGACTCGTTCAGTATTTTGTCACGACCGATGCAAATTTGAAATATGTTAACCGACTTTATTACTTCAGACATTCTGTTTATTTACATTTTGAGAACGTTTGTATGACAGGTGTCTCTGATTGGGTGACAGAATGCTTTTGACATTGGATTGGAGAGACAACTAAACATTCCTAAAGTTTGCTTGACTCACAATATTTCTGCTAGCTTTTTTTAGTACACACGACCATGATAATAGCGCGTGGAACGGATTGGGTTTCAAAACTATTATTTGAAAGCCGTACCGTTGACTGAAGAATATACAGTTGCTCTAATGGGCTTTGGTGTGACAATCGAAAATCGACGTGCGCTTGCGCCCCTTGAGTTGTTCGAACTGTAGAGTTGAGAACTTATTGCAGAACATGAGAGAGTTACCGATTTCGACATGAGGCTGGCTGCATTCACCTTCCGAGTAACAGTTATCGCAATGGTAAGCCCACGCCAGTACTTAGCCTGTGTCTAGTTACAGACTTGTCGGCGATACAAGAAATTAATAAGAGAATTAATTTCTTCCAAAATTCGTAGCAAAACAGTGATTTAATTAAAGCATAAGTACCCGAGAGAAGAATGTATACATAGATTATAAATAATGTACGATATTAATATATATGATCCATTTACGATTAATACCTGACTCATACAATAAATTTTATAATTTTCCAAGAGACAAACTAGATTATCTACAATCTTCAGGAATAATATGAAAACAGAAGAATTATTCGTTTCGAAATAGGATTCTATTCGACGACCGCTCGATGTATTCCATAACATTGATATTCATAATTATTGCAACAACTTTTCATTTGCTCTCTCGATTTTGAATTTTCGTATGCATAGAAGGATTATGCATCAAGGTATAATCCGAGGTGGTTATCGGTGGTTGTTGGAGGTGGTTGAAAAACTCGTAGGGACAAAGTTCAAGTTCCAGTTTATTCAACGTAGTACAAGTGTTCAGGTGTCAGTGTATACTACTTTACCAAGTTTCCAACTACTATAAATTTATTATGTTATACTAGTACATTATACTAATGATTTTATACCAATAATTATTATGATAATATTCTCATTGATATAATTAGTATGTTATTTCTATATGGAATAGATACTGCAATATATATTGCGTTCAGCAGAATATGAACAATGTTGTATAAAATTGATTTGGCTGGACATGCTGATATCGATTTATTCACACCCAGTATCAACATAATTTTGCAACGAATCAAAACTTACGGCTGAAAAACATCAAATTTGCACTGGATTTTTAACGGGGTGGGAAAGAAAAATCACGAACTCGTAGGGACAAAGTTCAAGTTCCAGTTTATTCAACGTAGTACAAGTGTTCAGGTGTCAGTGTATACTACTTTACCAAGTTTCCAACTACTATAAATTTATTATGTTATATTAGTACATTATACTAATGATTTTATACCAATAATTATTATAATAATATTCTCATTGATATAATTAGTATGTTATTTCTATATGGAATAGATACTGCAATATATATTGCATTCAGCGGAATATGAACAATGTTGTATAAAATAGTTGTTGATGTTGTTTGTAAGCGCAGTTTGGGTTCCAGTCTGAGTACCTACAATGCTAGAAGCTACAATGCACCTCTACAGGATTCGAGATGTGTAATCTTGTATTACTATTATACGTAACATTGAATAAATTGAATAACACCTACTGGAATTTCTCTGTAATTTTTCCGCATCTTCTCATATATTGGTCCCACGACGCTCCAAATACCTTTTTGTAATAATAGAGTTCCAATAAGTCTGGAAAGGGGTCGTTCGAATTGATTCTATGACGAAAAATTATCCGTTCGAAATAAAGGAAGGTAGACCTCGTCAGTTTTTTTCTATCCGTTCAAAATTTCGGCAAATTTTCGGCTCCAAAAATGGAGAAAAAGTAAAGCTAACCCCTTTGTATTTTGGCGAAAATTTTGGCGATTTTGAAAAGTGCCGAAATAAATTCGTTCACGCACCATTCCGACGTAATTTTGCGAGAGAAATCGATTGGGCGGAGTCCCAATACGCTGCGATCAACCCATCGAAAGTTACGGCCAAAAAACGAGACCTGTGTTTTCGGCTTATTTCAGCAGGTGCTTTTTTGCTCGCCATTTCTCTCCTGTTTGTCCTACGCTCTTTTCGCTGCGATTCCTGAGTTCCTGAGGGTCCAATTGGTCAGATAAGGGTCATTTAAATCGAATCTGAGACCAAAAGTTTTTTGCCCAAAAAAAAAGTAAGGCTAACCCCTTTGTGTTTTTGGCGAAAATTTTCGCGATTTTGAAAAGTGCTGGAATCAAAGCTTTGGAGCACTATTCCGACGTAAATTTGCGAGAAAAATCGATTGGGCGCAGTCCCAATACGCTGCGATCAACGCATCAAAAGTTACAGTTGAAAAACCAGAACCCAAATTTTCGACATTTTTCAGCAGGTGCTTTTTTGCTCGCCATTTCTCTCCTGTTTGTCCTACGCTCTTTTCGCTGCGATTCCTGAGTTCCTGAGGGTCCAATTGGTCAGATAAGGGTCATTTAAATCGAATCTGAGACCAAAAGTTTTTTGCCCAAAAAAAAAGTAAGGCTAACCCCTTTGTGTTTTTGGCGAAAATTTTCGCGATTTTGAAAAGTGCTGGAATCAAAGCTTTGGAGCACTATTCCGACGTAAATTTGCGAGAAAAATCGATTGGGCGCAGTCCCAATACGCTGCGATCAACGCATCAAAAGTTACAGTTGAAAAACCAGAACCCAAATTTTCGACATTTTTCAGCAGGTGCTTTTTTGCTCGCCATTTCTCTCCTGTTTGTCCTACGCTCTTTTCGCTGCGATTCCTGAGTTCCTGAGGGTCCAATTGGTCAGATAAGGGTCATTTAAATCGAATCTGAGACCAAAAGTTTTTTGCCCAAAAAAAAAGTAAGGCTAACCCCTTTGTGTTTTTGGCGAAAATTTTCGCGATTTTGAAAAGTGCTGGAATCAAAGCTTTGGAGCACTATTCCGACGTGAATTTGCGAGAAAAATCGATTGGGCGCAGTCCCAATACGCTGCGATCAACGCATCAAAAGTTACAGTTGAAAAACCAGAACCCAAATTTTCGACATTTTTCAGCAGGTGCTTTTTTGCTCGCCATTTCTCTCCTGTTTGTCCTACGCTCTTTTCGCTGCGATTCCTGAGTTCCTGAGGGTCCAATTGGTCAGATAAGGGTCATTTAAATCGAATCTGAGACCAAAAGTTTTTTGCCCAAAAAAAAAGTAAGGCTAACCCCTTTGTGTTTTTGGCGAAAATTTTCGCGATTTTGAAAAGTGCTGGAATCAAAGCTTTGGAGCACTATTCCGACGTGAATTTGCGAGAAAAATCGATTGGGCGCAGTCCCAATACGCTGCGATCAACGCATCAAAAGTTACAGTTGAAAAACCAGAACCCAAATTTTCGACATTTTTCAGCAGGTGCTTTTTTGCTCGCCATTTCTCTCCTGTTTGTCCTACGCTCTTTTCGCTGCGATTCCTGAGTTCCTGAGGGTCCAATTGGTCAGATAAGGGTCATTTAAATCGAATCTGAGACCAAAAGTTTTTTGCCCAAAAAAAAAGTAAGGCTAACCCCTTTGTGTTTTTGGCGAAAATTTTCGCGATTTTGAAAAGTGCTGGAATCAAAGCTTTGGAGCACTATTCCGACGTGAATTTGCGAGAAAAATCGATTGGGCGCAGTCCCAATACGCTGCGATCAACGCATCAATAGTTACAGTTGAAAAACCAGAACCCGAATTTTCGACATTTTTCAGCAGGTGCTTTTTTGCTCGCCATTTCTCTCCTGTTTGTCCTACGCTCTTTTCGCTGCGATTCCTGAGTTCCTGAGGGTCCAATTGGTCAGATAAGGGTCATTTAAATCGAATCTGAGACCAAAAGTTTTTTGCCCAAAAAAAAAGTAAGGCTAACCCCTTTGTGTTTTTGGCGAAAATTTTCGCGATTTTGAAAAGTGCTGGAATCAAAGCTTTGGAGCACTATTCCGACGTGAATTTGCGAGAAAAATCGATTGGGCGCAGTCCCAATACGCTGCGATCAACGCATCAAAAGTTACAGTTGAAAAACCAGAACCCAAATTTTCGACATTTTTCAGCAGGTGCTTTTTTGCTCGCCATTTCTCTCCTGTTTGTCCTACGCTCTTTTCGCTGCGATTCCTGAGTTCCTGAGGGTCCAATTGGTCAGATAAGGGTCATTTAAATCGAATCTGAGACCAAAAGTTTTTTGCCCAAAAAAAAAGTAAGGCTAACCCCTTTGTGTTTTTGGCGAAAATTTTCGCGATTTTGAAAAGTGCTGGAATCAAAGCTTTGGAGCACTATTCCGACGTGAATTTGCGAGAAAAATCGATTGGGCGCAGTCCCAATACGCTGCGATCAACGCATCAATAGTTACAGTTGAAAAACCAGAACCCGAATTTTCGACATTTTTCAGCAGGTGCTTTTTTGCTCGCCATTTCTCTCCTGTTTGTCCTACGCTCTTTTCGCTGCGATTCCTGAGTTCCTGAGGGTCCAATTGGTCAGATAAGGGTCATTTAAATCGAATCTGAGACCAAAAGTTTTTTGCCCAAAAAAAAAGTAAGGCTAACCCCTTTGTGTTTTTGGCGAAAATTTTCGCGATTTTGAAAAGTGCTGAAATCAAAGCTTTGGAGCACTATTTCGACGTAAATTTGCGAGAAAAATCGATTGGGCGCAGTCCCAATACGCTGCGATCAACGCATCAATAGTTACAGTTGAAAAACCAGAACCCGAATTTTCGACATTTTTCAGCAGGTGCTTTTTTGCTCGCCATTTCTCTCCTGTTTGTCCTACGCTCTTTTCGCTGCGATTCCTGAGTTCCTGAGGGTCCAATTGGTCAGATAAGGGTCATTTAAATCGAATCTGAGACCAAAAGTTTTTTGCCCAAAAAAAAAGTAAGGCTAACCCCTTTGTGTTTTTGGCGAAAATTTTCGCGATTTTGAAAAGTGCTGAAATCAAAGCTTTGGAGCACTATTTCGACGTAAATTTGCGAGAAAAATCGATTGGGCGCAGTCCCAATACGATGCGATCAACCCATCGAAAGTTACGGCCAAAAAACGAGACCTGTGTTTTCGACTTATTTCAGCAGGTGCTTTTTTGCTCGCCATTTCTCTCCTGTTTGTCCTACGCTCTTTTCGCTGCGATTCCTGAGTTCCTGAGGGTCCAATTGCTCAGATAAGGGTCATTTAAATCGAATCTGAGACCAAAAGTTTTTTGCCCAAAAAAAAAGTAAGGCTAACCCCTTTGTGTTTTTGACGAAAATTTTCGCGATTTTGAAAAGTGCTGGAATCAAAGCTTTGGAGCACTATTCCGACGTGAATTTGCGAGAAAAATCGATTGGGCGCAGTCCCAATACGCTGCGATCAACCCATCGAAAGTTACGGCCAAAAAACGAGACCTGTGTTTTCGACTTATTTCAGCAGGTGCTTTTTTGCTCGCCATTTCTCTCCTGTTTGTCCTACGCTCTTTTCGCTGCGATTCCTGAGTTCCTGAGGGTCCAATTGGTCAGATAAGGGTCATTTAAATCGAATCTGAGACCAAAAGTTTTTTGCCCAAAAAAAAAGTAAGGCTAACCCCTTTGTGTTTTTGGCGAAAATTTTCGCGATTTTGAAAAGTGCTGGAATCAAAGCTTTGGAGCACTATTCCGACGTGAATTTGCGAGAAAAATCGATTGGGCGCAGTCCCAATACGCTGCGATCAACGCATCAATAGTTACAGTTGAAAAACCAGAACCCGAATTTTCGACATTTTTCAGCAGGTGCTTTTTTGCTCGCCATTTCTCTCCTGTTTGTCCTACGCTCTTTTCGCTGCGATTCCTGAGTTCCTGAGGGTCCAATTGGTCAGATAAGGGTCATTTAAATCGAATCTGAGACCAAAAGTTTTTTGCCCAAAAAAAAAGTAAGGCTAACCCCTTTGTGTTTTTGGCGAAAATTTTCGCGATTTTGAAAAGTGCTGAAATCAAAGCTTTGGAGCACTATTTCGACGTAAATTTGCGAGAAAAATCGATTGGGCGCAGTCCCAATACGATGCGATCAACCCATCGAAAGTTACGGCCAAAAAACGAGACCTGTGTTTTCGACTTATTTCAGCAGGTGCTTTTTTGCTCGCCATTTCTCTCCTGTTTGTCCTACGCTCTTTTCGCTGCGATTCCTGAGTTCCTGAGGGTCCAATTGCTCAGATAAGGGTCATTTAAATCGAATCTGAGACCAAAAGTTTTTTGCCCAAAAAAAAAGTAAGGCTAACCCCTTTGTGTTTTTGGCGAAAATTTTCGCGATTTTGAAAAGTGCTGAAATCAAAGCTTTGGAGCACTATTCCGACGTAAATTTGCGAGAAAAATCGATTGGGCGCAGTCCCAATACGCTGCGATCGACGCATCAAAAGTTACAGTTGAAAAACCAGAACCTAAATTTTCGACATTTTTCAGCAGGTGCTTTTTTGCTCGCCATTTCTCTCCTGTTTGTCCTACGCTCTTTTCGCTGCGATTCCTGAGTTCCTGAGGGTCCAATTGGTCAGATGAGGGTCATTTGAATCGAATCTGAGACCAAAAGTTTTTTGCCCAAAAAAAAAGTAAGGCTAACCCCTTTGTGTTTTTGACGAAAATTTTCGCGATTTTGAAAAGTGCTGGAATCAAAGCTTTGGAGCACTATTCCGACGTGAATTTGCGAGAAAAATCGATTGGGCGCAGTCCCAATACGCTGCGATCAACCCATCGAAAGTTACGGCCAAAAAACGAGACCTGTGTTTTCGACTTATTTCAGCAGGTGCTTTTTTGCTCGCCATTTCTCTCCTGTTTGTCCTACGCTCTTTTCGCTGCGATTCCTGAGTTCCTGAGGGTCCAATTGGTCAGATAAGGGTCATTTAAATCGAATCTGAGACCAAAAGTTTTTTGCCCAAAAAAAAAGTAAGGCTAACCCCTTTGTGTTTTTGGCGAAAATTTTCGCGATTTTGAAAAGTGCTGGAATCAAAGCTTTGGAGCACTATTCCGACGTGAATTTGCGAGAAAAATCGATTGGGCGCAGTCCCAATACGCTGCGATCAACGCATCAAAAGTTACAGTTGAAAAACCAGAACCCAAATTTTCGACATTTTTCAGCAGGTGCTTTTTTGCTCGCCATTTCTCTCCTGTTTGTCCTACGCTCTTTTCGCTGCGATTCCTGAGTTCCTGAGGGTCCAATTGCTCAGATAAGGGTCATTTAAATCGAATCTGAGACCAAAAGTTTTTTGCCCAAAAAAAAAGTAAGGCTAACCCCTTTGTGTTTTTGGCGAAAATTTTCGCGATTTTGAAAAGTGCTGGAATCAAAGCTTTGGAGCACTATTCCGACGTGAATTTGCGAGAAAAATCGATTGGGCGCAGTCCCAATACGCTGCGATCAACGCATCAATAGTTACAGTTGAAAAACCAGAACCCGAATTTTCGACATTTTTCAGCAGGTGCTTTTTTGCTCGCCATTTCTCTCCTGTTTGTCCTACGCTCTTTTCGCTGCGATTCCTGAGTTCCTGAGGGTCCAATTGGTCAGATAAGGGTCATTTAAATCGAATCTGAGACCAAAAGTTTTTTGCCCAAAAAAAAAGTAAGGCTAACCCCTTTGTGTTTTTGGCGAAAATTTTCGCGATTTTGAAAAGTGCTGAAATCAAAGCTTTGGAGCACTATTTCGACGTAAATTTGCGAGAAAAATCGATTGGGCGCAGTCCCAATACGCTGCGATCAACGCATCAATAGTTACAGTTGAAAAACCAGAACCCGAATTTTCGACATTTTTCAGCAGGTGCTTTTTTGCTCGCCATTTCTCTCCTGTTTGTCCTACGCTCTTTTCGCTGCGATTCCTGAGTTCCTGAGGGTCCAATTGGTCAGATAAGGGTCATTTAAATCGAATCTGAGACCAAAAGTTTTTTGCCCAAAAAAAAAGTAAGGCTAACCCCTTTGTGTTTTTGGCGAAAATTTTCGCGATTTTGAAAAGTGCTGAAATCAAAGCTTTGGAGCACTATTTCGACGTAAATTTGCGAGAAAAATCGATTGGGCGCAGTCCCAATACGATGCGATCAACCCATCGAAAGTTACGGCCAAAAAACGAGACCTGTGTTTTCGACTTATTTCAGCAGGTGCTTTTTTGCTCGCCATTTCTCTCCTGTTTGTCCTACGCTCTTTTCGCTGCGATTCCTGAGTTCCTGAGGGTCCAATTGCTCAGATAAGGGTCATTTAAATCGAATCTGAGACCAAAAGTTTTTTGCCCAAAAAAAAAGTAAGGCTAACCCCTTTGTGTTTTTGGCGAAAATTTTCGCGATTTTGAAAAGTGCTGAAATCAAAGCTTTGGAGCACTATTCCGACGTAAATTTGCGAGAAAAATCGATTGGGCGCAGTCCCAATACGCTGCGATCGACGCATCAAAAGTTACAGTTGAAAAACCAGAACCTAAATTTTCGACATTTTTCAGCAGGTGCTTTTTTGCTCGCCATTTCTCTCCTGTTTGTCCTACGCTCTTTTCGCTGCGATTCCTGAGTTCCTGAGGGTCCAATTGGTCAGATAAGGGTCATTTAAATCGAATCTGAGACCAAAAGTTTTTTGCCCAAAAAAAAAGTAAGGCTAACCCCTTTGTGTTTTTGACGAAAATTTTCGCGATTTTGAAAAGTGCTGGAATCAAAGCTTTGGAGCACTATTCCGACGTGAATTTGCGAGAAAAATCGATTGGGCGCAGTCCCAATACGCTGCGATCAACCCATCGAAAGTTACGGCCAAAAAACGAGACCTGTGTTTTCGACTTATTTCAGCAGGTGCTTTTTTGCTCGCCATTTCTCTCCTGTTTGTCCTACGCTCTTTTCGCTGCGATTCCTGAGTTCCTGAGGGTCCAATTGGTCAGATAAGGGTCATTTAAATCGAATCTGAGACCAAAAGTTTTTTGCCCAAAAAAAAAGTAAGGCTAACCCCTTTGTGTTTTTGGCGAAAATTTTCGCGATTTTGAAAAGTGCTGGAATCAAAGCTTTGGAGCACTATTCCGACGTGAATTTGCGAGAAAAATCGATTGGGCGCAGTCCCAATACGCTGCGATCAACGCATCAAAAGTTACAGTTGAAAAACCAGAACCCAAATTTTCGACATTTTTCAGCAGGTGCTTTTTTGCTCGCCATTTCTCTCCTGTTTGTCCTACGCTCTTTTCGCTGCGATTCCTGAGTTCCTGAGGGTCCAATTGGTCAGATAAGGGTCATTTAAATCGAATCTGAGACCAAAAGTTTTTTGCCCAAAAAAAAAGTAAGGCTAACCCCTTTGTGTTTTTGGCGAAAATTTTCGCGATTTTGAAAAGTGCTGGAATCAAAGCTTTGGAGCACTATTCCGACGTGAATTTGCGAGAAAAATCGATTGGGCGCAGTCCCAATACGCTGCGATCAACGCATCAATAGTTACAGTTGAAAAACCAGAACCCGAATTTTCGACATTTTTCAGCAGGTGCTTTTTTGCTCGCCATTTCTCTCCTGTTTGTCCTACGCTCTTTTCGCTGCGATTCCTGAGTTCCTGAGGGTCCAATTGGTCAGATAAGGGTCATTTAAATCGAATCTGAGACCAAAAGTTTTTTGCCCAAAAAAAAAGTAAGGCTAACCCCTTTGTGTTTTTGACGAAAATTTTCGCGATTTTGAAAAGTGCTGGAATCAAAGCTTTGGAGCACTATTCCGACGTGAATTTGCGAGAAAAATCGATTGGGCGCAGTCCCAATACGCTGCGATCAACCCATCGAAAGTTACGGCCAAAAAACGAGACCTGTGTTTTCGACTTATTTCAGCAGGTGCTTTTTTGCTCGCCATTTCTCTCCTGTTTGTCCTACGCTCTTTTCGCTGCGATTCCTGAGTTCCTGAGGGTCCAATTGGTCAGATAAGGGTCATTTAAATCGAATCTGAGACCAAAAGTTTTTTGCCCAAAAAAAAAGTAAGGCTAACCCCTTTGTGTTTTTGGCGAAAATTTTCGCGATTTTGAAAAGTGCTGGAATCAAAGCTTTGGAGCACTATTCCGACGTGAATTTGCGAGAAAAATCGATTGGGCGCAGTCCCAATACGCTGCGATCAACGCATCAAAAGTTACAGTTGAAAAACCAGAACCCAAATTTTCGACATTTTTCAGCAGGTGCTTTTTTGCTCGCCATTTCTCTCCTGTTTGTCCTACGCTCTTTTCGCTGCGATTCCTGAGTTCCTGAGGGTCCAATTGGTCAGATAAGGGTCATTTAAATCGAATCTGAGACCAAAAGTTTTTTGCCCAAAAAAAAAGTAAGGCTAACCCCTTTGTGTTTTTGGCGAAAATTTTCGCGATTTTGAAAAGTGCTGGAATCAAAGCTTTGGAGCACTATTCCGACGTGAATTTGCGAGAAAAATCGATTGGGCGCAGTCCCAATACGCTGCGATCAACGCATCAATAGTTACAGTTGAAAAACCAGAACCCGAATTTTCGACATTTTTCAGCAGGTGCTTTTTTGCTCGCCATTTCTCTCCTGTTTGTCCTACGCTCTTTTCGCTGCGATTCCTGAGTTCCTGAGGGTCCAATTGGTCAGATAAGGGTCATTTAAATCGAATCTGAGACCAAAAGTTTTTTGCCCAAAAAAAAAGTAAGGCTAACCCCTTTGTGTTTTTGGCGAAAATTTTCGCGATTTTGAAAAGTGCTGAAATCAAAGCTTTGGAGCACTATTTCGACGTAAATTTGCGAGAAAAATCGATTGGGCGCAGTCCCAATACGCTGCGATCAACGCATCAATAGTTACAGTTGAAAAACCAGAACCCGAATTTTCGACATTTTTCAGCAGGTGCTTTTTTGCTCGCCATTTCTCTCCTGTTTGTCCTACGCTCTTTTCGCTGCGATTCCTGAGTTCCTGAGGGTCCAATTGGTCAGATAAGGGTCATTTAAATCGAATCTGAGACCAAAAGTTTTTTGCCCAAAAAAAAAGTAAGGCTAACCCCTTTGTGTTTTTGGCGAAAATTTTCGCGATTTTGAAAAGTGCTGAAATCAAAGCTTTGGAGCACTATTTCGACGTAAATTTGCGAGAAAAATCGATTGGGCGCAGTCCCAATACGATGCGATCAACCCATCGAAAGTTACGGCCAAAAAACGAGACCTGTGTTTTCGACTTATTTCAGCAGGTGCTTTTTTGCTCGCCATTTCTCTCCTGTTTGTCCTACGCTCTTTTCGCTGCGATTCCTGAGTTCCTGAGGGTCCAATTGCTCAGATAAGGGTCATTTAAATCGAATCTGAGACCAAAAGTTTTTTGCCCAAAAAAAAAGTAAGGCTAACCCCTTTGTGTTTTTGACGAAAATTTTCGCGATTTTGAAAAGTGCTGGAATCAAAGCTTTGGAGCACTATTCCGACGTGAATTTGCGAGAAAAATCGATTGGGCGCAGTCCCAATACGCTGCGATCAACCCATCGAAAGTTACGGCCAAAAAACGAGACCTGTGTTTTCGACTTATTTCAGCAGGTGCTTTTTTGCTCGCCATTTCTCTCCTGTTTGTCCTACGCTCTTTTCGCTGCGATTCCTGAGTTCCTGAGGGTCCAATTGGTCAGATAAGGGTCATTTAAATCGAATCTGAGACCAAAAGTTTTTTGCCCAAAAAAAAAGTAAGGCTAACCCCTTTGTGTTTTTGGCGAAAATTTTCGCGATTTTGAAAAGTGCTGGAATCAAAGCTTTGGAGCACTATTCCGACGTGAATTTGCGAGAAAAATCGATTGGGCGCAGTCCCAATACGCTGCGATCAACGCATCAATAGTTACAGTTGAAAAACCAGAACCCGAATTTTCGACATTTTTCAGCAGGTGCTTTTTTGCTCGCCATTTCTCTCCTGTTTGTCCTACGCTCTTTTCGCTGCGATTCCTGAGTTCCTGAGGGTCCAATTGGTCAGATAAGGGTCATTTAAATCGAATCTGAGACCAAAAGTTTTTTGCCCAAAAAAAAAGTAAGGCTAACCCCTTTGTGTTTTTGGCGAAAATTTTCGCGATTTTGAAAAGTGCTGAAATCAAAGCTTTGGAGCACTATTTCGACGTAAATTTGCGAGAAAAATCGATTGGGCGCAGTCCCAATACGATGCGATCAACCCATCGAAAGTTACGGCCAAAAAACGAGACCTGTGTTTTCGACTTATTTCAGCAGGTGCTTTTTTGCTCGCCATTTCTCTCCTGTTTGTCCTACGCTCTTTTCGCTGCGATTCCTGAGTTCCTGAGGGTCCAATTGCTCAGATAAGGGTCATTTAAATCGAATCTGAGACCAAAAGTTTTTTGCCCAAAAAAAAAGTAAGGCTAACCCCTTTGTGTTTTTGGCGAAAATTTTCGCGATTTTGAAAAGTGCTGAAATCAAAGCTTTGGAGCACTATTCCGACGTAAATTTGCGAGAAAAATCGATTGGGCGCAGTCCCAATACGCTGCGATCGACGCATCAAAAGTTACAGTTGAAAAACCAGAACCTAAATTTTCGACATTTTTCAGCAGGTGCTTTTTTGCTCGCCATTTCTCTCCTGTTTGTCCTACGCTCTTTTCGCTGCGATTCCTGAGTTCCTGAGGGTCCAATTGGTCAGATGAGGGTCATTTGAATCGAATCTGAGACCAAAAGTTTTTTGCCCAAAAAAAAAGTAAGGCTAACCCCTTTGTGTTTTTGACGAAAATTTTCGCGATTTTGAAAAGTGCTGGAATCAAAGCTTTGGAGCACTATTCCGACGTGAATTTGCGAGAAAAATCGATTGGGCGCAGTCCCAATACGCTGCGATCAACCCATCGAAAGTTACGGCCAAAAAACGAGACCTGTGTTTTCGACTTATTTCAGCAGGTGCTTTTTTGCTCGCCATTTCTCTCCTGTTTGTCCTACGCTCTTTTCGCTGCGATTCCTGAGTTCCTGAGGGTCCAATTGGTCAGATAAGGGTCATTTAAATCGAATCTGAGACCAAAAGTTTTTTGCCCAAAAAAAAAGTAAGGCTAACCCCTTTGTGTTTTTGGCGAAAATTTTCGCGATTTTGAAAAGTGCTGGAATCAAAGCTTTGGAGCACTATTCCGACGTGAATTTGCGAGAAAAATCGATTGGGCGCAGTCCCAATACGCTGCGATCAACGCATCAAAAGTTACAGTTGAAAAACCAGAACCCAAATTTTCGACATTTTTCAGCAGGTGCTTTTTTGCTCGCCATTTCTCTCCTGTTTGTCCTACGCTCTTTTCGCTGCGATTCCTGAGTTCCTGAGGGTCCAATTGCTCAGATAAGGGTCATTTAAATCGAATCTGAGACCAAAAGTTTTTTGCCCAAAAAAAAAGTAAGGCTAACCCCTTTGTGTTTTTGGCGAAAATTTTCGCGATTTTGAAAAGTGCTGGAATCAAAGCTTTGGAGCACTATTCCGACGTGAATTTGCGAGAAAAATCGATTGGGCGCAGTCCCAATACGCTGCGATCAACGCATCAAAAGTTACAGTTGAAAAACCAGAACCCAAATTTTCGACATTTTTCAGCAGGTGCTTTTTTGCTCGCCATTTCTCTCCTGTTTGTCCTACGCTCTTTTCGCTGCGATTCCTGAGTTCCTGAGGGTCCAATTGGTCAGATAAGGGTCATTTAAATCGAATCTGAGACCAAAAGTTTTTTGCCCAAAAAAAAAGTAAGGCTAACCCCTTTGTGTTTTTGGCGAAAATTTTCGCGATTTTGAAAAGTGCTGGAATCAAAGCTTTGGAGCACTATTCCGACGTGAATTTGCGAGAAAAATCGATTGGGCGCAGTCCCAATACGCTGCGATCAACGCATCAATAGTTACAGTTGAAAAACCAGAACCCGAATTTTCGACATTTTTCAGCAGGTGCTTTTTTGCTCGCCATTTCTCTCCTGTTTGTCCTACGCTCTTTTCGCTGCGATTCCTGAGTTCCTGAGGGTCCAATTGGTCAGATAAGGGTCATTTAAATCGAATCTGAGACCAAAAGTTTTTTGCCCAAAAAAAAAGTAAGGCTAACCCCTTTGTGTTTTTGGCGAAAATTTTCGCGATTTTGAAAAGTGCTGAAATCAAAGCTTTGGAGCACTATTTCGACGTAAATTTGCGAGAAAAATCGATTGGGCGCAGTCCCAATACGCTGCGATCAACGCATCAATAGTTACAGTTGAAAAACCAGAACCCGAATTTTCGACATTTTTCAGCAGGTGCTTTTTTGCTCGCCATTTCTCTCCTGTTTGTCCTACGCTCTTTTCGCTGCGATTCCTGAGTTCCTGAGGGTCCAATTGGTCAGATAAGGGTCATTTAAATCGAATCTGAGACCAAAAGTTTTTTGCCCAAAAAAAAAGTAAGGCTAACCCCTTTGTGTTTTTGGCGAAAATTTTCGCGATTTTGAAAAGTGCTGAAATCAAAGCTTTGGAGCACTATTTCGACGTAAATTTGCGAGAAAAATCGATTGGGCGCAGTCCCAATACGATGCGATCAACCCATCGAAAGTTACGGCCAAAAAACGAGACCTGTGTTTTCGACTTATTTCAGCAGGTGCTTTTTTGCTCGCCATTTCTCTCCTGTTTGTCCTACGCTCTTTTCGCTGCGATTCCTGAGTTCCTGAGGGTCCAATTGCTCAGATAAGGGTCATTTAAATCGAATCTGAGACCAAAAGTTTTTTGCCCAAAAAAAAAGTAAGGCTAACCCCTTTGTGTTTTTGACGAAAATTTTCGCGATTTTGAAAAGTGCTGGAATCAAAGCTTTGGAGCACTATTCCGACGTGAATTTGCGAGAAAAATCGATTGGGCGCAGTCCCAATACGCTGCGATCAACCCATCGAAAGTTACGGCCAAAAAACGAGACCTGTGTTTTCGACTTATTTCAGCAGGTGCTTTTTTGCTCGCCATTTCTCTCCTGTTTGTCCTACGCTCTTTTCGCTGCGATTCCTGAGTTCCTGAGGGTCCAATTGGTCAGATAAGGGTCATTTAAATCGAATCTGAGACCAAAAGTTTTTTGCCCAAAAAAAAAGTAAGGCTAACCCCTTTGTGTTTTTGGCGAAAATTTTCGCGATTTTGAAAAGTGCTGGAATCAAAGCTTTGGAGCACTATTCCGACGTGAATTTGCGAGAAAAATCGATTGGGCGCAGTCCCAATACGCTGCGATCAACGCATCAATAGTTACAGTTGAAAAACCAGAACCCGAATTTTCGACATTTTTCAGCAGGTGCTTTTTTGCTCGCCATTTCTCTCCTGTTTGTCCTACGCTCTTTTCGCTGCGATTCCTGAGTTCCTGAGGGTCCAATTGGTCAGATAAGGGTCATTTAAATCGAATCTGAGACCAAAAGTTTTTTGCCCAAAAAAAAAGTAAGGCTAACCCCTTTGTGTTTTTGGCGAAAATTTTCGCGATTTTGAAAAGTGCTGAAATCAAAGCTTTGGAGCACTATTTCGACGTAAATTTGCGAGAAAAATCGATTGGGCGCAGTCCCAATACGATGCGATCAACCCATCGAAAGTTACGGCCAAAAAACGAGACCTGTGTTTTCGACTTATTTCAGCAGGTGCTTTTTTGCTCGCCATTTCTCTCCTGTTTGTCCTACGCTCTTTTCGCTGCGATTCCTGAGTTCCTGAGGGTCCAATTGCTCAGATAAGGGTCATTTAAATCGAATCTGAGACCAAAAGTTTTTTGCCCAAAAAAAAAGTAAGGCTAACCCCTTTGTGTTTTTGGCGAAAATTTTCGCGATTTTGAAAAGTGCTGAAATCAAAGCTTTGGAGCACTATTCCGACGTAAATTTGCGAGAAAAATCGATTGGGCGCAGTCCCAATACGCTGCGATCGACGCATCAAAAGTTACAGTTGAAAAACCAGAACCTAAATTTTCGACATTTTTCAGCAGGTGCTTTTTTGCTCGCCATTTCTCTCCTGTTTGTCCTACGCTCTTTTCGCTGCGATTCCTGAGTTCCTGAGGGTCCAATTGGTCAGATGAGGGTCATTTGAATCGAATCTGAGACCAAAAGTTTTTTGCCCAAAAAAAAAGTAAGGCTAACCCCTTTGTGTTTTTGACGAAAATTTTCGCGATTTTGAAAAGTGCTGGAATCAAAGCTTTGGAGCACTATTCCGACGTGAATTTGCGAGAAAAATCGATTGGGCGCAGTCCCAATACGCTGCGATCAACCCATCGAAAGTTACGGCCAAAAAACGAGACCTGTGTTTTCGACTTATTTCAGCAGGTGCTTTTTTGCTCGCCATTTCTCTCCTGTTTGTCCTACGCTCTTTTCGCTGCGATTCCTGAGTTCCTGAGGGTCCAATTGGTCAGATAAGGGTCATTTAAATCGAATCTGAGACCAAAAGTTTTTTGCCCAAAAAAAAAGTAAGGCTAACCCCTTTGTGTTTTTGGCGAAAATTTTCGCGATTTTGAAAAGTGCTGGAATCAAAGCTTTGGAGCACTATTCCGACGTGAATTTGCGAGAAAAATCGATTGGGCGCAGTCCCAATACGCTGCGATCAACGCATCAAAAGTTACAGTTGAAAAACCAGAACCCAAATTTTCGACATTTTTCAGCAGGTGCTTTTTTGCTCGCCATTTCTCTCCTGTTTGTCCTACGCTCTTTTCGCTGCGATTCCTGAGTTCCTGAGGGTCCAATTGCTCAGATAAGGGTCATTTAAATCGAATCTGAGACCAAAAGTTTTTTGCCCAAAAAAAAAGTAAGGCTAACCCCTTTGTGTTTTTGGCGAAAATTTTCGCGATTTTGAAAAGTGCTGGAATCAAAGCTTTGGAGCACTATTCCGACGTGAATTTGCGAGAAAAATCGATTGGGCGCAGTCCCAATACGCTGCGATCAACGCATCAATAGTTACAGTTGAAAAACCAGAACCCGAATTTTCGACATTTTTCAGCAGGTGCTTTTTTGCTCGCCATTTCTCTCCTGTTTGTCCTACGCTCTTTTCGCTGCGATTCCTGAGTTCCTGAGGGTCCAATTGGTCAGATAAGGGTCATTTAAATCGAATCTGAGACCAAAAGTTTTTTGCCCAAAAAAAAAGTAAGGCTAACCCCTTTGTGTTTTTGGCGAAAATTTTCGCGATTTTGAAAAGTGCTGAAATCAAAGCTTTGGAGCACTATTTCGACGTAAATTTGCGAGAAAAATCGATTGGGCGCAGTCCCAATACGCTGCGATCAACGCATCAATAGTTACAGTTGAAAAACCAGAACCCGAATTTTCGACATTTTTCAGCAGGTGCTTTTTTGCTCGCCATTTCTCTCCTGTTTGTCCTACGCTCTTTTCGCTGCGATTCCTGAGTTCCTGAGGGTCCAATTGGTCAGATAAGGGTCATTTAAATCGAATCTGAGACCAAAAGTTTTTTGCCCAAAAAAAAAGTAAGGCTAACCCCTTTGTGTTTTTGGCGAAAATTTTCGCGATTTTGAAAAGTGCTGAAATCAAAGCTTTGGAGCACTATTTCGACGTAAATTTGCGAGAAAAATCGATTGGGCGCAGTCCCAATACGATGCGATCAACCCATCGAAAGTTACGGCCAAAAAACGAGACCTGTGTTTTCGACTTATTTCAGCAGGTGCTTTTTTGCTCGCCATTTCTCTCCTGTTTGTCCTACGCTCTTTTCGCTGCGATTCCTGAGTTCCTGAGGGTCCAATTGCTCAGATAAGGGTCATTTAAATCGAATCTGAGACCAAAAGTTTTTTGCCCAAAAAAAAAGTAAGGCTAACCCCTTTGTGTTTTTGGCGAAAATTTTCGCGATTTTGAAAAGTGCTGAAATCAAAGCTTTGGAGCACTATTCCGACGTAAATTTGCGAGAAAAATCGATTGGGCGCAGTCCCAATACGCTGCGATCGACGCATCAAAAGTTACAGTTGAAAAACCAGAACCTAAATTTTCGACATTTTTCAGCAGGTGCTTTTTTGCTCGCCATTTCTCTCCTGTTTGTCCTACGCTCTTTTCGCTGCGATTCCTGAGTTCCTGAGGGTCCAATTGGTCAGATAAGGGTCATTTAAATCGAATCTGAGACCAAAAGTTTTTTGCCCAAAAAAAAAGTAAGGCTAACCCCTTTGTGTTTTTGGCGAAAATTTTCGCGATTTTGAAAAGTGCTGGAATCAAAGCTTTGGAGCACTATTCTGACGTAAATTTGCGAGAAAAATCGATTGGGCGCAGTCCCAATACGCTGCGATCAACGCATCAAAAGTTACAGTTGAAAAACCAGAACCCAAATTTTCGACATTTTTCAGCAGGTGCTTTTTTGCTCGCCATTTCTCTCCTGTTTGTCCTACGCTCTTTTCGCTGCGATTCCTGAGTTCCTGAGGGTCCAATTGGTCAGATAAGGGTCATTTAAATCGAATCTGAGACCAAAAGTTTTTTGCCCAAAAAAAAAGTAAGGCTAACCCCTTTGTGTTTTTGGCGAAAATTTTCGCGATTTTGAAAAGTGCTGGAATCAAAGCTTTGGAGCACTATTCTGACGTAAATTTGCGAGAAAAATCGATTGGGCGCAGTCCCAATACGCTGCGATCAACGCATCAAAAGTTACAGTTGAAAAACCAGAACCCAAATTTTCGACATTTTTCAGCAGGTGCTTTTTTGCTCGCCATTTCTCTCCTGTTTGTCCTACGCTCTTTTCGCTGCGATTCCTGAGTTCCTGAGGGTCCAATTGGTCAGATAAGGGTCATTTAAATCGAATCTGAGACCAAAAGTTTTTTGCCCAAAAAAAAAGTAAGGCTAACCCCTTTGTGTTTTTGGCGAAAATTTTCGCGATTTTGAAAAGTGCTGGAATCAAAGCTTTGGAGCACTATTCCGACGTGAATTTGCGAGAAAAATCGATTGGGCGCAGTCCCAATACGCTGCGATCAACGCATCAAAAGTTACAGTTGAAAAACCAGAACCCAAATTTTCGACATTTTTCAGCAGGTGCTTTTTTGCTCGCCATTTCTCTCCTGTTTGTCCTACGCTCTTTTCGCTGCGATTCCTGAGTTCCTGAGGGTCCAATTGGTCAGATAAGGGTCATTTAAATCGAATCTGAGACCAAAAGTTTTTTGCCCAAAAAAAAAGTAAGGCTAACCCCTTTGTGTTTTTGGCGAAAATTTTCGCGATTTTGAAAAGTGCTGAAATCAAAGCTTTGGAGCACTATTTCGACGTAAATTTGCGAGAAAAATCGATTGGGCGCAGTCCCAATACGCTGCGATCAACGCATCAATAGTTACAGTTGAAAAACCAGAACCCGAATTTTCGACATTTTTCAGCAGGTGCTTTTTTGCTCGCCATTTCTCTCCTGTTTGTCCTACGCTCTTTTCGCTGCGATTCCTGAGTTCCTGAGGGTCCAATTGGTCAGATAAGGGTCATTTAAATCGAATCTGAGACCAAAAGTTTTTTGCCCAAAAAAAAAGTAAGGCTAACCCCTTTGTGTTTTTGGCGAAAATTTTCGCGATTTTGAAAAGTGCTGAAATCAAAGCTTTGGAGCACTATTTCGACGTAAATTTGCGAGAAAAATCGATTGGGCGCAGTCCCAATACGATGCGATCAACCCATCGAAAGTTACGGCCAAAAAACGAGACCTGTGTTTTCGACTTATTTCAGCAGGTGCTTTTTTGCTCGCCATTTCTCTCCTGTTTGTCCTACGCTCTTTTCGCTGCGATTCCTGAGTTCCTGAGGGTCCAATTGCTCAGATAAGGGTCATTTAAATCGAATCTGAGACCAAAAGTTTTTTGCCCAAAAAAAAAGTAAGGCTAACCCCTTTGTGTTTTTGGCGAAAATTTTCGCGATTTTGAAAAGTGCTGGAATCAAAGCTTTGGAGCACTATTCCGACGTGAATTTGCGAGAAAAATCGATTGGGCGCAGTCCCAATACGCTGCGATCGACGCATCAAAAGTTACAGTTGAAAAACCAGAACCTAAATTTTCGACATTTTTCAGCAGGTGCTTTTTTGCTCGCCATTTCTCTCCTGTTTGTCCTACGCTCTTTTCGCTGCGATTCCTGAGTTCCTGAGGGTCCAATTGGTCAGATGAGGGTCATTTGAATCGAATCTGAGACCAAAAGTTTTTTGCCCAAAAAAAAAGTAAGGCTAACCCCTTTGTGTTTTTGACGAAAATTTTCGCGATTTTGAAAAGTGCTGGAATCAAAGCTTTGGAGCACTATTCCGACGTGAATTTGCGAGAAAAATCGATTGGGCGCAGTCCCAATACGCTGCGATCAACCCATCGAAAGTTACGGCCAAAAAACGAGACCTGTGTTTTCGACTTATTTCAGCAGGTGCTTTTTTGCTCGCCATTTCTCTCCTGTTTGTCCTACGCTCTTTTCGCTGCGATTCCTGAGTTCCTGAGGGTCCAATTGGTCAGATAAGGGTCATTTAAATCGAATCTGAGACCAAAAGTTTTTTGCCCAAAAAAAAAGTAAGGCTAACCCCTTTGTGTTTTTGGCGAAAATTTTCGCGATTTTGAAAAGTGCTGAAATCAAAGCTTTGGAGCACTATTTCGACGTAAATTTGCGAGAAAAATCGATTGGGCGCAGTCCCAATACGATGCGATCAACCCATCGAAAGTTACGGCCAAAAAACGAGACCTGTGTTTTCGACTTATTTCAGCAGGTGCTTTTTTGCTCGCCATTTCTCTCCTGTTTGTCCTACGCTCTTTTCGCTGCGATTCCTGAGTTCCTGAGGGTCCAATTGGTCAGATAAGGGTCATTTAAATCGAATCTGAGACCAAAAGTTTTTTGCCCAAAAAAAAAGTACCCCCTTTGTGTTTTTGGCGAAAATTTTCGCGATTTTGAAAAGTGCTGGAATCAAAGCTTTGGAGCACTATTCCGACGTGAATTTGCGAGAAAAATCGATTGGGCGCAGTCCCAATACGCTGCGATCAACGCATCAAAAGTTACAGTTGAAAAACCAGAACCCAAATTTTCGACATTTTTCAGCAGGTGCTTTTTTGCTCGCCATTTCTCTCCTGTTTGTCCTACGCTCTTTTCGCTGCGATTCCTGAGTTCCTGAGGGTCCAATTGGTCAGATAAGGGTCATTTAAATCGAATCTGAGACCAAAAGTTTTTTGCCCAAAAAAAAAGTAAGGCTAACCCCTTTGTGTTTTTGGCGAAAATTTTCGCGATTTTGAAAAGTGCTGGAATGAATTTTTTCGCGCACTTTACCGACGTAATTTTGCAAGAGAATTCGATAGGGCGCAGTCCGAAAACGCTGCGAGCAGCGGATGAAAAGTTAGAGCCAAAAAACGAGAACCTGTGATTTCCACATTTTTTGACTGGTGCTCTCTCCGCCGTCATTTCTCTGCTGTTGGTCCTACGCTGCTTTTTCTGCGTTTTCTGAGTTGCTGGGGGTCCAATTAGTCAAGTGAGAGTCATCCAAATCGAATTTGAGACCAAAAGTTTTTTGCCCAAAAAAAAAGTAAGGCTAACCCCTTTGTGTTTCTGGCGAAAATTTTCGCGATCTTGAAAAGTGCTGAAATGAATTCTTTCGTGCACTTTTCCGACGTAATTTTGCGAGAGAAATCGATTGGGCGCAGTCCGAATACGCTGCGAGCAGCGGATCAAAAGTTAGAGCCAAAAAACCAGAACCTGTGA
The DNA here is from genome assembly GCF_021901455.1 of Neodiprion lecontei. NCBI lineage: Eukaryota > Metazoa > Arthropoda > Insecta > Hymenoptera > Diprionidae > Neodiprion > Neodiprion lecontei. The sequence continues at coordinate 34,846,948 of NC_060262.1, forward strand.
TTTCCACATTTTTTAAATGGTGCTCTCTCCGCCGTAATTTCTCTGCTGTTGGTCCTACGCTGCTTTTTCTGCGTTTTCTGAGTTGCTGGGGGTCCAATTAGTCAAGTGAGAGTCATCCAAATCGAATTTGAGACCAAAAGTTTTTTGCCCAAAAAAAAAGTAAGGCTAACCCCTTTGTGTTTTTGGCAAATATTTTCGCGATTTTGAAAAGTGCTGAAATAAATTCTTTCGTGTACTTTCTTGACGTAATTTCGCGAGAGAAATCGATTGGGCGCAGTCCGAATACGCTGCGAGCAGCGGATCAAAAGTTAGAGCCAAAAAATGAGAACCTGAGATTTCCACATTTTTTGACTGGTGCTCTTTCCGTCGTCATTTTCCTGCTGTTGGTCCTACGCTGCTTTTTCTGCGTTTTCTGAGTTGCTGGGGCTCCAATTAGTCAAGTGAGAGTCATCCAAATCGAATTTGAGACCAAAAGTTTTTTGCCCAAAAAAAAAGTAAGGCTAACCCCTTTGTGTTTTTGGCAAAAATTTTCGCGATTTTGAAAAGTGCTGGAATGAATTCTTTCGTGCACTTTTCCGACGTAATTTTGCAAGAGAATTCGATTGGGCGCAGTCCGAAAACGCTGCGAGCAGCGGATGAAAAGTTAGAGCCAAAAAATAAGAACCTGTGATTTCCACATTTTTTGACTGGTGCTCTTTCCGTCGTCATTTTCCTGCTGTTGGTCCTACGCTGCTCTTTCTGCGTTTTCTGAGTTGCTGGGGGTCCAATTAGTCAGGAAAGGCTCATTCAAATCGAATCTGAGACCACAAAATCTTGGCTCCAAGAATGAAGAAAAGATGCAGAACACTTTGTGACAAACCATAATATTCTTTGTCACACGTCAAAATTTTTTCAAAAACATTCATCTCAAGTGCTCATGATACATATTTATTATTGTCAAGTGAAAACCGTGTCAACCCAAAAAGTACCAACACGTGGCTTTGGAATTTGATATACATGTCAAAAAAAAGTACGTCATTGATTGCAAAATCTCCCGAAAGTCTTTTCTGTCGAATGATCTATTGCTTATCTTTGAGAAAACTCATCAACGTTGGCTATTACCATCGATATGTTAGAAACATGTTTTCTTTTGCAGAACTATGCAAAAAATTTGAGAAACATCAGAAACCTGCATTCTAAATATTACTCTAACCGCGATTCAAACTAATGATATTCAACATTTTGAAAGATTTCGAAACACTTAGCTGCTAGAAGTTAAGATATGCAAATACGTTATTTTGGAAATAACTTTTGGAATATTTGCAATAAAATTGAAACTATTTCATCAGACTGTCATGGGATCAATACATGTATGTATTTCCAAAATCGATATCAATTGCTGACTGAAGATACATATTTTCATCAATATTCTCTACAAGATCTATTTCACCTCTCACAAATATGCTTTAATTGCATATTCCAACAAGCCAATTTATACTCTGCAGAAAACAATAAGTATAATATTATATACTGTTACTGTTTGATGTAACCTGTATTGAAATAAATCAATGAATGAGTTGATCTTATCCTATTTTCTACGTATTTGATGAACTGTTGGTGCTACGATCTTTGTAATATCTTTTTTGCTATGCTTAGGGTTCAATTGGTCTAAAAAGGGCTATTTGAATCCTTCCAAAGACAATAAGTTTTTCGTCTCAAGATCAAAGAAAAAGCAGGGCAAATGCTTTGGATTCTGTCTGAAAATTTTGACAGTTATATATAGTGCCGCAATCAATACGAATCAAGTCGGAATTTGGTCGATTTTGAAAAATAGTTGAATTGATTATTCGATCATTTCACAATCAGAATAATGTCAGACACTGCATAATCCATCTGGGTACACATGATACATTTGTTCTTGTCCTGTTTACGTACCAACCGTTTACCGTCTTCAGTTGCGCCACGCAGAGGGCGCCGCTTAGTTTATCTCGTTCATTTTCGGTTACGGAAAGCTCCATTAAATTTCGAGCAGTTGTAATTAATAATTTCTTTTTCTTTCTTTCATAGCTTCTACAATGAGCAATTCAGTTCATGAAATAAATACTCTTGATTCATTGATGAAATAATTTTGATTCAACTAGCCAATCATTTTGTACATTTTCATGAAGAAAATAACCAGTAATCTAGTCATGGTATGTAGTTATAGCATAGTTGGTTATAGTTTTGGAAGTGTTTTCTTTAATTTAAAATTGTGTATATCATACATTTCCTATATTAAATGCTGTGATGACATTCTTTGAGCCGGGGGTACGCACAAGCTGTCGGAGAGAAAGGCGTCAAAATGACTCTTATCTATTGCAATAATTGATTTCTGTTTCGAAGATCTTTTAATGATATACATCAGTGGATTCACTTCTTGTTTACGAAATCTTCACCCTTCTGAATATTTTTCTTCAATTCTGGGATGGCAGCTTCTAGGAGTTTAGATTCAAAACTGCTTAATTTTCCAAGACCTAAGTTCTTCTCAACGCCATTTTTCTGTAAAATAAAATTAATGATAGTGCTTTATATATCTAGTTCACAGGTCAAATACTGCTAGATAATCTATCTTTAGCACCACGTTCTTACTGAACAAAACAATTTTATCATACTTACGCCCAAGAGAATCGGTGTAGAGAAGTACTTGGCTTCGGTAACATTGGACCTGACGTATGAACATTCAACGATATTCTGTTCTCCGTTAAGGGCTTTGATTAGAGCTATTCCAAAACGGGCTCCTGCATAGGCCATGGATAAAGTTGCAGAACCTGTTCCTGCCTTAGCCTTGACAACCTCTGTTCCTGCTTCCTGGATCCTCTCAGTCAAAGCTTTCAGCTGATCATCTGGGAAAGAAACTTGTGGCTTGGCTTGAGAAATTAGTGGAATAATTGTAATTCCGCTATGACCTCCGATCACAGGAACCTGAGTCTTCAATGGATCCAAGCCCTACGAAACACAAGCAAAAAAGAAAATACTCAAAACTCGAGCGAAATTTTTTATGCATAAAATACTTATGCTATGCTAGAAAACTAACAATAAGCCATACTCTTAGATGGAGAAGAGTATTATTATATTTCTTGATGCACCTGAAATATCGACACGAGTAACTGGTGATGTAAGCTAATCTAATCTAATCTAATCTGATGATTTAAATGGTTTTTAATTTTTGCATGACTAATATTATCTTTAACGAAGTAAAATATTTGTAGAATTTGGCTGTCTAATGTGAATTACATGTATCCTTTCTTACTGGCTGTTTCTCTTTAGCTTCGAACAAATCATTTGAGGTTTTATGGAGCTGTTCAGAAATAGTTTTTGAAATGATGAAAGTTAATCATGTAAATCTTTGTAATCACCTTAGCTTCGGCAATGAAAGTGTTGGCCCTAACGATATCCAATGTTGTGACCCCAAATATTCTGTTGGGATCGTAAACTCCAGCCTTTTGGAAGACCTCACTAGCAATAGGTACAGTACTATTTACAGGATTAGAAATGATGGCCACAAAGGCCTTTGGTGCAACTTCTGCAGCTGCTGCAGCAAGATCCCGAACGATTGAAGCATTTGTGTTGAAAAGATCATCACGTGTCATGCCTGGTTTGCGAGGAACTCCAGCAGGGATAATGATGACCTGGTTCAAACAAACACATAATTATGTAGTAAGACTGCAATCAATTTTTCATCAGATTGTGACTGTACTGATGCTAGTAAAAAATTAAAATGCTACCATCAAGAATAAATTCATGTTATATGAAATACTAAGTAAAGCACTCACCTGAATGGTAAATTTTCCTAGACAAATGAGGTCTAAATAGATCTTAACTGGATTGTTAACTCACCTGGGCACCTTTGAGAGAATCTTTCAATTGATCAGGTCCGTTGAACGCCTTGACCTTGGCAGGGGTTTCGATGTGAGATAGATCTGCAGCAACTCCGGGAGTATTTACAATATCATAAAGAGAGAGTTCGGTGACAAGGGGAGATTGTTTCATCAGCAGTGATAACGGTTGTCCGATACCTCCGCTGGCACCCATTATTGCTACCTTGGCATTGCGCTGAAAAGAACGTAATAGAAAATTTAAGTCATTCCGAAGTTCTATTCCCTGTGATATTGAGAAGAGTGATGCAATGTAGCAGATTCATTGTTTCTGACTGTAAAAGGAGGATCTGGCCTGGCTTGAGAAAAAAATTATAAAAACAATTGTTTTTGCAACAGCAATAATTCATTACAACACACGGCTTTATAAGTGATAAAGATTTTCAATGAAAAATTAACCATTAGTTAAATTATGATAACCCTTTTGTTCGATTAAATCAATATATTTGGCCCAGATTTTGTGTAAAGTATGCATAGAATATATTCATATTCTGCCACGAATAGTAAAGGTGGGAGAAAACAAAACTTTCGAAAAATTTTTCATAAAATTCACGACGGCTGTTGCATAATCAAGAGCTTTTATAGACAAGATAAATCGAACGGCATGCTTCATCGACGGCGTTTTCATTCAGACAAAACTGAACCACGCAAACCGGATATATTTCCGATCTATTAACAAGTGAAAAGTAACTAAATTACGTGGGTTTATTTTTCTTCACGGACCAGAAGGCTACCATCTGGAAAAACGTGACCTACGCAAAATCCGATGTAACAAGGTTACATAAATTTTAATACCTAGGAAACAGAAAAGAAGTTGAAATGGAAAAGTTCGCAAATTACCTGGGATCCGGTCGATAATTGCTTCGTACTTTGTTGCACAAGTGCAGCTGTGGGTTTCATAAGCCTCGGAAACATTTCGGTGAACTTAGGAGCGGCCGTCACTGATGAAAAAATATTCGGGAGTATTCAGCAGAAGGTCCGACAACCCTTCAATGACACGAGATAACCTTGAGGAGTCATTACGGAAGCACGACGTCGGCGTCGGCGCGTGAGCTCTGACATCTCCACGCCTGGCCGCGTTTTTTGAACCATCTCAGCCGAGCGCGTTTTGCCAGAGAGGAAGAATTTCACTCCAAATTGGCATCACCATTCGAATACCTGGACGCGGATGGAATAATAATCCTCGACTGTCATCCATCCGCAATGATGAAATCCGTACGCAATCAGCTGCGAATGAGACGCATTCGCAGAAACAGATCGTAATTTTATTTACACCGCTAACTTGTTAAACAAATTCTTCATACTTTAGGTAGGTTTGAGTAGGTATATTTTGCCCTAACGCAGGATGAATTGAAAGTTATTTTTTGAAACCTAACCTTAGTAATAACTTTCAATGAAGGTTTGGTTACTTCGCACACGGTCGTAAGTCGTCAAACCATTGGGTGCGTTTATGACGTACAGTATAGTAGTAAACGTTGGTCAGAGGCACACTTAAGGGGGGAACCCAGTTTAGACCGATCGAAAAATCGTCTTTTTTTTTTATTGCATGAATCGTTAGTATAACTATTCAAGAATATGTGGTCAAAATTTCAAAGCAAAATTCCCATTAGTTCGAATGCAATGAGCACTTAAGTGACCGCCCGTCGGTTCTGTGAAGAAGCGCACGGTAATTATAACGGAGCGGTCGCCCAGACCCTTCTTTTCCAGCTACCTGCCTCAATACCGCTGTACTATTGAATAACAGAATGACGCATATGAGCAAGAAGAGGGATTGCTATATGATGCTGGAATAGCTGATTAACCGGTGAGCATTTTTTATAATTAATTATTGCCTTGAATTTCTCGTTTTCGCTACATTTTATTTCAAACGCGATTTTCTCGAAACGACTTTTCTTCGACTTGCGTACATTCTAGCTCAAAAAGTTATTGATCAATCGTTCTGAAATTTGGTGGAGATATTCTTTATTCAATTCCACGTGATATGAACCTAATTCGGGGATTATATTGTTATTAAAAATATATGTTTTTATGCAAGAAAGATGAAAAAATATAGTATAAAAACATGACATTGTGTTCAAACACCTCAAAAACATGCAATTTTCAATTTGTTTGATCAAAATTAGGTTCATATTCTTAGAAAATATGTTTTTAATGAAAAAAAAAAATCCTGACGATTACAGATAAAAATTGCGACGTCAGGGATGTACGCAAGCCAAATGCTCGGATGGCAATCGCCCATGGACTGCACGCGGTAACTCCACTATTTCCGGCGGAAATCATTTGAAAAAATTTCAAAGTGTACTTGAAAACATAAATAAAATATCCTCCAAGTTTAAACATTTTGTGATTATTCCTTTCTGGTTAAAAAAAATAATGAAAAACAGCAAAATTTCAACCTCATAAACCGGTTTCCCCCCTTAATACACATGAAACCGATGGAAACAACACTACGAAATTCCGGATTTCGTACGTGATAAACAGTAGCAAATCAAATAGTAGATTATTGAATGAAAGAAACAGTTATTGGTCTGAATTAAAAAATACAAGTGAAAGTGTGGTAAAGTTACTGCTTATAAATTTGATAAAATTTTATCGTAGATTCAAAGAAAAAACTAAGTCCAACTCTTCTGAATACTTTTAACGAAATTATCGCTGATATTGGAAAATGCTAGAATCCACTTATGCAGACACTGTACTAACGTATATTTGCGATAAAACGCAACTTAACATAATAGTCCCAATTCGCCGCAATGAACGCTTCAGATTAAAGCAAAAAACCAAAAAGTTTCATCATATTTCCGCAACTGTTGATCGTACGATATTTTGTTGAACTTTCCGAATTTCCAAGGGTCCAATTAGTCGGAATTGGGTCCTTCTAATCAATTGTGAGCCTAAAAATTTTGGAAGTATGTTTTTGTAAAACTCTTGAGGAGTTAAAAAAGGTTGTAGGTGAAAAGTTATAGTAAGAAAACGCAAACTTTCATCGTTTTTCTTGACTGTTAGTAGGTGGCGGAAAAACGTTAGCATTTTAGACTTTGTGCACGAATTTTTCCGTAGGATAATCGAATATAATCGATGCAAATTGGTATGCGCTCGACAGCGTCCTAATATTAAACAAATTTTATTATCTATGTACAACATGTTATTTATCTTTCCACTCTATTCTCTTCAAGTAACTTTATCCGTCATCAAACTCAACATCCAGCTCCAAATCCAGTGTGCTGATTTCTTGAAGGGTGTTTAACAGTGTATATCGAGAAAATCTGATATACAGTTTTCTAAACCAAACGTATTGGGATTTGTGAGCCATCATGGCCATCTGTATTTGACATAACAATTACTAATTCAGGAGATTGAATATCGAGACATTTATAAGCTGAATGATATCAATTCAGAACCTACATGTATGATTTTCCGTTGTTTAAAGCTGAGTAGATACCAATGAGATGCAAATAGCAGGCTGATTGGTAAATCCAACATCAGAGTATATTTTCGTAGTATATTTACAGATTCTAGTACGTACATCTTGCAATCTGGAAAATAGTATGGAACTTTAATAGTTAATAGAAGCTTTACAGTGACTTCTATAGTATCGTTAGTTTATGTATACGTAGAAAATATAAATTGCTCACTTACATGGTGGCAATTTATTCTCCATGCATAGAGAGGCAACTCCATAGAAAATTGAAGTATGATTTTTATGCCCGCTGACCCCTCGCTTATCAAACGTAATAACCGCATTTATCCTGTAACTTTCAACGTGTTGAAGAATCGTCTCCCCTACTACATTCTCTGGCCATTGAACTTTTGGATCATCAGGTAACTGTGTAGACCTGGATATTCAAATGAGAACTATTAGCAGACTGTGATTCAAATATTAAAATGAAAGTTTGGTAATTTCTTAAATCTGTGTCGTGATGATCAGTAAAAAGTGGCTTTGAGCTTACATCAAAATGGTAACATTAGCTTCTGGGATTCCTAGCGTCTTAGCACTAGCCCAGAGTTCCTCTTTTCTTCTTTTAGCACCTCCTGCAATGACAACAAAAATTTGTATCAAGATGTGGTATCAACAATAAAATAAACAAGACAAGAATACGTATCATGGGTACCTATGGTTAAACACAGGAGATAAACTTCGGAATTTTTCTGTTCTATCATACAATGTAGCATTGGACCAAAGAACATGACTTCGTCGTCCGGATGAGCAATAACTAACAATATTCTAGCAGGTGGTCCAGGCAACTGCCAAGCCTTATGACTGACATTCAATAACAGTGTATACAAAAATATGCAAACGCAAAAGTAAGCAACGCCGGCAATAACTAGCTGCCACGCTACTTCTTTTAAGTACCAAACTGTTTCATCAAATAACATGTTAAAATAATTGGTCAACGAGCTCACTATTGACACATCCATTAGAAGGGCTTGGTAAAATGAAGTTTACAAATTTTTGATTATAGTCATACTTTACGATACATGGAGATTTATATCTAATACAATTTTTATTCTTATTGAAAATTTGATTAGAATTCAAAATAATTAGGTTAGGCTTAGGTTAGGTTATGTCATGTACAATCACGATCCGAAAGATTTGAAAGGTCGGACCCCATGACGTCGGATCGGGTTCAAACCCGATTCCCTATGCTTATCAGATTTATTCGTATTCAAGCTCTTCCAAAATGACTTGTGCGATTGATTTTTGGTTTAACTAGAGATTTTGAAAAAATAGGTTACATTATTTTAGTATTATGGTTCTCTCTACATTGCCAACGTGCGAATAAAATCTAGTGAAATCCCCCAGAATCAGATGTTTTGCTGCTACGCCAGTGGTGTTGGTTAACCAAACCTGACTGTACACTATTTGTCGACACTTGACAGACGTCAATTTAAAAGATAGTAAGTTTTCTAATTCAGATTCGGAAAAGAAAATTTTAATTGTACCTGATTGAATTTGAGCGGACTTGAGGTGGTGTTGCAATGGCCAAAGAGATGAAGGAGGTGGACATATTTCGCGACACGTACGTGAGATACCTTGGTAAATGATAAGTTTTCGATTTAGAACGGATTAATTATCAATTATCTCCGTACTACTGATAAATTCTTCTGAAAAGTACGCATTCCGATTATTTTAACAAATTTTTTGTTCATATACATATTGATTTATTTTCAATTTAATCCAACAAGAACAGTTGTACTTGTCAATAAGTGGTTCATCCTTCTCTTTTTCTAGGATACGCTAACGAGGTCGGTGAAGCTTTTAGAGGTATCGTCGCAAAAAATTTGGTACGATTTAGCTATGCTGTAGCAATCGGCTACGTTATTGCTGACTCTTCGTGCAAGGCAGTTGTTGCCTATCAGGTATATAAATGATAAAATATGTAAAACATAAATCTTTGAAATAAATTACACAGGGATTTGGACGCATTCTATACCCCTCAGCTACGGTAGGTATAAATATTTCCTACGTTTTCTGCTGGCTGTCGGTAAGAGAAACAGTGACAATATTTATCATCTATCGGCTACCATTTAAAATAATGGAAGTTCGTTATTTATACAGAAAGATCACTACAGATTTGTCCAAGTCACATTTTTACTGTACATACATTGAAAAAACAAAAATTCACTCATCTCAATCACTTAGCCAATAATTACCGCTATCTAGCGATATTTGCGACCGATAAAACTGAGCTCGAACATCACAATGTCGAAAAGTTTATCGAAAATACATGTTTCTGTAGAATAATTTTTTAAACTTTCTGTCATCTTGATACTTTGACTGTAATATTATTGTTTTTTTCTTATTTCAGCAAGAACCATCCCCGCATAAAATTAAACGAGTGGCTCTTTCAGCATCTGATTGCTTGATATGGCAAGGGTTTGCTTCTGTGGTGATTCCCGGGTTTACTATAAACAGGATCTGTTACTCTGTTCAATTTGCGCAGAAAAAGTTTAGTGGCAAAAAATTTCAAAGCCCGTGGATTAGCGTAGCGATCGGTCTGATATCCATACCGTTTATTATTCATCCCATAGATGCTTTGGTTGAAAATGGAATGAATCTGACTTACAGAAAATGGGTTGGCCACAGTCCCAATATAGCACCGGATTAATGTCAACTAATTTCCAAGTAACACCACAGTTGTTCCAAGTCTCCTTAGTACAAATTAACTATCAAAGTAAAGACAATGCTTTGCGCGCAAGCAGTAAATTATTTGTAACATAAAGCGATATAAACATTTTCATCGAATTAAACGCATATTTAATGTTTTCCTTATTGTTAATTCATAATTGTTATCATGTATACCTGTACGTTTTATTAGATTGATTGTTACTAACAAATAAATATTCACTATAAAATTGATTTTCCTTCTTGGTGGTTCATCCTATGTACAATAAGCTGTCATTTTCCATATAACAAGCGACAATTGACAACTACCTTATCGGACTAACGAGGAAAATAAATCGCGTGTCTTTTGTTTCTGAAAGTTTACTCGGCAAAAAAGAATCTTCCAAAGTCATGTGTTTTCGAATTTTTATTCGTCAACGAAAAATTGTGCAAATGAGGATTCAGGATTCTTATATCGGGATAATATGCTACAATCATATCTTACCCGCTTCCTTAGGTTGTTCATGAGCTTCACGTTACAAATGCTCCTTAACTAGATAAGTAGTCTACCCGACAACGTTCGCCGTATGTCAAGACCGTTAGTGGTTGAAGCTAGTACACAAGCAAATATGTAAACAGGTACTTGACTTTCAAATATTGTTGTTAAATTGACTATTAAGAGAACAGTTTGGTTAGTATAGTCAGGTTGGTATTCACTTCCTTCTCGAACACCATGAAATAAGCACTGCAAGCGTTAGGGAATGTCAATTTATGTAAATGTTAAATAATTCATCTTCCATAGTACTTTAAATAATAAGATAAAATATTAAACCTTCGCATTTATGTACAATATGAAATTTGAAAACACTAAAAAGTATTTAGATGCAATAGAGATAAATAATTACCTTATAGCTGTGCAATGTTCTTAACGTGACAGTTAGTGAGTAAATGTAAGTCGTGTAACAATTTGTTATTATTTATATCAAAGAAACCTGATGATGGCAGGCGAGGCCTGCCAAAACGACGTACAGAAAATAAAATTGATTGCTAAATGTGCATCATTCCATCCCTGACCGTCATCCAACGAAATCAAATCTTCATAATATTTGGTTTATCAAAATATTTGTCACGATTAAATTTTGTTTTCTTATTGTTTTACATAATTATTTACTCAATTTCCGTGTATACATGTAGATATTTCTTATTTATATATCATATACGAATAGAAGGGAATGCCGAAAAGCACAGACGCATCTATTGGACGAAAAACTACCGTTCGTAACGCGCAAAGTGGAACGATACGGTTCGTTTTACAGAGCAGGTGTATACCATCTAAGGAAAATGGTTCTTATTTAACGCTGATTCATCTCAGACCAAACTCGGTTTGAGTGAGCTCTACTTGCCCATGAAATCTGACATCTGTATAGGTTTACACCTACATCGCAGTGAGGAGAATCATTATAAAATCTAATGGCCCTATACTTCTACCCTTGTTCATCGACAAATAAATCAAATTGTATTTTACTCCTTCATTGGTGTCTACAAGTATACATATGGGACTCCTTATACAGCTGTTCCCATACCATATAGCCTATTGCTGAAGGATATTGCAATTCAGAATTTGTTGATGATCTACATCGATGCGACGACTTTATTCTCGCAGATACCGCAGATGGTACGCTGCGATCGTTATACTTACCTGCTACACTGCTAATGAATTGTTTATAAGGTAAATAATAATCATTTTACGTTATACAGTTCGATGTAGAATAAAGAGACTAAGCGAATTAAAATCAGTCAGTTTAAGTTTCCGAAACTGCATTGACCGATTTCTTTTTTATCCTACAATTACAAACTAATCTGTCGCAGTAGATACGTGCTAAAATATAAATGTTCACGATAAAGGTGAAATGGAACTCAAAATTGATAGTGGACGTTTTTTTCGGTATATATACATACATGTATATAGTGATCTATAAAAACGCGATTGAGGGTTCTACAGTCTAAAATATTTATACGATTTCAAACGCACTATACTCACGAATTATAAAGAATCAATTGTTTGAATTATCCACGCGACCAGTCGCATATATTTGCGCTTTATACTTGGAAAATCGTCGAGTATAGTTTTCAGTCATAAAAATCGGACGGGCATATTTTTCTAAAAATGGCAGACGTAGTCTGATCGAGTTTATATACAAATCAAACACTAGAAGCTAAACTCAATGACCTCGCCATCAGTGCAAATAATATGTACATCAATGTACATCAATAAGCTGCAATCGAGCAGTGAACGTAGAATAAGTAAAAATCGACTCGATCCCACCCCCTGATAGCGAATCAAGTATAAGAAATTGGTAATTCACTTTCATCAATGAACGTACGGTTTTGAATTATCGATCAAGATCGGAAGATTATGATCGATAGACGCAATATTCATTCTTCCGGATCTCTATAATCGCATAGAAGATTGTTAATTCCCTTCAGGCGAAACCCCAGAATCATGCGGTATACGTCAAGGGAGTTGGCCCCCCTCGTAATTTTCCCATTCCGCAACCGAAACTGCGGAAGTATCGCTAGGACGTCGCGAACAGTACTCCGGAAGAGAATTTCGATCAAAGACGTTTCGTTACCCGATAGAGAGCATGCAGAGGTTGCGCAGGGCGGTCAGTGTAAAAGCAAAGCTTGCGTCATCGACCCCCGACGTCCCGCAAGCTCGAGTGAGTTGGTACTTAGTTCGCGGGTTGGCAAATATCCCGAGGCGTAGGTACGAGGCCACATACAACAGACCTTGTACCGTGCGCGGTGGAACACTTTCTTAAATTGAATAATTTAAAAATTAAATTTCTGAAACCTGTGGCATTCTGGGATCCTCCGGTAGTCTACCCACCGGCAGGATCAATAGGTATTTCCAGTCGGCGCTTTCCTGCGTCCACGCGGCGGCCATGTCTGGCTCATTCCGGGGATGGACGCGCCCACCGCCGGCAGCCGCGGCCAATCGCAGCCGGTTACGAGGGGTGAAAAGCTGTGGGTCGGGCCCGACGCGGTATCCTGACCGCTCGGTGGGCGTGGCCTGTCGCCCCTTCCAAAGGGGCTTTTCCTGCAGCAGGTGCAGCCAGTTGGCAGGCGGACTCCAAGCAAGCGCCTCGTGTCACGCCGCCACGCAGTTGTCGTCCCGGTCCTCTTTGCCAGCGGATGAGCGCGACGGTGCCGAATTACAATAGCGCACGGTGTGTCGGTAGTCCGCAGATACAAGACGCGGAGGAAGTAATTCGGGTCGCAAGGACGGACCGCGAGTCAGCTTTGGGACTTGAGAGAGATAACAAGCCTTTGCCCTGACCCGTGCTTTCACATAATCTGTACGATATTTTTTTACTTTACAAAATTATATCCAGTGTTTTCATTTGCGTTAATTTCGTCGCTGGGGAGCCTTTTACATTTATAACGGATACAAGCTGCGGCCGCACGTGTGATAAAAGGATGTGTATAATTTATACACGGCTAGACGAGAGAGCTGTGCTGTATATGTATAGTTTTCGGGTGAAATAAAGTTTCATTTGTGTGTCAAGATTGTAAGGAGAACGGATTGTGCGGGTGGTTGAGCTCGACGTATATTCTTGCCGATACTCGTGAGCAGCCCTTCCGATCGCGTTCTCTCCTAACTCTACGTACAAGTTGAGCGGAGAAATATTTACCTCACGAGTTAAGTGCGCCGAGCGTATTTCTCACCGCGGCTGTATAAAGTGTGTCTAATACCGAAGGAGTAAAAAGTGTATAAACAAAAAACTATTTGAAACAAACGCAGAAATAACTAGTTGAGAGAAGGATAAAAAAAAAAAAAAAACAATCTCCTTATACGTTGGAATCGCTGTACATAGTATACGGAGACAAAGGAAGTTATGCAGCAGGTGAATAATGACAGATCGTTCGTTGACCGTAAACGTGATAACGATGCCGCATCTCCGGAGAAAAACTAATCATTCGTCCGAGAATATTTGCAGGTAAAACGTCGTTGGTGAATTACAGGAGCACAGTAGTACAGAGGGTGCGGAGCTGGAATCGACAATTGAGTTGTCAAAGTTCGGAGAGTAGTGACGGGAATCTCCAAAGAATAAGTATTGGAAGAAGTAAAGGAAGAAAGAGGACGTAGACCAGCGATCGTCGCCAAGAAAAATCGTCCCGATCGGTTTATAATTTAGTAGGGAATCGTTTCGATAGACAGTGACGCTGATTAATACGTAACGCTGCACCTGCCGCGTGTTGCACGCATACACCTATATATATATATATATATATATATATATATATATATATAAATACATAAATACGTATACAATCACGTATAGAAGATAGAAACGATCGGTGAAGAGAAGTGCGCTTCCTCAGGCTTGGAGACAATACTGTAACAGTGGGTGCGCTGGGGCCCTCGGCACCCTTCGGCCGTTACGGGCCCGCCGAGGGAGCGGCCGCTGCGGGGGAGGTGGAGGGGTACGGGGGCGGTGGGGGCGGCGGCGGTGGCGGTGGCGCCCCTGGGGTCGCGGGCCTCGCGGGGGGAACCCCCCGGATTAGGGTTGCACCCCTGGGGGGGCCTTGTTGCGCGCCCCTTCCCGTCACCCAGGCCCACAACATAGGTGAGCCCCCGATCTGCGGTTTATTACGCATCTAGTTAAAATTAACGCTCGATTGACGGCTAGCTTTTGAAAGCTCGATTGCGCACGGAGCCTCTTTCATCCAACTTTATACCGCAGGTATAAATATTTTAGAAGGAAAACTCGAGGCTACGATGGATGCGAGAAAGATTCTTGTACTTTGTACTCATTGTTTCTTACTACAGCATGGACGGACGTCGATAAATTTTCGAACGTTATCATTCGAGCTTTTGGAAGTAAGCTGGGACAATTGCTTGTGGTTGTAGTGAAGTTAATGAAAGGATATGTATATGTTACACGGAGAGATGAGAGCAGATTTTACTCAATAATGCGGGAGAAGAGAGACACGTCGAGGTTTTTGGTAAACAATATCCATCTTTTACCATAATAGTAGCAGATTTTACTCTGCACGTAATAGTGGTTTTCATTGTTGTAGAGTAAATTCTGCCTTTCACGAAGTATATTTTACCAAAAAACCTGACGCGTTCCTTCTTTCTTGCAGTTTTTAGTAAAACTTGCACTTTTATTCTCTACGCGGAGGGTGCAACTCTTGTGCAATGTGAGTAATTTCAAGTCCTACTGCAATTTCCTGAGATTAGTATAGGTATGGCTGATGTCGTTTGCGTTATTCGTCTGATGGATCACGAAATTAGAGACGACACGGTATTAACAAATGTACCATGACAATTGTACGATACTTCCCTTCTCACAAAACCCCGACGAAAAAGATTGAGGATTACATTTATAACGCGGATCCCTGAATGTTAGCATGGACGTAATTTTGAGTCACTTGTTTCCTCTTGATGATTAGAAGAACTTGATCCTTAGATTCCCGAAGAGATCACGGTACGTTAAATTTTAAAAACGAACGCGGTTCAGTGAGCAGCATCTAGACCGTGAAATTCAAAAAAGTATCAGTACTTATAAACATTAAAGAAGGGTTGCACCCAGCGCTGTGTGTTATCTGCTGGGGCGAAAAGGTGTATAATCTCTTGTCTGAGCCGCTCAGGTATAAGTGATCCATGTAAGTCGGTGAACGTTGAACCACGATATTTGAAAGAATGGTATAGCAGTGACTGAGATCGCGAACGCGCATTATTTTACACAAATATATACATACATATATATGATATAAAATTATAAGTGAATTGAGCGGGAAAACGGAAAGTGTGTTTTTCGAATTCGTCTAAAAGGTCCGACTTACGGTGCTGTATCTCTGAGTGGTTCATTGAATTTCGTCCGACAATGAGCGCTTCTTTACCGTCTGCTGTTATTATGTGGGATAATTGTAGTAAGATTGCACGGGTTATACCATATTCTGTCTGGGGTTATTCAACGTAATTTCGCATTGTTCGTTCTGTATAAACAACGTTTAGACCCAACCCCAATTTTAGGGCTTGACAAGGAACAATTGCAACAGCTTGTCGTATAACTATTCTTAGCGAATACACCACACCTCTGTCTTATAGTTGTTCGCCATAAATACAGGATCTGTAATATTCGACCGTCAATGGGTTGCTTTGAGAAAATGATCTCCTTATCAACGATGTCGTTGTGTTCAATGAGTAAGCGAATCATTCGAATCTTGGTGCATAAAACAAGTGACGTAGAATATGGAAGACATAACCGACGTGCATGGAGTGCTTGAAGCTGGGAGAGAAGCAAACTGATAAAAGTTCGTCAAATCGCTCGGTTTAGGAAGGTGCGGATTAGCTATGCTCCTGTCCTGCGCGGGCTGCGAGAAACCTATTCTGGACAAGTTCCTGTTGAACGTGTTGGACCGAGCCTGGCACGCCAATTGTGTCCGCTGTTTCGATTGCCGCATCGAACTACAGGACAAGTGCTTCTCGAGGGAGGCGAAACTCTTCTGCAGAAACGATTTCTTCAGGTCGGTTTACCAATGTTAAAACTTGGCATTAATTCATTAGTCTTATACCTGATTATCAGCTAAGAAACGAAAGAAACCGCTGTCACAGCTCCCCGTACATAACGTTGACGTTCCTCGGCCCTCCCGCGATTTTTTTTCCAAGGAATCCTGTCTGCCGCTTCCATTTTTTGCCCGAATGGTATCGCAAGCGTGAATTAACAATCAAGATTTCGACCCGATGGTCTGATACTCGGATCAGTGACTGACCGACTGCCTTGCGGCTTGACTTGTAAAACGCCGCATTTTTTCTGTCAGGAGGGATTCCTTGAATTCGAGAATCAAATAAGGAGGTTCGCGGAACGCGTCATCGTATCACATTAAGATGTTTGCCCGCAGAAAATCCTACCTTTGCTTCGCACCCTCGTCCATAAATTGCATCGGCCCCGCAAATTGCATGCTACATATGCATACTGAGCGTTGCTAATTGGCTTACGCGAACGCAAAAAAACGCTGCGAACTTTCGAAGAGAGAATCGCACGTATAACAATCATACTCAAATGTATGGGATACGAATTGCATGCGTGTGAATATGGCGAGTCGAGTTGTCATTTTTCAGGCTCTGCTAACAAGCCGAAACTGCAACTGAAATATTCCTGCCACCGTTATGTTTGGCGTGAAATGACAATCGATAATCGCTGAGTACCGTAGACGACGTTACAGGCGAAATAAAATTTGAAGCGTGCGAATGGCCGCCATGTTGATTTGGCACCGGCGTTTAAATTCCACTGTTTGCACGATCGGCAAACATGTTTTTTGTGTAATTCTAGCCAACTTAACTTTTATAGCCGAATCGCAGTATTTCACGCCAATTATTCCTGCACCATGGACTGCAGCTATAAAAAAAAAAAATCCCCCACGTATTTCAGTTTTAAAAATGAATATTGAGCAATGCAGACGGAACCGCTGGTTATATAATATTTTTGGTAAAAATGTTGAAAATTTGATTAAACGGGTTCTCGTAAGTCACCAAAGACGCGTGGCGATGGTGCCGAATATTCTCCTTCCGATCGACCTAAAAAGGTATCTAATTTTTTATGAATAATGCCCTTATTCAACGTGACTCGATTTATGCGTGTTAGTAGCCGCGGGTCGTAGACCGGCGCGTATATTATAATACGCGTCAAAAGGCGCATGCACGCAGGCAAGGGCCGAACGAGGAAATATTATAAATGTTCCGTGACACCCATACGAGAGTTTGTTGGGCGTGACGACTGCTCCGAAGCGTATTCCAGGAAGGTCAGCCATCAGGGGATTCGTCTTGAGGTTTTTGCCAACCCACGTTACGGTTTATTGCGTCATCGCGAGTCGCGCCTCCGCGGATAAATGCAGAGCGCGGACCTCGCATCGTGCTGCGGGATAAACCTTACTAATTAATTTAAATCGACACCTTCCTTAAACCCGAGCCGACGGTTTAATACGATTCCAAAACCTCTGGAACTCTTATTTTCTAGCCTTACACCTTGCGTCAAAAAAGCTCAACCGCGCCTTTCGGGAAAGTTTTTTTTTTCACCTTGAACGCAAGCCGAAGACCCGCTGTCGATACTTAGAGTTTTTCGTGTTTTCCGAGTTATTCCAGTAAAGTGGCTTTGTTTAATTGCTAGAAACGCGTGATCGAGAAAACAAAAATATCGGAACTTACGCGTAATGTAATCATGGTCCTCGGTAAAAGTTCCCTTATTATTCATCTTTCAATCGATCGTGTCCTGCTGTTAATGGCGCAAAGATCAATCAGATCATCCAGCAATTTCGTATTACATGCAACGCGTACTGCGGCTGATCATAAGAAACTACGAATCCCGGCATATCCCGGAGTTTCGCCTCTTCCAAGACCAATTTGCAGCAGCTCCGAGTGTAGAATAATTGTGTAAGAAAACTTACAATCATCGAGTATGAAAACCCTTCGGCTTGCGCGACGAAGAGTGATTCTTCTAACACCGCGTCGCGGCGGCACCTGCGCGATATTTAAGAGAAGTCGTAGGTAAGAAAGTAAAGATGAAAGAGACAAAAGAGAAATAAAAAACCAGCCGAACGGTCCGGCATCGAGTCGCGTGTTGTGTTGGAAACTCCGGGCGTCGCGGCGCGTCGGCAGGCAAGTTCTGCTCTCGTCATCCCGGGAGCAAACCTTCTTCTGCAAGCCGTGGCTAATCGGGTGCGTTCGTTTTTATGCACGGGACCCGGTGTGTGATTTGTGTTGAACCTGCGCGTGTATAGTCGTTGCGGCCGTGTAGAGTATTCTTGTATTTCTTATTTTTGGGAGAATTCTCCGAGGCTTTTTCACCCGCGCGGCTTAGCCACGGTTTCCTTTTACTCTTTGCTCTTCTACTAAATTTTTTCTCCCCCTCTTTCTCTCTCTTTCTCTTATTCTCTCGTTTTCTTTTTGCTTTACGTATATACGATTCTAACGCCAAGAAACCCTTTTTAATATTTAATAATCTTTCCAGTCTTATACGTGCGGTATACATATATACACACTTCGGCGGATGCGCGCATATTGCGTGCACATATTGTATACGCGCGCACACGCACACACGCATACACCTCTTCCGGAGACAAGAGGTCGTACGACAGAACACATAAATAAACGGTTGCAGCGGGTTAGCTAATTGCCAGTAATTAATTGTGTAACATTTGTAATTAGACGGAGATAAATATATACTGCGCGAAAAAATAATTGAAAGACTTGTTGAAAAGGCGGTAACATACGCGTGTATACATTTTACGTGTATTAACGATCGCTACAGCTGAAAATTTAGGTATACGGGCATCACAGAATAATAGAAACACTGAATGTGTTGATGAACAAATTTGCGGAAAGCGACTATACGTGCAATACGAGGATATTGTAGGTACGTCCTTAAAGCGCTTCAAGCTTTAATGAGAATGCGAAGTTTTCCACGTTTGCTGATTTGCGCTTATGGCTTATTCTGTTTACACCTTTTAATATATATTTGCATATAAGTGCATCCTGCTTTTAACGACACGGAGATATCTCGTAGCATCCAACCTTTCCATGGAACGCAACTCGTCGCCATAAAATATTATTGCTACATTACCTTTGGAATAATAATCGTCGTTTTATCGGCTGTATTAGGAGATAGCTTAAATTGTATGACCGAGAAATAAATCAAGATTCGCGACGGATTGGTTCAAAGAAATGTAAAATATTTTTGAACTATGTGAATTGACCAAATAATTGTAGTCTTTACAGGGAATAAATTTTGATATCAATGTTTGCTTCATCGCCTGTCCACAATTGCAATGAAACGCATGAATTTAGGGATAACACAGGTACTGTAGTAATCAATCCTACAATAATAAGACATTTTTATATGAATCGTTATAATCTTTATGAAAAAGAGATGGTACAGTACGTTTGACAACCGTACTATTTACTGTTGGAAAATTGAGAGTGCGAAAAAGTGATAGGGATAAATAACATGTGTTCCAAAAATAATTCTCAAAGCAAGTATTTCGAGTAATATATGTATATTCTCCATAAGAACTCGTGATGAATTGAAAGTCACTTGTACTTTCTGCAACTGGGATTTCAGAGAAATTCTAAAAGACTACACGAAAGATAGTCGAACGTTTCCCCACTGTTCCGATTTTAGCAGTCGATCAGATCCGCTGTTACATTACTTTCCGATAATTTGCGTTACGCGTCCACGAGTGGTGTAAATATATACATATATTAACGAAATAGTAAAGCAATTCGTTTATATCTACTACTAATTTTCGTTGTTCGACTCCATTACAAAATTTAATTTAATATAATTCTTTCAATGTTGTAAGAGTCTGATATTCTTACGAGCCACTCCAAAAAAAGTTATTAATCCTACCTCGGTTATCCCAAAATTCGTATATTTTATTGTAATTATAAATAAGTAATAAAGCAAACATTGGTACCAACATTTTCTTCCCGACTTGACGATCTTCATCTACAGTACATTCTCATGCGAATTAGCGAAGAGGCAGTGAACGCACAATCGGCAAATTACCTCATAATCGTCGGTTAACTTAAAATTTTCCGCAGTTTTAATTGCAAGCCTTGATTCTCTTGCGTATAGAGATTCAAGGCGTGGATGGAAAAATTATCTCATTCCCATCCATCGCGTTGCTTGTATCTACAGTCTGACGCCATCGCGGTGAAACTAATTGTAAGACGTAGTCCGTGCCAAGAATCACGTGATTCAAACTCTGCAGGCACGTTAATGCTTAATGCTTAATGCTTAAATGCTTTCATCGAAATACAAATCATAACCTTACGTTGTGTGATTTTTCATATCGTCGCAAAATGTAGCGAATTTAAGTGATAGTTTTAGATGTTACTGCGGGATCCCGAAGACAGCTCCGTATTGCAGGTCGTTAATATTCACCTGAACTTCTTCAGCCATTGATCAATGGTTCTCCAATACCGGCAATAAATCAAGAGCACAACAATTTATCGATCTATAAAGGGTAGAGCAAAAAAAGGAAAATTTTTTCAACAAACCAATTTGCCAGTAGCGAATGCAAAAATGTTTGAAATCAATCGCGGTTCCTCAGTAATTTATCATTTATCTTTTACAATACTTTTTGCAAAGCAGCACTTACAATCAGTTTAGTTTTTACTCGAAGTTGCCGTTTTCATGTTTCGTATTGCAGTCAAAAACTGTTTCACGAATGTGGATTTTGACAGTAAAAATAACGTCGACTTTGCGAGATAATGATTTAAGTTTTGTAAATTTATTGCAACAGATCGATAGGTAGTTGGGAAGAAAACTTGAAAATTTTTTCGTACATTTAAACAAATACCAAGATCTCCAGATATGAGAAGAGAATATTGTTGGGAAATGCGGCGATAAGTTACACTCTACAAACTTCGGTACTCGTGCGTTGTAAAAAATGATTCGTTCCGTGAGGTATTTTCATCGACGATAAATGCACGTGCGTTACATCGGATCGTGAGTCAAATAGATACACGTGTCAACGTGCAGTAATTACATAATCGCAGGGGGATCGATTAATCAAGCCGTTGAAAATTCGGGTCTGTGAACTTGTAATATTTCCCCGTTGAAGGTGTAATTCTCACCTTCGTAACCGAGTGACTGAAAGACCGGTCAACAAACCGGACAACAAGTACAAAGATTGTTGCTGGAATAATTCTGCGGGTCGCTCTTGCGTTAAACGAGATACAGCTGTTTGAAATTAATGCAGTTTAATTCGAGATTTCGCCGCCGTTTCAAACTGTTTTCATTCACGCACTTTCGGCCGCTCCGGATCAGCCAACGTGCTTGAAAAGTCGAAAGTCCCACTTCAAACGCAACTCGATTTTATGTAAAACATACGTACGTATACCTATGTATAACATATATGGAAGTCCGTTGACTCACGGCGGCTGCCGGGACTTTGAGCTTGATTTGTCAGCCGCCCTGACCTTCGACCTCTCAGAGTATAATTTAACCCAGCTTGCGCCGCGCCCCGTCGCGTCGCGTCTAACGCTTCCTACCGATGATTTATTACATTTTTTTGTTATACTTTAAAGCGAATCGCCGTCACGGGCCGATGCACGTCGAATCCCCGTGTCCCTATCACCGAATCCAACGACTACTTGAGACTAGCCGACATTCATCCTCAGCGTCGAACTTGACCGGAGTTATATTATGTACCTGAAGAAATAGGTTTTTAATTACTCGAAGGAAATTTCTCAGCATCGCGGTCTTTTGATCCGGTTCGATTTTGATCGCCGTCTGGAGCTTCCAAATATATATCGATACGAATTTCAAAAGTCTTGCAAAAATTATGTTGAAATTTTCAGGAACGATCGTTTAAGCTGAGAATATTCCATCGCAATTATCGATACTCGTATGGTTAAATACTTAGATGTTAGTTTCGCGGGATCCGAGTGGAAAAAATGTTGAACTTTGACCCTGCGCCAATGCCGCAAAGGCGATCCTTTGATTAATCGAAGGATTTTGTGTTTGGTCTACAGGCGATACGGTACGAAGTGCGGTGGTTGCCTGCAAGGCATCAGCCCGTCGGATCTGGTAAGAAAGGCTAGAGACAAGGTGTTCCATCTGAACTGTTTCACGTGCCTGGTTTGCCGGAAACAGCTAAGCACAGGTGAGGAGCTTTACGTGCTGGACGATAACAAGTTCGTATGCAAGGAGGATTACTTGTCCGGAAAACCTTTACCCCACACGCACCATGCCCACAGTCATCACAGTCATCACGGTGAGTTTTGAGCCCACCGCATCCGCATGAATCGGTATAAGAATCAACCTGCGTGTACAAGAAATTTTTTTTTTTTTAATTTATTTTCTTTTATTACTTGTTTTTTTTTTTTTTATAGTTTCACCGACAATCATCGCTTCTTTCCCCCGATAGTATTTATAAAGAGGTGTTGTTCACCTGTGAATTCAATTTTAAAATGCTGTGAATGCCGGCACAAGTCTTCATCTCTCGAGACGCCGCTCCGCGTCAACCGAAATTAGCGCCTAGCTAGTCAAACGTGAAGAGGATGAAAATTTATAGAGACTTTTAGGGTGACTCGGTTAAGGAGACTCGTGTATAACGTCGAAGATTAAACTGTGAAATTATACGTTCTAATTAAAATATTACGGTATAGCTAAACGACAGATTTTACAGCTGGTTAACTGCGTCGTGCATGTATATATATAGAAACGGTGGAATACATTTGAATAGAGATATTGACTGGCCAAATACAGAAACGGAGAAAAGATGTGTCGAGAGGTGGGTGCATAATTCAAATCGGCTCGGTCTGTCCGCATACTTCAACCGATTGTTATAATATATACATCAATTTATTCAAGGATGCACTTTGATATTATACTTAGACGACAGGGACACCTGAAATTAGGGAATTACGTAAAATGGTAAAGTCAAGGGAATTCCGATTCTTTCGTAAATTGGAAACTGCACAAATTATGAGGATTTCGTACCAGCTGTAGAAATACTGCATTTTAACGAACATTGACGGATAAAATCGATCCATGTCCGCTCGGGATAAAATAAATACGTATCTATGCAGGATGTGATCCTGAATGACACCGGTGAAAGTTGTTTCTCAGAAAAGTCCAATTACGTTAGGTGGAGAAAAAATTTGCATCGTACCGTTAATTTCGAGCAGAATAAACCCGTTCCGCGATACACTCTTTGCGAAACATTCAAAAATCATCGGAGAACGATGCGATCTGTGTATAATACAATATACATATACATAGAGGTATGTTGTACCCGGTGCGACAACCGCTTTTACTTCAACTGCCTCTAGCGATGAGACGTGACGTTTTATGGATCCAGACGCGGACTTTCGACTCGTTATACTTTAAATGATACAGTAAACCCCTTCAATAAAACTGGGCTGTTAAAAATTTAATTCGAGGTGCGCCAATCCTGCATAAATAGTCTTAACTAACTAAGCGAATTTCAGTCAACATACTACAATGGCTTCTGGACAGTAGTAAAGATGGCGTCGAAATTTCTGCAGACTTTCGTAAAACACTGTCGATGATAATTCTGATTCGTATTAGAAAAGTCGAGATTTTCACGGTGTTGCAGATTTAACCGGCGACAGTTCATGGAAGAACGTGCGAGGGTTCGAATGAGTTGAAAACCGCGCGAATCTCGTTTTTTTCCATACATTCCATTCTCGTGGAACATTTGACAGCTAATTCTAAATATACGAGGTAACGGTTCGACACTTTTAAGTTCGGAGATTTAACACGGACTTCGCAGTGTCGTTGCGAAGGATTATTGCAGGGTGTGTTATGCGCGAGGTTCGATAGAGGAAAGGGGAAATATCTTGTGTAGGCTATACGCGCACCTCTGAGAAGACGAGAGGCGGCAAGCTGTGAAAACACCGCAACGCAGGTCCTTGAAAAGAGTACCGCGGCTCAGTTTCATGGGGTTTTGTAACGATGAAACGAAAACCGAAGGTCGTTATGTTACGCAGCAGGGCCCTTTTGTCGCATGCCGACACCTAACCGCAAGGCCCAACCCCCTCGGATCCTCTCGAGCTTCGGTGTAGGGCCCCGACCTCCCCACTCTGCTAGAGCTGGGTATAACGCGATGAATTATGCGCAGAATTTCAACTTTAAATACCTTTTAAAGCCAACTTGAGTATTAGGTTATTGTCAGAGAGTCAGAGAGACTCGCTGTCCTACCCGTCGACGCCAATTTGCTCAACCCAGCTCAGTTCGAATCCTCCGTTAAAAACTCTCGCTATTGTGTAAGAGCAGAACAGGATTGAAAAAAAAATACAGGTAGGATGTAACCTCGGAATACGACTGTTTGTTTAGCCACGAAAATAAGTCAATTAATTCGGTAACCGTTTCGTGGTTCGTCCAACAAAGCAAACCCCAAAAGGTATCTACTCGTATATGCTCAAGTAAAAATCTGTGCGTATCTACCTTACGAGACCAACGAATTGCGGCAAAATTTACTCTCCCTGATCAAGGTTTGCAGGAGGATTCACAGCTCCGCGGTATTTAAATCAGGACTCAAGCCGTTTGATAGTTATAATTTGGTAGATCAACGAAGGGTAATGTTTGGATATAAGGTTTAGAATTAGCTACCAGTTTGCTGGATCTCCATGTGTACTCAGAGCCAGAGGGTTAATTTCAGACCGGTAGGTATGAAATTGCACGCTACTTTTATCCTCGATTATAATTTTCTTTTATTGCGTCAGCACAAGTGCCGCTTCATCGCGAAGTGGGTATAGGTACGTCTGCTCTGCAGTAGGTCTAGCTTATATCGAAGCGCTGATTTCTTTACCGTATCTATATTACACTACCGGCCACTGTTGCACGTATATACATTATACACTTACGCGTTGCGAAATTTAAGTGCAAGATCTAATCATCGCGTTGATTGTACATTATATTTATAACCTCCGCGGCGATAAGCATGCACCGTTCTCAGAAACGACGCTTCAAGTTCAGTCATGAGTTTAAATATTAAATAAATATTAAACTATTCATGCAACTCGTGTATAACTGTTCAAATAAAAAAAAAAATCGTTTTTTTCACCAAAATTTGATAAAATTTTCTCGAATAATACTCCGACGCTACAGTTATTCCCGTCGCTATTCTTTCCCTACGAAAAATTCAAGCTCGATTAATTCGCGTTTGATTTGAGACAGCGATCATTTGGCAAATTTAGAACGAATTCAATTTGTCATAAGCTGTATTAAAAACGCCCGTCCACTCCGCGCTGAGTACAGATAACCGACGATGACTCGAAATTGGATGATTTGGTGTTGACAGGGGGTGATTCTCTGATGGGATCCGGTTCCGAGGACGAGGACGATGACGGGAGTTCGCACCACCATCACGGCGGCGTCGGTGGGACGCATTTGGGGCCTCACAACCTCGCCGCCGGGGTTCCTGGGGACCCGGGTGTTGGCCACGGCGGTGATTTACCCCTTGGCGGTGACCCCTGCAAGCAGGAAGACTCGGAGGATCAAGGTGAGCTAAGCCTGCAGCGTTGCGTTGATCTCATCGTCGGCAAAAGTCCCTCTCTTCCCAGATCCGCTCCACTGCGGTATTCGGTTAGAAACTCGCGTGCCTGTACGTCGTTTTGTCAGCAAAAATAAAACTCAACTCCCATGACCGAAGGCCGAAAAGAAAGCTTATTGTACGTACAGTCAACAGTCCGTGGCAATTATCGCCTAACAAACGAAGGTGGCAACGAAGGTGACGGTACGATTGGAACGCTGTCAACAGGCTGCAGGTGAGATTCGTACGACATGTTGATCGGTCTGCTATACCTTGAAGGCAAGGATAGTGCGTTGTGTAAAATGTATAATGTATACCTGTATAAGATGTTCATGGTTTTATCGACGACTGCCATTTACGTCGATGCCGTCCAAGCCCGATTTCAACGTTGTTTTCTTATTGTTTGACGGAGAGTAACGACGTTCCTGATGTTATTTTCCATCTATCGACACCTTGCAACGTCAAATCTAAATCCAAACAGGGTAAAGCACTGATTCAAAACCGTACGCGTCACTCGGTATAATCACGATTCTGTGTCTACGCACGGTGTCTTGTGAAAAATAGTACCTTCGAATGGTTTGAAAATTGTCAGGTCACTGGAAGAGCGCCTAAAATACAACGCCGTTTGTACTTGTGTCTCCTATGCATCGTCAATGGTTCGCGGGTAGCTTGCATAAAGTCGTATATGTGTATTATATACACATGTCGGTATAATACACCATTGTGGAGTGTGACACTGTCCAAATATTTTCTTTGTCCCGTGGTTGAGACCTCCCCTGCGCTGTGTGTACAGTATCTATGGCCTGCAGGACGTATAGATCTCAATGGGCTTATAGGAGGCTGTGTAATAATTCAATGGGGATGTCTATTTTCGGTGGGGCGAAAACTCACGACTGTGCAGAAATGTATGGTGGCAGCGATCGGGAAACGATGCTCAGACCTTCTTCGAGTATATTCGGGGACAAAGCGGAAAGAAAACCGGCTCTCTCTTTCCTTGGCTTTTCAATCCTCTCCGTACGGAAAATAGCTGATGGCATATCAATCGGTCGGTCGATCTCTGCACAATAAGCGAAAATAAGGTTGCAACAACGCGAACACCGACCAGTCTTAACGGTACTATTTACCTATATATCAGCGCTTGTGTATCCTGCAAAGTTTATTGTGCCCATAAGATATATGTGTATATATATATATATGTATACTTATTTAAGTGACGAAACTTGCATTGCACTATTTTTTACCCAGTCAGACGTTTTTTTTGGACTCGAAAAGCAATTACAGCCGAACACCTCTTGCGGAGAACGTGATGATCGATTTGTTCTGTCGTATGTGATGTAAAAAATTCACGTCATCGGGTAGATTTTCTAAACGTCTAAAAACATCGACGAAACTTTGGCAAAACTATGCGTAAATTTTTCAATATTTAGATAAATACCTGTGTCATAGTAATTTTTCTTGTACATACGACCTGTAGAGAAATTTATTTTCGTACCGTTAACACTGTGCTAAAAATTTTTGCACGTATATATATATTGTTACAAAGGGTGAAATCACTCGTTTTGCCCCCTTTTAATGATCTAGTAGTCATCATAGATAAAAGGCGTTTATAAACCTCTTATGTCTTTAAAAAGAATAAGGTTGCTGCGTCAACCGACATTATTGTAAAAACAGTCTTGTTTCAGACTTAAAACCAGAAACACGTACCCTGCAATTAAAGCTTTTTCACGACATTTATTTACGCCTTTGATTTTGGCTTGATAATCAAACTCACGAATCCATATTTATTTCCGTAACGTCCAAGAACGTTACAATATATATACATGTGCGAGAATGAAAGAAAAATGCCCCTCTAATCCTCACAATAAGCCGTGTTAATTCGATGAAAGAATTAGCCGACCCAGTTATGTATATACACGTGATAAACCGTTCGCGACCGATATATACCAACATATATACCTATATACATATATATATGTATATATATATGCGGAACGGTTTTGATCCGGGAACTTGGGCCGAAGTAAAGCGGCAGGTATACGAGTACGTTATATAGATGGTATACATAGATGCCGCGGTGTAAAATGTTTTTTCGCCGGTGAAGGTAAAAAATTGAACCCGGTTCAACGAGGGTTAAACGATGAAATTATTGTGTACTCTTTGATCGAAGGTTCGCTCGACGGCGATCCCGAGACTCGAGACAGCCAGACGGAGAATAAAAGTCCGGACGGTGGAGCGGGCGGAGGAAGCGGCGACGGCGGGGCCGGTTCCAAAAGGCGCGGCCCCAGGACGACCATTAAAGCCAAGCAGTTGGAGATACTCAAGACGGCGTTTTCGCAGACGCCCAAACCGACGAGACACATCAGGGAACAACTCGCCAAGGAGACCGGCCTTCCTATGAGGGTCATACAGGTGAGTCGGTTCTTCGCGTCGTTCTGCTTGTCGGAAATTTTTTCTTCCTTCATCACAGATATATCCCGGAGATGAAGTCGTGCCTTAACTATGCTGTACGTGTAATTTTTGCCGCAGTGCAGTAATTTACGAGTCAGCGATTGATCTCATCGCGTTGATGAAACGAAATTTTCATGGCAGTTCGTTTGCTAATTTTCATCAGCCAACGGTTTGAATCGTGGCGATCTGTAACGCTACTTAACGCCGAACATTCAGAGCTGATCGCTGCAGTTTAATTTTACACTTCTAGTTCGAAAATTACATTGTTACTTTTGTAATTTAGCAGCAATCGCGGTGATTCTCTGTCGATGCAGTGACGTCGAAGAAATGTATACATAAATGAAGATTTTTGCTCAATTATTACTTTGATGAGTCTGAAAAAATCATCACGTTTGGTTGTAATGGGAGAAAGTATGGACGACTGAATTCGTAACAGTAACGATTGCGTGATTACAGTTGCGCTGAGATTTTAACTTCTTCGATCAAGTATATTAAATTTATAACGTAAACATTTACGACGATAAAACCGCATATTATAGTCCAAAATATATACACACCTTCGGGTATGTATTGCGCTTTGTGGATAGAAAGTAATGATTGTACCGTTGGGTATATTTCGCATTTTTTATCAAAGAAAGTTCTGCACACTGGGCGTCGAACTGTAATATTCGCCATTAAATTTACCCGCGTGGAGCAAAATTTTATTAGTTGAATTTAATCACGCGATAGAGGTAAGAAGATCGGTTATCGTCGCGAATACGGTTACTGCCACATAAAAGGTCTTCGCATTAATCAAAGGGGAGTATTAAAAAAACGCTGCAAGTGCGATGTTTTTCAAAAAAACTTCCTCACACGAACTCAAGCGATACCTAAACAACAATTCAACGAATAAGAAACCGTTTTTCTCCGTTTCTTTTAGTCGAATTCCTGGTCGCAAGCACTTGCGACCTCTTTCAATTCTCCTCTCAAATTACAAAATTGGCAATAGACGATCCGCAATTATTGCGTCCCGTGGTGCTTTGAAAATAAAAGCCGATCGCAAAGTACGCGCGAATTTAAGCTGCGCAAGGATTACAGGAAATCGTTATCCTTTCTCGTTTCAGGTGTGGTTTCAAAACAAAAGGAGCAAAGAGCGGAGGCTGAAACAACTAACGTCGATGGGCAGGGGCCCCTTCTTCGGTGGATCTCGAAAGATGCGGGGGTTCCCCTTGAACTTGAGTCCCGGGGCGCTTGGTGGCGAAGACGGACCCCCGCCGGGGTTCCCCTACTTCGCCACGGACAAGTTCGAGTTTGGATACGGCGGACCCGTCGCGTTTCACCACGAATTTTTCGGCGGTCATCCCCCGCCGCATCCTCACGGCCCTCCCTTCAGCGGTCCTGGAAATCCTGGTGAGTTCTATAGGTTTTTTAGAGTGTTTCGGGTGCACTGAGAAAAATTTCATTTGTTACAGTAACTAGAAAAATTCAGTACCTAAAACAGGTATCGTTGAAAAAAAAAAAAACTGTTTGAATATTGTTGAAATTACGAAAAACGAGGTACGCCTAACCATTTTGCGCTATCGTCGATACTTTTTTGGTTATTGCAACGCAAAATCCGTTTCTGAGGTTTACTCAACTTTTTTAGTTAAACAAGGCTTTGACGTCAATTTATTCTTGCACGAGCATTAAATTTTCGCAACAGTTGCAAGGAAACATAATAACAGTGATCGTAATGAGAAAGAATAGTAACGGATACCAGACCTTCTGGTAACAGCTAGAAAACTAATTTTCATTTTGTACCTAGAACTATATTTTTCGATTGCGGTAAAAAATGAAAATGGTCAAGGACTGAGCGGTAACCGCAACTAAAAATTTCTCTCAGTACGTTTATTACGAAGATCTTTTACAAGGGCTAAAATTTACTCCTTCGGAGGGTGATCGGATGGCTTATCGATGTAAGGCCGTTCCGTATTGTACAAATTTTCCGTCGAGCTTTTCACTGCCGCGTTGTGTAACCAGCTACGTTGCCATATACAGTAGGTGGGGGTTGCGAAAGTTGGCGTATATGCACGCAAATAGATGATACGTGTGTAAATTTGAACGGGTCTTGGTTTATTTATATTCGTAAAGTCTGCCTGGGATTATCGATTATCGAAACATCCGCGACGCAATATAAATCTATAGATATTATAATTACGCAAAATATAATGCGTAACGCGACCAGTGTATTGTTTATCTGCAGAGCAGATGTATTATTCGGAATTCATTCTTGCAACATTGTACGCACATTATTTTCGTTCGTGGATGCTTTATATATTCAGGACGATCGTGAGGATGACTCTGAATTAATCTTTACTCATCGTTAGTTTTTAAATGCCAGACGAAATCGACTGATAAATCATTCTAACATTCGACAATTACCAACTTCAAGCGACAAGTTCAACCAACTTTTACGAACTTGTATCTACTCTCGATGTAAATCGGTCTCTGTATAATAAATTGAGAAAAAATCTGAAAACATCTTGTTCATTTAGTATCGAATGGAGCTCAAGTTGAGTGTTTTAAATGAAAGACCATTGTGCAACGGAATACTGTTTTCATTGATCGTGAAGCGAAGTGAAACGTTGCTTGAATTCGCGATTTTTTAAATGAAATTTCGCCTACCGTCAACGGTATCGTCAATGCTCTTCATAAACTTTCGTTCAAACATATTTTTACCGAGACATACATCCTTAACACCGCCGCATTCACTTCCTCCTGTCGATACGTGTTTGCATTCACTTTTACAATACGTAACCGCTTGAACTCGTCTCCTATTTAACCATTCAGAGACGGTTTCGGATGTAACCGATACGTCTACCAGATGTCAATAGAATCCTGCTCGAACAGCAGCTCGGCAGTTTATCGTAAAAGGTATAATACACACAGAGAGAAGCATTGTCCGCAGTCAGTCGAGTGAATGAAGCGAATCGCGAATATTTCGCGCCGTTTTACCAGAAAATTTGTAACCGCAATCTCGATTCCTCCCCGTGAACGCGCATTTACGTGCGTTCGTGTGACAAAAACTTGATTTAAAAAAATAAAATTAAATATAATAAAGTGAACAAAATTAATATACTTGGGTACACCGGCGATTTGGCAAAAAAAAAAAAATTCCTCCAGTTCAAAGGGCTAAAGTGTCTTTAGTTTTTAGTTGGTCTTGCTATTGCAGGCCTAGATCCGGCTAGTCTCGCTGGAATGGCAGCTGCGGCTGCTGCGGCCGGCGAATATCCTCCCCCCGGCGGACCTGGCGGACCTCCCGAGTTCCTCACGGGTCCTCCAGGCCAAGGTCCTCCCGCACCTCCAGGTGGCAGTCCAGGGGAATTCCTAGCGCCGTCAGGTAAGACGATTCACCGTTAAACCGCAACGAACCTAATTACCTACGTAACAAAAGATGTCGGATGTCCGTCGCTTGTCGGAGATGAAATATTTAAGCCGCCGCTTTGAAAACGATAACGAGATGATTTTCAGCCGTGCGAGGTTGGGATTAATATTATACAATCGCGGAACCCTTTAATAACGATAATTGATCGACAGGGCTCCGGTATGTTAATTAAGAAGAATTCCGAATCTTTGCAGGCGGTGGCCAGGGAAACCCTGGCGGCGGTGGTAACGGGGGCGGTCCAGGAGGCGGGGGAGGCGGTGGCGGATTCCCGGAACCCCACCAGATGCAGAGCGAAGGCCTTGTCTGGTAGAACAAATTAGCCCAGCATAACAGCTCTTAATTTATGTATAAGGAACTCGAGTAAATTTGAGGAAGACACGTGAATTGAGATCCGCGCGGTCGCAAAAGGTGCTCGATCAGCAGCTCGTCGATCTGTTGATCATCACTTCTGCCTCTGTTTTTGTAAGATATATTTATCATTATTATTGTGTATAAAATTGGAGCCCCCTCCCCCCCCCCCCCCCGACCCACTTCATCCCCGAAACCCCGAAGACCCCTATTATGTATAATGTTATGTACCTTGTTAATTATTTTAACGTTAATTATACCTTAAGAGACCTTGTAGATATTGCTATCACACATTGTACTAATTATTATTATTAAATATAAATATATAAATACATACATATATTTTGTGTGTGTGTATGTATGTGTGTGTGTGTGTATATATATATATATATATATATACAGACACACACATATATATATATATATTATATATACATATAACTGTTAAGGCGGCATTCGATGTAAATACACTTTGACGAAAACAAAAAGACAAGATATACAGAAAGGAAAACAAATTGACGTATAACATATTTCAAATTTACATAACACACATTAGATTTTAAAGACGAAACCGACATTATATATACATACATATATATATATATAATAGTATATGTATATGTATATAAATAATAATAACACTAAATATTGTGTACGACACAACACGCCCCGCCATAATGCATATTAATTATAAATATTATTATATAATAAACCACCTCGTATTTCCGTAAAAATAATCGTCTCTACCTGATCACCTCGGCGTGTTACACTTTCACCTTACCACGATATACCCTGTCCTCCCCAGTCGTCAACGGGTTTAAGTTCACGCATCTTGTCCGAAGGACAATGAACCTCGACATGCGACATTGCACACCTTGGAAAATACGTGACAGACGTACCGTCTTATACGGCGTAGCTGTTTACCGGCAGCACCGGCTTATCAACTTCTGCAGGCTCGTATTATTCTAAACATATCGTATCAAGGGCTGAGCCGCTCTGCGTTATCGGTTCTCCAAGTATTTGCAAATTTCCATCACCAGGCAGAAACGTTTAGGAACAAAGAATTCACGCCTCGGAGTCTACATCCGCATTATAAAATGTCGAATGGGTAGTAAGAAACGAGTCCCGCCCTAAATAACGCGGGTGGTTCCCTAACGTCGTTAAGGTCCAGCCGGAAGACTCGGATGTAGAACATCTGGCGAATTCGATTTTGATGTGTTTCTGCCCCGGGGGTGCCGCAACGTACGTACAGCGCCCGGTTGACGGGGGTCGTCGATCGTCCCGCGGTGCCCCATGTGTTACTGCGTTACAACATTGTAGCGTGTGGCGTTTCACCGCGGCCTGGCGAAAAACCTCCGCGAACGACAGATGCGGACCCGCCTCGTTCCCGGGGGAGTCCTGCAGGCGGACAAACCCTCCCCGGGGAACATCGCCGGCTTACAGCCTATCCTCTTTTACCCCCTTCGAGGTCCCGGCCTCGGTTCGATCCGTAAGACACAAGGACCCCCCAAGGAACGACGCCGCCGCGACGCAGGGCTTCTGCCACGGGGACGTCGTTGTTACGGTTCGACGCGTGCCCTCCTCCCCCCCCTGCCTCACCTCAAACCACCGCCATCCACCCCCGGGCCCCCGGGGCCCCCTCTCGAGCGTAGCTGAACCTCGTTTAGTCATGCGTCCGGGATAATTAGCCTCGGATAAGCAAGTGCATCGCTCAAGCTCTTTGTTCTCTGCTCGACACGGTCCGACTTTATTCTACGGACGGACGGCGGGGGAGGGGGAAGGGCTACTCGAAGACTTTCGTTTTTTTCTCATTTTATTCGAGGATGTCGATTAGGTAAATCATCGTAAGAAAAACCCATTCACGATCGACGTTTTTCCTGTGAAATCAGCTCCGCGTTGACACCAATTTTATATCGTTGAGGCATACGAGAGAGAGAGAGAGAGAGAGAGAGAGAGAAAATCGTTTATTAAAAAATGTCCTGGAGAAATGTGCCCCCTAAGGACAACACAAACGCGTTGACAATGTACAGCTGTCGGTGAAAGAAGAAATAAAAATAAAACAAAATAAAATAAAAATAAAAAATAAACATATAACAATATATAAAAATAGTTAAATTAAATCTGGGCTTATTAAATAAAATACGCGGAGAGATACTCGCGGGAAATGTCGGGTAAGAAATCGTTTTCGGGTTTCTTTTTTCCAAATGCAGTTTCGAACGGCATTAAATAATTGATGCAATCGAGAATCGAATTGAAAGACTTCGATTTTTTTTTCCTGTACATAGATCATGCTAGGCGTGTTCGATGATTTTACCTCAAGGGGTAAAACTGATACACACCACTCGCTGGAATTATAGACTCATAATTGTGACCAAAAGTTACACGCGCGTAATTTTTGTACCGCATCAATCCGCAAGCATTTCTCATTTGCGAATAGTAATCAAGTTTCTCATACGTTATATAACGATGACATGGAACATACGGTACGTAAATGCATGATTTATTACACACCAACGCACATACCTGCTTAAACGCAGATGAGAGTACACGAGCGAAAATTTGTTTAAATAACGCGAGCACGTTTTACGCGTTTTTTCATGCGTATTTCCCGTGCACAAAGTACTCGTTTCTACGACGGTAAAGCGATATCTGCGAATGCGCATGCGCGGAGTACGGAAAATAGGTATTTTTCGTACTCCGCGCACGCGCCGTCGCAAACAAATCTGACATCACGCGACCCTAACCTCCACTTCGCGTTTCGTGAAAAAACGCGTAACATACTCTCGTTATTTGCAGCGTGTAAACGAAGTCCGCGTGTAAATACGCGGCCTGCACGATCTAGGATTTCCCCCTCCCCCGGCTCCCGAGGGCGCCCTGTGTCTCCGGTGGGAGTTTTCAAAGTCGAGGGGGCATGTCACGGTCCACGTGACAGAGACTCACGTGTCGACACACGTGTCACCCGCCAACCCCCGTAGCTCACCCCATTTCTCTAATTATACACGGAAGCCTTACAAATCACGCCCCGGTTAACGCGCATCGCGTCGAGGCTTCCGCTGCACCGCGACGAAGAAAACGGCTCATGCATCGCCGCGCCGTCGTGATTCCGCAGGTGTTTTTCGGCCCCGCTTCAACACTATCCCGAATCGACGAAAAACCTGCGGCTCGAGCTACCTGAAATTAGGATTCGGATTTGAATCGGCTTGTTGAACGCTCCGGACGGATTCTTTGGAGACGGAAAAGAAACTCGGTCAATTCGATGCAAGTTTGAAAAGTTTCAAACGACCTGCACTACCTACTATTGTATGGTTCCTAATTTTTCCCCAAAAATCAATAACCATACGAATTATTCGAAATCGGAGTACGAAGGACGGTAACATATCTAGGTACTGTATTATCGTAAGAATGAAAACTGCACGATTCACGTTCACGGATCGAACCCCGAATCCGATCGCTGTATCGGAATGATTCCGAGCTACCTGGAGTTACCAATTTCAAGATCCGTCTTTACTCAGCCGGCGATTCGACGTATCAGGCACTGCGCAGCAAATTTCACCCAAGTCACGTTACGGGTCTGGGACTCGAGAATGGCCGATCGTGGGGGTTGCGCGTGTGTGCGCACCTGTGATTGTAAGGACACATGTAGACGCGGACCTAGTAGCCGAGATAAGTATACGCCTGGGATCGTGAAGGCGCGCGCTGGTCGCCTACCTACCGTTGGACGGCTGTTATGTAGGTACCCACCTACCAACATCGGCCGCGATTAGGCCGACGTGTTGTACAAGCCGTAGGCTCATCGGCAATCAACTCGAAAATTGATGAAAATTTTTCGACAGGTATATACAAGAAACCGCACCGACTATTTCTCGACTCGAGCGTGTAACACGCTGCGGACATATCCAAGTCCGTGTCGGTGTATAATTTCTACGCTCGCGTGTGCGAAGAATAAAACAGTGATCGAATGATCGCGGGATTACGGACGCGTTGTGAGAGAAAATAAAAGGTGAACCATGCACGGGCGGTTGCAGGGAAAAGAAGGATTCGTCAAAGCATGCATGAACGATCAACAGTTGTCCGTCCGTCCGTCCATCCCCCTTTTTTCCGATCTCTCTCTCTCGCTCTCTTCAGAAGTGACAGAAGCCAAAGAGGCCTCCCGGTGTTCTCGATCCTCGCCATCCTGGTGGTCGGCTTAGGCTAATCCAAAATCCGGCTTATGTCTCAGCTGGTTCCTGTTTTATATATAATACCAACACCGTCTTGCGAGAGTGTATTTTTCTACGGCATTATGAGCCAGGTACTCGCTGCGCGTGCGTGTGGGTAATTCGTATTCATCCATATCGTTGAGTCTTTGTAAAATACGCGCGGTCTGCATGGCATCGTAACGAAAGAAAAAGCCGCGCGTCACGTGTTAGGGGATACGGATCCACGATCGGACGCCGCTTATCTCGAACCGGGCGTTTTTTCATCGAGGCCTCGAGGAAATCGGTAGGCTTCGAAAAACCCTAATTTCCACTCCGTACGTATCGTACATATATTAACGTCCCTCGGATCAGAGGTCGAAACTCCGCCGCATCGAGGGATAGAAAGACCCTCATGCGGAACATAGGCTTCCTTCATCCACGATTATAGTCAAGAACGATTCTTACTCCGATGCATGTACATACGTACATACGTGTATACTTGTCATAGATTTATCGGTCACACCGGACGATTTTTCATTGAGAATCGAACGTCTCTTTGACAGTTGTTTCCAATTCTTATACGCAACAGATTTATGACGAGTACTCGTGAAATCGGATTTACGAAAGTTGAAAGCGCCTTGAATTAGGTAAGCAATCGCATCGATCCGGATTTTATCACTAATCTACTATCGAGCACAGTGCGATTACATTTTTATGGTCTACAAGTATTTTAGTGAGCGAGCGTTGCGCCGTGATTCGATATGTACCGAATCCGCGTGTACCGAAAAGCTGAAGTGCTCCAGAGTATCGTTATAAGTAGACAATCGACTTCTCTCGTCGTCGGAAGGGTGTCAGTCTCGATTCGATTATACTCACGATCAAAGTGCGAGTGTGCGGAGGTCCGGTCGGCGTGAACGTGTAACACGAATCGCTCGGCATGCGCCGCGGGATGAGGACTGACGGATGGATGGATCGAGCGATCCCCGTGCCCCGGAGATTCGAGGGCCCCCCCTTCGAGTTCCATTGTTATCTCGTTTTCTTAGCCACCCGGCGCACAGATAAGTATTTGCTATTTAAAATACCAGCCCTCGCCGCGCGCTGCTTTGAGCCGGGGCACCGCGCGCAAGATAAACTGTTCGGTAGGGGTTGATTATAAACCGAGGCTAGGGGGTGGCGGGCTCGCTGAATGGGCACGAGGGCCGTGCAGCCCCGTATACTGGGCGGCCGGGGCATGCAGGGGTGGTTTATGGGGGTGTACGGGGCATTGTTGTATAAATAGGTTTGGCAAGTTAGGGGTTGCCCGTCGCCCCGAGGGAGCTGCACATGTTGGCATCGATTATACCGCCCCCACCTTGATCCTCGTCGACGGGGTGCAACCCCGAAGCGTCGCGCAACAACCACCACCGTCGCCGTCGCCGCCGCAACCGTCGCTGCAGCAGCGCTTCGGGCCTGGGCACGAGGCTCCGTTATTTTCAAGCCATTTGCTTCGTAAACCTACCCAATCTCTGCAGCTATACACACACACCTAACTTGCGACGTACGTACCTATACGCTTACACTGCAGGATTGCCCGCGGCCCTTTCAAACATTCGAATTCCGATCCTGTGCTGATTTCCAAGATAAAAAAAAAAAGGTAAAAAAAAAAAGAAACAGCAAAAAGAAAAAAAAAAGAGAGAGAAAAACGAAAGGACCAAAAAAGGGTGCGGGAATGGCGGGGGCGCGATTAGTCAGCGGGTATCGTTTCAAAGCTAAAGGGTTATCGGTCGTTAAACCAACGTTGGCGATAACGTTTACGCTTTCGAAGCCTATCGCGTGCGGCACTTTCGATGTTTAGTCGGAAAGCTTTAAAATTTCAACATTGCTTTCAAATGGAAATGATTAAATCGTTTCATCCCAATTTTTGTATCATGACTGGTAAAAGAAATTATCTGCATACATTCTGGCGTTTGCTTTTTTTCGTAAGTTGATGTTTGTTATTCGACTCGATTACACGCTTGTCAAATAATTCGTACCTCGTGTCAATTACCTTGTCCGTGTCGATGATCATCTCTCTATTTAAAACCATTCGCGCCGTTGCGTCAGAGAGTATTAAAACTATTCGGAACGAAGGTTGGATAAAAATGTATAGATTTGAAAATCGAACGTCCGAATCACAAGTATATAACACAATATCACGTTTACGAGATTATAACGATCCGTAAATATGCAAATTACGAGCGTCCTAAATTCTACAGAATCGCGTCGGAACTTTGATGTTTTGACGTAAACCGTCGTGGGTCTGAATATACCTGTTGACCATTGAACTCATGCTAATTAGGAATCAAATTTGAGAAATGACTATCCTAATTAGGATACGACGGAGCATCGCAGCCGGCAAAAGCAGCGCTCCAAGCTGGTGGTGAAATTTCACCCCATCGGGTGCTGATGAAAAATGTGTTCCGTCATCCCGATAGCAGGTACCTGTTAAAATATCCCCGCTTGTGCGGTGTAAAACGATTTCGTAGGGGGTGAATGCAAGGCGGCCGCTCCGGTATATACATATATCCGAGGCAAATGCAGCGGGTGTGTAATGTAGAAATTATACCATAGAGCCAAAGTATCGGGTCCGTAACGCCGGAGTCAAGTGGACCCCGAAATTCACCCCTTAAATCGCCCCAAAATTTCGCCCCTCCTCCCGCGATTCATCGGTTCGGCATGTACCCCCGTATTCGTATACACACGTTTGGTAACCGGCTCTCGTGAGCATTAAAACTCGCTTTGCCGCTAGCCTATTGCCCCTTATATCCTACATGCATCGCAGAGGGTATCATCCCCACGGTAGATCCAACCCCCCCTAGTCCCCTGCTTTTCCCCACTTCATCCCCGAAGTGCTCGCCGTCGTCGGGCAACACCAGAGGATCAGGAACCCTCGTGTTTGTTTCTAATTTCTGCGTGATCGTTCTGTCACCACTTCTGACTGCCTACCAAAACATATCTAATAACTCTAGTGTTTGAATTACACTCTTTGCAAGTGCGATCAGCATCGAGGCACTTGACGGACTTTTGGAGCATCACAGGCGCTTGGGATAATGGTAACCTATGTTAACACACGCAATTTGAAAATCCCTGTTTCTGGGTGTTTTTCACTGGTTCTCATTGTCATAATATACATTTGGAAAGAGCGACGCGACGTCCGCGTTTCCGACGTTTCTCCGTACTCTTTTCCTCGGTTCCTCGAGGGCCGGTGACTCGAGTGAATCCTCCGGCGCTGCCGAGCTCACCACAAGGTGTTCACACAGGCCGTTTTGTTTCCACGTGTGTGAACAGCCTCGCTCCAGGCTTCTGCAGATATTGGCGCCCCGCCCCCCATCTGTCAGCCCTGAAAACGCCAACGGCGACGATGCTCCTCGGTTCTGCCGATTTTTGATCGTACACTTCGGCACAGCCACCGTGCAACACCCCGGCCTGTACACACTGACAAAGAATAACCATTTGTCCGCACCGTGCTGCTGCGGGGGGCACGTCCTGCGCCCAAGAGCGGAACCCCGCGACGCGTATGTTGATGAAACGCTAAACAGCATGTCGCGGTGAACAGGTGCCCTTGAAGAAATAATGGGAGTGACGGGTCAACCTTCAAATCACATTACGCAAGGGTGCATATTATATTGCCACTTTCTCGCTATGCACTGTACATATTGGCTGATCGGCGCACATGCCTTAGAAGCGTCCTTAGAAGCGGCCCTAGAAGCGGACCCCAAAAGGCTTTTGCTCCCTTTCAGACGGCTTGTAATTCATCGGAACGTCATTCGTTGTTTACACCATGAAACAAGATTATACAAGTACCTCACGAAGGATAGATCAGCGAACATACGATACATTGACAACATTTTTCTCTCTCATAATCAGTGAACACTCGGTCAAGTATCGGGGCAGCGAATCTGCATTGCGTCTCGAATCTTTGGTTCGAAATTCGCGGAGAGCTTTTACAACGGAGCGCGAAGACGGTGAGGACGGGGCCCGATCAGAACCTGCGGAAAGGGGGTTACGTTACGTGCGGGTCCGGTCAGCGGCGGGGGCCATGACGGGGGTGGGGAAGCCGGAATGACCCCGTGGCCCGGCACGTATGGGGCCCAGACTGCTGGGCCTGACTTCTGCCGTACACCAGAAGGGAACCCTGAGTGGGGCCCCGCAGCCTATACTTATCCTCCTACTACAGCCTTGTGTTACCTTATACTTAATGCCCACGGCTGCCCTACGGGGTGTGTTATTATTATCTGACATTATCTATAATTCCGAACCGGGCAGGAAGCCCACTTAGGAATTGTGATAGCCTCCACGATTAAACCCCTAGCCCACATTGTCCGTGGCTACAGGTTTCTCCAATAAAATTTGATAAACACGTCACAAAGTGTCACAATTTGTGGAGAGAAAAAGTTTCGTTTAGTGCTTCGGAAAGACATCACCGAAGGATTGCCAACGTTTTATCATCCGACCACGCGTCTGCCTTCGCGACGAATCGATCCTTCCCAACGTTATCCAGTAATCTCTGATAAAAACCGCCCAAAGTTCCAGTGCAAGAAACTTCTCGAGCCCTGCGAGCGGAAAAAACGGAGGCTGCAAGAGGTGGAAGATCCTGTATCGATCTCTGGGTTCTTCCTAATCGTCCACCCCCTCCAGCCCGAGGCACAACAGTAGGCGCTCGCCCAACCCAAAACGTTTCGGTAATAGCCAAGCGATTATAACTGAAAAAGCCGGAAACCACTTATATATACCGCTCACAGCACTTATGGGTCGGCGAGCTAAGCAACCACACCCTTGAACCGGCTGGTGGTGGATCTTACATCTCCCGTACCCGCGGACGTCTATCTGAAATCCCTTCGGGCAAAGAGGCTGAACGGACCCCTGGAGCTGCGAGGCTCGCTTATCTATCACTTACCGGAGAATCCGGCCTGTACGGACTTTGGCTACCGGACTTGAAGCCTCGGCTCAATTGCCGATATATCGTCACCGGAAGTCGCCGGACAATGTCGGGCCACAGGTGTCCAGAATCGGTTCGGTTCTTCGCTATCCGAGATCACGTACCGTCGGAAAGTTTAAGCTTCTTCGAAACCTGCTTCGGGTTTCTGGTTATTTTGCCAATCGCGTTGTGTGGCTGGTGTTTTTCTTCTGCTACGGCTAACCGGCTGCAATAGGCAGATACCTTCCAATCCTCGATCTTTAACCGAGTCCATTAGTATCCTCGGTCTGAAATTCGGTCCCAATGAACCGGATGAATGATGCTCCGTTTCTTACTCCAGTTTCAGGCCGGTCCCATCTCGTTCTACACCGCGTTTCTCACCATTCTGTACATGTGTAGATGTGGTTTTTTTCACCTCGCCTTATACCGCTCGCCGTGTTTTTTCACCTCACTTTATATACCGCTGCTGTTTTTCTTACACGGCTCTGCCTCGGAGCATCTATGGTAAATGATCTAACCATCCATTTATAATCCATCTATCCGTCTGACAGCCAACATAATTCTTACATGTAAGTATTATGATTACAAATTATTGTAGTTTTATGGTGGAGATTGTTTCTAATCAATTTTGAAGTAAAAGTAATACGGACAACACAGAGCTGCTGTGGCCAAACGTTTCAAGCATTGAACTTAAAACGAACCGGCTAAATGTTTACCTTCGTAAAGCGGTACGGATACGGGGTATTTTCGTAACCATTTATACAAAGGTTAAATTTCGAGTTTGCGTAATCACCGGTTAAAATTACTTTCAGTTATATCGTAAACGCAATTCTGTTTATACGGCAGACAATTAGTAACGTTCGACGATGCCGAATAATTTTAAGGCGGTCCACAGACGTTCAAGAGAAATTGCGTGATCGTGTTTCTCAGATCTCGTCGTTATCCGGAAAGGCATGCAAGTCTGAAAATTTCGCGTTGCCAGAGAAGTTTTCGGAAGAAGGTATTTGACTGGCGCAAAGAATTTGGCAAAGAAGTTGATTCAGTCGGGGAACCCCTCCGACACCCTCCTCCAGATAAAGGTCCGGTTCACCGAACAAGTTACATGCCAGACTGCCGGAACGCGATTACACCCAGGTACGTGCCTGTATATGCACACATATGTATACATAAACGGATGCGTGTACCTATGTATATGTTTGTGGAGGGCCCTGATATGAGGCCCCAGGGTTGGAAGT
Source organism: Neodiprion lecontei (assembly GCF_021901455.1). Classification (NCBI taxonomy): domain Eukaryota; kingdom Metazoa; phylum Arthropoda; class Insecta; order Hymenoptera; family Diprionidae; genus Neodiprion; species Neodiprion lecontei. The sequence continues at coordinate 34,889,566 of NC_060262.1, forward strand.
ATCGCTCGCCGTCGAAAACACGCGCGCCTTAGAAGCAGTCGCGTGGAAACGTCATTGGCAGCTGGGCTGGCGAGTGCCTTCGACCGACGTTTGCACCCCTAAGCCGCCCCATGCGCAACCACCATCCCTGCAGAGCTTATTTCACGAGCGAATGATCACCACCCCTATACATAGGCGGGACTCCGGGACTTTGCTCTCGCCACGTGAGAGAGGGTAGCTTATCTTTGCCGGGTTGTCCGGGTAGTCGGGGTGATCCTCGTCGGGTCTCGGTACAGAAGCTACGGGGGCACACGGTGCGCTTACCAACTATACAGGGTGTCCCGAGGCGATACTTGGGGGGAGCAGGGGGAATCCTTACTCCGTCACCGAGGTTCCGTCTCGAGGATGAACCTCGGATTTATCGCTTATATCCATGCGCTCTTGGCTGGCATAGCGAATGTTTTTTCTACGGATCGTGAGGTGAACTCTTCCTCCGTGAACCGATCGTAAGAGGAACAACATATCCAGTTCAAATGATGAGAATCCAAGGCCTGAACTTGATATGTTGGAAATCATGTTGACAATGAGTCTGAAACGGTACAACTGAAGTATTATCGATGACTAATCATTGAATTTTTTCCCTAACTTTTGATAAGTAATTGATTACCGAGCTGGTTCGCAAACTCTGTTATTGGCGTGAATGTGATCCTAGCTGATGGAAAGTTGTCTGAACTGTTAAAATCCGTGTCAAGTTCCAAACAATGGCTCCGATTTTTCTGCCGCAGGTTCGATATTGCTTTCGGAGTGGTTTCGGTCACGTCAGGCTTGCGGATACGAGTACATAGGTTGCGGGCCGGCCGTCTTCGGGAAAGTTTCCGGTGTTTCGTGTTGTCGGAGTGATCTGCAACCGCCGACACGAGTCGCAAAGTCTCTGCACCGTGCAAAGTTGCGGGGCGCGATACACCCTGTACGATTTCTCCCCGCGCAGAGTCCCTGGCTCGGTGATTCGCGCGTGGGGAGCGAGCGTTATCTTCACCGTCCCAGGCTGACGGGGTTCGCCCTTTGGGAATAACGCGGAGATAAGCGAGCCCGGGACTCACCCCCCACAGAAATGCAAAAAGATCTTGATACGGGCTACCGGAGAGCTGATTCTCTACCCTCGCAGCATCCCCACGCGTAGATATGACTCTGGCTACGCGGGAGCCGCGTAAGAATTATGAGTCAGATTTATCTGTGACCGTTGACTGATTGGAGTCATGGAGTCTAGGAGGTGGTGGAGAACCTGTAGCGATCGACCTGTCGAACACGAAAAAGATAACGTCGCGGCGATACTTGTTGTGCTGCCTCTTTTCGAACCTAATGGCTTTTAAAATTTCTCCACGATTCTCTGACTGGATAGTTCCATGACAATTGAACACTGGATCAATGGTCCTACTTCTGGTTATGCAGAAGTTTTACGTCTAGTTTTTGAAAACACCATTTTTCAAGTGATTCGAGGAGAATTAAAACGATTTTAATTAGTTGCATTACCCAATTTATAAATATTCCACAGCTGAGTGTGAGCCTGATTGCAATTATGTATGTGATCAACCGTTCTCGTATCATTGTTCTCGAGCTGGATAGTGGGCAAAGTTATCGGAATCACGTAAAGACCATCGTAGAATGCATCTGATCTATTCTTATCGAAAAATTCATTAAAGCGCTAGTGGTCGTTGAAACAGATTGTGATTAAATCGTTGACAAAGTCATGTAGAGCTTGGGATTGCCGATCGAAAAACAATAGTAAAAAACTTAAATCATGTGTATTATGCACAAAATTTGATAGAATTCTCGGAATAGAAAAGATCCAATTAAAACGAAAAGAGAACTTAAACCAATTTGAATCATATTTTTCCAACCAAAGTAGCCCGAGGACAAAAGTGATACGAAAAGAACACAATGACCAGATGTTGCGATACGTTAAAAAATATTTCGAATTTCACCAACGTTTAATAATCATTTCAGTCGTATTACCCGACATCTGGCCGTCAAGTGAGGAAAAAATCGTGATATCAAGGATTTCGGAACCCGTGAGAAGAAGCGGGTGAACGAAAGAAGGGCCGCGGTTCAACGAATTTTTAATTGCCTCCCCAGGCTTTGGGAAGCTCAATCTCGATACCTGTTCCGTAAAGAGGTGAAAAAATTACATCACCGAGCGACGGTCTCGTTTGGTTGACGTCGACTCCACGCGCAGAGGGTCGCACGCCGTCGGTGGGTATACCTACGTCGTAGGGGTGGTCTCTTGCACGCGTAAAGTTGCTTAATCAAGTGGAACAGTCCGGGCTCCGCGTCCCGGGGTGAAGGGAAGGCGGATGGAAGACACGTTCGTTCCACGGATGGACGAACGGACGGACAGGTGGCTTGGGTCTGTCCGACTCGACCGCAATGCCGGCTCTCTTCATTGTTTCCTAGTCTGCACGAAAAGTTCAAAGTTGAGACGTCAGTGCTGCAGGGGGTGTGTACCTGTACGTGTACACCCACTTACACAGAGTCAGGGATTTTCTGTACGAACCGCACGCTCCTCGTCTACAAGGGACACGGTACACGCGTACGTACCTGTTCTAGGAATTAAATATTATAATCCTGCGTGAGGGATTCTTCGTGTCCGGGGTATTACGACACGCAACAACTTCCAACGTACAACGGATACCGGTGGTGTTATGTCGAGCTTTTAATTACACGATTTTTTCTCTACATTTTATCCCGAAGATAGGTTGGTACGGTAAACATACGTCGCTTGAGACGCGCGTTGGATCCACGGGAAAATCGTGTGTAAAAATGATATGCAACTGATCGTTGGATCGTTTTATAGACATCGGCGAAGACTGTTTCAAGTTCACTTTGACTTGGATCACCGTTGCTAGCTTGCAGGATATTCTGTGAAGCAAATTGAGCTTGTTCAAATTCAGCTTTGACATCCTTCTCTCAGTTCGATTGTCTAATTATGACATTATAAAGCTTTGCAATTCCATTGAAGCATCGGCATTTCAGGTTAGATAATAATACAACTCGAAAATAGCTGTACGGTTTCGTGAAATTAGTACGGAATTGTATTCTGGTCGATCACTAACACAGGCTTGTAATCTATATTGGTAGAATGGCAGATTTATTTCGCAGACGTTTAAGGGTTGTCGGAAATGAATTGCGCAAAGACGTGGAACTAACGGTACACAGAAAACAAGTAAGGCGGGAAAATACGTCGAGATAAGAGTGCGGAAACATTATCCGAGCGGTCGTTCGACAATGATCGTTTAGTTCGGACCGTAGACAATTACCGTCCGTCTCGCGGTAAGAAGTCGATGCGAAGATCGTCCGTCAACCCCCTTTCGAAACAGCTGGACGATTTATGGCTCGATGCGGATGGCCGGCAAATATCGACGAACCGAGCCACCGAGCGAACAGTGAAACGCTCTAGAAACCAGATGACACTGCGAAGCAAACGATCGTGCAGAGTGGATTCGGCGCGTTATAAGGTGAAGCATAAGTTTGACGCGTTGAGAAATTAATGCCGAAACATTTCTTAAGGGGTGCAGGTTCGGTGCCGGGGGTTCGGGGCGAGGATGACTGGTGATGTTTTCGGGGCAGAGAGCGGCGAAACTTCAAGGCCCCTCGAGAACCTAGAAACACTCGTGGGTCCCTAATTATCACCCCGGGGGTCCCCCTTTCCGGCGGGGGCCTCTTCTGGTACAAAACTGCCCGGCGGGGGGTGCCCCATGCTTCGCCGAGGGCGTTCCTGGGCCTGTCAGCGCGCACCGCCACGGCCGAGGTTCCTCTCCCATGGCAGCGTTCCTCCGCTCGTTCCGATCCCGGCAATCGGAGCAGCACGCTCTGCGGATCTCGCCGTGGCTCCGGACAACTACGACGCCTCGATAACCGGAGGTCAGGGTGACGTTTGCGGATCTCACCGACGTCCGAGGAAATCGTTTCTTTCATACGGCAAGAACCACACCTACGATGACCGCACTCGATGGACAGAGGTTGATTTTACATTCCGTTACGATGGTTGTGTTGACCTGAGACGTCGATGGAATTGGCGCGTGGGTTCCAAGGGAAATTGTTTGATGGACACCGTGGATGAACTACCATGTTTATAGGTAAGGTAAGTGTGCCAGTTATTGACACGTTTAGACCCAATTACATTGACCCTTTTATTTTCCAAAGTTATAAATTGACGACACAAATTGTAAATCCCTCGGCGAATAAAACCAATTGCTAGAGGGTTAGACGCTACAAATTTATTTTTTGGTAATTTCAGAACTAAGGATCAAACAGATTCGTCGCGAAAAAGGTCAATGATGAGGACAGGGTCAATAACTGGGACACTTACCTTACGTAGATTGAAACTGCAACGGTGTTGTGTCAAACGGTGATCAAGTACTGAATTGGACTGGTGCTGTTAAAGCCACGATTGCTTCAGCCGTAAGACGTCACACTGTACCAGTGGATTTCTTACTAGCGAGTACAAAACTGCAGTTGCAGCTTGTCCGTATAATTAGCTTGATTTGCAGTAAAACCGGGACATACTTTACACCGATCATCGCCGACGTGTTTGATACTACGGAAACTCGCGTCTCTGGTAGAAAAGCCGGCAGTGGTAGAGTGAAAAAACTTGAAGCAGGTATCAGAGGCGTGTAATTGAAGCGAAACAAATTCGTCGATCAATCGTCGTTTCTACCAACAAAACAAAAAAAAAAAAAAAAAATGGAAACAAAGCGAAGCAGTCGGTCTCACAAGCTTCTAATTGGCGAACCAATTAGCATGAGCGCGGGCCAAAGCATAAACCGTTCACCCACAACACGAAACGGAATGAAAATCGAGTCGCAATAAAAGTTGGTAAATTTTACAGGTCGCGCGTCGTTCGCACACTTCGTTCGCTCGCAGCCCCCCGGCTGGTTGGTTCCGGGGTTGCATTTCGGTTGATCGTTGGTTGATGTTTTGGCCCGTATACGGCACACTTCGAGTTCCCACGTGCAGCTACTGCAGGCATCAGGAGCCGCGCGCACACCAGAATCGCGTGTCGGGTTCTAGCCACGGTCGGCCCGTCAGTCCGTCGGGATTAGTTAGGGGTTGTTACAATGGGGAGTGTTTCGGGGGTGGGGGTGGAGGGGGTGGACGAAGGGGGCCGGAGGAATAGATGATTGTAGCTCGGCCGCGTGACGATAACTGCCGGGGCTTGTCCTGACAGCTACGGGCACGTGCGTGTCTCAGATCCCGACTGTTCCGGGTCCCGGTTCTCCGTCGGGGTCGGCGAATACCCGCAGGACTAAAAGACACCCCGGCAAATAGCGCGGCCCACGCTTCTAGGAGGAGGTGTAGCTTCGGTTGTTGGGATGCACCGGAGATAATCGCCGGTTTATGTTGGCGCACCGTAATTATACCCAAGTAGCATCCGAAGGTCCGCCCCTGCACTTTTCGCTGGTACGACATTCTCTGGGTTTTAAAGACGTTTGAGGAAGCGTGAATAGTGATCTTGTCAAACAAATTTGAATTGTGGTAGAAAAAGCTTTGACACGCCTCGTTTTTGTCGACCAGCGTGTTCTTGAGTGATGCGTAAGAAACTGCTGGTATCATCGTTACGAGAATGGCAAAGTTGTGCCGGAGGGAAAATTGATTGAAGCCGATAATAATTCGGTGGAGCAAAGAACTTTTGGTAGCGAATTAAAACGGACAATAGAAGTCGACGTTCTCGAGTCGCACTGGCAAGAACCGGTGCACGAATGCTGGATCTTGTGTATTCCGTACAGTATACGCGATAAGCAAAACGACCAACATACCGATCAGGGCAAGAAAAACTAACGCAGAATTGTAACAGTATTACACAGCTGAGTCAAGACGGTCTTATGGACAATCCAAGTGCTCGGTGTTCACGGTTCACCGATACTTTCAAACGTGAGAAGTACGACACCTTGCACTTCCTTTGCACAGTTCTGCATCACAACCCGCATGCAGCGATACCTCGACATAGAATCGAAAGGTTTTAATCACTTGTTCTCACGTTCGATGAAAGCAAAGTCGAAGCGAGCTTTCGGACGAAATCGTTTTTCCTTGTACTTGCTTGTACAGGTAGCCCCGCACCTTGTTGCTTTTCAATCCCGCGTAGATGAGAAAAATTTAATAAAACTTTGTAGAATATGCGAAGAAGGGCTTCTCCGATGTGCAGTCCTCTTATGGACTAGTGTGGCCCACTATCCAACTATACGGTATCCTTTATTATATGTATATCTATATGTATACGGTAGGTGTGTAGTATACGCCGTATAGAGCATGGGGTTCTATGGTGCTTTAATGAACCAATTTAAATGCATACGATGATCAGTTGCCCTCTGAGCCCTCCTCCGCTGCTTCGGCTCTTTGGCTGCTTGGCTACCTTTTAAATACGCCACGCCGAACCTAAGACTATATAGCGCGTACCTATACCTACACACCTATACACACGAACGCGTATCGTTACGCGCTTAGACGTATATATGTATATACCGGTCTCCAGAGCCGCCTATACGATACGGCGAAGGAAAGAGGGTGTACCGGACAGAAGGAAGAACGGGCAGAAGGACGAGGAGGAGGAATAAATGGGGGACGAACCCGAGGAAACTCATTTTTCTTTCCTTTTTTTTTTTTTATTTCACCAAATTAAGCCGTGCGACCTCAACGTATTTGCGGGGGGAGCTTTTCGTCGGGGTGAAAACCGCGGATAAATCGAACCCCGTTGCTCCTGATCGAATTCCATATCCTGCACGTTTCCCTGCTACAAAGCACCTGCGTTCTTTTATTTCCTTCATCTTTACTTCTAAAGTTATTCCTGATTTGAAGATTCATGTTCCGACGCTATACTAATTGAATAATCCAGTTAACATTCGGAAGAACGTCGAGGTGGTGTAGTAAAAATTTATAGTACGGCTATAAAAACAGTACGATACTTTCTAAAATGATTACCAGAATTTTTATAGTCCCAGATTACATAGAACAGTAGGTATTTAGGGAGGATAATTATAATCTAATGAAAGTTGAGATTGAGAAAAAAAAGTAAATAAAGATATTAAAAAATAAAAGAGGCACACTACAGTCGTTTTATACTTCGCAACAGTGTAGAAATTTATCACGTCTGGCTGCCAGGTATACTTTTCGTCAAATTATTCTTCTAGATAGGGATATTTAAGACTCGGCAGGTAGCTGATTTAGGGAGCAATTTGCGAAGCGTCGAATTTTGCCGATCGAACGGAATATCAATTACGTTTCGTAATTTTAACCCGCGCCGTTACACCTACCTAAGGTGTTCGAAGGATCGAGCTCGTGTCTTCGACCGGATCACGAATCCTACGGTATAAAAACATCTCTGTGACGGTAATTCGGTCGAAGCGTACGCACGTATATGTACGAAGACCTCGGTAATCGGCAAGCCTCGGTTCCCAGACCTCAACGATCATGTTTTCGGCGCAGTGAGTCATCCGGATCCCGGTGAGGGTGGAGGGTGGAGGGTGGTTAGACCGCAGCGACGGGCAGCCGAGGTGCGCCTTCGTCAGGGCGTCCGCGATCTCCGACCAGGCACCTGGCCCACTCCCACGCGAGGAGGCAACAAGTGACGACGCGTCGCGTCGCGACGCCCCTTGCAGCCACGCGGGACGTCGCCTACCGGGACCCCCTGCCACGACGCTACGCGTACAAACCGACTGCTGCAAGTGTCACGCACCCGGTCTAGGAGAGCTTTTATCAACTTGACGAGCGCCCCGCTGAGACCGAATTTCCAGCAGCATGCCGTCGCTGGGTCCTCAAGTTTTCGCAGGAAATTTCGTTAGGAGTCAAGAGGAAACGAACGGAAAATTATTCGATCCTCGCACGAGTTTTCGAGGACCTGCGGATGGTCAGTTAAACAAGGGGATGTCGGAGTTCCGACCAAGTGAACAAATCTTGCGTGTTTTACGCTCTTTTTTTTATCTCACGCAGAGTAACGACGTCGTTTCCAATCTTGGATAATGATTGACGTTGCGCTGTTGCGATTCGGCGATCGGTGATGAAAGCTCGGAAGATTTGTGAAAACGAGGGAAAACACTCGGGTGACCTTGTGATACCCTGAAGCAAGTTAAAATTAATTGCAAAAATATTCGTCGCGTTTTCCACAATTTTCCGTCCATTTTTCAACCAACGTAAAATATAAATTGCAAACACTAATATTTGTCCAAGTTTGATCCGATTTCGTCGCTCCGAGAAGAGAAAAGTGTAAAATACGATTTGCTCATGCGCTCCGTCGGCACCCCGACTTAAGGAAAGCCTGTGAATTTGGTCACAGATAAATTAATAAACTATGCTGGATCGGAAAATGTTAATCGTTTGTCAAGAATGCAGTTTATGCTGACCCTCCTGAAGAGAATCCGAATTTAGCAGAACTAAGAAATCGTTGATACGACTAGGTGTCGGTTTTACACGTACCTACCGGAGCCTTGACACTTCTTCGTCGCAACTCTTTGAAGGTATCACTTCAATGATACGCAGTGACCCGACAGTAAAATCGGTTTTCTACGTCAAGCACGAACCTTTAACTGGCAAGCATGAGATTCTTTTGAAATCAGATAGAACCAATTTCTTCACGCAGGATCAATTTTAGGCATAAAACAGTGACGAAGATTTAGCCGATCGTGCCGCGCCATTAGACAAGGTAGAATTTTTAATCGTTCGTGCAATACCCGGCAGGAAAATAGACCGCATAAGATGAAAGAATCGGCGTGTAACTATCACACGATCGATCTTTGCTTCCAGGCTCTTCCGAAGATTGTTTCAAATTGAAAAATAGTTCTCAAGACCTATTCCTGTTCGAGAATCGAAGCCACCGTATCTATCACCGGTCGACACTGGCATAAGACACTCTGACTCCGACTTTAAATCCTCGGAGTTGCGATATTTTTCCAGCGAAACGTCCAGCAATCTCGACGAGTTTTATGGAAATAGCAAGAGGCTTCCAGGACGAACAGCAGACGGATCAACTCGTGCCGACACGGACGTACGGTTCCCGTCAGTACAATAAATTTCTGGGTCTTCGGCTGCTTTTGCGTTGAGGTCAACCGAGTGGAAAGCAACGCGTCTGCCCCCAACCTTTTCTGACCGAGTCTCGTCTAACCCAGCCTAATCCGAGACTCAAGCTTTTACACGACCCGTCGCGTATTCGCTCCGCTGTGTCACAACGCGTCTTTTCTTGGCCCCCCGATCTCCGAGGGCTCGTATATGCAGTCGTTCGGATTTGCATACCAGGCACCACCTTCGTCCTGTGTTCTCCATTTTTATTTATCCCCCTAAAATTTTACTTCGTTTTATTTATTTATTTTTCATTTTTTTTTTTACCTCTTTCGCACCGACGCCAAGTGCGGTGTGAAATTTCTCACGGCTCGGACAGAGGCAGCAGCTCGATTTACCCTCACCTATCGGAGGAACCGGCTGTGCTTGATCAGAATCCATAAATCGATCGTAACGATCAACGTTTGACAAGTTTTCAAGGTCGCGCAATGCCCGCCAGACGAATTATACGGATCCTATGACCCGAGGCATCACGCCTCTGTAGCGTAATATACAAGAGACTTGGTGAGGCCACCGAACGAGATAAGTAACTCGCGTGATCATGGTGTTGTGGTGTTTCACCATGGTTTCACCTGGAAGCGTCCCGTTCTTCTCAACTATTCGACGGGCATTCAGGGTTGTTGCAGGTGTGCTCGTACGGGTATCATTTGAGAAGCTTAACACGCGTATGTGTATAAAAATAAATTTCTTTTTTTTTTGGTGAAATGGAAAATTCTACAACGCAACTTTCGATACATATATTCCACATATATACGTATGCGTATGCCTACCGACATATCGTATATATCGTATAACCTACCTGATTCGAGGCTTGGTTTATGAAATTGCTTACACAAAATTGCTCGCGGATGATGCATAGTCACGGGGAGCCAGTAAATTTCAGGTATTCCAATATATTCGAGGGTATATACCTGCGGTACCTGTTCGTTCATTCCCGCTGCCTCGACTTAAAAGAAAAGATACAAAATGAGGATGGGCGTTCCCACCGGAGTTATTAATGACTCAAAGTCGGTTGCCATGGATATCCATAAGTCTTTGGCCTACGCGGCCTTCGCCACGGACTATCCAAGAAGTGTGAGACTGCTAGAATAGTTTTTCAGTCATTTTTTTCCTCGTCATATGCTCCTTCCTCCTCTCCCTCTTACAGTATTCTTGTTTCTTCTTCCTTGATACTCCTTTTTTTTCCCATCCTCCGATATATTATTCCACGCCGCTATACAAGCTGGTCTCTTATCGAGGCTCCAGTCAACCGTCGAACAAGGCAGCCGGACTCTCGACGTCGTACAGCCGACCACCGAATCATGCTCCGCTTCTGTATATCCCTCGAGTCCGTCTTTCCTCCATACGTCTATACCTACGTATATAATAGGTTTGCCCGATAACACAATTCGAGTAAATCACCGCTCGTCGATCCATCGGCCAACATCCTCGACACGATCGACCTTAAACAGACTTACGCTACTCCGTTTTTTCACCTCTCTTACGTGTACCGACACGCATGCTACTGTGCCGTATTTGGTAAATCGCTGCAAAGACGTCGACCGTTGATTCGGGCCACCTCCGGAGTTATTACAAACGTCAAACACCGCAGCGTTATAGTTATACGATAGTGTGTGTACAAACATACGCACACACGTGTTCCAGAAAAGGACAGGGCGCATACAATAACGCGTCCGCGCTAATGATCCTTCGGAAAGTAATCTATCCTGGACGGGGTCCGGGCGGCACGAAAGACCCTCTGACGGTGCAGCGCACATAACAAATGTATATTGCGGTTTTTCAAAATTCACCGTCAAAAAGGAACGAGAGTTAAAAAATGAATGGAAATAAAAGTGAATAATAAAAAGAAAAAAAAAAAGGATAAAGAAAGAAATAAATAAACAAGAAGAGGAAAGCCGCGGAGTGCGTAGCCAGCGGCGGCGGTTCGTGGGAGCGAGAGGGCGAGAGATAATGGAGGGAGAGGAAGGTGGAGGATGGAGTGAAACAAAAAAGGGCAACAAATACACCGCCGCCAGCGGGGAGTCCGGCCCAGCGGGGCACCCTTACCTAAATTCCGCGTCTCGCTCGCTCCTGGGATCGGTTGTTACCCGCTCGATTCTCCTCTCCGTCGCTCATCTCGAAGCGAGACAAATGAGCGGCATCCGTCTGTGTCACCTGTCGGTCACTCGGGTTCGTTCGTAACTTTTGACCGGAGTTTTTGAGGCCCTGCGTCTTGGTCTTGGTCTCGGTCTTGCACGTCCTCCTCCTCCTCCTCCTCCTCCCGATCTTCCTCCTCCTCATCCTCTCCGAGAGGACGCGGACGCATGCCGAGACTCCAAGGACTACGATATCCGTAAAGGGCTGATTCCCCTGCACGACGAAGCCGATGCACTCGCGCCCCGAATGCAACCCTGCAGATCGTCGAGATCCGAGAACACCTCCGACCCCCTCGGATATATGTAAGCCGAGATAATCTCGAGATCAGATCTGAGCAATGCCTGCAGGGTGTGGCGTTTGAGACACCCGAAACTTGTGACCAAGCTTCCGTATAACGTCTCAACTCCCAATTTCTCCGATCCGTGCGCGCCGTATCCTTCGTCGACGACTATCCTTGGGAGACCCTTGGATCGGGGCGTGCGTCGATCACGCGCTACGGGGTACCGCGCCTTCGGCTAACCGGACGCATCGACCTCTCTACCATTACGGGGCGGATGTATTATACCTACGGGTACGCTTAAATACAGGGGTGCATCCACACCGACAATTATTGCGAGGCTACCGAGACCCCGCAACTTATTCGAAGGCCCCGCAGCGCTGCTCCACCTAAACGCACGGGGCGTCCGTCTTCGACCATACAAATTGATCCCGTTTCACTCAATTGCCGAAACGTTCGACTTTGGAAATTAACCAACGCTTATCCGGCACCTGATTCACGCTCTTATTTATCGGGGTGCTTAAATGCCTCATTGATACCTGATTGTTATGGTCGGATAAAAGTTACGCACTTCAGGGCGGCTACTCGAAGTTCTTTATATCGTACGGTCGAATTACAGTTCGATACTCAATGGCTGCTGCATTGCTGAAAGATTCTGAATCATGGCATTGGCGAAACGATTTACCTAACGATGTTCAGACTTGCGAATCCATTGACAAAATTCGTTTCGAATTTCAGGCGGATGGTATTGTAAACGAATACTCGTTGCTAGCGAGTCGCTGCATGAATTATTGAATTACGTTTAAAAAAGGCGAAAAAAAAAAAAACGGAGAAAACAGGTATTTCTACTGTCGATTTATTATCGTATAGTCCAAGTGACGGAGTATGGTGCTAATATTGAACGCGTAAGATGAATGTGCTTTCTCGCGCGAATGCGCAACTTTTGCGTAGCAATTTTTAACCAGAGAAGGCAAATTTATGATAGAATGATAAATCGTTTGTTATAAACGAACCACGTGTGGCGACAGCCATATTGTCTGTCCAATGTTCAATGAAATACCGATACGTGTGTAGTCATATATAAAATGGACTACCGATGACTAATAAACTCATTCGTCGGATTATAAATATCGAAGAAACGAGTCTACGGCTATCAGCCCGTAACGTTGAAATTCTTCAACTACCGCAAAAGTGAAAATACAAATTACGAAATCGATCATCTTGATGACGGAGGTTTTACCGCGGTCCCGAAAAACTTTCATTGAAAAACAATTTGTGTGAGTTAAAAGGTACGCGCGACTTAGTGAAAAGTATATATCTAGATTATTATACGCGTGTGTTGTACTAATTTTCGTCCGGCTTATATCCGTCCATTTTTTCTTCATTACGATTCATTCCGCTCCTCTTACGCCTAGCCAATTCGACTTTCGCTCCTGTCATGTGTTAGCAGTCAGGCGCTGCTCCGCCTTGTTCGCTTTCGGTTCGTACTTACTCGTATTGCGCACGCTTACAATTCGCCAAGGGTGCGATATTTCTCGTCGCAGGGTTGCTCGACGTTCATAAAAAGCGAAACATACGCCGTTTCTGACTTACGGAGGCGTGTGAAAATTTATAGATGAAAAATTTCACCCAAGTACTGTCGCCGTTCTTGTAAATTATTCTGCAGAGAAACGCTGCCAAGCATTTAACGCGAAATCAGTGGGTTAAGGAATTCTGCAGCTTTGGGATTAATCACTTAATCTAAGAGAGAAAAATCGCCAATTTCTTACACGTAGTCACTGGAAGCCAACTTTTATTTCGGAATGCGACATTCTTCTTTAAAAACGTCAATATTTACCTGCGGTGAAAAAGGTGCATATTAGGTACGTCAAAACGCGATGGAAGATATATTGAGTTACAAAGTAATTCGAAACTCGCGTTACGGCTGAAACGCGTCAAACGCGGTAGCGCAAGTTTTGATGAAATCAGTTTTCAGCAAGATATCAGCAGAACAACGCTTCATTTGCGGCTTTTCGTACTCTGAAAAATTGAGAGGAATAAAAACGCTAACCAACTTTTCAAGCCCGGTATTTCATTATGCGATATTTTCGAAGAGTCGGACGTGAAACGAAAAAATAACAGAAAAAGCTATGTTATACCTATATTTGAGAAAATCTGTGCAAGCGGAACTACGCAAATTCATTCTACAACCGGTTTTGAGAAAACTTGGAAAAAAAATTCTAATAACATCCTTTGAAATCGGCGTCCACGATCGAAGCGACCGAAAGGAAAGGCCGAGAGAAAAGAAAAGGAAATGTTTCGTATTATGTGAAATAAACTGGCTATAGAAACTTGGGGAAAAAAGTTCGTGAATTCTTTCCATTTTTAGATTATATCCGAAGAATGAATTTTGCACCTGACCGATGGATGAGAAGGAGGAACATTATAGAAGAATTCCGACAAGCTATATTGACTAGAAAATCAATTTATAAAATAATCAATGCCAAGAATTAAATCGGTATAAAACTAGATGTTTTAAAATTTTTGCATCAGATCATCTTAGCTTACTTAGGTTTCAGTTATTCCCATTATGTGGACGCGTGGAGCTGCAATTATTAGTCTTCGAAATTTACAGATGCCTATAAAATTCAATTTTGTCCGAATCCAACATTCAGAAGCCAATAAATTATTGTTGAATATCGCCGCGATACAAAAAGCCTCGCGTATCGGGATCTTGCACATGCGATGTATCGACATTATATACGGGCTCGCCGGTTGCTTCGAAATTGCATTTTAATTGGCTCCCGCAAGAGAGAAACGCGTGTGCAGATCAAAGGAATAGCGGTAGCAAAGCGGGTCGTTGGAAAATCCGTGCTATTTAAACTTATTGTTAAATAAGATGAAGACTTTTCGTGCAATGACTGCCTGAAAAGTCTTTCTAGTTATTATCGACATGCACTAACTTGCCGTAAAAATAATTAGTCCACTAACGGACACTTTTTAAGGCGAAAATTTAGGAAAGCCATTTTCTCGAAACGCGATTTTCTTCAGTTTCATAAATTTTCATCACTCATCGATTCCAATTTTTCCACATCACACGTTCCTATAACATAATCTGAAAGCTGAACCGAAATAAAGCCCCGCAAAGAAGAGAACGAAAAATTGGATCAGACCCGAATTAAGGCGTCGCGTCGCGAAGGAATCGCATTTCGTATTTTATTCTGTAATTAACGAATATTATTTTCCTCCGTTGTTTCGAGTCCGCAGAGCTTCCGATGCCGGCTGCAACGGTCGGCGACGCCGGGCGTCGCGTCGCCTCGGTTTCACGGAACGTACGGCGATTTACGACGCCTGGCCTCTACCCGCGTTACGGCATCTAGTACATGCACACGGTGTTCCATTAGTAATGCCACGTGATATATACGGACCGGTGTCGCGCCCTGAGCCATGACGCGCCGGCTAATAGCGAGAACAGAAGAGAGCATTTTTTTTACCCGGAAAATCTCTCGGTGCATGGCGTTTATCGCGACATATGTAATATGAAAGCGACACGCGGTGTTGGCGTCTCAGGTATATCTAGTCGGGATCCGATTCGCGCGTTAATCGTTATCGCGAACCTGCGCACGCTGCGCTTGCAAAACGTTCCACATTTATCGTTATGGCCGCATGCCTGCGTAACCTCGTGGAAAAACTCTTATTGCAAATTGGTGCGCGGATGGAGAAGCCTCCGTAAATTTTTTTCGCTACCAAGCAGCCTTACAAAAGTATCGTCGTATCGTACGCAGGTCAGAAATTAAATTGTTGCAAAAAATTGAAAGATATGACCTGCGGTAAGATCGAAATATTTGTTCATCAATATATACGTGCAGATATTGTAGGAATTACAGAATTCACGATCAGAGATGGGATATCAATCAAGCCGGATTGTAATGTGATGGAAGTTGGAGTACCTGTATAGTCACCGTTTACAGCTGTTATCGTACAAGGTGTGTTTATAGGTATACTTTCTATTCAGTTTCCATACGACAATGTGAAGTTAGTTTAGCTCCGCCGCACGTCTGGTTGCATAATATATTAATTACAATGATACAATATTAATAGCACGGTTGCTTTGCTACTATTATACAGCTTTGGAGTTTGCTTTCCAATACAATCGTTGTTGCAGCAACTACAACTGAGTTGTAATTGTGGTGTTTGAATTTTCAACTACCAATCGTTGTACCATATATTTTAACCAAGTCTCGATATTATTGAAATTCCCTCGTAAATCCAACGTTTTTCGACGAATTTGATCAAATCATATCTCTTGCCAACGAACAAACGGAGATTTCAGTAAATGAAAATACGGATCACAGAGCATAGATTATAAGAACCGCGTCGATTATCTCCTTGCATTATGATACGATGTGCCGACTCGCAAGATCTGGACATCACGGTTTATATTTTTATTAAAGGTAATTTATATCGTTGATGGCCCAATTTTGACCGTCAAAAAACACTCTGAGAGTTCATTTATGTACGCGGAGCGTGTCTCGTACATTTTACAGTATGAATTTTCGATTTACTTAGGTATTTCATGCATTTGGCAGCCCGGCGAAATTGCTCAGGATTTGCCTGGCGGTGACGCGTTCAAGCCTCAAAGTAATGCGCGGCGTCCTTTTGGAACGAGCGAGCGAAGCTTAACGAAAGCACGGGCTTTCACGGAAAATCGCTAGCTTCCGCAATTTCCGGCTTATAGATTGATTTTTCATCAATACGTAGCAATTGTATGCGCGTTTAGTGTTTTTTAAGCATCATGCCGCTGTTTCGCATCCTCGGCAAGAGCTTTCAGTTTGAAATACGCAATTCTACGTATTATATAATAATATTTTCGCCATACAAATAAACTATTTTGTTCATTGTCACTATTTTCGTCGTGTAAAACCGATCAATCTCTGCACTCATTTTATCCGTCATTTCGAGATTTTAGAGAAACATACACCTACGCCAGCGATTGAAGAACATTTTCTCTTCCCCCGTTCACTCAAAGAACGCGGAAAAAAACAAAAATAAAAATAAAAAGCGAGAACAGCCGTAACGTAGATAACGTACCCCCGATTCGCAATGATGACTTCTGTCAAATCAAAACCGCAAGTAAGTACCCGTTACAAAGGAAGCCACGATATTACCGGGAACGATAAAGTCCTAGATATAGTAGACACTGGAGAATTATCTCCTTGATGTCTAGGTGTACACCATCTCTTCGCTCGCGGTTCGCCTTTCTAGTTCACACGTGAGGCTGCGAGATAATACGGCGAATAATAAAACTGTACCTATATAATCTACAGTGCACGGTTCATATATTATTCGCGACAAAAAATTATCCAGTGTACTTTAACGGACGTATAAGATTGTTTCTTTGTCCTTTATTCTACTTCTTTTTTCGAGTACGAATTTTATCAGGAATTTTGTTGACAAAGGAAAAAAAACGCGCATAAGGAGATGAAAAAAAGCTGAATATTGGGATAATGACTTTCGAAAATGTTGCCATACTCGGTGCAGGCCTGGATAAAATATGTTGGTCAGGGATTTTACTTGTACATACATTTACAATTCATTTATTGTATAGGTCTATGCAATATCTCTGGTCTTGCCAATACTTCATCTAATGCTTCTACTACGATAGCTCGTAAAAGCGGATCTCGAGTTTAGGCACGATTGTTGCATTCGTCAAGTTTGTCAGAAAATTTTCTACTCAGCATTGAGGCTTGACTCTGTAAAGTTGATCTTGCAGTGTAACAAGCTCGTCAAAGAGAAACTTATGCATTTATTATTTCCGGCGTTCAATTAACCGATGATTTTTCAAAATAACAAAACAGAACAATTTTTTCTCCTGCAGATCGTACGAAAGCTATGATTTTTTGAGATCTTCCAAGTATACGAAGTACAATCAATCGCGCACCAATTTCTTCCCTCGCAACAAACGATCACGTATTGTACAAATTGCAGGTGTACATCGATATTTGGATCTACATTTGTAAGTACGTAAGGAAGAATGAAGAAAAAATTCGCGATCTATGAAAATCCTCCTCGTTCCTCAGCGTTCGTTCACCGATCACTGCGAGTTTCCATAACCCAACTCAGCCAAGGTCCGCAACGGAAAATGAGTCGACCGGATATGCCGATTCGGGAAAAACGAGACCTGCACAATTTCCGAGTCTTACGCAGGCAAGGGATGGAGCAACGCGGCTGCGATCTTACAAGAACCGCCGAGGGCGGTCATCGCGAGGGATAGGACAGGAGGCTCGATCACTACCGGCGTGCAGCTTCCGAGAGAACGGAGATTACGCGGAGAAATTGGCGGAGCATCGACGCGGCCCAAGGCCGTCGTGAATAAAGACCCGGGAGTTCGTCTTCGGCTCGGTGGCGGTCGAGTGGCAACCCCCGCGGCCCGATCTCCAGGCTCCGGGAGGACCATTTGTACGTGGGCCGTCCCTTTTTGCCTCTTCTCTCTCTCCCGTATTTCTCATTTCGTACCTATACCCACCGGCTTCCTCTCTCCCTCTTTCTCCCCGGCTCTATCGCCCTCTCGCTACGTTCTTTCCGCGCCCGCCTCTCAGCGGTGCTGCTCGCCCGTTATACACCGCGGTCTCGCGTCTCCTTCTAATTCTATCTCGCAGCGTTGCGATCTCTCTCCGACAACCTATCAACTCGGTGGATAGACGTTGGCTCCGGACGCCCTTAACGTCGTCCCCCACTGCCTGCCGGTTCGGATCTCCTCACCGACGAGGGACTCGCCCGTCTCTGTGCTCGTGGGCACGATACACCTCGACAACTGTCATATACGCGGTGTACGCTTTGTTTTATACCCCGTACTTTTTACTCCCCTCCCTCCCTGCAAAGCAGCAACGAGCTTTCTTCCATCGATATTTGCCGCCCCTCCCGCAGCGCCCCGACGATTTCGACGACCTCATTAGGTACAAGCCGCGATAGTCGAGAGGGGGATTTTCCTTTTTTTTATTTCTTCCCTGTTTTGCTTAATTATATTTTCCTCTCTTTCTTCTAATTTTCTCTAATGACGACGAGTCGATGCATGCTGTATAATACCTACCCGTGTTATACGTGTTCCGGCTCCGTCGTGTGATTGTGTTGTACACGCGTTGCACGGTTCGGTTGCGTGTCACGAAGTGCTTGGATCGACGTATATCCTTATCCTGCGAGCAGCTATAGGCGTGTATACATATATCACGCTCTGACGACGCACGTTATAACTACGTGTAACTTGGATGTGCGCAATGTTACCGAGCCGTTTGACAGTTTTAGAATTTCGTCTGTAGACTAATATTTCCGGTCATGGTTACATCTCCTCGCTTGACCCTTCGCGAACGTTCCGAAATATGGAAATTCTCCCGGCGTATCCACATTCGAAAGCTCTACCCGCGATTATTATACGCAACTTTTGTCCCGGACACACCCGACCATTATCAACTTTCAGCCTCTAAAGCATCGGTGAATTTTCTTCACCCGCAGAAATTCGTATCGCAAATTCCGGTTTCAACTGAATTGGAATTACTTCCAAAGTAGACTTTACCATACATAGTACATAGAAGAAGCATTTTTATCAAGGATGGGAATTTGTTACAAATTCCTCGTCAAAGTACGGAGGGAGAAATTTTCGGGTCATTAGCGTTGGCCGCAGTGATCTGCCTGCGAATCAGTCCACCATTACAACCAACGATACGACGCTCACCAGTTGGTCAAATTTCTATATTTCAACAATTATAAACTTTGATTAAGCGGATCTGAACCGTAGCAAGAAGCTAAAAATTCCATAGTTACACCTGACAAGCAATCGATACGCAAACAACCGATATCTTAGCCTTAAGTCGTAATTAACAACACAGGTTAGAATTACCGAGTGAGGATTGGCCACCCTGCCACCACCGCAGGCTGTCCAACGCGTGAAGCGTGCTGCAAGTTTGAAGATAATTTCAATCGTCGTACGATTCGGCGCAGAGTGATCACTGTTACAGTTTTCGCGTTCGAACTAGCAATGCTTACCGATATCGGCAAACGATTAAACGGGCATTCGGTTCGAGGGGATTCCCGTACTTTAGGAACACGGGGTAGGAAGCCGCGCATACAGTCCCGCGGTAGACGGAGCTTTAGGTCGCCGCTAGCACCGGGCGTCCGGACCTCGCGTCTACCCACTCATTTACCATTTCGTACCTATAGACGCGGCCCGGGTATATGTGCCCGCGGTATGTACGATCCGCGCGTGTATCGACGTGTGCGTTTATGTGCGTGCGTCGAGGTACAAGCTCCGGCACGCACACCTCCGCGCCTCTGGTTATATATATTTTTCTCTGTAACGCAGCGGCAGAAACGTTATGTAGGGAATTGTGTGTACGTACGTACGTGTATGCGTGTATGTATGGACAGATGCACGTGTGTGCGAGGAATACGTAGGTGGGTGGTAGGTGGGTATGTACGAACGCCCGCGGTAGGCACCGTCGCTACCAACGGAAGCTACAAACCGACCAGCCTCCTCCTTGTGTCTGAAGGTGCCCGCGAAGAGCTTCGGCCCGATACTCTTTTCAAAGAAATTAAATTACTCGGCGAAACGATGCGCGGTGGCATCGAAGATTCCGAATGACGATGATTGTGTGCGAGGATTTTTGAAAATTGCGGGTTAGGTGCCAAGCCTGTGGTAGGATGGTCGTATGTGTTCGTTTCGGTAAAAGCACAGGTGATAAAACTGTGGAAATTATTCTTCGTGCTGATCGCAATTTCTCGAGTCAAGTAGCTCGGGTCAGTTGCGAAAACTTGGACGAAGTTACGAAGAAAGGGGAGGAAAGAATAAACGACAAAATCCGCAATGTGTGTTTAACGGGCGAATTGCAACGCTGGCGCAAAACCATTATGGCTGCCGTTCACGTGCCCGTGCAATACCATTTTGGCTGCACGATCGTTTCCAGCACTCACCTGTTATCCGCAGCGTTTTATATTGTACGTGAAATACGCCACGCCGAACAAAATTACTGCCGGGATTGTTCGGTTGTGATTTCACTTTTGACGAAAGTACAAAAACTGGTCATTCAAATTGCAAAATAAACACGATCGTGCCTATAACACGTTATGCGGGTACCGCCCAACGCTCGCTGTTTGTAGTTCGTTCCTTCATTCGTTTATTTCATATCGATAAACACCGCGTTAAAGGGCTGTCGTTCTAATCGTCTTGAGAACCTTGGCGGCTATGAATTTTTTTTTTTTTTTAATCAACTGCAATTTTCCGCTTAGTTTGGTTCCATGCTTGACGATAAACGGACCATCGAAAGTAAGGCTCGTTTTCACATTCGATGCGCAATCCCAATGCCTACAAACGTTTCCGGATTCGGTTGCAAGTTCTTTTTAGATTTCAAAAACCTGAGGACTATGTAGGATGAGTCAAGGAATTCTCGCCTGATTCCAGTTCGCAAGTATTTTAATTCCTTCCCTTGCGAGTCGCGGTTGAAATTTTGTTGCAAAAACAAGCTAACGGTGTTCTGCGGTGACAGAGGAAATCCATATTATTCGGTAAAGGAGGAAACGACGACGGTAATTCAGCGGTCACGTGTCCGCGGAATAGATGATAAAATCACATCAAACGTCCACTGGAAGCGAAATTTATTGAGATGCAGATCTGATTTACGGAGCACGCCAAACAGCCCAATGACATGAAATCACAGAGACAATTATGGTATTCAAAGTTCCGTTGTACATGATGCGCTTTATTCATTCTCTCGACCGATCCCTCATACGTAGAATAAAGACATCTAGTTCATTTGACCTTTGTTTTCAAGAAAATTTACATCACTCAATATCTGTACTATGTTTGATGAGTTCTTGAATGTCATGAAGTTAATTACGCGAGTCATCCACGCTTTTTTACGTACGTAAGTATAACGCAACTGGTAACTAACGGGTATCCACGTTAGTGAAATTAACAAGCTTTCAACGAATGGATGAGTTTTTAGTTTCGGTTACCGTTCACTCCTCAACTATTTTCATTTTTTATCTCAATCGAAAAATATAGTTCCAGGTAGAATATGAAAATTAGTTTTGTAGCTGTTACCAGAAAGTCTAGTATCCGTTACTATTCTTTCACATTACGACCACTGTTACGATATTTTCTTGTAACTGTTGCGAAAATTTAATGCTTGTGCAACAACAAATTGATGTCAAAGCCTTGTTTAACTAAAAAAGTAGAGTAAACAATAGCGCAAAATGGTTACGCGTACCTCGTTTTTCGTAATACCAACAATATTCGAACAGTTTTTTTAACGATACCTGTTTTACTAAATTTTTTTAGTTACTATACGAATGAACTTTTTCACAGTGTAGGTACTCTGTATTACTGCTTCATAGCAAAATTGAACTATGACAGAATATTGGCAAAAATGAAAGTCGTTAAATTTTCAAAAACATATTACCCCCTTTATTTAGTCAACTGATCGGGGTTACGCAAAACACGTGTCACATTTTGCCGTAGTTATACCTGTACTCTCATATAGGTATAATTTTATCATGTATACCTAAAAGACATGGTGGCATGTTTCGAGTGATGTTCGTTAGGAATGAAACATTCATGGCGATTTTTTAACAGTAAATCCTACGAGAATCTTAAACTTTGAGTTATACGTTTATCATGACTGCGACGTTGCCTTATTACGGATATAACATCACGAAGACACCGTCGATATAACGGAAGTAATTCGACGTTGATATAACAGTGAAAATGTCACAGATGAGAAAGTTTGTAGTTTCCGAAAATTTAACCGCGATCCGTTCACGTTTGACAATAAATTTCGTGACATCATCAGCGTATCCGCAACGTCCATAGATTTTTACCGTCTGCGTATATTCGTCTCGCGGTATGAAAATTCGCTGATCAAATCTGGGAAATCTGCAGTAGCGAAATATCCCCCCCTCCATCAGTTAGCCGATGTTAATATCGTACAACGTAACGCGTTATACAAAGAGTGAAAATGGCGATTAATTTTTCGCCCACGTTCGCGTTATAATAAAGCCGCGAGCTTTGGCAATCAATATCAGATTCTGCCGCGCGCAGGGTTTCGCACGAAGCTTGCAGCGAACAACCTGTAGATGCAAATCCGGCGGATCTACACGGTAGGTACGTATGCTCTAAGCAATAAATTACCCTGCCCCGCACCGCACAAGTCCTTAGGTGTAACGCGATCCAAAATATTTACACACGGTGGGCCTTGTTTGGGAGTTTGGGCCTTGGGGATCGGTTCGCGTTGACACATGCGTAATAAAACACGTGTGAAACCGTGTATACAGCGATCGGTTGTAAACAGGAAATTTCCTAATGATTAACTCACTGTCAAACGGGGTGTTAATTGCTTCCCCTGCTCGGCTAGTCTCGTCCGGAAAGCCGCGCAGGACGCTACGGGTGTGACACACCCAGCCCCCGACCAAAAGCACCAAATTAGCCAGCCGATCCGTCAAAAATGTAATTCTTTTCTCCCCAACCCCTGCGGGCAGCATCTTTTTCGGGGAATTCCCCGGGTAAGTGGTTCGGAAGCGGACCACGTGTACTCCGGAAAGTATACCGGAAATACAACTTTGTTATAGCTTTTAGTTCGCCAAGGCAGCGCCACCATTTCCGAAAGCAATGCGCTTTCTGCCAACTTCATTTATTACATTACCATACGGTAATTTTACATGCAGACGATTCGACGATCGGTAAAAATATCCAACGCATGTGTTTGAGACTGAATCTTATCGTTATTATATGGTAGCGACAGAAATTTTTTTGCAATCTCTGTTAACATGAACATTTTGCTCATTTAAAATAATCACTTATGAAACTTCAACAGCGAACTTTACATTTACAGCACGTAATTTGTTATTTTTTTTTTTTTTTGTGAGCTGTTAACAAGAAAAATTACCGCAACGAAAAATGCAACAAACAAGATGCAGTAGGTTTGATTTAAGAGAGTACTCGAATCAGTTTTTTAATTTTTTGAGGATATTTCAGATAACCTCGACTTATTACGACGAGCTGGCAGTTCTCGTATTGACTGAACAAATTGTTGGTTTCGCAGCAAAGCAGATCGTAAGAAATCACATATTACATGCCGAATATATTTAGATAAATGTTGAAAAAATCTATTTTGAAAACAAGATTCTATGATCCGTAAGAGAATTATTTTAATTCGACGTTGTATGTGTAATTGCGTACTGTGTATAAGTTTACAAGAAAAAAAAAAACAAGTTTTGGAAGAAAATTCAGTGCCGCAAGTTTTGGTGTAAATAGCTTAAAATTCATTGCAATTCAAATGGGGGAGTAACATAAGTCGAGTAAGATAACTGTTCATAAGATAAAATGTTTTCCCGCATCCCTAATGTCGAAGAATTGCCTATTCAAACAACCCTCTGGATCATTAGGTGGATCAAAGAAGAATAGCGTATCGATGTTAATTGTTTTATTGAAACCACAACCAATATCTCTTGATTCAATCTCACCAGCTACAATTATACCGACAAGAATTTAAAAAATAATTTCGTAAAAAAAAATCTGGCCAAAATCGACATGTAAACTCGTACATTTGCCCGTTTTGGATCAGCTAAGCGGTTTTTTAAATCAATACTAAAATCCGTCCAAATAAGGGCGTAAGGAGGGAAAGTGAATACAGGCGTCGAAATATGTCTCTTATAAATAAGATTTGGGGTTCGAGGAACGCGATGAAGATATAATGGGTGTAGAATAATTTTGTGTCGCGGACGCAAAGCGAGGGCCGCCTACCCCGATAGATACCCGAAATTAGTTAGCCAATCCGTCAAAAATGTAATTCTAGCAGGGCGCAGTCGGATGCGTCGGAGGCGGTGTGGAGAAAAAATGCGACGGCGGTGGTGGAGCAACGGGCAGAGAGGCGGCAATGGGCCGTGAAACCCATGAAACCCCGGTGACGGTTGCCCCGAGGAGATGGCGCGCTAGCTATGTTAATTAAACGCGTTTCTAGCTGACGTCGCTAGCCGCGGGTCCTCCTTGCCTCCCTCCCTCCCTGCCGTGTAGGAAGTGCCAAACGAAGCAAATGGGAGGAATGAAAAGAGGGCAAAAAGGGGCGAGAAAAGGGGGGCAAGTGCAGCTCGGCACGTGAGAGGAGCGGCTGAAGAAATGGAATAAATAGACGAATTCGACCGGCTAATAACACGTCCCGAAAGAAACAGAACCACGTGCGTGGACGCGAGGCTCTGGGGACGATGAATATACGCAAATGCACCCCTCGGAGATTTGCAGAAATGGATCGAGCGGTAGGTATGTGTGTGTAGTTGGGCCGTTAAATCGTTCGGAGAATTTTACGAATCGTTGTAAGCGAGAGCGGAAGAAAAAATTAGAGCGTTAATTGCCTGGCTTGCACACTCGACGCGGTTTCTAAGCCCCGTTTCCGGTTTCGATTCGATCGTGTAACAGCGAGACTAGCTGTCTGGTCGGTCAGAAACGAGTTGATTACGAGTTAAAGGGGTAAATAATAATAAAAAGACGAAAGAAAGAGAAAAAAAAAGTCGAACGAAAAAATATGTATTATATAGGTAACTTAAACGCCCACGCGTGGAGAAATGGGAGAGGCTCGGGTTTAATTAGAAGACTAATTAATTCAACGATAGGTAATAATTTTCAAACTATGCCCACGCTGTACCCACGTCAAACGTGAAAGCAGCCAGCCTGAATTTTTGTAGGAATATATAAACGACGCGCGCGGCTTAATCTACGCGTATAATACCTAATATCGTACCTAATACCGCGGGCCGACTATATTTTTCGAAATAAATGTCTTCACTAGTTTGTTTCGATTCAATTCCTCTCGCCGCTTCGACGAGTCGTACAATTTGCGAATTATGTATATTTAAACTCTGCGCTCCGCAGTCTTGTTCACGCTACAAAAGTTCCGACCACGCTGTCCTGCCGAGGATCTGAAGCGAAACAGCCGCAGTTGCACGGTTGCACTCTGCCTCGTTACAACAGCGATGGACCGTGGATATTATAATCCGAATGAAAACGCAGGGCGGTAATTGAGCTAGTTAGAATCGCAGGGGCGTCAAACTCGAACATCAAACTTTCTAGTTGTAAATTATCAGACACACGCCGTGAAACTGTCGCAGAAATGCGAACGATTCTTACAATTAGCACCGTTGATCGTATACGTACATGCAGGTAGCGTTTTTAACGTGGTATACGTATAAGCAATATATTAACGCATGTCCGGGCGACTGGGAACGGAAGTGCATAGAAATAAAATAAAACGGTGTAATCTAATTAGGCGCGGAAATTTCAGACCGCAGCATTAATATGCCTGTACGTAATTTTAAGAATGCAGTTCGAGCTGCCTGCCTGCTTCGTAAAGGTCTTCGTATATTACGAGCTTCGGAGCTATTAGAAAACATATAAAAACTAAATAGCGTAAAATTGTGTAAATTTAGAATCAGAAGAACGCGCTACCCTCTTGATCTGCCATAATTAAGAAGCTGAGAATGAAAAAGGTATATCCATTTGTTTTCTAACGATTCATTTATCTTCGGAACTTCGACTAATAAAGCCTCTTCGACTGCAATTGCCATTTTTCAATCACTATAAATGTTTCCGTTTTGTCAAAAATGTATCGAGTATACTTTCCTGCTTGAAAGGGTTACCGGTTTTTCCAACTTTGAATAAAAAATTTGTTGATTAGAAAAAAACAAAATTGTGATTCGCGTTACAACGGGTTATTTCATATGTTCGTGGTTTGATCGCGCAAACTTTGGTCTAACGGATACACTCCTCGTATCCTAGAGAAGTTAATTATACTCATAAAAAATAACGAGTCCCTATATTCTACACGTTGTATACTTTATACCTGTTCAATTACACGCGTACGAGTAATTTTTGCGCAACTCGGTTTAGTGTCCGAAGAAATTGTTTTGCGGTACTTATTACAGTCGCTGTCTGTCCGGCGCTTGAAACGTGCAACTTGCGAAAGAGTTCATAAGAATTGTATAAGTACAGGCTTTAGAAGTGAAAAATAAAAATTGGTTCACGCTCGTGATAAACAATGTGCAAACTCAGAATTGTATTTGACGAGGGGAACAGGTATTACACTAGTTGAATAGGTAAGCGGTTCGGAATTTTATTTTAGCCTAGTTTGATTGTCACTAATTGTAAGTCAATTTTTGCAGGTGAACTTGTGTTGTAAAAAAAAAAAAAAAAAAAAAAAGAAGAGGAAACAGAGAAGAAACAAACTTTTTAGGGCAAAACGTTTGTGGATTAACTGCAATAAACGTGTCTCGGTAATAATTTTATTCAACCTGTATACGTTAGAAACATATTCAAATAAATTGTTTCTTCATTCCTGAAGAATATATGTATATTAAAATTTATACAAAAATTTGTAGGAATTCGGTTTTAAGCAGTTTTACCAATAATGCTCACCAGAATCTCTCTAATCAAGTCAAAACGATTCACCCACGAGGTAATAACTTGAGAAGCTATATCATATATTCCCATCGGGAAATGTAAAACAGACAAACGAACAAACAAGATATGTTTATAATTTCATGTTTAAAATACCTACGCATTGAGAAATGAATCAGACGAAAGGGAACAAATTGGACGGTTTACATTCTCTAAGAGATATACATTTGCATTAATTGCGAATAGCAGAATACTTAGTATGCGTATAATATATAAATTTACCTGTATTTGATACGACGGGATAATTTATATTCATCGTCATTATATGTCATTTCTTTCTAGTGATTATTTTTTAATATTCTCCATGGGTATAATATATTTGCGATTATTGATTGGTAGAAATCAACTCGTCACGGGGAAAAGAGTTTCACGTACTTGAAAAAGGACTTTTTGATCTCTACTATATTTCTGTCGGTCAAAATATACTTTTTCAGCGTTGTAGAAATGCAGATTTCAATAAACATACGCTGACAATATTACAGCGCTTACCTAGTTAGTCATCCCCATCTTGTTCTTCTTCCTCTTCCTGTTTGTTCGCGAAACGGCACGAATCGAACCTCTAATTGATCCATCGGCACTAAACTGTCACTCCGAGAACCGCAATTGCAAATGGGCAATATTTAATAAATGCATCGTTATTTCTGCGGTTTTAATGCAAACTGTACTTTTGCTCTTTTTACTGACTGGTTTTCGGTTACGCTCAGTAACAGGTCGAAAATCACTACGCAAATGTTTCATAATTTGAAATTATTCAGTATGAGAGCTTTACTTCGCGCGTTTGTAAAACCGTGTGAAAAAATTCAAAATTAGGTGTCTACGTTTTTCAACTATAGATTTTCCTAAATTCTGCGAAATTTCTAACGCAACATCGATATTTCTTATAATCTTTCAGCATACAATGCTTTTTTCAGTTTCATACATTCTATCTCCGATCTTTCCAGTGATTTTATTATAATACTTTAAAATATCATATAATAATAAATATTAAATATTTTAATATACAAAAATAAAAATAGTAAGTGTTAAAAAATTTCATTACGTAAGACAGAGTTGCACAGAAAAGAATAAAATCAATGCCTCAGAATCGTAGCGTCAAATTGCATGAAAATGATGTGATTCTCCGTAGCGCGAGCCCGGAATCACGTTGGAATATAAAAACCGAAAAACAGTGGAAGGGTGAAAAACTGAGAGAGAAAAAGGAAAGATAAATAGACACGTCGGGATCCCCCGGTTGCAGTTTTGCAGAGCTTTTCATATGCCGCGGCATAGTTTGGCTCCGATATAGTGATAGTAATAAGGTGAAATTGGTGGGTGTGCATTCGCAGCACGCCCAGTTGTCAGACGGGCGCTACTACTGCGTCTCGGCCCGAGGCTGAGTGCCGTAACCACTCGGTATTATTATTCCGCCTGTTACTATCATCATTATTATCTCTCCCGAGAAGTGCTGTCGGTGGCGCCATCTCTCCGCTGTTGAGCTAACCACGTGGGAAATTAAAGTTACCGCGATTAGCTCGGGCGTGCGTTTGTTTTTTTATTCCCGCGAGTCAGGAGCGTGCGAATATTTGGGATTTGAAAGGCAGCTTCGTTCATCCCACGAGTGTGAAAATTTGTGGGATTTGATGCGCCATTTTTTGGAATATAGAATTTTGAATAAGATTGGTGCAAACGCAGAGATTTAATGCTGCAATATTAGCGTGGCTTACAATTCGTAATACATAATTTCACATTAATTAAATAGGGTGGCTAGGAATTATAATGAAATATGATTTAAAGATCGTATAAATTTGTAGGCGAAGGACGTCCCGCTCATTCGCGAAAATTCATTCTGAATTTGACGATTTGTTTCTCTTTTCTATTATCTGGCAGGAATTAGAACGCCCTCTGAAAAGATGCATGCTATTCGAATGATAAAACAAAATACATATGATTTTAATTTATCCACCCTAACGGAATATAATAATACGAATTATACGATGAGAGAATATGTGGAAGAAAATAAGCCTCGTAAGATGTAAATATAAGATTAAAACAACGTTATAACTTAATGCTAAAGGTAAGCAAGGCCTCTGGGGTTTCACTAACGGTCAAATTAGCACCATAGAATTAGGGGGAGATGATAATATGAAAATAATTTCTTCGGTCTGATACGCGAAGCTTTGCCATAGTATCAAATATACCACGAGGGTTAAATACAAATGTACGAATATCATACAAATTATTATAAAGACTACAAGTGTCTACGAATTTTAGTCTTTTCAAATTTATAACCTCCGAACGAATCGAGTGTAATGCAATATCCTAACCAATCTGTAGTACGTACATACATTCTACATCTACTACTAAGCGGTAAATATCTACGAATTCTACGAGGCTTAACATCGGTCCCTTTTTAGCCTAGGAAAATCAGGCTTGCGGAACCCTTGTCCTTGTTTCGAGTACACGAACTTTTCGACTCGTCATTCGACCACTGGACGGGAGGTAAATCCACTGCGTTATCCATAGCTTCGGCTCTTATGTTCAATTCTTCCTGAAGATACGACTGCTGCTGTTTCACTGGAGACTCAGCTATTCGCTCCTTGTCGTTCAAGGACATCATCTCCCATTCTTCCTCCAATTCTTGCAGTAATTTCTCTCTCGCGGCCCGTTCATCCTCGCTCAAGATCGCGTTGTCCTCTCGGACTCGTGCTTCCCACAAAGACTTGGCCTCCTCACTGTGTGATGACGAATTTCATGTGTAGAGATCATGTATACACGAAATATGGAAAAAAAACGTCGTGGATCAAGACTGGATGAGAATTAACGAACTACTGAATTCTCTATCTGTCGATTTTTCTTCTTGAAGTGCGACGATAACAATACAGGAAGAAGCACAAGAAAAACTCAGATACAACTATGAAGATGGAAATCGTATGAAAAAAGAAGAGTTTTGAGAGTGAAATATAGGTAACATAAGAAAACTTGGAGACCTCTAACTTGGAAAATTCATGGGGTTCGCACTTAATACCTAATTATCTCTTTGCAAATCGTTGCGCAAAGGATTGGGTAATAGATTCGAGTGGAAAAGTCAAGGTGATTTACGTGTATGTATAAAATCGAAAAACGAGGTGGAGAAATTCACGCTTCATAGCACATGTACGCTAGCGCAAGAAGAACGCAAAGCGTGACGTGAAATGTGTCTGGATAAAGGGGAAAAAAAAATTCAAATTTCGTACGCAACAGCCTATAAGCATTCAACACAACGGGATTCCCGCAGTATTTCGTAGAGTAAGTAGAACAAAAATGTAAATTTGATACATGTGTAAAGCAGGTCACAATTGGCAAGTGACAAATCGTGTTGAGAAATGCGGTTTTGGCTTTTGGCCTGCAGTGCAAATCTTTAGAACGTTATAGAACTCGGAAAATATGTGATTCATCGCTATAAATTGCCACATCGCCGTGACGTTTATAGCTATAATAGATATATCGCGTTATACACATAATTGTTATTTTCTCACGGCAAATATACATATAATTGAAAATCATTTCTGCATGTATAAGTATGTACGCCCCTATCTTCTTCGTTCGTCACTTTGGCCGGTCGGCGATCAGCCAGGAATTTGTATCGCGTAAGACGTTACGATCGATACTAAAAAGAGTTCTTATTAAGTCACAAGTACGTAATCAGTAGCAATAAATAATGAGGACCAAGGCCACTCGTAAAAAAAGAGCTCAAGACTTAATTCCGATTATTTTTTTGTTTTTTTTTTACAGTGTTATGGAAAGAGGTAACGATAGCGATAAATATCGGGAAATACCAAGTGCACCGTTTGTGTTCACTTATATTAAGGGGGTAAATACGTCCACCGCTGCTAGAAATTTATATTTGTATGGTTGTATTTTATGGAGTATATTGTGAATTATAACACAAGATATTGATTAGACATTATATTTTAATTATTCAAAAGTAAGAGAAAAAAACGTTCAAGAAAATTATTTGTGACAAATTACATGTGTATTGAAATTCTTTAGGTCCCTGTTGCGCTTCATGGTTGACATGATTCCGTCGTTCTAGGTCGATGGATTTGAAAAATTCAAAAAGATTCCTGCACAGTAATGTCTTCGTTACAGTCTATCGAGCCGGATATTTTAATTTCACAAAAATTAGCATTTTATGACATTTTGAAGGTTGAAGAAACCGTTTTCATCAAAAATTTCATTCTCTTCTGGTTCATAAAAAATGTATTCAATTAGACATCATAAAAATGGTTCAACAGGCTATAACGAAAACATTACTGTAGAAGAATCATTTTTAATTTTTCAAATCCATCGACTTGTACCGACGGAATCACGTCAACCGTGAAGCGCAACAGAGGCCTAAAAAATTTCAATACACACGTCATTTATTATAAATGATTTCCTTGGCCGATTTTTTTCTTACTTTTGTATGATCAAGAAATAATGTGTAATAAACATTTTACGTTATATTTCACAACACACTCCATAAAATACAATCATACAAATATTAATTTTCGCCAGCGCCGGAGCTATGTACTCCCTTAAACACTGGTGAGAACTGCGAAAGAAAATTGACTAACCTGTAAATTAGGTGGTCATTCCCACTCGTCTCGCGTTTGTCCATCAGCTTCATTCTATCGGCCAACTTCGTCATCTCTGAGTGTCTGTTCTTATTTGTAACTAAATTTTTGAAATTAAAAATTTCGACTTCCCTCTGAAGTTCAAGTCGATTTCGCATGTCCCTAAGACGAAGTGCTTCGGCCCAATTTTGCTTCTTGCAAACCTGAACCTCCCTGTTCGCCAAATCCTGTATCTCCTCCAGCAATTGACTGTGAGTGAGAAAGCAGACCGGTCGTTTAGCGGGATCGTCGTATTTCCAGGAGAAATTTATGTTGTCGGTAGATGAATTTTTCCTGTTAGTGAAGCCCTCGGAACCCGGACTCGAAGCCTGAGACCGATTACCGCTCTCGTATATCTGCTCGAGTTCCTGATCAGCAGTTGCGTAGCGTTGATCGAACTCGGATTCCTCCGGATCCTCTGCTTCTCGTTCTCCTTCAGCTTCTTTGGAGGTCTCCGAGACACGTTTCGCCGGGCTGGCCTGCCTCATGTTTGTATTTGCCAGGCTCCTACCCGAGTTGTTCGAAGGGTTGCCGTAATGTCTCCTTTCCGAAATCGCCGCATGTCCCGCGTATCCCATCACGCTTTCCTGTAAGATGACAAGACATTGAAATGAAGTAGCGTCGTTTTACTTTTACCAGATATTTGAAATAACGATTTAGAACGATCAGGATTATAGATTTGATAAGACCGACTGCGACAGTTATACTCAGTTATACTGAGCAAAAAACGGGGTTAAAATGATTTCCGATTCGTTCATCTTACCTGATCTTCCTGCATCTGACGTACGGACGAAGCAACAGAATTATAATCAGCCTCTTCCCTGTGCTGACGCTGGTTTGACCCTTCGTCAACGCTGTCAGTAGCGGTTTCGTAGTGTCGCCTTTCCCCGGTGTGCTTAACAGTCGACGTCGTGAAAGAGTTGCCGAAGCTGTCGATGTTGCTACCGTACATCATGTGCCCTTGGATGTGACGCTTCTCACCGTGATGACGATTCTCCGGATTTTCCTTGCGGCTCTGACAGTCGGAGGAGTAATTCCTCAGATTGGTTTGCTCCATACTTAGGTTGGAATTTCTGCAAGCATCAATGTGGTGTTCACCCTGATAATGACGAGAAGAAGCACCGCCAGTCTTGCATTCGCACGGACCGTTGCACGATTGAAAACAACCGTAATTGTGCGGATAATAAAGTGCTTTCTCCGTTTTTTTCATGTCGAGCTGCTTCCTCAAGTTGTCGACGGAGGCTCTGTCAGGTCCGTCTCTTACAGAAGGCATACCGGCGGCCGCCCGCTCTGCAAATTCTCCCCTGTAACCGGCGTCCTCATCCTTCAGCATTTTTCTCAGATTGTTCTGTCGCCGACGAAGTCTTTCGGCCTTGGATTTACCGTCAATGAATTTATTATCACGGTAAAAACCCCCAGAGCTCCAAGAGTTGAAGTGCTCCGCTAACCTTGACTCCCGTTCAAAATATCTTGCCGCCTGACAGTGATAATCGAATCTTCGGCAAGCTTCGTTACGTTTTTGCACCGCTCGCTGATAATCTCTTTCGCGGAGACCACCGACCCTGATGAAGATAAACAATTTGAGAAACAGGAAAATTCTTTTTAGAACAACGATTCAAAGAAGATTGGATGATCGAGTTAGTCCGAGAAATATGACGTCTGATGATGGTTAGCTTTTCGTTAATTTTTGCGTTTTGCGTGTGTAATTGTATTTCAAACTGTGCAGGAGCTTTGATAAATAAGTTACTCATTTTCCCCGTACTTCCGAAAATATTTTCACTGTAGCTTTTGCACAGGTTTTCGTTCTAGAGACGGACGACAGCGGCTTATAGAATCGTGTACGAATCAAATTTTAAAGCTTGTGCAGTTAGATTCTCCGTGCGAGCTGGTCGGTACCCTAAAATAGAATGTTTCATCGATTATTTGCATTCCTCCGACGATTCTTTTACTGCGAAATTTCGTTCTTAAAACTCGGATAAACTCCTCGTAATTTCCGCGAGGTGGAATTGAATGAAAGCGTCGCAACGGCTTCTTTGGCTATAAAAGTACGAAAGTACCAGAAGGTATGTGAATGAAAGGCGAGTGAAAGTGTCGTTTACGTTGAATTGCGTTAGCTTTACCTGATTTTCAGATCAGGCTTTGAAACTTTACAGTTAGATTTTGTGCTTGTTATTTTATGATGAATTCATTCTCGCATTCAGTTACTCATTCTTGATCAAAAGTTTGAAAATTATCTATACACACAAAATTCCTGCATTTTGCATTTCTCTCCTCATTAGTAAAGGTTTTTCTCTCTCCCTTTCTCTAGTTCTGATTAATCCCATTAGTTTGCGTGATAATCCATGTTCTTGTAGTCAGTTCTGACTTACATTTTCGTATTTCTCGTATTTTACTTTACCTGGTATCTCTAATTTTAATTTCATTCATCTCATCCCTAGTCTTAATTTAAACTTTGTGCTCCCCACTGTAATCTACTTTTTTCTCCTGTCTTTCTTTATTTTACCTATTTTCTTTTATTTTTCTGTCCATCTACTTGCTTTTTCCGTTTATATTTTGTCGTATCCTGTATTATTTTTCTGTCGCTACTTGTCTAACATCGCCATGGATGTAACAAACCTCTATCTATCTATCTATCTATCTCGCTTTCATTCTTTAATGCTAATCAATCCTTTTACCAGTTGTTTACGTGCATAGGAAGAACATCCAACGACTTCAATCAATATTTCGAATACGGTACAACCTCTCAATAGAGCCGCTCACGGGCTGTGAGGGGAATACAATTCTCGGTTCCCCGACTCTGACTACAAGCGCTCGTTTTCGAGAATTAGTTCTCGACCTTCTCAATAGTACCGCACGAAAATGTGTAACCTTCGTACCTTTACGTTCCATTTACGTACATACTAATGAATCACTGAAGTACGTATGCACGTATTTCACTAACGGCATTGTTGAGAGACTGCGAAAAACGCCGGAGTACCTAAATGGTAGTTACGCGGAGAATTTTCAAAATTACGACTACTTTTCTCAAATAAAAGAGTTAAATAACTTTGCTCTTATGTGTAGCTGAAGAGAATCACGGCTCATGCAAAAATCTGCAAATACGATAAATAATGACGGGAATGAGACGACAAATCTCAATGCATGCAATCAATTACGTGCAACAGAAATCCAAATAAATATCAACATTCGAGGACGATATTACTTTCCCATTTTTGGCAAACGCAAAATACCCACGAGTAGGTACGTCCACTCGGGTTTGGGACACTTCAGCTTCCGCCGCCCTTATCATCCGTCACTAACGTTGAATGAGATGGAGAAAAAATTTTAAGAATGAACAAGCGGGGTACACGCTTCGGGAAAAATTCCGCGAAACATTGAAAATTGCATTGTAAACAGTTACAGAGGGGGCGGCAAGGCGGGATGTGGGTGTGAAGGGAAGACGATACGCATAACTTCGCGAGCGTAAGGCGTAAGCACGAAGTTGCAGAGACGATACGGCCTAGAAGACCGTCTATTTTTGACCTCGCGTCCCGTGTGACGTCACGTGCCAAAAATACCCGAAAACGGGGGGAAGCAGCCAGGGGGGCCATCGCGCGAGTTACAGGTCTCGATGTCTCGACTGGATTCGAAAAAGTGGCGTAAATCCAGTTATTTCGAGGATTCGTTGCCAGCGCGTGGACCTAGAGTAGTCTCGCGACGGCGGCTGTTGGGCGTAACATTAACGTCCGTAAGCGTTAATTGGAATATAAAATATATATACATATACAGCGCGAATTCGAAACTCTGTAGAATATTTTCTTTCTTCTTGTTCTCGTTTTCGTTGTTTATTTGATGTTTATTTTTCTCGTGAAAACCGCGAATTAAGCGCCGAGAGAATTGGTGCAGCTGGATAAGCCCCTCGGCGTAAAATAGGCCGCGTATTAACGGCCGCAGGGAAGTAACGCGGAAGAAGAAGAGCTTGCGAGAGTGTCGAAGACGAAGAGGAGAGTGAAGAAGTTTCTCCACGTCGTTAGCCTCATCGCTCAACGAATTTTTTCCCGCACGTCTACGAAGCGCGAGTCACGCGTTTCCACGGAGGATATTTTGTTTTCTTTAAAAATATACGAAACCGCGGTGCGACATCAATTTTGACAATATGCCAGGAGCCGGGGGGCAGCAGCAGCCGCAGCAGCAACCCCAGAGGACGACTTTTCGCCCACCCTGGGTCAAAGAGGGTCCCAACCCTCTGCCGATGCCCGCCGCACCCTGGACTCTAAATTCCAGGAGGGAATCCAGGCCCAAAACCGACGAGCCACCGGCCTTCACTCAAGTCACGCTCAAGGTGAGTTTTGAAATTCTTTTTTCACTCGCAACCCTTGTCGGATTTCGAAAAATATTTTATATTCGCGCACCGCGTCTGGAGAATCTATGGAAGAAAAAAAAAAAGAATCGTTGCAACGGATACACTGGAGTGCGAGAAAAGTTTGAGGAAATTGTAGGGAAGCCGTGTGTGGAATGGGAGAAAAGTATGTTGAGGCCGCGAGTCGAGGATCATGCCATGTCGAAGATCACCCTGAAATAGAATACGTGGCGCGCTTCAGCAGGTGGGTTACATTATTTACGTACGGACCACGCCGATCGATCAGCAACGAAACTTTGAGGCAACTGATCTTTGACCAAACTCGCCGAGAGCAAACAATTTCGCGATTTAAGTCAGTAACACGTTACTGTAACGATGCATGTTCCGGAAAAAATCTTTGAAATCTGAAGTCTGAAATTACGTAAATCATACCGAATCAAATATACCTACATTTTTTTAAAAGCCAACTCCTCGAATGTCATTCTAAAATTGCAAAATAATGAAATTCTTCCTGATGTTTCGTGACGTTAACGTCGCTTGCTTCAACCTTGTGAAAAAATAACACCAAGTGTACCGAGCATTTTTTTCTTTTTTGCAATTTATTTGATATTTAAGACGAATAGCGATCACGTCTGCAATTACTCGACATATCGTAGCATTGTAAAACTTTCCCCCGGTTTGTACAATTTCTTTTGTAAATCACTCCCACGTTTCATTCTGAATAATCGGCGAAACGTATTTCCGGATTTTTTGAAACGTAACGAGAGTTGGAAGATTAATTTGAAACTATTTGGATATGGAGCAGCAAGAAAACAAAAAAAAAAAAAAAAACGAAAAACATTGGGGAAAAAAATTACTATTTTGAAATTTTGCAGTGACTTTGAAGTAGCCAAGTTTTAAAAATCTAAATTACCGCTTTGCCGTATTATAATTTACCGCAATTCAGAGATTCGTAAATTTTAAAGATTCGTAAAAAACGTGTTGTCCGAAACGTGAATCGTTACAATAACGTTACTAATTTCAGCCTCGTGAAAAAAAATTTACAAGAACCGCAGCGTATAATAAAATTTTCGTACAACGATTTCGTAGAGTTATCGTTTTCTTTCAAGTTCTCGTAAACTTTGCGATAGCGATATCATCGATCCTGCAGTAACGTTTCTCAGATTCAGCTGCCGCGTCGTGCAAAAACTACAAATGCGACCGACAAAGAATTACAAAATTAACCGCGAATCCAAAATTGCGAAAAACTGCGCGCCAGAGTTGAGAAGTTTATATTTATTTATTATACCTCCGCGTTATTTCGCAGTATTTCCTGTATTGTAAATCCACGCTATCATGCAAAGACCGTTTCCTGCGGTACTTTCTACGTGGTTTTAGCAATACACCGTAAATATTGCTCCTACAGTTTCCGGTGAATGGACAAATATTTACTGGATATGGATTTGTTGCAAAAAAGGAACAAAAAAAAAAAAATTATGAAACTATGCCTTCGGTGCAAAACCATTTGCGAGATAAAATGTTAAAAATATTACATCCACGTTTTTCGGTATTGTAATCTTGGTCTCTAACGATGAAACTAGATCGTAGCTTTGCGAACGGATGAAACGAAGACGGATGTCAATTCGTGAAAAAAGCTGCAACATATCACGTTATTCTTGGACCATGGATAACTTTTTTCTAATAAATTAAACACACACACGTAGGTATGTAAAAACGGCATGTGCAGGATAGTTTCGATTTCTCGCTGCGTTCGCAATACTGCACGCATCGGGTCACGATTATATTTAAAGCTACAGGTTTATTTCAAATCCTCGTTGCTGGTTGCGGCCAGCTGTGTCTTCCGTCAACCTATACCTAAATTACGCCGAAATAAATTCCCGCATTCGCGCACGTTCGTACATCTATCGGATATATATCTATGTGACGTAAAATTTATCCATCCGTCCGCGACATGCGTATACCATACCCTATAGAATGAAACTGCCGACGGATCACGGGGCGCGGGTCTATTGATAGGAATTATACGCGTAGACGACGACGAAGCGACGATATTCGAGGATGTGCATTTGACGTCCTCTCAACCGGCCAATAAAAAACCCTCCTAGCGGAGAGACGAATAACAACAATAATATTGGGAAAGCCGTGTTTATTTAAAGACGGGCGGATCGACCGTGTTTGTCTCTCTTTCTATCGGTCGAGGACTCGAACGAGCGGAGCCCCCCCCCCAATGACGTAAGTTTAATTTGTACGCCCGTTAGTGAGCGCGTGAAACTCCCCACGAGGCGACGGAGTGAAAAAGTGCTCCAGGTGTCCGATGAGAAAAGAGACAAACGCAAATTGACGCGATTTTTTTCTCTCTGTTTTTTATTTCCTTTTTTTAACACCCAAATCTCTCGAATGATAAATTTTCCCCAACCCCCTCCCCTCAAAGTATATTTCATATAATTGGCGACGCATCGAGAAAACAATACAGCATTTTTTTTTATTTTTGCGATTCGTCAACGCCGAAAAATCACCGAAACATTCACTCCGACATAAATTGTTCCTCAGTGCGACAATTATAACTTGTATATTTCAAAAATAATTTGAACATCAATAAATCAATCGGAGTGAATTTTCCGCGTATAATATACATATATCTATACATCTATACCGACAACATCTGCGTTCGATGGATTTCTGGGCAGCAATAACTGCGGACGATGAAGACGGCGTTGATTATTGGCACGTATGTAACCGTAAAATCTCGAGGTAATAAAATAGACGTACATATGTAAAAGAAAGAAGAGGATTTACTCGCGGATTTATGTACGCGGCTCGTGAAAGGAGAGGAAAAAAAAAAATGGCGCTTGGCCACCGCTCGTTTCGTCAATGTCGAATTTTTCCACACTGAAGGTCGTACGTATAATACTGCAGAAATTTGAAAGCCTCAAGATTCTCTGTGAATCCATGCGAACCCTTCAACCTGAACGCAGTCAAGCATCGGAAAACTGCAGTTGCTTTGTAAGATCATTCTATATATGAAAATCCAATACAAGATCTATCAGAATTTGCACGGTGAACGCGAATTGTGGCGTGCGAGTTGTAAAAACGCGTTGTGTTGTATTACGGGTTTCGAATTAGATGAGTAATTATGAAAAACGACGAGGTTGACGTTAGTAACGTTATCGTAACGAAACGTTGAGAAAAATAATCACTATTTTATTATTTTTACAATGATTTTGGGGGAACTAGGATTGCAAAATCTTAGTATATTTCGGTTTATTACAGTTTACTGAATTTCAAACAGTTCCAAAATTGCGAAATAACGGTTTTTCCTCAGCACGAATCGTTAGGCTAACGTTGCTAACTAAAACATGATGAAAACTAACAACAACGCGCAATGTACATGCAAAACTTTCGTAATTGCGGATAAACCGCAGACTATAAATTACAAGCACGTCTATTACCAAGTCGACGAAGACTTGTACTTGTTCACTGACGTTCGATATATTTCTTTATCGAAAGAAAAAAAAACTAATCCGCGTAAATCGCCAGTGATTTGTATAATGCGTACAATGTGTCTGTATTATAACGCATACATTGACAATGAGTACACGGTAGTGCGGTGGATGCTAAAAACAACGCTATAAATTTAACCGCTGGTTTCACCGGGTCGTTAATCTTTCGTCTCTCGAAGATACCTAGCGACGCGTAGCGCAGCAGCTTCCCTGCCTAAAAAATTTGTCGTTCCGTATCTGCGGCCACGAGCCACGTTTCAATTTTTATCCCAATTGGGAAAAATTCGTTAGAAATTCATCAATCCCGCTGTGATTGTACCGAGATCGAAAATTGACGAGAAAATTTCGTTCCGCTGTTTTTCAGAGCGTTCCAAAGCCGGTCGAAGCTCCGATCAATTCGACACCCGCAGCCGCCGAAGCGCCGACACGAAAACAGAGCAAGATCACAATCATCCCGTCGCAGCCGAATACTCGAGAAGCCGCGAGTAAACCGGAAACGGTGAGCAAACCGGAATCCGCGAAAACAAAACCCCGGGAAAATGGAAGACACGAAGCTCACTCCAGACCCCAACTCGAGCGGCAAATTCGCGTCGAAAAATCAAGATCTCGCGCCGATGTCGTTCCGCTTTCGAAGAGCGAAAGCACAACAGGTGAGGATTTGTATACTTTTGACCAGTTTTTAGTCGAAAAGTCTCCTTTGTCGATTGTTGTTGGGGTTTATTTATTTGTTTAATTATTTTTTTTTTTTTTACTTCAACTTTTGTCTGTCGACATGTCGTCGAAATCGACGACGACAATTGATTTTAGCACTTTCCAAAATTGTTGTCAACAGTTTTGAAAAGCAACGAAACTCAGATTTTTTCACACTTCCAAGTTTCGGGTTAAAGAAACTCGTCGATAAGGGAAACCGAACCGTTCCGATTTTCAGTTTGAAAAATGTTTAAACCCTCAGGAGCACCCACACTATCAAAAAGTTCATCGAGGGCGGCCATACCGCCTCCACCGCCTCCTAGGCCACCACCTCCACCGCCGGCTAGAACGATCTTGAAGGAATTGCCACCCCTCAGCGAAAAACAGCAAAAAGTGATAGAGGCTTTGAAATCGAGGCCAAGAAAGCGACCGGATTGGGCATGTATGATGAAGGAAGTAGAGAGTGGAAAAAAATTAAAGAAGGTTAAATGCAACGACAGAAGTGCCCCGATACTCGAAAGAGTCAACAAAGTTGTCGAGGACCCTGCCGGTGAGTTTTACAGATCAATGCGCCCAACTAGTCGCGATTTTGTAATCGACCACATTTTCGTTCTCCCCACTTTTTTGTTTTTTAATGTTTCCCGAAAGAAGAACTATACCGACAGTTAATATCGCATCGGTCGATTGAATGGAGAAATAAAAAAAAAAAAAAAACAATAAGATAGAAAAAATTCGGTGATTTGTCTTACGATAAAGATAATTATGATGGCCTGTGAAGCCGATTGAAATTTTTTCAAAATTTCTAATGCGTTGATTAAAAAAAAAAAACGAAAACGAAAAAAGAAAAAACAATTATTGACAGATTTCGTCGGGTTACTTTTAATGATGTAATTAATTAAGAGAAAATAAATATTCCGCCTCATCACCCACGACAAAGGCGTACCAAGTGTTCGTTATAAAAACCGCATCGTGATTCTACTTTTTGGAAGTCTTCGGTCGGCCGTAATGTTCGTTACCGTCTAATTGATGCGAGGCAAATGCAGGAAAAACGTCAGTACAGTAGGCTGTAATTTTTGTCTGAAAACAAAATCTCTCGACGGTTTTTAACCATCAATGAAACGCACGCGTTATTTCAAACAACTAGTGGAACGTGACAAGCGGATTATTATGATTTTCTTCTCCTCTTCGCCCGAACGATTTGTAAAGATCTTCAGAGAAACCGGCGTTAGATGGATCGGGCAATGTCACAGTAACGAGTTCTAAATTTCTCGCAGTATTTGTATTATTTTTTTTCCAACTGTGCTCGTTTTCTCTTGAAAAAAAAAAAAAAAAAAATACGAAGTTACTGAAACGATTACTACAGGTGAATCGAATGGATTTATTGTAAAAGAGAAAATTTTTCTGTTTTTCCCTTTGCTTTTTCTTTTTCTTTTTTTTTCCCCCGGGATCCATTTCAGGCAATGCCCATTTTGTGTTCGAATCAGAGAAATCGAACATGCACAACAAGCTGCTGCAACAGATCCAATCGGGGGTGAAGTTAAAAAGCGTAAAAACCAACGACAGGTCAAAACCGATGCTGCAGGGCCTGAGAAAGTTCCGTAGGCAGATGACGATCGAGGAACAGATACAAAAGGCCGAAGTAGCACCCGTGGACGAGGTCGTTCCCGACGAGATGGACGACATAGACGCGGTCCGCGACGACCTTCAAAGTACGAAACAGATGCTGGCTATCGAGCTGCGAAACAAAGAGGCGGTCGAGAGGGAGAACAAGAGATTGCAGGCG
Organism: Neodiprion lecontei; assembly: GCF_021901455.1. Lineage (NCBI taxonomy): Eukaryota > Metazoa > Arthropoda > Insecta > Hymenoptera > Diprionidae > Neodiprion > Neodiprion lecontei. The sequence goes on from NC_060262.1 coordinate 34,931,457, forward strand.
AGGATTTTGAATCTGGAGGTCGAGCTCGAGCGCGAGAAGTCTCAGAAGACGGTTCAAGAGTACAAGAAACAGGACGAGAAGTTGGCAGAGGCCCTGAAGCAAGAGGTTGATCAGGCGAGAAAAGAGGCTGAACGTATGGAGAAGAACTTTGCTGCGGTTGCAGAGGAGAAGGATAAGATGAAGAACGAACTTGAGGAGATGAAGAGGATGTACGCGGCGTTGGAGAGACGCATGAAGGCCGGTAAGTTGATCGAGCCGACTATTGCCGTGAGGATGAAGTTGGCAACGTTACTCTAACGACGCGTGTTGAGGAAAAATCGTCACTTCGCACCTTTGGGAATTTCGAAAATTTGATAAACCATGATCGATAAAATATATTCGCCAAGCCAACGACTTGAAAATTGCTCTCAAACTTGCTCAATAATGATTTTCTTCACTGATGTTTCGTTACGTTGACGTTACTAACTTCAGCCTGGTGACTTGATGCGGTCGGACATTGATTCGTAATTTACACACCGTACTCGAAATTACTTGTAAAGTATCAATTGCAGCACTCTTATTCACCGGAAAATTCCACTGCGGTACAGGGGAAATTTGACGCACCATACTTTCACAACGCAGTACAGTCGGACCCATTTTACTGTTATGATAAATTTTATTAATTCTACTGTTCCCTCCCCCTTTTTTTCCTAAACGCGACCGCGTGTAGCCATAAACTCTAATCTGCCAGAGCCATGGTCAGATGTCGATTCAGAGTTTGAAGTAGATGAAAGCGCGGACACGTCCTCGTCAAATTTTTCAGGCATGGCATTAGCTGGGTGTCCCAGTGCCAAGGATGTCGCGAAGATCGCCTCCCAAAAGAGCGTCGATCAGCCGGAGTATGAGAGCGAAGAAGAGGAGGAGGAAAGCAGCGAGGAGGATGAAGACGATGATCCTAGTGTCGCAGCCGAGAAGCGGGTTCAAAGGGAGCTCAAACTCTTGACTACCAAGATAAAAACCTTCAAGTATGTTCCATGAAATATTTCTTACTACTTTGTCAAAATCAAGTGACAATCAAGAGAAATCATTAGTATAAAATGAACTTGAAGTTAGGTTTAAAATTCGATTGGAAAGTTTTCTTTATAATAAATACAGTGATAATTTACCTGGAACTGTATTCTCCCGTGAGAACCTGAAGCTTGATTCAAGGCCATTGCTGCGCATGAATAATAAGATATTTAATTGAACAATTGGTAAACTTTTTGTACAGGGATAAAGCAGCAAATGCCAAAAAGGAGAGGCATGCATTGCGGGAACAAATAAAACAACAGCAAAAGTTGTTGAAGGAAGAAAATAAGAAATTCAAGCGACTCCAAAAAGAGGTGGATAAAATGGCTAAGCTTATGCACGAGGAAGAGGACGACGAAGAACCGGAAGAAGAGGAAGAGGAAGAAGAAGAGAGTGAAGAGTCTGACGAGGAATCTGAATCTGAAGAGTCGGAGGACGAGGAAGAGTCTGAAAGCGAGGATGATAATGCTCCGGTTGAAAAACGCAAAAACAGTTTACAGGTCAATTATCATTATCATAACTATCATTGTTTAGCGTATCCAAGCAGTGACATCAAAACTAATAAGTCAGTTTGAAAGCAGATCTGAAAATGAAATTTTTTAAAGTTGACAATTATTTAAATTTGCATTTAATACTCCGCGACGCTCTAATTTTTACTATTATATTTCACTATCTCTGCAGGCACAAGTCAAAAGGCATGAAGGGCGTTTGGCTACGCTCAAGAAAGGAAATTATCTACTCAAGGCGACGGTTGACCGGTTAAAAGACGATTTAGCGAGGCAACGTGAAGAAAGCATTACTCTGCAGGAAGATTTAGACTCCGTATTAGCCGAATTAGGCTGATGCATCAATGGTACATCGATACAATGTTAATCCATATACATTATGGTGTTTCAGAAAAATACAATTTGCTATTTTCCACCGTGGCATCCCCTAAAAGGTTTTGTTAAACCTAAACAAACTTTATACAACGTGCCATGGTGGATAATCACGAATAATTTTTATCTGAAACACCCTAATATACATACAATACATACATACATACACAATATAAATATACATTATACACTGTACACGAATGATACTAAAAAACATAATAATCGTTTTAAGCATACGAATAACAGTAGTCATTGATAATGGTACCATGATGAATTACGTATATTTAAAAAAAAAAAACATACCAAATATCAGCTATCCCTGCACAGTCGCACCTGTGTTTTTCTATTAAATTTTTTCGATCACTTTAAGGTTATTTTCACGATGTTAAGAGAGATTCAAATACATTAAAATTTGATCAAGAGATTTGTTGTTGGGTGAATGGAATTTTAGATCATTTGCAGTGCGTACCATAATGGGAAAATGTATGGGTGCGTAGGCTGCAGGATTGCCGTGCGACCATGTACGGCACAGCCGAGTCACGAATCAGAAAAATCGATTCTACGTCGTACACGTAATTGTAAAACTAGCTAATAATTAACGTATTTATACATTGACAAGCTACTGTATTTTGTTTTTGCAATTTGAATTGTAAGATATTTTTTTTAATAAAGAAAAGATATTGGCTGTTGATTAGATCTCGTTACGTATTTCAGGCTGTACCACCGAGCCGGTTAGTAACAGGCATTTTCACTCACATTTTCTCCAATTCCCGTTACTCCTCACCTTTATAATCACTCTTCAATTCCCAGTTGAGACGCCCAATAGAATACTGCGTACCTTGAAACACTGCAACACAAATTATCGATCGCCTTTTAACGAAAGCAAAAACTGACAACCGCGTGTTAAGGTTACGACGTTGAGACAAGCCGATTTACGATGCAGTGGCCATTTGAAGTTTCCAAACTGTAACGTACTACGTGACAATTCCCTAGCAACTGTCCTCTGGATACCCTAGAATCCAAGGTAACATAGGGAATTTTGAATTTATCGTACGGGTGCAAACACGCGGAAATATTTGAAGATTGATAAGATTTTTGAATTGATTGAATAACTTTTAGTGATAACAGGGTACGTAAGCGTATAATGAGAATTTCGAAATGCCTGGTTTTAGACAGATGTTCAATCATGTCTGAATACGATATGTCTTTTGACCCAAACGAACTTTTTACGGGGTGCCATGGTGAAAAATCAAAAATTATTTTTTTCTGAAACACCCTGATATACTATACATAATAAATACTCACTATACGCTGTATAGGAACGATGCTAAAAATCATAAAAATAGTTATAAGCGTACGAATAACAGTAGTCATTGTGAACGTACTAAGATAAATTATATGTATAAAAAAAAGAAAACTCAATTACACACATCACGGACTTAACACACATACATCCCTGCACAGTCGCACCTGTTTTTCCTAGTTCATATTTTCGATCACTTTAAGGTTATTTTTCACGAGGTTAAGAGCGATTCAAATACATTAAAAGTCGAAGAAGAGATTTGTTGTTGGGTGAATGGAATTTTAAATCATTTGCAGTGCGTACTGTAATGGGAAAATGTATGGGTGCGTAGGCTGCAGGATTGCCGTGCGACCATGTACGGCACAGCCGAGTCACGAATCAGAAAAATCGATTCTACGTCGTACACGTAATTGTAAAACTAGCTAATAATTAACGTATTTACACATTGACAAGCTACTGTATTCTGTTTTTGCATTTAAATTGTAAGATATTTTTTTAATAAGGAAAACATATTGGCTGTTGATTATACATCTCTACGCATTTCATGCTGCATCTACGAGACAGTTAGTAACAGGCATTTTCACTCACATTTTCTCCAAATCCCGTTACTCTTCAACTTTATAATCCCTCTTCAAGTTCCAGTTGAGACGCTTAGAAGAATACTGCGTACCTTGAAAGTTTGAAACACTGCGACACAAATTATCGATCGCCTTCAACCAAAGCAAAAACTGTGTGTTATGGTTACCTACGAGCTACGACGTAGAGACAAGCCGGTATACAATGCACTGAACATTTGAAAATTTCGATACTGCAACGTACTACGTGACAATTCCCTAGCATCAGTCATTTAGATACCCTAGTATCCGAAGTAAGGTAGGGAATTTTGATTGATTCGATAACTTTCAGTAACAATGGAGCTGAGTGGAGTACATACGCCAACATACACCAGTAACTTAGCGGAATCTCGATTGTTTAGCTTCCACGGAAAAATTTAAAATGCAATATTTATGTCCAATGAAAATCACAATTGTGATCTATGAATTTACAGTAAAGGAAAAAACCGATTAAAAACGTAATCAATTATGATGGTTTACAATACTTTGAATACTGTACAAAGTACTGAAGTTTGACCTCTTAGATTACTTTTTTAAATCTAAATTGAACATTCATGTAGTTTTTGAAATAAAAATTATATTTGAAAACCGAGATATTGCTATGTTTTTTTATAAGTTACAGGAGTTATACAGTAAGATGTATTAGTTTTCATTAAAATAATATTTTCTTAATTAAATAATAAGTAGTCTTTTCAACTTAACGAGTACACCTTGGACAAAGAAGTACGTCTTTTATGTATATAATTTATAGTATTAGCTTTATATAGATAAACTTCATATACGGTAATTTAGAAAAACCGAATTTGGCTCACAGCCACAGAGTTTTGACTGAAAAGTTTATCTAAAGACGCGACAAAAAATAAAATGAACCAGAGAATAAATGGTTTCATCAGTGGCTGAATACTGGATCTCGACAGTAAAAGTTTGTTAGTAAATTTGAATACTTTAAATTAATAACAGACAGAAAAAAGGAGGTCCAAGAATGATTCATATCAGCATAAACGTTCTTGGCGTAATACGTTTCATGTTTCTATTATAAACAATAAATACAACGTAACTATATGTATATCACGGTTCGATACCTTAATATGTAAGTTTGAACATAAATTTTACGTTCGTTAATTACAGTCTACTGATCACACTTTGTATAAATAAGTATTTGCGTATCGATTTACGGTCATATCCCGCAGTAGTTACTTAATATTTTTCACTTTTAAATCTTCATATCATTGAAATAGATTGCACGCAATAGAGGCTTTTATGGACCAAGTGTAATACCTCTCATCTCAAATAACTAGCCAGCTTTTTCATAACCATACGTAGCATCAACGCAATCAAGGCTCATTGGAACGTTCAACTTTCACAAATTTTTGCAGACTGGTAAATAATAATTTCCAGAAAACAAAGATATCAAGTTACTTTTTCACTGATTCAACTAAATAAAAGTACAATTAATACTTTTAATATCTCACAGCAATAAAATGGCCAAATAATACTGCGATTAAGATGCTTGGATGATTGCAAAAAAGCTTATCAAGAGCAAACTTGTTGTTATTGTTAGATTGAAAAAAAATATATAAGAATTTCGCACAAAACTTTTAGTACGGATGATTTCGGATACACAAATCATGTGTGACAGTTCCTTTTGCTTTTCTTCAATAGAATTTCAGAAGCGTAAAATATGTTGAATATTTATGTTACGAATTACAGACACGATTACTTAATTACTTTTTCTTCAACTAGCTTAACATCAGTCACATGTAAATTGTGTACACTTTTTGCAGCAAACTTTATGACAGCTTGCGTAGAAACGTGTGTGGTGTGTCGTAGGTCTAACCGTTTAAGCGCTTTACACCTCCCAAGGTGATCAAGACTGGCTTCTGTTAGTAGTCTACAGTTTGATAAATTTAGAGAAACTAAATTGGACAGGGTTTGTGCTGGAGTAGTAGTCAGCTGGGCAACTCCGGCGTCTGAAACTCGTCCACAAGACGATAGATCCAGAATTTCAATATACGGTAAATGTTGCACGATATATCTAAGAGCTATGTCAGTTATATCGCAACCAGCCAATGAAAGACTTTTCAAGTGCTTTAAACGTGACGTTTTGTCTATTAAACCAGGTCTTGAGTCAGCCGGAGGACTTAAGACTTCTCTCAAACTAGAATCATTTAAGCCTGAGACGTGACCTAGGTCAAGACTAACTAACGGAGGGCACGTACAAGTCTTAAGGGCGCATATGCCCGACCAAGTACAACCTTGTAGTGATAAAACTCTAAGCTGAGGCAATCTGTCTAGGAGCCAAGCCAACTGCCTCTTAGTGACGTTCGTCCAATTTAAGTTCAAGTTTTCTGGTTGCCTTCGAGCAATGCCTGTTAAGTGGGCTGCGGTCAAGTGAGCATGAGATACGTCCATTCTTTTTCGTAAACAAGGATCTACACTGTACCTGGCCCATGTACGACAGACTAAAGCACAATTTGCTAAATCTTTCAAGCTTAGAAACCTAAATATAGCCAGCATTACTGTTTTGTCGTAAGCTAAAGTGTGCCCGTTGAAATCTGGTCCAGGTTTGGATGGTGGGGGCAGTTGCGACGGCCTTACCACAACGTGAGGCCGTTTTAACGACTTACTAGTTGATCCAGTCAACTGCATAGCTAACTGAGTGCGCAACGCTGTGCGTTGCTCACCCTCAGCCGGTTCCCGATCATTCCAGGCCTGTAATAATGAATCGGGTATTGGTTTTCAGATGTCAAGTAATGTCTAAAAACATTTTCATATTTTTGCCCATTTCCTTTAGTTATTTATTCACAGAAATGCACAGGACAAATACCTGCCTGACGAGTATTCTGTTTTACACGCGATTTCAATCACAATCACGAGATTTATACGACATAAAAAATAATACACCTAATCGATGAGTGATAACTTACCTCGTTTGGGTCTGGCCGAGATCGTTTGCTTGGGGTAGTTGCTCGCTCAGAGTCAGTCGTAGGTGCCGATGAGGCTCCACTTGAAACAGAGATCTTGCGAGCACGCGCCTTGAAATGCCGAGGTCTGTAGTCCAAGTGTCGACCGCTTTCACAACACTGTGGACATTCCCAACTGTTTGGAAGATCTTCGCTAGCTGTGCCTCCTTGACCAGAGTCTGTCAGACAGTCCGGATGCACAATATCATAGCAAACTGTACACTCCATTAACGTTGATGGCGTCGACGGCGTTGGTTTTCCTGCAATTTTGAATAGTGAGATATTCGTTGGTCGAGACTTCGCTTGACAATCAAAGCTTTAATGATTTTGTTCTTAAATTTTATGGTTTTCCTACATACCCATAAGTGGCGCTGGTTGCTGTTTCCATCCATCTAGCTGACAGACCTTACAAGCAGCTGTAACAGGGAGCATTGGTCTTAAACACTGCCTCATAAGACATGTTTGCTTAGCCCTTCCTGTACCACCAAACTTAACCATGTCTTGGCAGTAAGCGCACTCCCCACAATCGGACCTAGTACATGCTTCACATTTTTTACATCTAGTACGCCTCCTCCGAGGAACACCTGGCTTGATCTCCTTTAGGCCATCAGACTTGTCGTGGGATTGCTGCCGTTGCAACTTTGTATAACTTTTTTTGGTTGTTCGTAGACGTTCCTGTTGAGTATGAAGACTTACATTGTGAACAAATTCCAGAAAAATGGATTAGTCTATAATTGCGAGTACTTCTAAAGTACTTTAAAGAAACTAATGTGGTTAACAAAGACTCACTCTGTCCGCGATTGTCATAGCTGGAGGGGGTGGCAGCACTGGGTATCCTGTCACAGCTGCATCAGGATTATCATGTCTGTGTTGTTCAACAAGGCACCTAACGTCGTGAATAAGTGCTACTGGATCCCGAATTAGTTCAGGAACGTTTTTCTTTGTAGATGGAAGAGAGTGCAGGTACATTACAATTGCTTTTAATCCATGCAATTCGAATGGAGTCAAGTGTATATGTTCATGTAGTTTTGTAACCGGGGATTGTTGATTTGCATCCTGAATATCTAGGTGGCTTCTGTTCAATAGCATGTGAACATATCGTTCCAACACATACCTGTAACAAAATTGAGAATTCATAAGTTATCATATAGCTTCTGACAATGATGAATGAAATGACAATGAAAAAGGTTTCGTTTGAACCTACCAGAGCATCTCTGTGAAGAACGGGTACCGAAACTTCTGTGGAACTTTCGTATGTTCTTCGACTTGAGCAACTTTCAATTGTTTATCGATGCCGAAGCTGTGTAAAAAGTTACCCCCGAAAACGAGAGAATCTTGAGGTGTGTAAACTGCGTGAATCCATCCTGTTGGAATGAATAAGGTCATTCCTGCGGTCAAACTGATTCTTCCACATCTGTCAACCATATCGCCAAAAAATACATCAGATTGTTTCCCACTCAGTACCCACTGCTCATAAGAGGCTAAGTTCTTCTCTGTTGGAGGTATAAGCCAGAATATTTTACCACCTCGCAGTATGTGGTACCATACGCTGGTACCTCCAAAGTCGACGTGGAAATCTGTGTAGCAGCCTTTCACTGACATTAGACAATACTTCTGTACTTTTGGGTACATCATATCTTCTAACAGGTTTGTTGCCTCGACCTGAGCCTCTTTCAAATGTCTCGGCCAAACAACGTCCACCCAGTCCACTTGACGAACTACTGTAGGAGATTGCACGTAATTTTCTAGCCTTGTATGACTAAATTCCAGCGATATTACATTCAGCAAGCGATCTTTGTTCGGCTCCTCATAGTACCTCTGCCACTCCTTCATAGTCATGTCTTCATTTTTTTGAGTATTTACGTCCATTACATCCAAGATTCTCTTGGAACCTAAAATTGGAGTGGTGGTTAGTGCAAGGTTTAAAATAGTTCATTTGTTACATGCAATGAAAAATTGGAATTTTGAAAAAAGCTGTTCAGGGAATTGCAAAATAATAATTGTACCAAGTAAATGTAAGACTTTATGATACTGTAAGAACTGACTGTGAAACTTGGCAATTTAAATTGCTACTCAAGTAACTACGTTGATAATAATCTAATAGACATTTTTGGCCGGCTGAAAAGACAATTTATAAGAATAATGTGACAGAGATTCAATGCCTTAAAACTGGATTTATTTCAACGATATTTGAATGTCAAAGATGTGTTGTCCATCCTGAGTGTGAAGTAATTGTAATTGACGAAATTATTCAACTGCGTCACTAAAATTCCATAATTGTAAAAATATCTCAAGCTATCCGAATCATCTCAAAATACTTATTTTTAAACTGCACACATCATCATAGTAGATCAACGCCATCTTTCAGGTAATTATTGAAATATAGTTCCTAACAGCCTCTCAGAGACATTTGTTGATGTTACGTACCTACGCAGGTTCTGACATCGTTTATGGAGAAATTTGGACTTGGCACACGCAAGCCTAGTCCGGTTTTTTCTTTGAATAATAATGGTATCCCAAGACCATGCTTTTGCAGGTAGCTCAGGGTTAATTCAGATCCCGTCATCTCACGAAATAATCCATTAAAATTACTCAAGTCATATCGCTCGCAGTCAATCTTTTCATCAAGCTGAAAGGTTCTCCGTCCCTCGATATCTTCATCTCCCAGTGTCCAATCATCTGTGTATAACTTTTTGGTCCTCTCGCGCTGTGATTAGGGAGAAATTGTATTATCCGAACATATGCCCCAGTCGGTAATGAATTATAACCACTGCTTATTTTTAAATGATAATTTTTTGTTTACCAATTGACGCCTTCTCGGCACGGAAGTAGATTCATCGGCCATTGTCGACATGCTGCTGGAAACGTATCACTAAAATTCACCGGCTACTCAGCGCCCCACTCACATGCTTGATCCTAATCAGTCTTTGGATAAATCTTGACAGATTACTCGTACAATTCTCACATGTCACGAGCGATAGAGCGTTTACTAATTCGACCATTTATTTGATTACACTATCGCGACATAAGGAGGGTGCCATTTTTGAGAACAAGTTAGCCAATCGAGTGAAAGAAATTTCCCTAGGAAAACCGAGGTTAGCGCAGTGGGCAAGCATTATAACATTCAATCGAATTCCAGTGTATCGATCAGTGCAATATATTGTCTCATTCTTCACACAAGTAATTGATTTCTGAAAGCAATGTCTACAATAGTTGTGAAACGGTGCTGTAATCCTTTCCAAAGGGTTGGCCATAATTGGGTGCGAAATTTGGTAAAGCCAGTGACACCAGCATTACGGAAAAAGTTTCCAGACCTAGGAGAATATGTGTGCATGGATTGTCGAATAAAATTGTACAAATGCAACACAATTACTCCATCTGATAAAAACGAGGTAATTGATATGAATCATAATTATGCGAGTGGTGACGATCTTGATTCACCTTCACCAATTAGTGAAGAGAGCAGTGTGAAAATGTTTCTTGAGAATGATATCGGGCAAGAATTGTTGTGTGATATGAAAGAATTGTTTATCAACGCGAATTGTGTCGCGGACAAAATTAAATATCTCACAATGACTCTTCGTAGTTGGTCCATCAGAGAATTGGAGTTACAATTTGATTATTCATATAGAATGACTCGTAAAGCTAAAATATTGCAAAGTGAGCGTGGATTTGGATCCTCCCCAGATCCAAGACCATCTCGCACTCTTTGCGATGATGTTGTCTCTCATGTAGTAGAATTTCACTGTTCTGATGAGATAAGTCGGATCCAGCCTGGTCAGAAAGATTTTGTCACTCTTCGCGATGTGGATAGTTCAAAACATCAAGTCCAAAAACGATTTGTTTTGTGTGATCTGACGGAAGCTTACACCGCGTTCAAGCAACAGCATCCGAATGATAAAATTGGTTTTAGAAAATTCGCGGAACTCCGCCCAAAGCAGTGTATTTTAGCTGGACCAACAGGAACACATACAGTTTGTGTTCGCAAAATACACCAGAATGTGAAACTTATGTTGGTGGCGATTAGCGCAATTTGTCAGATATTCAAAAGAATGTACCACGATTTGATAAAACAGATATCCTGTGACTCTCCAAATCCTTTGTGCTATCGTGGTGATTGTAGTAGTTGTGCAAGTTTTGATATGGTTACACATGAAATGGAAAGTTTATTCGACGATAATTTCGTAGAAAGTATCAGCTACAAACGGTGGACTCATACGGATCGATCTGTTTTAGAAACGATCGCGCAAGAAACGGAAAGGTTCCTCGAGACGCTAAAGGAACAGACGATAGTCCTCAAGAAACATGATTTCATCGCTAAACAGCAAAGTGCATATTTGAAAGACAGAAAAAGTCGTCTACAACCAGGGGAGTTCTTAGTTTTGGGTGACTTTGCTGAAAACTATGCATTTGTTGTTCAAGATGAAATTCAAAGCTTCAACTGGAATAACAATCAAGCTACCATCCATCCTTTTGTTGTGTATTATGTTGAAAATGAGGACTTAAAGCATAAGAGCTTCGTTATTATCTCAGAAAATCTACAACATAATACAGTCGCGGTCCATCTGTTTCAGAAGAAACTAATCAGTAGGCTTTTTGAGTTCTTCGGTAGTGAAGTTATCAAGAAAATGATTTATTTTACTGACGGTGCTAGTGCACAATATAAAAATAAAAGTAACTTCATTAATTTGACTCATCATTTTGACGACTTTAATGTCGAAGCTGAATGGCATTTCTTTGCAACGTCACATGGAAAAAGTCCGTGTGATGGCATTGGTGGAACTGTGAAAAGATTTGCTGCACGTGCAAGCCTACAGCGGCCCAATGAAAATCATATTTTGACTCCAAGGCAATTATTCGAATGGAGTGTGAGTGCATTGAAAAATATCACATTTGACTTCTGCAGCAACACCGCACATGAAGAAGATGAAAAATTATTGAAGCCGCGATTGAACCAAACAATAACGGTCGAAGGCACTCGACGATTCCATTCATTTTTACCTCTGTCAATAAAAACTGTAGAATGTAGGGTTTACTCTTCCTCTGATGAGTCATTCACCCGTAAATCTATGCGCTAAGATAGCCGTGTAAGTTATGACGAAAACTTTTGCTCACATTTCTAAGTTTAATGCTCAGTTTGATCAAAGATTAATAGATTGTATCCATAGAATAAGCGATTTATTTGTATAAAATATATAATTGTAAGTGCGTTCATTTCGCAGCTTCCACATATCTTCGGGGGTGATTATAAGTACTAAAATAAGTAGCAAGTTATGTAAATATTATCATTTGTGTGCACTCTCATGGTGTGTAACCGTTATTTTGAATCTCTGTAATAAAAAAACGGTGAAAAACACATTCTTGAAACTTCACTTATCGCTTTGAGCAGGCCTTATGAAGGTACAGTATTTTTTTCAGATTCTTCAATCATGTCCTACATCGTGAAAATGACTCTAAAATAACGCTGCGACGCCACCGCGGGGCAGCGGTGGACGGTAACCGAAGAAAAACACCCCTCTGGAATTAATTCACAGGTTGTAGTACAGTTCAAGGAACATGTCAGAATTTAAAAAAAATTTTTTGGTCATCTCAGTCGCTGTTTTAAAAATCTTTGAAAAATTAATTGTTAAATAAACAATTGATAACAACTTTTTTTTACCATTTCGTATTTTTTTTAAATTCTATGGAGCTGTCCGCGTAATTTGAAAAAAAAAAAAAATATTGTACCTAATTTTTTGCCGAAGTTATGAATTCTTGAAAAAAATGGGAGTCTAATTTGTTACTGTTGATAAAAAATCGAATTTTGCATTATGAGATTCGCGCTTTGGCACAAAAATCTAACTCCCCCTACACAATCCACATGCCAAATTAAAAAAATATCTGAGAGATGACTGATCCGGTTGACGCAGAATAGCCCATATACATACCTTGACAGCTCTGGATGCTGCTAATCATGCTGCTAATCATTATATTGACGCCAGTGCAAGAATGCCATCAGAGAGCAGAGATCACGTGAGAGATTATGATCCAGTTGGCGCCATTTTTCAAGACGCAATCAAACTTATTGTAACTAAAACTGTACAGGATTGGTACGATTAAAGGAATGAGAGCTCTGATGGCTCCGAAATGAGCTTCTTTACATAGAAATTTTACGTGCCTGTGATCAACATAGCCTTTGTTTCTCGTATCATTTGCGTCGTTATAGTCATTTGCACGTGAAATTTGCCTCGTGTTATTTTTCGTTATGTTTTACCGGGCACGAGTGGGCGCGGTGGTACTTCTAGTACTCTGCACTTACCGACCCGTCTTATAAGATCCCAATGTAATATCGCGTCGACATAGAATACTGAAATTTCACCTCTTTTTACACCTAACAATAAGTCCATTAGTTTTCCCACAGCTTTATTCAATACGTCTTTCTCGAGAACTAATTCAGACAATGCAATGTAAATTCGAATGAAAATAAATTCACTGCTCCATCATCAGCTGTAAATGTCCCGATTGGAAAATATAGACGCTTATATGACACATAGCTCGATAAGATACGCTTATTGCGTTCATCGATCACTGTGATGATTATCAACTAAAATTTTGAGACGACGTCTTATTGTTAGATGTAAAATTTCACGTGCATTCGATGACAATAAAGTACCATTTAACATGTAATAGGAGAGTATATCAATACTAAATAATACAGCAATTATTTTGTTTAAAAATTGTTTTATTTCTACAGAAAGTTCAACAACCGTAATTTGATCGGTGATAAATGAATGGCAACCATGCACTTGGGTATAAAAATAGTTTTAAATTTACTTTTAATTCAGTCAACTAACGCAGTGCTGATGCATGGAATCTCTGGATGAAAAGGGTTGAACTCCTCCGATGCAAATCCTACTACTAGACAATCCGTTTGCTCGTGTTCCCTGATGTAGTTGATTATATCTTCAAGAGTCTTGCTGAGGGGCATTCGATTGACCGCAGCCTCGCGACGAAGCTGCCAGTTAATCTGAAGCTGAAAGTACCGGCCGTTCATGCGAGCAATCACCTTGTTTCTTCTTCTTCGTCTTCTCCTTTTATTGGTTTTTTCTTTCCTAGTCATCATTTTCGACTAGGAATAAATATGCGAGCCGAGACTTCCGAAAATGCGTGAATCAAACGTTATTAAAAAATTACAATCCTCGACTGCCTATCGTGATGTATTATAGAAACGAAAAATGATCCTATAAACGCTCTGTTCGTTACTGATCGTGAAATTGTTCCAGGCTGTTGCGCTGACTGAATTAAGCGCTGCAATACGCCTCTTGGATATCATGGCGAAACGACGGCAACGCTATCTGTCGGTTAACGGCGGCAACTCGAGGACGTTGTTTTAAACTATTGTTTTATTCAGTGCAATATGAAATTAAAAGTGATATTATGAGCCACACTATCGTCAAATGTGGATTTCAGAATATCCATGCAGAATTCTCTCGCGGAAAATCTGTGTCGAAAGGTAAGTAAATGCACGAAACATATCAGATATTATTTCAAATTCATTGTAATTTTTACTACGTACTTAATTTTAGGATTATCGTATTACTAACAATACGATGATCAATTAATTAAAAATTTATAGGGTATAAACTATTCCAAAGCCATCATGTTCAGTAGGTCGTCGAAATTGATGATGAAGCTAGTGGAGAACGAATCGTCCGTGGGAAAGTAATACCACGGACGAGAGTACATAATCTGCCGTACGAAGTGAAATTAGAGGTATGTATTAATTATGAGATAAATGAATAGTTCAATAATAATGTAAAAAAATATATTTTCAGGAACTTTGCATCTATACATGCAAAACAGAAATGGAAAATGGAGATGTATCTCCTTATCAAAAAAATATAAATAATAAAGGAATAAGTATATTGGTTATTGAAATTAGATTTAGAAAACTACATTTTTTATTTCGGTTTATAACAACATTAATAAATCACAGATTTTCTCATCAGAAGTCGCTCGTGTCTAGCTATGGCCGATTTTGGTATGACTTTTTTTTTGGATACAGGCGGAAAAATTGTTGGAATATACGCTGGGCTGTTTTCGATGTTAGACTGTTTATCACCAATAAAATGAGCACTGCAGATCCGAGTGTTCTTATTCGGCTGCCATGGCTTGTTATCTGGTGTACTATAAAAATAAAACATTACAGAAAATCTGACGTTTGCATATTTTCAATACGTTAATTCCTTGTATCAAATTGTTATAATATTACTTACATTCTTCTGACAGCTTTTATCCACTCATTTCTCGTGCTAATTTCCCAATTTCATCTCGGAAACGAATAAAAAGTTAACTCTGAATTTTTCGATTGGGTATTTTTGCAATCCACAACACAACAGTACCTCGTACCACACATTTTTTGTTTATTTCGGAGAGCACTTTTTAATTGAATTAATACATAAACCGCACAGCTGACCGCACTCGCACGTCCACGTGTTCTCTGAATCTGCATTATCCCCGCTACCGGATTCTAGATACGATTATATTTGTAGAAGTATAGCTTCCATGCGACTGTAGCTCACACCATACTATAAACGAGCTTTATCATTGTTATCTCGGTTTTTTTTTTACAGGATATAGAAGCGTACATTATTGTCATCGATGAATCATGATTCACCTAACGATAATATCAGACAGTGAGAAAGTTAGACGTCTGGCGAAACTCGAGAGTAATTACGTTCTACGACGTAATATATGTATACAATAATAAGTATGTATAATTACGGTTTGCACAAGACTTACACCGTCAAGAAACGCTGTACGGTCTCGCGTCATACAGAGCAAAAGTATAATATAAAAAATCCGTATGGTTATTCCAAAAACTTAAAATTGTCAAGTATTTTCGACGTATCTGGTTTTTGAAATACATCGATTTACCTCTTGTCAATTAAGAATGTATTCCCTTTACTATCGGAATATATTCATGATGATAAGACTTTTTTCTGTATTCAGACTGATTCAAAGAATGGGTGTCCCGCCAAACCTGTGTAACAAAAATACCCAGCTGCTCCTGAAATATGTTTTTTATTATACACAGATGGCGCTAGAGCCGCGAAGGCGCGAGCTTGCCTCGTTTAAATAGTTTGATCGATAAACACGCTATGCAGCAGTGTCAAAGAAGGTATTTTTACCGTGACACGTGCCCTTTACAGTGTTTGGTTACTGAATTTATTTATGATTTTGATCGTATTTATCCTCTACTCTCATAAGAAATACCTGCTGTATACATCTGGTAAAATATGGCGCCACATGTGAAAAATTCAAAGAATCTCATTCATCGTGCGCAAATCACTACCGACCCGCAGAAAGCTATAGCGGAATATTTCATATCCAAAGCAGAAGGCAGGAATATAAAGTAAAGTATTTGGTATTTTACATTAAATAAAAATTGGTCTAAATACTAATTTGATCGAATTACTCACCGTCATCCTGACAATAACGATGTTTGCCGAAGTCTTGAATAACGAGAGTATATTTTGGCTTGAAAATTTCAGAAAATTGTCAGAATGGGACGTTGCTCGAATAAGTCCGGCAGCCGAATTGGTGAAGGCACGTCGCGAATTAGACCTAGCCGAGAATCAACTAACAGAGAAACAGCAGGAGCAGGTTGAGAAAAGAAAAGAAATGGATAAGCACTGGGCAGAATTGAGGCGAAAGGAGCTTATTTTTCGTCAGTCGTTTCAAAAGTTTAATAAATTTGCCAAGGAAAATCAAGAAAAACGAGAAAGGGCCGAACACAAAATTGCCGAGGAACTTTTACTGCAAAACAAACGACGAGAAGAGGTAAAAGTATAAATAATCGCAACAACAGGATGTACTCCCTGTTTTCCATCACTTGTACAATTACTATCGAAAATATTAACACCAGTAACAAATTTAGATAAGGGAGATGGAAGCGAAGTTGAACGACATGAAAGAAATAAAAAAAAGCATGGAGAAACACGTGGCAGATTACGGTATGTATCAAGAATATTTGGAGAGAGTGATCTCTGAGACAGGGCAATTTCAATCTATATCCGAAATTCTGACGCGATACGAATGCTTAACCGAGGCTAGAAAAGAACTTTCCGAACGACAGGATGAAAATCTTCAAGCACTGGAGGACGCAAGCACAGAAATGGTACTGAAATCTCCCAGGATTGTATAACAGCCTTACAGTATTTGTTGAATCGAAAAACCGATTTAGCTACCTATTTTCTATTCTACTTTCCACAGGTTCGTCTGACGGACGACAAGGCTCAAAAGTTAATAAACTTGAACAACAGATTGGCGGATCTACAGGGCAGATACGACAAAGCGAAAGTGAACGCTTTGCGTTGGGAAACTGCGGTACAGAGAATCAAGGAAACGACTGCAGCGAAGCATCTCGAATTGACTCAAGTTCGAGCGTGTTGCTGGAATGTTTATCAGCAGATTTGCAGGCGCAAGGGGATTCCCGTAGAAGTGGATCGCGATGACGTTGAACGCCAATTGGTGCACATCAAACGAACTATTCTGGAACTGAAACGGATCGTTCGCGTAGCTCGAAGGAAGGCACAAACAGAAGCAAAGTCAAAGGATGCTTGAGCTTAACTCGCAAGTTATAGGGTAGCATCCCGCTACGCTTCAAACTACGCGATGGAAAGCTTAATGAGACTTAAAAATTTTCCCTTTTGCTTTGACCTTAAGGGGGGGGGGGGGCAACTTGGACAGTCTAACATCATTCCTGTTTGTTGTTGTTTTTTTTTTTTTTAATAATATTAGAACACTTAAAACAAATTGAGTTCGAATGCATTGTTATTTATAGTTTTAAGAACATTTTAGAATATTTGCATCGAAATTAATAACGAAATGACGGCATACAAGTAACATGATCTTGAAACTATAAGAAATAAAGCTCTCAAAATCAAATTACTGTAAGTATTTTCATTTTCTTTAAAAAAAAAAAAAACAACTCCCAAAACTAGGTATAATTTTAGACCGTCCAAGCTGTACCCCCCCTTAAGTGCTCCGCGTTACGAAAACCGCACACTGATTATGTATCATGTCTGCATGATAATTCCGTAATAAATTGCGATTCTCACAAATTATGAGAGTTGACAATTATTAATCATTAATTAACCGATTGTTTTCATTCCTCATTTTATATTCAAATGCAACCAATGAGTGTACGTTGCGATTATTAAATAAATTATTTAAAAATATATATTTACTGTCATATATATTGTAACGGGTGCGGTTTATCTTGGGCCACAGCCTATGTGATAAACCCGTTATTATTGTGTTCTTTGTCAAATTTAATAGATTTATAAGCAGCCCCCTCCGATGGGCAAAAGCTGGATCAGCTTATCAGACCCAAAGACCCTTGATAGTCGAACTATACGGACTTAGGTATCACCAAGGCCGCCTAGGAATGTGAACAAGCACCTCCGCCGTTGCTCCCTTCAGTAAGACAAGGACTTGTAGGCCGTTGCTTCAACTGGAGACAAGTGAAAGAAGCGTATGTCACCTAGTCGAAGATACGGGTTTCCCAGTACTCCCTTCTAATCGCGAACTCGGAGTAAACAGAGTCACCTGCCTATAGGTATGTATTTTGTTATGGGTTATTGACCGAAAACACCGCTAACCTTTCAGACCAGGGAAATCCTTGGCTGACTGTTGGTTTTATTTCCCTCCCTTTTTCAAGATAAAGTTATATATTCGAGGAATGCGTTGACAGCGAGACAGACGAGTGTATGTTTAACTAAAACACATGTTTAATAGCGATTAATCCAAATACAATGGTACAAATGGTGGATAATCCAAATACTGTCGGTGTTGATGCGACTTTGAACAACTGCCCGTTACAATATATATATAAACAGTATATGCGATCCTGTTGTATCACATTCCAAGTTTCTAGAAACATGAGGTTGAAAAAATGTACGCCCCTGTTTCAGTTTCGATAAAAATATAAATACAAACGTAGATTTATGTGACACGTGTATGACTAGCCTTACTTGACTAGCGTGCGTGATAAAAGTCATAAGTATTAACCTGACCTGAATTTTCGCATGTATTGATCGTGCAAAACTGTGTCGCAGAGTGTAAAGACAAAATAACTTGTCAAGTTCTTGTTAAAATAAAGAGTGGGTATTAAAAAACAATAGCCACAGCAAGAATTGAAAAAAAGAAATATACTTCTCAGAAAAGTCCAAGGTTCGTACATCGTACACCGAATCATGATTGAGTGCGGGTATTATCATCGTTGCATTAATTTACTTGCTAGTTTTATTCGAAGAACATTAAAAATTCTTTTCAGCTTTCGTATAACTACTGGTAACGCCTTTGCATAATCTTTCTTGCTGCTGGTAGATGACAGCCGGACACATTGTGCAAAAGTTCGCTGAAATCATCCTCCAAACGTTGTTGGAGTTTTACGGTCGCTTCTTGCCTCGTTAGCGGTGCGTCAAGACCTTCCGAAACGTTCTGTAATTCCTCCTTCTCCACGCACCTGCATTTTTTTTTTTTTTAATATATTGAGCGTAATAACAGCATATAATAATGCCGAAAAATCTCTGTTAGTTTAAGGTAATACCCGGTTGGGTATTAACTGATTGGCTTGTTTTTACATCTTAAAAAGAATTGCGCTGCGGCTGGAAAATCTCTGTGACAATTGACGGACTTACAGATATTTATTCTACCGTCTACGGCATTGTTTGATCACAGCATCGAGTCTTAAAAATAATTCGCGTAAAGAATTCGGAATAAAGCTGTCAGCCGACTGAGAAGAGGATGGAGGACGGAAGGAATGAATCGATTGCGGGTGTCGTTTTCAACTCACAGAGCACAAGGTTGCGTTGGAGCGATTTGGGATAGGACGGGAACTTTTAGCCGAGGTTTTTTCGATTCGTCAAGTCGACTCGGGGCCTTCCTTGCCTTGTCGGCCCAGTGAACTTGGTTGAAAAGGTCGGTGATCCGTTTCTCGATGATCCCGAGATAGAGCATAACGTTATTCGTCGTCACGTGAGAATTGTCGCCGAGGAGTTCGAGGATGGGCGAATTGTCGCACCTGACCGCGCGGAACAGCGACTCGATTCCACGGAGTAGTTTCTCGATCACGTCGTTGCACTGATTCGGAAAAAAAGGACTTGGTCAGATGAGAAGTTTTTTTAAGAACGCGTTACACCGTCTTTTTCAGATCGGATCACCCACCTCGGCCAAACTCTTCTCGGCGGTGGCTGCGACGGAAGTCTGTTCCTCCAGCTGCTTCGCTATCCTGTCGAGGGTTTGCGCCTGCTGTTCACTTCTGTGTGTGTTGAGGGCTCGTGCCTCGTCAATGGCGACTCGCAGCTGACCCACCCTTGCCTGAAGACCCTCCAGTTCGTCATTCAATTCGTTCACGTAGCTGAAGAGGGCGAAGTTTTCCTCCTCTTGTTTGACGAAGTGCGTCATGAGCCTGTCGATCTCTTGCTCCCCTGGAATCGAATCGATCTCTCAGAAAACCGGTTACCCGTCAAGTAACTTTTTTTTCAACCTTAAAACAAAGCGTGTGTAAGAGTTTCGGGGAGGCTTGATACCCGAGTGAAATCTGCGGATCCATCGACCAACGGTTAAAAAGTTTTGATCTCTGGAAAAAATGCTCGATTGTAGGAAAAAAAAAGCAAGCTGCGATAAAGAAACCTACGAAAACACTGCTTTCACTCCATTTAGCTACCTTAAATGACGTGAAAAAGAAATCCTCCTTTCCCCACGTCAGAATTAATCCGACAGTATAAATCAAGCACGTCGATTAGTATGGATTCTATAAGCATGCTCTTCAAAAGTCGAGCGTCCAAATAATCGCTGCATATTTATACCGTGGCTTATTCGTATGTGGATACGGGATCAGGATCAGTAAGGTTACGTGCAAATTGCACCTGCAGAACTGATTGCCATTTAATTCGTCTCGCGTTTAACTTTGACGAGTGTAAATAACGATGTGTAGAAAAACAATTATAAATAGCGATCATTATGACTAATTATCGAACATTCACCAGTGAATTGCTTGATCAGTTCAAGGATGTGAGTGTAATCGGCGACTTTCTTCTGCATTTCATCGTGTCTGTTTTGCCGTTTCGCGTCCTTTTTTGTGTTCAAATCACCGGTGTCACGGTATTGGCCTTTCACCCCCAGAAATTCCTGCAGCTTCCATTCGTTGTCGAGCGTTCTCTGGAGCTCGCACATCTCCGAGGTGTGGGATTTGAGGTCCCTCGCACCCCTGCGGGTGAAAAAAAGCGGCGTTAATTCAGTTGACATTGCAATTTCGCAGACCCGCGGTTCCAATTGAGAGCCAGGTTCTATACTTCGACACTAAGGCGCATGGTTAAACAATTATTAGGAATGAATTGCTTTTTTCCCCCGGATATTCATCGTAAAATGAATCGCAGTCGATAGTTGGGTAGAAAGTGCGTCTTACCTCTCGCGCAGCGCGTGCAATTTGTTCAATTCTTCGTCCCTCATATTGAAGGTAACGGTTGCCTGCTCTATAAGATCGTTGATTACTTGTTTTCCAGTGTTTAACTGGCCAATTAGCTTTAGCCAAAGCACGTTGAATTGCTGCCTCTCGGTCAGAAGCGAGGTGATATCTTCTCTAAATCTCTTGTTATCCGTAACGATCATGTTGAACCTCTTCGTCGCTACTTCTAAACGGTTCTCCAGGATGTTTACCATTCGGTTACGCTTTACCGCCAGCTCTTTCGACTGGCTATCCGTTTGCACGATCATCTTCATTCGCGTCACTTCTCGCGAGACCTTTGGTTCAGTTAGATAGTAAAATATTTACCTGTTGCGATAGCTGTAGAATCGGAAGAATTGAATCGGATCTCAAGTTTCTTCGATATTACCGCGCGATAAGTTTTATTCTATCGTTACATCGCCTTTTCGAAAGGATTCCGAAGCGTAATAAGTCACGGGTAAAAACGACCGATAAATCGCGTCGAGTTTATCTTAGGAAGTCTGCTGATGATTAACATTATTTCGGTCGCTTCCCACGAACTGAGCAAGTCAATCTAGGAAAAGCCGGTTTAAATATAAATGCCGAAAAGGAAACGGGCTTACATTAACCACCCACCGTAGCCAGCGTAACCCTCTGCAGCGTTTGGTAAAGAAACCGGAAATCTAGTGTCGTGTGAAAGGCTAAAAGAACTGTAAGTCGACCCACGTGTCACCAACGAGTAACAGCTTAATTGCGGTATGTGCTTTTTTGACAATACTTCACCGAGCGACGTCAAAAACTAGCTACGCCCGATACTCTACATCTTCCTGTTCTCCAGGAACCGTATTCCTCGAGTCTTCGAAGCCCCCATTAAACTCCCGACAAAAGACACGCCAGCAATTCTCGAAGAGGAGATTTTATTCCTCGTCCAATTAAAGCCCCGGGTTCTCACCTTGAGTATCTGTTCCTCGAGTTCGGTTATTTGCTGCCTTTCGTTATCGATGGTTTCTTTATATTTCGTACGAGTGGCGAGCAGACACTTGAGTTTCTCTCCCATGGCTTCGTCTTTTTTGCTGTTGGCGCCCGAAGTCGCGGTTTTGATACCGAGCATCAGCTCCGCCTTTTCAAACTCGAGTTGATTTATCATATTCTGCTGATTCCTCAGCTGCAGCCTCGCATCCTCCGCGTAAGTTGCCCTATCGTTTTCCATTATTCTATACTGCCGTTTCAACCTGGACAGTTCAGTTTCGGCAAGAACCTCCAGCTCCACCTCCTCTTGCACGGGTTGCGACCTGAACGCCATCGTGATTTCTTTTTATCGCTATTTCTTGTCGGAACGGAACGGATTCAGTTCTTGGATCTTGAACGGGGAGAGGCGACGATCGAGAGTAGATTTTTCACGAACAATCAAGATCACCCGACTCCCCGAGTTTCTTAGTTATCCTTTTGTTTTCACACTAAAAAACAGAGTTCGAAATCAGTATAGCAGGTAGTAGAAAGTTTCCCCGATTTTGTTTGCTCTTCTGACTCGAGATATCAACGTTGTACGAAAGGTGACGTAAACGCATCCCAATCAGAGTGTAACCAATACTCGGACATACTTAGAATGAAACTTGAAACTCGACTGGAAGTATCCTTCGCGAAGTTATATCAGTTCTCGCAACGTAGAATATCTCGAATTGTGTCCGTCAAGGCCGCGCCCTGACAAGTCGTCGCAACGGAGCGAGATTAACACCGATGGATTAACTCTTTTTAAAAATAACCCCCCATAGGCGATATAAGAGAAATCAATTTGCCGAAAGTGCGCTCGGTTCGGAGGGTTTTTTCTTATTCCATTCCGTGACGATGATTACCGATTGCTTCGCAACCGACTGCAGATGCAAAAAAATGTCTCTGTTCTTGGTGCAGCTTAAATGTCTTCCCGGGACCGTTCCGGAGCAGCCTGCGTCTCAACTATCCGGTCACGTTTGTTTGCAGTTTTGACAGCTGTCACTGGTCTCTTTACTTTTTCTTCTTCTTCTTTTCTGCCTGCACTGCCTGTCTGCCGTTGCCAAGCGTCGATGTTACCCGCTACTTGTATCGCTGTATCGTGTTACCTGGGCAACGAGCAGCTAAGCATATGTTTGTCTATCGCACACCGTGTCATAGGTATTATTTTGAAAGCTACTAGACCACGTCCCTCGCCTGCTGTGAGAAGATGGCTCAAAACGAGTGAATCGCACACTCTACGTGCGTTGTAACAACCACCTCAGGTCTGTTCGCAAGTGTTTGACGTGTAAAGAATCGTGTCGCCGCGAATAACGTAAAAGGTTGACACATTTTTACACAATAAGTTTGCGGCACATTTTCTCACATAAAATTGCATACGTTGTTTTTACAACGTAAACCGGCCAACAACTCGCGGTGTCGAAAGATCAAATTCAACGGTGAAAACATCCAGCGCAGGTTTGCTCATTATTGACGTCACGGCGCGCCCATTTGTCTGTACAATTCCTACACTCCGTTCCAATTGCGATTGCCGGATACACGAATCCACCCACACGTCTCGATCTGACGGAACCCGGCTACGCTTGTTATCATTGTTATTTTCCCAAGTGTAAGTGTCATCGATCGGGTGTTTGCGTATAACAATTTCACCGTTACATCACGCCGCTAAAGGGCTGAAGCTCCTAACTCGATCAATCAATCGTTAAATCCAATTCCGGAGGTACAACGTCACACGTTGCACGCTCGGAACCGTGCGGAAAAATCGAGTGCATTTTCTACTCGGCAGGTAAATCCCGCGGAGGTTCTTCAACCGTGGAAACGTGGAACGTGGAGTCAGGTGCCCCGACCAATGCGGACCAGGTGAGCCAGGTGAGTCAGGTGAGTCATATATACGCCAGGTGAACGAGGAGCGAGAGGTTCGGGCTCTTTCGAACCTGGTTGTGGCCGTCGAGCGAGCAAACCTGGCCTCTAGTCTGCCTTGGAATCGGTGCGGACCGTTGCCGAGAGGAGCGAAGCCGCAGTCGGATTCGCCGCACCGTCAGCTTTGGAGGAGGGGATCTTCGGCGCACCGCGTGTTCCGGGTTTCCGTAAAATTTTCGCTTTATACGCAGCCAGGCGCATCCCAGAGGCCAGAGCTGGGCTGACTCATTCGTCGTCTGTCTGCTGCACGCTCTTTATTGTTGACTTTCTATACCCACGACCGCCTGGACGTCAGTTTTCAATTCGCCATCGTGCCGTGAACTGCTGCGTATATTGAGCGTGTTTTTCGATTCGTATCTTTGTTTTTTTCAAACTTTTTTCATTTCTTTGGTTCGTTGTACGTGAAAACTCTTAGATATACTTCTTCTGCGGAATTGAACTTCGACTTCGAAATAGGAAGAAAGGGGTGTTGAATAATTTATACAGTGAAACGAAAGGCTGACGGATCGCGATGCAGCTTGTAAATTTATTATGTAATTGCAGTGCAACGTGGTGATGTTGTGACGTATCAACCGCGAGTATTCGACTGATTGTGAAATATAGTTTTCGTAAGGTATATTTGTAATTAGTTTACACAGTGCCTTATAAAACGTGGAACGGTGTAATTAATGTTCCATCTCAAAGTTCGACTCGATTGTTTATTCATTTATCGAAGGTTGCAGTGTATGCGTTGTAAAAATTTTGCAGTGAAAACGTGTTGAGTATCAGTCCGTTTGTTGTATCTTTTGGTGCGATGATAAGGAACCTCGCGTATCGAACGTTCTAGTTATCGATTGACGTACGATTGTCGTCGGTTTTGGCTATAAATTGTTTTTTCTTTTTCTTCTTTTACACTCTTTACACGAAGTGCCTTTGATCGATCCTAACTCGTCACGGTTTGTAAAGAATTAATGATAGAACCAGTGGCGCTCATTAGGGAAATTACATGCATTGTACTCGTGCCTAATTACCAACAATTAATTATCACAGTTATATCTTCTAACAAACCGAACTACCATACTAATTTAAATCGAAGACAAAGACTAAGGATACAATAATAGGCTACTAATTTTAATCCCGCTTTGAAGACGACTTAAATAATTCGTATTTTACAGCACCAGTTAAAAGAATTTACTATATATTACACGTGTGTATAACTGTTGGTAATATTCAAGTTTAATACCTAATTGCCGATCGTGAGTTGCGAGTGTGAATCAACGATTATAAACGCTTTCGAACGGTGGGAAGAATTGCGCAACGGAAGCTAACAATCGGAAGAATGTCCGAATAACGAAAGTAAGAAAGAAACGAAAAGGCGAAGCATAAATCACGGCGTAAGATGCGTACGAAAAGCAACAATTGTTACCTAAATTACTTCGATAAAAGAACGACGCAAGTTGCCTAACGTCGGTTCAAATGCATCGACGCAACCTTGTCGCCCACCTTTTGGCGCGATAAGAAGGAAAACGTAATCTCTCATCTTGACGCAGAGAGAACCTGTCAGCAACGAACGATTATACAGTCTGTGGCCGATAGAAAAGAAAATGTTGCCGAGAAAAGAGGGCCAGATCGCGCCTTACGCCCTCGAAGATATGATCTCGGATCTTCAGGCACGCAGAAATTCTCTGGATCACGTCGACGACGTTGCCGGGGATCCGATCGAGCAGCTGAAACAACGGGAACGGGATTTGGTCCTTGCTGCCGAACTCGGCAAGGCTCTTCTCGAAAGGAACCAGGAGCTCACCAAACAAGGAGAAGCTTTGGCCGAGGAGTATGCCAGTAAATTGGAGGTAAGGCTGGAACACGAGGCTGAAGTTAGCAACGTTATTGGAACGATTCGCGTTACGAGGGGGGCCAAATCACTATTTTTCAAGTTTATGTAGGGAGTTTGAAGCAGGTAGTCAAGTTTTTAAAATATGAACACATTTTGCTTTACTACGATTTACCGAATGTCAGACATTTCTGCAACTGTCGAATAACGATTTTCCGAAACGTTAATAATTACATCGACGTTACCAACTTGAGGCGCATTTCGCGTTTCGGAAAACCCGTTATTTCACAATGTTAAGAATCTCTGTAATGCGGTAAATTATGATAAGGCAACGCGGTAATTCGTATTTTTTAAACTTGCCCACTTTGAAGTGACTAGAAAATAGCAAAATGGTCATTTTCTTCCCCAATGGTTGTTTACGTAAAGTTACCAAGTTCAGCCTCATGCCTGAACAATGCCGCCAAATTTGAGTTTTCGATCGAAAATGTTGATTATCGTACCTGTCGGGTGTCTTGTTATACCCTCGTAATTGAAATCGTGTGGGAGATAATACTGTGCGTGCAAATTGATACAGGATCAATTTACACGGATGTTGATCAAACAGAATCGCCTCACGTGTGTTAATCTTCTTAAATAAAGTTTCTATATTTCCAATTTTAACAGAAGTCTCCTCGGCTTAGAGAGAGAGAGAGAGAGATACTTATTTTTGGAAATTTAATGCCAGACTCGGCCGCCCCGCCGAGGCCTTGAATTTGAGGGGAATCAATTATTGGTGTAGTTTACAAAGTCGCCTAACCCCAGCTTAGCCTCTTCGACTATAAAAAGGCGAAGCAAAGCTTTAGCGCTTTGCGAGGGTGCGCTATACTGTATACCTAATATCCCTGCATATCAGCTGCGATTTCTCAAGCTACGCTTCTTGTGCTTGACGTGACGAAATTTCCGTAAAACCGAATGAAAAAACGCACCTTCGGAAATTCGCTATTACGAAAATTGTTCCGATTGCAAATTCCACAATCTTTTAATAATTTTTTACGGCAAATATATTTTATTTGTAACCCTCCACGCTCGGTGAATACGCAGTTTTAACGGTACAGTTCTGGGTCACACATTCTCACGCAGCGTGCGCTTTAATTCGACACGCATTATCGCTTGGGAAAATCATAAACTGAATAACATGGTCGATCGACTAAGTCTTGCAGTCGAGAATTAGGGACGGCACTGTATAACAGCACATGCAGCGAATGCAGATGGCTTTGATCGAGTATAAATTGCACGGAGTTGCGTATAAATGATGCGTTACGAAAGAGACGAGTGATCGCGTAAAGAGGCTTTGGCATCGATGCGCATTACGATTCACAATGGGTGAATAAATATATAATTGATATCACCGACGACGAGGCGTTTAATTCGAGTTTAAAATCGTGAATTCGTGTAACGCCTAAACGGTCGGAACTCGGAATTACTGACGTCGAAACAGGCGAGCAAATTAGTCGAAGCCTCTAATTCAAATATTTAGAAACAGGACAAACAGGTTTAACGAAGCCTTATCCGGCAGACGCGAGAATTGATCAGTAAATTGGATATCAAGCCTGAAGACAATCGCGTAGAAATTCTCGACCTTGAGCGAGATTGCAGAAAGCTCAATACCGTGCGTAGGCATATATCTGAATAGGTATTCCTACACGAATACACCTTACATTATATTGTACGTTGTACATGCAGATGAAAGAATTCTTACTCACCGAGTCGTTCGAATACGAGAGGCGATAAATATTTTATCTCGACTTCTTGCGCCAACCGATGTTCTACAATTTATTTCACGAATCAGCAGATCGTCTGCCAAAGTGTACGACAGACTGCAGACATCGAATGGGGTGAAACACGATAAAACCACAGTTTCTTCTTTCTCTATTCTCATTTCTTTGTTTTTTTTTTTTTTGTTTTTTTTTTATTAACAGAATCCAATCAATTCGGATATGTCGAGATTCGTCCCCTCTATTTTACTACATTCGGCGAAAAACATCCCTCGATCAAGCGAACTGGTAGATAAAAGCTTGAGCGCGACACATAATACGTTACATTCGACAGTAGCAATTAGCATGCCGGAAATCGCCGCGCACTGCGCGACTTAAACGCTGCAAGCGTAACTAAATGTCTCGTATACAGTTATCGTCGTCACACCGAGCTTTCCCTGTTGTGTGTACAGCCTCGTGATGTGGATCGCTTCCATGATCGAACCATTATTCAGTATGAATACTAGGCTCGATCAATTATAGGAAATTAAAAGATATTTTTAGCACCTGTAAACATAATGGCTTAATCGATAAAAACGTACCCATGTATTTGTTTTGGTACGGAATCAATATGGCCGCCATTGACGCACTTGCGATTTATTTTCAGTTGTAGAATCGTTTCGAGCACTTCCCCGTTATCCGTTATCGTTTTACGTAGAACTTAATGACGGCAAAAATAATCTGTCGCAATTTCACAGCCGACGAAGGTCTCGGAACTGAGAATTTAGCTTGCGATCTCTAGTTACCGTTCGCTCTTAACTTCGTGACTTATTGTATCGCCGTGATCTTGCACGTACCTCTAGGTTACGTTCTTCCCGTACAGCTGTAATTGTCTCGGTAAAACAATAAAGATTCTCCGACCCGGTTTACGCTGTGCAATAAAAATTCGATGCTAAAATACAACTATACTGTATTAACGTATCGCTAATTATTTCATTCTCATCTTTCGAACACGCCGTAGAAACGAATAAAGAAAATCATTCCCGACAAGGCCTGAAATCAGAAAGCGAAAGCGTCCCGTTGTATTTTTGAAGAAAAAAGAAGAAAACGGACAAAAATTAATAAACGTAGGTATAACGATGTTCTCTCTAGAAATCGGACGAAAGTGGGTGAAAAAGAATTTCAACTGGAGCGTCGCGTTACCGCTCGGCACTTGGTTTTTCCACTCTGGACGAGCGATTGTTTTTCCCCTGAAGATTACGAACGTAATTACAGTCTTACGGAATGGTAATTAGGGTGCCGAGGATGCGGTGAAAACAAGTACTCAGCCTAGGTCAGGTTTTGCTCACCGGAAACTCAGGGATGTTTTTCGCGAAAATGAACGCCAGGCCTTCGAGAGGAATCTACCTCTACTTACCATCATCTACCGACTTCGAGAGGAGTCTATTGTTCGAGTCAACGAATGGGAAATGAATTCCGGATTTCTGGCGTAGTGCGTACCTCCGTGGAAGAGCCACGAAAGCGTGGAGCTGAGCGCGCCACTTAGGCAAGACCCTCGGGGCCTCTTGGGCCTTACGTAGATACGTATACCAGACAATGAAGTTCTGCAGGAAAGGAACAATAGCCGGCATCACGCTACCTGCTTCTCCCAGTTTCCTTCGACTTCTGCCTCATTTTTGACCTCCATACACGTAGGAACAGATACGCGCAGAGACTCGTAATTTATGCAGCATGATCCGAGCCTATAAAGACTGTACACAGTGTATACACATGTACTTATAACCTGATACACGAAGAACGAGCGTAGGAAGACTTTCCGGAAGTGCTTGTAAGAAAGAAACCGGCACTCTTTCTTCCCTCGCATAATGCGTTATTATTGTTGTATTGTACAAATTTTATTCACGTGCAAAACTGTATTAAGTATACGTACCCATATGGTATCTCGGCAAGATAATGTCGGCTAACCCACAATTGGCAGAACGCGGTCTTTGACTAAGCGGAAGACGACCGGCCAATTGTTGTACAGGAAGTTTTTTTCTTTCTTCGTGTTATAAACGTGTCCGCATCTCTCATGCCTGAACGTATCGTAACGAAGAGGGAAATCCGTGTGATCTCACCGCTCGTCATCAAATATTCATAACCGTGAAGCAGCAACGGAATTCAACTACCTATAGGTAATGATTTTATTGATATGCGATAATTACACGGCGAAACAGGTTTCTTTGAACGACAGGTAAACAAACGTACTGTAAGAAAAAAAAAAAAAAAAAAAAAATCACCGCCTTAAACATTTTACATTTATTCCCCGTTATATATTTGTTCAAGAAAAAATCAGTCACGGATGAAAATCAATCACGTAATATTTTCACTGTGAAATAAAACATGTTTTCCGCGATCTATTCGTTAAGGTCATTTTCTTTTTTTTCCATCCGACAGACTGTTTCACATAGCAACAATAAATTCGTTTGATTATCAGTCGGGTATCTGAAATGATCGATTTCATTTCTTTATCGATGCACGATCGCTGATATTTTTCTCGAAAGACGGTCTGCGGATGAAAAAGGCAACGAAGATTACTCGTTACCGTTATACCCAGTAACGAAACTAGCAAGTGACTGAGCTAAAAATTTTCCATGTCATTCTACGACCGCTGGGCTAAGCTTTGCTGAAGACTCCCTTAAAGCGCACAAAGACCACCCGTACAGTTTGCATATGGAAGTGGGATAGGTATCACCGATTAGTCGGTAGCGCAAAGACCGCATGCATTTCCGGTAACACGATCATTTCTTTCATAGTTGTTATCGCAGAAATCTGCGTATTAAATTTCGTGTTCAAGTTGCACGATCACGTCGGCGAGCCGAAGCCCTTCACTTCCGGTTCTTGGATCACAAGATATGCACGCGTTGACACTCACCGCCTATATTATTATATATGCAGCCATCCGGTATCATGTACACCTTAGAGATTTACATAATCGATAAAAATTCTCCATTCGATGCGAACGCACGTTGAAAACGAGGATGAAATTAGTATGTTTAGGAGAAATCGTTACCTCGCGTCTTTAGCAATGTTTGAAATTTAGTAAACCGTGATAAGGAAAATATACTGTTATTTTGAAAAGCCAACTTCTTCAAAACCATTCTAAAATTGCACAATAATGAATGTTTCCCTGATGTTTCGTTACGTTAACGTTGGTAACTTAAGCCTCGTTGTCGAAAGCGCATACGAGCGGCAGTGATTTTTTTCTTATTTTTTTTTTTTTTTTCATATTCGAGTCATTATTCTACGGTAAAAATTTTATCTTTGTATGTTTTTCGCAATCAACTCTTTTATATATAACTGCTGCAGCCTAAATTCAAGATAAGATAATAATATACCCGTGCCATTAGCTTCCAGGTGATCTCGTTATCGTTATTTAAAACCTGAGATAACGGCGATATAACATGAAAATAATGACGTTCATCGCTCGGCATGTGAGGGAGAAAATATTATCGCTCTTTGCTATAAAATCAAGTCAATTTAGTCTTTATAAATTTATCGCACAATTTTAGATTCCTACTCTATATTAAAGTTAATCGTAAGAGTGGTTATCTCATCGACGCGAGCATTTTTTCTTACGCTTGTTATCAAACTCCGTATTACTTTCTGATGACGGGTGCGTAATAACGGCGTTTATTACGCACTTCACGCAGAGCTGGCAATTTTATTCCACTTACGTAGAGCTATGGAGTCGTAAAACATCTGCGGCCGAATATTCTCCCCGTCTTGAGTTAATCAATCGATCTAAGTTTCAAAATTTTATTCCTTCGTTTCTTTTTTAACTCACTAATAAAAATCTCTGAAGTATCTCACCGAATAATCCCGGATTTGCAGCGAAAACACGTTTTCAGTACAGAAATGTGTATGTTACGTATACGTGCCGTATCAGTAGCAGTAGCTTGATTTCTTAAATTGAAATACGCGTTCCGGCGATATTGCGCAACTACAAAACCAGCATTACGTTCAGTGAAAATAATTTCTGTACGTGTTTTATATACGGTTCGAAAATTAGATAGGTTGTAAACAGTTTGCATACAACAAATCTGGTTTCATTTTTAATCCGATACCAATTCGAACGATTCACTCGCCACATGCGAATCCTAAAAGAGAATCAGCTGCTGAATGATAGGTGAGGTTTGCACTTGTGAAAACAAAGATATGGAGTACGGTATAACGATCCGTTTGCACCTTTACCTTCCAATCTCGCGGTAACATTATTCGAGATAATCTACGACATGAAATGAAAATACGGTAGACAGTTTCAAGTTGTAAAATCCAATTACATATATCCGACGTCGCAGATTGTCAAAAACTTCGGAAGATTTCCTTTCGCTCAAACTGGGTTTAAAAATCGCTCAATTTCATCCTGATAATGAAATGGTCATCGGCACTTTACCCGAATAACGCATGCTCGCGATATAAATATTCAATAAATTTCCAATGCCGACTAATGTCAAACGGTATAAACGATCCCATCACGATGAACAAATAAACGTGCGATTTTTTTACGCGTACAACGTAATGCCGTCGATTATCTGCGGTAATATCACCGCCGTAATTTAGCCGGTCAGTTTACCAAATTGGCGTGCAAACAAAGAGTTGGGACAAAAAACGTCAAATTATACGTGAAAAAATTCCATTGTTCAGAATGATATTAACGTTGAGTTGAGGCCTTCGTTTTACCTTGAACGCCCCTCGGACTCCTGGGAGTGGATTGGACATGTTGAGAGAATCACACGCGCAAGGTCTCCGCCTTTGAAAGTCCCGCGATTTCACGATCGGGTAAAAGTGAAACAAGTTGCAAGATTTTAAGTGTAAGCAGCTGGGTATATTAAAGAAAAAACTAACGATAAAAGTAAAATAAAACCGGTTCGCTAAGAATTGAACCGGTCTGTAAGTTGGTGGTTCAATCACGGAATTAACCGCAGTCGAATCGAGTCGAGTCCCTGCAAGCAGTCGGTTTTTTTTCTGCATGGTCTTCTCGTTGAGAATAATTTTTAAAAGAGAGTTCACCATTTCGGGATAAAAAAGTATTAGAATTCGATTGGTTTTATTGGGTGAAAAAATATTCGAGAATACACAGGACGGCCATTGCATGCGAATTGCGAGAGGCGCCGGATACGTTTCGTAAAAATCCTTGACATGAGAATCCTTGACTGGGGCACCATGGCTTTTATACAATTAGAGATTGCGTCTTCGGCTGATCCTCGTGCCGACTGCCTCTGTGCGTTGAATCATTATTTTCCGTGCTACTAGGCTGGAATTGCTTACAAATTACGCCGTTCACCGAAGAACCATCCGTACGTATAACGTTCTGGTTCCATTGACGCGTAATCGCGGGTATTTCAAGCTCTTTTCTACATATATTATACGACCTGGACGGTCATACCGGATTTTCTTTCCGTCATTACCGATTTTGGAAAGCCGCCGTACGTTCCACTCACCGTTTCGTAAGCAATTCACGTATCTTGTATTTGCGTATAACCGCATCTCGCCGAACAGATCCTGTATAATATACGCACACATGTCGATACGTACATATACATTTATAAATACTCGCCTACGGTGTGTTAGTCTCGAAAAAATTACGTCATCGCTTAACATATGTCTGAGTCGAACTTGCGGCGAGCGGTGATTTGATCCTCCAAAATGAGCGTCCATCCAGTTATACCTGATGATGAATCGTACCGTACCTGTGACATGTTCTATGCGCAACGCGTTAAAAAACTGGCGCGATTCTTTCACGCTCCTTCACTTTCGTCAAAGTAATAATAATATTATGTTATGCCGCAGGTGGTGCAGTCGCAAACAACGAGAATGGAAAAATAATTAGTTATACACACCCTATAGGATCGATTGTATCTATACTATACAATATACATATTTTTACACACGTATGTATGCACAATGTGTAACGACGCATTAACGTAACGATATTTACCGCGTTTTCAGCAATGAGTAACGGTAAAATAATATTCCCGTGATGATTATACAGCCACGTTATGCTAAATTTAAATAAAACGAAAACTAGTTTCAGAAGTAAAAATAAGGCTTATACTTTTTTGCTCTACCTTATACACACGACCTCCAGTGTATAATTTGCTCACGGCTAGACTGGCGGAATATTGTTTTCACTTCGTTAGAAACACTCGCAATTAGCTGATCTGAATGTCCGAATTTTGAAAAATGTATACAAGAGAAGTGTCCGGTTATTAAGCGTGAAAGTTTGCAACAATCTCAGACACAAGCCTCGTTAGTAATAATTTTACGATTCCGAGATAATTTGATAATTTCAGTGGAACGCGGTAGCGTGGAGTTAATAATATAATCGCATCATTTACCAATCATCCGAAAAGCTTTCACGTCGCACGTAAGATTTTCTTGGTTCACGCATATTGTGAATCGATGCGATTATGAAACGCAAAGAAAGTCCGATTTATAAGGCTGAAGGATTTTCAAGACGGAACTTCACAGCGAACTTCTTATATTCCGTATTACTTTAAAATTTGAAAAAACTCGAGCACACGCCATACCGAGTTTCGGATTCATAAATGATTTTACAGAAACTGACAAACCATATATATCGTACCGCAGGTTGACAGTAACAAAAATTCTCACGGACATCAATGCGTGCTTAACGATGACCGTAAAAAGTCATCGATCCTTCACGAGTCGAAACAAAGGTGCGATATTTCAAAGACCAGAATCATCGGGATTCTCGAAACTTCGGCAAGTTGTTTCTCGATTTCGTTTCAATATTTTCGCACGAATCCATCGTATCACGGATTAGTGAGTACAATTATCCTGAACGTTTAAAAAAAGTACAACGCATTTGGACTAAATTCTCGTGAGAACGGAATAGAAGAAATTTCTAGCGAAATTATCCAACGTTTATACACCCGCCAACACGTTTCGAGTGTAAGCTTAACTTTTTCGCAATTATACAGGTGCTCCTGCATATATGGGGTACGTAAAACGGTGCTCGTAATTTCACGGGTAGTTTATGTCTTGCTCTAGTTCATATCTCCCACGAGTTCCAGCCGTCGGTTAAGATTTTATAATCAGGATAAGCTAATTGGGCAAGATTCGCGTCCCGGTGTACGTAAAATGCCGACTCGGATATAGCAGACCTCTATCGTAATATCTTTTCCCGGCATTGCGCAATTAATCGTTGCGCTGATTCAACCTCACAATTAGCTAGGTGGTATGGTTACGGGACTCTACGACATCGGACGGCGTTGCGGCTTTCGAGCCTCTCTCGCCATTCGCTTCGCAATCGCTCCAAAGAGTCGACCACGGGCCATTGCCTCGACTTTTGAAGTTATACTCGCTGCCCGCTCGCCTTTGTCAACTACCTCGAATACTTTGCCAACTCCGCACTGACGTTGCCCTCGGGGAAAGTGAGACCTCCGTTCCCGGTCCCCACCCGTAAAAATGCATTCGTTTTATTCTACAAGTATACGCGTCGACGCTAGATTTTGGAAATCCATTGCCGCTAACGTGAATAGTAATTTTCGAGCACTTGGTCGAGCGATTTGAATTATTACCTACTGCACAGAAAATAAAGAATTCCGATAACCTTTGTTTGCTGTCTTTCATTCCTTTTTTCGATAAGCCGTAATGAATAATAACGTTAGGTTCGGCGAACCTGAACCTGGATTCGTGTCGGTGATTTTTTCACGATTCTGGAAGATCGGGTATTTCGGAAGGAAATTAGAACGTGACTGAACCAGAAATAATGCTGCTCGTTATAAATTTCTTTCAGGTTCCCTCTCACTTTGTGAAATAATACTTACCTCGTCCCTTTGTTGTTCGATTTTTATGAGTAAAAATATACCGTTCACGTATCGAACGTTTGCGATTCTGCGTCGCTGATCTCGCAACATCGCCTGTAATCCGTACACATATATATATTCCCTTCGTAAACGTTGTCTGCCATATATGAATCATACAACGGTGTGTAAAATCGTCGTATATCCGGGACGCTGTTCTATAACAAAAGGCGTTAAAGAGTCAGGCAAAGAAGGTATATCGAACTCTTACACCGTCCAGCCAAGGTACCTTTAACAGCTCAGTTTGAGCCTCGTCACGCTCGAGCGGTAGAAGTGGATCGAATTCGCGTATTGCAAAAAAAAAGAAACGTGAACCCTGCGGTCAAAGTTCGCCAACAAGGACAACGCTCGTGGTCCCGGCAAAAAGTAGACGAGAGAAAAAAAAAAACAAATTCACGTCAGCATTGTTCGATAACTAATTTGATCGACGATTCCAAACTCGCTGGCAACGGTATCATTTATCTCTAGACGCACTTCGTACCGACTACTTTGCTTTTTCCTTCTATTTTTTTTTTATTTTTTTTTTTTTGGCCAAATTTCGCGATCCATTCAAACGTTCTTATTTGGTACGGACGGGGATGCAATAGCGGCAAGACAAGTCGAGAGCGTATGAATCACTCTCGTATCTGATTAACGGTGATCATTTAAACCCGGTATAGTACCATAGGAGCCAAAGTTTAAAGCACGGTGACTTCGACGATAACATTCAGCGAGACCATGCGGAGGCTTAGGTAGAATGTAGGTGATCACCAGGCTAGCTGGAGGTTGCCAATCGATCGGTGACTAACCACGGGGACCAAGGCCATGACGTTTTGCCTGCACCTATCTACCAGTTACTGGTTCGATAAAGTTTCAACGCACGGTTATTATGCTGAAAGAGTCGCGTGTGTACTTAAGATATATACGTAAGTGTGAAATGGCGTACGTTAATCACAAGTCCTACATGGACGTTGTAAACATCGTCAAGACTTTCGCGACGCATCGAGTTTGTTACGTATTTTGTTTTATTCTCAATTTTTATAACGCAAATATTTACGGAAGAACCGTTTCTGCATAGGATCGGATTCACTCAGCTGCAGCCAATAGACAACGCGATTTTATACCTTTCATTTCGATCGACTCGTATGCCTATTTCTTATTTTTTTATTCAACGTACGAAACAGGATTCGTTTACTTTTCTTTGTCTTAAAATTCATGAAAACCGCGTTGTAAGATGAAAGAAATTAATTTCCCTGATACATAATTATGTTAGTGTGTAAACGGGATAGGGTTACCGGAGTGTTAAGACTGCGATGTGTTTTTTTTCCGCAATTTTAAATTCCTCTCTTTCTCTACTAAGTATTGTAAATTCTAATTTAGTGTTTTATTTCCAACGAAACTTTTACTAATTACCATGCGTTATTAATTAGGAATCGTGTTGGGTAATGAGCGCCGTATCCACAATTCTTAGCAACCTTTCTCAATTCAAAGCGATATGCTTACATTATTACCGTATAGCAGCGAAAGCTGAGACAGTTACTGTAACGAGCTACCTGTGGCCGGAACAGTAAGCCAAACAAACCACCTGTACGACCTCCCGTTTTCAAAAAGCAGACAGAAAACCCTGTCTAATGCTCGATTACCAGGCGTGTATTTTCCATCCTCTCCGACAGAATTTGCAGGGGTTTAAAATTAGCGAATGAATTTTCTTACTTGCCCAATTCGATTGTTCGTAAAGCGTGACGTCCGCGTCGTGAGCGAAAACCACAAAGCGCGGTTGTAAGAAATCGAGAAAAAAGAGAAAGATTCAGCGGTCTCTTCGGAATGATATTGTATTATACTAAGAGCTTATTATACGATACGAATACGATATTCATTGCCTACTTCAGCGAGCGACAGAGTTTCGACGATTCTATACTCGTTTGTGAGACACGTGCGAAATAATATCCATCAACTCGGTTTACTTTTCGTCGCGAAAGTAGAGAGCAGGTTTGAAATTCGTATTGTATGTATAATGCACGCGGCTTCGAAACATGAGATGCAATTCTCTGTAATATAATCGATCGGCAAAGGTTACGCAGAGGGAAATATTTCTTACCTATTATAACTGCAGCGCACGAATAATCGCGACCACATACCTGCATCGATTCCTTTGAACTCCCCGACGCGTCTCGTTCCCGCGGATATCACGGCAATGAGCCGGTATTCTTGACCTGAAAAAAATCAAGAAGAGGAAGAAGAAGAAAATATTCTCTTTCACTTCCCACGCTAACTTTCAATATACTGACCCTGATTTTTGCGATTCCGCAAGCGTCGCCCAACAGATATTTATTTTCGTACCGCGGGGTAACCAGTTGAATAAATATGACGAATCTCCCCAGAGTCTGGAACAAGAGAGGTACCTCCTGAGACGAAGACTGGAGGAAGCTCACGACGAGGGCGAGGTCAGGGCACTGGAGCTGCAGGCCGATTTGGAGGCCCTTCGGAATCAGTTAGAAGAGCAGGGAGAACGTGCGCGACGTGCGGAAAGGGAGCAGGCAACCCTGGTGACGGAATTGGCGGCCCAAAACACGCGGCTTGCCGATCAGCTCCGAGAGGCAAACAAGCAGGAAGAACAGCTCCTAGCCGAGCTAAGGGTCCTCAGGGATAAGTGCGCGCTGAGGAACACCACCCTTCAGGACCATGTCAGCAGCTTGGAGATCCTCAGGGACGAGGTAAGGCCATCATCATGCGGACGCGGAGACTCCGGATCAAGAAAAATTACCCCGCTGAAGTGGGACGTGAATTTGAACCGTTGGTTGGTTTCAGGTACAAATTGTCTCAGCCCAAAGAACCGAACTCGAAAGGAGATCCCTGGAGCTACGGCAGGAAAGGGCGCGAGCTGTTGCCGCCTTGGAAGAAGCCGAGGAGAGAGCCCTCGTCTTGGATAGACTTGGCCACGAAGCTGAGCACAGAGCGAGAACGGCGGAACGGGAGAGGTACGCGGATGGAAAATTAGCCATCATTATTTACCTACTCCGGAAACGGTCCTCTAAGGGCGAAGCGTCGAACACGGACCATGAACATTGGGAATCAAGTTATCGGAGCGTGTTGCGTGTTTAAGTAGAACGCGAAGTGTGAACTAGATGCGGCAAGGAGAACTCAAAACCGGCATGCCTAATTCAAATTTATATCCATGTTAACGAACCGCACGTTAGATGTATTAATGTGACTTGGTTACAGGGACGAGCTCGCCGCTGCATTGGCAGCCCTCGAGGCGGAAAGAAGAGGAAGATCGGGTTCGATACAAAAACCCCCGAGATCACTGCAGGCGGAAATGGAGTGCGAGGAGAGCGGAAGTTCTTTGGGAGAACCCGAGGACCTCAAAGCCGAAGTAACGAGGGCTTGTAAAAGAATGCGAGAACTCTGCGCTCAGCTCAGAAGAGGCGAAGACGACTCTGGCCTTCAGAGCGATTGCGACGAGTCCATGTTGGTCCTGGCGAACGGTGCCGATGCCGAGGTGAGAGATATAAATATGAGCGCGATTAATGTAAACACCGACAATGTTTAGTCGTCGAATTTGAATTCTTGCATCTCGGTTGTTGGTCACCTTTATCTGGGCAAAAAACTGACTATGAATCGAATTGCGATCGCACTGTCTTTGATCATCGACAAGTATAAACAAACGTGATTAATTACCGAGCAAGCTTGGAGCACCGATCTCACCAAAGAAAAAGTGATTCGTGATATATCGAAATGTGATAAATTAGCTGATGGAATTTCACAAGTAAAATGAAGTAAAGAAGCTTTCAATTTCCGCAGGCAAACTGTCCCGGGGCGTTGTCGGAGCTGACGGAGGAGTTGTTCAGACTGGCATTATCCGGACGAGGCGCTCCTGGGGAACTTGGCCTGGCGGTGGAATTGCACAGGGTACGAGAGGAGCTCGAGCATTCGAGAGACCAGCTGAAACAGACGCAAGACGAGCTCAGGCGAAGAGGGGAATCGCTGCTTGAGCTTACGAGCAAGTTGAGCGTATGCGAGGCCGAGCTTCGAGGTGTACGGGAGGAACGAGACAGAGCCAGAGGTGACATTGAGGATTCGGCACTGACCAAGGACGAGGTCCTGGCCCAGGCTTACCAGGTCAGGGACCAAGCTGTCGCCCGGAAGAACAGGGCGGAAGTTGAGCTGGCAAGAACGAGGATCGACGTGCTGCAGGCTAACAGCCAGCTGATGGAGGCTATCCAGCAGAAGATCGAGCTGAGTCAACAGCTCGAACAGTGGCAAATGGACATGCAAGCGCTTTTGGACGAGCAAGTTAGAAGTAAACTGATGCCGTCGAGCGGTCCGGTCAGCGGTAACGGGGACGGTTCGGAGATCGTTGTTCCGGCTAGAAAGAAGCGCAGCACGAGCGCTTCGAAGAAGATTTTCGGACTGTTCTGAAAGTTGTTGGGTTGAGAAATTTCGCCGAAGATCCGCAATCTTCGGCTCGATTTTTTATCATGGGATCAAAATTTTAACGCGAGAACCTATCGCAATGTGATTATATATTATTGGGCGGAGGGCGGAAATATGACGCGGCTCTTTGTCATTATTGCCGCGGCATTTCTTCAGCTGGGAATCTGCGCTTGGATGTTGACGAAGATAAATTATCACCGTTGGTCGTGATTCGCATGAATTAGTTATAGACGGCGTCAATTAGTCGAGCGCATTGGACGTGAACGTGATAAGTTAAAAAGAAAACTTGTTTTTCGAAGATTTTTACGGACTTTGTATAGGCATCTTTGTACCTGCGCTGTTGTTTAATTGCTCGAGATTGATTTTTAACGGTCATTTCACAAGACGTTATAACAAGCTTAGAAGTTTCACTGCAGAGTGCAGACGCTGATCATTCGGGGCAATTAAGGTATCGTAAAATCCTGCACGTTTCACGAAAATTCGACGAGTGGCTTGAAAAAATCTTGCGTAATGCCAATTAGACTTGAAGAAATTACTAGTTAAATTATACCTCGTCGTATAACTCGACATTTCCATCCAACGTTCATACATTCTATTTTACATTACATATATACTTGAACGTATATACTATACAGAAACTACAGATCAAATTTCTGAGGAAAAATCAATTTAACGACTGTACGACAGTTGATGAATTCATGTTCATTCGTCCAAACACTGAATTTTGCCTGAGACACGAAGACCGTCGAGTACACAAGGTATTGATAAGTGGTTCCAGTTTGACGCTATTTACCCAATATGCGAATGGAGTGAGATTGAGTAAACAAAATGATGTCTTAAATTTATTTCTCGTTCAATTTCAAAGAATATCCAGAAGTATATGAGCAAATAATTATAATGACAAGTTCGTAAATACGTGTGTGAGTACAGAATACCTCACATAGCACTGGGGCGTGTCGGCGCAAAGTAAGAACGAACGTGTGTGTAAGGTCACTTTTAAAAAAAGTATCACACGTCGCTTCACACCGATGAGTCAAGATTTCGCCAACGACCCACGCGAAACGTGTTATACTTACTTTCCTTCCTCCCCACGGATACTTTATGCCTATGTCCGTTCGTCCGTCCGTCCCACATGTGCCACTCTTGGGCTTGATTGTGAGTGACAAAATATTTATTTATATATCGAATATAGAAAGAAAGTTACCGGAGATGTGGCCTTTTAGAATTTAAACAAAAGTGCAATAAATCGCATTGATCGAAGTGTTGTTGTAGTGCATTTGAGCGATAAGTAATTCGTTGACACTTAACAAATGTATATGTACAATGTGTTTGACTTCAATCGTATGAATATATATATATATATATATATATATATATATATATATATATATATATATGTGTATATGTATGTATATTCATTTAAATATGTAATGATTGACATAAAATAAGCCTACGTACTTGCAAGATTGTAAGATATTTCGTTACCGAATAAGCGTACGTTATAATACTGCATATTTATTTAATAAAATTGACTGTACAAATGTAAATCGCTGTACCTGTTACACCGCTTATTTCGTGTAATTACATCATCCGGATGCAATGCATAATAACCTTGGTTCGGTGCAACGAAAATATTTGTCGAAACACAGTTGCCTTCGAACTTATACCTATATACATATAATACTCTTCCAACTTTACTTCCGTGAAATGTGCAGACATTTAGGTCTTCTTTTTTAATGATCTTTACAAGTAGTAATCTACCCTGATGTAAGACAATATTGCATATTCGTCATCATTGCAAGGATTAACAGGCTGAAGGCAACACCTGACACAGAAAATTAATATTCATCTAACAAGTCATAAGAGAAGCTTTTTCGTTATAACGATGAGTTATGAAACATTTCGAAACCTGTTACGTCGATGAGCAACACGGGTAGCAATTTTTTTTTTTTTTCGCATGTCAACGATGGTAAGAAAGTTTTCCCACCGAATCATTTTCGCATATGAATTTGGTTGTTATTATCGTTATTAATATTAATAACCGAATTGTCGTTTACTGTCGCACCACCTGTCATATCATTAATTGAGCGCGTTAATATCTCTGTTTATACCGATACCAGGATCAGAATCTCGGGTGAGAGTTGATCGTAAGTTAGGGTGAGCGACCTGGATGTTCATACCCAATTCTTCTTACCACTCAAATTTGAACAAAAAGGTTTGAATGCTGATTTCAGAAGCAATAGCTCTAATAACTCAGTATTAAACGAATTTGCAAAAACTATTTCATATTGCACCAAATTCAAAGGCAGAGAAAGGCAACGCTCGCGTTTTTGGTTTCCCTGCGATAAAATAATACCCTCTGACACGTAATCGGTTTTTGTAACTGATTTTCCACGTCAATTGACGATTTACCGACGGCAGTGTCAGGCGTCTTTTTCATATTGATTTTCTGAGTGAAATAATGTGACATTTTTACAAAGAGCATGTTCTGTAACAATCGCCATCTTCATTTTCATGATCCCAGTTGTATTGAAAGAAATGGATATAATTTTTTTGGTACAAATGAACGGAAAGGGTTCAAATTTTGACGTTGCATCGCTCTTTCGCAGCGGAATTCAGAAAAGTTAATCATGCTCATATAACGAAAAGCTTCGAAGAAACGTGTGGTGTTTTGACACGTGTTACTATTTCCACATTTCCCGCATTTTAGTGACCAAAAAGTGCATAATTGAGATACCTGCCGCAATTCCGAAAAGAATGACGAGTAAAATGAAC
The DNA here is from genome assembly GCF_021901455.1 of Neodiprion lecontei. Lineage (NCBI taxonomy): Eukaryota > Metazoa > Arthropoda > Insecta > Hymenoptera > Diprionidae > Neodiprion > Neodiprion lecontei. The sequence continues at coordinate 34,974,244 of NC_060262.1, forward strand.
TATCGTGAGACAGTTTTCATGCAATATTGAAGTCGCTGAACGAAAACTAGGAATTACAATATTGTTTTAGGTAAAAAATTTTCTCACATGTTCTCGAACGCTCAGCCGTAAGCACAGCTGATCGTACATTTGTAAATTCGTAGAAATCATGCCATTTTTTTGTTTTTGTGTGAAGTTGAAACATATTGCAGTGGTTTTGCTGAGAATTGCACATAGAATGAGGCTGTTTAGCCCTTTTTTGCATTTTATATATGTAGACTTCAATTCTTGGAGAATATACGTCAACATCGAAATGGACTAGGGCACCCCACCATAATCTTACGGTAAATCATCTTTCAAGAAATATTGATGGAACACAATAAAGTAGTTAATCACTGGATTCTGATTACATTCAGTAAAGTATAAACATTTGGCAGCGATACTTGTGATATGTACAAACTTCATATTAGTATAATAGTTATGATAAAAATAATTTCAAGCGACAAAATTAGATACGAATTTTTATGATCCTAGTAAACTCAGGTGCAATTGTATTCCGAAAGCTCAAAACAAATATTGAAATGTCTGAAAATTAAAACGCAGTTCGATAAGTACAAATTGGAAAACCTTTGATGTTGGTGAAAGCGATGATTTATATACTTAATTGACTTCCAGGAGTCCAGGAAACTTCAACATTCACTAACAATAAGTACAAAAGGTATTCTTGATAAAGAAGTACTTAAAAGGAAATGTACAGTTGACATTACTCAACCGAAGGATGAATGCAGATTTGCTCTTTGATCTTTGGTGAACATAAATTTCCGGAACATTTACATCATCCGTACGTTACTGTTTAAACGTTATATATTTATATTTCTGGATGTTACGTCACATATTGCAAGAGTCACGCCGGTTATGCTTCTTCATATGCTTACTTCACGCCTTCCTGCGTTGGAAAAAAAAGAAATCAGACAATTTAATTTTTCTTTTTAGAGTTATACGTTGTATGATTTAACTTCGTAATTCAATTCTAACATTTAACAATCTGATGGGAGTCATAAGAGCTCAGTTCATACTGATTAAATAGACCGCAAGATTTTGTTGCAAGCATTGTAAAACTTATTGTGTCACAATTATTTCAATAACATTTTTCCTAGCTCGGTAGCTTGCAGGGTTTTTCAAAATTGTACCTTTGAAATCAGATCGGTTGAAAAGCTATTAGAAATAATATTCAAGAGGCAAGAATTTTGTTTCCACAGATATTCGTTGATGAAAATTTGAATAATAGAGATTATGTTGCGTTTCCAAGACTAAATTACAATTTTACAATAGTGCCGATTCGAGGATCTAATAAATAAAGCTTGGAATCACTTGATATTAAAAAACACATTTAAGATCTATTGCATTGTCACTAGAATTTTGCTTTTTCATGAGAAATGCGTTATTCTTTCTCGTTCCACACCTCCACAATACCCTGAATAATTGAAAAATTCCCTGACTTCTGAATGACGAAATTGTGGTGTGTCAACCCAAATGACCCTACAGTTATGTTTTAGTAAGCGGTTAATCCACTCATTGGAACCGAATTTAACATTCAAATCATTGTCTTCGTCTGATTGCAAGTCATAAACCTAGAACCATAGTAAAAGCATTGAGGTATATTACGTCGCAATGCATAGCACTAAACATGCTGTAATTTGGCTTTAGTATCGAAATACTTGCTTGTAAACATGACTCATTATTTACTTACAACAAAATCCTTTACAATGAGGGGAAATATAAATAAAATTGTGTTTATTCGAATGTTTTCAACGCCACACGGAGAATTGTATTATTTTAAAGTAGAAGAATTTTAGAACAAAGTAAGAATGAAACTTACCGGCCAACCGCACCTTTCCTTTAACTTATCTCTGAAAGATCTCATTTCTTCCATCAACGAAAATTAAACCTGTAAATTATTAAAATTCTGTTGGGCTTTTTCTTTGTTCAGTAATGGATTTATCGTGTTGAAGGGTACATCATTTCCCATATGGCTTCTTCCACATCGGATTCTGAATAATTTCAAGATCCAAAAGAGCAATATTGCTGCTAAGAGAACAGCAACTGCAATTAATCTAAGCTCATCAAGATTCCAGCCAGCTCCAGGTTCTTTAAGCTTCTTATAACAAGCTGCAATTAAGACAGTCAGATTTATCAATTGTATCAATTCCCGGTGAGCATAATAACATCAATATCTCACGTAGGTCGAGCCTCCCAATCGTGGCATAATTTTTCCATTGTGTCGGGTTAAACAGTAAATTACTACATCCTGGTATACTCCGCTTGTACGTTTGTGACAATTCCAAAAAGTAACAAACGTCTCCTTCTTTCAGCCCTTCCCATACGACCTTAACGCGCCAGGCACCTTTTGTTAGATTCTGATGTTCCATCTGTGTACATTAATTGTTTCATTTTGATTTTAAAATCCCGGATAATGATATGGGAAACTGGATGAGACGATATTATTTTTTGAGGAATATATAACACTTACTGGCCACGAAAGGTTAAGGTTTGTGTGATTGTACTCGCATCCAAAAGTCAAATTTGCCACCTGTTGCATCGTAAAAAGTATTAAATATACGTGTATATCTGATGTCTTATTTGACAGAAGGAATAGACATCGTATACAATTATCAACACATCGATTGTCATGATGTAACATTCGACATATGTACGGACCCTCAGATTGATCGTAACACATTCAAGGCCGCCGACAGTATCTTTTCCCCATGTCAAACACATAGCAGCAGACTACAACAGTGATCTTGAATGTATCAGAATCAATCTAAGGGTCTGTACAATGTACGTCGGAGTAGTCGTACGTTACCATGCTCACGTGGCAGATCTGCGACGCCGGTGATGTGGTCACACTAAAATCACTCGCTTTTTTAAACTTTTCTTCATCAATTTCCCACAACTTGAGATTCATTTCGATACAAGTTGTTGGTATGATCAAGTTAAAGGGTAATATTCGACTCCTGAAAATAACATTATTAGAGTGGCTTTTCCAAATTCATAGATTCTTCAGTGCAATCAGAAACAAGAATCGAAAATGAAGGGTGTATTGTGTAAAACTAGAAGTATGCCAGAAATAATTTTTAATCACAAGAAGAATTCCTGTTTCAAATTTGTGTCAATGAATACTTAAGATGAATACTAAACGTAACATAGATCGATGCAATAGGTACACCGAATAGGTGTAGTATTCGTCCCATATTGAGAAGTTAATATCACTTGCCGCTGATTATGTTAGACTTTGTAAAATTACAATGCCGAAAGTTTTTTCAAGTCAGTACGTAATTTTCGCAGTGAATTTATCCACAAGAAATAACAGTCAATAATTCAACCAACTAGGCACATTAAGAGGAGAGGACACCCATCTTTTCAAATACGCACGCCTTAGTGTTATGGGAGCGATAAATCGATTTTTTTGCAAAGAATACGATTGTGATAAAATGAGAATTATAAAAAAAAATATTAATCGCTTTGGAATTTTTTTTTCTGCCAAATTTGAGTATTGTAAAATCCATCTGCAGAAGTTTAAAGAACACAGATTTACATTTGGTAAAAAATACAAGACTCAGAAAAACAATTTTTACCATTTTTGAAGCATGTTTTTCGAAAAAAGAAAATCCTTTTCAGCTTGAATAGTACTCTAAAGATCTATTTTCATAAGATTTGACGATACTCCAATTTGGTTGCGGAAAAAAAAATTCGAAAAGGGTTAAATTTTTTTTTTTTGTTTCAATCATTTTCTCTTTATCTCCAACGAATTCCACGCAAAAAACAGCACAAGAAATAAATTTACCGTCCCTCTAACACTAAGACGTCATGTACCTGAAAAGTTAGGTGTTGAACAGATAAATTGAAGCTCACGTTTCAATAACCGCATTTGAAACATTTTCAAACTGGCATCTCACGGTTGGATCACGGACAGGATACGTGGTATTGTAAAAATATGGACCCCACAACCAACTTTTTTCTTCTCTATTTGTCATGACAAAATAATAACAGCCAGTAAATATATCGATAAATGTACCATTAGCAGGCACACCTTTCTGAAATAGAAAGATATGTTGAAAGAAAAACAAAATACAAACCAAAGAACCTAAGATCTTGTACTAATGACTTGTTGTCTACAATGAGCGTTTAAATTAATATCGACTGTTACATATACAGCTACTCAACCTAAATTACCCACTTTTATAGACAATGATGAGTCCTTTTTGTTAGGCATATTTTGCAACAGATTAAAATCTTTTCTAGGATCACAAGGACATTCCTTTTTATTCTTCACATGTGGTTTCGCTAGTAGAGTAAGTTTGAAATTTTCTCGTGGCTTTGATACCTTCCAATCAATTCCTTAAGACAAATATAAAAATAACAAATTTTATCACTATATGAGATGAAACATGTCAATAGTGAATCATTAATCAAGATATAATTCGTATATTCGCCAATACGAGTGGCAATTATCTACTAAAAAAAATGTCTTACCAGTAAAATCAGGAAAATCTTGGAATAGTGTGGACCGTTGGTGTTGAAGCCAACTAGGTGGCTGAGATGTCTTGGATTCATAGTCACACTGATTATTTAGGCTCGGCTTTGCCAAACTGAATTGATTGTCAATTTTAAGATTCACACACTTACGATGTGGTGGACTGAAGTTCCACTCTCGCCAAGTCTAAAACAAGTAATCACGTCTGTACAGAAATATTTATAAATTTGGTCGTTACAGCTGTTGGCAAAAACGAATTACGGAAAAATATTTCACATCCCTGACAACCTATTAGATGCAGTATGAAATTGATTTGACCATAATTTATATACCCGATATCATGATAAATTACTGAAAAGTAGAAATACTAGAGAACTATACTGCATCTGAAAATTGTCATCTTGTGACACAACTATTGGATATAAACTTAGTAAATAGAATTTATAAATTAAAATGTAAATAATACGTTATTTTGTCCGGTTTCGTTGCCGCATTCTACATCGACGCACAAACGAAGAATTATCCAAAAAATCCAAATAAAAATAGTCAAATTTCTCTCACTCATGTTTCCTTCACGTCGGAACAGCAACTGAACCTTCAGAACTGTATCGTACTGAATATTTATCATTTTTCCGCCAACGACTACGAGGAAATTCATGGTGTACAATGAAACCTGGTTTGTCCGACCTTCGATCAACCAAGTTTCACAATATGAGGCAACGGACTTATTCGAACACTGTAACATCGAGGTGTGTGATCGAATACAGTACGCATATGCCGTACGTGCGAAGTATTTTGCGATTGCTACTTTGTTGCTTATATGTAGCAACAATGCTTTGTTCCCCAGAGATTGATCTACGTTCCTTAGAGTTTCACTTTCATGTACCTTTGTGTTTAAATTTCATTCTACCATATCAAATTCGTAAAAAATCATTCAAATCTTCACATTTTTCATTTCTTCCGTGTTATGCCAGTTTTCGCTTATCCGAGATACCTCCTCCCCACGTTACCTCGGATAAACGAGGTTTTTCTCTACGGTGAAATTTCAGGACTAGAAATATTGTCCGTTATTGAGGAGTGTCCGATATTCAGAACAATATTAACGTGTAAATCATGCTTCTGGAAATTTTTAGATATTTTTACGACATTTCGGTACGTTGTAAAACGAGTTGGGTTTAGGCGCGCGGAATATATCTAATTTTGGAACGGACGTTATGAAATAAAAAAATAGGATATACGTATATCGAATTGCTTCACCGGTATCAGCTCCAGATTATGGAGATTTTTTTATCCAGATAAGGTCGGCGTTTTTTGGATTTCAACCTTCTTAAATCTTCTTTATACACAAACAAAAAAAGAAAAACAAGAAGTAGAATGAGATCATTGGTTTTGAGAATCGAACACCAGATATCATTTTTCATACATCCGTTCCGAAATGTCGTACGTGTGTTAGCACGCATATGATCGACATGTGTACGTGCTGAAGTCAACGTCAAGTCAATGGACCACGGCGGTGAGGCAGGGAAGCCGATAATATTTCGAGAGCCAGACATAAACATTGAGATTAAACGGGTGACGAATCGAATGCGGTGGGTCTAGAGAGCGGGTGTCAAAGGGACATTACGCAACGACGCCTCGGAGAGTTCACACCGATTGAATACCGTGCATATCGAGCATTACTATACTTACGCGGTTGCAAAGCTTCAATATACTTGTATTCACACATTTAACGTAGAATTTTAAGAAGTATTCCATTGAATATTACAATGTACATTTAATACGATTGACATTGTAATGTATTCGAAAGATAGCTTCGTTATCCTATATATATTATTTCCTACAGTGCAAAGTGTGTCAAAGACGATGGGGAATTTTTTGTTTTACATGTTCACGCAAAACTTCGACGATAAATCAAAAGAACTGGTATTTGGGCTTGTGGTCTCATTTTCATTTTTGAAAGACGCTAATCAATATCTCGATATACAGGAAACTCGATTATAGGTTATAAAGTAAGAATTTCAATTAATAAACTGTAAACAAGTTGTAAATTGAACATTTGATCGTACCCATGATCGCGCCATATGAGGCATGCCGATAATAGAAGATTCGTATTCAACGCGTACACGTGATCCGTCACTGCTTTATTAGCATTCCTATTGGTCAAGAAGTCGGCAGCAAAATGCTGTGATTGCTTCGTGGTATTTTCCTGCTCGTGAAAACCTAGTCTAGATCAACGCCAACGAGAAGTGAATACGAAAATGTAGTAAGCAGTGTACATGCGTTTTACTGTTTTAATTATGTTTCATAAGGCTCTCTCTGCCAAACTCTAACAATAAACCAAATCTGACACCCGTTGAAAACGCGTTCTCACTGGGCACTGGCGGGAAGGCGAAAAACGAAACTGTCAGGATCATGGTGGCAGTGTGGTGCTGCGTCGGTAAGTATGTGACTTATAATATCGATATATGCGTCGTACAGATTGTCGTGAGAATGGTGATAGTGACAGCAGCGCAACACGAGCTGATATAGTCAAAAGTCAAGAGTAACGAGATATGATGTGATAATGTACGTAAATTTACTTCAAAAAACAAAATATGCATCTGCTACATCTGGTTGATTATTAAACTTGTGTACTTCCTCTCTGGCAATACCATTGCGTTTGGAAAAGTCCGTTGTTGATATTAGGTGCATCGCAAAAATGGCGGATCGTCTAACCCAATTGCAAGACACCATAAATCAAGTAAGCTTGCCGTAAAATCAATTAGCCGGCAAACTCATCACGATAATTCGATATTATTATCCTTACAGCAAGCTGAACACTTCTGCAACAGTGTTGGGATCTTGCAACAATATTCTATGCCTACTAAATTTCCGGGATTTGATAGAATTGGAACGCCACAACCTCATCAGACACAGGAAGGTGAGTTTCAGTAATCATTGTTTGTGATCATTCAGTTCACAAAGCATATTTTGGTTTGACTTTTTTAGAATATGCGACTCTATTTGCTACGCTGATCGCCCGATGCGCCAAAGATATTGATACATTGATAGAAAGCCTTCCGAGTGAAGATTCTTCTCAGGAACTTCAAGTAGCTAGTCTGAGCAGACTTGAACAAGAAAATCAAGATGCTGCGGAACAGCTAGAAGAAACTGTCAGACAGGGTGAAGCTTTGCTTCAAAGAATTCAAGCAGCCCTCCAAGACATTGCGCAGAGTCAGCTGGACATGCAAAATCCTGCTGCTCCCACAATTATCAATACAAATTTAAATCCTCATATTAATTTTAAACAGGAAAACTTTGGTACTATCAATACAATTCCTTCAAGTAATTCACATCAACCACCAGATCCATCGCCGAACTCTATGAGCCAGTGATATGAATTTTGTCCGATTTACATTTAAGAAACTTTAGCCATTATCAAATAAACATTTTTCTAAATGCCTAAGCAGAGCTTATTCATTCTAGACATATCTTTTAAGAGAGAAATCTCTCAAGAGAAGCAGTATCATTAAACAGATCGCTAACTAAAAAAATCTTGGTGACTAATGTCACAAGATTGGAAAAGAAAAATATAGATACATGTTCATAAAGTTCTGTAAATTCATTCAGGTAAAAATGGTTAGATAATTTACTAGAGTTTCATGATCAAAATGTTCGGCAACAAGAAATAAATTTCGAATAAAACATACCATTTTCCATTGGCTTTTTATAAAATGTTTACATGGGACTTTATTTACAAAAATATGAGAAGGGTGTGGTTGATTGAAGGGGGATGAACAGTAAGGTGACAAGAAATTAATTGAGCGTACCCCGACATTGGGGTGCGCCACACAGACACGGAATTTTATCATCCTCCAACGGAAACTTATAATCATAAGTAATTTCTTCGTTCACACCAATTGGTTGCTTGCTGTAGATCACAATCTTCTTCTGGCTTTCAATTGTTATTACTTTAGCATAACAATTCGGCTGTAACAAATCATTTACCATTATATTGCTTTGCAATAATTTAGAACTGAAGATAGTAGAAAAGCAAATTGAATTCCAAAGTCTTAAAGACTTAATCATCCATAAAGTGTCAACTATTCAAGCGAATACACTTAAAAATTAGGTATAGTTCAAGTAACAAATTGAACTCACGTTGCAGCTGTGATTAATGAATCTTGCCAAGTTACCACATTTCGTCGCATCGATAATAGTGTCAAGATCAATACGAAACAGATAAGAGCTACCAATGCCTGTAGCCTCGTACTGAGTTTCACGTAGATCTGCGACCACTGGTCTCACCATCTGTCCAACATATTCTATCACCATTTCATCAGCAGCGATTGGTTCCATTGCGAAAAGACCCCAATCGTGAATACCGGATTTGGCGAATTTCAGTTGCTTCTTTCGGAACTAAGTAATAAGAAAGCCATTCAAAACTGAGTCACAATGTTCCACATAAAATACATGATAATCTGATTGACAGATGTAATGATACTCCAATCAATATTACCTTGAGCTGATTGAACTTCAGTAAATCACTGTCAGTGTCAATGCCAAAAGCTGTTAATAACCGCCGCTGATTACTTCTCGCCTCCCGTGATAAGGCCTGCATTTTTCCAGTTAATGCCTTAGCCTTTGTTTTTGGGCCATTCATTGTGCCGTCACCACCCAAATATGGTCCAGTACTATCCTCTATGTCATTACTGCGCTGTATGCTTTGAGCATAGTGATGCTAAAAATGAGAAAATAAAACAAAGATAACATAACTTTCTCTGCAAGAAATATAGTAACACAAACTTACTTTGTGTTTGGCTTTTTCGCGTATATCAACTTTGTAGTAGCCTTCTGTCCGAGCGCTTCCTGTAGAATGTAATCGTAACTCGTCTCGTTTTTTCCTTTTAGCAGGACTTGGAATATCCGTTGCAGGATGGTCAACCCAATGGGTGTCATTCAGCCAGTATCCTTGGTTGTCATCTGCCAGCAAAGCTTCGTAGCTTCTCCTCAAATATTCAACATCTTCTGCATCTATTCCTTTTGTTAGAAATTCATAAAGCACTCCCATTTCGCTCATTAGATCCCGTTCCTTGTACGTTTTAAGTGGTTCCTCGAACTTTCGTGGTAACGGTTCATACGCGAACTCATTTTCGATGTTTTCTTTCTCTTTTTCATGGTTTTGGTGTGTATGGAGTTTGGAATATTTGGGATATTTCTTTTTAGCAGTCTTATCAGACTTCTCTTTCAGTTTCTCCAATTTTGGTGGCTTCGTAAGTTTCGGTTTAACAGGTACAGGTAGACTGGAAACTCGGGAATCGGATATGGAAGGTTGTGGTGGTGCTGGCGGAAGTGAATACGAGTGCTCCATGTAAACTTGAGATGCCTGAGAGCCAGGAGAACTTGGACTGTGCTGACCATTCAGACGCAAATCTGTCTCTGCTTGGAATCTATTAAAAAAAAAAAAAGAATGCATCATGGTGATGAACACAATGAATTGATCAAAAGACAGGGCTATCCGTTTGGCCAAAAAACATTGAAATAACTTCTGTAGCTCGATTAGAAAAAAATAACTATAACTTAAATACTGCAAATTTAGTATTGCACATTGATTTCATTAATCTGTTAGTATTTCATTTTTAACAACATACCGTATCCTCCTTATTTCCAGGCTTTCCTCTTCCGAATCTGTCGTAGGTATTTCACTGAACATATCAATTTTCTCAGAATCTTTCAATATCGGTTCATTGTTTATGTATTTATCCGGCAATGTTTGTAGAGTTCGGATAATATTTGGTTGTAAAGGACCTGGACTCTTGTGTCTTATGATATTGTCTTGTCCAGCCAAAGCCATAAGTGCCTCAGCAGCAGAACTTTCCATTTTCTGAATGTCTCGATTTTCCTCTTTAATTGGCGACGTAGTAACAATTTCTGGCTTAACTGTCTTCTGGGGTTGTACCGGCAATTCGGGTCTCGATTTGTCAACATGAACATCAGATGTTGCGAGTTGATCCACTCTTCGCTCCACTTCTATTTCATCTGTCCTTAATCTACTTTCGTCTTTGGTTTCTCTATCCATGATCGGTGAAGAAATTGGGCTTATTTCGTTATCGTGCTGGGGGAATTGATCCAAATCTTGGTCTTGTAGCCGTAGACTAGGTACAGGTGTCTCACTTCTGGTTGGTGTCGGACAATCCAAGGATCTCTGAATTGCTAATTCCATTAAAATATCAGGATCTTCACTGTTGCATGCTAGCGGACGATTATCGGACATTCGGGCATCGCTATCCTGTTGACGAAGTGATTTTTTAAAATTAATTTCACGTCATCCAACAAGGTTACATTCAAATCGACCAATTTTTGTTCAAATACCTCCTGGGAAGCACTAGAAGTTTCTTCCTCATCCGAGCTTTCGCTGGAACTACTACTGGATTCACTGCTGCTGGATTGTGCGCTCGAGGTACTACTGTGTGATGACGAAGATGAAGAGGCAGTGCCGATAGAGGGAGGACGTCTTTTTGCTTTCTGCGCCGACTGTAGGTCCAAATCACTGTCACTGTCAATAATTTCAGGATCCACATGGTCAGATTGTCGACTGTCTTCATCTTGTGGTAAAGGACTTGGTGCCTTGATCTTCCGCTGTGAATAATATCATAAATTAGTATAAACGATTTCTTGGTAACACCAAGGTGTATGTATCTATAGCAAAAAATGTTGAACACCTACCCTGAAGGATGGCATCTTAGGCATACTAGCTCTAATACCCAATCCAAACCCATCATAATTAAGTCCCAGTGGAGTTCCTTGTTCTAAAATAGACGAAAGTCCCTGTGGCTTGGATGGTTCTTCCTTGACAGCATTATTACTCATGATTTCATCAGTACTTTGCGTCTTCTGAGTTTTCTTCTCATCCCACCAAACCTCGAACAACTTGAACGCTGTATTTTCAATCATCTTCTTATTAAAATCTCTCTTCAAGATTTGTTTTAGCTCAGTAACAACTCTGTTGAGTACTCCATTGATCGTAGGGCCCTTAATAAAGTAAAAGAGATTGTAAAAATACATCTTTGCATTTTTGCGACCTCTGAATCAATTCCTACATTTGAATTCACCACAGATTCAGATGGTTTTAAGTATGGTATTTTATCAAACTTTATTTTTAACCAACCTGTGGATTATCCTTGGTAATATTGTGGTTGGCTAATGCCTGCAGTCTGGATTGCAATGTGGGATAGTAGGCAGTTCCTTGAGGTGCACCGACACCCCCAGTAACGGAATTTGTTGATGGCTGGTAATGATGATTTGGTAAATAGGGTGTTCCATATGGATAAGGGTACTGTGCTGGTTTTGGCCAATGATACACATCTGCCGATGCTGGATACTGCGCTAGATGTCCGGGATAACTAGCTCCCGAGTACAACTGATTCTGTGGTTCAGTTTGAGCTACAACCTGCCACAATATCATAAAAGACTTGTTAAATTGTTAATCGATTTACCGTGTCAGTGTATTTGTTTTACAGATTGAGGGAGCTTCTATCAATTTTAAATATTTGCATTAAAATACGTAATTAGAACTGTTACTTGTATAGATTTGGGGCCAATTTACCTCTTCAATCTTCTCATCTCCAGAGCTTAAACTGCTCAAGGACATCCTATCGTCATCCGGAGGTGGTGGAGGAGGAGGTTCCTTGGGTGGTTCTGGTTCCATATCATCAGGGGCAGGACTATAACTACCTAACAAAGCTTCGTCTTCGCTAGAGCTAATCACACTTCCTAATTCTTCGTCAACGGAGAACTGATTAATATTGTTTTCATGTGTTTTTCGTCTTTCTTTATTACGTTCTAAGATCTTTTCAAAACAGGACTTATACATGTCGGATGAAAGGAACGGGCTAGGTGGTTCGGAGAGCATTTCTTCATCTGGTTGAAGAGATCTTTTATCATCTTCAGAATCGCTTCCAAACTGTAAGAATGGTGGAGCCATACCTCCGGCTTTGTCCTTTAAAAGCATGGCGATTCTGGTATCTAAATCTAAAGTTTTTCCAGAATTGTCCACTGGAGAATTTCTTGAAGAATTTTTTGTCGTAATTGGTAGACTCTCTTTCTCTTTCTTAGGCATGTGATGCGTTTGCGTACTTTTTAACAAAGTAGAAGTTTTTGCATCTGGAATTAGACTTGGAGTATCGATACCCACATTATGCTGGACTGCTGGCCACACGGGTGTAGCTGAGTATCCTGCGGGACCAGCACTGGGTCCAGTAGCTCCCCACCACAAGTTAGAATTTTGTTGCATTGATATAGATTGCGTAACACTTGGTGGCATGCTTGCGACGTAACTGTTGGATGCTTGGTGATGATAACTGGAATAATATTGAGGGTAATCATAGCTCGCCGCTGGTGTAGAATTCTGTGAATAGGTACTGGAATAATTGAGTTCACTCGGCGCTGTGCCATAGCCCAAATCACTACCAGTGCTACCACCAGGGGTTGGATAATCTCTAAATTTACTGAATCTTGAATTTTCAATATAAGGATCCCTTGTCTTTTCGATGCTTTGAGTGCTCTTTTTAACAGGTCTATACTCCTCCCTGTCTTCAGGTGGTGCCTTTTCAATTGGTGTTTGTTTTTCAGATTCAACCTCCAGCTTCACTTCTTTTTCAACTTTCTTCTCTGGCTTCTTTTCAGTCGTCAAATCCTCATATATCTTTTTACACTCGTCACCAAACGGGTCCAAGAATACCCTCAATACCTTTCCCATTACAGAAGTGTTATTTAACTTCTCTACACAAGCTTTAGAAGCCTTTGTTGTCTCAAATATAACCCTAGCAATTCCTAGATGTTTGTTAGTCAACGGATGGTAATAAATAGTCAACTCTTCAATCAAACCAAATTTGTGTACCATATCCGTTAGAAAACCTCTATCAATATTGTCATTAAGATGGCAAAATGTAACCTCCAGCGGCGGCGGCTCCCCGCAATAATTAGAATCTATTTTGAATCGTGGTACAGGTAAGTCCAGCTGTTCTAATCTCGTCCATATTCTCGTCAACTGCGATCTTGGATCTCGAAGTTGAACTGGAGGATACGTCGGATCTCCAGGAACAATTCCATCGTAACGGTATAACTTGGAGGCACCTTTTACAAGGAAGGGATCGACGAGCAGTTTGTAGTTCCTCAGTTTCTGAGCAGCTTGACCAGTGGCTGCCTCCTTTTGAGGATGTGCGCCATGCGTATGACCATGCTTTGACGATTGATTGGAGTTTTGTGACGAACTTTGCGAGGTTCCATGGCCGTGATGGTGATGCGAATGTCCGTGCCCGTGTCCATGCCTCTCCATTCCGTTCATCGCCTCCAGGCATCATCCATTCAGATAAAATTCTAGCCCAGAATTCTAAATAAATATTTTTCCATGGATATGTTCGACAGTTGAATAACTTGGTAGTTTGAAATGTATTTCAAGTACCTAAGAAAAAGCTGGAGCCAATGGTTCAAACAAGTTTAAAAGGTTATTTTTGAGACCCAATTTGACAAAAGTTCGGTGTCTTCAATTTGGCAAAAAGGTGATCAAAGCAAACGTTTTAAAGCCTGGAATAGTCAGTTCAACGATGTCTGGAGAATTCCGATTATAAGGGTGAATAGTGGTCCGAAATTGGTGCAGGATAACATCAAAGCCAGGCAAACATAACCTAAAATGGTTATGATCGAAGATGTTTGACCGTTCTCGGGAATTCGTACTCGTAGACTTTTCTTCCTGTAAGAATCTTCACTCTGGCATGTTTTTGATTGTTGAGTAAATGCAAAATTAGTACAATTACAAGTTTTTTTTTGTGTGTAAACCCAACCTCGATCAGTCGTTCATGTAGGACTTCGATTTTTCTTCATACTCGGCACATCTTAGACATCTCCTTCGTGTTTCTTGACGCTCCTCGATTTCGTCGTCGTCTTTTTAATCAGGGAGAACCCTTGCTTGGCTCCCTTGATATTTCTTTTCTTCAAAAATTCTCCCTTTTTTACTACAGCCCCTTCCGACACGCTTAGCGCAAAGGCACTTCGAGATTGACTGTCCACACAACGCTCTACACTCAGATTGAGTTAACCATTGCAAAATAAACCTCGAACATTTGTTATCGGAACGTAGACGACTATTACCAACGTTTATAACTCTCTTTTCTTTAGTGAAAATCTCGGCTTTGCAATATCGCAATCATCACTGTTTGTCTCGCGATACGAAAAGCGATGCGTGTATTTCTGGATGACGCCATCCTTGTCGCGCAATGATAATCATCAATGAAGGAATCTATGTTAGAATTAGAAATAACCGCGAGCATCGCTATTTTCATTGCTCGATGTAATTACTTAGCCATTCGACGATATCATTTTATTGATATATGAATAACTTATTTGCGTTGATACCCGAGAACAATGCGCAAAAAAAGTAGTTTTACGAGGGAGGAGGCAATAGCCCGACCCGATTCGTTTATCCCATATCCTCTTCCGTCGGGAGACGTATAGTTTCCCTGAATCTTTTATAAAATACCTGATAGCTCGGTGAATGCTTGGCATTACGTTAAGCAGCCAGATATCTGCATTAAACAATTGTAATTTTGCGTTGAATAATCGTCGAAAAACTTGCCGACGGACGATGAATGGCATTAATCCACGCATTGGTCAGTTATGTCCTAGTGGAATTTTTAAATACCATTTCGGCCAATGGCTGCGTTGATTTGATAAGAAACTGAGGTGGCACGCATGCGTCGGTAATCGTGTGCAGGCCCAAGTGCATCATGGTTTTCTCATCGACGGCCATTTATATCACAAAGCCGAGACTTCAGTTCGCTTGAGAAAAGGTGCCTGAAATCATTGAATTCAATTGAATTTACAATTGTTGCGAAATTATAACAGACGCGTGTTACCTATGCTTTTGTTTTAGGCACAATGTCAATCTTCTCAAGCTTTCTCACTCGTCACCTGCCAACGGTTGTTGCCTCCGACGAGGAGCTCGTTGATCCGCAAAAGCAACTCAAGGTATATCACAGGACTTCGCTTTAATAATTATTACATAACTGACATGAATTTATACATTTAGATACTCTAAACATCTACCTTTGTAAATTCAATCATACGTATATCATTACGTTCTTCCGACTTATCGTGTTATTCTGATTAAAACTGCAATTCTTCACTTAACGTTCACCACTAATTAGGCGGTATAACATTTCATTTTTGCTTTTCACTATAAGCATAAAAGGTCTATTTCGATTGCATTACCTTTATTAGTTGGTAAAATGGAAACGTCCACCTTAATGGTTAATGCATCAGATTTTCCTAATTAAATACTGAATCATGAGTGTGTAGGTTAGAAAGGTTAACTTCTGCAGTGACAATTTGATTGAAATTAAATCATGTTTTCTGTATTAACATCTGTTGTAAAACGTAATGAGATTACGTGATAGCCAAAAAAAATCATAATTTACCACTTTTTCCATGCTAGTCAGTAGAATAAACTTTTAGAGAATATTGTATCTGATTCAATTTTCTGATTTGCAGGAAGAATGTGGAAATCTGCCGAAGTGCGCGAGCCTACAAGAAAAATTGACCACGTGTAATGATCGAGTGAATTCGAGAACAAAGACAGCAGAAATTTGTGTAGAAGAGCTCTTTGATTACTTGCACTGTGTAGATCACTGTGTGGCTAAGACCCTCTTCTCAAAACTCAAGTAATCAGTGCAATAGTGTTCAAGTTAATCATGAGAATATTAACTTACTCTTGCATTAAACTTAGTTCAATTTGTCATGTTGTAAATACAGTTAAATATTATGAATGAAAAAATAAATTAAAACCATAAAATAGAATGGTATTACATTAATATTCTACATAATTCTGAATATACTATCATAATTTTAAGTGGCTAAATATCTCTCTTTGTTGCCCTGAAACGATATATCTCAGATTTATGGTTGTTTCAAAATATAATACTTCGCATGAATAAGTTATTTGGTACCAACTTGCATTACAAATTTGCTGTGCTCACTTTGCCAATGAGTTCAAATCACAGCTACAATAAAGATATTTTGTGAGCTGAATTTATTTTGGAAGTGATGAAAGTTATCTTTAGTTCCCTTAATCATTTGCAAAGTAAAAGAAGTTTTTAACCCAAATTCACGTATATACTTTCTTATAAAGAACACAGCTTTCTTGTTAGGGAGGAGGTATATACACATCACAGGTTTCTGATCATTGTGAGATGTAAAATATCATTAGTCCTAACCATCTGAATAACCTTCATATTTTACAACTGGTAATATGGCATTAACCATTAAAAATAAATTGCAATAAGACTGACTCATCCACTGAATATAATGTCTGACTAAGACTAAAAACAAAGGCCAAAAAACTATCGTGTATACGATCCTCGAACCACAAATACTTCCTGATTTAAATTATTACCAAGATGTAAATAATTAAGTATGGATTATGACAAAGAGAGATAACGTGATGTATCTGAGTTATTTACTAAACAGTTATGATCCATTACCATTTACTGACCAATTATAGGTTTATGGATAAAAGTAGTTTTTCTGACAATGATATGAGAGTTGACCAAGTTTACAGCAAAGTGATGAGATGGGAGGAAGCTGTGTAACACGTCACTCACAAGAGTGGGCGGAACGCCTGATTCTAATTAGTACAAACTGTACAGTGTCCCGCAGAAGTAGAAAACCAGTGTTGACTTAATTTACTTTACACGTTATACATTGTAAATAAGTTCTTTTCACGTCTGTAACAATTATTGTGAAAAGAACTATAAACAATCTTCAAAGATATTAATTAGACCTTATTTTAGCAACAATTAATTTTGGTCACTACGCTAAGATGCCAGAAATACTGAAGGTTTTGCTCATTCTTCCATGTATGTAAAAGACATACATTTACTCATAACTATATTATTTCTGGGTTTTAAATAATGAAATTTAGCTTTATCTACACAAAGTTTTGGAATAACGATTTGAATTTCTATAACATTTCGTTTGGATTACAAAGAAATGTGGCATATATACTACAAATCTTGATGACACACCTACCAGGTTTTTCGCATACTTTCTAGGTTTCATTGTAATGACAGCCTCAGAAGGCATCATGTGCTACAAATGCACCCCAACAAAGGAATTTAATTCTCAGAGATCTTTGGCATGCTCTCAGTTCGATCGAAGTCAGCGGTTCAAGGTTTACTGTCCAAAATCTACGTTCTGTATGAATAAAACTTATTCTGTTCCTCTACTGCACGGACGTAAGTACTATTAGAGTTAATGATATGAAGGCGAAGGATATATTACTTTAAAAATTTTAAACTCGAATTTTCTGAACTTTTCAGAAATTGAAACATTGAGCGGGACTGCGCTCCACAGAGAGAAGTATCTTACTACTGGAATGATTCGAAATGGAATAGTGAAGAACGAGTAGTAAGCTCCGCTTACAATGAAAGGTGTTCCATGTTTGAAGATACGGGCAGGCCTGGTAAACCTGCAGAATATTGTTACTGTGGGTCAGATTCATGCAATGCATAACTGATTGCAGGAGATATTAACGATATGCAACGACTGTGTGATTACTTGAACTCAGTACTACTACTAGGGAGGGACGTTCTTCTGCTGTAAATGTTGAATGATTCATTGCTTTTTCAAACATGGGATAGCAAAATATCTGGTTACAGCACAACTTGCACTGCATAGCCCACGGTGTGGTTAAAATTCTTTTTAAATCTCAAGTAACTAATGGAATAACGATTGAATTAATCATAAAAATATTATGTTACACTTGTGTTATACTTATTGTTAGTTTAATTTGTCAGGTTATAATTACCGACGAATATTAAGATTGAAAAACTTAATTAAATGAGAAACAAAATGGGATTAAGTTAATTATTCCACAAAAGTACAAAAATTACTAACATAATTTTATTGATACAACAAATTAACATTCTTATATTTTAAATACCACTAGTGGTAAATAATCTCTCGTTGTTACCTTGGAATGATATATTTCAAATTTCTGTTTATTTTAAAATATGACTGCATGAGAGTGAATTATTCTGTACCAACTTGCAGTACGTCAAAACACACACCGCAAACTCGTACTGGTTTGTTCAATCCAAATTTCAGTATTGGTACATCCTGACCAGAGCATTTGCTACACAATATCCGTCCACAATGACGACTAAAAAATAAATAAGGGTATGGAATCAAATATTGTTGCACTATTATTGAGGGAGGAATGCTTTTTAAATCAGTGCGTAAAATTCTTTGTTTATATTAAACATGAAGCCGTAATTTAAAAAAAACTTACCAGTGATGTTTTCGCATTGTAAGACCGAACTTGGTGCCACATTCCAAACACATATCTTTTTCAGCCCATGGTGCCTCCTGAGTTAGTGAATCGAGTAATCTGTACAAAAGTTGCTTTGTCGCAACCTGGTAATTGAATATCGTGATCCCTTCCTTATTCATTGAGCCCATACACGCTCCAGCCTTTACTAAAGTCCGGCATAAATTTCCATTTCCTTTCATGTACGCTATTAGCAATGGTGTATTTCCATCCAGGTCTAAAATTTGGTCATAATTTTGATTCATTTATTATATGCATCGATCGTGAACGTAAGAAGACAGTTGATATTTTATGTGTCTGTATAATCATATTTAAATATTAGAAGTGTAGTTTGACATTCGAGTGTACATACATACTTAGTCACAACTTACCGGGTTTGTTCAGTGGATACTTGGGCATGCATTCCAAAAACAACTCACAAATAGTGGCTGCATTGTCACGCCCGTATCTAGCTAACTCATGCAGAGGATTTCTTCCCTTCAAATTGATCGTTTCAGCATCCAGAGAACATTCCGTTAAAAGAGATCTGACCACAGCAACGTGGCCCTCTCTTACAGCAACATGCAATGCATTGTCTCCGTCAGCATTTATGGCATCAAAGTTAATATTATTCTGTAAAAAAATAGACATTTATTTAATTATTTTAGCTCCCAAGAAACAATTGATGTACTTTCATGGAATGTATGTGATTTGAAACATTATATTCACCTGTAATAAAGCTGAAATAACTGGTGCATGGCCGGTACGTGCAGCTGCGTGCAATGCTGTATTTCTATGCGCATCAGTGTCATCAATCCGAGCACCAGCCAAGACCAAACTACGCACCAACATCTCATTTCCAGATTCAGCAGCTAGATGCAGGGGCGGAGTTTGAGTCATGTCCTGAACTCGAGAGTTCACATCGACCTGAAAAATTATAGGCGGGAATTCATATGTAATCCAAATTATTTTCAGGATCTCAGAATTTAAGTCCAAAAAGTTTTTCTTCTCCCCATTAAAAATCAAATGAAACATTAGCTTACTTGTATAGATAAAAGGAATAGCACACTTTCTAAATCGTTCTGCTGTATGGCTTTGTGTAGGAAATTTCTCCCTTTATTATCAACTTGTTCTGCAGCCGTAGGAAGTCTTTCTAGAATGACTTGGGCAGCTTTGTGATTGCGGACAGTAAGTGCTGTTGCAAATGGGGTCAAGCCCCGTTTATCCCTCAGAGATAAATCTATTTGAGGATGGCACAACAGAAGGCAAATAATTTGTGCATGGTGGTTCTGAATGGCCACATGCACTGGCGTTTTATCATCTGCATCACGTGAATTCACATTGGCACCATGCTCAACAAGAGTTTGAACAACTTGTTCAAGACCCCATTGACAGCAGAGATGCAATGGTGAACAATTATCCTTCGACTCTTCCCCTCCTCCATCTTTGCCAGGACGTCGAGGTGAGTTCAAATCGCAGCCGCTGTAAACATATTTTATAAACTATATTTATTTTTAAAATCATTAAATTTGTCATCAAGCTTCCCATTTGCAAGATAAGGGGAGAGTACATATTTTTAACCCATGTACCTTCTTATCAAGAATTGCGCAATAGTTTCCTTGTTTTCATCAATGGCCCTATGCAGCAGAGTCTGTAGACATCCCTCTGGTCCTGGACCCCAACAGTCAGTATCAGCTCCATGAGCTACTAAAACGGATGCCGTGTCTTCCTGTTCGGAATCAAGTGCATCCCAGAGTGGGGATCCTATTGAGGTATCAACTCCTCTACGGCAAAGGGCTTCAACTACTTCACCCAATCGGCAATGGACGCATAGCTGAAGGGGCGTCTCACCATCCCGAGTTCTGAAATTAAATCTTTAATTCAGAGCCAAAATCTTTTTCGATATCACACAAAGAGAAGGTTTTAGAACTTACTTGGTGTTCATATCAGCGCCATTTTCCAATAAAAATATTGCTGTTGCAGAGTCCTCCTTCAGAATAGCTTGATGCAAAAGTGTCAATCCTTTCTCATTAACCTGGTTGATATCTGCACCAGCTTTGATAAGTGCAGCCACAATTTCTCTCCCTTTTTTCAATGGTGCTTTGATTGCTAGACTCAAAGGTGTCTCACCCTCTCCATCTTTTAAATTTAATTGAGAATTCGATTGCTCAGCTTCCAACAGTGCCATCAAAACGCCGTGATGTTGATTCGAAATCGCTAAATGTATCGGTGCATTCCCATGCAACAGAGTCATTACATCTGTTGGCACGTTTCTTTTTATTAATGCACGGGTAAGATTTTCTAGCCCAGCTCTACAAGCTTCGTGTAATATTGTGTACCCTTCAGAATTTTGAACAGCCAAATTTTTTATAGGATATTCTATTAAAAATAGTGCTGCATCCTCCTTTCCTTCTCGAGCTAAAATGTGCAAAAGCGTATCTTTAGTTGTTGTGTAAATTGGATTCGGTATTGCTCCCTTGCTCAAAAGTTTTTCGGCATATGATTTAAGGAGATTTTCTGTGTTAAGTGTGAACGATAATGCTGTATGGCCTTCATTCGTTAACACATCGAAATTTATTCCTGGGGTATTAACCAGAAGGTCAAAGAGAGCTTCATTCTCTTCTGCGATGCTGCTGTGTAATGCTGTCCTGTCACAATAAAATAGATAAATTATGTTCTGCTGATAGTTACATACAAATTTTTCAATCTCGTTGTGAATAAGAACATGTAGTCTAGATAACATGAAATCAAATCGTACCATCCTCTGTGATCATGTAAATTAGGATTAATGCCAGCTTGAATCAGTCTGATAGCAACAGAGGTCATGTCTTGTGTTCTGTGACCAGCTGTTAAATGCAGTGCTATACATCCAGCGTATTTTTCTAAATCCTTCGCATGCTTTGCTCCCGGAATTATACGTACAGGTTCGCATAATTTTTGAGTATTGTTACTAATCTCAAGCTGTTCTATAATAAATTCAGCTGAATATGAATCCCCCTTCAAGATCGCCGACTGAAGCAGAGTAAGTCCACTTGGATCTCTTGCTCCTAAATCCGCGCGATGTTCAACCAAGGTTCGTGCCAAAGATGGTTGACGAGCTCGTAATGCTACTTCCAATGCCCTTTCTCCCTTGGAATCGACTGCATTCACTGCTTCCGGAAGCTGTGACATAAAATATTTTTCTATCTTATTACAGTATTAACAATTTTACGAAAAATAATAATAAAAATAATGAAACTCGGATAGTATGCTTTACATTACTTTCCACACTCTGTTCCATGTAAAAAATTATAGAGAGCAAGATAATAAATTGTAAAGCTGTATTATCGGGATTGTAATATTCAAAAAAGTATATTACTTTTTTTTTATGATTCACGTGTCTAATGGCGTAAGGTCATAAGCACTGAGAATTTATTTTTGGAACGAAGTTCCTTATCGCTCGTTCACCGTAGGGGCTAGGCGGAAAAAAACGACACCAAAAAACCGACACTTTTTGGCTATAGTGCTCGTTTGCTATAGTGCGCGCGATCTCCCTCTCTCTCTCTCTCTCTATTCCAGCGTGTGCGCGCGCTCTCTCTCTCTGTCTCAGCGCTTGGGGTGGGAGACGGCAGCAGCGGTCTCTCTCACTCACAGCGCACGACTATACTTCGCCCCTCTTTCTCTCTCCTACAGCGTACAACTATACTTTGGGCCGCAGCGCGCTCTCTCACAGCGTACGTCTATACTTTGCCTCTCTTTCTTTTTATATCTTTCAAAAACACATTCGTACGATTTTATTACCATTCCTTCATATATTTGATTTTTCATTTAATTATTCTTCAATTAAACGTTCTTAATTTATTCAATGAGCAGTAATATAGCGTAAGGAACTTCGTTCGTACCGGCTGTCCCATGACAGCTCTCATGTTTTTTATTTTTAATTTTTGGCTGACGTACAAATCCATTAATTAATGGGAGAAGGTCGAACACACTGGTTGATACGACTTTAGTCCTTGAAAAAATAAATAAATTTTTTTAATATCGTTCTTACAATATTCAGCCATTATCTTCCGATTTATCATTGAATTATACCAATTAATGGGAAGCAGTCGTATCCGCCTGATATACGATTTTTTGCTATTGAATTTGCAAATTCTCTATTTCAATCATTTTTAAAGCGAATGAAGGAAATAAACAAACGCTCTTTTGCCATAAAAATCGTATTTTTGGCGTTTGTTTATGATATTATGTCATTACATACGCGTATTATATTATGCTGTGTATTATCCTAAGGTATTATCGATGAAATTTGCGCTTATTACGAAATCGATTTCAATTGAAATTATCCGTAATAAATGCGACTGAATGTAACAATGATTTTTGATACTCTGAAGTAAAGACAACTTTAACAATTTTCCAGTAGAAGTAAAAAAAAAATATGAAGGACGTCTTTAAGGCGTCTCTTAATTATAATATTGTTTTCGCATTTACAATATACCCGCGCGTCCACAATTAGCATACCATCGTCCGATAGTTCGTGGATCTATGTATAATTATCGTCAATTTTTGTGAAAGGAAATTCCCTCGAGCAGTGGGCTCTACAAGGATTTCGACTTGGCATGCGTCATAATCCCGTTAAATATCATCGGCGCGCACACCGAAAGACATCGAGCGTGTCGTCTCGGGGCAGCTATAGGCATAGATAAAACGTTGGAGTGTGTGCGAGCGACGGAAAACGGACATCGGTGGTCGGTTATCGCCGTCGGTGGTCATCCGTTCGCGGCCTCGAACGAACAACGACGAAGCGCCGTTACCACGCATTACTGGCATTACGTGGCGGGCAAGATGCACGGGACACGGATATCGCAGTCCTTCGACCACCAATTGCCAGATATCAAATATTTCTAGTTCTGCCTGCGACTGCTTGAAAAACCTTCATGTTTTCCAACGGACAATATCGCGTCAAGCGTTAAAAACAGGTTGCGCGTATTGCTGACTAAGTGGAATGCAGTCTCACTGGGACTGACTCATCAGATTGAAACGTATGGCTAAAACACAAAATCGAAGGAAAAAAAATATAGAGGAAAATAGAGACGTAATTGAACTAGTGACCTTGTAACCCTAAATTTAGCTGACTACAAAATTGTAAAAAAAACATGAGAGCTGTCATGGGACAGCCGGTACGAACGAAGTTCCTTACGCTATATTACTGCTCATTGAATAAATTAAGAACGTTTAATTGAAGAATAATTAAATGAAAAATCAAATATATGAAGGAATGGTAATAAAATCGTACGAATGTGTTTTTGAAAGATATAAAAAGAAAGAGAGGCAAAGTATAGACGTACGCTGTGAGAGAGCGCGCTGCGGCCCAAAGTATAGTTGTACGCTGTAGGAGAGAGAAAGAGGGGCGAAGTATAGTCGTGCGCTGTGAGTGAGAGAGACCGCTGCTGCCGTCTCCCACCCCAAGCGCTGAGACAGAGAGAGAGAGCGCGCGCACACGCTGGAATAGAGAGAGAGAGAGAGAGGGAGATCGCGCGCACTATAGCAAACGAGCACTATAGCCAAAAAGTGTCGGTTTTTTGGTGTCGTTTTTTTCCGCCTAGCCCCTACGGTGAACGAGCGATAAGGAACTTCGTTCCAATAATAAATCGTAGATAATGAAAAAGAGAGTAGCTAGAGGGAGAGAGGGAAAGTTGCAGTTAAGCTTATACTATATTAGTTAATTATTCGTAAATATTTACACGCGTTTCGTGTGGCATTTAAAGAAAACTGATTGGAAACTTTTACACGACACTTTTCATAGGAAAAATATCACATCTTTGTACGATTTAATAAACCTTTAAAATTAAATGACATTCACCGATCAATTATATGGTTATAGATAAAATTTGTTTGCATATAGGAGTGAGGGAAAAATAAAGAACTGAGATAAAAAGACAGGAAGCTGGATGACCAAGCAGTGACACAAGTGAACGTTTCAGTACACAACCAGTACAAACTGTGCCGCGTTCGGCAGAAGATAAAAATTTGTACTCTAACAATGAGGCTTGATTCTCAATAAAATGTGATATTTGATTAACATATAATTATATGCTGATAGAAAAATAATTGAATAATCTAATAGTTGAAGTGTTTATGAAATCATTGTTGGACATGGTGTAAATAAATTCTATTCACGTGTAAATCAATAATTGTGCACGATATTATAACGATAAGTACTTCTGCCCAAGCGTGAGTCAGAACTATAAGATGCAGGAAATACTGAAAGTTCTGCTAACTTTTTCACGTACGTCAAGATCAAATACTTATTTCCTTGCTACTGGCAGGCTTTAAATGATCAACTCGTTGCCCTGAAATTTTTTTGAAAGATATCAGCTGCCGATTTCACAATATTATACTTGCATTTTATCAAAACTGTATCAAGTCGTAGTGCAGGTATCAATTATACACCTACAAGATTTTTTTTATACTTTCAGATTTCATTATTATCATAAATTCGGAAGGCATCTTGTGCTACAAATGCACTCCAACAAGAGAATATAATCGAGCGGGTCCTTACCCGTGCTCTGAATTTGACTGGAGTGAACGGTTTCAAGTTGAATGTCCAAAGTCTACTCTATGTATGAAAATAACAAGCACCAAGGTTCTTGGGCAAAACGGTAATTATGATTTGGGTTAATCATATTTATCTAAAGACGTCAACAAATTTTAAATAAAAGAGATGAGTAACTTTTAAAAGACTCACAGTGGAGTAATACTTTTGCAGAAAAAATAATATATGAACTTTTCGAATAATGATGATTTCTTTAAATATAATTGACATAAATGCGACAGTCTTTTAGCAGCGAACCGTGTTGAGTCAAGATTTTATGTTTTTTTTTTAAACAAAGAGGAACCATGAGATAGATATGAATAAAAATATAAAACGTAATCGGATTTCTTTTATGAATATTGTTTAAAAATTTTAGAATCGAATATTTTACGTTTTTCAGAAGTTACAATCGTTGAGAGGGACTGCGCTCCACAGAAACTAGCTGCATATAATTATAACTGGAATAAAAAAAAATGGGACAGTGAAGAAAAAATAGTAAACTCTGCTTACAGCGAAGGCTGTGAAACTCAAAAGGTTGAAATACCTCGGAAATACTGCTACTGTGGATTGCATTTATGCAATGGATCTGAGTCTGATAGTAAAATTTTCTCTTCTGATATCATTCTGCGCATAGCAGGATTAATGCTATGCATTTGGCAAAATTTTCACGTTTAACAAAAAATAGAGATGAACTAAGAAGAATCTAGTCTGAAAACAAATTCATTATTAAGATTCAGTGCTGGTACTTGAATATTATTCGAAAAATGTTCTGTGGATAATTTCTCATGTGGAGTAACTGTAAATAAATTCTAATTATTTTTACAATACCAGAATACAACCTAAAAGTCAAATATTTATGTGTAATGAAAGATTTTGAATTGTACAAATTCTTAGAAAATGTTTATTACATTATTCCTATTATGATGAGTCACTGCGCAAACTTATCTGTAACTCTTGTATAAAAGTGATTATTTAAATATAATAAATATCTTCTTACCTCTGAATCGTGTTCCATTAAGAATAAAAAGACAACATCTTCTCGAACCAATCGAACAGCTGAATGCAGCGGAAACTTGCTTTTAGTCTTCAATAATTTATACAGCAATGCTCCTGGCATCTCTTTGAAGTCTTCTCCAGTTAAATCATCCTGCATTTGAAAAGTAACTTTTGCAAACACAAAATCACGTCTTCCGAAAACTATCGTAAGTGATATCTTTATAGTTTTTTGGGGTGTTAAGGTGTAAAATAAAGCATGGGATTTGTGAGCTGTCGCAATTTACGATACATGATGCGCTAAAATGATTCTACAAAGTACCAAGTGCATCGTTAATGAAATATCTTTGCCAAACAAAACGAGTAATTACGCAGCAATTATTTGCAAGAAATTCGAAATTTCTTCAAGAATTTATCCAACATACTCTATCCAATTGAAGTTTACATTTGTTTTGAATAATCAAGGAAAATCACGTTCAGATTTACAAATCTTGATCTCCTTTTGATTACACTTTGGAAAACTAGTAACTATAGAGATGAGACTGTGCTATGAAAATATTTCCTCAAGGTTTGCCAGTAATTTTAAAATATCTGCATATAGATGCATCCCTTTAAAGGATATAGATTTTTCAATTCAGTGAATACCTCAATACCACAGATTTTAATTTTCAGATATAGCATATGATCTTCATCTGTTATAAAAACTCACCCAATGTACAGATATTAATGAGCTGCAATGATCTCTTAATGCTATCGTTCCGAGCTCTTCAGCTGCTGTATACAAATGAACACAATCACGAAGACTGACGGTTCCAATTAAATTTTTTTCGCACTGATCGACCAATTCCAATAACTGAAATTGTGACGCAGCTTTCATTAGTTCCAGAGTCAAATTTCTTTTTTCCGTTACACCAGTGTAAACCCATTTTAGTAGTACGGTTCCTACTTCCTCATCTAAATTACTCCAATCTGAAAACATATGTGTATTCATTTCAAAACCCACCTAAACAAATCCGACATACTTTACTAGAATTTGAAAGATAAAAGTGGATATTCCATTTATGTGCAGAAAACTAAAAATTTATTGTATACACATGGCAGAGATTGCATTAGGTCAAACTGTGATGTTATGACTGTACATCTATCAGACCTTCAACAAGATATGCACTTATACTTCTGGAGTGATAGATGTATCGGATACACTGTTGTAGAATGGTTATTGTGATTAACTTATCTTTTTGGAAGCCGAGATTTAACTGTGCATTGGATGTGTAATTTATGAAATGATAAATAATTATGCAGTCTTAATCACTGCTTATTACATATAATAATAATGTAATTTTAATGTGAAGCTTTGGGAGTTTTTAAGTATGATTTTTATCATGGATAACATTTGTAACAAATATCTGCGGACAATGGTGAAAAATTCTTGTACTCATGTGCTGTATTATCTGTTATTACTGAAATACATACCAAGAATGCAGGTAGTGCCCAAAGCTGATTCATTCCAAAAGTCGCTGCGTGCTGCCAATACGAATTTGTGAGCTGGTATTTGTTGATTTGGCAGATTTATTGTGATATCACTGAAAAGCAAATAAAATATGATAAATTGGTACGGTTAGGAAATTCAAATAGCTTCTTGAGACTTATTCATTTTCACATCAAATAAACTTTGTTACGTGATTAAGGAACATGTTTTCAATGACTTTGAAATGGTAGGAATAAACAATTTCTAATTTTTGTACATCTTATACGATACTACAATGCCACTTGTTTCAAAGTTTACTTCAAACATAATAAAATCCGATTCATATGTTTGGAATTGTATTTTTACGATCAGTGTTGAATCTTTACCTATAATGCTGTTGCCCATAAAGCGATGCGACAGTTGCCAAAAGCCTGCTAACAAATGAAGATTCTTGACTGCTAGCTGTAGCGTTTTTGTAGTCTTGTTGAAGTTTGAGATGCGCAGCATTCAATTTGACGTACTGTTCCCGGAGTAGCGCTAGATGTTGTTGCCACTTCTGGGATTCTGTAGAGTCCCCTGTAATAAATTTGTAACACCCGTCTCATTGTTAAAATAATTCGATTATGAATTTGATAACATCCAACTTACCCATGTTGTGGAATGTGATAACTGGCGGCAATAAAAATTATACAAGTTTTTAAAGAGACGTTGGATTTAGTAAAAAAACGAATCATACATGGCAGTTTTTTGACAGTAGAGTAAGACTAGATTCTAGAAAACATTATGCAATGTTCAACACCCTTTCCGATACTAGAATGTCATAGACATAGCGCTTGTCATTTGTCGGCTGATCTTGAATTACATACGATATTTATAAACGACTTGTTAGGATTTTAATTCGATGCAATTACGCCCCTTCAATCAAACACATCTTCACTCTCTATTCACCGATTATAAATTGTTGTTGGCAAAGTAATAATACCAAAGTCCCTAGGCTGTTTTATGAAGTATGAAGTTTGATTACACGAGGAGTAATACAATCGTTACAATTAGTGAGTAACTACAATTAACTAGCGTTTCCTATTCTGCGCTGATTAGAGCCAAATCATGATAGTATGTGAAATAAATATTGAAAAATGTTTAGGGATGTGTTTGAACTTCATTGGCGTAGAACCGGATTTACCGGAAGTGACGATATATTGCCGTCACCAAGCCGGCACAATGACGTCGCCAATCTGCTTTGGTACTTCCTTCCATTTCGTTTCCAGTCGTGAAACGTGCTCGTGTTATATTTTGGCGTGTCCCACGTTTCGTGTCGTGAGAGACTTAAAAGTGAGTGAGTAATTTGGTTGCATTTATTAATTGAACAATATTGCAAAAAATTGATTAATCGAACGTTCCTCCGTGCCACACAAGCCCTTTTGTCGATAAATGGGCGTCATTCAGCGAGATGTTTCTGGATTCCTAACGACTTGCCGTGTGTTGTGTTGACACGCTGAAATAGCGGCTAACCAGTAACTGCGACTTTTGTCGTAATGTGAAAAAAAATCTTTCCCGGTTTAGACTTTGTCGGTTACAATATCTCGTAAATGATTGAACAGCAACGTCGAAATTGCAAACATGATGATTTCACACAACACCATCTTTCGCCTGAGTGGCTGTGATGATTACTTGAAAAACTGACGTATTTACAAATTCGACGATAGTTGTTACTTTTACCACCGTCACTTAGGTTGACACACTTATTCATAACTATAACCGTTTTCTGTGTAACAAAAAAGAATCACAATTTCAGAATGCGTTACGTGGCCGCTTACCTTTTGGCTGTCCTGGGTGGCAAGGAATCGCCATCCCAAGGTGACATCGAAAAGATCTTGTCCTCCGTAGGAATTGAAGCTGATGCTGAAAAACTGAAGAAGGTCATTTCTGAACTCAAGGGAAAGCCCATCGAGGATTTGATCAACGAAGGTATGTTTTAATCCAGCATATACAAGTCTCAAGGTTATTTCCATCTGCAAAAAAACTACGTCATTCCTGTACTATAAAGTACAGATTATTTTTGACATAATGTTTAACACATGTTGTATGTTCATAAATATCATTTGATACACTGGTCAATAATAAATACTTGAACTCTTACAGGCCGTGGAAAGCTGTCTTCAATGCCTGTCGGAGGTGGTGCTGCTGCGCCAGCTGCAGCAGCTGCAGCTGCACCTTCTGAAGAAAAGAAAGGTAAGTGAGCTATGTGAGAGAAGGAATGTGTGCCCAGTCAAGTTTTTTTTTCTAAGTAATTGGCACAATTCAGTGCCTGTAATTGAAATTATTCTTGTGCTGCAGTCAACTCTAACATGATGTTAATCCATACCATCTTTCGACTGAGTCGTTGTGCTGTAACTTATATCCACTGATCACTTACAGATTTTAGAACTTTATCGATTACTGTGTAATGAAATATTTCTGAAAAATTTCCTTTATTGTCCCTACAGAAGAGAAGAAGGCCGAGAAGAAGGAGGAATCCGAGTCTGAGGACGATGACATGGGATTCGGTCTTTTCGACTAGAAGCTCTACTATCAACGAAAACGGACAAGAATTTATTCTGCAGCAGCAGAGGCGAATATATGTACTGTCAAAGAGTATATATCCAGAAGTACAAATATTACTATTATTTGTATATTTTATACACATGTGACTCCTGCTGGAGAATAAATGATTTTAAGTTTTAATTTATTGCCAACGGTGAACTGTTTTATGATGTTTTTAGCACACAGAGATTGTGAAGTTTCAAAAAAAAAACTCAGAGGATCTAGTGAGATGTGGAGAATTTTTCTTTGTTTAATTTTTAAAAATTTTTTTTGTCAGTACTATTTCGGCTCCATTTAAAATATTTCGTTCGTTGTGTGTGGGAATTGTTTTACTTTACGACTCTGTCTTTGTAACGGAGTTTGTGTGCGGTGCGAACTTGGACCTTATGTTTGTGTTTGACTAAGTCAGTTCAGGTATCAATGGTTGGTTGGCGAATCAATCCCGTTTCCATCCATACAGTCCCCCGTTTATTACATTTTTGGAGATATCCATTCGGAAGAGGTCCCCCCATTTCAGTAGTACAAGTTTTGCCACTCAGGAAAAGAGTTTGTCTTGTGTTCTGGAAACCTTTTAATTCTCAGGGAATTCTAAATCAACCAGCCAGTATATACACTGTACTTTGCACTCTCCAGTAGTCTTGAGTTTCTACATTCATCTTACTGTTCAATAAAATATAAATTCTTCATCCACATCTCAGCGGTACAGATTAACAATTAATACTCCACGGCGTCAGGTGCGTGGAATGAGCTAGGCCATGCACCGACAATTTTCGAAAGTACCTAGGTGCTAATCTTTGGTCCATCGCGTGCATCCGGACGGAAGAAAGGGAGAGAATCGATAGGTTGCGTCGTAGATTAGCTTTGTTTACAATTGTATTGTTTCATTGAGCTTCGGAGGCGATGAGGGATGTTGTACGAGCTGAGATTTGAAAGTATGCCAAATCTTCGGGGGTATATCAATAAGATCACCGAGGCTCCTGAGGGTAGGGTGAACGAGTCACGGCGCGCCGTCGCGGCTTCATTCACAAGCCAAGAAGTAGGAGTCGGCGCATCACAGGGGCCGTGTAACGCCGATGTATTACTCCGCGTTGAATATCAGTCATCATTTCCGTGCGACAAACGGATGCGGCAAGGAATTTAATCTCCTTGTTTCATTTATGCGCTAAGGGGAATTGTCGCCGACGTCTAAGCGAGTTGTGTCGCGCGTCGTTAATGCTGGAAATATTACCGATCTCAGGAACTACTTTTTCACACCGGTGGAAGTCCTTCGCCATGTTGGGTGTCAGCGGTCTGTGACGGCATTTGCGTCAGTCAATGCGTGCGGATGAGTTGATTATTGAGTGAATAACCCACGAGAAACGTGAAATTTTGTGTACAAGTGATATCGAGGGCCGCACATCCGTACCAGGGACAAGATAGCGGTGAAAAATATTGTAGGACGACCGTAAATTTCCGCCAGAATGACGCAGTTGCTGCCCATAAGGTTTCAGGAGCATCTCCAGGTAGGTGACCTGATTTTTCGTTATCCTGAAGTCGATTTGATAATTTCATTATCGTTCCATTGTTGTGAAGAGATAATTCTTCACTTTGTCGAATCTTGCAGTTTATCGATTTTATTCCTCGTCTCATCAAGCTCAATTGAAATTACCAGATTCTTAATGATCGGTTCAAGAAGTTGTGAAAATTTTTCCATTGACGTTGCGTTGACAGATATGATGTGTCTCCCCCGCCGCGGCAACTAAAATCGTTAATTCCAAAAAGTACGCACATCTCGGAACAACGAGCCTACCCTCATTCTGTTCTGCCCTACA
Organism: Neodiprion lecontei; assembly: GCF_021901455.1. NCBI lineage: Eukaryota > Metazoa > Arthropoda > Insecta > Hymenoptera > Diprionidae > Neodiprion > Neodiprion lecontei. Next base: position 35,006,530 of record NC_060262.1, read on the forward strand.
TTTGTCTCTCCACCCTTACGCAAAAATCGATCAATTATGCGTTTAAGGTTTTTTCTTTCAGCCGATAACCGATCATTGATAGTATTAGAGGCCACGTCTGCGAATACGCCCCCCGCTTCCGCCCACATTCCATAGATATTTGAAAAAAATTTCGTCTCTTAACACCAGAACATACGAGTCTATGTTGATTTTTGTGTCAGTAGATTTCTTTATACCTGTACTTTTATCACTATAGAGATCTTACAGTGAACTTAATTTAAAATTACGTCTCAGGAAGTTTATTTTTAGTTTCTTTTGAGGTACATAGACCAACCAAGAAATATCTGATTGGAATTATATCTAACAAGATTTCCGACCTATGACAAAAGAACTTCGCACGACTGCTAACAATGATTTTCTCATACTCATTCTATCATTTTTGATTCACTTGCTTTGGCAAAACTTACAGCGCTAGAAGAACAACATGTTTGTCAACTTTTTTCCCATTTTTTTTTTCCCATTTTAAGTACTGTGTATACACTGAACATTGGAATCATGGTACAAAATGGTGTCATCAAAATTTCATTGTTCAAACAAGCTGCTGTTCTAATCCTTATAAAATTAAGCAATCTTGAGTGTATTTTTTCTTCAGCTAACTGCTGTGGGAATCAATGCCAACAATGTCAGCTTCAATACACTTACGATGGAGTCGGACAAATTTATTTGTGTACGAGAAAAGGTTGCGGACACATCGCAAGTCGTCATTATCGATATGAATGACTCTGCCAATCCAATTAGGAGACCAATTTCAGCCGATTCTGCAATTATGAATCCTGCGAGTAAAGTAATAGCTTTGAAAGGTATATGAAATCAATTTTCTTCTTTTATTAATCATTGTATCTTTTGTTATCTTCTACAAGTACACTGATTAGCTTGCACTTATTCAACCTTTGCTGTGGACCAACAAAGAAATCGTCACCATTTTATCTGCCTCAGAATTATCTCAATTCGGATTAAAACAATAAATAGCTGACTGTTTCATTCATTGCTATTTTTTTATAATAACTCTTCCATTTCTATGTGTGATAACAGTGATATGAAAAATCTATTGGTAAATTTAATTGAAATGGAAAAACTGTTTCTTCGCAGCTTGGTTGATCATTGCTTTTATTTCGCAGCCCAAAAGACGTTGCAAATCTTCAACATTGAGATGAAATCAAAAATGAAAGCCCATACCATGACGGAAGATGTTGTATTTTGGAAGTGGATTTCCTTGAATACTCTGGCCCTAGTCACTGAAACTGCTGTCTATCATTGGTCCATGGAAGGAGATTCTCAGCCTCATAAAACATTCGATCGTCACTCATCACTGAACGGATGTCAGATCATAAACTACAGAACTGACCCAAAACAAACTTGGTTATTGCTGATTGGAATTTCGGCGCAACATAACAGGGTCGTTGGCGCGATGCAGTTGTATTCCGTAGAACGCAAATGTTCTCAACCAATTGAAGGGCATGCAGCTTCCTTTGCGCAATTCAAAATGGAGGGCAATGCAGAACCCAGCAATCTATTTTGTTTTGCTGTAAGGACTGTCCAAGGTGCTAAGTTGCATATTATAGAGGTTGGTCAACCTCCAGCTGGGAATCAACCTTTTCCCAAGAAAGCAGTCGACGTTTTCTTTCCACCCGAAGCTGGAGGTGATTTTCCAGTTGCAATGCAGGTCAGCTCGAAATATGACGTGATATATTTAATCACCAAATACGGCTACATCCATATGTATGACATAGAATCAGCAACTTGTATATTTATGAACCGTATCTCTGGAGAAACAATTTTTGTGACCGCTCCCCATGAAGCTTCTGGGGGAATCATCGGAGTCAATCGTAAGGGGCAAGTATTGTCTGTTTCCGTCGAAGAAGAGAACATAATTCCATACATTAATGGAGTTCTTCAGAATCCTGAACTAGCTCTGAGAATGGCTGTTAGAAACAATTTGTCTGGGGCGGAAGACTTGTTTGTGAGAAAATTCAACATGCTTTTCCAAAATGGCCAGTATGCCGAGGCTGCCAAAGTTGCTGCCAATGCTCCAAAAGGTATCCTTAGGACTCCGGCAACCATTCAGCGTTTCCAGCAGGTAAGACGGTTTTTGTTTATGTTATAATATTTTTTTGTGTGATGAATCTGGTCGTACTCTCAGGAGCCACAACAATTTTTAGACTTACGAGAACAATTGTGTGTATGTAGGTCCCAGCTACGCAGGGGCAGACATCTCCGTTGCTTCAGTACTTTGGTATACTGTTGGATCAAGGTCAACTAAACAAGTATGAGTCATTGGAACTCTGCCGTCCTGTCTTGGTGCAAGGACGCAAGCAACTTCTTGAAAAATGGTTGAAGGAAGACAAATTGGAATGCAGTGAAGAATTAGGGGATCTTGTTAAACAAGCTGATCCAACTCTTGCCTTGAGTGTTTACCTCAGGGCGAACGTACCCAACAAAGTTATCCAATGTTTTGCTGAGACTGGGCAATTCCAAAAGATTGTTCTGTATGCCAAGAAGGTTTCGTACACTCCGGATTATGTATTCTTGCTGCGAAATGTGATGAGAATTAATCCTGACCAAGGTGTTGCTTTTGCGCAAATGTTGGTTCAGGATGACGAACCTCTGGCTGACATCAATCAGGTGAGTTTCCATCTTTATTTGATTTTCAAAGCTGGCTGATATGACTTGTAGGCTTGACAGAAGTTTGATGAAGTCAGAAGGATCAGTATTGAAATTTTTGAGTTGATATAGAAGCCCCACAAATTTTCACTAATTCTGATAGCGAGTCAAAACTCATCACTCAAATTTCATGTAGTTTTAAACCCTTGTACTCATAAATTATTTTTTAATTGCTTTTATATGCTTAACTCTACTTTTATTATTACTCCAAAATTATTTGATTTGTTTCTAGTATGCGAGTATATGATTTAAAATATCCTTTCCCGATTTCTTAAAAACATTTCCTACATGTAATGAATATTTCCATGGCATGTTGTGAGATGAAGTTACGAAATTTTTGACAGTACTTTTTATATTAAAAAACCTTGATAATCAGAAAAAAATTTTATGCGGGAAGATTGTAACAAATTGCAGCAAGCCATGACTCAAGTTGCGTCGTCATGAATAGGTTGAAAAATTTGTTCTACATTATGAGTACTTATGTGTCCGTTATAATTCAATAGATAGAAAAAATTGCATCTCATAAGAGACTGTGTTTCCATAATATGCTATATTTTTATCTGCAATTTGTTTGACATGAGTAATAAACGTGACTGTGAAACATTATTGAAAACTGAGGATTAATTTCTGGAATACAAAAAGCTGTACTACTCACACATTGAAGCTGATAAGTATTGAGCTTACATTCTGTGTTTATACAGTATATGAGTCACAGCATTCAAAAGAACTTATCAACCCATGTGGTTTGGATTTGGTTACAATATATCAAAGATCTTCTATTTGGTAGTCTCAGTCAGGCCGACACGATAAATTGTTTCTTTGGAATGTTACCAGCATTCTCGAAACAAAATAACTTGCATGAAAGAGAAGCTCTCTCAAATTAGTTTCCGATTCTTCTGTTTGAAAATGTTATTGTTTTTTTACATATAGACTGGTTATTTGACATGACAATTTACTGAACTAGGTTGATAAAATTGTAAATATCGTTTATAGCAAATTATAGTCGAGTTTTAATACTCATTATATTTCCATAAAGAAATAGCGTCAGTTACCATTTCGAAAAAGTTTTACATTCCAATTCTAGTTAATCAATGAATTTCTGAAAATAACATTTTCCAGATTGTAGACATATTCATGGAACAGAACATGGTGCAACAGTGTACAGCATTTTTGTTAGATGCATTGAAGAATAATCGAGCTAGTGAAGGTGCATTACAAACTCGCTTATTGGAAATGAATTTGATGTCTGCTCCCCAAGTGGCGGATGCCATACTTGGGAATCAAATGTTTACGCACTATGATCGTGCCCATGTTGCCCAGTTATGTGAGAAAGCAGGTCTTCTACAACGAGCTCTGGAGCATTACACAGACTTATATGACATTAAGCGAGCTGTAGTCCATACGCAGATGCTGTCGCCTGATTGGCTAGTTGGATTCTTCGGTACTCTATCTGTAGAAGACTCCTTGGAATGCTTGAAAGCTATGCTAACTGCAAACATGAGACAAAACTTGCAGATCTGTGTACAGATAGCAACAAAGTACCATGAGCAACTGACCACCAAGGCTTTGATTGGTAAATATTCATTAACCATTCATTTAATTTTAGTCAAACGCTTATTAAAATTTTTACACCTTCTGTTATATGCAACAACTTATCTTTCTTCTGTATTTATATGACAGATTTGTTCGAGAGCTTTAAATCTTACGAAGGATTGTTCTATTTCCTTGGATCGATTGTGAACTTCAGTCAAGATCAGGAAGTTCATTTCAAATATATCCAAGCTGCCTGTAAAACAGGACAGATCAAGGAAGTTGAGAGAATATGTCGTGAGAGCAATTGCTACAATGCGGAAAGAGTCAAGAATTTTTTGAAGGAAGCAAAATTGTCTGATCAATTGCCTCTTATCATTGTTTGCGATCGATTCGACTTTGTGCACGATCTTGTTTTGTACCTGTACAGAAACAATCTACAAAAATACATCGAGATATATGTTCAAAAGGTAAACATCGAATTCTAATTGGAATTGTATATCAATGCTGAATAAAAAGTCTTGAAACTTATGATTTTGTTAATTTTTTTATAGGTCAACCCATCGAGATTACCCGTTGTAATTGGTGGATTGTTGGATGTCGACTGTTCAGAAGATATAATAAAAAACCTCATTCTTGTCGTCCGGGGTCAGTTCTCTACAGACGAACTGGTTGAGGAGGTTGAAAAACGTAATCGACTCAAGCTCTTGTTGCCTTGGTTGGAATCTCGTGTTCACGAAGGCTGTGTGGAGCCTGCCACCCATAATGCTTTAGCTAAAATTTATATCGATAGTAACAATAATCCTGAGAGATTCCTCAAGTATGTAATTGTATCAAATAAACTGTGTAGTTTTGACTTTTCTAAGTTCTATTCTCACTTTTCATCTCTTCTATGTTACAGGGAAAATCAGTTCTACGATAGCCGTGTTGTCGGTAAATATTGCGAGAAACGTGATCCTCATTTAGCATGTGTAGCGTATGAACGTGGTCAATGCGATCGAGAATTAATCAGCGTATGCAATGAAAATAGTCTTTTCAAAAGTGAAGCCAGATATTTGGTCAGACGACGAGACCCTGATCTCTGGGCCGAGGTTCTCTTGGAAAGTAATCCCTACAAGAGACCACTTATTGATCAGGTCAGTAGGGGAGAGTTGCAAAAGGTTTTAATACAGCTGATTTACAAGTATAATTTTGGTCCACCAAGTTTTCGTGACTTTTAAATCAATTTTTTGTGCTTCTCGTGACAGAAATATAAGAATATGCAAACCTTAATTTTATCATATACTTCAACAATTACAGGTGGTTCAAACTGCACTGTCAGAGACCCAAGATCCAGAAGACATTTCTGTAACTGTAAAGGCCTTCATGACAGCTGACTTGCCAAATGAATTGATTGAATTGCTTGAAAAAATTGTACTTGACAGCAGTGTCTTTAGCGATCATCGTAATCTACAAAATCTGCTGATTTTGACAGCAATAAAAGCAGATCGCACACGCGTTATGGAGTACATAAATCGTCTGGACAACTATGATGCACCCGATATAGCCAACATTGCTATCAGCAACAAATTATTCGAAGAAGCTTTCGCCATTTTCCGGAAATTCGATGTCAATACTTCAGCTATTCAAGTGCTGATTGAACAAGTGAATAATTTGGATAGGGCTTATGAATTTGCCGAAAGGTAAGATTGCCTAAATATTCGAATTGTTGACTGTGTCAATCACTTGACTGAAAATACCTATGCAATTCAACCTTTAGATGCAACGAACCAGCAGTGTGGTCACAGCTGGCTAAAGCTCAGCTACAACAGGGTCTAGTGAAAGAGGCCATTGACAGTTTCATCAAAGCCGATGATCCATCAGCATACGTCGATGTAGTTGAGACTGCTCATCGAACTTCCCACTGGGAAGATCTTGTTCGCTACTTGCAAATGGCTCGCAAGAAGGCGAGAGAGTCCTTTGTTGAAAGCGAACTCATTTACGCGTATGCTCGCACCAATCGCCTTGCTGATCTTGAAGAGTTTATCTCTGGTCCAAATCACGCTGATATTCAAAAGGTAATTCATGTTTGAACCCACTAGGTTGATTCAGTTATTCACCTCATTGGCAAGCTTCTAGTGTGTTGCTAAAATTGACTGCATTTCAAAACTGCTGAACACCTGAAAAAATATTTATGTTTTCAGATCGGTGATCGTTGTTTCGATGACAAAATGTACGACGCAGCAAAACTTTTGTACAACAATGTATCCAACTTTGCTCGATTAGCGATTACTCTCGTTCACTTGAAAGAGTTTCAAGGAGCAGTTGATAGCGCTCGTAAAGCAAATTCTACACGCACATGGAAAGAGGTGTGTTTTGCTTGTGTGGACAGCGGAGAATTTCGATTGGCCCAAATGTGTGGTCTGCACATAGTTGTTCACGCCGACGAGCTTGAGGACTTGATCAAATATTATCAAGATCGCGGACACTTTGAAGAACTCATCAATCTATTGGAGGCTGCGTTAGGTTTGGAGAGGGCTCACATGGGAATGTTCACAGAACTTGCTATTCTATACAGCAAGTACAAGCCACAACGGATGCGTGAGCATCTCGACCTCTTCTGGTCTCGTGTGAACATACCGAAGGTAATTTACTGTAAATTAGAATTTGAAATAAAAATATCAACTTATAAGTATAAGTATTCATATTCGAACAATTACACAGGTATTGCGCGCGGCGGAACAAGCTCATTTATGGGCGGAGCTTGTATTCTTGTATGACAAATATGAAGAATTTGATAACGCGGTACTAGCAATGATGCAGCATCCAACAGAAGCGTGGCGCGAAGGTCATTTCAAAGATGTGATCACCAAGGTAGCTAATGTGGAATTGTATTACAAGGCGATCCAATTCTACGTAGAATACAAGCCACTATTGCTGAATGATGTTCTACTTGTCCTTGCACCAAGAATGGATCATACAAGAGCGGTTGCTTACTTCACTCGTACAGGACATTTGCAACTTGTGAAGCCTTATCTTAGATCGGTCCAATCTTTGAACAACAAAGCTATAAATGAAGCATTGAATGGTCTTCTCATTGACGAGGAAGATTATCAAGGTTTGAGGACGTCAATAGACGCTTTTGATAACTTTGATAACATTGCTCTCGCTCAGCAGCTTGAGAAACACGAGCTAATCGAGTTTAGAAGGATTGCGGCGTACCTGTACAAAGGCAATAACAGATGGAAACAATCGGTTGAACTTTGCAAAAAAGACAGGCTATTCCGGTGAGAGGCTGCTTCAGTTTGAAATATTTTTGTTAACCCTGTAGTTGCTACATTTTGAAAGCTTCACTAAATTTTAGAGATGCTATGGAGTATGCTGCGGAGTCTAGGAATGCAGAGGTAGCTGAGGAACTGCTAGAATGGTTCTTAGAGAGAGGATCAAAAGATTGTTTTGCAGCTTGCCTCTTCTACTGTTACGACTTGCTTCATCCCGATGTAATTTTGGAACTTGCCTGGAGGCACAGAATCCTTCACTTCGCAATGCCTTATCTAATTCAAGTTGCCCGAGAGTACATCACCAAGGTATTGTAGCATTGAAACTATTTCCATGAAAATTATAAAAACAGCTCATCAGTTTAAACAAATACTATTATGTACGTCACTCACATTTTTTTTTTTTTTTTTGTCTTTTTGTTTTGTGATTTTCATTTGTAATCCCTCGTTTAGGTTGATAAACTCGAAGAAGCTGAAAGCCAGCGCTTGGAAGAAACAGATCAACAGGAGCACAAACCAATGATCATGCGTAAGTGTTAATTTAATTTAATTTAAATGATTTGAAATGGTAAGTTCATGTGTTCTGGTATTTAAACGCTCCTTTTTTCTAAAAAATTGTTAATACTTGTACACGATTCTTATTGATATCAATGAAATGTAATTTTGTATCGGGAAGTTTTTCAAATTAATGGTAGGTGTCAAAAATATTTGTAAAATACGCTATAATTTAATTACAGCTGAGCCACAGTTGATGTTGACAGCAGGACCAGGAATGATGGCACCAGGTTACGCACCTCAAAGTGTTTATGCACCTCCGGGTCAAGGAGTTTATGCACCTCCTACTGCAGCCTATCAGGGCTACGGTATGTGAGACACATTTCACAACACGTTCCACAATGATCAACAATACCTACTTTTCTATAAGGTTTAGCTAGAGCAAGGTTCCATTAATATTGATACGTTACAGTCAACCGTCAGAAATCTGCTGTCTGACAAATATCTTGCAATGTCAAGCTAGTAGTTGTAAAGGAAAAAAGAATTCAATGAAGGAGAAAATTAATAAACTAGTAAAACTAGAAACATGTATTCTATAAAACATCATCTACCGCTGTAATAATTGTCAACTATTCAATCTCAAAAAACGTCTCATGTAAAAAAAAAAAAAAAAAAAAATGAAAAATAATTATTAATACAGTTATTCCTAAAAAAAAGCATTTTGTGGGCGCAACAAAAATTAGTATTAATTAGAGGATTTATGAATAATTGAAAAAATAAAGTATATAATATGTATATGGTATGTTCATTAGGCTGCTTTACATAATTGAGTAACAATAGTATCGAATTGACAATTTACCGGGGCAATCAAGAACGTTGAGGGGGGCTATAATTATATGTCCTTGACATATCCGCAGTTGTTTAATGGCAGAATTTTTTACATGGCTATTAAAAAAATGATATGCCCGAAGTAATGACACGATTTAAAAATCGTTCCGAATTATTTAATAAGCTCCAGTTTACGCTGTGCTAACAGTTGATCTGAATACAATAGGCTTAAAATTTTTTAAGGAAAGTGTCTTCCTTAATAATCGGAATTGCATGGATGACAGGAGCAAGAATATCAATTGATTTTTAAATGATGTTAATACTGCGATAGCATTTGTCCACCACACTTCAATAGCAATCATTTAACCTGTAAAAAAAATGTTGAATTAACATTTTATTGATGATTCATAGAAATAGTGGCTGATTTGTCATTTAAATTAAATTCGGAAGCTACCGTTCTATAGTAGCTGAATAAATATTTACAGTGGTACGTCGCAAAATACCTATCTTTTGCCAGCATACTGTGTACGTTTAACTGATCCGTTGAAAAGTGTACTGACGGCATGATTAACACGTTGATTATTTGGAAAAAAATTGTTTCAATAAGTTATACGCCTTAACGTAACGCAGTGATAATTGTAGATTGCCCCTGATTATTGAATGGGACAGTGAACACGTAACACGAGTCTGATTCGGTGGGTATATGAACATTAATCCAAATCTCATGACAAGAGCATCGTTATTAATTATTAACTGCATGTTGAGGGATGCTTTAAACTCAAATACACTAATTATTTCTCGTGAGGGATCGATTAGGGTAGAATTCTTAGTTGCGTTTCTGATTCTTCAGGCCTGTGTAATTGGTTTACTGATCCTTTAAATTATGGTAAATAAATTGTAAGAATTCGTTAGGAACTGGTGGTGCGTGCGAAAGGTACGCGACAATCCCAAAACTCCATCATTGCACTTATCTTTTCAACATAGCTAAATCAAATTGATCGTGAATGAAATTTTTGGAAATGAAGTGGTTAGTGATTTATTATTTGAATAAGGATTTAACCAATCCGCATCGCAAATTGTTATTATAATATCATGATTATTTGAATATTTTGAAATACTATTATAACTAATTATTGCAAAAAGCAAACAAAAAAGCAAGGATTATTAGTAATTATACATATATATTATAAATATATAATTATATTATTATATATTATATTGGTATTTAGTGTAACATGTAAGTAGTAGACAAAAATATGATATGAATTAATATTATTGAAAAAAAAAAAAATGAATAAATGATACAAAAGGTAATTATCGAGAATGGATGATCGAAGAACTGGATTGCATTCAATTGTTTTTGCTGTAAGATATAACAACTGTGTCAAGTGGATATGCACAGTGAGAAATAAACAAATGCCTGTTTGACGAACATATTTTCATTTTCTTATCATACACATTCCCATATTAATTAACCAGTAACAAATGATATTCGTCACTAAACATTTTTTATAAAAATTATAAAAAAATTAAAAATTAAAATGCACAACGTACTTGTTAAAGATACAATTTTATGCACGTATCTCTTGACTATGGGAAAGCCTCATTTGTGATATTTGATAAGTCATTAAAAGTACTCAAGAAAATTTTAGCAATATTTGTATTTTCATAATCGTAATTATGTTATAAATCAGGTACACGAGCACTTTTAAATTTTTTCACTGATCTCTCAGCAGGTCTGACACACAACTCTCTGCCAAACAATTGTAAATTCACATTGCCCAAACATATCTTGAATACAGCTGTGTCTTTTGGAATTGCTACAAGAAAAAAAAGCGTTAATATTTTCATGATGGTTTACAGAAAGCAACTTTAAAATCTTTCATTGTATACTGCTAATCGCATATCTTTTCTTATCCCTTTTCGTTCTCATCGAATAATATACTTAAGTGCATGTAACTAATGAGGATGTCTTAACATTTTTTTGTAGGCTTGTGCAAATTTTGTATGCATGGTAACTTTAGGCACAAATCTTGATAAATTATTCAATAAAAATCAGAAGTTTTGTTTCCAATAGAATTAGATTTCAATGCTAAAATTCAGAGTTGTCTTACTTCGGATAATACTATCCTCTCCAATAACTCTGAAGGTACATTTAGTGTCTTGCAATACAATGCCATGAATGCCTACCAAACTTGGGCATTTAGATCTAATGACAACAATTTTTGCTCCATGGAAGTCAGCCTTTAGCAATTGTTGACCAATGTTGTCCCAATTTGGTTCGACTGGTCCTTGCGGTAAATCAGTGAAATTGTTAACACCAAGCATTTGTCGCATGTATTCTAGCCACAGCTGGTTCAATGCTAATGCATCAACGTATTTCAAGTTAATCCTGTTATCCAATTTATTTAAGCCAAGTTCTGATCTTTTTCTGGCTGTTAAAAATGTTACCTTCTTTGGTTTACGGCGAACATGCTTTGTTCTGTATTTGTTGAAAGTGAATGTCTGAAAAGTGAAAAATGTTAAAAGATGACTGATGAATGGAACAAAGGAAGTAAAATTTTTATTCTTATTACCTTTTTCAATTCTTCATTAACTGATTTAGTATCTGAGGGTGGTAAGATATTTTCTAAAAGATTTAAAAGATATTCACTGCGATCCGTCGATGTTGTTGCACGGTTAACCACTGACACTGGAAGTTGAAGACACACGTTGTCTGGAAGAATACAAATTACGGATAGTTGAATCTGAATATGAACAATTCTGTATTGCAGCTAATTAAAACGTTCAACAAAGGCATCTTACCCGACATGGTTTCAATAAATTTTCCGAAGATTCTTGCTGCAATCTAACCTAAACTCACTGTGTTTCCCCTCCCTATAAACTCTCTCTAATTCCTACGATATAAAATCGAAATAAATAATGTGTGATCAAAACTTGAATCACGAATGCCTACCAAAGAACAGAAATGACAGATCATAAGGTCCCACTTGAGTTCTAGTTAGCATAAGCAATCACGAATCAAACGCAGCTGTCACGTGCACATCGCACGCACATGGTAAGTTGACGAGTAATTGACGTTTATGGTTTATAACATGGTGTAGTTTATGACAATTTATAAGAAAGGCAGGAAAGTAAAGTTGGCCTGCAACATAGGAATTTCGTGAAAATTTTTAAGAAATTCGAAGTTCACAGGCTAGCTTCATATACCTAGGTCGATCTGACCTTTGGATCTGACATGCAGCGACACATGTTTACGTTTTCGATTCATCTCGATTTGAAAATTTGAAACATCGAGTCGCCTTAAAAATTCTTTTCGAAAAATATTCATATTCTTGGAATCTGCAGCTATTTCTATCAAAAAATGTATTTAGGGTAGAGAATTTTATTTTTCTACTTTGTTTTTATTTTGTGTAACAGATAACACATGTTACACAGCATTGAAAAGTCAATACGAAAGTTCTCAAAATTAAAATTAGGCAATGCCCCTATAATGCATGAGCCTGATAACTAAAATAAATCTAATCATCATTACAACAGTTTTCAATTCCTTATACATTTGTTTCTCTTATTATTGTAAAGACAACATATGTGGCAAATAACAAATAAGTAACTATTTATACTTTATAAACGCAAATTATCTATATATTTACAGTATTTATAACCTGCTATTGTAGAAATTACTCGCTGAAAATGATATATATATATATATATATATACATAGATATTTTAATTGATATTAGAGTGTAACTAGGAGGTCAACACTTCAGATGTTTGGGGTTGATCGGCAAAATAACGATCGATGTAATGTAGTATTTCAAATACTACCTCAACCATAATTAATACAATTATCATCCATTCTAAACGAACGTGATGACGATCGCTAAGATGGGATGACAAAAGTTCTACAAGTTCAACGCAATGATTCAGTTTCTCATTCATCACCTGTGGACAGAAATCATGTATATTATTCTATATAAAATATTGGTCAGATCCATAATTGAATTTATAATACAAAGGTAATCTAAGATTTCAATTCGAATTCGTTAACAATGGAGAAATGTTTAAGCAGTTTTATATTTCGCTAGTACGAAATTAAATTGATTGACATATTGTGTATTACTATAATTTCACATACCCGAGTACGTTTGGCAATACTGAAATAACTACACGTTTGTTGGAATAAATTTTCCAATTCATCTCTTTCCCAGTAAAAATCTGGGGTATCTAAAAGGTCGGAACTCAAGTTGATCATATGCCTGAGCGCAAATAATTCGCCTTGCTTTCGCAGAACTTCTTCTCTGCTCATTTTTATTGGACGACCAGATTTCAGATCATCAGTAACAAAAGCAATTGAATCCACATAACGGTCTAGTGATGCTTCCCATATGCCAAGTTTGACAGAGAGTGCAATTGCATTTGAGAATGTGTATTTATCCAAGTCTGTGGCATTTGGTGCCAACATGATATTTCCTTCTTTCAAATGGCTCTTTTTACTGTAACGTATACCAAAAATCAGGTTGTCAGGTACATACATTGAGCATCCGTTAATTAGGACTTATATCAATCGGCAATACAAATTGGAATAAAGATCGGCGCAATCAAAAACACTTCAACCATTCTGATATCTTACCTAGATTCTAAATGCGTGTACAGCATTAGTTCACTCTCTGACTGCACCAGTTTATCAGCATAACTATGTTGTTCATAGGATTTCAAGAATCTCAGTAAATTTCCACTTTCAAGTTCTGACATATTCCAAAAAACAACAGTTCCTTCTCGGAAAAAGTAGACTTCACGGGGCTCTGTTTCTACCTCATATTTAGCTACTGCGTGAATCACATCTGGCATTGCTGGAATGTAATAACAAAAAAACATATATTGAACGATTACTAGCAGTCTATGGTTTAGTGGCTTTTTCCTCTTCATAGATAATGCTCTGTTGCAATTCTTTTATTATTCTTCTGCTTTTGCGATATAAATAACATGTGTAAAAAGACTAGGTAAATGTGACATTGTGAATTTTACTTCATTTTTTGGTTCAGCACCCTGTTTTGGTATAGTTCCGAAAAGCCCATACCGATCAATTTGGAATTTCGAATGCCCATGTATTTTGGCTCACTGATCAGAATATGATAGTGAAAATACCCGCCAATTTGATTTTCATGGTCAAAACTCACAAAAATTGATTTTTAAAAAGTTTCTCTATTTTATTCCGATACGCGGTGATCGTAGAAAGAAAAATTTCTACAAAAGCTGTAGCCTATAAAAAGATTGATCTTTTATGTTCTACACAGTTTTTGTCTGAAATCTTTTTTTTTTGGAAAAAATGGGATAATGCTCCAATAAGTACGTTTTGCCAAAAGTCCATTAGTTTCGATTTTTTTTCTATTTACACACTTTACCACTAGGATTGGTGACTATCGCAGACCAAAGGTTAGAATAAGTTGGGTCTCCTTATGACAGATGCATAATAACGTACATATTGAAGCATTATCCTAATTTTCCTGAACGAGAAAATAATTATTTCAAACAAAAACTGTTTGGAACATAGGTATAAGATCAATCTTTTTATACGCTACAAATTTTGTAGAAAACATTTTTTTCTCAGATCAACACTTATCGAAATAACATAGAAAAACTTTTTTTAAATTCGTTTTTGTGAGTTTTGACCGTGAAATTCATATTTGCGGGTATTTTTACTATAACATTCGTGACAAAATTTCAAATTAATTGGATGTATGGGTTCTCAGAACTTTATCCCCCTGTTTATATAACATAAAGACTTATTCCAATATACAATATGACTATAAGTAATAGTAGAAAATATCACACCATAAAGTAAATTTAGACGTATCTAAGAAAAGGATGGTAGGTTAAACTTAGTACGTAGTACAAGTGATCACTCTGGATTACTAGTCCAGAAATATATTATTTTATTACTCCATACTTCTCTGGCGAGTTCCGACAATTGGCTGATTAGGAAGCGTTGGATAAAGTATCATCGAAAATATATTCATATAAATAGAATGTGTGGCACAGGGATGAGTTATTGTCACATTAAATGCTAAATAAGCCTATTCTTCGTATAAAATAATTTTTAGGCGTAAATTACAATCATTTGTCAGATTTTCATCAGTAGTTGTTCTCTTAGTTCTTGACTGCTAAGTACAAAATCAGGTGATAATTAACAACGATGGTATTACATGTGCATTTCAACTAGTCAGTTAAATAGGGACTATCACAAGCCCCTAATCCTGACGCAACACCGCCTTCATCAGCACTGGCCAATTTTGTTCGAAGCATGTGACCAACTTGTCTGTTAATGATAATATTCTTTTCATCGCCGATCAATACACCAAATATGCCCAATTCCGAAACGACTTCCTTCATTTCTGTATCTGTATCACTTCCTGCTCGTATTTGATAGTTTCTTTGCAACGGTGGTTGGATTCTATCCATCAAGATCCATGCCGATCTCTCTTGCTGGTCCTTCATGGATTCTAGTGCGGTTTTTATGTTATTTCCATAAACATTATTTCCACCACCTTCTCGCTGCGGTTTCAAAACAAAGCGTTCAGGATTTGCTATCCCCATGTCTATTGCATTTTCCCCGTGTTCATCAAAATCCAAAGCATAAAGACCTGGAAAATTTTGAATCAATAACAGATTAAAATGATCGATTCAGTGACCATTCTTTAAACCGATGCAGTCGTAATTTTACTGATTATTATTCCACAACATTAGTGTAAAAGTATGCTATCTAATTTTGATAATATTTACCAGTGAATATTCCTCTGATTTGCTGAACTGTCTCCTCGTCCTTCAGAAATCTGGCGAGAACTCCAGGCTTGGCCAGAGCTTGTTGAACTTTTTTTGCACCAGCTAGATGATATTGAATTGATGGGGATTTGATTGTTAAAGATCTTTCTATAAGTAATCTTACATCCCACTCTTTCTCAGTGGGATATTGACTCGGTTCATAGCCACATCTGAAGTAGACAACGGCGACGGTTTGTTCTCCAACAATCAGCTCTTTTTTGGGACCGAGACGTGCTTCAACAGCTAGCTCGCTCAGTGTTCTACGTATTACCTTAATGGATGGATTAAGTCTGCGGATTTCAAATTCGTGAAAACGCTGATCGCAAATGTTATACGTGACGTTTTCAATGATGAATAAAATAACGGCTCTGAAAGAAGCACAAAATAATTAGGTAATTAGACGTTATACAAAAGCATGAACGAAAGAAAAGACGATGTTTGTCTTGTTTCAAAAGTATTTGGGAATATCTATAGGAATGAAATTCTTCTTAAGTTGAGGACATTTAAAAAATTATATACTTACTTTGGATCATTGTAAATATTCCACGCGTCAATCATTCCCGTGCATAGTCCTTGGAGCGCATTATTGTCGGGCAAATTTTTTAGCTCATTTGTGCGATCAAGTTCCTGTAGAATATATTTGTGCAATTTTGTAGCGGCAGGACCAAGCCATCCAAATCCTGATGCGATCGTATTTATTTCTACTTGTTTCCAACAACAATATGGCTTGTGATTTTGTGAGCAGCCGCGTTCTTTAGGGCAACTGGTGTCAAGCATTAGATCGGACCTTAACATTCCTAAAGATACTTTCTGAGTGAATCCCTCGCTGTGGACCGTTTCATAAATATCAAACAATTTCCGGGTAAAAGTATCGACTTTGATTGTTTCTTTGAGGGTTTCTTTTAGGAATTCATAGTCATGGGCAACCCTGTGCATGAGTTCATTTAATATTATTTGAATTTCACAAGCTCGATTAAATTCTGTCCTTGGAAATGATGACGGTATAAGAATAAATGGAGCAAACTGCAGAGTATCTCTGTTGAAATTCTTCTTCGATCGCATGCAGGCTCCATTCATAAGCGACCAATCTTTGGCTTTATCTATTAATTCTTGCAGTTCTGCCTGCGGCAATGGCAGTTTGACGCAAAGGCCCATACTGGGTTGATCACTCGCGTTCATACTTGCTTTTTATGTGATTCATACAATTGTGAACCACACATATACCTGAAGTGTATGATTATCAGAAACGTAATAGTTCTTGTTGTCAATTGATACTAACAAGCGCCGGTCCAGGAGTGCCAATTTTGAATCTTTGTTCCCGATAATATATGATTCAAAATTTTTTGTTCTTAACCTTTTTTAAAATTAGAGTATGCACTGACGATAAATGAAAACTATGTAGAATTAAGAGTACGTTGTATATTGGAATGGTAATTATGTTAGCATCTGAGGTGTTGACTAACGAAGAATCTGAAGAGTATTACGTATGTTTATTTTTAGATATTGCGAACTCATGAATCAGTATTTTCATAAATTCTGTTCCATATTTTATTTGAGAAATTACTTTTTATACTTTTGATTTAAAAAGAAACTATCAAATGTACTCCCGACCAAAACCTTTGTTATATTTTATCTGCTGTTGGACTTATTGATTTTCCTCACATTGCCCATGAATAAACTATCATACAATTTTAATAGAAAAAAATTGAAGAGTTTGATAAAAAACACGTTTTTATGTGATAATGTATCACGCGATTCTTGCTACTCGTACATCATTCACCAAATGAATCACTGGAACGACTGCAGACTGTATCCCTGAACCTTGTATATATATCTAGTGATACTTACACATGCATACACACCATCAAGGTTCACTCTCATCCATACATGCCTACATGAGAGACTGGAGTGAGATGGCAGTGCTGTATCTATTATGAGTAGGTAGGTTTGAGTAAAAAGTCTATAGACAGTAACATACTTTGATCAGAATAAGGATAAATCATGAAATAATGACAAAAATTCTTTGACAAAGTTTCCAAAGGAAAGTCCTGAAAATCCCGACTGGAATGAAACATATTTGTTTATCAAATATGAGAATGAAAAATATGATGACGATAAGATAATATGAACCCTACAGATATCAAGTCAGTATTATAAACCAACTGTTATATTGCGTCATGCAAAGGTGGCAAACAACAATAAATAAATAAATAAAAGGTAGGTATCATACCTCTTGACGCGCTATCGATATTTGTTCAATAAGCGTGTAATGGAAAGCGGGGCAGGTTCACAAATAATAGAACGTGACTAAATACACTTTTTTTCTGAGTGAATTCGCAAACTATAAGTATACGTTTTTCTGTAGCAATTATTGTGTTTCCGAGGATAGATAAAATCTACTTTATACGAATTTACTGTATTTTTATCAATATACCAGTGTTGAGAATAATTATTTCCGCGAACTAGTCAAGGATAAATGGTCAGACAAAACATTTGAAGCGAATCAATAACACAACTTATAATTTAGACACTACGGCCCGTTCATCTTTAAACGTAACAAGTTGTCGAACTTGTCTTTTCGTAACTAATTACAGTTGTTATTTGGTTGAGTGAAAATAGAAATGAAAGCTTCAAGGCATCAATTTGCACCATGGAAGTGAAACATAATACGGTGACGACATAATATTACTCACATTCTGAAGACGTTGAAATCTTTTGTGGCAAATATAAATCCTGTTTAAGTAAACCGTCCATGAGTCCTTCTAAATCATATTCGTCTGCAGTGGCCAGTGACTTGACATTCCAGAACTGAACATGTTTTAAAATGAAGTATTGAATTTATCCTATAGCATGTATATCAAAGAAATAACAGGTATCGAGTAAATCTCACTCCAGGCATGCTGCTCTCTTCGTCCTCTGATATAGATCTCTTTTTTCTCAACGGACGCTTTTTCATTTGAAAAGTGGATACGTTCTGTTGAATGCCTTGTACTCCGTGCAATTTACTTGAAGTTGTGAAAATGAATCGTTGCGGTCTAGATGCGATTGAATTTTTTGTCACAAATTTGTATTTATCGAACAAAAGAAGCTGACCGAGTTTCAAGGTAAACTTTTTCTCAGGAAGCTTGATGATCGTTGCGGACAAGCTACAAAAACCCTTGCCGTTAATCATCGACATGCCTATTCGAGACAGTGTCAACCGTTGAAAAGTGGCAAACAACATTGTTTTAATATTTCCTCACCACTTCTATTCGCGTACGTTATTATAATTTATTTTTACTTTCTTTATCAAACATTACGTAAAATTTTGATATTCACACAGGATATTGAAATCTTTAAAGTTCCGATAGTTCGCCGCTTGCTGGCTAGTATATGCGACAATTTTTAACACATTATCTCGATAAATTTAGTATCCATTCCTTTCAACAGCAAAGATAACACATGAGCTACTCGTAAAAATGCTGAACGACACCACGCGTGGTGATCGAAATCATTCGGAGGGAAGGTAGGGGAAAAACCGGCGTGATGCAAGGAATATCAAGAAGGCAAACAGCTGATCCTGTCGTGCTTCAGACCGCCGAATTTTCACAAAGTATTTTCGTTTCAATCTAAGTAATAACAAGGAAAGATAGGATGAGGTTGACCACAGTTTTGTTGAGATTTAAGCATCCGCACGGCCACTTGTATCACGGGTGAGGGAAATTTCCAATCCTTACTCCATAAAAGACAAATTCTTCGATTCTAACCTATAAACTTGCTTCCTGCGATCAATATACGCAGGCAATTGAAAAAGTGGGTCTTATTAACTTTCAATTGAAGATTATTTTATTGATTAATTACCATGAAAAACGGACTAAACGATTTTCAATCAGTTTTTTAAATACTGTGTCAAATATTTTCAGCGTTATTTATTTGAGACTAATCAGATCTAGCGATTGTATAGCTATTGAATTTATTTGGATGAAACACCAGATTTCGGAGAAATTTATTCGTCGTTACCTGAACATGACAGGTTTGTAAAGAATAATACTTACAAAAGTAATAATTGTTCTCCAGAAAACACCGACTAAGGAAAGCAGTCACTGACAAAAGCTTCAGAGCTCTGCGCTGGGACTACGAAATAGAAGAGCAGAATATGCTGCTACTGCGTCATCCTTACTTAACAATTGAGCAGTCCAGTGGTCATATGAAAGACCTTAGAGTAGATCAGATAGCTAAATGGGATAAGGAAAGAAGTGAAAAATTTTCCAAAATTACTACTTTGGAAGATAGACTTATGCATTTGAAAGTGAGAGATGCTTGGGATTAAAATAAACAATTTAAGGTAGTAGATTAATAATGGACAATTCTTTATTTGTTTAAATTATACAACAAATGTACATACATATAAACAATTATGAGATAAAGATACTTCAATTAATACATCGTTCCGTCATTGGAAATATTACCGTGTATAGTTATTTTGCTAGACTTTTCAAACCCCTTCATTATTCTTCTAAGATTTTTAATGTTGATTTCACGTAGCGTTTTACCTCACTGCAAATGGCACAATCAAGGATATTTTTACTTGATCCATACATACTTGGACAATTAGGATACTACCATTTTGTT
The DNA here is from genome assembly GCF_021901455.1 of Neodiprion lecontei. NCBI lineage: Eukaryota > Metazoa > Arthropoda > Insecta > Hymenoptera > Diprionidae > Neodiprion > Neodiprion lecontei. Next base: position 35,026,773 of record NC_060262.1, read on the forward strand.
TTAAAAGTACACAAGAAAGCTTTAAAATCCTGCAAAAGACCCAGACTGATACTACAAAAGGTATCTAGTTAATGAACAAAGTAGCACTTCTTGATGCCTCATTTGACATCAGTTCTTTCAAGGTAACTGAAAGAAATTATAACGATTTCCATATGCAAATGATCCTATTTTAATTCACTGATATTACAAATGCTCTGATAACAATTGCAAAGTATGTGTGTTTTAAAATAGTTTGTATATAAGATAAATATAGTTTCGTATACAAGAACCTTCGAAGTGATCTACTAGTTGGTTGCGTTGCATTAATATATCACAAAACTGTTAAAATTATAAAACTTTTGAAACGCACTAACAATTGAAATGCAATCTGCACCTTGCATCTATCACAAGTGTACTAACGAACAAAACTCTTAACAAAACGTAAACACCTTGAGTAATTACTGATTTGTTTACAGTATTGTGCACGTTTTATACAGTTTTTAATTGTATACAGTTTAGGAGGTACTATTGCGTACGTGTGGTAATCTCTCCTCGACACATTTCCAGTACCCAACCCTTTCCTAGAATGTTATAAGTACCCGTAAGCGTGAAAAAAATAATAAAATAAATTAACAATCTACGATAATCAATATTAAGTACCTAATCAAAATATATTAAAGGTGAGTGATATCAACATATTTCTATAGACATATAAAAACTATGAAAAACTATCTAGAAATGAGGCACCAATTCAGTATTTTCGATCACTTTGAATATTACATACAATGGATACCTTATTACAAAATAAACGTTTTAGTTTACTTTCAACAATTCTTGGACGTTTCAATTTACATCACAATCACTTTTCATATCAAACACTTGATAGTTTCAACTAATAATACAGCAGGAGTATATTTTCAAAACAAAACTGTTTTACAATCTGGGGCAAATATTGATTTTTGTTTTATGGCTGCTGACAAGATTCGGAAAGCAGCCAGTGCGTTTATTAAGTAACGCCATACCTTTCATAGATCATGTCTTGAACGTACAAAAAATTTCTACTGTATATGAGAAATCGCAGCATAACAAGCCTTTAAGTATCCTTCTAAAAAGAACGTACTGTCGCGACCTGACCTAAACATATTGGTCCCTGCTTACGTTGTGACCATAATTTAATAGATATATAACCAAAAGTTAATACTGATTGTACTACATATCTTAAACAATTACCAGCTTTCAAAGTTGATATATTGAAAATATAATTATTTCGGCACCATTCTCATTGAAAACTCGTAGTGCTGTGAAAAGAAAAACTGTCAAAAGTCCGAATATAATGTAGTTTCTTCTTTCATGCACTGTGATAATTTGTAGAGATTATTGTTGAATATTAATTTAACACTGAATAAAACAAATATTCTGTACCTTTAGACAGTTTTTATTCTACAGTATATAAGCAACTCACTAGTTGTCTATATTATGTGCCATTAACAAATTTATATATCATACATATATTACTTTCTGGCTTATGAGACAAGTGAATGATAAAAATCATTTAAAAATTAAATTCTTACGACTTAATGTCTGGTGTAGAGACTGCTGGAATCAAGTCTTGTGGTTTGTGGGGCATCCAACCCAGTGGATCTCTTTCCACTTCTTCTTGAGTCAACTGCCTTCCTTCGTACAGCAAATTGGCAAAATCTGCCACAATGGGATCTCTTCCCGAACTACTCATTGAAATGACTTTGCCATCCTTGAAATAGTATGCAAAGAACTTGAAGTCCTCAAGAGATCCAACAATTTTTACCCCAGTTGGTCTGCCATATCCTGTGGGATCATTTATTTCAATACATGAAGTGTTTATTAGTTACTTGCGAGTGATCTCTGTATTTTCAGGAAAGTTTTGAACACGTGAGCAAATAAATGATAATCCAAATTAGGCCGAACCTGCATATCTGTAACTTCGACCGAATAGCATGGTCCAGAAGAAGGGCACTACTTTCAAAGGTGTTTCTTTGCCCGCTATATTCAAAGCAGCAATTTTTCCATGGTAGTGAGCTAGGCCGTAATGTCCTATTGCTGCTGGCATATTTCCAGAACTATATACAGGAGCATATGCAACGTCACCACCGGCATATACATTGTCCACGTTTGTTTTGAGGAACTGTAAGAAGATAAATCATTCCATTAAACGAGCACATTGCACACTACGCGTAGAAAATCTGTGGAGGACATCAAGTTAATTTACTCACAAGATACTCTAGTTAATTGATATTACAGTTCTAATCTGCCAATAAATATATATTTGGTAAGTGGTATTATATTGTGAATAATGGCGTGGTAGAATTTGATATACCCTTTTCAATTCGAAGCTCTCTGTATGTTAGATCTTACTTTTACCTTGTTTACCACCACAGTGCCATTTAGTCGCATCTCGACTTTCTTCATCACGATATCTTTCTAATCACCAAAATAATTACACGATATCGTTTTGTCTAAAAGTTTTGCTAGTTTAATATACCTGTGGAATTTCCTCATGTAGGAGTGTCTCTTCGGTTTTGACTTCAGGACCTTTTATTTTACCCTGGTAGAACAAGGTTTAAGAACATCTAATAGCAAATGTTAATATTCTGTGAAAATTTAAACTATGAATGTAGACCATAGATACTGGTTTTGACAAATTAGCCCATGAAGGTAAAACTTCTGCATGCTTGACTTGCTTGTACTTTCTCTGATGTCTCATTTTGATAGTCACTGCAGATGAGCTAACTCAGCTTTCAAAGAACTATTAATTATAGACTAGCCTGGAGTTACAGAGTTTTTAATTGGAAAAATTATTATGAAAACAAAAACAAAATATTTGCGATTCTAAAATACGTTCAAAACTGTGGCCATATAATCAGTAATCTTCTACCCTATTACACTGACGTTTTGCAGTTTCTCAACAGTCTTCACACCTTTTTCCTAATACATTATATTGTTAATAAATGATAGTTTGTAAAGTTTCCAGATCAGTTGAATGTAACAATCAGCTCTTTACCTTAACTTTTTTTTTTGTCTTTGTACTTTTCTTACTCGTCGCATCTTTGTTGTCCTTGGCATCTGTCTTACCAGTCACTTTTTCTGCCTCGTCTATCTTATACATAACAAGAGATTAAGTTACGCTTTTGTTGAACAATATACAGTACCCTGTCCGTGACTATGCTACCGTCTGCAAGCAGTTGCAACTGCGTCTCCTTTAGCCATTCTGTATTGAGTGTAGAACCGACTCCCAGAATAGCAATATCGCATTCGAGGAATGTCCCGTCCAGTAACTCAACTTGTTGAAGAGAAGAACCACCATTGTTTGACAAGAAACGAGCAATGCCGTTCTCCAAGATGAAGCGTACACCTTAGAAGTAAAAGTAATAACTGTCTGAGTTCAATTGAGCCGCTATTTATCATCAAGTGTACACAAGTGAAAAATCTTACCTTTAGCTTCAAATTCTCTTTTAATTCTGTCACCAATTTCTTGTCCAAAAACAGCTTTGAAAGGCGCGGTAGCGCGACCGACGACTGTAACCGAAGCACACTTGCCAACGCAATAGGCAGCTGCTTCCATGCCTATGAAACCAAGTCCCAGCAGCACGACATGTTTCTCAGGAGAAAGTTGCGCGAAAATTGCAGCACTGTCTACATAATTCCGTACAACGAAAATGTTTGCTAAATCGATGCCAGGCAGATCAGGTAACTTTGGTTTGCTTCCCGTCGCAACAAACAGATAATCATACCTCAAATTTTCATTAGTGTTTAGCTTAACGGTCTTTTCGTTGGTATTCAATCCTGAAAGTGATTAATTGCAACAAATAATTAACTGAAAATGACGACCTATAATTTCCTGATAATTTTTTCTTTGATTTTCTATATTTACTAGATGTTATGGAAACATACATGAGATTTTTTTAATTTCATCTATCGATTTTTTAAATAATTGCTGTGAACTCTGAAATAAAATTATACTAATCCAATGTTTTGCTCAACTTCATATTAAAGTAGAAGATATATTAGTTATTTCACATACCTATAACTTCTTTACCAAGCAAAGTTTCAATGTTATGTTCATTATAAAAGAATTGGGACCTGAGTGCAATCTTTTCTACATCAACATCCATTGCCTTGGAAAGTTTTGGTCTGTCATACGGCAAAGCAGATTCTTTGCAAACCATGACTATGCGCCCGGTGAACCCTTCTTGGCGCAAAGTTTCGGCGCAAGTTGCAGCAGCTGGACCCCCTCCAGCAATCACAATAGTCGATAGATTGTCACTCTTAAGCGCACTCATCTCCTTAGTCCGCTTGTTTGTTTCCAGCTCCTTGCGCTTGGCACGCACTCTTATGCCACCATTTTGATCTACAGAAACCTAAAAGTATGTTTTTGATGGTGAGATGGTGAGTGTTTTTGCCAATCAACCAAACTTCTTCATTCCTTGAGCAACTCCATTTACCTTGTAGCATGGTAGAGAGTCCAAGCCAGGATAGTCTTCTATGTCACCAGTCTTTATGTTGAAGCATGCTCCGTGCCACGGACATCTTACTCGACCCTCACCCAGGGCGCCAGTGGCTAAAGGCGCTCCATAATGAGAGCACTTCCATCCTAAGGCGTGCAGCTCTCCGCCTTGCTTGATCAGTAAAATCTTACCACCATCTTCGCCCAAAGGCAATGATTTCATTTCATTATCCTTGATTTCATTCTCATTGCAGACAACTGCTTCAACGAAATCTGAACTCTCCGGTTGACCTGAGGAATACATCAAAAGTAGTTATTGCTTGGCCATTGAATGATTCTTGGAGGAAACTTAAAGCTAATTGTAATGATATGTTATTAAGAACACAGTGAAGGCAGTTCCTAAGTGAGGTTAAGATTTGATTAATATACAACTAAAATTCATTCAACGCGTGAACATTTCGATTTCGGAAGGCATCGACTCACAGGAGCAACAGCAGTTTGCTACATTATATAAATCGTAAGGATTTGGTGGCTTAGGCTTGTTGCACTGAGAGCAATTTTGACTTTGCCCAGGCTCATTTTTCTCAGGCTTTTTGTCACTCATTCTCGGCAGTTTCGACGATATTTCGCTACTGATTGTGAGATATGAGAGTTAAATTGTCGCAAAAAGACAACTTTACGCAAAAAATTATAAAAAAAGAGGCAAGTTTGGTTTCAAAGAATAAGACGATAACTATATTTGAAAAATAATGATGCCCAATACGTTGCCAATCAACGAAAATTAGCAAATCGCGACGGATATGTCATTTTATTCGCAACACGTAGATCATGGCAAGCGTTTATCAGCTGTCGATAGGGGCTATTCTTTGCAATAATCAAACTGATATTTTAAAGTAAATCAATGGAAACACGGCTGATTATACGATTAGTTATCTTGTTGCGTCGCTTACATCCTTCTGTCGATGACATGACTGCAATAATCTGACGAAGACCAGCTAACAATTTTAATTGTACTTCTAGTAAAATGATGTGTATAAAGAAGCGGCGAGAAATACACGCGTGGTTCGCAAGGCCGATGACCGGCAGACGGAGACTCAAATCAAATCAATATACCGCGGTCAACGCGCTGTTGATAATAAATATTACAAAGCGTTACAGCTTTGCTGGATATTAATCCAACAGCTTTTATACGCAATGCCCTACCTTTCTTTGGTGGCGATGTTTCCCCACTACGTTTTGCCTTGTTTGGTGAAAAGCTTTTTCCACTCCTTCCACCCATCTTCCGTCGCAGATATTATTTATTGTGTTTTACTGCGTTTATTTTTGTTGTTTGCCGGCGTCCGGCTATGACATGCGCTAGAAAAGTACAGTGTATGTGTTAGCTATGGTTATTTCAAATATATTCACATATAAATAAATAGGATACCGCGGAGATATGATGATTTACGGAATGGAAATTATTATCATTGTATCGTACGTAAGTTTCTGTATATTAGTCGGTTTAGCTTGTTTATGGCATACAACCAGGACGGAAGCGAATTTTTACGTTATCTTGTTATTATACATTTTTTTTTCTAATCAACTATACATCGTTGTTGCTGTGAAACGGTTTTGTGGTAAATTTACAGTCTATTTAATAATATGTTTTCCGGAAGCTAGATCTCCACCACATCCGTATTACATACGCATGTTGCAATATTTAGACGGTGTATGAGAGATGTGAGACAAGAAAAGATGTCAATCTTGCACCGACAACGCCCAAAAGTCTACCTTGCTTCTTAAGAAAGCTAATTTACGTCAGACACACTCATACTATGTTCCAGTTAATCTTGGCACCTTTTCAAATGAACGTGAAAAAATGTTATTCAACCCGCATATGTGAGCATTCGACCGCTTAAAAGGCCCAATTGTTATGTTACAGTGTTCTTTGCAATACGTGAAAAGTAGAAATTTTTCGTTTTCTTATCACTCGAAACGTGTCCTTCATCTATTAATTCAATATCGGAATAATTTCGAAAGATATTCAGAGGTCAGAGCTTTTCCCGTGAAAGTATTCGTGGTATTCGTATATTATATTATTATTATGGCAAGGTGATCAGCTTGATCTACATCGGCGTGATTCTGATATAATCCTTTATTTACAAATGACATTCGCAACGATACTGGAAATTCGGTTTACTTGCCATGGAATAATATATTCTATTGAATATTTTATTGGCCGAATAACAAAAGAAAAAAAAAACAAATACATACACTTATATCCATTAGTCGTTCGATATAATTATATCACGATTTATGTATGCACATATTCCAACTTACTTTCCCTATGGTTTTCGTTTACTTGAGACACGAAGTGACGCATGCGGTGTTGATAATTTTCAATTTATAAGATTATAGCGGATTTTAGTAAGAGAATAACACTTCGTATTTATTCGAGACTCGAACATAATCCGGAGGAGCTTTATGTAAAAAGTAATTAAGCCCACCTGTTACACCGCTCGTTGCCTGCGGTAGACTGAAACTATGCCAAATCTCGGCTTCCTTGAAAGTGAAAGGATAACGCACTACGTGTCCTTGATTGTGCTGTGAAATTCATGGCATCCACTCTGCACACCAATCACCGTACTATTTTTTATCGCCATCTAGGTATGGGAAAGACATCTCATTATGACCCAATAAGCCATATATCGCGACATACAAATATCATGCACATAGGATTGCGATAAGATTGGAGTCTTTTTTTTTTTTCTATCACAATTTTCATTATGGTTTGAAAAATGCCGCGTGCGGATTACCGATACACGATTCAATTACTATTATTTACAAGTGGTAAGATATTTTATTTGATTCCATTCGTCCGTTGCAGTAAAATTGTAAATTGTTTGGTACGCTATACTTTGTAATGTACGTATTTTTTAAAAATTACCCGAGGTGCAACGACTCATCGTACATGAAAATTAACGCTTATCTAATCAGTAATGATATACGGATATATGAATGATATGCTGCGGGGATCTATGTTCACATTGTTCACCTATGTCTGTCTGATTGTGAGAACACCTGATTCAGTCTGTATCAGCGATGTCATCTGCTATAGATACATATGTATATAATATCTGATTTCGGCAGTTGCGCAAAATATGTATAACATTCCCGTATATTCAGCGTACGCAATAAACCATATTATTAAAATAATACTACCGGATGTGAAAACTTGAGTTATAGTTTAAGTACAGTATGTGACCCGTCGCAGAGTAATTTCTTATGGATCGAGCAGGAATGTAGGGCAATGTTACTCGTGAAGGTCACGATATAAAAGTTTTATCGATCATTACAGAGCGTACAATAAACTTGTAAATAATCTATAGCCCAACGAGTTTAGCCGCACAGTATTTAGGTTTTATGTAAAAAGATGTGACATATTTTATATACTAACTGCTGGATGTGCTTTTATTGTTTTTGTCAACAGCCAACGTCATAAGTTTGTAAGAAGTTTTGATGAACGATATTAACGGCGTTTATTGCATTTCCAACATTAAAATGCTAGAATCAAGCTAGAATTAGATTTGTCGAAGAAACCAGCCATTCAAATCTCGCGCTAGTCAACAGATGTCGCCAATGTTTGACGGGTGCTTTAGGCGTGCATAAGTATATGAATTTGTAAATGTGGGTGGGTGAATAAGAGGACACAAGCCGTCCGCTGTCAAAGTAGTATTTATATAGATCTGTAAAAATGTCGAGTTTATACGAGCAGATAAAAATGTTGTACGATCAAGAGCTGTATTCAAATGTGATCGCTCTAGTGAGTACGAGCTGTGACTTAATGTTGATTTGTTGAAACTAACCTATAATGCAGAAAATTGATGGCGAGAAAGAATTTGCCAGTGTAAGAGAAATGCATGAGGATAACGTTCAGCTCTTCTATTTCTAGGCAAATTTCATTTTATCGCTAAGCGATCACAACAGCGAGCTTCTTCCACCGCAGGCAAAATTCTTAACGTATGTCCATTGTGCTGATTCGTACTTTCATCTTTCCAAGTACCGGAAGGCTGAATCGCTGTACAAGAAGTCCTTGCAGTTTCGTAAATGCCTTTTGAAATCTAAAGGTGCTACTAAACCGCCGCCTGATGGACAGAAAGAACTCATGTCGGACATAGACATTAAATATCAAATACATTTGTGCTTGGTCAAGCTCAAAAATACCCAAGAAGCCTTACAAGTTCTTCAGGGAATACCTGGCAAGCAAAGATCCGCAAAAGTAAGAACTTCTTCATCCTTGAAAGTAGAAAACTTTTTTGCCATCTATTATTTATGTTCGGAAAATAAATTTTTAGGTGAATATGGCTCTGGCAAAAATGTTCCAAGAACAAGGAATGGAAAGATCAGCAATTACGACATACAAGGAAGTTTTACGAGAATGTCCATTGGCTCTTAACGCAGTGGAAGGACTCCTTGCTCTGGGTGTAAAAGGGATCGAAGTAAATTCCATGATTGTTAACTCTATAACCAATTCACCAAGTCTGGAGTGGTTGAACATCTGGATCAAAGGACACGCACATATTCACAATCGTGAATACAGTCATGCAATCACAGCATTCAGGTCACTCGATAATGCCAATTACTTTAGAGACAATGTTACCTTGTTAATAACAATGGGTGAATGTTACTATTTTGCTGGTGACGATAAAAATGCCTTGACGTGTTTGCGACGGGCCAGAACTATAGAACCTGATTTGACGAAAGGGTTTGTAAAAATTCGTTTCTGGATTCAAATGATATGTGTTCAATGATAAGCCTGATCTGTTTTATTTTGTTACTTTTTTAGCCTTGACATATATGCCGCTGTGTTGTACAAGACGCAAAACACCAAGGAGCTTGAGAAATTAATCCCAGCTATAACACAGACTTCCGAATACACAGCTGAACAGTATATAGCTATGGCTTATGCTTTGTACGCTGCGCGAAAATTCAGTAGAGCAAGTACCCTGATTGTACAAGCGATAAACCTGAGCCCCTATAGTATCGAAGCAATTATATTATGGGGAAATATTCTTATCGACCAAAAAAAATATCAAGAGGCATTGCACCATTTTAGGAAAGCTGCTCTACTCAAACCACATAGATACGAACCACACAAAGGACTCGTTGATTGTTATGTTGGAATGCATAGACTTAGGGAAGCATTGAATATCGCCAGTACAGGTTGTAAATTACTGGGACACACGCCTCGGGCTCTGACGGTACGCCATTAGTAAAATACTAAACTGTATGTTTAAACAACAGTTTTTGAGATTTGACACGATGACTTATGTAAAAATATTATGTTGCAGCTTTATTCGTCGGTTTTGATGAAGGACCCTGTATCAGTTGGCAAAGCGAAAAACTTGTTGGAAAAAGCATTGAGTCAAGAAGAGTCATTTTTGCCGGCTGTTTATTTGTTGGCTGAAATATACGAACAGGAGATGAACTTAGAAGCTGCTATTGAATTACTTGAGAGACAAGTAGAAATATTACCTACCTCTAAATTTCATCAGATGCTTGGCGATTTGTGGGCTAGAATTCACAATCAAGAAAAAGCATTGGATCATTACGCCATCGCCTTGAAGTAGGGATGCAGTTTTAGTTTCACAGTGTGCTGATATTTTTATCTGTACTGTTACTAACCAATTCATTTTATCCCATTTGTTTACAGTTTAGATCCATGTAATCGACGGGCTCTGGAAGGGCTGCATCGGTTAGACAGTACTTCAACGAAACTGGAATCGACTTATTATATGACTGTAGGTGACGAACATGCAGATACAACTTATGATGTTGGAGATGGTTTGCCAGATACAGACAATGACGAGGGAGCTGACGAAAGTGAAACAGAAGCAGTTTGGTCTGACATGGATCTGGAAGCGAATAGTCAATAGGGTAACTTACAACCAGAGTGATTGAAAGTAGTTTGTAACTGAAAATAATGAGCATTTCTCATTTTTGCGGCAATGATTTTCCTCTGATATTATATAACAATGAAATTATGAGTTCTTTATCAGAGAAATTGTCATCCCGCATCACAGTACTCCTCGGAAATTTTTGTTCCATACTTCTGCAAAGACTGTTGAATTTCAACTGTGACTGACGATATTCTTTAAATCATAATAATGCGTGCATTTTTTGTAAATGTACGAAACTGTTTATGGAGTAGACAAAATGACGAGTTCCTTTCTCCTATATGTAGTACAATTGACAAATGAGTACTTCGATCATGCAAGAAAGAATTACGCAATTCTGGGAAGCACCATGTTTCTCTATGTTTATGTTCTAATGAGAACGCATCAATCATGTTTATAGAAAGAGAAATTCTTACTTTATTAGCTAATTTTTCGATGTTGTTTTCTTAGTACAGAATAAGCAAAAAATTTATTCAGTTTTGTGTGTACCACAAATAAGAATAAATTAAAAAATATGAGTACGTAGTTTGGTTACCATATAGAATTTCTGTCTCCCATTGAAAACATTTTAATAACCAAAGTCTACTCGTAAAGAACTAGTAATGTAGGTAATTGAGTAAGAAGTACAAAAAATAGAATCGTTAATTATGTATTTCCCACACAGTATGCCTAATGAAACTTTCATAACAAAATTATTTCAGATCTTTCGTATAAATAAGTAACAATTTTACAAGTAAATAATAATTAATGAAGAAAGTGTGCATCGAAAAAATATTTACAACTATGTCATTCGACATAAAACATGTCTATTATCTAAAATTAGTTGACTTGATATTCTTAAATATTTTAGTCGATCAGCTGTGCTTTTGCTTTTCAAAATTTGCTCGTAAATATTTAAGCCCAGCAGTAATCTTGTCTTCGTTTAAGATATGCTGTGGTTCTTGACTATCAATATTATCCGACATGCTGGTGTCAGCTGATCGTTTACTTGAATCCACGCCAGTTATTGAGCTCAACAATGTAGAATCCGGTAGATGATATTCCATAGGTAAACAATCGCGATTCGGGGGTGGGACTGAAGTTGGTACCAGTTCTGGACCAGTATTAAAAATATCTGAAGTAAGGCCAAATTGCATATTTGGAGGTGGTTTCGAAAAATCAATGCCTGATAATTCTGTTCTCATATTTTCTGGCAGGGTAGCGAATGTTTGTTGAAAATTCACATGCTGTGTGGGTAATTCGGTATATAGTGGCATCGGTCCGATTACATCTGAACCACTACTATCCGATGATTCTGTGTCAGCATTGCTAATCACTTGCTTAGGCATGGTAATCTGTGATAACTCTGTAGAAGTCTCAGAATGCGGAATATGACTTTGTTGATTATCCGTGCCATCGAGTTGATCGGCCGTTTTCTTTGTGCCACATTCTTCGATAATAGCAGGACTTTCGGAGGTTTCCTCATTTTTACCAGATAAGCTATCATCGAGCGATGCTGAGCTTTCATCCTTGTCCTGATCGGTATTCTTGGATTCTAAATACCCGGAACTTCTAAAATTATTGTATAAGGGGGCAAATTCTTCATCTCTATCTTTTCTCCGCTTGTAGACCCATTCTTCTTGCGACATCTCATACCACTGTGTTCTTTTACCAAGCAGTTCGCCAAAAGCTTTTATCTTGTTCTCAATTTCGATAAGTGAATTTTCTTTCCTATATTCAATTATTTTCCTCTCATCAGATTCGACTTTCTCTTCAGTTTCTGCTTTAACTTCCATCTTGTCTGTATTCACCTCATCATTTTTCACGAGTTCCTCGTCCGTGGGCTCAGGGGGCAGTCCAGCCCTTATTCTCTGTCGTATTCTAGCCGCCTTTAGCCTGTTCTGTTCCATTTTGTCTTTCATTTCCTTTAGATTTTGCATTTCCTTTTGTTTTTGTATGGTTTCCTTTCTCAATGCATCCAAGTTTGCTTGCTGCTTCGCTCGCATTTCTTCATCCTGGGAAAATTCGTAGTATCCAACGCCGTGGGCTCTCGCTTCGTCAAAGAGAATGTCTTGATAATGAATATTCATTTTCTCAGTCAACTTTTCCGTTTGCTCCTCCCATTTTCTTCGCATTATTTCAATCTCTGGCTCTTTCGGAGGTGTGACAACATCTGGAGGCCTGACATCCTCAACTTCGGTATCTCCTTGGGACTTTTTCATGACTTCGTGCTTTACAAAGTCATCTTTTTTCTGCATTGTCGACAAATCTCTACGGAGGCATTTCCTTGTCCGTCCAAAGCAGTCTTCGTATTCAACCCAGTCTTCTTCCGGGTCAGAGTTTGCATCTTCATAATCATCCGAATCGAATTTCTCATCTTCTGACTGTGGTTTGTTACCAAAGTCGACCAGAAAATGTTCGTTTTTATTGCTGTGTGACCTTTTCAAATTTTCGTAAAGCCTAGCTTTTGCTTCGAGCATCAACTTCGACTTTTTGTGAGCTTTTATATCGTCGGTGTCAATTAGTTCTTTTTCAATTTTTACTTTTTTCGTCTTGGACTTTTTAGTCCTAACCTTGTGCTTAGACTGTATAGAAGTTACTTCCGCATTTGCTTTCGCGTCTTTAACTTCGGTTTGTTTCCTCAGAAGCTCAGCTTTCAAACCCACTAATGATGAATAATTCACGTTTATTTTCTTTGAATTATTCATGTTCAATTTTAAATCATTTGACGTTTATTACCATTTCACTGTTTACTGACGTTTATATACGTATATTGGCAGGAAGGGCAGGAAGATTCTGATTTGTCTAACCAAACCTAACCTAACTTAATTTAGCTTGCATACTTTTGATGCACTATATTATCGACTGCGTTCGAGATGGTAAATACGGTTTGAATACAGACACGTATGTATGTACGCGCTATCGAAAATTAGTTGTAAAAACCTCCGTCGGCTCAGAGGACGCTAGTACACAGCTCGAAAATTTTCTGACGTTTCCTTTTGATCCGGGTCCGGTGGTTTTGGCTGTGCCCTGTTTCCGTCGTTCCTTCCTTCCTAACCTAGCTGAGTACCGTCCTCCATCTGCCTATCTATCAAGCACGGTTTTTGTTAAATTGAGTGGTTGAAATTTGCAACGCTTCGTGCACAAGAGAGGTGATTTTTTAATTGAACAAAATGACAACGCGAGGGCAATCGAGGAGGATACCGGAGACGGAGTCCCGGATAGATTACGTTCAGACCGACGGTTTGGCAGTGATGAAAATGGTGAAACACTGTCATGAAGAATCCACGAGCAACATGGAAGTCGCTCAGGGTGCTCTGCTTGGTTTGGTTGTCAACAATCGGCTGGAGATCACCAACTGCTTTCCGTTTCCCAAGAACGATGAAACCATGGATGAAGAGGAATATCAACTTGCCATGATGCGCAGGCTGCGTAGAGTGAACGTCGACCACTTTCACGTTGGTTGGTACCAGAGCGCTGACGTTGGAAACTTTCTGAGCCATCCTCTGTTGGAATCGCAGTTTCACTATCAGACATCCATCGAAGAGTCAGTGGTGGTTATTTACGACACGGCCAAGTCTGCTAGGGGCTTTTTGACACTAAAGGCTTATCGCTTGACTCCACAAGCGATCCAAATGTACAAGGAAGGAGAATTTACGCCCGATGCGCTGCGCACGTTAAAAATTGGCTACGAATCTCTATTCGTCGAAGTGCCGATTGTCATAAAGAACAGCAATCTTACAAACATCATGATGTCTGAACTAGAGGAAATGATTCCCGAAGAAGAAGGAACCAAGTATCTTGACCTCGGTACCGCCACGGTCCTGGAAAACCAGCTGAGGTGCTTGATGGACAGAGTAGATGAGCTGAACCAAGAAGCTATTAAGTTCAACCGTCATCAGCATTTGGTTATTCGTCAGCAACAAGACAAGAATCGTTTGATGCAAAAGCGGGCACAGGAGAACGCAGCCAGGGCTGCTAAGGACGAGGCGCCTCTACCCGATGACGATATCAACAAGCTGCTCAGGCCGTTGCCTGTTCCCCCCAGGCTGAACCCCATGATCGTTGCTGGACAGATAAACACCTATAGTCAGCACATATCGCAGTTCTGTTCTCAAAGTTTGGCAAAGTTGTACATCACCCAGAGTCTACAGAATGCCAAGGAATCCAAGTCTACCAATTAATCTGTAGCTTATTGTGCAGAGACTCGTTGTATTCCAATTGAAAACAATAAAACTGTTTTCCTTTCAAACCATTGATTGGACTAATTACTAAACTAAATATTATTTCTTCTTTTTTCTTTATATTACAGTGTATTCAAATTATTCCAAACGGTTTTTCAATACTTATTCTTAAAATTTGTGCAATCTATGGTATCAATTTACAATATTGCCAGTGTTGATTTATTATTTGTATATTTGATAAGTAAATATGAAACGATAAATATTTTGACTGCAAGATCCTGGTCTTTGTTGCAATCGTTTGCCACGTCTGGGCTAGTTTGGGCCAGTATAAAATAGAATCCTCATAGCAGAATGGTGCAATTTTCTTCCCCGGAAGTCTTCCATCAACCGTTATTGGAATTAAATATATATATATATATATATGTATATATACATGCTCTTAATTTTCGCATGCAAAATCGGTACATAGTATATAGGCGCATAATGCAGCGTTACAATTCTGCTTGGCATCGGTAATTCCGCAGAACAGCTTCTAATTCCTTTGTTGGTAATGTCAGGTTACCGTATGCTTCACTTTCAAAGTTGCAGCCGTGCTTTCAACGAATGGCTCAATCTCGTAACGGGATTCTGCTTTGTCGACGGTGCGGCCGGTTGTTTGGTGGCGCCATCTGCCCCCTTCCAATGACCTCCGCGATTAGAATTTTCGGAGCCGAGTTACCGATGTCTCGAGCATGCGAGGCATTTATACGGGCAGACAGCGTTCAGGCGCGTTCAGTCTCTGGCAGGGACGGCATCGCACGAGCATGGGGTTCGAATACGCCCCGCGAGACGCATTCGACTTACACTCATAGTTCAATAAAGTTAAATCGGTGCGAAAATACCACAGTATAATATACACGACGTAACGTTCGATGAACGTGTATGAAATTAGTTTGAATCTGTGATTTTCGTATCTTTCATTCAATCGGCAAATATCAACTGTATTACAGCGATATTGGACGAGTTATAATATAACGAAATGATCGGGATCTATAAGTGTGATACGGTGCATGCATAGGCATTTAAAATTGATAATGAAGTAATAAGATATTTTTATCAATCGGAAGAGGTTGTACATGAAATAAATATATGTTGTAACTTAAACGCAAAATTTAATCAAGTAGATAGAACGCATAAAATTAATTCTTCACTACCACCGTACCTATCAGTATAAACAAATTATTTATCCAAATCGACAACGAAATATCGGCAAATATAGTTAAAAATCAGTCCACTAAACCGTCACAATTATTATATTAATAAAAAATTATCATCGAATTAATAATCACTAGTGTTGTCAGTGCATCGGAGAGGGTAAATCGAATAATCGACTAGCGGATACTCGGTAAAGGTAAGAACGAAATTTACTTTTATACAATATGTTCGAGTATTCACGATTATATTAATACGGATAAGAATTGATCTTTAGCCTCGCAGTTTAAAATACGAATGGAATAATAAGTCAATAAATAACTGATAGCTTAGATTTGGCGATGGTTGGAAGAACGAGTTTGCGCCTTCTCTTTCGTTACTGCTTCTTTTTTCAACGAACTGCAGCTGAAAGTACCTTTTCAAATAAATTTCCAACGTCAAACGACGAGAGATTATATTTTTTTTCCTCCCACAACCGAAACCCACATGAGATCGTTCAGCTGCTTTATTTAGCATAAAAATGGAAATTGCAAATGAAAGAATTTCCATTTTTACTACACGTGGAGGAGGCGCGCGCCTCAATTGTATAGTTACACAAAACTCTAAACCGACGAGTCTGAAAAACAGAGTTTCCTATCGAACGCGACACAGCTCCGAGATAATGCGTTTTATCTCCGTCGCCGCACTATATTTTTTCCTCTACTCTTCCTTTTGTGATTCAAATTTAACGCAAAACGATATTTTCTGTTGTACGCCATTGATAACGTATCGTGTACATATATTTAATACGGGCACAATAGCTTGAAAAAGAAACTTTAGATTCTGATAATACGGATATTTATCGTCGACATATCACAGATCAAAGTCTATCACGAAGTTCAGCTTCTGACTCACCTTTATCCCGACTCCTCTCATCACTAACATTTCAGCGCGATGCGATATTACGATATGCGATTAATGTCTACAATTCAAGTGCACAAAAACAAAAATCCTTTAAACACAAATAGAGAAATAAATCTTCATTTCTTCTCGATTTTTGTAGAATCGGATGGGTTGATATTGTAACAAAGGGTGAAATCACCCCCTTTCTGATCCGCTATTCGTCTCAGATAAAAGACATGTAAGACCTTGCACATGTGACAAAATGAACAAGGTTTCTGCGTCAACTAGTATTATCGTAAAAATAGTCCCAATGAACTAATTTTTTTATTCCGTAACGCCTGGATCGTTATAATATTTCAACTAAAAACATGCAATTGGGGATGCGGAAGAAACGCAACGGATGAAAGAAAGATAGGCGGGGGGGGGGGGGGGGGGGTGCCGAGACAACGCTGCAGCGGGAGAAAACGTCGAGCAATTAGCGTCTATCCGAAGTGGCTGCCGCCGCTGCCTCAAGCTCTCCGGAGTTTAACTCGAGGATAGTGAATGGAGTGGCACGCTCATTCACAAGATTCTCATCCGCACGCGGCCCGAGGGCTGCGCAGCAGCGAGCGCAAGCTCACGTTTCTTTAGTTTGTTTACTATGTTTACAGGCATTATAGTGCGTAGGAACTAGAGGTGTAACTATAGAGATACCACCCGGGAGTCAATCGCGTTCCCGCAACTGGGTAGGTAGGTAGGTGTGTAATTTTCTCGTGATTCTTCACGCGTCCATCGAGTCACGCCTTGGCTCCGGGGCGTTCGTTATGCACGGTTTAGCAGCTTTTCTATACCCCCGTGGTATCGCGAAATATTCGCATTGACACAGGGCAATAACTCATCTCGTTAGCCGTATTCCACGCCCGGTGATGAACGGCTTCGAGTATTTTTCTCTCGTGCCACGCAGCTGCAGCACGGTCAGGAACGCGAGGACGCGGACGGATTCGCTCTCCGACGAGGCATTCAAGGATCGACGCAATTCCCCCCGCGAATTAATATCAAGAATAATCATCACCCTCTTCGCTCGGAGCGCCGACAGATGCGCGCGATAATGATTCGAGCCTCGTTTTATTTCCAATCGGTGCTCTCTGCGGTGTGAAAAAAGAAATCATCGCCACCGATTCGTCGAGGGTTCGTTGCTTATCCTCGATGCAAGGGAGCTTTTTCGCTCCCCTAGCGTCGTTTGAGACTGATCGTCGAACCGATGCTTGGCACACTCCGAAATCCTGTAACAATTTCACCGTAGAATCGTTTCGAGTCATTGCATGATCGATCGCTGGTCCAAATAATCGTAACGCCTCGTTATATTGCAAGTATATTTTCCCGCATTAGCGTACGAAGAACCCTCGATCAAAATTCAAGTTCAACCGCGTTTACGAGCATACCGTGGCCCCGCACGGTTGCACACGAATCGTGACCGAGAAACTATAAACTGGACGAGTAACGTATATGGTTATAGGTATCCGTGTGTACACGGAAATGTGGAAAAAATAAGAAAAGATGGAATTTCCTGCAGGCCTGCAGACGCGTGGGCGATAGTAGAACGCGACCGAATATCAGCTTGTCGGAAAAAATTTGTGTAACCGTGTGTGGACATACGTATGTACATATTTACCCGAGAATATATGACGTGTGTGTGTGTGCGTGTGTTTGTGTATTCCCGCTGGTTGTCGTTTATTATGCGCCAGGCTCGCGCGTATTATAACGGTTCAGACACTAGGCTTAGCGGGGAAAAGATATTTTCAAAGAGCTCGAAACTGTTAGGACTTATTAACTGGTCATTTACTCCATTCACACTCTGCAACAGCCTGCGTATTAATACGTATACTTTAGTCATTGTGTACTTGTATAAAATACGTTGTACGTATTTCATTCGGTCTTCGTAAGGGACTTGAGTCTGCATAAATTTGTAGCTACGACGCGACGGTTGAAAAAAGAAAATAATTAAAGGTCCAATTTTATAGGCTGTGAAGTGAAAAATGAGTTGAAAAAAAATACTTATTTCACGTAATTGTGCAGGGGTATTTCTTTCTGGTCGAAAAATATCTCTTCTTCTTCTTCGTCTTTATCGTTGCGGCGAAATTATACAAACGTGGCTGAAACAATCAAGTTTTACCAAGTTATGATTCGTCAAAGATATCTTTGACACGCGGTAACATGTTATTTATCTATTTATACATTTTTTTTACCAGAATACCTTGCGTTGATTTAGCGCACAGAATAATTACTTCGTGCACTAATACCGTATGTGCTGTACACATATACATATGCGTTCGCGAATCGTGAGGTTATTATTTAAAATTCTAGCTAGTATATAATAACGGGCGAGTCATCGTCGGTTTTAGATTAACCGCAATCGAATTTGTGACGGCGTTATTGTTTACTCTGTGTTAGGAATACGAGTGGTGCTTATGAGAACGTCCTCGTGCACGTATAACAGTAGATAAAGACGTTTGTTTGTTCCCAGCAAATGGTCGTAAAATGTAATTGAAATAATAGAATAAATCAGCTGTAATATCGTTCACTTGCAACGCTTGTCCATTTCTTCAAACGGTATCTTTTCTCGGCCGTATTAATTGTGGGACCTTAAATGCGCAAGGACTGCATTCTTGAGACGGGGTTATACGTAATGATCAATTGACACGAGGATTCCGGAGAAGGACATTTGGCTGTTGGTGACATTTGATGGCGGGGCGCGATGCGATGCCTTTCTAAATTCTAATCCGCGATCTGCTCACTCGCGTATAATAGCGCGAACTTTCAACCGTGTCACTATGAATAAACATGCCTTTCATACATTCGTACTTACACATATTTTCACATCCGTTATACTCAATCAGGATAATAGAATTTGTGTTATTTAAAAGTCACGTCGCATTATCTACATCGGCTAAAAAGATGAAGATTAATAATAATAATTCTCCCTCAGGGATTTTCTAGCCGTAACTCAAAGTCTTCTCCGAAGTTTGCATACACTTATCACCGGGTAGAGATACATGCATGTTGTACGAGGTGTGACTACTCGAAACGCGCGTAGTGAAGTACCCGCGAGACGTTATACCTACACTCTTGTGTCAAGTGCCAAATGACGCAATATAATAAAAAGGAGATGCCACGTCTGCGAGACTCCTTGCCGAATCGATCGTATTTTTAGTTATGAAGTAATCCACGAATTAGCATAATTTCTTGCTCGAGCCTGTAACAACCCATCGGCAGGATCACGTTACGTTATCTTTTCGTGGACGACGGACCACCTCCCCGATCGAGGCGATTAGGTAAAAGTTACTACTTTCGATTGCGACCACCGCCCGTGTTTCTGCAATTCCATCCAATCGCTAATCGACGCGTCTGATTTATAAATAATTACCCCGGCCCTATTTCTGTTACAGATTCAATCCAACATGTCGGTGCTGCTCGAAGCCCGGCCTTACAGGCCCTTCAAATCATCCGAAGAGTACCTGGTAGCGATGAAAGAAGACTTGGCCGAGTGGCTCAACGCTCTTTACCCCGAGCTCAGAGTCAACTTGGACAATTTTATGGACAGACTGGACACCGGAGTTGCTTTATGCAAGGTACAATTCCCTTTCAAGATTCCTTTTGTCGTTGGTAGATACTTTGTTCGAACATCGTGCGAGTCGAAGCACGATTAAAACGAAAAGTGAAATTGGATCGGAGAGATTGAGTCAGAGCCGTGCGAGGAACCGCGAGTTTCTTATCGGAGGTTCGAATCTTTAGGATGACTAGGATGGTGGCGTTTAGTTTGCACGGTGCAAATAGACGAAAAGTATACCGTCGAGTGTCCGCGACTCGGTAATCTAGTCTAGTCTACGAGTCGTCATCGTCCCGTGCTTCTCGTTTACCTCTAACAAATTACCAGGCATGTTTTACGGACGGATGTATGCCCGTGAGTTTTGTCCACATGTCTTATCTTATTCTCAGATGTAGGTATAACAGTTCGAGATCCGGACGAGTCATCGCGTGCACAGGATATCGGATACAGTTAACTTACGTGTGTGACATGTGCAGTGCGACGTAATGGGGAAGGGGAGAGAAAGAGAGAAGGACAGGCGGATGGATGTACAGACGGATGAATTGAAAGGTGGAGAGAAAGATAATAGAAGTGGGAAAGTAAAGGGAGAAAGGATGTCTGTGACGTTCGTCAGCGGAAACTCTGGCCGGTTTGAAGGTAAACGTGCTCGGAATCATTGATCAAAGAGTCGAGTAATTAACTTCAATAGGACATCGATATACGTAACGACTCTTTTCTCTCCCTCGCCCACGCGATACGCGACCGGATACCGAGTCAATGGATTCTAATACAGACATTAAAATCCAATTAAACCGCTTCTTTGCCACCTCTCAACGATCGGTGGCTCACTTTTTTCTGTCGTACAATCAACGCGGTTGTAAAAAAAACAAACAAAAAAAAAACAAGCAATTCCTTGTTGTTTGTTTTGCTTGATACTTGAATCGAAATAATTTTAGAGATCAAACTTTCAGCAATTAGATTTTTCAGTTATTGTTGCGCTGGGAAAATTTCAAGAGGAAAAAATTTTCGTGACGTCGATCGAAGCGCGGTATTTCGTAATATTTCAAGAATAAACGCATGTATGCGGAATCGTATCGCGATATTTCCGTATCAGCCACGAACTCGACAAGCATTTTTTACACCTAACCCGATTTCGATGAGTTGAATTTATTATATTCGCCGATGAAATTTGTCATTCGTTGTTTATTTAGGTTCTGGATGTATTCCTACGCGTCCAAAAAGCATTATTTCTGGCACATATTCGACACCGAGTTAACAACAATTAGTCGAAGAAAGCATCGCGGTTTTCCATCTAAACCACTTTACGTAGAGTAAAATATTCCCGGACCATTGTATTCGCGTTCACATTCTTCGTTTCACATTGTACTGTGAAAAAGTATCGGGAAAAAACTGCACGATTTATATTCCATTGAAGGCAATTAATAAGGCATAGTTGGCAATAACCAAAGGCAAGTAACTTAAAGGCGATAATAATCGCAACGCTTTTCTTGAAATTTCTTTGAGATGTTACATCGGATACGTGAATATGTAGCAGCAATGCGTCCGTAGCTGCTGATTAGAGTTGAAATTGTGAACCGTGGGATATGCGCAAAGTCCGCGTGCATATAAGACGTCGTGAACGCACGCGTATGCGCATGCATGCATGCATATTGTGCAGGAATTCATCGGGTCGGGTTTAATCTATGCGGACTTTCTCCACCTTGTAAACTTATCGTCGTAGTCGTCGTCTACCTACTCTCAATATTTCTGTACCAACGGGAGGTTGAAATTTATAACAAGCCTATGGGGAATTTATGCGGCACGTGCGATACCGAGTGAATACCTCGTACCTCTCCCGGCTTATCTATTCGCTATTGTATATACCCCTGCAGCTAGGATGGTGGTAATTTTACTAACCCGCTCTCGATCACGTATAATACGTACATGCAACGTTCCTGTAATTCGTACGGTGTCGTAATATGCTTGTATTACACCTAATATGTGCAGACACGGCTTGTGTGCAGAAGAGAAGATGAAATTATCGTACGCTGGCAGGCGCGATAGCGCAATTGGTTTGCCTAAAATATTCAATTTAACGTGTTACATGCTTTGTTACGTGACTTTGGCAATATCGCGAGTCTTGCTCTGTGATCGACAGTGTGAAAGTTTCAGGTCACGCAGTAATCATCCCGTGATAATTAGCTTTGAATGCTCATTATAACTCGGCAGCTTGTAATTATAAAAATTTTCATTTCTGTTTCTTTTTTTTTTTTTTATTTTTTTTTTTCTCAATCACAAACTATCAATTTCAGAACAAACCTTTTTTAATGGCTCTCACGTGAATACTTGAAATACTAAATCAATACCGAATCCTATTGTATACGTGTACCTTTCAACCGGAAGTGATTTTGCCCCACGGAGAGCAAAGAGCTCGGGACAAGTGAACTTTGGTCGGTTATTTTATTTTTTTTTTTTCTCTTCGAAACGTTTTCTCATCACCGCACTACGAGGAGAATGAGAGAAAGGAGATCAGCTCCGCGAGATGCTTAGATTATATACAAATACTATTACGACTATTTATAGGTACTGACGAGGTTACGGATTCTGCAGGCACTGGAATTTTCTTTTCTTCTTAAAATCGTGCAGAAAACCGTTTATAATCGAGAGTTCAGCGCGAGGCCAAAGAACCGCGATATCGTACCCTTACAACGCGTGCGGTAATTTTCCGAAGATCATTCCCCATAGTAAATAATGGCACAAGGCTAATTTCATCTCCACAAATAATCCAACATTCGTCTGAATCTGTAATAATGAAGAAAGAGTGATTTAATCGCGGTTGAAACTTGACCGCAACGTCCTTACAGGACGCGTTGCGATGTCGTCACGTACGTACATACATACATACGGGGCATTCCATGACATGTTGATCAAGATTTGACGTCGATGTGTCACATTGGCTTTATAATTTTTTTCATAATTTTTCGACCCATCGTATCTGAAGTATGATTGATTAGGTGTAAAAAATTTTTTTATATTTCACAAGTTTTTTTTTTTTTTTTTTATAAATTTTGCGATTTTTGTCGCGTACTTTCATAGAAAAAATTACAAAGCCAATCCGAGACATCGAGGTAAAATCTTGATCGAGATGTCACCGAATGCCCCGTACATACGTTAATACGTGTGTAATAAATATACGAGTACACTCGAGCACGGTGAGAATTTCGGATGCGATGCGAAGCCTGGCATCGTGTAGGCCCATAAAATTAATACGTTATATTTGAATTCAAGGTTTGTTCGTCAAGTGTGCGTGAATTTCGGATCGAGATTCACGTACCTACGTATTCGAAGTCAGATCGCGCTGCACGCGGGTGCATCATCCTGCGCACTGTGTTCACATTTCACATCCTCGATGAGCGAGCCACGGCGCGTGCCTTCGGGGTCCTTCCTGTCGGAAATGACAAATACGAACCGCCTCTAGTTGGGCCTTATAAGGCCCCGTGCCTGCGGCCGGGATCCACCTGCTGCGCCTGAGCTCCGGAGCCTTCGGTTTTCGCTGAATGAACCCGAGGCCGCCGGTTCAGCGGGTGCTTCGCCGAAGTCGATTCGCCGACGCTGTGGCTGCAATTAGCAGCAATTGACACCGTCTCTCCTCGGCTCTGCCATCCTCCTCGTTCCCTGGAATTCAGATTTATGGCTAACGGGCCGGGCGCGAAACCCCGATGCATTGTTCGCCGGACGCCTCTTGGTGGTCCCCGGGCCCCGAGGCCCACGCTCTTGTATCGGCTCCCTCGGTAATCGGGCTATAAACTCCTTCACCCACTGTACAAACACCACCGCCACGTGTTCCCTGTGTTACTACTGCCATGCATCTTCCGTTGCGGCGTTTACAGCCTTTACGGATTACCACGAACCGCTAACTATTTGAGAAAATTTGGAAAATTCGACCTTGATCAATCCTACGAAATTGTCACGGGTTAAACGGTACCGAAGGGTTGTGACTTTTTCGTTTTTCTACAACCGTCCACCGCAACGATCATCGATCAAAGATCGTCGTAAGTGTTTTGTAAACACGAAGCGGATGGTTTTTAGGAAGATTTTCGCACCGTGTAATTAATCAAAAACTTCTGGTATCGGCAGTATATTATCTATGCTTATAACCTCACGAATCACTTTTATAATCGCTGTAAGAATTTCGTTCCAGGCTCGTATAATTGTATACACAACGCGTAGAATAAAAGCATCCCGCAATTCTTGTTTACAAAGCTACGTATCGTTTCAATTCTGTATTACTGTAACAATTTTAATCTTCCAAAGGATTGAAGAAGTCGGTGTTTATACTATATACTGCGCGGGATGAACAATCTAGACGATATTTCCGGGTTCAAGTTTACTCCCTGTGAGAAAATTACGCGTCTGTTTACACAGAGTGCAAGGAACATCAGCCCCTATTGATGGCCTCGTCGCGTTTGAAACGGGTTGTTTGTACAGGCGAACGAAGTAAAAGCGATGCGGGTTCGTGGAGACGAGGAGGAGGAAAAGGAATATAAGTAAACGACGGCCTAATAGATTTTTAGAACAATTAGACGAACGATCGTGTCGTCTACGCAACTGCTGAGCGAAAGAGGGGCAGGACTGGGTGGTTCTCCCTTGTCGTCGCCGAGGAATAAAGAAAGCTCCTCTGCAGTCGCATCGACGGTCTCGACGCGGCGGGAGCTTTGCGCTTGCAGTCTAAAAATGCTGCTGCTGTGGCGGCGGTGCGGCATGAATGAGATAAACACGTTCGCCCGATGTCTCTCTGTCCGTATTTCCTTTCACCCTGTACGTCTAAATATACCCTACACAAGGTGTTCCCCCGCCGTTTCCCCGTTCTCGCTTCTAAGGGTGGCACGGTATGGTCGGCTGGAAAAATATCCCAGAAATAGAACAAAATGAAAAACGGCCCCTATGCAGGCGGCCTCCCTGCTGTAGTAGTCGTCCTAACGACGGAATTTCATTTATTTTTATATTTATAACGCCAACTCCAGCCGTTTTCTAAGGGCTGTTGCTCCTGCTGCTGGAAAGCTGATCTTCCAAGAAACACAATCCCTTCCGGAAGATAAGAACAAGAAGAAGAAGAATAACACACCGCTCTGTCTTTTCAATCAATTATCAACCCTGTCCAATTATGTTCTTCTCGAAGAAATAACTTTTAACGCGATGGGTTGTTGCTTGCTTAAAAGAAAAATAATGAAAAAAAGAAACGCGCCTTCTAAATAAAGACGTTAATCCGATATTGTTTGAAAATCGACAAGGAATAACCGAAAACCGAGGTCTCGACCTTTTCTAAAGCCGTGTCGAATGTCCGGCTGCATGTTTGAGCCACGCTCACGAATATTATGACTACGGAGTACACGGCCTCCCTTTGTTAGGCCCACGGGACCCTGAAAGGTTTTTAGAAATCGATGAATCTTTGTGCGTCGTCGCCGCGAACCGCGGTTCCTAATCCTAATCCGTTTTAGGGAACGTGCTTTTGCAGCGCCGACTCGCAGATGTACGCGAAAAGGTGTTAATTCTTTCGTCGAGAATGATGAAAAGTCTGCTGCTTTGATTATACAACTTTTACGCACGGTAAATAAGTGAATTTTTATACAGGTTTCTATTCGTTAGGTTAATTAGCGGCGTATGGATGTACGTACGATTTGCCACTACAGCAGCCATCGTTGGTACGATGTGAAATAGTCGCGCGACACTCTCTCTTTTTCGTGACGATAAAAAGCGATAAAGAATAACGACAGAAAATGTCCATCTTCACATGACAATTAAATGAAAATAAATGTTGAAAAGAATCGAGTCGCGGGTCGTAAATACGGTTAGATAACCGCCAATTAGGATTCCCTGAATTAAATTCTTGACGTGTAATAATCATCGTATGAGACGAACTGCACCGCATGCCTCGCAATTAGCAATACATCTTTAATACCGCGCGGTACTTCATTCGAAGTGCAGGCTAATTTCAAACGAGAGTGCTTCGGCGGTTCGTAGATTCTCTGCAAGCTTCGTTTCGACAATCGAACCTAACAACAAGCTCATCGTTCGGATCTTTCTGCTTGTACGAAACCGCTTCGCTTACAGCGCAGCGACGAGGAGGACAATTAAAATCGAAGAACGTGCAGCACACGTTGTCGTGAATTTTAATTAACTCTACAAAAAGCATTTTACGACTCGCTTCTTAATCCTCCTGAGCACGTGTGCAGCCCACGAGGCATGGCTTCCGTATACAAGCGAATCTTCCTGAACGCGGTGTTCTTTCAACAATCTACGATCGCTAATAGACCGATATTCGGAATCGGTGTTGATTTAAAATTAATTCAATCCTCGATGCCGTAAGAGATATTCAATGATCCATCGTCATTTAGATCTTGACGATACTTCGAGTTTTACTTTAGCTTTGACCGGTCGTTTCGACCAACGAGGATAACTTTCTGCTCCCCCCTCTCGGTTAACGGATGTATCAATATACGTTATAATTAGTGTGTATCTAATCTGTGTATACGAAGTTGCGGTCACGCAGTCGCGTTGTAGCGCAGCGGTGGAAAAAAAGGATATTACACGTACATGCATCATTTTAATTTCAAATTAAACCAGGTTGCCATTCGGTTTAACCATTGATATAGTCAATTGAGTCGAGTTAGCGTTAAACTTTTGGAATCACGGGTGCGGAAAACAGTAACGATGATCTCACTTCGACGTATAAGGAAAACACGAGCGTCGACTCACGTTGCAGTTATGATTTTCTGAGAAATTGAACAATGTTTCAAGCTATGCTATCACAAACAACGCCTCGAGGTTCTCCGAATCTCATTTTGCAGTTAATCGATTGTTGCAGCAATTCGTAGCAAAGTTTCAATTCGAGAAGTTGGCCGGATCTTAATTGTCCGCAGGGTCTCTAATCGGTCAGAAAGTAAACTTTCGTCATTCGAAACGATAAAATTTGCTAATAAATACTTTAAGGAGCTTCTTTCTAGTCTTGCCAAAAAAAAAAAACAAAAAAAACAACTCAAGCACTACTTGCAATTTTCCTTTCGTAGAATATACGCGTACGCACTTTGATCCGTGTACGTACTACGTACATAAGTTCGGTACACCTACAGAGTGAATTTCTAATACCTAAAAATTTCTATGTCCTAGTTTTATCGCAGTTTATTTACAACTGCAAAAGATCTTCGATACTTCGTATAACCCCGAAAACCCCGAGTATTGAGTTTAAAAATGTGCGACCGAAAGGGTTAACGCGCATGCGCTAAAATTCGAGAGCAAGAGGAATCGTGTCGCGAGGACGACCAACATTGATAAATTGAGATGACAGGTCGCCGCGATGTATGTAACCAGAAAAATGTTGGTCACCCTGAAAAAACAACTGCCCTTGTTTTCGAATTTTAGCGCATGCGCATTAAACCGTTCGGTCGTTAGCAATTCGTTCTGTATATAAATCATTGTTCCAGTCGTGCAGCAGCAGCAGCTGGGCACGGGATTTATCCGTCGATCTATCGATCCAGCGGAACGACAATCGCCCCGTAGTTTTCTTAAACTTTGAAGTTTATTAAGGCATCTAACAAGCGGAATGCGCGTGCACAAAAGCCGCGTAGCTCTAAGACTTGGCGCACGGCGATTAGACGGACGGGTGATGGAGAAAACGACTCCCGTCGAACGTGTCTGGTTTATGCAATGCCTCGTACCCGGCTGACGCCTTGTCATCTCGAACAAAGCCATGCGGCGAACATTTGCGCCTGTCCCTTTGCTCGCTGCTGCAGCCGAAGGAGCTATCTATTTATAATCACGTTCACGTACGCGCCTACTAAATTATACGCGCTGATATGACATACACGCTCAATTTTACCCCGCGATCCTTTGAATCTCTATCCATCTCTATCGTCATTCGGATTTTCATTTCCAAGATGCAGGATTTCTCCTACGAAGGGGTTTGCGGAACGTCTCAAACTTGATCGAACATCGTCGTCGTCACTGAGGCAGGCAGGCAGTCCAGATCTGTTTGTAACAATAATTTGAGATGTGCGTATAACGTATAGTGTAATCGTTTTCATGAGGTTTAGTTGGTGAAGTGTAGAAGAGATGATATGTCAGAGCCAGGGGGTCACAGGCCACATAATGCGACAGACATCCTGCCTTCGACTCATCTGCAGCCCATATCACCATATGTGCTCGAGTTTTACGCAGAGGTTATCAACCTGGACTTGGAATTTAAATCGCGGTTCGTCGTCGTGGTCGAAGTGCGATTCTCCTCTCGGTCCGTTCTCAGCTCTAGCGTATCGAAGAGAAAGATATGAGAAAAAATAAAAATACTCGGTGAAATCGAGCACGGTGTTTTAGATATCTCGGTAATTGTTTCCCACGTGCGATTGAGAATCGAGACCGCTTTAAATATAATTCTATCACCCGTACGCGCGCGTGATTGTACATGAATGAGAAGCGGAGCCAATTCTTTCACGTTAACTTCGTTAAGGGTTGAAATCCCCAACCGACGACCGGTTCCCGGTACTAAGATCTCGATTATCCCTTGGGAGCAATAACGACGGCTGCTGTTGCTGCTGCTGCTGCTGCTGCAGCGGAGACCGGATGCTGTCACATATGTATAAATTGTGGTCGTGTGCATTTGAATGCATATTCCACGCCTCGTGTTATATATATATGTATATATACATACATACGTACCTAACAGCGGCCCTAAATATCCCCGTGCATTATACTTATGTACATATTATACTTATTTTATAGTATAGGCCTCTCTTGTGTCAGCTCGACCACACCGAACCCTAGCACATGTGTCTCTGCTGCCGCAGTCACACGGTGTTGAAACTGTCCTAAAATTGGGCTCACAACTCGTTCAACTACGTCTTATAGAAAATATGCACCGTATATTATATGTATACAGAGATTTCCCCCCACGAGCATAAATTGTTTTTATTTCACACGCCTCGAGTGCTGTTGCAAACATCCAGTAGTAGGCACCAGAGCCGATACGGTATAACGCATTGGGTATAGTACAATAAGTAAATTAAATAAATATAAAAACTTAACCAATCGCGGTCCAGAACACATGACCTTTGTGTCAGCATGCTGCTGTTGCTGCAGACTTTACGGTATGTATATACGTACGATCGAATGGGGTCGCGATATGCGAACAGAAATATTTTCATACACACTCCGTGTGCATGGGTAGGATCAAAGTTTATTCACCAAATGATAAATACCGATAAATGAATGTACGTGTTCTTTTTTTTTTTTTTTTTTCGTTTTCATCGTCAAACGTTAGCAGGCATAATCAAAGTTTAGTCAACCAGTGATAAATATCCAATCAACCACGTAACGACGATATTGGATATATTTTGTTTCGTATAAACTTTTGTTCAACCGCTGCATTCTTTTGTTTCGAACGTCTCGTCGGACTTGCGATTGGCTGCGGCACTTTTGACGTCACGCGTACACGTCGCGCCATCTTGCGTATCATTTCTGTGTTGAATTCTGTACAGTAATAAATACTCACTTGACCTTATTTCTGATTTATTTCAATTGTCTTTGTGTCTGTAAGCTGCGCACCGTTTTTTTTTTTTTTTTTTGTCCATGAAACACGGTTACAGATTCTCTCTGATGTAGTTGAATGAAACTTTACATCTCTTCCTGTATTCTAAAAGAATAATTTCGAGACTGCTACGTTGAAACGAAGAATTCTTTTTCACGTGAACAAGAATCCTGTAAGACATCTATCTCCTCTTCACGATCCTCGAAGACAAGAGGATGAGGACGTGGTAGAAAAAAAAATAAATAAATAAAAAAAACAACAACTAACGACCAAACCACCGGGTTCATAGTCCTTTAAAAGTCAAGCTGCGTACCGTCTATTCGACGAATTATTACACATCGCCAAGATCCACAAATGGCGTGATAATTCTCAACGTTTGCTTTAACAACGTCTCTGACATTTGGCCGGAATTGTTTTCTTTCATTCGGGGCCAGCATTTGTAACAAAAACTCTTTCTCTTGTCGCTCTCGCGTACAATATATCACTGCAGTTCAGGCAAACACCTACAAGATTGTGACGAATGAATATTGTCCCGGTGACAGAGGCACGTGTGTCGTCCATGTTGAAACATACATCTGAGATGAAGTGCACGTGCGGAAAGTATACCTATAACTACGCACGATATACGAAAACGTCTAAGACTGCACAAGAATGAATGCTTAGATAGATACACGTAAAATATACGGAACTATTAATTATTTGGTAAGACTTGCAGCAGGCGAGTTGCCGCGTATTTTCATTCAGCAGGCAATCCACCTTTCACTATGGATCTGCTAGAAAAAGATAGACAGGCAGACACGGTCGTGCAGCCGTCGCTGACATCGGCTTGGTTTGCTTTTGCCTCGTTCGATGCCGGCGTGCAGCCGCAACGCGATGATATTCGTAGGCGAGACGAGACTATGGGAAAGAAAAATTATACCGTAAAATACACTTTGACACTAAGGATCCGCTGTAGGGCAGTGGTTAAAACCGCGAGGCGAGGCTAGGCGATCGGTCGTCGCATCGCGGCCTCATTCCCAAGTGATATTTCAAGTCAAGACATTACGCGATACCGTAGGAGTATATTTTGTAACTTTTCTAGTTTATGGCCGGACGAAAAGAATTCATTACAGTCTCCGCGGGTGTAGTGGAGGAAGAGTGATTATTTATTGTTAATTTAATTTTGTTTTCTTTTTTACTGATTTCAGCATGCCAACAACGTGCGAAAGTCAGCATCTGACTACGTGGCGAGACGCCAGGCACGGAAATCAATGACTCGCTCGATGACGTCCTCCTTGGCTATGCCAATGAGCCATTTGAGCGACGTCGCATTTTTGCCAAATGCAAAAGCCGGGACTTTCTTCGCCCGCGATAACGTTTCGAATTTCATATCCTGGTGCAGGAACAGCCTCGGGATCATCGAGTGCCTTTTGTTTGAAACCGACGATCTGATTATGCGGAAAAACGAACGACACGTTATTCTATGTCTCCTCGAGGTCGCGAGACGCGGTGCTAAGTTCGGTATGCTCGCTCCTATGCTAGTGCAAATGGAGAGGCAAATTGATCGGGAAATAGCCGCCGAAAACAAGGCTGCTAACGGGGCGAACGGGGCCAACAACGAGGAGAGCGACGACGACGACTACGAGGAGATGCACGAGGAGCAGCCATGTCTCATCTACGGACCTCAGCCTCAGATCGTAACTAACGACTTGAAGAGCCTCGACGAGATGGTGAGTCCAACGTTGACGATTGTCTACCGAAGTCACTTCGAGTCCCGGTCGGTCACACTGGGTGGAAGTTCACCCCGAAAGTGATATTTTGCTTGAAAAATGAGTTCCTAAAATCTAAAAAAATATCCGAGTATTGTTTACGGATCGTGGAAAAAAAAGCTTTCTCGGTTTTCTTAACCAAAGTTGGTGTTACAAAGTTAAAGAAAGTGTGAAAAATGTCGAAGAACGGCTTTTGTTTCGCACGAAGAATGGCGCCGCAAGGCCCATTTCCATGACCAAGGGATTCTGGGAGGAGTTTGAAAAGTTTTTGAGGTGAAATTCACACCAGGTGACCGATTAGGGTTCACGTGATTGTCATCGGCTGCATGGAACCGATCCGGAACATTTCCGAATTCGATAATTCCCGATATTCTACCGTAACCTCCTGGAAACTTTACATTTGCCTTTTACGTCTCGAGGGGAATACCGGCCTTATCCAGTTGGCAAAATCGGAATTAGAATTGACGGTAGCTTTTAAGACTCAGCGATCAGCGCCGGGGTCAAATTGGACGGTAAATCGTGACAGAAGTGTTACGTTAGCGCCCGCTTCTCTTTCCTGGGAATAATAATTCGCTATGTAGTAAAAGTAGATTAGGTTGAACTGATTAATTGGCACAGGGTACATTACACATATATTGAGTCACGTAGCGATGCCGTCTGTTATAGGTATACACAATACTCGCTAATTGCGAAACGGATTCTTCTCAGGTTTGCTTCGAAGCTTGAAATCAAGACTGCTGCGTATTTGCGAAATTCTTCCTCGGTATAGCGAGCAGCCGATTTGCCAATCCGGCTTTTTTCTTTCGCTTCAAACGGTTCTATTATACCGGTGACCGCGAGCATTTTATCTACTTATTGAGACGATTGACAAAGATTTCGCCCGATCGAGACTGATCACGAAACGATCGTCTTCGGTCCATTAACGCGGCACGCGAGATAAACATTTATCGTGAAGTGACTTTATAAGTTTATGGATATGTTACTGCGATCGGTCGCTGAAACCGTTTGATCGATCAACGCGGGCACGTATCTTATTATTAAATTGTCAACGTCACTGTGTGTAATATAATATCATACGTGTACATTATACCTGCAATTACGCTAATTGTTACGTTATCGATATCGATATCGATACCCGACACGCGTTTATTTGCGAATCGTCAGCCACGCACTTTCGATTCAGCATTTTTTAAACAAAGACAAACTACGAGCCTTATTCAATTTGAAGCTAATATTAAATCGCGTATCGGTTCAACCGTACAATAACAAGGACTATAATAACAATCTTAACGCCAATCGACAGACTTCAAAAGCACGTATACATATATTGTTAATCTCACAATCGGTACGAAAATGGTAACTCGTATGTAGAATTTAGCAGTGACGCAGATCGTTCGAACTTCGACAGTGTTGTTCCTCTAATTACGAAAGGTGCAATTATAACGTATTTTCCCGAATTATTCCTGCAAAGGAATTTCAGGCATCTACACCGATACGCTTGAGATAACAAAATTTTCTGACGATGAAACGACGAAGTAAAGAATCGTCGGCGACATCAGCAGCAATTCGATCCTCACTCGCTCTCTCGTTATAACCTTGCCAATTTCTGCTCTTTTAACATATTATTATTGAAGAATGTTGGAATACTTTAAGGCGGCATAAAAGGGGGCGAGGTTTTTCACCTACACGTGATTCCAGCCGCCATGCGATGTGGCGAATAGCTAACATAAGCAGCCTCGACACTGTTGAACTGGATGCATTTACCTTATCCTCCTGAAATGCACCGTGCCTTTTAATAACGTTTATACTGCCGGTTGTTCGAGATATCCACTGATTTTTTACCGTGTATTAACGAAGGCACGCTCTCTTTATACATTCTGCGTATGTATGTTTATATTATACGTACGTACCCTACGCACTGCGCGTGCATATAATGCCGTGCATACTTTAAATCCCGGCTTTTCACCGCGGGCAGAACTACTTGGACTGCACCAGGCGTTAGGAATGCTGCTGTCTGCCATCGACAAGGAATTATAGTGCTGGCCTTACAGGATTTTGTATATCTCGTCATCGATCCTTGATTCACGATCCATTTTATTTCTCTTTTGCTCTCTGGGTATCAAATTTTTATCCACAACTCGTCAATGAGGTTATAAAATTCTTTAAAAATATGCTGCTTTGGTCTCGGGCGATTTTCTTTTCATTTTATTTTACAATACAGTTGAATACAATATGTTTAAAATCTTATGTATCCAAAAAAAGAAAAAAAAAAAGAAACAGTTGAAGTATGGACACTTTTCTATTTTTAATCTATGGTCAATGTTAATATCAAATTTTGTTTTCTTTATTATTCTTAATTATATATATATATATATATATATATATATATATATATATATATATACACAATACAAATACCGATAACTGATAAATTTTACAAAATGTTAGATCAATCTGCGGCATACTTCAAAGTGATATTAAATCCGGAAAACAATAGATTGAAAAGATCGTTGTAGACTGCTCGCAATTGCCAGATAGTTTATTTTATTGAAAAAGAGAAGGAAAAAAAATGCGCGATGGATCGATGATTAAACGAGATAACGTGTTGGACGAATGATAAACGTTGCTGTCAATGCGATGCGATACGAGGTTTGCGTATGCGACCTGTGGCAGGTAGGCCATCGGTTCTTATATCAACTATGACGTAAACGTTATAATGTCAAATTGGTCCAAGAAAATAAAAATGATCGATGTTTTTTTTTTTCAAGTATTTTTTGCAATTCATTACAATAACGGAAGAGTCTGCAAAAAGTAGATCTGCGGGAAGATTTTTAACGGTGTACCGTTTCATACTGATCCGTTTATACCGATCGGTCGAAACAGTCGTTCCATTGACTGCAGGACTTGTTTGTTATGACCTAAAACCAGCCACGGATCAAAGGTTAAAAAATTGTATAAGCGTTCTCAGTTCCTTTCGTGACTTTTAACTTGATCGTCACAGCTAAGCGATTTCTTTTTTTTTTTTAGAAACAAACTTTTTATTTTTCCGTCTTCTCTCTTTCTCCCTCTTTCTTCCTTTTCTTCTTCCGTCGTTTAAGTGGTGCAAAAGGAGGAGAAACGCCGCCTTGTTTTTTGACCACCGTTACAAGAGCGTGAGATAAATATACATACATACATATATATACATAGGCATGCGTCGGTATGTAGATATATAACGACTATTGTTTGTCGCATACCGAACGTAAACGTCAAATGGTTACCGGGTCCGAAAATTCGTCTACTTCCTGTGCGTTATAATTTCGTTGGAGGTGTTACGGAAATACTTACGTCAGGATGGGAGCTTCGCGGCCGACTCAGAATCTCTGAAAGCCTTTCTTCGCAAGCGCTGGAAAGCTTCGTATTGATCGGCCTGGTTCACTTCGTGTCAAGTTCAAGGGAACCTGCACGCTTCGCCAAAATCTGGCCAATTATTTCCGTCGCGTTTTATCGATATTATACGAGCTACGGATGTATTGATTGTGCCGATGTGAATTGGAACCGCGCCTTTCGAGAGACGAGCTTGCATCTCTTCACCTTCTATACTGTAAATAATTTCACGGTTTTTCGGCTGCATTTCTGTAAGAAAATTGTCACCAAAAATAACAACCTTATCGCATGCTTTAAACTCGGCGTTTATCGCTCGAGTAAACATATAAGCCTGTTCCAAAGTCCGATGATGTATCGATTCTCGGAGATATTTTTAAGAAAACGTTGGTCACGACACGTAGGTATTTACGTACGTACCTGTAATCTTTGTGTGTGTGTGTGTTTTTTTTCCTTTCTAGCTTCCTGTATTTCTCTCTCCGTTTCAATTTCTCCGCGCGCGTTGCGTCTTCGAAGAGTTTCGAAAAGAACGTTTAGACAAATACTCGTGTCAAATATTCGAGCCGTCATCGTCTCGTTTCGCTTTTGATACACGTCAGATTGATAAATTGATTTACACGTACATCAATCAGCTGCTGTACTGTTATCGATACATCGCATCCGAGTTTTATCAATGAAACTTTCGAATGATTTGCAACATTTGCCGAATATTTATAGCCTCGCGTTGTAAGAAAGCGACTTCCATATTCGCTGTTCAGCTGCAGAAAATGTTCGTTTAACCGGTTCCAAACTCGTTACTCGAATCTTGCAGATCCTGGATACATGAAATGTTTGGTGAATTTTTCTTCAACGAGTCACTTCGACCGTATCATGTATAATAACCGACGGATAAGTCCCGCGGTAGATATACACTCCTATCGACCCGCTTATCAAAAACTACACTATATCCCGCTTCAAGCGTTATCTTCTCACGTGTTAAAAACATGCCAAGAGGCTCCTTAGTACGGCAGGCCGATTGTGTGACATTCTTTCATCCCCATTGGCGATAAGCGAGTACCATCTGGTTTTACGAATCGATACATAAATCTTGCGTCGAGTTGGCCATTAAATTGTTCACATCACGGTATTGTAATAGCTTATAAACTTTTTCAAGCAGACCGATGTCGCCACTTTCCTCTTATCATTCCTACGTACTTACAGCTTTCCTTGTCAAAACACTGACTCGGTAATTCCGCGTCAAGATAAGACCAAGGTTCCTAAAAGTTAGTTACGAACGATCCGGGACTTCTTTCGCGGTGTCCTTGTGCAAGGAATGTGTGTATATCTACGTAGTGCAGGACGCCTGACCTTCCTCCGGAAATCCGGTCTGTCATGCAGGATGTTACGAACACAAGTCCGGCCTTGTTTCACGTTGATAAAAACAAATTTTCCTTCTCCTATGTACGCTTTCTTCAATTTTTCGAAAACGATTCTAGATGCGAGTTGAGTAACGGTTCATAAAATGCCCGAATACATCTGCAGGCTGTTATCGGTTAAAATATCGCTGTAAAAATTATATCTGGACCGAAAAAGAAGAGGCGAAAAATGCACGTTACATCGCTCTTTAAATATATTATACGTTCAGGTATAACTAACCCAGTAACGATTTCCGGAAATTTTTACGAATCATCTATCTATGTCGACCACGATATCTGTACTGAAAAAGTGGCGATGACTAAGTATTGTAAAGTTAGATTATTCAGCAGGCGTAAAATAGTTCAGTGAATCAGATGAACGCCGCGAGTCGGTTCTACGATACAAGTTTAATGTTGGTAGGTAGGTAGGTGTTCATTAATCAACTAGATACTCGGCCTTTTCTTTCAAACGAAACCGATAACGCCGAAAACTTGCGGCGTCTTTCGACGATGCAGCGGTGAATTAGCTTACATCCGCTTAAATCACTCTGGTTAGGCGATCCTCTCGGTGCAATCTAACTTTTAATTCCGGCGTCAACCCTTCGACTACAAGGCGTCGTCGTATGCTGGAAAAAGTTTGTTTGTACTTCTTTAACCTGATCGATGTATCGAACCAGCTGGCTTTAGAAGCTAGGTATGCGCATTGCAGGGTTTTTCCTCATCGGTGCAGCAGCAGCAGCGGCAGCATACTTGTCCAGACGATTGTATACACTGGCTGCATTAGCGTGTTTGGAAAAGGAAATCTTTACTATTTTCTTTCGACATGTTGTATAATCGTCTCTAGGCTGTGATCAGAGATCGCTTTGAGCCTCCAGGGCGTCAACTGACATCGTTTTCAATCAATTTCACTATTCTTCTCTCATTCAAAAACATGTCAAACAATGTCATTTTGTCATATCAGGAACCTACGTTAATTTGTGCGATTCTCAAGACTTTTATCGAAAACTCTAGAGAAATAAAAATTGAAGACAGACGAATTGGAAGCGATGAATAACTTGGGTATTTCTCTTTGAAACAATTTTTTAAACGTATCCAATTTTGATTCTATCGAAATTTAGAAAGATAAAGCCATTGCACAAGAAATTTCAGTGAAGCATTACTTATATCATCGTATCTTCGAATAATAAAATTCTTTTTAACGATATGCTGAATTCCAAGCGTTGGGATAGATGCGCATATACAGTTTCTATTCAAAGCCTGTTAAACATTTCTTGCTGCCAAGTTATTTAGGCCGCGTGGACGAAAAAAAAATCGAATAAAGAATCAAAGATAAACGTCCGTTCGACGGGAAAACGATCTTGCGTATATTTGACCACCGATTACGAGGTGACGATAATAAGATCCGGAATCATGGTTACAGTCAGCATACAGGAAATGTCTCAGAACTTTTCCTAAAATATCATATAACAATTTATGGTAATGATTTCAACACAGTTAAATCGCCGTTGTCAATGGATAATTTGAATAAATGAGTTCAGGTAATTAAAATCAATTGTAATTCTGAAACATCAATATTTCTGGGGATAAATTAACCGATTCGCTCTAGTTTCTTACATTGGAAAAAAAAAAAAACACACACACACACATGCAAA
This sequence comes from Neodiprion lecontei, assembly GCF_021901455.1. Lineage (NCBI taxonomy): Eukaryota > Metazoa > Arthropoda > Insecta > Hymenoptera > Diprionidae > Neodiprion > Neodiprion lecontei. Next base: position 35,064,703 of record NC_060262.1, read on the forward strand.
CAACAAACGGTCATCACGTGGAAAAAAATAACTCGAGTTTTGCTTCCGAAACGCCTGGCAAAGTCTTGCAGGAAATTTTCAACGTATCGGTACAGCTTTTACTACGTACACTCTGTGCATTCCGAAGAAGCTCTTACCTCACGTATGCATAAGTCGCATACCAATCGCGAGATAAATTCTCAGCAGCGGTCTTGCATTGCCGTAGCGTCAAGTGTCTTTAAAAGGGTTGAATTGTTTTCGAAGACGTGGCGCACTCGCGTTGATGATCGAATCGCGCGTTCCCTTTATAAAAATGCCCTCCCCCCGCAACAAGCCAGGACGGTGTTGGCGTAACGTGCAATTAGTTAGCGAGTGTATAATAGAGAAGGCTACTGAGCCGTGCAAGGTCCGGCTGCGGTCCGGTCTTAGCTAATCACTGTTTATCTCGGGGAAAGAAATGGGTCAGAAATTCAATACTAAGTTGACCGAGCTCATAGCTCAAGTCTAATGGAACGCGTCACCGCGACGCTGAAAGAGACTTTAAAACGCTCGAGAAATTCTTTCTCTTCCCTTCTTACTTTTCTTCAAGGGACGCGACCCTTCCGCGGTTCGATGTGGGAATGAAAATTCTAAAAAAATCAAACTTTCGTTAAAAATAACGACGCCTTGAACATCCTTCGTCACGCATGCGTACTCGATGCAACAGCTGTTACATTGCCGAATACTTATCGTTATCGTTATTGTTGTTGTTGTTAGTATCAACGGCAGTAATAACCCAGATGTAATGCAACGTCGTCGGAGCGCGGTTCTGCTGCAGGCATCTCTGGAATTCCAACGCTGCAGTTATTTTAAGTCTCGAACCAACAAATAACTCTGGATTTGAATTGGTTGCCACGGGGTGCATTCCTAGCGGGAATTCGTCCGTATGCGAATATGCAGTAGAGTTTTGAGTCATAGATTCGGGACGAAAACGGGGTTGATTAACGTTGCAAAAAGGCAACCTCACAATCACCGAACGAATTCAATTATACCTAATCTGCATTGCGAAGTGAAAATTTGACGCGAGATGTAACAGGGGAACGTTAAAGACGTTGAGAAAGTCTCGACGATATTAGTAGTGACATTTTTGCAGTAATAGCTGAAGCCCGCGCTTCCTAGTTTTATACGTATACTTATAAGTATCTGAATGTAGGCTATTCCAATAACGTCACGTAGCTCGTCTAGCCGCTGTACGGCTTCTAAACGTCGGTTTGAACTCTTTTCTTCTTCTTTTTCCCTTTATCTTACTTTTCTATCAGGCACTACTCCAGTTCTACCCTTGTTCTTCTTCGTTTACTCCCTTGTCCACTCCACTCCGCGGCACGATCACATCTTGCAAAATAGAATGGGGCTTGATGTACGAAGCGATCTTCAACTATGCATCAGGGATTTTAGCTTTCGTTACAAAGCAACCGCGGAATCAGGTTGGATCAATTTTTTTCATATTTTGTTAGGATTATCATTAATACTATTCCTATTTTTTTATCCTTGAGATAACTGGAGGGTGAGGAACGAGGTTATCACTTTGTTTGAGATCGAACGAGAGAAGGTGTAGCAATAAAACGAAACTTTGATAAGATTGAGAAGAGAAGAAAAGAAGAAAATAATGAGCAAAAAAAAAAAAACATTGGAAGCAAAATGAGATGGAGAAAAATCTGTTACCGTGTGGGCGGTGCCGCTCCTTTATATTACGGCTGAACGACTTTTAGTAATCGGTATAATTTATCAAGCCACCATTTCTAATTACTTACCTTTCACGTTCTTGATTTATTCATTATGTTTCGGTTATTTACAACAAATGTAAAAAAAACAAACAAACAACAAATAAAGAAAAGCGACCACCGCAATACAGCTCTGCGATATCTTGTCGAGTTCATCGTGAACCTCTGTTCATCATACCTCGGGTTCATCCGCATCACCTACTGTACTTACACAGGGTGTAGATCCGTGTTCGTTTCAACGGTCCGAACATAGCGGTGGAGAGGGAGGGGGGGGACGTTAGTTACGTAATAAGATGATATTACGTACCTTCACAATTACGACGAATCAGTCGGTCACTTAAGTATTACACAGTGTATAATATGTACTTGTATTATATATGTATACTGCATTTATGAAAGGCTCGTTTAATTGCAAGCGATTTGTATCTGGTGGTGATCATCATCATCGTCGTCGTCGCCGTCGTCGTCCTCTCGCAGCTGCAACACTGATGCTGCATGCGTATTACGTGCCTATAATAGTTTTACCGCGTGTCCTACGGATGGACGGATAGACGGCACCTGTGTCTCTCGGTCTGTTGAATAAATGCGGTGCGATTATAAATTATAATCGCTCGGAGAGTCACCTATCTTCTCCGCTTCGCTATTTCCTATAACCATGCGCGTATAACTTGCATATTACAGGTCTATCAATATATCTATATACGTATACACATAGCAGGTACGTGTACGAAGAGAAGCTGCAGCTGAAGGCAATTGATGATTAATTGCGGAATGAGTAATTGAATATCATTACAGCTGTTTTTTTTTTACTCCGTGCTACCAGGTGCGTCCAGGCACTTTGCCAATAACTCAATTGAGAGAGCTTTTAGCAATCTGTGATAGATATTCTGCGATTGCTTTTAGAGACGCTTGACGGGAAATTATAACGGCTACAAAAAAGCGGCAATGATAGAACGGAATATTATCCCTTCGCACTTTCAAGTTTAGCGAGGGAAAACTGTAACGCACGTTGCACAAAATCACGATTTCTGACCGTAAAATCTTAGGGCCAAGTCTCAAGCGTGAAGGTGCGGGTTGCGACCTTTGGATTTATCGAAAATACAGTGGTTGGTCGATCCAAAATGGATTTCGAAAAGCGCAATAATGCGGAATGAACGCGAATACGCGCTTATAGGTATGTAACAGAGGTGAGTTTGCAGAGAGGCGGCGATACACGAACCGCGCCGCGTATTGATTGCGCGAGACGCCGGCGCCGCGGCGCTTCGCGAGTCAAAACGACGCCCGAATTCCGAGCTAGGTACATAAGGGAAAAGCCGGGGCTCGAACCCGCGCCGTTTTTGCTGCAGTGCAGTTAAAGCCGACGCTCAACGACGCGTCTTGACACCCGACACCTTTAAGCACCTTGTAACAGATACTTGACTCGACTATTGCTACATACCAGATTACACATTTAATTTCCGTTCATCCTGCGCAGCCTGCGAAAATTACAAATTACACTCGATCCTAGGTCGGGTTTAACTGCAAGTCCGTGAAAGGGAAGATCGAGCGGAATTTTAACTAGAAAATGATAAACGGAATGGAAAGCCGGGTGGCATAACGTAAATCTGGAAGCGTAAGAGAACTCGAAATTCGACTTTGTTAGTTTGGATTCTGACTTGTCATGAAAGTGCCAAAAAAAAAAATTAATGCATACAGCTCTGCTTTATCCTGTGAGACCAATTTTCGGGATCAACGAAATTTCTTTGAAGTGCTTGCAAGCTTTGAAACAAAACTCACTGGCTGAAATGATTCCTCCTTGAACGAACTTGGAGTGCTTGGGCATACCTCTTGCAAAAATGAAAGTGTGATACGGTATCGCTCTCGTATTAATGACTCCACTTCTCTTCAGCAGGATACGAGAACAACGTTTTAACGCTTAAGGTTCATGGGTACGTTACACGCACCCTTAGAATTCTGGAATCAGACGAACTGAATGTATCGCTTTGTTGAATAATCCAAGTCTGCAGACGTATGAAACGTCCGTACAGCGTAGATACAAAAGAAGTTCTGGGTTCTTTGTACCTTGCATCCTACTTGACGATTTCTACCGCTTTGTCGTTATTGCCAGCGTTGCTGTCGCATCGTCGGAGGCACGAGTCTGGCCACCAAAGTGCTTTTTCATTTTTTTCTCGTTTCTTCCCCTTCCCTCCTCTCCCAACGTTGCTCCGCGTGTTCGTTCAGAAAATAAAGAAATCGGATAACAATGGCAATGGAGCCCGAGTCGCGTATTCGTTGTGGCCGGAAGGTGTGCGATCATCTTAAATTTGCATCGGTGTCACATCCGGGTTATCAGGCACACAATGATATTACGCGAGTAAACGTGCGTACGCGTTCGATACCGATCCGAATCGCAACAACGCGCCGTTTCCATTGTACGAACCGTGCGAAAACAACAATCCGAGAGACAGACAACGAGACCGCGTACTTTTCGCCAAATTTAATCGTCACGGTAAACTCTCGACCGACGGGTGAAAGAACCGATTCAATACACAAACGACAATTCGTAGAGCGACCGTAGGGACTTAATTTTCACCTCTCGTGTAACCCGGCGTTTAAATTTAAGATTCCGAAACACGATTAGTACGCCTACCATTTACACCGACGACGCGAGTTTAGGCTCGGGCTCAGGTTCGGGTCATTTCGTGACCTGCCACTTGCGTTACTTCCTTCCCATGAACCTAGCGCTCTGATCCTGGGAAGATGCCTTCGAAGATACGGGAGATGCTCGTACTGATAACATCAGGATCTAAAGTTGTGCCATCACTTTCTCCCGCTTATGCCACGCGGGTATCTCGATCCTCTCGACCTGCATGGACCGAACGTTAGACGTCCGTCAGCTGCAGGGCTATCTTTTAAGAGCTCGAAGAGCTCGAAGAGCGCTCTCTTCTTCTATTTCCACCTCGTAGCCTCTATTTTGGTATGAAAATTCCCTCCACTTTCCACTTTCATTTCGGCCAGTCGATCGATCGATCGATCAACTTCTTTTTAACCTGCCTTTTTCAAACGTAACTGCGCGGTCAAGAATCATTTGGATCATCAAATGCTCTGCAAAAGTATGTTGAAGCCAGTCAAAAAGGAGGCCAACTCCTTGTCTTTTTTCAAGGAAATCAGCTAATCCGGTTTCCGAAGACGATCGTTATTCCTCCTAGAAAAATTAACGCCTTCCGTACGATGTGAGATTTCGAATCGGATCGGTGAGACGAAACAACAAAGCCGACAAAGAGTATAACAGTGCGAAGCGAAGGAGCGTGCAGACGATTCGTTTAAGGCTAGTCTGTAATAAGCCGTTAATGTTGGGTGAAAAAGCATCAAAGCGAGGCGTGCAAAAAGGTTATTACAGAGTAATTTTCATCGGCGGACCAATCGAGCCGTGCAAAACTATCATCGAGGTTGTTAAGTCGGTTAAGTTTGCAGTGTTTGCGAGCGAGGAGACGATCGGATCGGAGCTTGGCTATCCGGCGAGTAAGTTTGCACGCTCCGTAGACCCGGACGAGTTACATAATGCAACCGTCGGCCTTGCATTATAGCGTCATAACTATCATCCTGTCCGCTTACCTGCAATGCCGTTGCCGCTGCTGCGCCTTTCATGACTAACAGGCACCGCCATTTGTCGTGATTCAATTTATGGCAAAAGATAGCGACAATTATTCTGAATAATGCTCGAGGTTTTAGTACGGTAATAAGCAGGCCTATTACAATAATAGTTATCGTACGCGAGGCGGTTTAAAACCCGCAGCTTCTCTTCCGCGGCGACAATCATCGATCCGCGAGTATTTAAACGTACCTGGACTCGCTTGTTCGGATATTGCGGAACAAATATTCTGCGTCCATGCTCATGAATAAGAGCTTCCCATAAAATCTAGTCCCGCATTTGTACGCTTCGGACGAGTATTTGCGAACAAAGCGAAAGAAAGAAACAAACAAACAAACAAACAAACGCACGTCGTTTCGACTTCCTTGCGTGTCTCGTATACGTGTTGTATGTATACCTGTATATATATAGTTCTAGTCGTGTCGACGTAATATCGTCGGTTGGGACGTTGCCGTGACGTGGGCGTCACTCATTAATCGGCGTACTGCCTTTTAATATTTAGGTACGCACTTGGAGCTCCTCTGTTATTTCTGACGTTCGGAAGGCACTGCACACCGCGAATTTCAATTATACTCTGTCATTATTAGATACACTCGAGCACTGCCGAGCTTGGCTTTCCCTCTAATCGACATCGTTGCATTGTTCCAATTCAGCAACGAATTGTTCAACTGTTGCTTCGGTCGGTTTAATTGGATTTGCAGTTTGACGTGGGTTCCGTTCGACGTAATTCCCGATCCAATATTCGCAAGGTTTTCAACCTCGATTATCGAACAGAGTTCACTGCGATTTAAGAGGAAAGGATAGTCACGGATGCTTGTGTTGAGAACGAGAAAAAAGTTAAGACCCCCGTCATCCGTAATTGGCAAGTAATCGATCAGCTGTTAATTCGTGTTTTTTTTTTTTTACTGGTTTTACTTTTTCTTTCGCGAATTTTTATAAGTCAGAGTTTCGGTTTGTCATTCCTCCTCTTCAGAACCTGCAGTACGAATTTAATCTTTGTTTCCTCAGACTGATTATTCGAACAAAGAGAAATAGAGTCATAGATTATGCCGCGTCGTACGAGAAAGTGTCCAGCTTATTGTATACGAATGTACGTATGGATGTGTATATAATATATGTATATAAAGAAGCGGTATTGCGAAAATAGGGATAGAAAAGTTTCACCGTGAGAAGCGCGAAGGCCAGTAGCAGAATTTCCCAATCTCTTGTACGCGTCTCTACGTGGCAAGGTATATACGTATTATATGTATTGTATATACGTACGTGTATAAAGATTTGATACGTAATTTACGAACGTTTACGGTATAGGTGAGTCGGCGCATATGACGAAGATGTGATATATTGTGCTTATAATAACCCGCGATTCTTAACCGGGCGTTCCATGATTGTGACCATTTTACCCCGGCGTGAAAGCCTCCGTGGGTGTTCGGCATAGAAACTGATATATTCCGATAGCCGGTTTAACAATAATTTACCAATCACCCGATCGCCCAGCACGCGGCCAATCCAATCAATTGTATATTGTGTGCGTATCATTTGAGACTAGCGTTGTTGCAGATACCATCTAAATGTATGTAATATCTTATCTTCCACGCTATAGATGCAATGATCGATAATTATTTATTTTTAAAGTACCTACCTGGACCCTCGACTCTGGGACGCGTAATCGCGCGCGCGAAAGAGAGAGAGAGAGAGAGAGAGAGAGAGAGAGAGAGAGAGAGAGAGAGAGAGAGAATCTCACAGTGCATGCCGGATTAATATCAAAGACACCGCTACGCAGCAGGGCGGATATTGCGACGGAGCTTATTACGCGTAAAAAAACAAGGAATACCAGAAAAATGGTGAATCCAACTTTCCACTAAAATTCCAAAGCCGTTGGCGGAACAATTATAATTACCGTCAATTATTGTGCGATTCGTATAGATACAGGGTACTTATATTTGTCACTGATTTCTCTCTCGAGGTTGACAACGAATGCCTGAAGCTCACCTGCGGCACGATCATCAGCCTCGAGAGTTTGCAGGGAATTTGTTTTTTCTTCCTCGTAGTTTGATTCTTTTTCTCTCACTCTGTATGTAAGCAATAATACCGCGGCAGAGAAATATCGTACAGCAAAAATTCTCGAGTGGGGAAATTACGGTTACAGATTTTATACCTAATAGCTATTAATTAAAATGCTTAAGAGTCTTCGCTGCAGCTGCGGAAAATTCTCCACGCATAACGATACGCGTATAACGGTGAGAAGAAATAACTCTGTGCTCGAGTTTTCCGCGAAATAATTTCTACACCCGAGAGTGAACGTTTGGTGTACATAAATATACGTTGGGGTGTTTTGGAAAAAAATAATTTGCCATTTTTTTTTATCATAACACTCCGTGAAACGTTTTCATTGTCAGTTAATTTTTAATTTTTTTTTATTACGCTTTTTTGAATTCAGAAAGAATAGCGGACAATTTTTTTTATTGCCTACATCAATTATTATACAAATTTACGTCGCAAAGAAAACCCACACTTGTAATTTCAAGTTTCCAGTTGATGCTTGAAAAGTGTGTCTGACGACTTTTGCATTATTAATTCAATCTCATGAAATAGTTATAATTTAATATGAACTTTTAATTTAGGAAAATAAGATTCCCGGTTGGTATATCGTTGCGTTATAGATCGTGATCTTTGGGTTGAATATTAATGTCGGGAAATAAATAATAATCGAAATGTTACAACGTGTTTCTACACAAATTGGGAAAAAAATATGAAAAAGTGAAAGATCAAATTATCGCGATCTTCCGCATAACGTAGAACGCTCATCTTTTTGCAAAATCTTTCCTTTAACATGCAAAGAAAAAAACTTTTTCGGGGGTGTCACCGTGAAAAATCGTTAATAATTATTACTGAAACACCCTAGTATACATGTAGGCACATATATATTTGACGGACGACGCGAGGAATCAAATATCTCACCGTACGTCAATGATCCGCGTACGTACGTAACACCTATTCGATCTATTCATCCCCCATTCCCAGGGACGATACCTCGATATTATTTACCCGACCCGATTTCCAATCGCGCAAGGTATAATATTGGAATATCACTCGGCTTTCAGGTGCGCGATTTGGTCGAACGATGCAACTGTCCAACCCAATTTCCGATGATCCGAGTATCCGAAGGAAAGTACAGGATCGGTGACACGAAGGTTTTGATCTTCGTCCGCATACTGCGAAATCACGTTATGGTGCGAGTAGGCGGAGGGTGGGACACCCTAAGCCATTATCTCGACAAGCACGACCCTTGCCGGTGCCGCAGCTGTAAGTTTACATACTCATATCTTTCTTGACACTTTACGATACTAACCTAACCCAACCCAACCCAACCCAACCTAACCTAACCATCATCGTCAGACCCTGCAGGGTTGATTTGTCGGAAGGATCGATGCCTAACCCGTTTCACCGTACGCATCGAGAGATAATCCTTCACTTCTACAAGTCACAATTTATTATTAATTATAATTATTGTACTCATTCGATTATTAAGACGAGTCGAATTTTACCTTTGTCACAATGATAGCGCACCGTTCAACGATTTCGGCGAAATTGATCCAGAAGGCGGGCGGGTCGTTTGATCTTGGAAGCGCGCAGGTACACTACGAACGGTGAGTTGGGCATGTCATGGTACAAGTTGAGAAAATTATATACCACTTGAAAAAACATGATGCGCTGAGATAAATTTCATCTTTTATAGTTACTGTAGAAAATTGTAGTAAAATGCGGGCATACTTAAAGCAACGGTTTAAATACTGTTGGAAATGAAAGCAAGTTTTTATCCAATTAGTAACTATTTAGTCTATAATTATTTTAAACAGCCATATTCTCCGGTTGGTTGTATCGAAACGTTAAATTTTCATTTTTCCACCCACTATACTAGGTACCTACGCTTTTACGATTGTGGTGAAAAATGAAGATAGTTAAAATAAAAGACTATATCTATGTACATGGTACAGTAACCAGAACTAGAAATTTCTCTCAGCGATTTATGTAAATATGTACAGTAATGTTTATCGACGCCTTTCCTTTCTGGCTACCTTTGTTTCGGTCCGGAAGAAAATGCGAGATCGATTCTATACGAATTATGTAACAATGACTCCCATTCTCTCACGTCAACTTCATCGCCATTCGTTGTCACATGATTCGTACAGTATCGAGCTCGAAATTTCTTTCGGACCGAGGAAAAATTATCCGGAAAGCGAAGGCATTGACGAACGTTACCGTACAATATCGGGGTGTCGATGATCTTCTTGACGAGCGTAAAAATACAATTTCCCCTCTAATCGTAAGATCACCTCCGAGAACCCGTCGCAGCTCGGCTTCGAGCGTTGGTTCCTGTGCGGGAGCCGGGGTGCAAAATCAGAGCCCTCAGCACCAGCCGATGTCCCTGCAGACGAACAGAACGATCTCCGCAAACCGATCCCGTTCACCGACCCCGCATCAGGTACAACAGAACAAGCATCTCGGCGAGGAGTTGAAGAAGTCTTCGAGTCGATCCCGGAGCCCGACGCCTCAGCGAAAGTTTTTGGGAAGCCCGAGTCACCTCGGAAGCGAGTTGAACAAGCAGAGGTCGAGGTCGCCGACGCCGAAGATGAACTCCAGGTCCAGGAGCCCGACCCCGAAGGTAGATAACTCGAGGATCGGGACTTCCGGTCTCGATCCGACCCGGAAGGCGCTCAACGAGGAGATCAGACAGATCAAGTACGACGGACGCTCTCAGATGTATCATAGCCGAAATCAGGATAGCTACCAGGTAACTAATTGCCTCGGGTTAATTAACCGCACTCGCTTCACGTTCGTTCTGCCGACGTTCTTCTCTTTCTTTTTTTGTTCCGTTGCATTTGTATTCGTTTTTGTTTCTTTTTTTTTTCTTGCCTTCAAACGTGGAACCGTTTTTATATTCTTCCTGCGCACCGGCCGGCGGAACTCTTCCGCTGATCTGCACATCTCGACTGTTACACAATCCGTACAAGGTCTATCAAAATACAAATGATTAGCAAAAAAGCGTGCTTAAACACCGTGGTTACGTGCAGAACTAAAACGCTGCATCATTTAATAATCGTTTTTTTAACATGCAATATGTACCTGAAAGTGGCAAAGAATATTGATTTTTTTTTATTATTCTGCCATTCGAACGTTGAATAAAAGTTTGTCATTCAAAATCTCGATCTTTTTTTGATTTTTGATTTTACAATTAAAATTCGTCTACCTTTTCTCTTTCTGCCATTCAATCAAAAATATATCGTGACAAATCCATACGGCTACAAAAATTATCGACAAATTTTGTTGTTGTATATATATATATATATGTTATACGATTTTGCCGGGAGTAATATATTGTGGTATAAATTGTCGAATTTCCCGCAAAAATGTTTCAGGATCCTAAGAAAGATCTGCATCAAGAGATCCGGGCGAAGGTGCCGCTTTCGGAGGAATTTTCGAAACGTTACGTCGTCGAGGGCGGCGTGGCTCGTCGGGCCTCGTCTCACGACGACACGCCGAGGTACGAGCCCTCGATATTCAATTACAAATGTCACGAGGACTCGTCGAGCAGAAGCCCGACTCCGAGTCCGCCGGGTGTGATAAAGGAGGAAACGACGGGCGAGAGGTTCGCCAAGGATGTCGGCAACTACGCCAAGTCACCTCAGGGCGACGGCGAACATTCGGACAATGGAAGCGAAGTATCCGACGAAGGCTATCGGAGCCTCGGTGCCGTCCAGCCGGCATCCGCGAATTCCACTTCCGGTTGCAGCACGCAGGCATCGCCTACGGTTGTTGACTATCAAAGTGAGTAAATCTTCGGCATGCCGCTAACCGACCCAGCTTCTATTTCTTCCTCCACGTATTCTTGTTTGTATGTTAAAAATCCAGGTTGACGAACCCGAGCCCGCAATTTATTCATTCGTTCTTTCATCGCGTGTAATTTTCTTCTCGTTGTATGATCCGAAGCAACTTTTTGCCCGATTCAATTTGCGAATTGATTATTTCGATTCGTCATCCTTTTCCAGATATGCAATACTTAAAAATCTTGATAATACTCAAAATTCGCGAATATATGTATATACTATATATAACTTTGTGTCGAATTACGTATACATGTATGCGCATCATCGATGCAGAATATACTTGGAATACCCGCTTAGAAAATGTGAAATCGGTATACCTATACGTATAGAGCGATCAACGAACGATCGGTTCGATCCGAACCTAATTATAAGGTTTTTTTTCGCCTACTACATCTTTTTTCTTCTTCTGTCATTCCGTACGAAAAATAATATACTCACAATGAGTCACGCTTCGTCCAATTTGACTTCTCCGCAGACGCTGGTCTGTAATTAACGATAAAAAGTTGATCGAGAGTCGTTTAAGCCGCTTCGGCAAAACGATTATTATTATTATCATCATCATCATCATCATTATTATCATTACTTTTATTACTATTACCATCATCATTTTCATCTCAGTTTGTTACATTAACGTGTGTGTAATACACGCGCCGAAGAGGTTGACACCCCCCCCCCCCCCCCCCCCTCCTTTTTACAAGCGGACGGTATCGTATCGCCTATGCGTATACATTGAGCGACCCTTAAACCCATGCATCATAGGCACACTTTAGAAATCGGTATTCGATTAAATCGCTTGTCGGATGATCTCCAGCTGGGAAGAAAGTACAAAGTATCATGTACGCGAATTAATTTCCCCGTGTAGATAGATACATCGTCGCCGTACAAGTTTCATTTTATATCCTGCATGAATGGTACATACGTAAAGGTACCCCATGGCAGGCATGACGCACGCGTGTCTTGTACATGTAATACCGACACGTGTAAATTCGATACGTGTAGTCTGATTAAACCGCGAAAACACCATCGAATGTTTTGCCGTAGTCATCGGGTATAATAAACAGGATGGAGCACGCGAGGAATTTCTGGCGGAACTTGAACGCTGGAGCGAATCTATTTGATATTTCTAGGTATCTCGGTATGATCGGTAATGCGGGGAGATCGTAAAACTCTGCGATAACGATGCATTATGTTATGCTGGCATTCGAGCGTCAGCTCTCAGCTTGAGAATGTAAGCGACTCGCAAAATAATGTGACGTCAGCGCGCAAATGTGATCCTAAGGTAACGGAGAAAAAGATGAGGAGGGATAAGAAGAAGGAGAGAAGGAACACGAGATGTTGGCACTATTAATATAATATACCTGTAGGTATGATGTAAATTTTTAAATCGTCATTATACAGAAATTATCTCGCGGGTAAAATTTCTCCGAGAATTAGAATCATTTTCAGATTCAAACTCTACGTGCGTTAATCGGGAAAGATACTTTCGTCTATGCGACTACGCATGGCCCCTGATGTTCACGTCCGTATTCTAGATGTATATACTCGTCTTTCGTTTTTAGGCATACTATTATATCTTTCGCTATTAAGGATTTCTCTGTAACTTGGTATCTCGTATTATGGGGATAAATATGCAGGGACTCGGAGAATGATCTCCGTTTCTCTAAAATAAGGTATTCAAGTTTCACTATTTTATCAAACGACCCATTAAATATACGCGTAGTTTTACTTTTTTTCTATGAATGGTCGTTGGAAAGAGAGAGAGAGAGAGAGAGAGAGAGAGAGAGAGAGAGAGAGAGAGAGAGAGAGAGAGAGAGAGAGAGAGAGAGAGAGAGAGAGAGAGAGAGAGAGAGAGAGAGAGAGAGAGAGAGAGAGAGAGAGAGACAGAGAAAGAAACTTTCATCCGTGAATGCATGGTTCAAGATTTATAGAAAAAAGTGGAATCTCTTGATTGAAAATAACCATCAGAACAATTTTTTATTCAACGTCGAGCCACGAATCACTGATTTACTCTCAACTTTTCAGTTTTTTCTTAGCCATAATTGAACTCCATCGAAACCTCGCAAGTCTAAATATTTTCAGAGAGTGCGGCACGTATAAAATAGCATGTTGTCTTTACAGTAAGAACGTAAATTTGTGGTATTAATGCGATCTACGGGAGTAAAAAATTGCTACCTTTTTGTTTTTTCTGCCTGAATACAGAAACTGGTTTCAAAGTGCTTAATTATCAAGTATATATAAATAAATATATATTTTTTGCGAAGCGGAGAACCGAATGTAAAAACAAAAAAAAAAAAAACGGAAAAACTTTACAAAAATTTTACCGTAATCTTCTCCCGACAAACCTTGCTTTTGCTGTCAATTTGACTGTCCGTGTAATAAAAATAGGGTAATAATAATAATAATAATCATGATAATGACAATGATAATAACAACGACAACAATGATTAAAAATCGTAGATATCATGGCACAAAAGTGTGTCATGTAAAATTGGTCCAAGTGACTATTACACTCTCATGTATTCGCATGCGTGCATACACGTGTACCGTAAACGAATCGCCTAATCATACAGCCGAGCTAATTATTGTCTCTGGAACGTAAAATGTCAGTCAACTTTCGCGCTCGGTAATAGAGCTGGTATATATAAATTTGTTCTCCAAAGTCCCAGTGACTATACATACATAAGCAAACCTGTAGACAGGTATTTATAATTCCGGTTAATCGAGTTTTGTTTCTAATGTTCTTTCTTTCTTCCTTTTCTCCGTCTATATGTTCGAAATAAATTCACGAAACGAGGCAAGGAAATAAATAAAGAAATAATTAAATTGAAAAAAGAAAAAGTCACACGGCTTCCGTCACGCCTGCAGTTTACTTTCGTTTGATACAACTTGACTGCGCGACGCGGTTGATTGATTTTTCAATTTCGATCAATCGCTTGCCGCCGATCGTTCTGCCGGAAACATTTTTGAATATGTCAGTAGTACAGGTGTGCGTACGCGGTTGTCACGAATACGTACAACAATGCGTGCGTGTGTGTGTGTGCAATAAACATCGACTATATCCCACGAATATACATCGGTGTGTGTATATTGTATAACACAACCTGCAGGCTCCTTGAAGGGCAAATAATCTGGTTATGAACTCACTGCCATGCCATTCTCTCTCACGTTTGCATCGCTCTCCTGACCGGCTTCACTAATTATTATTAACCGTTGCACGAATGTGAATAGGATTATTTGTACATATGTGTACAAGCATATTCGTACTTACAGCTCGTGTATATAATATACAGAAACGATAAACCCGCTGTTGCGGAAATAGCCAAGGTTGTTCTTTTGCGACGAATTCATATTTTAAAATCACGTATGAATTGGCATACACGGTGTGTACACGTAGGTAATATACCTATGCGAAGATATATATTCTACCTACTTGTGACGATTCTCTTTCCGCACGTGGATAAACAATTTTTTTCTTTCGTATACATATTTATACGCGGTGTTTTTTTTTTTCTTCTTTGTTACAACTTTTTTGGTGCATCGAAAAAAAACCGGATATTAAGCGCATGTAGGAATAAAAAAAATTTGTTTATATTTACGTGGGTAATGTTAGTAGAGACGCGTCAGAAAAACCGATCAAGAGGTACCGTGTCGTTATGGGTACCTTTTAGGTATCTCTCCTTTCTTTGACACTGTCTACGAACATGGGATTTTTCACCCAAAAAATAATGAGAGTTCGTCGGGTTTTTGAATACCTTGTAAAATTTGAATCGCCTGTCTCGAAAGAATATGTTGATATAGTGTATGAAACAAACAAGTCCGGTGTTTTCGAATAAAATTGAGCAAGATAATTTTCAATATGGCACCTAGATAGAATTAAAAGAGCACGGGATTTCTATCTTTGTTAGTTTTAGAAAAACTCGCTGTTGCAATTATTGTAAAATCAAAGTTGTATAATAGAGTACAAGGAAAAAGAAAGAAACATAACAAATTACGAAAAGACGAGCACCTAAATTTTCATCCGGGCGTGTAATTAGCACCTAAAGAACACTAATTATGCTTATAAATCATGGTCAGATTTCTTGACATGGGTTTGTTAATATTACCCATGTTGTCTATTCTTAACGCTGATGCTTCAGGCTAGCTGGTATTCGTTTGCAGTAACGTTTCGATAAAAAAAAAAAAAAAAACCGTTGACTGCAACCTTAGCATTCAGGTCATGTAGGTTTTACCATTGAGCATCGTAAGAATATGGCGCACGTGGTTTTAATCATTACATCAGTTCACGCCACTAAATATACTCGACTTACCGGGTACGAGCTCGTTACACGTATAAACGTTGGTGTATTTTCAAACTCGGAAGTAGAAAATATGTAAAAATGTAGAAATTTTTTGCTGGACCTGCTTCAATTCATTCGAATTGCCAATTTAGATTTTCCAGTTTTGGGTAAACGTCGGCGTGAAAATTCGCGGATGCAATTGAAGCGTGCAAAATACAAGTCCAGGCGCACCCGGACAACGCGAGACTTTCGCCTCGTTATACCAACGTCCATAAAAACGTCAGATTTTTAATCTTGAACAAAGGAAAAAGACAATGGGGTGGTCTGGATATTATTGCGCGGAGGGGAAAGTCGAGGTTCCAAAGGCGCGCGGAGGAAAACTAGCAGCGGAGATTAGACCGCCCTGTAGGCGATTAATATGCGCGGTAGATTAAGTATATGGTACATATGCCTACATATATGCGTGAAACCGAGAAGAGGCTGGCCTGACATTTAACCGCGCGCACGCCGAGCAGCAAACTCCACACGAAACTATCTCCGCGTTAGAGATTATACCTCTACCTACATGCAGGTAACTCGGTATCTACAATACCTACGGACTCGTCAACTGCCTACTACACGCCCCGTGTCTACATAAACTTGAGTATATGGTAGAGGCGTTCGCGTACGGAAAGATAAAGAGAGAGAATGAGAAACACACGCACGCACGCCTTTCGATCGCCTTCGCTGCTTCACTTGAGCTCGGCTTAGACGCATGCGTATGCAGATGTAACGCGTACGCGTCAGGAGTGTGTGTGAGAACCTCAAGCAAGGAAGAAGAAGAAGAAGGAGCGCGTGTATGTAGGTATTACTTCTCTCCGGAGTCGGACGTGGGCGCAGCAACCTGTCCTTACGGAACAATCGCGTTTACTAGATTCCCAATAACAGATGGCTGCATCTGTCAATGCAATTTCGCGCTGCGGCGCAAATACGAGAGGAGATAATAACGCGCGAGAGAGGAAAAACGATTTGCGACAAATTTAGACGCGATTTGACAAAATATGAAAAACAGAATTTTAATATGTTGTTCCTCCCCCACCCCGATTTTACATCACGCAGTATTGTAGAACGTGCCTTTAATGCTGAAACTGTTGGCAAACCTTGTGTTCTTGATTGTTCGGAAACAAATAAACAGCGATATTTTATTCGAAAATTCTGTAACGCAGTTCAGCTTTACGCGAGAAGAAGAACCGAAAGGCATTTACATTGTACGTATTGACGGGATCGGACGGATTGTTCGCATTTTTGTGAAGCGTGTATTCGAGCATCGTGCTCTGGCGTTTAGGAATAAGACGGTGACGACTTTTTCTGGTTTTTAGTTCAGATCAGCCTCGAGGGAAACTGTCAGACGGTGCTTAAGCGTTTAAATATGCATATGTGTGGTGTGTAAAGTCGAACGTGCGCCACGCGTCAAGGCAACGAAACGGTAAACAAAATAAACGTTGCGATCAGACCCAAGAGGCCCACGCGATATGCTAACGAGGAGAGATTCGCGCGCGCCTTACGTTCGAATGCTTGTGCTTACGGACAAATTTGGCCCTCCGGCTCAATTTAAAAGCTAAGTCGCAGATATTCC
This sequence comes from Neodiprion lecontei, assembly GCF_021901455.1. Lineage (NCBI taxonomy): Eukaryota > Metazoa > Arthropoda > Insecta > Hymenoptera > Diprionidae > Neodiprion > Neodiprion lecontei. The sequence goes on from NC_060262.1 coordinate 35,081,850, forward strand.
AACAATCGCGCGTATAATATACGTATAATGCGCGTATAACCGAGCACTTAGGCTGGGAGCCTCTGTAGGCGGCGGTTATACAATTCTCTGCTCGCGTTATATACTTCGTCGACGAACGTACGGACACGGAAAAAAAAATATGTAAAAACATAAAGAAGGGGAAAAAAAAAATAAAAATTAAAAAATGAATGCAGGGAAAAAAGGCATTAAATAAATAAATGAAAAGATCGCGGGACGAATTTAGTTTTGCATACAAGACAGCTTTGTGACCGGAATATTTAATGACGCATATACATATAACGTGCGAGATATTATCATTGGATTCAAGCTCCGTCAAATCGTCCACATCGTTCGTTATGTACCTGTGATACGTGTGTAAATATTATCAAACGAAATAAACATTCGTCCAAACGTTGTGACAATTAGAAAAGAACGAGTCAAGAGATCCGATACATCGACATGGACGCTATCTTGTGGCAAAAAATATATGCCTTAAAAGCGTCGTGTTTAATTACGAAATTCGTTTTTTACCATACCTACATCCTGTTAGGCACATTAACTTAACGCAACGAAATAAAATCCTTGCCGTTTGCATGAGGTTTTCAGTGCCTCCATATTCGTACGATCTATCTGAAAGGATCAGCTGTTCTCGCTGACGGCGCCATGTTGTACAACTCCATGCGACCATGTTTCCGATCTCAACTCTATAACGGCGGCAGCTTCTGAAAGAGTCGTTGAACGGCGAAACCGACCGACATAACGAGAGTTTGAAAAATGCAAAATATCGAACCAGAATCTTTTCTGTTCCAGAGCAACTCACAATTGAGAAGTCTTGCGTGGAGACGGAAACGATCGAGACGGGTCTGCGTAAGACGCGAATCGGTCCGTCGAGTCCTCTGCGAGCATCGCCGGCTAGGAGCGTGACTTCTTCGTCGGGAGACAGGACGCCGAGGGCGGGGTCGATAGTTCGGGAAAACAGTAACGTGTCGAGAGCATCGTCGGGAAGCAGGACTCCGCGCGAGGAGAATTCGAGCCCCGAGGGAAGCCCGATGAAGCGAGGATCCGGGGTCAGAACGAGCCAGAGGAAGCCGCCGACGGGCAGTCTGAGCAAGGCGACTTCGGGCGTCCCCAGGTTGAGTCAATTGAATTTCCAGGCCGGAAGTAACACCTGGAACGGAAGGCAGGCGCGGAAGAGGCCGAGCATCCAGGCCGACACGTTCGCTTCGCCGAACGCGAACGCGAACGGAAACGGAAACGGCCAAACCTCGACGTCGGCGACGGCGGCGTTCGCGAGAAAATCACCGGCCAGACAGAGCCTCCCGAGGCCGGCGATGACCGGAAGTAGCCCCCAATACGACCGGAATGGCCGGCGGATAAAGCCCTCTTCCGCCTCGCTCCAATCCTCGCCGACGAAGGTGGCGAACCCTCTGCTCGAGCAGATTCTGCAGAAGGTCGGGCACCTCCAGGACGAGAAACAGGTCGTGCAGAAGCTCCAGGACTTCCTGAGGGACTATCAGGGCAACGGGAGCGCCGGCAGCACCGACGGCGACCCGACCCTCGACTTCACAAAGGCCTGGGTCGACGGCAACGGCACCGTTGCCCTGCCTCAGGAACAGCTTCCCGTAGCCGCGAGCCCCAGGAAAGACCCGAAGGCCGCCTCCGAACGCGGCGGCTTCTCCAGGATACCGGCACCGGTTTACAAGAGGCCGATGTCCGTCGCTTCGGACAGTATGTGAGTCTGATAATTAATTGGTCACTAACAATAAGCTTTGGTTCCAGTCGAGGAACGGACGGACGGACGGAGTTCCAACCGTTCCGATAAATTATCTTAAGCTACGCATTGTAACGTATGCTCGGCCTACCGCGGTAGCGAGTGGCAACTCTAACTATTACACGACTAGTGCATTTTTCGATAGATTTTCATTTTGTAACGATTGTAGAGAGTGAAACAGTGAGTGAGTGGGAGAGAGAGAGAGAGAGTGAGAGAGAGAGTGAGGATATTATTCTTGTTATATGGGAGAGCAGCAGTAGCGTATATTATTGTAATATTATACACATTGTATAAGTTTAAATGTTATTTGAGTATAGTTTAAAATATGTTGAGTGAATTTTTTCTATACTCTGTTGCGGCTTCCAAATGAATATCAGCTTTCTATATACCATGTAGGTATAGATGTAATGCACGGTTGGTTCGCTCGAACAGCATAATATTATAATATTATTGCGCGATACGTGTAAACATTTGCTACCGGATCTAATTACGACGCGATCAGACGATGAAGGGAGGAAAATTTTTTACGTTGAATTCCTGTTATATCCGGGTATAATCGAACGGTTTTTATAATTGATTGAATATTATATTTGAAAATTATTTATTTATATTATATATATATTACATAGTATATCGATTGTATTTATTAAAAGAAGAACAAGCGAACGAGATACACAGTTTATTTACGCGTTACAACGTATATACTTGTATCGTATACGTATCTACGTTCTCTGGCCGTGGTTTGTAGGCTATTGAGAAATGAAGTCAAGCGTGGGTGAAAGAAAGTAAGTATAACAGACGAAACGCGTAAAATGGTGACGAGAAGTGAAAAATGCAAGACAAAAAAGCATACAAATATAAAAAAAAAACTGAAAAAAAAAAAATAAATAATCCGACTACTCAAATAGACTGGATATAATAGCGTATCATCATTCCAATATTGAAATGTGTTTTTATACCAAAAGTAACCGTAGAGAGAGATGAATAAAAAAAAAAACAAAAAAAAAAAACAATTTGAGATAAGGTAAGAAAGTGAGAGTCAAAGAGATAGAACGAATAAAATTGATTATCTTTTTGTACCAAGTGTCTTATACAATAGTGCGAGGGATGTAGAAACGGACTTTTTTAGGACGAAGGGTCTTTTAACGTGCTAAGATTATTTTATAGACAATATAGAAATAAACTAGAGTATATGATGTAAAGTATATAGAATTAAAAAACCAAACAAACAAATAAAGTACGAGTGAAAAAAAACACACACACACACACACATAGAAACACGTACGCAAAAACGCTTGAAAAATAAATTGGAAGCTATAGGATCTGAAAGATTGTTTGGTACCTATAACTCAACGCTGTATCACAAACGGATCTGGATGTAATAACAAAATGCCGAAACTCGGTGATTAATGGCTTCTATTTCAATCTACCGCGACATCGACCGTCGGCTTCCGTGGGTCTCCTCGTCCAGAGAGTCAACGGGAAATCGTTGATTGGATTAAGATTTCAAATGTTGTATTTTCTGTCTTGACCATCCTGATTATTCAGGCAACTCCTTTTAGAGCTGTTTAAAATAGAATATATATGTATAAAAAAAAAAAATAATTTTTTAAATCACCACACCGCCGTACATGTTCGATTCCTTGTATGAAATTTGCCTTACGCATTTATAGAAATCTTTTATAGAAATAAAGTAAATGCATAAAAATACACAACCGTATAACAGTTGCTTTTAAAGAAACAAGATGATAATTCTAAAGTACACGCCGGTGTGAACTATGATACATTCACTCGATTAGTTTACTTTATACGTCTAACTTAACTGTTGTTGCTTTTGTATGGTGAATTCGGAATGAAAAAAAAGGAAAAGTTAATAGTCAGTCAAGACGTGATTTACACACTTATAACCGGTCGATACGCCTAATGAATAATTTTTACGCCCGTTCGTAATATTATATAGTGTAATGTATAAATAGGCCTAAGTTTTATAACCCAATCACACAGTCTACCACGTTAACGATTATAATATTACAACAATATCATCTATTATATTATTCGTTATGTTATTATTTTAGTTTATATACGCATGAAAAACAAAAAAAAAAAAAAATCTTACTAAAAAAAAAAAAAAGTGAAAAATAAAATAAAATAAACACATGAATAAATAAAAACATAACAAAACGGAAACTGATCGACGCGCGTTTATTAAATATTTCTCTTTACACCTTCCACCGCGCTGAATACTCCTAATTATCATGCCTTACGAAAAATAGGTATCTCAGACTCTCGTCAAACGAGATGCGGGCCTGTCAGCCTGGCATGATAAGACAAAAAGAGCAATATACGTAATATATATATATAGAGAGTGAAAAAATAAAATTTAAAAACTGTCCAAATGAAGAAATAAAGTCTACATCATCACCTCGCCCATTAATCAAGCAAAGTATTTTATGTTGCCGATATCGATCCAACGGATACGGAGGGATCGGTGGATGTAGTGTAATGACAGAGGCCGCGCGAGTTAGATTTTAAGTAGAGCTTGCGACAGCGTCGGGGCCCGGTGTAAAAAGAGAGTAGGGCTCCTCATTATGAGGCCCATTCCCATACAGAGGTACTGCTTGCGTCCTTGCCAGATATGGAAAGACGGCTTCGTCCACATCAACACCTATGTATGTACCAGCATACGTGTATCCTCCGGGCTGCAGCAGCACTGGGAATACCGCCGAGGGACCGGCGAACGACTTGCAACACGTTTTTTACCGGCTACGGTATGTATATGCGTTATAGGTGTATTTATAAACACGTATTAACGTTATAATATACATATATATACACACACACCTAATATATATGACAGGTCGCTTGTTGTTCATTATCGACCGCAAATAGATACGGCTTTCATTGCACTGAGAAAAGATTCATTTGTTACAGTAACTAGGAAAATTGAATAAAACAGGTATCGTTAAAAAAACTGTTTGAATATTGTTGGATTTACGAAAAACGAGGTGCGCGTAATCGTTTTGCCCTATCGTCGATCCTTTTTTGGTAATTGCAACGCAAAATCAGTTTCTGAGGTTTACTCTACTTTTTTAGTTAAACAAGGCTCTAACGTCGATTTCGCAACAGTTACAAGAAAATATAGTAACAGTGATCGTAACGAGAAAGAATAGTAACGGATAATAGACTTTCCGGTAACGGCTATAAAACTAAGTTTCATTTTCTACCTAGAACAATATTTTTCGATTGTGGTAAAAAATGAAAATTGTTAAGGACTGAGCGGTAACCGGAACTAAGAATTTCTCTCACAATCAGTGTAAAGACACTTACACATTACAGAGAGACGATGGATTGGGCGCAGGGTGTAAAATTTTTCGTAAACATTAAAAAGACGTATTCCGTTCAATTGACAATTTCGAATTTGTGTCAGTTTCTACATCGACACATATTATTTCTAGCGCTCTTGTTGGACTAACATAGATTTTTTTATTAGAAAGTTCGGGACAATGGAAAAAAAAGTTTTGAAATTACCATATTTTTCATCCAACGCCGAATCGGTATCCCGATGTGTATACCTGTATAACATTGCTTCGGGCCTTTGAATCGTAATGCGGTATGATGTCGTCTCACAAGCGTGCGTTGTCAGTTTCTTGGTAATTTTGCACCCACGTATACCTACTCGCGTTATACTCACGTGGAGCGTCTATACGATTTTTCACATCCCTCTGTATAGCTTGGTTGTGAATTCGGTTGAAGCGTGAAGAAATAAAAAATAAATTTAAAAAAGAAAAGAAAAGAGAAAAAAACAAACAACGAAAAAGCAAATAAAATAAAGAAACAAACAAACCGAAACTCTGTAACGATCATCATCGTTGGGTTACTTTTCGAGCCCATGCAATGCACTCTTTCCATCTCGTCTGTACAGCAGCCTTGAGTGTTTCGTAATGTACGTTTGTGTATTTTAGCTAATTAAGAGGTGAAAGAGACCTCAGGTGTACCGAGAACCTGCAGAGCCCGAGTTCGGTGGCCGGTTTTGACCCGGTGCCCCAGGGTTTTGATTCGTGGGCGACACAGGTGCGACTGCAGCAGGGATTCTTTAGTCCCTTCTGGTTTCATCTGGGATCGTTGCTCTCTCTCTCTCTCTCTCTCTTTCTCTCTCTCTCTATATCTCGTATAATCTGGTATAATCTCGACAACCGCGACGTTTCTTTCACGACCTACGCGCGTTTCATGGACCGCGTGAATCGACGGATTACGACCATTACAACCTAATTCCTTGGGGGTATCTTATTTCGGATCGTCGTACAAGGGTTCGATTCAGTAGTCTGTCGACGGAATTTCAATTACGTTCGTGACCGTTGGAACGACTCCCGTTACTCTGAAATCCAAAACCAAAAAACGGCCCGAACATCACTGACAAAGGCAATCGCGACGGTTATGAACCGTGGCAGCAAAAATTTTCTAAGGTCCTGGAATTGGAGTAAGAGAAAACCGTTTTTCGTCGGCAGGGTATTTTTTTTTTTTTTCCATCGACGTAAAAACCTTACCTGTAACATAATAGCCCAATGAAGAAGGAAAATTGGACAATGTTTACTTTCTATTATCCCGTTATCGGCGGAAGGAACGAGAATAAATACCGCGCGGTATAAGTCCAACTTTTTTTCTTTTTCCTCTCACGGTTTCACCGTTTCTTACGAATAATTATACCGATTCTCAGTGACATATCCAAAAAGAAGAACCCGGTATTAAACGGCGATAGTTCAGCCGGAGCACTAGACATATTTACTCTGTACTCGGAGGCGACTCGCCATTAAGCCCAGCTGTGATTAAACGCTCGAATCTAGAATTGGAAGTTTATCTACGTGTGTGTGCGCAACGCGGGAGTGAATTTTAGTTGTGAACAATCATTCGCCGACACACGAAACTCGGTATTTGCTTTGCGAAGCGTCTCAGTGTCCGTCTGTGCGTACATAAAAGCACACGTGGATCGCTCGTTAAACATCAAAGCCCGTGCCTATCACCGTGCGATAACTAGATTCTTCTTAATTACTCCCAATTAATCGGGACTCGACGTTTCTCTCCAATCGGACTACTCAGAGTCACAGCTGCTGTTCGTCAACCTACAACGCTCTGATATCATCTAATCACGCGATTGGAAAACGGATTACATCCTGAGAACTCTTCGAAGCTTCTCGAACACGTACTCGAGTGAAAGAAAAAGGAGAAGATAAATAAATAAGTAAATGAACATTTCCCCGACGTAAAAGGAGTGAAGTAAAAAAAAAATATATAAAAAAACGAGTCACTATACACGATCTTACAATCGTGCACGAAATGCCCAGATTAGCAAACCCATAGGCAACATCTATCGTCGGACCTTGCGCGCAAGGTTACAAAAATGGAATAAACACTCATCCACCTACAACAACGTGTGACGTAGCCCGACGACCTTCCAGGCATTCAGGTGGTCGGTCAGGTACAATTGAAGGTATGTATATCTTCACGTCCACGTACGTGTAATAATATACGATTGTACAACGTGTACGAAGAGTCTAGGTACGGGGAGTAGACGTACCTCGTGCCTTGTTTCAGGTATAGCGCAGGAGTGTCAAGGCAGCAGCTGGAGTGGAGAAGAACCGTAAAAGCGAAACGGAGACGCGTCTATATTTTCACCGCTAATGAGCGGTTGATAGTGTCGCTACTTGCTGCCCCCCGACAATAAAACCCAGAAGTGTTTTAAGCCGGCTAGATACTCAGACGTCTGGCCTGCAGCGCTGCAGCGGCCGCGCCATCGTCGAAGAGAACTTGACTCGAGACTCTGAGAAAACCGCGTTTCAGAATAGTGGGAAAACAAGGAAAGAGTAATAGAAACGAAGGCAGGTTTCCTGGGTTGACTTGATTTTTCTATTTTTAGTTTACTTTTTTCCTGCAATGGTATTGGTTTAACGGTTATCGACGTACTGCAGTTCTTTTGCACTTGTACCTGGCTATGGGAACCGCGCAATGGTTACCCGGGACACTGTGCGTGTCTTTTTGTAATCGTCTGACTAATGCCTGTGCGGTTGTGTGGAAAATTAGTCACCTTTAAAGGCAATCGTCTAGCATCGCTCGGCGCTCGGCTGGTCCTTGATTTTACGTACACTTTCAGCATTAAACTTATTGTTTCGAGGCATTGGCATTTTTTATCTCACGCAGGTTGAGGTGATGGAGAAGCATTGTATCAGCTGACGATTATTTTGTCACCGCGAAGGCTGAACAATTTATTTACTTCAGACGCGGCGCAGAATGGAGCTTTGGGCCGGGGTTGAAATTCTGAATTTAAAGAGTTCCGAAAGCGCTAGATTGCGAATGTTTTGGTGGCGAAACTGAAAGTAAAGAAATTGAATTTTGACGAAACATCAAAGTTTCGGATGGTCCGGAACGCTCAAAGTTCCGATAGTGCGAACATGAGAAAATTTAAAAATCTAAAGTATCGAAATTCCGAATAATCGACGATTTTCAGTTCTGTGAATTTATGACTTGGTGAAATTTCGCCACTTTGATCCTTCTTTGTTTTCGGTAATTCCGATTTTCGTTTTCTTCTGATTTTTTACACCCACTCATTGAGTAAACTACGCTGTGTGGGTATATTTTAATTTTAGGAATTTTACTCCATCGAAACTTTACTTATCGGAACTTTGCTCTGTGGTAACATGAATTTTCGGAAACTTGCATTTCGGAACTTTGAGCCGTCGGGTTTCCGACCGTTCGAAATTTTTTTTTTGTATCTTCAAAGTTTATGTCTTTACCTCAAGTGTTGCCACCAAATAATTCGGAATCAGTCGCTTTCGGAACTTCAACCCCGTCCCGACTTTTAAGGCAGTCGTCGCAACCGCTCGGTTCGTATACTATGGGAGTAAGAATTTGCAGGTAGGGTCATCATTACTCGCCGTAAAATCGCGTTGGGTCAAACGAGAGAATACCCGACATCCTTAGACGTACGTAAGCCTACGTATAAGGTATACGCAAAGTCGTATGCGTAATAACGATTAAAAATGTTGCCCGAGACGAATTGTCTCGAAGTAGGAAACATCGACGACTTTCGACCGAAAACGGCAACGCCAAGGTTCCTCACTTCCGTCTCCCCGAATCGAGCTTAAGGCTCGACCCGGCGGAGTATAATCTCGTTCTCTTCTTACCCTCGTAGATGCTGTTATTATTATCCATGCACCGACAAGACCGTTTCGATCATAACAATATCCGAATGTTTACGCGAGGTAGACGACGCGACGGGCGGCCCTCGGCTGCCATATTTGAATTTAATGGTCTTTCATCTTCCAGGGGCGCGAGCAAAGATCAGAGAAGTCGCATCGGCCGTTCGAAAAAAATTGCTACATAAAAATCCATCCTTCCGAAAGCTCGCCGTGCCGCAAAAGGCCGCAATACGCGATGCGACCCCCGCAAATTCTAACTAACGATAAAATCGACTCTCGAAACGCCGTCCAAGGTATTTACAAGTAGAAGTATTCGGCTAGGTATGCCTTTAGTCGGAAGGTATCCGCGTACCTACCAGCCTACCTACCTTGTCGAGAGAAAAGAACAGGCCTCGGTAATTTGACTTGACGACGTTACGTCATATTGACGGCTGTAACGGCTAGTGAGGACCGCCTATACACACACACAAACACACACACACACACACACACATATATATACATCTATTGCGCGCTGCCGCAGCGATTGTTGAAACAATTTCTTGCACACCTTTCGCAACATATTATTATTTAACCTGCATTTTTACAGCGTTACAGCCAGGCTTGGGCTGGTTCGTCGCCGCCTGCGGAACGGAGATTCCAGAGGAGCCAAGAGCGGAGAGTTGGGCGACACACCCAACAGACCTTTGTGCATGAACATAAAAGTCGAAACAAATGAATAATAATGATGACGATAACCGCTTGGCCCTAAAGAAACGAGGCGAGTTAATCCCGCGTGTATAAAGCAGCCCTCCTTCCCACCCGTGCAACGCGTGCACCAGCGTATATAGCCTTATGATCTTGCAGGGATACGCGTGTAACTATTGTGCTGTCAGTCAATCAGGCCGAGGCTTCGGACTAGGCTGACGAGTGACACTTGAAAAATAATTTCAACTCCTTTATTTATTACAATTAAAGAATCGCGCCCGGTTCTACGTCGGTCCATTGATTAATACCTTTTCGTTGTCCGTCGTAATTGAATGCTGTAATATGGGCGAATGAGAGAAGAAGATAAAAAGAAAAAAACAAAAAAAAAACGACAACAACAACGAACGAAACGAATTACAAAAAAAAAAAAAACAAAATAAAAACGATGCCGTACGTACTCGAGAGAATCAAGCGGTCAGAATTTAAATGAACTTGGACGACTATTCGATTATTATATTGCGGTATACGTGATCCGGCTGCGTGGGATTTTATTTTACAAGCTGGATTATGCCGGCCACGAATCTGTATATATTAATAACGCGATGTAATATATTAACAATGGAATAAAAACCTAGATCTTATTTGCGGATAGGAAATTTGGCTGCTCGTGAAGCCAGGGCGAACTCGTTTACAATCACGTGTTCGGCGTGATGAATTTATAAATTATACATTGAATTATCATCTGGAAGATACGTTCTCGTATTTTACTCCGTGCTGGTAGCCTGCGTTAAATGGTTGAGTATATTTGACGTTACGCACTATACGCTCGGCGACGTGTCACTTCGATAAGTACATATTTTCTATTAGGCATTCAAGGCAACGGTGGATGCTCGGTGACTGAAAAAAATGGTTTATCAAGCGGATTGAAGAATATCATTCAACGCGACGAATAACGAACGAAAACAATTTTATGAATATACAAATCCCAGTCCCGTTATAGACGAATCAATACTGAAGCTCTTGACCATTTTGCTCCATTTCTACGATTGGATAGATTGGTGAAAAGTCACGATTCGAATGAACTTACACGCCTTCTGATTAAATTTGATGAAACGCCTCGTTGGAAGACGTGAAGATGAATACAACGAGATAATTTTATTTCGAATCGTTGCCGCAAAAAGTGGAAGTTGATGAGCACCACTGTCGTGCTTCACGATTGGCTCAACGTCCATGACGTGGTAAAGGTCACTTAGTTATTCAAATTCCGTGTAATTTTCGTCAAAGTACTCGAAAAACTTAAGAATTTCGAATTCCGATGTCTGCAGAACGCTGGATTGGCAAAAAGCTTGAGGTGGAATGTCGTAATGAATTCTGTGTAAATTCCAGCCTTCAACGTTTTGTCAGAAAATCGGGAATCCCCGCAATTACGAGTTTGGCATCTACGAGACATTGACATTAGCTTGCGGGGCCTATTTCCGCCGTCAGACGACCGCTCGCGGTCCTACAACCGTCTGTTTTTCCGTGGCAAGACGGTATGCGAGCTGTGAAAAGAGGGTAAAAAAATCCCGCAGACGGTCTTAGGCGCGAGGAAGAGGCGATGGAGGTTTAGCGAAGCTTTTGCTCGCGTTGCATACGTTGCAGGTCGAAAGTTCGAGCGACCATCGTCGCCTATTTTCAGTTCGGAACCACGCGCTGTAAGGATTCCATTCCGGATTGGCGAGTGAATTTCGCACGCAGGAAAGTCAAAACCGCGTATCGTACTTCTCGAAGAATATAGACGGAAAACACGAGGGTGAATTTTCCTTCCGCGATAGTTACGAATTGGAAGAAAACTATTCACGTTTGAGAAAATTGACGAGTAATTGCTAGGTCGCGTTCCGATTTAACCACCACTAAAACTTCTTTTGCGCGAATAAAAAATAAGAATACCTAATTATTTTTACAATATGATAAATTCCAGTCCTCGATCTTGTTCGATCCATCGCTCGTTGCCCCGGTTTGCTGTACGGAGATATTACGCTCTGCAGGCTGCATAAGCATGGGCTGTGGGAATGCAAACGTGGAGATAGCTGTTTCCTCGATTGTTATCTATAAAGTCGAAGACTTGGTACCCTAACGAGCAGTTCACTCCCGCGGAGAGCAGTCCTAAATTAGTTTTCTCAATTTCAATGGGAGTTACCGTCATGATCGTTGGCACAAAGGTGCTGAGATTTTCAAACCTGTCCCCCCTTTTATTCCATTTACGATAAATCGACTGCTAATACCTGCGCGTTGCGTCGCTCCCAACAACTCTCCACCTCTGTCCATTTAGGGTAACCAGATAAATTTAACAACGACATAAAATACCACCGGAAGTACTCGCATTCGTTTCGTAATCCACGTACCGATACAACGATTCAGATGTTTCAGGGTGCTTGCGATCAGCGTTCAAAACCCAAGTTTCCCATTTTTGGAAACCGAATGGATCGGACGAACGAGTCGATCGGCCACGTACTCGTTCGTTTCCATTCCTCGGCACTGTCACGGGCGAAAATATCCTCTTTCAATTAATGGGAAAAATCAAGTGGCGAGGGCCCGACGACCCCGGGGAGGTGTTCGATCGAGCAAGCATCGAAAGACGGGATCGGAGCAGCAGACACGGAGGTACAAAGAGGCGAGGCAAGGAGGCAAGCCGTACCGATATTATGATCAGTCCCGCGGCATCAAGGCCGCCTCCTTACTTGAGATCTTGTCTCTGGGTGACTCACGCTTAGCTGCTACCTTCCATCGTTTCCGCGCCAAAGATTAAAGCCTAAGGAGAACGAAGAGTCGAAGAGACCCGAGTCCCAGAGGTCCGCCAATACCGGAGGCTGCACCTCGCGGAAGACTCCGGATGCCGAGATTTTAGACCAGCCTCGGATCTGCTCGACCATTTTTTCCAGTTTTTGCATTTTCAACTCTCTAAAAGGTGCGTGTGTCAGCTGAAACCTTACGAAAGACTTTGGAAAGCGGCGAACTCGCATCGTACGAGCTGGTGAACAATCGCAGTTCGTAAAATTCAATTCAGACCAAACATTGTTCCATTTTCGAGCACAATCGGAGGTCTTGTATTTCAACCGTTCCCAGCAAGAGTAAAGTTTGAAACATGATTTCCTCAAATTAAGGATACCGGGGAAAACCTCCTTGGTTAAATATTTTCGAGTTAGAATAGTTTAGTTCCAGATGTTGAAATCTAGAAAGTGTGAGGTCCGAGTGGAAGCGATTGCCATATGCGTTAATATTTCATTCGTAAGATTAAACGGCAGGAATTAAGGTATGTCGAGTTTAAACCCTGAAAGGTGGTTCAATTTACTTGGCTTAAGCTCCCCTACAAATGGAATACGGTGGAGAACGGGGATCGGATCACGTTCGTAGCCGCTATGGGTACGCGATGATTGTGAGATATGAACATGTACTCCAAGTTTTCGCTATTAAACCATGACGACCCACATTTCGGTAAGATCTGTTAAAAATGACGTGTGCCTTGAACCTTCGATGCTGCAGCAACGGTGAGAAGAGTCATTAGGCACTGCGGCTACCTTTTATGCACGTTATTGTTGAAGGGAGAAGAAAAAATAATTTCGAGACGTGGACTTGGTCCACTTCTATTCTGAGCGGGCCAAATATAGCCAGGTTCATACTTGTGGGATACACGTCCGCATAGGTTGTCACGTTCCAAGGTGTGCTGAGGTCGTATCTTTCCTTTCATCCCGTAGCCCTCCCTTCTTCACAAATGACAAGGTTTTGATGCTTACCTTTTTGTAATGAGGTTACCGACCGTTACGCTGTACTACGATGTCCGACAACTTTTACGGCGCTGTTCGCTGTGTGATTGATTTTTTTTTTCTTCCTCTTCGTCTTCTTCTTTCTATTCTACAACGTCGGACAGATTTCAAATAATTACTCGCTCCTTGCTCGTAGATAATCTGCGTGCATATGGATATCCATACTTTGATCGGCCGCCAAATTTAGCTACTAATTGATGCTGCGATAATCAATAACACTCGACTCATTAACTCCATGTATAATCGATCCTCATAGGTGAAGTGGAATTTTATTTCACAACTCACTCATGTTCTACTTATCTCAATAGATTATTTCATGCAAATTTTATTTCGGTGAATCATAGGTAATGAAACGATGAACTCTTGTTTCATTAAAGATCGTGGGTTGTCATTTTGATCGCGTTTGAAGCAAAATCGCACTTTCGTGCGTGCCAAAATTAAGGCGTGGAAAGAAATTTCGAGTTTCTGCCTTGGCAAGTAACAGAATTGCACATTATAAACAATTCTACGAAGACATATATCGTCAGAGTTTTTCAATAATTGACCTTCCGAAGACGTTCTTATTACCGAGACAGAGTCTTGTTTTCTTAATAGGATCGCAATGGAAGCGGTCGACATTATTATACCATAACGAGAATGAATCGTGACAAATATTTCGTGGTAATTAATTGACCTTCTGATATTTCCCGCCAAGTATAAATCGCATAACTTGCAGTATGACGAAATTGCCGCAATCTCGTGCAATTAAGATTACTCATGTGATTTTTAGAATTTCGAACGTAACAAATTTCTCGCCAAGTCGTTCCGTTAGCTTTCCTTAAAGGAAAATTCACATCATTGTTTTCGCCTCAAGTTTCAACCTTTTCGCACAACTACATAAATAAATGAGCAAATCTTGTCACCGAGATTCAACACTCTTAAAGGCAATAATAATTCTACGTTATATTCCGTACACACCGGCAAACAGTTATTTGTACGAAAGCATGCTCTCGTAGATCGTGCAGTAAATTAGCACCTTTCGCGGAGCTTTTTTCTCGCCGAACCGCGAGAATATTCGAAGGAGAGAACGGAAAATATAGCATAATAGTGCGAAAGGATAATTATACGTCGGAAGTAGTAAAACACGTGTAGCGTAAAACGCAAAACTCGCTTGCAAACAATTTGACCCTCCGCGTGCGTGAGTAAGCGAGTCGACCACAATGATCGGTGGCAACACGTGGTGTCCAAGGCGACGCAAATCTGTGTACGTTATCGCCTTGAATTGACTCGGTGAAACCGACTCTACGGAGAATATTGATGGAAACTAAACCGGATGAAAAGGTCAGCTCCGAGGAATTGCGTAGAACCAGATGAAGCAGAGCGTAGAATGGAATCGAATGGAAATTCGCGAATTCGGGATCTTTGAAACTCCGATCAGCCCGTCAATCAACTATATCGACTCGAACTGACGACGATTCGATAACGATGCAGAAATCATTGTCTTTCGACAGCGAAGCGTTTCCAAGTTGGTACGACCGGCGAATTTGTTACAGTCTTCGAACCGAAAAAGGACTCTTCGCCTACGACTCGAAGTATAAGAGTTTTGAGAAAACAGCTATTGGCAAATATTCGTTTCACCCGTGTTTGATAAATTGCGAAACAACAGCTCGAAGAGTCCCGCGCCTATTTTCTGTATAAATTTCTGTACAGCTTCTCCGCACTTCTCCCATATAAAGATTGTCAATTCGCAAGGATTCCAATTAATCTCTCGGCCACGTGGTCAATGTACTTAACACCATTAAAGCGTCCCTGTAAACCGGTGACTAATTTTCGACATAAAATATGATTACAGTAATAACCGAGAATAAGTCACCTTGATTTACCCGCTATGGCGCACAATAGTTGTTCAACTCTCGGGCTAATATACACAAGACTTTGTCACTCGTCTACACGAAGCATGCACAGATATGTACGTTGTACAACCAACAGCTTCCCTTTTTCAGGCTTCGTACCGAAGATCGGAAGATGCCTACGCAAAAATGGACGGATGCTCTTGCGGTTTTCACGCGGGCCCATTTTCAGGCGCAAAAACACGCTGCGCGCTGTGAAACTTAACCGATGCGGATTGTAGATCCTAGACGGATGAACTCATCTAGTCGGGAAGCATGCTCTTTGCCCGCGGGCGTCTTCGAGCCAGTAATAAATATGTAAATCAGATTGAAAGTAGGTAGGTACCTGCGTACATACCCCAGAAGTTCACCGGTCTTCAAAGACGGCAAGATCCGCTCGCGGATATTTAGGAAGTAACCTTGAAGCGAGCCTGCTCGACGCAGAAGGCGCAAACCTCTAGAGCCATGTAGGGAGTATTGCAGCAATAGGAAGTCCAGCGTATCCTTGCCTGGCGCCTCTCATCTCGCCGTAGCCGCGTGGCCTCCGGCCCGGAATAATTCGAATAAAAATCGTTCCATCTATGGGAGTCCTAAGGACCATGCGAACACGACCGTCAAGGTAAATTCAACACTATCGTTCGAGGTGTGCGAGGCAGGCGGGGCGCGATACGTTCCATGTACCTACACGCGTACGGACGTCCGTCTGGCGGCTCTTTTTCTCTTTTTCTCCTTTACTTCTTTTCTCTCAATTCTCTTTTCATCTTTCCACCTTTTTCCGCGAATGTTACCTCGCGAGTCTCACCACGGAACTGCGCCCTTTCTGTTTCCAAAAAGTTTAACAGGCTTGACAGCTAAATCTGGCTGCCAGCCTCAGTTTCGTCGCGATCGGTATACCTGGCCCACGGGAAGAGGATCTTCCGCAAACCCTGCAGCCGTCAACTCCGATCCCGAAAAGAGTCACTGATCCTTGTCACGCGCGGCCTTGGCCGAGGACGTCAGGTCCATAAATGGGGCGTTACGTTCGAACAGCCATTCCAAAGAATTTAGATACAGCAGGCATGATGCTCGGTTTACGCATAACGCGGTATTTGGCCAATTATTACACGCGTATGGCGTACCTTCTACCCACAAATCCATAAACGACGGAATATGAGGCGAGAAACTCGGTGCACACCGCGGATTGTCCAACTGCAACGCACCGCCGTCCACTCTGCTGCTGGCCGATAAAAACGCGGCTAAAAACACCTATGCCCTTACAAGTCCGGCTGCACCGTTGTCCGACAAATGCGTTGATCGTTGATATTACCACGCTTGTGTGCAGAGCTCGCGCTGCTAGGGATCAGAGCGGTTCTCCACCCACAGACTGCATCTGACTGCTGCGCAACAACGCCTGTTTGTACATGTATAATGTAGGTATGTACGTGCGCACATCTGGCCGATTTTTAAAACACCCTATTTGGAATATCGCTGAACTCTCCCTGAACGCGGCGGGCCGAGTTTATGCACCTGGTTATACGTATCGGGATATACGTATTTGCCCAGAAATGCATCGCCTTATATTATACCTGCGGAAGCCGACCGCGACGCACGTCCAGTTCCTGCCTCCAGGTGTTCTCCGCAAACCTGGTCCAACATCCTCGCGAATAGACCAGCTGGCCTGCTAGATGGTTGGATCCCTTTGTTGATCGAAGATTCGCTTTACGCCAACTCGAGGCATTGTCGAGGGCGGTATGGTTTACCCCCGTAAGAGGTTGTATCAAAATTATACTGAAAATGGACCGTAGTTTATTCTTAAATGACGATTCTAGTATCGAGTAGTTTCAAGATTTTTCAATCGCAGTTACAGATCTATAGAGAATTTCATCCATTTCCATATTTCACGCTACTTTGATCACATTGTTCTGCAAATCTGATTCACCGTTACATTCATCAACTCTATATATCGCAAAACTATTGATTTGAAACCGTGGCCAATCTTTATATCGAAAGAGGTCAAAATATATCATAGATTAGATAGGTATCGGCACGGAGTCGAGAATTTTGTTCGAATTTTTAAAATAATCATATTTTTCAGACGCGTTGTGTTCGATATTACGGAAAATATTTACGAAACCTCTATATTAAATATTATGTAAAATTACTACACGTACCATAACTGTATTTTGAATTAAAACTCAATTGACAATCGAAACTACAGCTCCATTTCTTCGCGTTTTTGTTCCTATTATTCAGCTATTCAGTCCAAAATCAAGTGCAGTTTAAAGAAGAAAAATTCTTCTACCACGACTTCTGATAGATACACCGTGATTCGATCGATGAAACCATTGACCGGAATCCTCAAGAATACACTTGTATATACATATATATCACGGTCATTGCATTGGGAGGAATACAGCCACAAGGGGGGTAAATTGTCCCCCAGAATCCCCCTCAATCAGTCGCAGTTCGACTTTCCTTCAGGCAGTACAGCCAGTTATAATTTTCGGTCATTTACCACGTTTTACGGCTTTATTTCTATATTATTGAGTTCGCGCCAGGCACGGAGGACCGATGCAGGGTACCGTCTGTCGTTTCTGGTCCAGCCCCTCGGGAGATGATGTGCAGTTTGCTCTGTGCCTCGGCTGGAGGGACGAATACAGCAAGTTTTAAAAATATCCAGCCCCCTGCAGGTCGCCCTCTCCCTCTCTCTCTCTCTCGCGCTCTCTCGCGCTCTCTCGATGTAGCTCTGCAGTGTTTCCGTTCGAACAGTGTCTTTTTGTTATGCCTCCGCGAGACGATCCAAGTATTCGAAAAGAAAGAGTCCGCGTCGCCTCCGCGTCGCGGTTACTCAATCCCTCGTTTTTATACCATTCGATCTGCCGAATTAGGTATCCTGGATTCGGGTCCTCCTACGATGCGCTCGATGCACTCGACTCGAGGTTGCTGCAGTTGCGTTCGAAAATCATTCAAAGTAGGAAGAACGTGATTGTAAAAAAATACTATCAATCCGCGGATTGCCTTCGTCGCGATCGCGATAATTGAGCGGGACACGTGCTGTCAAAGCTAGGAGAGCGTATCGGTGGACCACTAAACTGGTGGAACAGCAGTTTGAATTAACGTATCGAGGCAGGACCGATGGTATCGGTCTTGTTTTCAGCCGTCAGTCTTAAATGCCCGCTCGAAGATACAGCTAAACACACAAACACAAGGAATAATTACAAACGCTTGATACTTGTTTATGCAGATAATGAAATCTATGACGAGGTGCAACATTATCGTAATAAGAAATAAAAACACTTACAGCCGGTTACAAAGTACACGTGTAATAAACGCCCCGTGTCATCTTCACTGGCGATGGAGGAAAAAGAGAAGAACAAACAAATAAACAAACAAGCGTAATTCAAATTACTCATCGACGAACCGTTCTCGCTTTTTTCTCCATCGGTTTAATCGCTCCTTTGCCCCCGTCAGACATCCGGCAAGCATGTATGAGGTGTATAATGTGACAAAAATAAGGAAAAGATTAACTACTTTATTGTAGAAATGTTATACAGTGTGTCTCGGTAATACTTGCGCGAGATCGTCACTGCTTTACGATTACGGCATGAAGGTTTCGTCGACGCGTTCGTAATTTCGGGTTGGGGTAATGATCTTATAATTATTCTGTCCCTGAAAGTTTGGCCTAAGAGCAATTCGACTTGTTCCGCAGTGACAGCCCGCGCGACAGGTGAGGGTCTAGCATTTCTTAATACGCACGCACACAGATCCAGAATTATTACCTGTTGAACGTCTAGCGCGCGGACTTACGTTTCGCTTGTTGAAAACAATGGGTTTTAAACAATGACAAATTTTCACCTATTTTACGTTGTAAAATCGACTTTCACCGAGGGAAATTTCTCTGTGATATATTTAATTTACAATTATCGCGCGTCGCCGTCGGTAATGTGAAATATTTCTTTTTCTCTCTCCGCGGGCAGCAACCGCAATGAATAAATATGGTAAAAATCTTTGCAGCATATGGTAGATGGCACGTCGCATGCGCTAGCGATCATGACTTACGTCATATTCAGCCTGTAGATCCCTAAAAACGAATGCCATCTCGGTTAAATGACGTAATCGAATAATTGCCGGAGGTGATGCATTTTATTTGAAAATTATTCAAATTCCATAGCCGCGCATGAGCATTAGGGATAAAATTGCAAAATTAGAGTCATTACGAAAGGGCATACGGCTCGTGCTGCAGATCGAACGATTTGAAATTAGAAATTTCACCCGCGGCGTTAACTGTTCGTATTGATTTAAAACTGACTTTATTTATACAAACGATCGTTGCTTGTGTTCTATAATAAATAAAATTCACCGATTCACAGCGTGAAATAAGCACCGCTTACCACAGAATTATGGTGAAATGAGAAATCTGAGGTGCGCAGCGTTGAAAAAAAAATAAATAAAAAGAAAAAAACGTAGCGCCGCGGTCGAGGGTAAAGAAAAGTGGGGAAAAAAGAAACGACAAACAAACTTGCGTAAAATTCGCGTCACGGTAATACATGATGAGTGACTTGAATATGAACAAAAATGAATTAAAGATACCGCGAACTACTGACTTGGTATAATACGTACCGTATAACTATATATTGTACGTTAAAAGTAAAACAGAAATTCTTATTGCAAATATCGAGTTTGCACACCGTGCACATCGCCGGGATTACGGATGTGTGGAGCATGAAAAACTTGTCGGTCTGAAAATAAAACTGAGAGATAAAAATATACATAAATATCCAGAAACGGTAAAAATAATTATAACGTGTTCGAAATGACCCAAAAAAGTACAAGGTACAGCAGTAGCAGGTGGAATGGAATAATCCGAATAATAATAATAACGAACCAATAAACGCGTTGACGCGGTATTTGAATTTCTCGATTTAACAGACGCGTTGAAGCTGTGTCATCGGAGACCTTGTCGTCCGAGGGCGTCGAGGAAGACGAGAAAAAGAAACAGAAACAGAAACTGAACGAAACGAAAAAAATGAAAAGAGAAAGAACAAGAACCGAGTTTATACGTTCCTCCCGCAGAGTTGACGAAACGTTGACTCTGGCGGGAAGTCGCGCCTCTCGTTCCATGAGACAATGCACAGGATATACAACTTTCGATTAATTAATAATGAAGCGAGGTGTTGACTGGTTTGACGTACGAAACGAGCCGGTCAGGTATAAACGTATCTATATACGTTGTTACGCAACTATCGCGGATGTAATTAATTTAACGGCGAACAAAATTGCGAGGGTATAATCTTGTCTACATTGTAATCGAGACTCGTGCGTTGCTGATTTTACATACAACGTCGATACAAGTTTATTCGCTAATCCAATCAAGTTCAAACTCCAATTTTTTTCCTCCTTCAATCTTTCACACTCGCTTGCCTGGCTTTAACGCTCTTTAAACTGGAGAAATATACAGCTGCCGTCACTGTTGGCATCGACTGTTTTCACCGCAATGTTGGCTTCGCCAAAAAACGCGGTTCCTGTTGCTGGAATAACAATGATCACAGACATAGTAAAAATTACCGTTGAATATGAATCATCAACTATTATTACGTCATTCATTATTCCAACTAAGTAGATACACTTATACGTAGATCTCTTGGAGTATCAGAATGAAAGGATGATATGGGCAGAGTTCAAAATATTTATTTTGCATAACAAGGTAAAAATTTACCTCACTTATAACAGTTATATGTATCACAGATGGTATAAAAATACTAAAAATCTATAATACCGGTGTGAATCTATAGGCATTCAGGCGCAATTGATACATCCTAATTTGATTTACTGTTGTACGTTGAAGCGTAGAAAAAAATGAGTAAACGTATTTTGTATTGCGCGAACAAAAAAGGACCAAAAATAAACGACCACGTATAAACGCATCAAAGACGCGAAAGTCAGTTACGTAAAAAATACTACGACACCTGGACTGCGTACATACGTTTCTTATCCGTATCGCCCACAAGAGTCGCTTGCTGCAATGCAGACAACGTGTTGAAGAAACGAGCACAGTGATATTCTTACCTCTGCGTGAGGATAAATGCAAACAGGTATGAATACCTATTATGTATTATACACGATGCAAAAGAACGCATCCTACTCGTCGGAGAAACGAATCTAATCGAAAGAAAGTATAAGAAGCATTGATTGGATGGGAGGGAAAGAAACAGATCCTGTGTCTCCCTACGCCATGAAGGGTAGATACGGCGTCCGTATACAAAAATAGAACTGTGCTGACTAGAAGACGCGTTTTACCGATGAGAAATTACCGGAAAAGTTGCTTCTCGTCTGACTATCGAGTAATTAATGGTCTACAATTTTGACTTGTTTTGTTTTATTCTAAAATTTGTACATTGGGGGATTCTTCTACTATCTGCACTTCGTGATCCTCTCCTTGCTCGTCTCCTTCCTCTGCAAAGTTTGCAACGGATACCTGCGTGGCGATCCACTCGCAAACGAATTGCTTAGGCGCATTGACAGCGATGAATCTTACTCGATCACCTACAGCGAGAAAGTATAGGAAAAGAATTATTTTTATTTCACTCTTGAACGTACGTCCAGGATTAATTCTCCTACATTTACAGCGAGATGTGTACAGCGAAAGGTAAATTTTTAAATGAACGATTATATTACGAGCAGGAATTATCGGTGTACCCAGGGCTAGATTGATTTGGACTGTTCCATCCATGGCCTAAAATAATTTATATTAAACTTGGAATATACACATTATTAACGGATCACTTAGTCCCGGTGAATGTTTTAAACCGCCGTGCGTGTAGACGAGTTCGATTTATCAACAAACTGTCACGTTAATCTTGATCGTCGTTACTAACTGACCATTACACTATACGGCATTCGAAAATTCTTGCAGAATGATTCTCCAGCCTTTCACGAATCTTTCGTAAACAATTCGAATTTTGTGCCCATTTCGGTTCAATCACATCTACCATGGATTAATGGCATGAATCGACAATTTTCACTATGGACTGATGGTAAGATAGAAATTAAACTAGTTTCACTTTCAGCCGTAAGATGGCAGATATAAGAATTATTCATGTCTTAACGTTGCGATTGGAAGAAAACAAACGAAAGTGATAGTTTCACAAACTTTGGTATTATCACGTTATACCCATAAATTGCGAAAAAACGAAACTGTGCACCATTATATTTTATCGTTACCAGATAAAAGCCGCATATCACTTATAACTTCTATTCTGAAATGTCAAAACTCACTTCACTGAATTTGATACAAAAACAAGTCCAGATTTCATAGTACATTTTAAATTGAACAGTGTTAACTCGTATTACGGTTTGGCCAGTCTAAAAGTAATACCTTGGCGTAAACGCAACTGAAATGATGACAATTACTGCATTCGCCATTTTCATAACCTCGTATTATGGTAACATACATTTCTTTTTTGTTTCAGATGCAAAGAAAGACTTCCAAGATTGATATGTAGTAATATACACAGGCCCCAAGAAATAGCAAAATTTTCACATGATGCGACAGGCTACAGATCAAACATCACAGAGGTTTTGCGGTACCTGGGAGTGTCAAAGAATGTGATTCTGTGACAGATTTAAAGACCAGGCAATTCATGAGGTGGACAGTTTTCAATGCCGTACAATGAGATACATGTATGGGGTAAACCCCGAAAGGAGAAAATTCTGTGCAGTCTAGATCCCAAAAATACTAGATTTATTTTTAAAACTGCCAAAATAATCACTTGCATGGTACTATACACTAGTTGAAATATGGATAATGCTGTCATTGCCAGATTTCCGATTGAAGAAAATATTACCAGTGAAACAGAATTGAGCGGGCACAGGGTTGTTCTTTAATTCCGAATGTGTAATTTCGAATTGGAATAAGTTTAACTTTGTTATCGAACAAAGTTCTTTTTTCTCTCTAGAATTGCATAAATACAGTATTGTCAATGAGAAAATTAAGCGCGCAATAAAAACAGGACACGACTAAGTCCTATTTACCTTCAACCAGCAATGTAAGTAACGAGCCGACATATCGGTTGTCGTTTATAATGATTGGTCGATAACAAGTCAACATACCTCAAGCAATAAGTGTCAAACCAAATGAATCGAGACAATTATCGCTGGATTTAAAAATCGAGTAACAAAATTTGGCGACATAGCAGATAAAGACTTGCCTTCAATGAAGATTTCTGAAAGTTTAGAGTGGGCCAGATTCATTTTGAATAGGAATGCATTGCTACGATGAAACAGGATACTCTCAAAGATGTTTCGTTGAAATTCCCCCAATATCACGCCGTATTCTTCATTTATTATACCCATGATGATACCGTTACTTTTAGCAAACACTGCTTTGGGATTGTTCGTTAACTGAAATACAAGATATAAGTCACTACCATATTTTCAATAAATAACCCATTTGCATGAATCATTAAACGCGACAGTAATACATTTTTAAAAGTCTAAAAAAGTAGGTATGAATATCGACCATTAAATGTAATAATGTATTTCACCATGAGATGAATTTCCAAATGCATTACTAACCAGCTTAATATCATGCAACATCTTGGCATTAAGTTTTGGGTCATGTTCAGCTCTTGGATTGGCATCTTCTTTGGAAGATTCCATTTCCCCAAGACCAGAATTGTTGAATGAATTGTTGAATGAATTGTTGAATGAATTGTTGAATGAATTATCTGCGTTGGCACTGTGCGTCTGTTTGACAGTTTCACATGTGTTGATGGTTGAAGCATACTCAGGTGGTACAAGTTCTTGTTGCTGACAGTGACTAGAAGACACTTCGTTATTCAAAACGAAATTATTGACACTCCTGTTAAGTCCATCTACAAAAAAATCCATTCAGAATCCTGTTTGTTGCGTACATGTCATTGCTTTAAATAGAATTTAAATAACTGGTCCAGTGCCGTACCCTTGTCAGTCTCAGTGGTCTCAATTCTATTTGGATCCTTGTACAGATCCTCTGGCTTTTTCCCTTTGTGAACGCAAGTCGCGAACCAATTACACTTTTGATTATTTTCTTCCGGAAAGCACGGTATTGCGTCAAAATAAACTTTGTCCTCGATCTGGAGATGGCTGGACAACGGCTTCGATGCTGACAACCTTTTCCCATAGATATACACTTTGCTGGCAAGAAAATGAACCCTAAATTCATTCTCCAGCAGGTCAGTCATTACTAACATCCCGTGACGTTGCTTCAGGTCCATCACTGTTCCTGCAACGTTCATTATGCCGGTTGATAAAGTCGCAGTATGCTGCTCACTTTCAATATGCCGCCAGCAGTTCGTTATGAACCATTTGCACTGCCCAGGCTCTGCATTGTCGATAATGTGACAAGAAAACTTCACCTAGAAGAATGACAGATGATTTCAATCATTTGAAAGAAGCCGTGAAGGTCTATTGCAATCAAATTTCATCCTGTAATGCGGTAAATTTGGACTCACCTTGTTGCTGATTTTAATATATTTGTTGAGATTTTCATTATCAGGCAGGCATTTTCCGTCTTTGTAGAATCGCTGAATTTTGAGAAATGCAGTTTGCAATACACCGTCCAACGTGAAGTGGATTATCGCTTTGTTAGGTGACGTGATTTCGGCCACATGCCCGGTCACGTCGTGGAGAAAATTTTTGCAGATCATGTCGAGGTTATATTGTGTAGAATCTGTGTTCAACCACGTCTACTACATTGAATTGCTGTGAATTCACGTGCGTTCACAACGTTTTAGAAATCGTTCAACCAACTATGGATATGAGGGTACTTTACCATTAATTTCGTCGCTGTTTATCGGTAGCTTACACGTTATTGCTTGTTGACAGTCCAGTTTGACAGTTGAACAATGGAAAATTTACGCGTTTAGCTGTTTCACGTTTATGAAGTACAAAATTTCCCACTTGTACCTAACTTCAGAAGAAAAAAGACGATTAGCCATTAGATATTGGCCGGTAGTTTAATAATTTGAGAACACAGCATTGAAACCGACTACGCAAGTCAGATAAATTCTGATTACCGCTGTTTGCGCTTGGCTCTGATATACGCTTGATTCAATTTGAATTAGGATAGATTTCACCACCCGAGAATCGTTCTCAATAAACGGAAAAGAATTTAACGAAATTGATTATCTTACTTGTGAATCATATTTCTTGAAATTTCCGAAATGAGTGTACGTGTTTCTAGTGAGAATCTATAAGTTTCTATTCGCTTCTATCTGTCCTTTCCCGTTGACTGAAGAATATAAAGACTATATTATACTATAATATGAAGGTGATTGTCGGCGATTTGTTTTTTATGATAGGGAGACAAAGAACAAAACTTCTTAAAACTTCGAGTATATTTTAACACACATTTGAAAGGTACGAGAAAGAATTTTTATCATCCAACTATTCCAGAACGGCAGCGTTATAAGCTGACCCGTTGACTGAAGAATATATCTCTAGTCAACGGCTGACCACCGAAGGGCCTAGCCGCTTGAGTCTGGATTCGGGAGGAGAGATAAGGTGCGTATTTATTGTATGAAATGTAAAAACTAAGATCATTATACGTCATATCATATCATCATACATAACACAGAATACATCGCACACCATACATCACACATAGTACAGAAGTTTGAAACCAAAGGTTGGATGTTCGAATGTTCAGAAAGTGACGTCACCCAAAATGTTTTTTCTCTCACGTCACCGATCTATGTAGACGAAAATCAGTGAGCCGAATTCCTCAGTCCGGAAACAACCGCGCAGCTGAGAAGACGTATGAGAATCCCACTCCGCAGATTTCGAGTACCGGGTTCTTTACCTCCTGGATTCTGCGCTCCGATTTCGCTTCCTGGTGCAATTCGACTTCCAGGACAAGCGCTCCGTGATTCCTACAGAGCAGGTACGCCGCCTAGTGACTTTTGACCTTCAGACTAATTTTCCGTAGTTCTAGCTGTCCAGGTCCTCCATCTGGTGGATTTTGACATCCGGAAAAAGCGCTCTGTAGTTTCTGCGCTCAAGATCCACTACCTGCAAGAACTCGAGTTCCGGGACAAGCGCTCCGTAGTTTCGGCGCTCTAGGTCCACTACCTGCAGAAACTCGACTTCCACGACAAGCGCTCCGTGGTTCCTGCGCTCTAGGTCCTTGACCTGGTGACTTTTGACCTTCAGGTGTAATTTTCCTTAGTTCTGGCTGTCCAGGTCCTCCACCTGGTAGATTTTGACATACGGAAAAAGCGCTCTGTAGTTTCTGCGCTGAAGGTCCACTAACTGCAGAAACTCGACTTCCTGGACAAGCGCTCCGTAGTTTCTGCGGAGCAGGTACGCTACCTGGTGAAACTCGACTTCCAGGAAAAGCGCTCTGTAGTTTCTGCGCTGAAGGTTTCTGCAAGTAGGAGTAGAAGTAGGAGTAGGAGAAGGAGTAGGAATAGGAGGACCCTACCCTACCCTACCCTAGCCTATGCCGTACCCTACCCTGGCTTACCCTATCCCCTACCCTACGCTACCCTACCCTACCCTCCTCCTATACTCTTACTCCTACTCCTGACCCTACTCCTATTCCTACTCTCACTCTTGAACCTACTCTTGACCCTACTTCTATTCCTGCTCCTACTCCTGATCCCACTCCTATTCCTACTCCTAATTCTGAATATTATTGTTATGGGATATATAGACTGCGTGTCGAATTGAATCCCATTTCGAAACGAACAATTCTTTTATTGTCATGTTATAGCTGATTATGGTAGATAATCTACTATGTTTCCTAGAAAATTATAAAATTTATAGTTTGCATCACGTATTAATCATAAATGAATCATATATATCAATGTCGTACATGCACCGCATATACATTTATACTTTTTGGTCTCTGCATGATCATTACATCTGATCTATTTTTTTTCATGATCTATGTATACATTCTTCTCTCGGGTACCTATACTTTAATTGGATCACTGTTTTGCTACGAACTTTGAGAGATATTTATTCGAATTATTAATTTCTTGTATCGCCGACAAGTCGGTAAGTACACTCAGGCCAAGTACTGATTTAGGCTGACCATTGCGAAGACTGTGTTGCTCAGAAGGTGAATGCAGCCAGCATCATGTCGAAATCGGAAACTCTCTGATGTTCTACGGTAAGTTCTCAACTCTACCGTTGGAAAATCTCACGAAGCAGTTTTCGGTTGTCACATTTAAGCCCATAAGGGCAACTGTCTTTATATTATTTGTCCAATGGTAGGGCTAACCACATTGCATTTTTGGCGAAAATTTTCGCGATTTTGAAAAGTGCAGGAATAAATTCTTTCACGCACTATTCCGACGTAATTTTGCGACAGAAGTCGATTGGGCGTAGTACCAATACGCTGCGATCAACGCATCGAAAGTGACAGCCAAAAAACGAGATCCTGTATTTTCGAGATTTTTCAGCAGATGCTTTTTCGCTCGCCGTTTCTCTCCTCTTGATCCTACGCTCTTTTCGCAGCGTTTTCTGAGTTCCTGAGGGTCCAATTAGTCAGGTGAGGGTCATTTATATCGAATCTGAGACCAAAAATTTTCGGATCGAAAAATGTAAAAAAATTAAGGCCCTTTGCATTTTTGGCCAAAATTTTCGCGATTTTCAAAAGTGCTGGAATAAATTAATCGTGGCACTATTCCGACGTAATTTTGCGAGAGAAATCGAATGGGCGCAGTTCCAATACGCTGCGATCAACGCATCGAAAGTTACAGCCAAAAAACAAAACCTGTGATTATATGAATCCTTACGTAATGTTTTTGATGTGTTCTTATACTGAAAATATTTATTGCTATTCCAGGTACAACCCGAGGTGGTTATCGGTGGTTGTTCGAGGCGGTTGGCGATTGTTGGAGGTGGTCGGAGGTGGACGAGGAGGAGGACGAACGGAACTGAGTCTCAAAGCCCTGTTGACATAAAAGCAGCTATTGGATAGAAATTATATTTTATAGTTTACTCAGCCCATTGCATGATATTTCATTATAAATACGTATGTTTCAATGTATTTAGGAATAATTTATCAAATATACAGAGGTCATGTGCATATAATAAATGAATTGATTCGACCGCAGTTTGATGTATTCATTAGAGCTTTGACAATAAATTTAAGCTTTGTTACTTCTTTTATTTTATTATGGATAATCAAAAACATTTCCGACTATTCGTGCTGTGGATGCATGGGGATTAAACTAAATGTAGCAAAAGATTAGAAACAGTGTATGTAGAGTACGGGTATTTTTCTAATAATGCAAATAGAATAGAATACCACGCCTTGCGAATTAGCTTTCCAGACAGAGATGAATGATGAATTTTAAGGACTGCATTATCGTTGTTGAATACTCTATGCCTCATGGGAAAAAAAAATCTGTAACGATAAAATTGATGCACCGGATCATCGTCGACTTTAACTTTTGAAATGTCCTACCATTTTCGAACGCCTCCTACCTCCCCCTGCGACCTCCGACCATCAATGGCCACTTTCGAGCACCCCCTATCACCATCTGCTAGCGCCGACCACCTCCTACCATTTCCGAACACCTCCAACCATCCTATTTACCTATATTACCAGATTAGTTATGATATGAAAAGAGAAGAATTATTCATTTCGAAATGGGATTCTATTCGACGCGCGCTCGACGTATTCCATAACATTAGTATTCATAATTATTCCAACAACTTTTCATTTGCTCTCTCGATCTTGAATTTTCATAGGCATAGAATCGAAACGTTGTTTTAGCTGGTTGCAAGTGAAGTATCTGCGTTGGGTGGAGGAGCAGAATTGTTTTTCGAAAAGTATTCGGATGGAAAAAAATTCAGAGTAACTGTAACACATCACGGATGCGCTAATTTTGATCGAGATGAAACGGATGCTTCGTATATGAGACAGTATTTAACGCTGCGTAGTGATTTAAAGCCCTAGAAAGGTGATAGGGAGAGAAAGAACGACGCTTCTTAACACTTCGAGTGTATTTTAACACACATTTGAAAGATACGAGCGAAATTTTTCGTCATCCAACTGTCGCAGAACGGCAGCATTATTAGCCGACCCGTTCACTGAAGAATATATCTTCAGTCAACGGCTGACCATCGAAGGGCCTGGCCCCTTGAGTCTGGAATCGGCAGGAGAGATAAAGTGTGTATTTCTTGTATGAATTTGTGAAACCTAAAATCATTGTACATCATATCATATGATCATACATCATACATCATACATCATACATCGTAGATCATACATCGTACATCATACATCATCATACATAGTATTAAAGGTCGAAACCAAAGTTTGGATGTCGGATGTTCAGAAAGTGACGTCACCAATTCAAAATCAGCTAGCCGAATTCCTCAGTCTGGAAACAACCGCGCAGTAGAGCGGACGGATGAGAGTCGCGCTCCGCAAATTTCGAGTACCGGGTTCTCAACCTCCCGGATCCCGCGCTTCGGGTCCGCTACGTATTTCGAGTACCGGGTTCTCAACCTCCCGGATCCCGCGCTTCGGGACCGCTACGCGGTGAAACTCGACTTCCAGGATAAGCGCTCCGTGTTTACAATAAATTATTTCAATTCGTTTTTCGCGCAAGCCCAAATTCAGTAGCTGTCAGTACGCTAATAAAATTTCTATAAATTTATAATCTTCTCATAATCTTTCTGGTAGATTATATCGATAAAAAAATTATATCAAACCTTACACATTATTTTTGATTTGTTCTCATGCTGAAAATATTTATTAGTATTCGGGGTATAACTCGAGGTGGTTGGCGGTGATCGTTGGGGGTGGTTAGGGGTGGTTGCGGGTAATCTCGGTGATTCAGGAGGAGGAGGACGAGGATTTGTGCTCGCTGAGTTTAACAATTTTATAATATTCGATTGCAATTATAATTATATTTCATCTAATCTTTTTCAAACTTGTCATCTTTACAATAAATTATTTCAATTCGTTTTTCGCGCAAGCCCAAATTCAGTAGCTGTCAGTGCGCTAATAAAATTTCTACAACTTGATAATGTTCTCATAATCTTTTTGATAGAATATGTCGATAAAAAAATTGTATTAAACCTTACACATTATTTTTGATTTGTTCTCACGCTGAAAATATTTATTAGTATTCGAGGTATAACTCGAGGTGGTTGGCGGTGGTCGTTGGGGGTGGTTAGGGGTGGTTGCGGGTAATCTCGGTGATTGAGGAGGAGGGGGACGAGGATTTGTGCTCGGTGAGTAAAACACTTTTATAATATTTCATGGCAATTGTAATTATATTTCATCTGAAATATTACAAACTTGTCACGTTTACAATAAATTATTTCAATTCATTTTTCGTGCAAGCACATATTCAGTAGCTATGAATAGTCTTATACAATTTATTATGTTATTAATTGATTAATTAATATTCTTATAATATTAAATGGCAATTGTAATTACATTTCATCTGAAATATTACAAACTTGTCACGTTTACAATAAATTATTTCGATTCATTTTTCGTGCAAGCACATATTCAGTAGCTATGAATAATCTTATACAATTTATTATGTTATTAATTGATCAATTAATATTCTTATAATATTTAATGGCAATTGTAATTACATTTCATCTGAAATATTACAAACTTGTCACGTTTACAATAAATTATTTCAATTCATTTTTCGTGCAAGCACATATTCAGTAGCTATGAATAATCTTATACAATTTATTGTGTTATTAATTGATCAATTCATATTCTTATAATATTTAATGGCAATTGTAATTACATTTCATCTGAAATATTACAAACTTGTCACGTTTACAATAAATTATTTCAATTCGTTTTTCGCGCAAGCCCAAATTCGGTAGCTGTCAGTCCGCTAATAAAATTCCTATAACTTTATAATCTACTCATAATCTTTCTGGTAGATTATATCGATAAAAAAATTATATCAAACCTTACACATTATTTTTGATTTGTTCTCAGGCTGAAAATATTTATTAGTATTCGGGGTATAACTCGAGGTGGTTGAAGGTGGTCGGAGGTGGACGAGGAGGAGGACGAGGAGGACGAGGATTTGTGCTGGGTGAGTAAAACACTTTTATAATATTTGATGGCAATTATAATTATATTTCATCTAAAATATTTCAAACTGGTCATGTTTACATTAAATTATTTCAATTCATTTTTCGCGCAAGCACATATTCAGTAGCTATGAATAATCTTATACAATTTATTATGTTATTAATTGATTAATTAATATTCTTATAATATTCAATGGCAATTGTAATTACATTTCATCTGAAATATTACAAACTTGTCACGTTTACAATAAATTATTTCGATTCATTTTTCGTGCAAGCACATATTCAGTAGCTATGAATAATCTTATACAATTTATTATGTTATTAATTGATCAATTAATATTCTTATAATATTTAATGGCAATTGTAATTACATTTCATCTGAAATATTACAAACTTGTCACGTTTACAATAAATTATTTCAATTCATTTTTCGTGCAAGCACATATTCAGTAGCTATGAATAATCTTATACAATTTATTATATTATTAATTCATTAATTAATATTCTTATAATATTTAATGGCAATTGTGATTACATTTCATCTGAAATATTACAAACTTGTCACGTTTACAATAAATTATTTCAATTCATTTTCCGTGCAAGCACATATTCAGTAGCTATGAATAATCTTATACAATTTATTATATTATTAATTAATTAATTAATATTCTTATAATATTTAATGGCAATTGTAATTATATTTCATCTGAAATATTACAAACTTGTCACGTTTACAATAAATTATTTCAATTCATTTTTCGTGCAAGCACATATTCAGTAGCTATGAATAATCTTATACAATTTATTATGTTATTAATTGATCAATTAATATTCTTATAATATTTAATGGCAATTGTAATTACATTTCATCTGAAATATTACAAACTTGTCACGTTTACAATAAATTATTTCAATTCATTTTTCGTGCAAGCACATATTCAGTAGCTATGAATAATCTTATACAATTTATTGTGTTATTAATTGATCAATTCATATTCTTATAATATTTAATGGTAATTGTAATTACATTTCATCTGAAATATTACAAACTTGTCACGTTTCCAATAAATTATTTCAATTCATTTTTCGTGCAAGCACATATTCAGTAGCTATGAATAATCTTATACAATTTATTGTGTTATTAATTAATTAATTAATATTCCTATAATATTTAATGGCAATTGTAATTATATTTCATCTGAAATATTACAAACTTGTCACGTTTACAATAAATTATTTCAATTCATTTTTCGTGCAAGCACATATTCAGTAGCTATGAATAATCTTGTACAATTTATTATATTATTAATCAATTGATTAAATACATTAATCCTTACACAATATTTTCGATGTCTTCCTATACTAAAAATATTCATTACTATTCCAGGTATTACTCGAGGTGGTCGGAGGTGGACGAGGAGGAGGACGAGCTGGACGAGGAGGAGGACCAGGTGGACGAGGAGGAGGACGAGGTGGACGAGGAGGAGGCGGGGTGGGTCGTGGGAGAGGACCTCTCCTCTCCTCAGAGGAGAGGAGGGGGTGGGTCAGGGAAGGGGGAGAGGTGGGCGGGGAGGGGGAAGGGATGGGAAGGAGAGGTGGGCGGGGAGGGGGAAGGGATGGGAAGGAGTGGGGAGGGCGGCGGGAAGGGGGAGGGGAGGGTGGCGGGAGGGGGGTGGGTGGGTGGGTGGGCGGGCGGGCGGGTGGGAGGGTGGGAGGGTGGGAGGGAGGGAGGGCGGGAGGGAGGGAGGGAGGGCGGGAGGGAGGGAGGGAGAAAGTGGAGGACGGATGTCGATGCGAGCCCGTTAGAGTTAATAGAGCAGTACACCCCCCCCCCCCCTCCTGCGCCCGACCGCCCTCCCTCCCTCCCACCCTCCCGCCCCCCCCTCCCGCCCGCCCGCCCACCCACCCCCCTCCCGCTGCCCTCCCCTCCCCCTCCCCGCCGCCCTCCCCTCTCCCTCCCCGCCGCCCTCCCCTCTCCGTCCCTTCCCATCCCTTCCCCCTCCCCGCCCACCTCTCCCCCTTCCCTGCCCCTCCCCCTCCTCTCCTCTGAGGAGAGGAGCGGTCCTCTCCCACGACCCACCCCGCCTCCTCCTCGTCCACCTCGTCCTCCTCCTCGTCCACCTGGTCCTCCTCCTCGTCCAGCTCGTCCTCCTCCTCGTCCACCTCCGACCACCTCGAGTAATACCTGGAATAGTAATGAATATTTTTAGTATAGGAAGACATCGAAAATATTGTGTAAGGATTAATGTATTTAATCAATTGATTAATAATATAATAAATTGTACAAGATTATTCATAGCTACTGAATATGTGCTTGCACGAAAAATGAATTGAAATAATTTATTGTAAACGTGACAAGTTTGTAATATTTCAGATGAAATATAATTACAATTGCCATTAAATATTATAGGAATATTAATTAATTAATTAATAACACAATAAATTGTATAAGATTATTCATAGCTACTGAATATGTGCTTGCACGAAAAATGAATTGAAATAATTTATTGGAAACGTGACAAGTTTGTAATATTTCAGATGAAATGTAATTACAATTACCATTAAATATTATAAGAATATGAATTGATCAATTAATAACACAATAAATTGTATAAGATTATTCATAGCTACTGAATATGTGCTTGCACGAAAAATGAATTGAAATAATTTATTGTAAACGTGACAAGTTTGTAATATTTCAGATGAAATATAATTACAATTGCCATTAAATATTATAGGAATATTAATTAATTAATTAATAACACAATAAATTGTATAAGATTATTCATAGCTACTGAATATGTGCTTGCACGAAAAATGAATTGAAATAATTTATTGGAAACGTGACAAGTTTGTAATATTTCAGATGAAATGTAATTACAATTACCATTAAATATTATAAGAATATGAATTGATCAATTAATAACACAATAAATTGTATAAGATTATTCATAGCTACTGAATATGTGCTTGCACGAAAAATGAATTGAAATAATTTATTGTAAACGTGACAAGTTTGTAATATTTCAGATGAAATGTAATTACAATTGCCATTAAATATTATAAGAATATTAATTGATCAATTAATAACATAATAAATTGTATAAGATTATTCATAGCTACTGAATATGTGCTTGCACGAAAAATGAATTGAAATAATTTATTGTAAACGTGACAAGTTTGTAATATTTCAGATGAAATATAATTACAATTGCCATTAAATATTATAAGAATATTAATTAATTAATTAATAATATAATAAATTGTATAAGATTATTCATAGCTACTGAATATGTGCTTGCACGGAAAATGAATTGAAATAATTTATTGTAAACGTGACAAGTTTGTAATATTTCAGATGAAATGTAATCACAATTGCCATTAAATATTATAAGAATATTAATTAATGAATTAATAATATAATAAATTGTATAAGATTATTCATAGCTACTGAATATGTGCTTGCACGAAAAATGAATTGAAATAATTTATTGTAAACGTGACAAGTTTGTAATATTTCAGATGAAATGTAATTACAATTGCCATTAAATATTATAAGAATATTAATTGATCAATTAATAACATAATAAATTGTATAAGATTATTCATAGCTACTGAATATGTGCTTGCACGAAAAATGAATCGAAATAATTTATTGTAAACGTGACAAGTTTGTAATATTTCAGATGAAATGTAATTACAATTGCCATTGAATATTATAAGAATATTAATTAATCAATTAATAACATAATAAATTGTATAAGATTATTCATAGCTACTGAATATGTGCTTGCACGAAAAATGAATCGAAATAATTTATTGTAAACGTGACAAGTTTGTAATATTTCAGATGAAATATAATTACAATTGCCATCAAATATTATAAAAGTGTTTTACTCACCCAGCACAAATCCTCGTCCTCCTCGTCCTTCTCCTCGTCCACCTCCGACCACCTTCAACCACCTCGAACAACCACCGATAACCACCTCAGGTTATACCTTGAATAGTAATAAATATTTTCAGTATAAGAACACATCGAAAATATTGTGTAAGGTTTAATATAATTGAGTAATTGATTAATTAATTAATTAATAATATAATAAATTGTATGAGCTTATTCATAGCTACTGAATATGTGCTTGCGCGAAAAATGAATTGAAATAATTTAATGTAAACATGACCAGTTTGAAATATTTTAGATGAAATATAATTATAATTGCCATCAAATATTATAAAAGTGTTTTACTCACCCAGCACAAATCCTCGTCCTCCTCGTCCTCCTCCTCGTCCACCTC
This sequence comes from Neodiprion lecontei, assembly GCF_021901455.1. Classification (NCBI taxonomy): domain Eukaryota; kingdom Metazoa; phylum Arthropoda; class Insecta; order Hymenoptera; family Diprionidae; genus Neodiprion; species Neodiprion lecontei. The sequence goes on from NC_060262.1 coordinate 35,117,517, forward strand.
CGACCACCTTCAACCACCTCGAGTTATACCCCGAATACTAATAAATATTTTCAGCCTGAGAACAAATCAAAAATAATGTGTAAGGTTTGATATAATTTTTTTATCGATATAATCTACCAGAAAGATTATGAGTAGATTATAAAGTTATAGGAATTTTATTAGCGTACTGACAGCTATTGAATTTGGGCTTGCGCGAAAAACGAATTGAAATAATTTATTGTAAACATGAACGAGGAACCACGGAGCGCTTATCCTGGAAGTCGAGATATTTTATTAGCGGACTGACAGCTACCGAATTTGGGCTTGCGCGAAAAACGAATTGAAATAATTTATTGTAAACGTGACAAGTTTGTAATATTTCAGATGAAATGTAATTACAATTGCCATTAAATATTATAAGAATATGAATTGATCAATTAATAACACAATAAATTGTATAAGATTATTCATAGCTACTGAATATGTGCTTGCACGAAAAATGAATTGAAATAATTTATTGTAAACGTGACAAGTTTGTAATATTTCAGATGAAATGTAATTACAATTGCCATTAAATATTATAAGAATATTAATTGATCAATTAATAACATAATAAATTGTATAAGATTATTCATAGCTACTGAATATGTGCTTGCACGAAAAATGAATCGAAATAATTTATTGTAAACGTGACAAGTTTGTAATATTTCAGATGAAATGTAATTACAATTGCCATTTAATATTATAAGAATATTAATTAATCAATTAATAACATAATAAATTGTATAAGACTATTCATAGCTACTGAATATGTGCTTGCACGAAAAATGAATTGAAATAATTTATTGTAAACGTGACAAGTTTGTAATATTTCAGATGAAATATAATTACAATTGCCATGAAATATTATAAAAGTGTTTTACTCACCGAGCACAAATCCTCGTCCCCCTCCTCCTCAATCACCGAGATTACCCGCAACCACCCCTAACCACCCCCAACGACCACCGCCAACCACCTCGAGTTATACCTCGAATACTAATAAATATTTTCAGCGTGAGAACAAATCAAAAATAATGTGTAAGGTTTAATACAATTTTTTTATCGACATATTCTATCAAAAAGATTATGAGAACATTATCAAGTTGTAGAAATTTTATTAGCGCACTGACAGCTACTGAATTTGGGCTTGCGCGAAAAACGAATTGAAATAATTTATTGTAAAGATGACAAGTTTGAAAAAGATTAGATGAAATATAATTATAATTGCAATCGAATATTATAAAATTGTTAAACTCAGCGAGCACAAATCCTCGTCCTCCTCCTCCTGAATCACCGAGATTACCCGCAACCACCCCTAACCACCCCCAACGATCACCGCCAACCACCTCGAGTTATACCCCGAATACTAATAAATATTTTCAGCATGAGAACAAATCAAAAATAATGTGTAAGGTTTGATATAATTTTTTTATCGATATAATCTACCAGAAAGATTATGAGAAGATTATAAATTTATAGAAATTTTATTAGCGTACTGACAGCTACTGAATTTGGGCTTGCGCGAAAAACGAATTGAAATAATTTATTGTAAACACGGAGCGCTTATCCTGGAAGTCGAGTTTCACCGCGTAGCGGTCCCGAAGCGCGGGATCCGGGAGGTTGAGAACCCGGTACTCGAAATACGTAGCGGACCCGAAGCGCGGGATCCGGGAGGTTGAGAACCCGGTACTCGAAATTTGCGGAGCGCGACTCTCATCCGTCCGCTCTACTGCGCGGTTGTTTCCAGACTGAGGAATTCGGCTAGCTGATTTTGAATTGGTGACGTCACTTTCTGAACATCCGACATCCAAACTTTGGTTTCGACCTTTAATACTATGTATGATGATGTATGATGTACGATGTATGATCTACGATGTATGATGTATGATGTATGATGTATGATCATATGATATGATGTACAATGATTTTAGGTTTCACAAATTCATACAAGAAATACACACTTTATCTCTCCTGCCGATTCCAGACTCAAGGGGCCAGGCCCTTCGATGGTCAGCCGTTGACTGAAGATATATTCTTCAGTGAACGGGTCGGCTAATAATGCTGCCGTTCTGCGACAGTTGGATGACGAAAAATTTCGCTCGTATCTTTCAAATGTGTGTTAAAATACACTCGAAGTGTTAAGAAGCGTCGTTCTTTCTCTCCCTATCACCTTTCTAGGGCTTTAAATCACTACGCAGCGTTAAATACTGTCTCATATACGAAGCATCCGTTTCATCTCGATCAAAATTAGCGCATCCGTGATGTGTTACAGTTACTCTGAATTTTTTTCCATCCGAATACTTTTCGAAAAACAATTCTGCTCCTCCACCCAACGCAGATACTTCACTTGCGACCAGCTAAAACAACGTTTCGATTCTATGCCTATGAAAATTCAAGATCGAGAGAGCAAATGAAAAGTTGTTGGAATAATTATGAATACTAATGTTATGGAATACGTCGAGCGCGCGTCGAATAGAATCCCATTTCGAAATGAATAATTCTTCTATCTTTATAATATAGCCGTATCATTGTCGATAATCTAGTTAGTCTCCTGGAAAATTATAAAATTTATAATATGCATCACGTATTAATCGTAAATGGATCATATATATTAATATCGCACGTGGACCACATATAAATATATACTTTTTGGTCCCTGCATCATTATTATATCAGGTCTATTATTATTTATGATTTATGTATACATTCTTCTCTCCGGTACCTATGCTTTAATTAAATCACTGTTCCCCCTCCAAATTTGGAAGAAATTCATTCTCATTATTAATTTCTTGTATCGCCGACAAGTCGGTAAGTACACACAGGCTAATTGTAAGTACTCGTTTGGGCTTACCATAGCGAAGACTGTGTTATTCGGAAGGTGAATGCAGCCGGCATCATGTCGCAATCGGTAACTCTCCGATGTTCTGCAATAAGTTCTCAACTCTACCGTTGGAACATCTCAGGGAGCGCAATCGCACGTCGATTTTCGGTTGTCACACCAAACTGTCTGTATGTTCTTCAGGCAATGCCTTTTCTATCCCGTCCTATTCAAACGAGTCACGAATGCAGCCTTTCGCAGCTGATTCGTTTTAATTCTTCGATAAGAATAGGTTATTGCATTTTCAATATTGTAGTTCAATCTGTCCGAATGTATTCCTTTAAAAAGAATACGACTTACATGAAGCTCTCCGAATCAATTAGCACTATTTTTTTTCCATCCGATCGAATTCTATTTAAAAAATACGTACGGCTAACACACGAAGTAATAAACGTTTCCTTCGGTTTATTCAGGCTTTTCCAAGTGATGCCGGATAATTTCGATGTAAGTGGTAGTAAATGTTTCGCTCCATCCTATTGTTTATACCAAGGTAAATTTTCGAAGATGAATAAAACCTAAAAACAAACTGATAGTGACCGTCGCATTTGCCTGTAAAACCAAACTACAAAACCATCCAATGAACCAAATAAATCGTGATATTATTTTTTTTAGTGTACAGATTTGTGAATAATTGTTAAAAATAAACCACTAGAAAAATTTATTATATATTTGATCTGACAAAATATATACATATAATCTCACACTGTTTCTCAACGTTTAATTGTAGGAATTGTTTCGCATTTTGAAATATATCAGTAAAATTCTTTTCTATTTGTTTATGTACTCGGATCATCGTTTTTCGGTTCGTTTTCATACGAATTACCGGAAAAGAAACCCGACTGGATTGAATTAAAAACTTCAATCCGTTTCACTTCTTTTTCACTTATTGGGTCGACTGTAGAATTCTACAATTTTTCCAGATAGAGCGGGGATTCAAATAGCTGGACGATATGCTATGTTCAATACTAGAAAGTGTATAAATAGAAAGAGTTAGGGAATAAACAATGATCGCATAAGATCGCCGATTTTCATCAAATTTTCAAATTTTTTCTTATTTTTCCACATTTCTTTAATTACAAAATTATAATGCTTACAAGTTAAAGCTAATGATATTTTATTGTGGGAATAATTTGTTCATTGGGATACGGCTGAAAACTTCATTTCCAAGCTTCGCGAAGACGAGGCCAAACGTCTCTTCGTAGGATGCCTGGAGCTCTTTGAAGAGTAAATCGGAATTCTGGGCGATGAATGTGTTCATCTGTTCTGCTATATGTGGGGAGGGGGCAGAAAATATTTTTTTAGTCCAAATACCAGGGATTTCCAGCCATTCTTTGGACTGCAAATGAGTCTGTTCTCTTTTTTTAAATAATTGTGTTCGATGTAATTTAAAAATTAACAACTTAGTATCGTAGACAAATACGATCTTACAACTATAACTTGTTTCCAAGTCTCGAGATATTTTTAACGTGTTTTATCTCTCGTTGTCAGTGATAATAATTCTGTGTAATACAAGTCCTGTTCTTTCGTTATTTTCTCTTTTATTCTACTTTGAATAAAGGGTAAAATAATGAAATAATATTAAGATGCTCAATTTGTTGTAAATATACTTACCCAGAGCGTTATCACCATCGAATAGATTGCCGAAGTGCATCAGGACTCTTTCGGGGTGAAATTTGATGTCGTACTTCTTGATTCTTAGATAAGTCTCGCCATCCTTGACGTGCGTGTCACAGTATATGGTGTTCTTTGCATGTAAGCCGACTGCGAACAGAATCGAAAAGTTTAAATAAACTCATATCCATGATATACAGACGTACAAATACATACGTTCTAATGCAGTACCCGGTAAATGAAAATGAGCTGATTATATTTACTTCTAAAAATTTGTGATCGATTTACATGAAAGGGATCAATTGACCATAGGAAAGAGTTCTTTCCAAGTCGATCGATTCCATATCTTTCGATATCTGATTATCGTCAATCGATCTACGGTCATTGGGTAACCAACTCTGGGATCCGTGTACAAGTGCCATGGGGTAAAAATGATTTCGAAGTGGCTTCAAGTTAACGAGAATCTTTTCCACAATGCACAACGGAAACTGCCGTGAAACTCCAGCGGTACCCGCGGGTTACGATATGTAAATATTATTGAATCAACTCGCTGCTCTTACTCATGGTTATGTTGGAGTGGCCTTTTCCATGGATGGGAAGAACCAGAACTTGACCATCCAATTCGTAATCGGCGACGAAATCAACTTGAGGATTGTAGGAATCGGATGTTAGAATCAGCTTGTTGAAATCAATTCTGTGAAACATTGACAATATGACACAAACTTAAAAACGCATTAGTAAAATATCGAGTATAATGTTCTAGTAGAAAAAACTTTGCCCTCTTATCGCGTTACATTATTCTTCACTTGCCTGTAATTATTTACTTCCAATCCTCTCGTTAGTCCGTATAACTTGATGTTGCGATACGATTGTTTCACGGATACCGGACCGGTACTTTCGCCAATTTTTATGCTGTCAACTGCCAAAGGCTCGATGGGGAGGATTCTGAAATTTCTGAGACCTGAAAGCGATGAAAAATACGTAAAGCAAGTGACAGTTTTGATGTGACGAATGTGTTTCGCTTACAACCGTGCGTTTTGCCGCGCGGTGACCGTCTCAGTAATTATAATGAACGTTCACAAGGACACCGCGTAAAATTCACTTCGAACGAGTTTGAAAATACACTTTCATTCATGAGGATCCAGCGAAAACGTCCAAGACAAGAGAAATGTGACGGACTCTAATGGGAATAAACCGGTGTCCATTGAACAAGGCCAAAGTAAAATTGTTCGAGTTACAGGGAGGCTAGGGCAATATTAACAGAAGGAACATGTTTCATGCTTTCTGATTTTTCGATTCTCACCTGCAGACAGAGACTTGATGAACAATGGGACGGCGGCGCTTAAACATTGCTGGTACTGCGGATCTTTTCTTCGGCAGGTCTTCAAGCTTGGCGCTGTTAGGAAATTGAAGGATTAAAATTAATTGATTCCGAAAAGTAATATAGGTCGCGAAATCATTGCGGGTAAAAAAGAAATACAACAATCGTACGAAGCACAAGTTACATTCAAGGCCTGTGTTGAGCAACGTCTTCATAACAATTGATAAATGGCATCGATGACAGCACAATACTAACGCGACACCCGAAGCAATTATATCGTCTCCTGCCCGAGACTTTCTCTCACCATGAACTAATTACTGCAGGCAATTGCATCGGCGAAGTTCATGGTGCATACCGATTTCAAGGACTTCTGATATCCGAATATAGACTTCGTCGGATAAGGATTTTCCCCAATAAATTATCGCGCGTATTTGCGTGTCGCAAGGATCTGGTACCAAGGGCTAATGCATAATTGGACTCTACGAGGTTCGTGCAAGTAAATGAAATCCGGTTTGAATTGTATTGAAAAATCACAGTATTATTTCTCCGATGCATGGATCTGTGTCGATGATATTTCTACTTACGTAGCTCAACTGCTGCCGACAATGCGAAGATCGCCAGGAACGTGACAATGATCTTCATTTTACGAAGTGCAGATTTCACTGTTTCAGAATATCGTATATTACTTTCAATCGGTATTGCTTTGTCGTCGTTTCGTTGTCTCAAAGACTGTTAATTCTTTGAACGCTTGAAGTGAACTACAAGGACTGAGTAAATTGCATGGCTATTTAAATACTTAAGGTAGATCCCCCACCATTTGACCGGCGGGATTTTACATGTGTAGTTTAATACACGCACGGTTCATCATCATCCACACAAACGCGATGCGAAAATTTTCGTGTCTCATATTAACATTGCCTAATGTGCCCGACCTCTTCTTAAAACGTGTCCTATAAGGGAATCCCATTTATGCGTTACATCAACGTTGCCAAAAAATAAATTGATAGATATTACAACGAAGGGAAGCTACTCGGTAAATGGGGTAATAAGTTCGTAAGTAGATATCCAACGCATGATGGACAGAGGTGAATCAACCTATAATGATGTGTCTCAAACATTATAATTTGTGTCAGCTGCCAATGTTTTCTCGTGGAAAGGAAAAAAAAAAGAAATAGTTAACGAACTACGTGACGTCAACGAAATGTCAGCCTACCTACACGTCGAAAGATTTCCACTAAGTTGTAAACACATGTTGATCTTGAGATTTAATTTATTCCAATTACTTTGCCGACGCGTAGAATTGATTATACAAACAATGAGGCAAATCTAAGTCAATGGTACCTGCATGGTACCTGTGATCCAACGGACCCACCTTATGGATTCGTTGTATCTATTTCTCCGTCGCTATAGTATACCTATTTTAATACGAACCCGTCTAAACCCCTTAGGCGTAAAATTGTATATAAAATACTGATGCATAAATAATTAGTAATGAGAATAAAATTTACGGTTCTAATGGCATTTGTGATGGAATACTTTGCACTTCGTTGCCCGCAGTGCTTTTCCGATCGTGTGTTACTACCTGCTTTACGATAGTTACGTAGGTGCTTGTGCATTCGGTTAATTAATTCTTTACACTTCTCGAGGCTTACAAAATCATTTGTCATTCAGGTTTTGTTCAAGTTTACTGTTCACCAGTAAACATACCTATGTTGTAAACGCAGCTATGCATAGGTTTGCCCTTGTCCGGTGGAAATTGAAAAACAACCTATTAAAGCAATTTTTACCATCCCACGTTTCAACCCGCGACCTGAAAAGCAGAAATGGCATTCACAATGCCAGTTGTCACGATTTCACCCTTCGTGGACAGAGGTGAAGGATTTGAAATCTTTTTTTTCGCTCTAAGCGTTTGTTTAAATGCTCTTTTTCCCGTCTGCCTCCAACTCAGACACTAACCGTAGATCACGATGGAATGGCCAAACTCTGACTTACATCCTAATGCATTCTATGGTTCTCTCTCGGTTAAAGGCGTTTTATTATACATTTTTTCTTTTCATTTTATTTTTCTCGGAATGCGGGCTACGTGAAAAGTTGCAGACTTTTGATTGATGCAGACAATCGCTTGAGAAAACCTGAGCATATGTGGATCCCGTCTGGACTTTGAACACGCCTCGTTTATATATTACACGCGTCCGTTTACCACGCGAAGGTTTTCTCTCCGAAGTAACATTTCTTTAAATTATTGCCACTCGCGCTCTGCTCCTTGATTCTTTCTCATGCAAAGGTACCGGTCAACACGTGTATTTTCATTGATAACGTAAATATATTATCTATTTCTTTTTTTTCAACGACTAACTGCTCATTGAATTATTTTACAAAATAAGTCGATGCGCAATTAAAGGTTTATTAGGAAGGTCAAATTCACCTCGGATTTTTCCGTACATGTGTTTACCGTCTAGACGAGTAATGCGAATGAAAAATGTACAATCTAAGTAAAGCTTCTGACGAAGTTGTTTGCATTTTTAATATTTTTATTACGATACTCTCGTCGGAATTTAACTGTAATTAATTTGGTTACGAATTTTTTATTACAAATTATTTGGAATTTGCACCTTGGAATTTGCCAAGTTAGATACGGTGTAATAACTTGTTGGTAACGTTGTATTCGGTAGACGTAACGACTGTTGATCAAAATAGACGAAAAACCAGTTAATTGAAAACGAATAAATTAGCCGACTTGTTGTTTCGTTTGTTGTGGAATAAAAAAGTTTTCAAACTGCGTAAGCAATTGCTTTCCATTTCTTATTGGTACAATTCAATCCTATAAATGAAAAACGAGATCGAAATCTGTATATGTAAGATGAAGCCAACATTGGTCCGTATATTTACACATAAGTTTAATCACCGTCGAGACATATATCGATGACTGAACCCGGCTATAATTTGTTACCCGCTTGAAAAAATTAATTTGTAATTCAACGCGAGGCACGAATTCTACAATTTACGTGTGTCACGGCTCACGGATGCCAGGTTTTTTCACAAATTTATCGTTGTAAATAAGACTCGCGAGTGAGTGGCTACGTGCAGTTTCTCGTGTGAAGGCCATGCAGAGCATCGGTAGGTCGCATATTCAACTTTGGGCTTTCAAAAATAGCAAGGTTGAGGTTGAACCTGAATCACGCGAAACTTGGGCCACCGGCTCATTATTCTTTTACTGTAATTTGGCAAGAACGTATTCATTTTCATTATTATGACTTGCCGGTGCGGGATCATCTCGTGTCCGAGATTGTTGATGACCTGTTGAACGTAACACATGTGAAGGTAAATAAGAAATAACCGGCGGATATGACGGAAGTTTGAAAGTGATCGTCATGCGTCGACTTGCTTCGCAGAATATGATGAGCATTTCCACGCCAAAATTATCGTACACTCAAAAATAATGTATACGTATGAAATTGTAACGTTGGGATTAACAGAGGAAAAAAAAAGCCAGGAGCTGCTATTATTTTGAAGATTGTCAGTGTTATGGACATAAGAGTTTTATTGTACAGTACACGGTCAATTTTCGATAAATTCATTGTTCATTGCGTCCAGCTGTATACAAATTATGGCAACATTTATTCTTTTAAAGTTGAAATAAATTCAGTATACGAGATATATTTATCGTCAGACAGAATCAATCTGTTTGACGAAGATGGAAAACTGCCTACCTACGGATGTTTACGCGGTAAAATTTTCTTCATCATTTTCTGTGAAAGCATCATGGTAAACAAGGTCAAATCACACAGACTTGCTATTGATTGTAATCAGCATACGATGAAAAATGATACATCGATGATTAACGTTCACAATACATATAAGAATCGTAAATACGCGGATCATCTAGTTAATTGTTTTTTTCCAAAAAGCCATAACCCATTTCACGTTGGTCACATAGACCCTCCTGCAACTTTTCCATCTCCACCAACGATATCTGAAACCGTGTGTATCAACGTCATTATATGTATATCTACTTATGTACACACGTTGTAAACGTTTCAATACAAACTGTATAAATTCCTTCCGACCTTCTGACAAGAATGCTCAACAATTTTGTACTTTGGACAACGATTACGTACGGTTAAATGTATAATTAAGCCTAAAAAATTAATTTACATAGAAACTATCAAAATCTAAAATGTTGTTTGTATACAAAAAGATCGTTTGAATTATACGACTCGTAAATATGAACCAACTAAGCTATACGACTGAACGTTGGTTTCATAAAAAGTTCAAAATGATTTCACCGATGACATGCATAAACTTGCAACCGATTTGTTAAAGCTTATTGCTATCTGATATCTCTTAAATAGAAATGTGTATGGTGAGATTTCGAACACATTGTGAAGAATGCATTTTATAAAAGTGAAAACAAACGGAATGACCGTCTGCAGTATCGCGAAGCGTATGCACGTGGCTAGAAAATTTTTCCTAAATGAATGTGCTGGGCATGTTGCAATTTTAGAATATATGTATATGTTGTACAACACATTTTTGTTTCAAGTATTCGATAGGTTAATTTATCTGAAATAATTGCTAACATATTTTTCTAAAAATCACTTTCCATTATTGCGCTTGATTTCTGATAAATCAGTAATAATAATTGCTCATCGCGCGGACTTGTTCTGGTATAAAATTTTAACAACAGCGCCAGTGAGATCAGATAGTATCCAAATCATGAAAAAAAAAATTCTTCGGGAAAATTTCAACACAATATATTCACGGTACCAAAGAAAGTATAAAATAACTTAAATTGTTCAACAAAACATATACCAATTCCATTCGAGTTGTTCGAAAGTATTCACTTTCGTTTTTCCGTTTACCGCGTACCGTTCTAAAATATCCAGTTACTTTAACGAGTATGCATAAAGAATAATTATGACATTATACAAATGAGGCCTGAGATTTTGGTGAATTTGTGTGATAAATGAATGTATCGAATAGTAAAAGCCAAAGATTTTCTACCGGTGCGTTTTGCGAGGATTGAACTTAAACTGCCGAGCAAAAATGATAAAACCAAAGTAACAGACGTTCATACAGCAGCGCAACCGTTGCAAATTATCCACACGCGCCGTGTCAATTTCAATGGAGTTTGAAGTAATGAACATTTTGTATTATCTGCGGCCAGATTCTGCAACTGAATTCTGCCGATATCTCAAATTCGACATGTTATTGAGCCAAAGTTCAACGAATTCCTTTTTGAAATCTTAGTGCCAAACTGTTCGAAGGATGGGAAACTTTGAGGGCGCCCAAGTCGACGGCATGACCGATCAAAGGACAGCCCGCGGGACATCGTCGTTTTTTAGTGTAATTTGTATTCGAGGCATTCTTCTCCTGCCTGACTATGCTCCTCGGAAAATAGTGGACTCCCCTCCTTTGCCTGGTGGCGCACGGAGGGATGCTGACGACAAGGTCATCGCGATGAACCCTCCCCACCGGCTCGGGAAAGAGCCTCTCGTTGAGGCGAAATTGCTGGAGAGAACCGGAGGACCGAGAGCCGAGTAAGGACGGGCAGGAGGCGTGCGTGTCGAAGTAATTCTTATCGCGAAATTTCCGAACATCGTTAACCTCCGAGTCGACCGCCTCGTTTTCGCCTTGTTCTCCCAAAAATTTATCTGCCCGATACTCCGAGCAGGGGCAAGATTTCCTTTCGTCTCCGACGGATGGGCGAGAAAAATTTCCGTCCCCAGAAACCATACGAAGGGTTCTTCCGTCCGGCGACGACGACCGGAAGGCCGCTCTGCGTTCGCGGCTCCTGAAATTCGCCGGTTTGTTCTGATCGTTCATTAACTTCCTGGACGCGATGGTTTTCTTGGGCAGCGAAGTCTTCTTCGGCAAAGCCTCGATGTCCACACCGCGACGGCAGTTGTGTTTTCGCGGTAACTCGACCCCGCCGTTCCTCCTTTCTTCCAAGGATTTTGAGTTCCCTGGAACGTTGCCACTCGTCGAATTAAACCTCCGAGGCAGCGGACTCGGAGCTCTCGGAGTTCCAAGCTGACTATCGCGCAGGGTGTTGATTTTGCTCTGAACTCTCCGCAAAAATTCGGACCTCGGTGTGTAGTCGATCTTCTGGGCTCGTCTCAGCGTTGTCGTGCTCAACGGCGGCGAGTAAGCCAGTTCCGGAGGATCCCGCGGCGAGCCGGCATCGCCGTGAACCGCATCGTCGGTTTCGCGGAAACTCGGCAAGCAAATTGGCGCGTGTCTCGTCCTCATCGACCTTTGATTCGCCTTCCGCGTCTGGAGCATCGCCGTCTGGCAGTAGCATTCCTTGACGACCGAACGTCGCGGAGACGACGACTTCGGCTGTTTCCTTTCAGGTTTAACCACCGGCAGCCTCCGGTTGGCGCTCATGTCCGTCGCTGAGACAGATTCGTATTTCGACGACGGCCGAAAGTAGTCGGGGCAGAGAAGAGCGCCGACACCACTCGAGTCGTTGCGCAACTTCCAGATGTCGGATTGTCGCCCATAAGCCGAGCGGCGTTTGCTTGTACCGTGCAAACGGTATCTACGGAAGATTCATGTTTTCATGTATAATTTACTTTACAGACGTGTTACCGAGTCTTTTATGCGTCAACTTACGAGTCTTGGGAGCGGAGCTTCTTAACCTCCTTGCGGACGATTTTAGCGTTCTCTTCGAGGCACGTCAACAGGACGCGACTTCTGCTGCGTAAATTGTCAATTTTCACACCGAAGGAAGATGCCATAAACCAATGGCGTACGATTTTTTCCAGTAAATGTCAGCGAATTTTTGACATTTCGACGGTATATGGACATAGATTTGACGCGCGTCGCGGTTGTAAACAAAAAAGCGTCGCACAGTATGGCCACAACAGTGGAATGAAATTTTATTTTGTTTGAGTTAAGTTTTTGTTTCATTTATTTTCTCTTTACAATTTTTTACGCGCGCGCGGAAGTTCTGAAAAGTTGTTTGATATTCGCCTGTGCGAAATAAGGACGTCGTTGGGAAGCGAACAAAAATTTCGCCAATTCGAATCTGATTTTCATTCAATTTTACAAATCTATCGCTTCCGTTTTACGGGCCGCTTCTATGCCGAAGCGGCTCGACTAGACGCTCAATTGATTGATCGAACACATGTGTGTAAAATGGTGTTTAGCGCGGCGGCCATGTTTTTACAGAGACGCCGTGTCGCTGTCGGCAAACAACACTGAAAACCAACCACGAATCTGAACCGAACCGAACGAACGACACGCGAGACGCGAGCCGTGCATTTTTCTTTTTAACGATGCCTCGAATAAAATTTAGTTTAATTTAATTAATCGGTGTGAATATTCGGCGAGCCTAACGGCGTCCAGGGTGGATAACGGAGGATTGAACATGTTTAATAAATAAATATGTGATAATTGTACATAGGGGATAACGTGAAAGTGATGTGATTTCGAATAGCAGCGTCCAGTGCGCGTATAGTTTTGTATTTTAGGTTATAAAACCCCCAACGCTAGCCGACGGCGTTATTTCGTCGGGATCTTTTATTCTCACACGATTGTGATAAACCAAGCTGTCGTTTTGTGCTCCTACTCGTGTCTACTTGTCTCTTTTCTTTTTTATTTTACGTTTTTCTCGATCATCGACGTTTCTAACCAACTATGAATTATACCGATGATAATAATACGCAGGGCTCTCTCCCACAATTTTCCGAAATCACGTCCCGGTCGAATGTCGTATCTAATTCAACTTATTCAAATTCTTCTACTGCTGTTGCTGCCGATGCTGATCCTGGAAACTTGCAACGAACACAGGCTTCCGTTTACACGAATCCTTCTGCGGCACTCCATTCAGGAAAACAGCAGTTACTTACTGCACAGGTTAGAGATCAATTGTATTTGATTTACAAACAACCCCGCTACGGCTCTTAGTCTCGCAAACCCTTGGGGTAGACTGAATCCGATTTCAATCTCGATACACACTCTTAATCGTCACTGCGTCTACCTGCTGTAAATATTTCGGTCCGGTTGTTCTCACCGTTTATTCAGAAATCACTCTTTCTGCCACATTGAATTTGCTCTGCTCGTCAGTGCGATTTTTGACGCTAGCCAGCGATGGGTATTCTCATATTGTTACGTCCTATGAAATCTATGAATGTCTGGAAGATGATGAAAATTAACAGTAACTGTGGAATCGAACGCAAGATATACGAGAATCAGTGTAGACTCGTTAGTTGATATTTACTTGAATTGAGCTATCACCGATGCATAAGTACATTGCACCTGTACGAAAAAAATTTGTCACAGTTCGAGATGTGTGGAAAAATTTTCATAAAATTTTTTATGAAGAATTTTGTGTCTAGTTTGTCTTGTTTCTGTCAACTCATTTATCTTTCAGATTAATCAGCCAGGAAAATACCCTGGAACAATACTCGCATGGCCAGATCATAATACCCTGATGCAACTCTGTGAGAAGCAGGGTATGCAGGCGTTAAACATTCCAAATTATACACAGAATACTGCCACCATTCTCAGCGTTCAGCCCAACAGTCTGCCGGTACGGATAATACCCAATATGTATTTTCCTACCACGTCGGAAGCCGAGTCAGTCTCTTTAAAGCACGAAGATGGTACGGAGGTGGAAAATCCAAGCATGGTAAATAATAGCTAGGATACTGCTTAATCTTCCTTTCTTTTTTTGTTAAAAAATTATTTCACTCATTTTTCGTTTCTCTTTGAATTCCATAGGAGTCGCAGATACAGCTGCAGCAACAGAGTTTGGCAATGGCTGAGTACCTTCAAAAACTACAAGCGACGACGTTGCCGCTGACCCTGCAGCAGTTAATAAAATTACAGTCGGAACAAACGCAAATCAAGAAAGAACAATCAGAAGTACAAAAGAGTATGGAACAGTCGCAAAATATATTAAACATTCCTAACGTTCCTGTTTTACGCAATGGCCAATTACAAAGCAACGGTAATCCGTATATTGGCTCTGAGAATATGACTATGATAACAATAAATCCTCAGGACTTGAACGTCCACATGGAGGGACATGATAATGATAACAGTATGCAACCAATAAAGGTTGAACAACAGATACAAACCGAATCGCCTAAGACTGAAAAGAAAATGAAATTCAGGGCTAAAACTGGTGAGATTAAAGTCACCATTGCCCTCGATGGATCCACGCTATTTTGCTGTCCTGAGTGCAGCTTGGCTTTTCCTGATAAAAGTGATATTGAACAACATATCCAAAATCACATACAGGTAAGGCTAAAATGCGGTAGCAATCTTGTTGAAAATACCTGAAACGTGTCAAAAATATTAGAATCGAGCAATGAAAAGTTGTAAAGAGACTTGTTAAATTTCACACAGCACGGCAAACTGCAACCAATATTTTAGTTATTCAAAAATAATTTATTTTCAGGAACGTAAATACCAGTGCAAAGAATGCGGAGCGATGCTGAAACGGAAGGAACATCTGGATCAGCACATGAGAGGTCACTCGGATGAAAGACCGTTCAAATGTCCGGTCTGTATGAAAGCCTTTAAACGAAACGAACATCGTACTAGGCACTACGTCATTCATTCGGGTGATAAAAACTTCACGTGTAACGTGTGTCACAAAGCATTTTCAAGGAAGGATCACTTGAATAAACATACACAAACTCATTTGGGAGCTAAGCGAACTAAATCGAAGAAGGAATCGGGGTTCGTTGACTCCAAGGAAACGATTGAAAAAATAGCAAATATTACCCCCAAACAGGAAGGAAACTTTGTGCAAAAAGACAATTCTAATTTTATAAAACAAGATAACCATTTTGTTCAACATATACAAAACCTGCAGAAGAATCCAAACTTGATACAAACGTTTTCCGCATTTAAAGAGCAGGCGTTAAAAGAGGGAGCTTTAATACAGCAACTGGCTGTGAATATGAACGAAATCTTGCCACAGAATACGAGATATTTAATGCCATCATAGTTTTAGGTAATATAAAAGATGAAACAGCAGTAGTTTCTTTTTAGGAGCTAGGAAATAAAAAAAAAATGAAAAGAGGTGATTAATTGTAATATTGAATTTCAAACAGCAATAATTTGCTAGCAATAATGTTATTGCTCAGGTCGGCTAATCCCGGGATAATCTTTGACTGAGGTGCGCGAGCATAACTTGTTTTTATTGGATCTGGTTTGCGTCATGAGCAGGTAAATACTGTACTATTATATTATACAAACCTTGAGTTTGTAATGAATGCAAATTTGATCAAACCTGATCCGACAGTGCATAGTTTTATTCTTCGATAGATCGCGTGCTTCCGTCACGTTATTCCGACTTGACGGCTAACTCGCGAATCAAGTGAGGTAATCTTAATAATATATCATAGCTGTTAATATCGGCGGTTGATGTGAAGAATTGGAGTAACTATGGACTGGCCAATGTCCATAGATCACAAGACAGTGACCTATAGTTGTTAGACTAGCTTTAAACAAGATAATTTGAAAGGATCTAGTCTACAATCACAATAATAATTGAGTAATGATAATTTTTAATCGATGATTGAGCCAGTAAAGTTTTGATCTGCTTTTATTTATAGGCATTTTCGGGATTTTTTTTATTTTTTTTTTTTGTCCTAGGGATCAGCTGATAATCGGTAACTCACTTAACTATGTAATTAATAATATATTTTATTATTTTTAATATTGTCATAAAGTTAACAAAAAATCGTAGTACCTTATTGCATACGTTGACGAGTGTTTTATCGTTATTTAAATTCACCACGTCAGTGTCTGATTAACTCAATAGATTGTACAAACATGGTTATGCCGTAGCTGGTCTTTTTTTTTTTTTGTTTTCTCCCACCCATAATGTAATCGGACGATGTTCCCACCAGTGAATAATTATAGAAGTAATCATGATAACGATAGTTAATTTATCTAAATCTAGAGGTTTTCCTTGCGTCTTGATAATTTTATGACGATATAACGTATAATGTACATCTCATAATACTGCATAATGATAGAGCCAAAGATCTTACATATTGATGTCAGTATTTGACTGTAATTTTTATTGACTGTGAATCGATCGATTCAATTTTAAGAACTTTTTCGAGATTGACTAGACTATATAATTTTTTAAACCATCATTTAGACAGTGATGATGTATTTTACGATGTAGGTATAATACATTTTACTCAACAAAACTCTTGTTATATGTATAATATTGATACTGATTGCCAAAAATCACATACACATATGTATTTTTCTGATCGAGATATTTTGGAATAAAAAGAAACCTAGTGAAAGGTTGTCGTTTCATTAATAGTAAAAATCAACGATTACTCGATGAAGCCCCAATTCTATTTACCAATCCGTTAGTACGCCGCAAAGACGATAAGTCAAACGCTTTTCGAAATACTCCCTAAATTCAACAGACAATATTCTTTATTGCACGAATAGGGTAAGTATACCGCATATTTATTATTTATACAAATAGCAATAGTTTCTTACAACTACGATATTGTATTACTTATCGCTATTCGATCCATCGCAGAGTTCGGATCCGTGGAGTCTGATGACGGATAAAAAGTCGACTTCCCTTACATCCTGTTTTTTCTCATCCCTCTACGGCTTTACGGCCTGAGCCACCCTGGTGTAAGCTCCGTAAGTTAAGTTGAGGAGACTCCCGAGCCATTCCAACAAATGTCGTCCAAGAGCCGCGGGCAATTGGAGAGTAGTCGGCGTCGTTGTTTCGACGACGCTATCGTCGTCCGAATTCTCCTGTAGTTCTAATCCGTCGACGGTTTTCGGCGCCTCGATTCCGTCGAGCCAGTCGTCAGTCTCCGATTTTTTCACAGTTTCCGGGGCGGCAGATCCCTTCGATATTTCATTTTCCTTCTTGCTTTCCGTATCGAAGGACCGCCCTAAGGTGAAATCGGATTCCTTATTGCCACTCGAAGCGGTTGGCAGAGGGCTGATCACGTTCGCCCAGATCAATTTCAACGCTTCGACGTCTGGGTTCGGCTCGTCGTTTGACAAAATTTTCTCAACGTTACTCGTGTCCTCGGCTCGGTTGAAAACGAAATTATAACCAGCTTGTAACTTGGCAAGCAATTTGTCGAGCGGTTTTATGTCGCTTGTTCTCTCGTGAAACGCTGCCAATTCTTTAACCGGGAATAGCTTCGTTATTTGCGGTTTACCCTGCACTTCTATTAGAAAAATCTGAAATCCACATATAATTGTCGTTAACTGCATTTCCACGATTAATCGACAGATCTCAAACGCATTTTAATTAAAATCAACACGCTACTCCGCTGCAATATCTTTTACTACATTTACGTAGCTGTTTATTTTTCGGAATATATCGGAATATTGTAATTCTCGAGTAGTTTCGGTCGAGTAAATGTAATTCCGTATGTGGTATATCAGCCAAGTAACAACAGTATACTCTGTTTTCGTTGTATCCCAACTTGAGAGTGCCCGTGCTGATCCTTGTAATACATCACGCGTATTTCTCGTACTATCCTCGTATTGTGTACGTAGGTACAATTTCTTAACTCTACGAATAGTGGAGTAGTAGGTGGGACAATTTATAAGGATGGAAAAGTTCAAGAGAAAATCATAGCACTCGACGGTGTTATTCGGAACATGGCCGGGGCGAGAATGTGATAATTCATCGGGAATTAGCCGAAGCGGCGCAAGGAGCACAGTATAAATCGAGCGAGTCGGCAATCGATATGCGAAAAATTTCACATTCGAATAAATTTTTTTTTTTTCACGTATGACTAAAATTCGTATAGCAACATATGCGCACCTATGCAATTACGAAATCGCGAAGAGGACCGCCGATGAAAGAGGACGGCTTCGAGGACGTTAGATTATTAAGATCTAATTATATTAACCAACGTAATCAAAAGTTCGCTGAATTTCACTTGGGCCTTGTCGTGCTTGATTAGTAACAACTTGATTTGTCTCTGCACGATGTTGCGGAAAAATGAGTAGGCGTTGAAGCTGAATGGATATTTGACCTTTGACGACAGTTTCGTCTAACAAAGAATCACTCAAACTACCTGAGTAGGTAAATGAGTTTAGATCGCGGACGATTTATAAGATATATAGGATCTACAAGTGCAAGTGCTAAATCAACAAAATGCGGATGGCGTATCTTTTTAAAAAATAAAATCTAATATAAATGTATTTCATCCCGTGTGCTAATTTTTGTGCGGTATATAAAAAAATGATGATTCCCGTAAAAGTTATTGGCAAAAAATGTCGAAATTACGGTTTAACGAATTCATTTTCAGTACGTGAATTTTTCCACTGTAATTTTAATATTTTATCTAGTAGATGACAGAAATTTTCTGCAGTGTAGCTGTACATTTTTTTTTATATCATATATCGTTCATTATAATTGTTCGGTGTGAATCTGTGTCAGTGAAAATAACGTGAAATTCTATAGGCAATTCATTGGCATCGGTCCAAAAATGATGAATTATTCGATAACTGCCAACGAATAACGTGAGTACATAAAACTGCGTAGAACTTCTTCAAGTGTATTAAAATGACATATAGTGTACAGCCATAATTATACACGAGAGACCTTCACACTTATGTAAATTTTAAAGAATTTTATGCCAAATATGCACCTGATACCAAAACTTAAAGAATTCCATACGTGTGAAATTATACGAAAGTTTCGAAAAGATAAGTATTATACTTTTCGTATTGAATTCAGAAGATATTTCTAAAAAATTTCTTACGGTGATTCAACAAGCACGGGAGAATTTAAAAAATTGTTAAACAAATATTTTCCTCGCACGAAGAAGGTGTCGAGTATACTTACCTTTCTTGACATTAAAGAAAACTTGAGAATTTGAAAGACTTACGCAGAGAACACAGTATCCGATTAAAATCTTCATGGTAATAATGTTTCAGAGCTTATTCAGCGGCACGTGTGGCGAAAATGGTAAATTTTGTATAAAATCACTGCAGCTGGACGATGAAATATTATTTCAATTACAAGGTAGGTGCTTTGGGTTGAAATAAAGACACCTCGAAGCGGTAATCGAATTTATACCACTGCGCAATGCAATGGGGTCGGAAAGAAAAAATCGTGAGTAAAACAGTAACCGAATCTTGTTGTATCGTGTCTTTGCCGCCTACGCCCCTGTCCTTAGACAAAATCGTCGGATCAGAATTACTCAATACATTTGCAGCCGAGGCACGTAATTTGTACGTACAGTCGTCGCCTTCTAAACCGCGTTACTCAAACTACAAATAATAATTATCTTTTCTGTTTGGTGTTATACTGGGTCAGGGACCCGTACAAAATTTCATTTCAATTATTGAAAATCAGTCAAATTCGACCCTGCGACATGTCGTAATTATTTTGTCACGTCGTCGTTCAGGCGGTTTTCAAAAATCAATACTTCTGTTAACCATACAATGACTAAATAAAAATAACGCAGTTTCGAATTATTAAACTCGATTTAAACATAATGTTTAATACTTGAATGACCGTCTTAACATTTTTATGCAACTTATTTGCAGGGGCTTGCCATAAGCTGGTTGGAAACCATGAATGCACACGTATCGTGATTGATAATTCAAGGCCCGTTGCAGTGACGAGAATGGAAGTGAGTAACGCGTGATCTGTTTCGCTGCAGGAAGACTAGAATTTAAGAAAAAAAAGACATAGAAAAAAAAGAATAAAAGAAAAAAAGAAATGATGATTCAAGCAAATATTGTATACGCATGTGACGCAGGCCGACAAACAATTGAATTATTATTTTTATTTTTTTTTACAATTTCTTTCAAATGCACCGCGACACGAAAGTGAGTAAGAGTTTCCGAAGAATTTCGGCCATTGAAAATCGAACGCGAACGTTTGTATACAGCAGGAAGACAGGATGTTGCGATGCGTGTAATGGCCAGCATGGCTACTGACACGTTCGTGTTAAAACCCATTTATTATCATAATTAACTTGTTAATATTCACGGTAGGCAGCCCGTGTCAGCGAATATTGGCATGACAAACTACGAGCTTCATTTTAATTACGGGCACGACGACGGAGCGAACTTCTGATTGACATTTGCCGTTGCGGATGAGGAACGAGGGAGGTTCGCATATCTGGTCTCCAATGCTATGTGCAAAAATGTATAATCCTTGCACGTTTATTTGCGAAGACGGTATCAACCCTGGCACACGGTTACGACGCGGCCAACAGCAGGAGGTATCGATTCGTTAACGGCTCTGACAATTAGCCCCCAGCAAATAAACGCGTGATTCCCGAAAGCTCGAACATCGCTGCAGAAACTGATTTGGATTAATGTAAATCCCCGTCGGATTTGACAGCCTGTAAATGAATGCAGATTGCAGCACGAATTCTCAGCGGGATTTCATCACCCACGGGCTTCTGCAGAAGGTACGAACCCTTGTTTTGTTCGGTGTGAATTCAGGGGGCTAGTTCTTAGATTTACAGCTTTGTAGGTAACAACCTTTTGCGCATAGTGCATGTAAACTTTTCTGCCTCGGGGAGGCACTTACACAGCTTTCGAACTTCGGAAAAGTTTTCAACGAGCAATTGAAGGGATCTTTGTGAGGTAAGTTTGACAAATGGAGAACACTCGAACTTAGTCGGTTATAAATGAATACAGGGTATCGGCTGTCCTTAAATATCTTTCACGCAGTTTATTGATTACCGACGAGTTATAGATATAAACATGTTCCGGTTGTAAGTGGATTGTTGGTTGGATTTGAATAACTACTAGGATATCACTAGATTGAAGTTATCGGAAACGTTGATGCGGAAATCACGGTTCTGCAATTTCAGAATGACTTTAAAAGGGTTGAGTTACCGTAACATGGATAAATTTTACTTTATCACATGATATACAACATGATCGCAATATCTCATGATTACTTACATTTTATAGAGTGAATTCGAGAGATTACTTGAAAAATAAATGTTACCACGGTTACGTGACTTCCATGATTTCTTATGATTTCTTAAACTCAGAAAGAGATTTCTGTAATAATAAATGATTTATCACATTTGTAACAATGATTACTGACGGATACTTTCATTTTAATATTACTGATTTCGGTGTGATTTCGAAGATTGCGAAATTATGTCGAATGATATTGAGACGATGATTACTTGAGTGGAAGCAAAAGTATAATGATCTCACGCTACATTTAAAGGTGAGGTAAATGATTTTCGACATCTAGTTACTCCAGCGAAAATTTTCTCTCTCCCACTAAAGCCAATTTTTTTAATTATAACATTATTTATTGAGCCTATACAGGGTATGGTCGAGACACAGCTTCTTGTTCCACAGTCTTGCGTGCATGCGTGTTGCAGTTATACAATATAAAAGTGACTAAATATTACAAAATAAAGGGTACAACGAAACAGTAAATCACAATATAGCGCTGCGAAGGTGGCCCATTGAGATCGAACCAGGGTGGCGACAATTTTTCTCGAATAAAATTCTCCGATTTTTCCTGTCAAAAAATGCAGCATTCCGTGACCATTTGTCACGAAAGTTAGGTAATGTTGGACGGCTTTCATAACCAAGAGCTTCAGAAGTTGCGCACTTCGAATATATAAATTTGTATCCAAAAAACAAATAGTATATGTTGCGTCGTTACACACAACTAATTAGAAATTGAACAATACTATTTCCGAAAGTTTGCTGAAAACTTGACTGAATTTACGAAGCATGGCTAAAGTCTGAAAACGATTCATAAAAAAAAGTACGTTTATTCCCGACTCAATCATAAAGTTAACTTTTTTTACCTCAAAAGCGGGACGAAAGCAGCATATTTTGCCCCAAATCCAAATCAGCGGTAAATACGAGCCCAATTTAGAAGTCCCAATTTTCAAATAAATATTGCGGCCAGAGTTGAGTCGGGAATAAAGTCCTATATATACATATATATATATGTAACACAGGAATTAAAACTTGACCTTATTCCCTTGTTAAACAATGTACTACACTGAGAAAAATTTCATTTGTTACAGTAACTAGAAATATTCAGTAAAACAAGTATCGTTAAAAAAAACTGTTCGAATATTGTTGGTATTACGAAAAACGAGGCATGCATAACCATTTTGCGCTATTGTCGATCCTTTTTTGATAATTGCAGAGCAAAATCAGTTTGTTCGGTTTACCGTACTTCTTTAGTTAAATAAGGCTTTAACATCAATTTATTCTTGCACAAGTATTAAATTTTCGCACAGTTACAAGAAAATATAGTGACAGTGATCGCGATGAGAAAGAATAGTAACGGATAACAGACTTTCCGGTAGCGGCTAGAAAACTAATTTTCATTTTTTACCTACAACTATATTTTTCAATTGCGGTAATAAATGAAAATAGTTAAGGACCGAGCCGTAACCGGAACTGAAAATTTCTCTCAGTGTATTTTCCCTGTGGCCCGTCTTAATTCTCTGACTTCTTCCGACACACAAAATTCCTCGACTATTCCCGGTTTTCCCGGTCTGTCGCCATCCTGTCGAATGCTCGGTTCATCAGAACACGAAGCGCATCGGCAAAACCTTGTTTCTTAGATCGGTGCTCAGCCTGCTGCCCGGGTCCTTCAGAACGGCGATAATCTGCTTCGTTTTGGTCATAGAATCGTACCTCGACAACTCGTTAGCCGCCATGGCTTTCTCGAGAAATTGCCTGAGCTGAACGCCGGCTTCGCCGCCCGAGGATTCCTGCAAGAACTTTAGGACCTTGTCCGAGTATCCGGCGTACTTCGAGTATCCCTGCCTCCTCGCGTCCTTGCTCAGGACGTCGTAAAGCTCGCTCAGCTGGAGAAGGGACGGGTTGGTGGTCGCGTTTCCAGCCCTCAGGAAGGCGACCAAACTCGGATTCGGCACCTGGTCGACTCTCTCGCCGAGGAGCGTGAACCTGACGAAAGAATAAAATTGAAAAAAAGGAACAAACGAACCGTTTAATCGTTGTTCGAAGAACAAGTTTTACAAATTTTATAGCGATCATATCGTTATACGTTGTGTTTACGAGGCCTTGACGAAATTTTCCATCCGATCGAAGTTGGCTAAAAATTATGCTGTAAAATCATCATTAGCCTTGATCCAATGACGGAATCGAGGAAGTATTAATTGCTGTTTATAGATTCAACGATGAGGCAATGGAAAATGCGTTGACTAGCCGTGAACAGACTTGATCAAGTAAACAGAGGGATTTTCATGACTATGAGGGATAATTAATACGTAATAGCATTGAAAGTTCATTTCGACCTCAGATCTCAGATATTTTTCGTCCGCAATTATCACGCGCGATGTATTATGTTACGATAGATAATGAGGTGTAAAAATTTTCTTCGAGTTAACCGCGCGATTCGCCGTGCATGGTTATTTTACAAATTGTAAAACAGAAATTTAACGAAACAACAACATGCGGTGTAATTAGAGCGGTAGCTTTCGCAACTGAATGTCATTTCACGGGATTCGGTGGTGGTAATGACTCCAGTTGGATTTTAATAAAACTAGGTCACGTTGCGTCGAATTGAAACACGATTCACGGAATAAACCGGCCTGTTATCGGCTAATAACAGCCCGCGGTGCAGGAATAATTGGAAGCTGAAACGAGATAACGAGTAAAAGTGAAAATTTCTGTAATAGATTCACAATTTGGAACTACCAGCACGCTCAGCTAGTAATTGATAGGGACGAGGTAAGTAATCGCAAATACCTCGAGGCGGTTATACGGTTAATACCGTGCCAAGTGACGCACGTTGATAAATAACTTGATAACTCATTCGTATCCGCAGGTTTCCTTAGCGATTAACGATCCTGCGGAAAAGTATACAGCTGTAGTATTAACGCAGGAGGATCACGTCAGCCATGATAAACAGTGAAAACGGGGCATTGTAACGTATACCTTATTATACCCGAGTAGAATACTGGCTCATCGTCGGTGATATTATTCAGTCAAATATCCCGAGGCTCATTCAATTATTAATTCGAAGAAATGAAGCGTATTCCAGAGTCGGGTGTAATTTTAACGGACGTTAAAAATTCTTCCTCCTAAATAAATACGCTTGTTTTTTAACGCTGGTTTATACGAGCGAGATTCTCGAAATGGAAATGTTAACCGGTTAATATTAAGCAGAAGTTTATAAAGCGCAATTAACGAGGTTGATGAACCAAAACGCGATACTTCGTGTTTAATTTATTATGAGATAGTGAACCGTTGGGTATTTATCAAATTGTTTTATTCGTCAGCTACGAAGATCTTTTATAAAATGCAAAATTCGAAAATATTCGAATTATAAACAAAGGCCTCGGACATTGATGTTTCGTTTAAAATCGTTTAGAAATGGTTGAAAATTTCATGGATTTGTTCGGTGTCACTTTGCGATGGCTCGTTTTATTCAAAAGACTATTCTCTGCAAATTCGCTTGAATAGATTTTCTTTGTTTTATCGAATTTGGAGATAATAGTCTTCGGAATAAAACGAGTTATAGTAAAATGAAATCGAACTGCTCTACTAATTTTATAACGATTTCGAAGCGATTTCAGAGCAGGCATCGACATCCAACCCTTTTTCTACATCTCCAGTGTTATCCAATTTTAAATTTTCAAAGCGATCTTATTTCGTTCCTTACGAATATAACAATAATTCAACAAATACTCGGTGTCCGACTATTTTCTAACAGTGTAATAAAATAATCAAAGTTACCAATTTTCGCTCCACCAACCTGCTCAAAGATTTCGCCTGACAGAAAAATGGTATAAACTTTTCTTTGCATCGCATACATGGAACGAAATCAATCGAACTAAGGCACGTTACTTACCTCGCATCGTCCTTGTCTTCGTCAGATTTTTCTCTATCGTCGGACGATCCATCGGCAGGAATATAATGTGCCGGATTCTTGGCCTCGATGCACTCGGTCCCCGAGGTTGAGACCATTTCCGGCGAAGCTTGGGCGACGTCCTTGTATCCCGACGACGAAGTTTCCATGATGTTGTAAATCTGCCGAACAACGCTGTCGACGGTCGATTCTTTGGGCATGTTAGTAACGAGTCGGTAGCCTGGTCTGCACCTGCTGATCGTTTGTCCGTTACTCTTTTCCGGCACCTCCTGATCCCTCTCCGGAAGTTCGTAGTTGGTTTCCGGTAGCCCGTAAACAACTTCCGATTCCTCGTGGTTCGCTTCCGGAGTGACAGCTTGGCCCCCGCCAACCTTCTCGGAATTCGCACCCTCCGGTTTTGCGATTATCAAGGCCTCCTCCTGGTACCGCTCGGGTGGCACGAAGTACTTCTCATTGTCGGATATCGTCGACGTCTCGACGTCGTTTCGCGTTTGTACCTCTGCAGGTAAGGGTTGTCTCTGTCCGGGCGGATGCGGACTCGTCGACGGTGTTCGTAACAGAGTTTCCTCCTCCTCTTCGGCGGCGTGTATTTTCAGCTGACCAACCGCGTGGAATATAACCTGCGCGTGGAGAAAAACTCCGCTGATGATAATTGTACGTAAAATGCGTGAAAATAAAAAGGATTCGTCAAATATGGCGGAAGAATGTTTCTTCGATTCCAACCATCGTTATTAATGAAAAGCAATTAGTGGTAGCAACGAATATACTAAACAATGATCATGAATTAATTGTTCATATTTCATTGAACTTCCTCGATTCTTGAATAATTGGTTAATACTTCTGACATCTTTTATTTATCAGGTTCAATCTCGACCCAGAATTCATCGGTGAGTCCTGCGATGACAAGTCAACCGAAGCGGACTGTATTAACGGATCCATGGCATCGTCGAACTTACTTGCATCGCGGCTGGCAGGAAGGCATCGGAATAAATGGGCGTAGCGAACGCCGGTCCTTTCCTCACGATCGCAGGGGAGGCCTGGAACAAGTCGTACGAATCGTATTTATACATACACCGTGTCGTAACATAATATGATTAATTGTTTCCGCAAACATCGTTCGAGACTATACATACGCAATAAGGATATGATTGCTACCGGTCAACACGAGTTTTGAGTCTGGGTTGAAGATGTCAAATTTTAATTTCTTCTACGTAGCTAATAAGTGAAAAAATTGTTTTATTAGATAAAGTTTGTTTTTGTAGAAACGAGAACGATATTTCAGATTTTAAAAGAAATAACCTATTTTCTCAAACATTTGTTGTAAATAACAATTGGGAAGACGTCAGTCTTGCATTTAAATCACTTTTATTCAAGACTAATAATTAATAATAAATCACAAATGTAAAAGAATTGACGAACAATGTTTAAAGATGAATATTTTTCGTACTTCTTCTATTTTCGTAATGGACTTCCGCGTATCAAACCCCAAACGTAATCATCCCCATCATCCGTCGCATCTTGGTGAAAACTTTTTCCTTTTTCTTCGGAATAGGCACTCGTATTAGCTATCAACCAGAAAACTTCGAGGCTTATTTATCAACGTAAAAATGACGAAAACAAACTTTATGTATAATAAATACAGGTTTTCATTATTATTCGATGTGTAGAATCGAAATTTATTTCTCTCAATAGAAACTCAAAAAAAAAAAGAAATTTTTTCACGTTGACCTGTGTAATTTGACGGATAAGATATAGTCACGAACTTCAAACACTTGCACACTTTGCTTTTACCTCGATGATTCAAGCTCTGCTAATATTCGATTAATTTCGAACGTAACGTAATATAAAATTCTAGAATGTAGATAGAAAATAAACATGTTCCTGGCCAATAACAACAAGGTCGTTGGTAAAAAGGGTTCACTGGCCAAGCGTGCGCGGAGTGTACGTGTCGGGTGGTATATGATTGTGTTTCCCATTTCTTTTAGTCACGCAGCAAATATTTTTCGCACGCATGGCCGAATGACCACGAGAAGTGTTTTTCCGTTGAGAAAAATGCCTGCATTCATCGTTCGTCATTTTGGCTCTGTCTCCGATGACTGGGCAGAAGAAACCGAGTTTAGAACATGCCATTCCCAACACGATTTGTCGAGCCATGGAGGTTCAATTCGGCTTCAGAACTCGGTGCGGCAACGCCGAAGTCGGGTCCGTAAAAGACACGTGACAAATAAGCATAAAAATGGCGATGATTACTCAGGGTTAGTTTTACACGGTTGTATAGTTGAGCGAAATGTCAAGCGCGAAGCTCTCGGCCGAGACACCCGAGGGAAATCAGGACAACGAATTTATGTATCATTTTCACATTAATATACACACGCGACACGCGTATCTACGTGTTTGATTTCACACGCGTATGCGTGTATAATATGTACATATCGTAGGTGGGTATACGGCAATATACCGGGTGTCGTAGATAATTACGTGTAACGACGGATAACAAAGTCCCCTTGGGCATCGCGAATAATTAATTTTAAGGTAGGTATTCCGGATGGCCGCGATGCAAAACCTTGACAGTTAAAACGACGGTGAGGCGAATCAAAAGGCAAGGCGCATAGCTCCGGCGACCCGGTGGAGCCGTTTAATTCTGTATGGATTTGGAACATGACTGCCCACCCATCGATTCCCGTGCTTCAAGACGATTGCGTATCGTCGTTAAAAATCGAGGCATTACAAGAGTCCGCGCAGGCATCTTATTAACTCGTAATCGACGTCGAGTGTGGGTAGGTTGTACAAATATCAGTCGGTTGTTAAAGAAAAAAAAATAAATAAACCGCGGCAGATTAATGGAATTCAAAATATCATGTTTTCGAGTTTTTAGCTCGGGGCCGTACAGCCGAGAGGAGATGTGAAGACAAATTATACGGAGTCAATAAGACGATGATGATCGCGGGTAAATATCGCGGTGACATCACCGTCTGCACAATGTACGTAATAACAATTAAAGAAAGTTGAAAGAAGAAGAAGAAGAAGAAGAAAAAAAACAAACAAAATACAAAAACAAACAATCACTCACCCCATGAACGACGAGCAGGATGAAAAGGCAGTGCACCGCTCTCATGATTATCTACGCAGCAGCTCCAGTTTTAGGTTTAAGGTTGCGATAACGCCAAGGCGAAAGAGACCTCGCCTCGATCCTCGGGCGTTGCAGCGTAAATCCGGTCGACTCTTTGAAATCTGCAGCGTTGATTTTCCGTCGCTCACAAGCTGTGCTTGACGACAGGCAGGTAGGTAAGTCGAGACTGGTCTTCTTGAAAAGACTTCTCTTGTAACGGTTTCGGAGCCTCCTATCCCACCCACACAAACATACTCTCGTGACTCACTCACACAAAGTGGTTACAGCCGACTTAATTGAGATACATACACGCGTCTCCTTCGGCCACGTCTTGACACGCACGACGTGCATCCGTGATTCGTATGTAGTACGCAAGTAAGTCAGTTTGCCGCGTTCGTGTGTCCTGACTAACGATTCGAATCCTATACGCACACACCTACGATAATGTGTGCATGGGTGTGATGCGATACATGGACATACGTATTATTGGTGATCGCGATGCCCGGAGGAAAGGATATTGCCAGCAGTTTTTTTAACCGTGCCTCGGATCGGACGTGTCGCTCTCTCTCTCTCTCTCTCTCTCTCTCTCTCTCTCTCTCTCTCTCTCTCTCTCTCTCTCTCTCTCTCTCTCTCTCTCTCTATCTCTCTCTCTCTGTCTCTGCGCAAACCGATTGTGAGTTGGAAGAAAAGAAGATTGATATATTCGCATGAATATTATGTACCGTTCCTTAAAGTCGCTACGTATTTTTTTATACACTGAACGGGGAAATCGAGCCGCTCGTTTTACGACCTGTGCGCGTAATCGATCGTTTTTCGGCATTCGTACGAACTCGATCATTACCCCAGACTGGCGTGTTTACGAACACAAGGGAATTCCCACTCCGTTCGGTGTAACGTTAAATTAACCTATCGATTCTGGTGGTTTTTCCAGTTTTATTAAGCTCCAGACGTTGAACCGTGCCGGTGTGAGAGGGAAAGAAGACTCACGGTTTATGGAAATCCACAACTTTGCAAATAAAAATATTTCACGGCTGTCCGCGGGCGTTGTAATCCAGCAAATATATTAAATCAGTGGGTAATTTGGTGGTCAGTATTTGAGTGAAAAAGTCTGACTCGAGACGGAGACAAATTTATTCATCGTCAGTTTGAACGATCGTTCCTTGAACTCGGGAGTCGGATCGAAGGTCGAATAATAAACGAAAGAGTTAAGCATGTGACGTCCGATAGAGAGATCCATCGATCCGATAAGGGTCTAATGGAGGATGGAGTCTTATGTCGGAGGATCTGGGCCTTGTTACCTTGCGACGAGTGCAGGCTAAACGATGACATTGAACAAGATATTGCAGAGATGCGGGAACGTTAAGCCTCGAGAGAAGTCCGGCAATTCTCAATGATAGATGGCACAAGGCGTAGGTACGAGCGGAGCGTTACACCCAACGCGTATACCTTATTATACACGTTCGTTTGCTCGCAAAGTTGCCGCGTGGTGTGCAGTCTGCTTAAAACAGCACGACCGGTTATGTTGTCGTCGAATTTTACCTTTTAAATTCCTGTATTAATTTACACTCGTTTACGTACCAGCCCGACGAGAAAGAAGAAGAGATGGCAAGGAGCGACTGAGCGACTTGAAAGGATCACGGGGAGAGAGAAAACACGTTTCTTGCGTGAGATTCCATCACGCCCTTTGATCACGTGCCGCTCATTTTCCTATCGAGACACACCTTTTCTGCTACAACGTAGACTAGCTCGACAATGGAACCTGGGTCCGTTAAATTCACCCTGTGTTTATTTCCACCGGTGTGTAGTGTACGGAGACTCGAAGCTCGGTGTCTGTGCAGGAACGTCGAAGGACCATTAGGTGTACATATTTCCAGATATTTTGTTCCTCTTGATGGAACCTCGACGTTTGAATCTTTGCCTATTTTCCTGACGCTTATAATCCATTTTACGTTCTCCCGGTAGCTGTTTACAATGATTGATTTCACTGCAGGATTAAATCATCTCTTTAGCCGATGGGGAACCGAGCGATTTAATACCGCCCACATTCCGTATACTGTTGAAAAAACGACATTGCTCAAGGCTCTTCGATACCTGTATATAATAGACCGTAACGCAACAGCCGGGTGGAACGGATATTGCGGTGAGTTAATCTCGTTAAATTTATCTCGAAGCGGTGGATATGGGGGCACCCCTATAATATCGTTCAGTGGCGATAAGAGTCTATAAAGCGGACAGGTTGGACTCGCTTCGTGTTAGACTTACGGCAAGCACACGTCCGGGAAGAGCATCGACGGAAGTTTATTGACAATCGTTAACTGCCGAATATCACGGTAAGGGAGTAAAGTCCGGCCATGCTGTCCGTCCCGTCGCTGCTGTTACTGCTAATTCTCTCGGTAAGAACACCCGCCACACTTTCTTCGTCAAAAGCACCGACGATCATTCGTTTCCAACACTCTGTTTCCAGGGCGCGAAAGTCAGCTCCAAACCCATCGAACGCGCCTCGGAAGCGGGTGCAGGGAATGAAATAGACACGGGGTTGCAGGGGGATTATAAGAGGGAAGCCGAGGTTGGGGAAGTTCCCGGAGCCTCGGCGAGGACGTCGAATGACCAGTTGACCTCTGGTGCGAAGAGGGTTTCGCCTCCGACGTCATCGACCTTGTTGGAAAATGTCACGGTGGACGACGGCGCGAAACGACCGCAAGGACTCGCCTGGATCCTGGCACCCTTTGCGCAGAAGGTTCAATTCTCACCCCAGACCTTCTTCCAGGACAGGATCGGAGAGCTCAAGGAGAGCTTGAGCCACCTCGGCTCGATCGTTTCCAACGATCAGGGCAACGGCAGCAAACAGTTCGCTAATGGGGCCCTCGCCAATCTGATTGGATTAAACGACTCCGGATTTTACGCCAACAGGTTTGATCCTGCCGGGTTCTTCGGCGGCAACGGATGGTTCGCCAACAAGGGAGGCATCCTCGGTGGTCCTGGAGCCTTTGTTTCGACTGGCAGTATTCTCACGGACTATCCGACTGCTTATAGAAAATAACACCGAGCTGCGCAGCGAGAATCATACTTCAACTTGACCTGACAAAGTGAAAACTTTTTTTCTAAGAGTTTTCTCGGCATGTTTTATGGACGAGAAAAGCCCGTTGTCAGAAGAATGTATGTACGGTGTATATGGTTGGGATCTTTGGATGTTCGAATTTGAGAGCGTCACCCCCCAAAGATAAAGCTTGATTTTTTCCCTTTTTTGTTTTTGTGAAGTATATTCGTTGATTGAATATTCGTTTTTTAGCAGTTTATGGATTCAGCTTTCGATTCTACCTTCTACAAGAGATCGTAGAAGCTGGGGCTAAATTAAGGATGCAACGATGTAGATGCATACATTCTTCTGTATAATGGAAACACGGTTATTGGATTATACACTGCAAGGAAAAAGTCGTCAGTGAAAATCGCAAAAGAATATCATTTCAAGCGGTCGTTGATACATGATTAAAAAAAAGAAAAAAAGAAAACAATCAACTAATGGTATTACATTGCCTGAAACAATATACTCTTGCGTTGAAAACTTGATGATTCCAACTGAATTTTTAAACTCCCTGGTGAAATCTAATGGAATGTTACATACCTTGAAAGTTAACAATTAAATATAACGAAAATCACTCACTTTTACATTTTCTACTACGAATATCTAAAAGAATTCTGATCAAGTTCAACGTTTTTCTTCCCACCATAAAATTCGTGACATCTAAATGTACGTGAAAAACATTCATTCGATTCCTACGACAGGATTTTTTGTTGCGGCCACCATTTCCCGCCTTGTAAACACTCTCATTCGAACAATATATCGATTTTTGTAAAAATTTGATGAATTTCTCACAGAACGAAAATTAATTTATACATCTATTACAACCACCGCAGTTAAGAGAAAGAAAGAGAGAACGTGCGGTATCATTGGCGAGTGAAAATAAATCCGGTAACTCTCCCAAGTCTCGATGGCGAGTAAATTGAATATACTCGTACATTACGATGAACGCTGACAATCAGCAGAGGTAAACTCTGTTCTCGTTACTCTAATTACGGCATTGAGATCACCGGGGATTCGCGGAGAAAGCGGAGATTTATTCAATCCGCAAACTAGAATAATATGTTGCGGGAATTGAATTCGCAGAGGGGTTCGGCCATTAGCGGAGAAAAGTTTAGCGAGTGATAAAACTTTCAGAGTTTGCGGGTAGTTCGAAAACTAGTGGGACGCTGGGAGCTAAGACTCTGGAGAGTTTAAAGTTGGCTGTTAACTGTAGGTATTGTACACGTGTACAGGTATATACGGAGGAAAAGTTCGTTTCAGATTCGAAGGCGAACACCGTGGCTTAATCGCGAGCTCGTTTGCGTGAGCTTCGCAATTTTAAGAAAACTCCCCCTAGCTCCGCATGTTTACTTGGACAACTTTCGCCCTCTTTCTGATTCGTTGGGGGTAAAAGTTGTTAAATAATCGTTTGGGGCGTGTAACCTGCAGTATCTGCGTCGCTTGTGTACTTTCCATTTTATTTGCCCCCTTACCCCCCTCCCCGATCAGCAAGGTTTTTCAATTTTCTGTGGAAAAATTATTGGAAGTTCCTGCTCATTATGATTGCAGCCACTTGAATTAAGGGGAAAAATGTATACGTAGCTTTTGATATTTGAAGAGAGATCTCCTTCCTTCGGTTTATTATCAGCCCTCAGGATTGAATTGTTTGCTCAGTTCCTCGGCGGAGATTGACGATTGGTCACGAGCCAATTATCTAATAGCCGCGATGCTCTCGCGATGACGTGGCAGGATTGTTGAACGGAAGATTGTTGATTGTTAAATGAAGATTATCATCAGCGTACAACCGCGATAGAAATTTTCACACCTGTGTTGTACCGTGCAATTTATGTAAATAAATCGTTCCTCGTGAAGCTTACCGATTAATTATACTCGCGTAGGTTCGTACCTACCTACATACAACGTAACAACCTCGATGAATTAAATTATGCAATTTGCTTCGAACGACGTCTGTGACCCACTTCCTATACACAATTAATTATCCTTCAGATTCGCTTCTAAATTCGGGGGATAAAAATACCCTAGGGTAAAATAATACCTTTCCGTCGAATTGATCTTAGCTGCGAAACCGGTAGAAAGACGGTAGGAATAAAAATTCCCCAAAGGATATTGGAAACGCATGAAATTTCTGTACACGAGACCCGAACACTCCGACGCCACTCGTCTCGATCCTCCGTCTGCGGGGAAAGGAAATGACGAGAAACGAGGTAAAGGAACGGGGCACGATCCTCGAGTCAAGTTGGCACCTGACCCCTTTTGACCTAATTGGCGACCCATTTCTGTGAATCAAGACACCGCCCTCGGTGCCGAGCGAATCCTTTCTCTACACGCCGAGTCAGCAACCGAGTCGAGGGCTCTGTCAATATCTCAAGAATGTTGATCACTGTGCCCGAAGTATCGGAAAACATTTGTACGATAAAAATCCACACCCCGCGATCGGTGATGAATATCGGAACAAAGTCATCGAATAATATTGTTTCAGGTAAGATTTGTTTTTTTTGTTTCCGACGAAACGAGTTATTCAATACTTATTTTCAACTGTGAAATAGATCAACCTGACGATTTCTCTCCCGACGTTTAATAGTATTATTGATAATAATAATAATAATAATAATAATAATAATAATAATAATAATAATGACAATAATAATGATCAAGCACGTAAACTGCAAAGTTCCGATGTCTCTCTTGAAAATTCACCCTTCCAAGGGTGGAAATATTACTCCACCCTCGTATTTCCCCCGGTTTCGCGATTGAATAAGTAAAGTGGCGTTCTTCGCCGTGTAAATTATACATATATCATCCCCGCGAAGTTCGCTCGTCGAGGTAGGTATAAAATTTTTCTGGCTGACTGAGGCCGCGTTTATTTGCGTTCATCCCACGTATATGACCCTAGATTTTTTCCGCCAAACTTCCGACCGGCAATATCGCTAATCGCGTAACGTTGGCCAGCGCGAAACTTTCGAAGGGAATTTCACCCCTGTTCGGATGTCAATCCGAAATCAGCGCTTCCTGTAGGATTCGGTGCGTCCAAGCTAGAAATCACCCATTGCCGCGTGTGCGGAACCGATGAAAGGTGGACGAGCGAGCCGATAGGAAAAAAAAGAGTAGTGCAGAGAGAGAGAGACAGAATGAAAAACACGCGCTAACGTAAAAAAAAAAAAAAGGGGAAAGTCGTCGGTGGGGAATTTAATTACGCGGGAGTCAGACGAGCGGGCGTTTTATCCTGCAGGTTGGCAGGGGCGGGTTGTCACATTTACGTTTACCAGTTTCTTGGTAAAAGGTAAAACTAATCATCCCGCAGGTAATTCTCATCTCGTCCCTTACCAACTTATTCGCCAACCTTCGCGTAATTGCATCTCCATATTTACGACCGGTAGCCCGGAGACTTATTGAGCTAAGAGCTCGCGAGAATTTCCCCGGCCATTCGATTTCTCGTATACCAAGACTCGTCTACTCCTGCGAGGACATCGTATAACAAATAACAGTTTCAAATTCTCGGTTAAAAGAGAGAGGGAGGGAGAGAGTAGAGTAGAGTTCATCGGGGCAAAACACCAGCAATCACGATCATGGCAAGTTTTAGAGATTCAAACAGCGAGCATCAATTCACATGTTCAACTTCATTATTCGTGGAGTTTTTTTTCCACTCTTGTATCGTAAAACCATCTAAAACTTCGACAAACGCGATTTTATCAATTAATATCCCGTACCGTCAGCAGTATTAGATGAACTCTGCCTCGAGGATGGGATGAGCTGTGCAACTTGAGCGATGAAACAGTGTATCATCGAGAGTATTTATGATACCGGCAACGAGGCGTGGAAGGTTGCGCGTGTGTGGGTCGAAGGTGGTAGTGATTAATGAACTACCGAATACCCGACAACAATAATTGCTGTAAGTACTGGGCTAGATGTTAATCACACTGTTCGTAGGAACATCGACCGAGCCGCTTTTGCTTTCGAAACAGGCTTCTAAGCGAATATGGAGCAATCAACAAGTTACGCCGGATCATTCAAGACCGCCAGTCCCTCGTCTAGGAACCCAGGCACACGTGTGTCGAACGTAAAAAATACACGTTACAGCGAATAACGATCGCCTGGGTGGCGCTTCCGAGGGAAAAATCTGCCAGCAGGATGCAGCTTCGTATCTTATCGTCAACACCGTGGATCCGTGAACCATGAAACCTCCTACGCAACGATTCGCATCCTGCAGGACCTGCAGACCTTTGTGCTTTCCTGACATTCAACCAGACGGTCCCCGTGTACTTCTATATTTACTTGTCCACCCCCGGGCTATCCGGTCGCAAATCCTAAGCCCTCCGCTTGAGCCATATCGCTTTTAAACCACCCACTCATCGACTATGGTGTATGGTGTGTGTGGGTGACTTCCATGTAAAACCGCCAGATCGTACGTCGCGAAATTAGTGGGGAATGAAATTTGACCTGTACCTTTCGAGTAACTTGCGTTACTTTTCCGAGCATTAGCTGCGACTCGGTTTGAACTTTGGAGCACGGCGTTGTGTTTCCGATAATGTACTGATTCTGCTAACGAAATATGAATCTCTCTACTCCGCGACGAAGCTCATGCTTTTGTGGTGTGTTTTAGCTCTACCGATCCGATGAACTGACGTCGAACCAATGCACTGAGGTCCATTGGAAAGTATTCATTTTTTCACCGGATACGGAGTGTCGATTCTGCATTCGCTACATCGGCGCAGGAACCGTGGTAAAATTTCTACGGCAGGTTTATTACTCCGAACGTAACTTGCGCGAGGAGTATGTACAATAAAAAACAATTTCTAAGTATCGTCAATATGCGGTCCTTATTTATTGTCATCTTTTACCGTAACCGAAAGACAGTGTTCTGGATAGAAATTGAAAAAAAGGTTTTTATCTTTGACCAGAAGATCTAGTTTGTGTAACTATTTTTTCGGATAGCTATAGTTACTCGTACGGTATTTTTTTTTTTCTTGATGTAACTTTAGCGATGGTTCAATGATAGTGCAACAAGAACGTGATGATAACACCAGCTTACTCAAATCTACTAAACTCTACAAACGGATCAACGTTGACAATCACGAAGCATACATTTTTCCCATACTTGCCTTCAATTCGAACAATATTTTGGTTTTATTGCCGCAATACACCCATCTTATCAGAATTTTCCAATAAGTAAGAAAGGAATGAATGTTTTCATCGACTGTGAACTGTAAAAAACGGTGAAATTAAAATAGAAGAAAAGAATGGCTAGTCCATGATCTAGGCCTCTGATTGTGAAACTCGAATCGCCGCCGACTGAGGTGAAGATGAAGGCAATTTCAACCAGTCGGAGAGTCGGCAAGTTGAAATAGTAACCAACCAATTCCTTTTTTTGTACACTATAGCGTAAAATCTTGATTTTCGTTTTTTACCATTTTCTCG
Organism: Neodiprion lecontei; assembly: GCF_021901455.1. Classification (NCBI taxonomy): domain Eukaryota; kingdom Metazoa; phylum Arthropoda; class Insecta; order Hymenoptera; family Diprionidae; genus Neodiprion; species Neodiprion lecontei. The sequence goes on from NC_060262.1 coordinate 35,154,779, forward strand.
AAATATATCGCATATTGAATAGTTGTCAAGTATATGAAACAGGGGTAGAATTTTCTGAACAATCGATCGCCGATATATATTTTGTAGAATTATTCTCCAATTGCGAGAAGAACGCAAATTTTGAAGAAAAAAAAAAAATATTCAGTTTCTGAAACATGTTCAAAACATCTGAAAATCATTGAAAAAGCGTTTCTTTGTTGAAATACAGGTATCTTGAGTAAATATTTTCATTTTTAAGTGAACGGGTTAATTTCTATTATCCATCTCCTTCTTCTTCTTCTTCTTCTTCTTCCGCTTCTTTGTTACGGTAAATGAACTTTCGTCAATGGTATCGTTAAAGCTCCTTTATCGTCCGCGACGGAGCTACAGGATGACGAGGTACCTACAGGTGTGACACGGAACGTCGGATGGAGAGGTACTAACGCGGGTGCGAAGACGGAGAGTCTCGTCCTCGTCGTCGTCGTCGTCGTCGACGTCGACGTCACGTATAAACGGCGTGTGCGCGCGTCAGCGCAACTCGTACGTGTCAGGAGAGGCAGGAGGTCGAAGCAGTCGGCACCGGGCCGAGCGCCGAGACGCCCGCAAAGCAAAGCGTCGCCCTGAGGCGCGTCGACCGGGCGCACCATGCAAGAATTCGCAAGCTCGCTCGCCCTTCGAGCCGCAGAGTTGCGAGTGGCAGCCCTCGAGGGCTGGTAGAAGAAGTGGAGAAGAGAGAGCCGAGTGTTGATCGCGGTGTGTCGCGGGTGCGGATCGTCTCATCCCCGCTGTTCGACCCTCTGCTGTGAACCAAGGCCGCAAAGTAACGCCGTTAAAGAGGACCTTCCGGAACACGCGCGCCCCGCGGGACCTCCGCTCGCCTCTCGCGAGGACGAGGATGTTGACTAAACTCGCGGGCTCGAGATTTTTTACTTCGTTCAACTTCGTTGTCGCCTCGAGCGACGGCTCGAGGGGTTCAACGAAAATCCACTTTAACGACCCCCGAATTTGCTCCTAATTAAGGAATCTGAATCGAAATCCGTGCGACCAAAGCGATATCGTATATATCCGCGTACGTTTCAATTACAAATCGTGCCTTGTATATCAGGTACGTTCTCCATTGCAGTTTGAATGACGATCATTTTTGGCCTTTGTTAAAGCGTTATTTTACTCACGGTCCGGTCGATGATTTTCAAAAATTTCAAACCTCAATTCGAATCGCCGAACGTACGAAACATCGTGGTTGTGGCGCAAAATTTTCTTCAAATTAATACCGACGATACATATCCCGGATTCGTGAAAATTTTGGATTCTTTAAACAGTGTGCTCTTGGCGGAAAATAGTAACTTCAAATATCCTTGAGATCAATGTTATGCAAATTAAGCGACAAGACGTGATTATAGGTACTAATTGTGATTGAGATAGGTGAAGAGTTTCGCTTTGGCACCGGTTTTCATTTATACCTTTGGAGGCAATTTGGGGGTTGGCAAGGTCAAATGTCATCAATCCTATTAAGGGACGCCTTTCCATTGTCGCCGCTGTTTGCATCCCCTGTTGTTAATCCCGTTTGAAAGAGGGAAGCTAAAATTTTCGCGAACGAATTTTATTACATTGTGATGTTCTTTTTCGTACGAGAAGTGGAACATGTCTTTCTTCGCAAATTCCAAAATCCACCGAAGACGAAACTTCTCTACTTTCTGGAATAAAGAGATAAAAATGCCAACCACTTCTGATACTTGATTATAGTAATTGCTTAATTGCCTGCAGCGTGGTGATTATCGAAAAATTTCATTTCTCCTCTTGCATGAAAAAAAAAACGATCGATTACAATCGCTCGAGACGGAAAAAGGTATAGCTGGCTGCATGGCGTGATCTAGATTCGTATATTTACCGGATTAGTCGTCTATTTCGGAAGGCAACATTACACACCTACGCAGTTTCTTGATTGCAATTTACTCGGCGGTAACGAGTGATTAATTAATCAATTAACTAACCCCGTCGATTCCCGCAGCACTCCAGGAAATCACAGCTAATCCACATATTCCTGTGAATATCATTTCCGACAACTTTCCTATGGCGCCGTAACGGGCGTTCCGTATCAAATTTTCACCACAATCTAATTCCGCGTCGCAATCGAATGTCTCGTTTTATTTACCCGAAGTGCCTTGGAGCATTTTACGTATCTATTATACGTACATACGTACCAGTCATAACGTCACTGTCGCAACGGTATGACAATAATTTATTCCGGCGTTATCCGATGTCACGGTTATAGAAAGCAACTATGCAAACAAAACTACGCCCACACAACTGCGGTGTACCTTATGTGTACGTGTGTTATACCTTCGCGATGACGGTGAACAACCAAGTTACTATAACGTTGTTAAAACCAAATCGATCCGCGGTTGCTCCGTGCGTTAATTCGAACCAGACGCGTACGTTATGTACGCGAGCTGAACGTTCCTGCTATTCCGGTTCATTTTTTCGATTCGCGAAGTGAATTGCTCGTTGCGTGGCTTTAGAAAGAAATAAGACTGGCAAAAGGAAGAGAAAGAGGAAAAAAAAAATCAAATCAAATGAAATCAAACGCGGTAAAAGTTATACTAATCCATCACTCGCGGACCTCTTTTCCCGCATGACGCAACGGATTTGTAACCGTTCCACGTGCGAATGTTGCCCACACGCACACAAATATATATATATATATATATTATACATATGTACATTTACATATTTTATCGTCAACCTTTTTTTTGGTTCTTTTTTTATCCCGGTCCACCACTTCCGCGGTATTAAACTTGGCATTGATAATCCCGAGAAACAGTTATACGCGTCGGTTGCTTTCGGCTGTCCAATCTATCCTTAAAACGTGACCCAACCGACCTCGCGTGGCCGTCCGCGAGATTGCGTGATGTATCATTGGCGAAACTTGGAGGAAAGGATTTGAATCGTATTATAAGACAGACGCGCAGTTACAGCGCGGATATATTAGAACGCAGCGCCCGGCTGCTGTTCCTGATTTATGATCCATTAAATGATCGAGCGACACGTAATGTCGCATGATTCTCAAGGCGATTAGAGCCGCATCACCGCGGGATCTTGAACTTTGTCAGCGAGTTACACATGTATAATACCTGCTCTCGGTATCATGGTCAACGATTTCAGTGTCACGATGATATAACGTTATTTAAATATGTATCTACGGTAAGGAATGTCCCATAATATATTGCGTGTATAGCGGTTTTTCGGATGGATCTAAACAGGTTTTTGTCCTCAAAGGCACGGGGTTCGATTTTATCAAATCCGTTGGAAAAAGCTTTGCTTGTAGTAACGCCGTGCAATGTTCGACAAGCAATTTGGAACAAAACCTTGCCTGTTATGGATCGAACAAGCAGACTTTTAAATTCTCGACGATTTTTCGTAGGTATAACACCGAAAACCTCTTTGAGTACGGCTTGTCACGATATAAGTATATTGAACAATACCCAGTTTCGTACGAATGTGCTTGTTTCATCCGTTGACAGACTGAAGGATCTGTTAAGCGTTCTTCGATGCTGAAATGCCAGGATTTAAAGTCGCGCGTAGCGTTATTTACGTACACAAGCCGTTACTTCGGTGGCTTTGACTTTTTGTATCGATAAGTCGATGAAACTTTTCCACTTCCGAACTGGTCGAGTGGTACGAAGGTGAGGACCTCAAGAATTTAATACTATAGGAATTTGCTACACGAAGTTTGTTGACCATGTCTACCGGGTTGTATTTTTCATCTTTTTTCCCAAATGTTGAGCAGCTAATAGAAAAATTTTCAATCTCATCATTCAAACAATTTTTTCCCCAATTTGGATATAGAAGGTGTGTTTAATGCTGGTTGAGTATCTATCAAATTAATGTGTTCCAAAGTCACGAAATTCTATTTAAAAGTACAAAACTTTATAATACCAGAATTATAAACGAAAGCTTACTTTCAAATCGCTTCGAAATCATTCAACATTTAGTAAATCCGTTCGATATCATTACAAGATGGCTCATTTATTTGCAGAAGACTTTTACGTTGCAAGTCACTGACGATTAAACCCTAAATCATTTCTGCAGAAGCAAATGGCAGTGTTGTGACGTAAAAATTGTCCGACTTAGCAATGTTTAACGGGTGTGGAGTATACCCATAAAAAAGTTGTATAGCTTTCCAACCGTCAGAGGATGCGTAGTAAAAATTTTATTCAAAGCTAAAGCAATAACGTGTACAACAGCGTGTATGCATATAAATTGAGGGATAACTACATCTTTACGAGGTCACGACAGAAAACGGTTTAATTTGTACCGAGGTAGCATTGAATTTGTATAACATGGCGTCTATTTCGAATGGTTTGAATACAGACAGAGTTTGATCAAGTGAAATAATTCATTTCAGCTGTACGAAAACTCTGTAACAGTTCATTGTCAGACGAATTTCCATCAAGAATTCCAGACCGAGAAGAAGCGCTCGCGCTCTGTCAAAGAGCCTCTGTGAGATCTGGCAATTATACGTTTCTGTAGACAAAAAACGTGCCGAGTTACGAGTCGCCACACTTGTAATTCTCACCGCAATCTAAAGTCTGACCCGTGCCACCCGTATTCACTAGATTACACTACGCTCCAACGGTTGCGTCTTACCACTACGGTAAACTACTACGTCCAAAATCATTTCGTGTAATAAAATGTACCCAAGTTCGTACGCGATGCTGCAAAAAATCCATGTGCTTATGGATGGATCGTATGAACCGTTTGAATGAGCGAGGTTGAAGTTAGCAACGTTATCGTAACGAAACATTGGCGGAAAAATCAATATTTTCTTATTTTTTCAAATATGCTAGATGTGTTTTCAAAAGTAATTTGAATAACACAAATTATAAGATATCAACGATTTGAGAAACAGCTTTACTGTCGGAACGTTTGAAACGATTGAAGTCGGGTATTTTTCATCCAAATTCAATACTTCTCAGCTCGATTTCTTCACTAACTAGATATCCCTACAAACTGTCTGAAAAACATTCAATAAACCTTAGATTATGATAAAATTATAACGAGGAAATCTAATCGTTGACGAACATTTGTCGTATCGTATTTACGCACATCTATGTATTCTCATCCTCGCTGCAGATAATTGTTCGTGAAATTTTCGCAGGCAATCTGTGGAGATCTCTGTATCGCAAAAAAATAGGCCTAAAAACATCAGAACCGTATCAAAGACATGAGAGGTCAATCACTTTGACCGTTCTAATTACAAAGCATTTTTTCGAACTGTTGATTAATTCTCTTAGCTGATGTCGTTCGATTTTCTTCAGATTCATTTTTATTACGTGAAAAACACGTTTTTATCTTAACGTTCACCATCAACGTGGCAAATAATATTGCTGGAAATTTTTAAAACGCTTCGTACTATCCTCCTGACTTTTGATTCAGACGTCCGATCTATCATAGTTACTCAAGTTTTCTAGTAATATTTCTGTCGCCGTCCACCAACCCTATTCATCAACGTTACTTCGTTATGCCTATATCTTTGATCGTTGTAACTATTTCAACTGGGTATCCCCGCTGAAACTGAAAGCTTTCGTACGTTTCAACGAAAAACGTTTCGCCATACGGTGACGATCACCTTACAGATGTATAGAATGTGTGGACTATTACGTCAGCGACAGGCCTCTCGCCTCTAGGCGTTTGACCGAGTGACGTATTTCATTGATAATTCCACGCTGCTCAATTCCCCTTTTACGTCAATAATATCTATGTATAATAATACATATATGAATACATATATGCGTGTGCACGGAATCTGTGCGCAGGTCAAACGACAAACAGACCTTAAGCCTTCCGAAGACGTGGGCAAGATGTCGTAACAGTTTGATTTTGGTCGGGAGTAAAACGATGACCATATTTAGAGAGGATCGAGAGTTGAGAATTTTGACAATCGCGTCAATCTGTCAACGAAGGATTTTTCTCCTTCTCTCTCTTTGCTTTGATTCATTTTCGAAAAACAAACCGTTCGTCAAACTCGAACAATAGCGATGGACACTGAGTTGAAAATAATCGATGCATCGATTAATCGAATTCAAAAAAATATCGAACACTGCTCGATTGAATCGGTAAAAATTAATCGAGGAATCGGTTGCTTCGTTCTTTTTTGTTTTGAAACGGTATGTATGAAACTAAAATTTCGTAAATTTCGGTATGTAGTCTTAATAGAGGAAAAGTTTTTTTGATAACTTACAGTTTCGTTCAAAATAGTTCTCAATTTCTGGTGAATATATTCGTTTACCTTTCACTTATTACATCAACTACGTACTTAGTGAGTAAACAATGATGACAATTGACACGCTAATCACATAAATTGATATTTTATTGCATCGTTCATGGGCGTAAAAAACAAAAACCGATTACCAGGAAGAATAACCGAGTTTAAGAAATAATCGATTATACTCGATTAATCGGGAAACAATAAACGATTATTTTTGGCCATTCTTATCTTACACAGTCGCAACTGCGGATTATAATTTTGACCAATTAACGTTATATTCACGATGCAGAACGTAATATGCACGATATAACGGAACGATATATAGCAATGCAGAAATGTATTGATGAAAAAACGTCGTTTCGCAGGTACCGTATTCCTTATGCCTATATGTATACATAGGGCCGCGAAGCGTAATTAAATCGACGCAATTTTACGGCTTCGAAATTATCGAGAGGTCTACGAACCCTCTCGTTTAACGTTTCCGCGGAACGAGCTGTTCACCTTTCGCCGCGAAGTGATTACCTTTGCGTCGGCAAGGAATCGCGCGATACGTGCCCATATTGAATTCGCCAATTTTATTCTCCCCCTTGTTTTCCCTCTCCACTTTATATCTCCGACCCTCGATCAGTTGACTTAACCCCGCGATCTTTGAAGCGAGGCCACGGACGACCTTTTCCGGGCCTCGCTTAATTATCGTCGTCTACAACCTGCCACCGAGTGAAATTTCATTCCTATTATATTTACTAGAGAATTTCAGTAAAACGGGTATCGTCGTAATAACTGTTCAAATAACGTTCCAATTGCATGGAAGTGTGTGTGGAGTCAGCTTAGGCATACTAAAATTGATGGTTATTGGTAAATTAGATCTATGTGTTTAGTTGATCAAACGTCTTCGATCTAACAAGGTCTCAATGTCAGTTTATTGCCGCGCTAACGCCAAATCGTCGCAATAGTTAGAAAAGGATGATGCGGTAAGAGTGACGATAATTAATCAAACGAAAAGAAAAAGTGAAAAATACCAGATTTTCTGGTTACAGCCACAGAACTCATTTTCATTTTTAACGTCATGGTAAGAAACTAAAATAGTCGAAGACGGTATACCAGAAAGGTTCGGAAAGGTCCTTTTATTAGATTTCGCACTTCTTCGCTAAAAAATATCTCACTTTTCAATTTTTTTTACTACTGCCTCAACGACGTTGAAATTTCTAAAAAGGCTTCTTTCGGGAATATCAAAATTGAGATATCCTTAAATCCTTCTGTGGCTATAACGTATGTTTTGTACGACGAAATAAAACTTTTTGTAAAACCTGAGACGCGTGGGAATTTTTTTAGTACGAAAAAATCTGCGTTGAAATTTTGAATATTTGAAAGTTAAAATAATTTTATTTTTTTTTTTTTTGTTTACGAACCGCCCTACCGTACATACGGTGTAATCCAGACTAGAAATTTCTCTCGGCACGTCGATAACGATCACCTGGACTGTCTGCACGCCACGTGTTCTAGCTATATTATAAATAGTTATCGATTCGACGGTCGCTCAGCTCCTTTGTACATACAAGCAGCCGCGATGTCATGCATGCATGTAACCTGTCTGACATAATCGTGAGAAAACGTATAAAAGTGTTAAACCGATTGGCGAACTGCACGGCACGTATCTTCCGACCTTCGCGTTTAAATAAATTAAATGTACCTGCTTCTGCAGTGATTTCAATCAGACGCAGAGCTGAGAACGTTATTCGAGTAACGATTGTGCAACATCGGCGCAATAAAGTGAAATGAAAACGAACGCGGATCTCTGTTTGCAGAAGGAAGAGGAAAACGGTTTGTCTTTTTCTTCCTTTCTTTTATTATACGGAATAACTCTTGAATGGATCTAGCGAGCTTGCGAAAATAGAAATACGAGGAGCGTATTTTTCCGGGCGTCAACTACACGCTTTGCGAATCTCGCGTCCCGTCCCCCTCCCCCTCCCCCTCCTCCTCTTCCTCGTATATATATATATATAAATCTCGACTCGAAGCTATCGCCTCGTATCTCTCAAGGACCCGACTTGAGCGCGTAAAATTTCAGCCTTTCGTCCCGACGGGACCGATCAGATAACTTTGATAAATGGGAAAGTACAGGTTCGGTCAGGTTTCAGATATATAAGACCTATTTCGCAAAGAAAGGAGAAAAAACTTATGATTAACTGCAGGGGGAATCAGCGATGCGGACCGAGTATTCTGCGCCGGCCTTTCACAAACTTCTTTCGGCCCATCGATCGCCGCGAAGATCGATGTAAAAAAAGTTAAAAAATTACCGACAGTTTGTCAACAGAATTATGACTTCGTTAAAGAAAGATTCATTTCTAATTAGATTGTTTTCAGTTTTTGAAAATACTTTCCTTCAGTTTCGAACAGTCTTTCCTCAGTAGGTGATAATTGTTTCTGAATCCGTTTCTTGGTGTGGAAATTATTTTTACAAATGAAAATTAATTCGGTCGCATTTTTAAAAATTTTTTTCGCTTCAAAGAAAGGATAGTTACGTCACAACGAAAAATATACAAATATCATACGTATATCCGTAGAATAATTTCAAGCTCATCAACACTGTAATTTATAAAGGTTCGTTAGAAATTGACACCTTGTGGTACCAATGGCAAACGTATATAGTCGAACTATTTAATCTTCGTATGAAATTTTGGAATAAAAGATCAGGAGAATGATAATAAAAAAAAAAACAAAAAGAAATTACTACTCCATCAGAAACAATCTCGTCTAATTTTCCTGTACAACGAAGAGACCAAAATCTCTTAATTTAAATGTAACAGGTAACCGTCGGTAATCAATTACCGTCCAATATGCGAGTATAAAGAAAAGAGGAAAGGGTTGTTTCCAATGCAATAAGCGAGACCGGGAAATTGAATAATGACTTTAAAGGACATTGACGGAGAATGGAGCAAAAGTTTGAGAGTCGGAGTCGCGCTGCCGGGCCCGACGAAAAGGGGGACACGTTAAAGCTCCCGAGGGAATTCGCGGGGCCCGTTCCCCGTAAATCTGGCATAGAATTTAGCCGCGGTTTACTCTCGCGCTATGCCTCGAATATATATCCCACCACTTCCACCTCCACCACCATCGGCATCCCCCGCAACACAGCGCCGCGCACTTCGCTCTATCGATTCAGCAAGGAATAACAGAGCGAGCGCAACGCGGCCTCCGAACTCCTCGCATTGTGTCAGCTAATGCACCCCCCTAAGATCATCCCCCAGAGGTCCGAATCGAGGGATCGTTCACTTTGAAATAAAATTATATCTCCGTATGAAAACGATCGGTCTTGTAGGAAACGCTCGTTTTCTCAACATCAAATTTCATCTGTAATACTTGAAAATTTTCGAGTCCGTCGTCAACTTGTACGGATAATGTGGTTCAAGACTTTGAGAAGTAGCCTTGAATTTTTTTCCCGATTTTTCCAAAACCTAGAACACTTTGTTAAATATGTAAAAAAAAATTGTGCAAATAGAGGGTTGATAATTAATAATAATAGGTTTGATCAAGTATAAATGGTAATACGAGGAATTCGAGATGCTTTTCAACATTCAACATCAATGAGTTGAGATACGTTTGGTAATCGGTGGAAGTCGAGCCATCTTTTAACAATGGTAACACATGCCTGCAAAACGTAACTTTTAATTTCTCCCTCAAGTAACAATGCTTCTTTTTATAGGTATTTAGGTATGTCGGATAAAAATATAGCACTAGTTTTTTTATAGCACGTCGAACAAGCGATCTCAACTAATTTCCAATGAAACATATCCCCGATTTGCAGATTGGATAAGACCCCGGAAACCTCAGTGAGTGATTGAAGTCAGGGTAAATAATCGGAAGTAAATGGAAATTGGCTCGGTAAAACGGATAACAAGTAGAGCAAATGATAATGCGGAGTGAAAATGACTTTATCGCAAGACTCATATCGATTTCCATGATTTCCGAAGCTTGCCACGCGCGATTTCTCAATGCGTTACGTCACGTGATTTCAGCTGATTTAATATCCGCAACGGCGTAAGCCACAAAAATCGATTCCCCGTGATTTGAAAGAAAATTTTGCAGATCCGACTCGATTTAGAATTATATTTTTAGCCGTTGCAATGGATTTAGGACTTCCTTAAAGTAACAGCCGCTCGCTCGGCATGAGAAATTACTAACGAAACCCGCACCCTCAGGATATTTTTCCTTTCTCCCTTACTCCGGCGATGGAAAATATTTCACGGCACTCGTTTCGCTCTCCGTCATGCACACGTGTAAGTGCTTTGATCAGGAGCTTTATGGCCAGCTTTTATTCTACGTTCCCGGTAATCCAGAGCACCCCGCACTCTTGTTTGGACGCCGCGTCGAGTCGACTCGGTTCTTTTGAATCCAGCGTACGTCAGTCGTCGCTTGATCAAAGAATCTTCCCCGCTTTTTTCACCCTGTAGAAGCAAAGCTCGAGAGATTTGTTTTTTTTCCCCGTATTTGAATATTCATTGTCGGAGATTGGCGGGCAGAGACAGGGCCAACTTTCCCTTCTGATATTCATAATCACTCTCCAACGGTATTTTTTCACGCTGAATTACAGTCACCCAAGTGCCGATACTCCATAACGGGGATAATCTTTGGCCTAAATTTTTTTACGGCTGTTCCTCCTCCTCCTCCGCCTCCTCCTTCTTCTTCTTCTTCTTTTTCTTCGTCTTCTTCTTCTTCTTCTTCTTCTTCTTCTTCTTCTTCTTCTTCTTCTTCTTCTTCTTCTTCTTCTTCTTCTTCACTCGATAAATTGAATCTCGCAATCTCTTTTGTATTTGTCAAACCTCGGTGGAGGCCTAGCGCGACCTCTCGTTCCTAAAAATATCCCAACAATGGGTATTCATCTCTGAATTCAGGGAGCGAAGAAGCCGCTCGCGTACAACACGAGGACTCGTCTAGAAACGGCTAAGATACACAGTCACGAAATCGTGACGTTGCTCCGTCGGTGCGGCCAGTTTTTCTCATTCTTGAGGGGAGTAAGAAACTTGCGTGCGGGAATGAAATTCGCAACAACAAAAATCAGAGTAAGAAAAAGGAGAAGAAGAAAAATAAGAATAAAAAAAGATAAATGAAAAAGTTCAAGTCCGCGAAGAAATTTCCACCGACAAGATAAATCTCCGATATTGAAACTGCAGGCTCGGATAGATCTTTGTTGTTGTTGTTGTTTTTGTTTCTTTTTTTTTTTTATACCCTATGTACGGAAGGGGTTTCCTCGAGGTTCTTCGGGATGCCGGCGGGTTAACGATTATGCGATTGGATCCTCAAGCGCGGTTTATTCCTTTTGACAGATAGTCGATAAAGCACCTAGCCATGAACACGTCACGATGTCGATGCCAACGGCGTTTTTCGATATTTCATTATGCTCCACTACACACACGGACAGGACAAACCGCCTGGTTGGTTTTCATTCGGTAAAGGGACAAAGAAAAAAACGACCGCACTCCGCCGTGTAGCCAGTTTTAACGTCTAGTCTTTGTCTTCTACCGGTTGTTGAACTCAATTTCAGTTTGAGGGAGTTTAAAAGTAGGGTAGTCGATCGCACGAAACCTGCTGTGATGGGTCTGATCAGAACTCGTGTAAAAAAGATTGATTCCAGCTTTTTCTGCGGGAAGATTAATCGAACGTTGCGTTTTTCGGATGATAAAACTGGTAGCTCGTATCGATAAGTGCACAGTGCGGATAAATCTTGCGCCGATTTAGCGTGATCAGATTCGGGTAAGAGATATGATTTTGGTGATCGCTGAAAAGAGAATAGAGTTCTAGAAAAGACGGAACGTTTTAAAATAGATTTATATATAATGAACAGTGGCGAACACAAATTTCAGTACATTAATCGAACGTCAACGAGCTATAAAAATTCTAAACTTTACAACGCGCTTAAAGTGCTCAAGATATTATCCCTAAATGTAAAACTGAATAAATAATGAAAATGGTTTAGAAAAAAAAAAAAAAAAACGACCTTCTACAAAAGCGATAAACATGTAATAAAGAAGAGAGTGGTTTTAATTGACGTTGAATAAAAATTATACCTTTTTAAAAATATAACATTATTATACGAGCTTAAAGACAGTCTGTAATATGAAATATAAAAAATGATAGATACAGTACAAAAATTGAGCTTTCGACGTTGGTCGTCGTAAAGAGACTCTGACCGATTCGATGATAAAATCCGAGGGTGGTATAAAAAGCGAAGAAGAATCCGGAACCGGATGCGGAGATAAAAAGGAAGGAGCCACCTGCTTACACGCGTGCCAACAACGAACAGCGCCAAGTTTAACACCATTCCTCAACTCGGCCGACTGACAGTTGATACGCATCACTGATACAGAAAAGCTCTCTCCCTTCCCTATTTCCTGGCCCTTTCCTCCATCTCCATATCCATCATCCGACCGAGTCTCTCTCCTCGCGAGTGGAAGAAACCCGATATCGTCAGACGCGGAACGAGTCCCAAGGGTCCGACGACCCAGATAGATGCACCAGAGATGAAACTCGGAGACAATATGACGGCTGTTGAAGGTAATTTATGCCCAATTAACTGATTATTCTGACTAATTTTAATAAGACTGATGGCCAGGACTCCCGAAATCTTACCAACTTTATTGCGTTAAGTACATTTATCATGTCGTCATATTCGCAAGCTGTGAGGGAAGGTCTTTTTGAAGGAACAAGGATAGAAAATAATGGTTTTACAAACAAAAGCTCAGCTCACGGTGCATCGTTTCGGACAGCATAAGATTGTTTAAAAATCTAATATATTCGTTCAATTTTACTCATTTTATTCAGAAGACCGTTCTTTACAAATTTGCTGAAATAAGTTTTCTTTTTTTTTCAGTAGTTAATTCAACATTGCAATTTATTGATCGTAATCAATACCGTGCAATACTGAATAAAGTGACCGATGTCAAAGTGAAATCGAACGAATCTATCAAATCTCCGACCACTTTGAAGCTATTTTAAACGAAGCTTCGATACCTAAGCTTTTGTTTACAATTCCGGTAAGTTATATTTTCGTTCTCTTGTTTGAACAGATCTCCGCCGCTTACGAATACATGCAATCATTCGATATAAACACTCGATGCGCGGTCATCTCATTATAAAACCCACAAGGCGTATCGATATTTTCCATCGCGCAATTCTTTAACTCGATAATCATTACCGCGGGCTTTAATGTTGTTGTTGCACGGCTCGCGTACAACCGGCAGTGAATATATTTATCCTTTCTATTTTTCGGCCTGTCCATTCACGATATTAACACATGTTTCGGCTATCTGCAAACTCATCAACGTCCCTCCCAATAAGGTGTAACACTCCGAATTGGTATTACGGCTGCAATTTTATCGATCTATCAATTCTCCTCCCTCCAATTTAACTTGCCGAAAGTCATTGCGGTGCAATTTCCCCACCGATTACACCTGTTCGCTTTTATTTTACGCAACGCAAGAGCCCGATCTAGCCATACTTGTAACGAATTGTTATATCCAACCATGTTCAATTTCGCGAACATGGTGCGAACCGGGCTGAAGCTGTGTAACAACTTATTACAGACAGCTTCGTTACAACGCCTGCGACGAACGGATAATTATAAAGTTCACCGCAAAGAGAAAGAAATGTAACGATAAAAGAACGAAAGCGTAGGGAAAAAACTAACGTAGCGGATAATTGCCGCCTGTGTAATAAGAAATAAAAACTTTACAAATATACGCAGGTGTTACGCCCATGCGTGTGTAATGCGAATTTCTTTCTCATGGGAATTCGCGGTTTTTATCATCGCCTCAATTAGGTGTCTGTCTTGAGCTTCTTACCTACAGGATGTTACATCTGTGCAGGGTATGTCTTTGAAAGAATTGTTTTTCACTCCGCATACCTTACCATAATATGTCTACCGCATATTTACATACTCGTACCTGTATAGAACGCAGACATCGGTGAGAAAAATAGAATTGCATCGGCCGACTCTCTAGCGACCGGTTATTCATTGAATATAAAAGTACCCGCAATTCGACGGAGTGATAATATATTTTCTCTTTGTTTTTATTTTTTTTTTTGTTTTAACTCATTTCCCATGTCAATTATTCGTCATACCGATCGAATTTAGATGAAATTTATACGGATTCAAAAGTTGTTTTAAGCCGAGTTTAAACGTTCCGTATCAACATGTGAATATGTGAAATATGTGGCTCGTTTCGATCGTTATTGTGTAATATAATAGTACGATTTTTATTTTGTTTTATTTTTTTTACAACGCGATAATTGCTTTTATCGATCAATCAATTAATAGCCACTGTCTATTATTAATTTTTTATTCGACCGACCGATTAATCGACTAATCGCGAACACGGTCTCGGTACGATAAAAAGGAACGGAGAAGTTTTTCCAATTGTACACGCGGCGCAAGCGAAGGTCTGTAACAATATATTATACAGCTTTACATTATCCGACATCTACACCGTCTTTATTAATTGTTATTGCTTGAACTCGGTCATTGTTACCTATAGTCCGTTCCAATTCACTTACAACGCAAGTGTATAGCACATTCAGGGGGCTGACTCCGGTATTGTGACACTAATTGTAGGACCGATATCGCAAGGTTTCCTATGCTGAAAGCACCCGGGGTCTAAGACTATATATTATAGAATCGTCACGTTCGCCGTTGAGGCGCCGTCCCGTACAAATCCTTATATCGAAACAGCAATCAGATGGACGGAGAATCGAACAGCGATTAATATCGTCGTCGATAAATATTTGGTGACGTTTGAAACCAGAAATCACTTTCCGATTATAAGGCTTCAACCGATACGCGACGTACCTAACATCGTAATACATACCTTGTAGCTTTGAATCGTTATTCTACAAAGACGGAGTCAAATCTAAGACGGTGTCATTTTGCCTGAGAGTCGAAATAAGAAAAAACAAAAAAGAAAGAAATTTAATAACGCGATGACGACGGCAGTTAATGGTAATGAGCTTCGCTTATTGGCAGACTTACATAGAGCCGACGTATTGCTTATACGTTTGCTTGTGTGTTTCAAAGGTCGAGTGATAGATCGATCTCAAGCAGATCTCTGTAAGACCTTTGAATTATTATACTCGGGAGATAGATTTTCTGCCAGCTCATCTATAATCTTTTAGCCTTTACAAAACCCCTCGGCGATCGCATAATAAAGAGATTACATTATTACGAATTCAGGCATCGGAGTCTCGCAGAGCTCTCGCACATTATTTATCGTGTGGCGAAGTTTGCTGCTCAAAATTTACAACCTATAATCAAATAATTCAAATGTCAACGACGCCCAGCTGTCGCAACTGTTTCGTTAACGCCTGCGCCTAATTATTTAGGTGCGAAAACCGACGGATGCCTTGCAATCAGTCGTCAGAGAAATCTCACACTCGATGCACAATAATTAATACGTCCTGCTTCAATATCAGCGTATCTGACGTACGACGCCGGATTATTTAATTAGCATCACAATTCTGGCTGATCGTGACTGATGGTTAGAAATTTCTCGAAAGATCTTGTCGAGCCGTTCTTATTTGTCGAATGGCCAGCATCCTTCTTGCGGTGCTTTAACCGGCAAGCCTACATACGTAATTTGCAGTTGTGAATTTTTGACTTAGAGAATGGAAAAAGAGAAGAAAAAAAAGATTCTCCTACCGAAAGATATCACAAGTGAATAACGTACCGCGACTCGCGTTTATCCAAATTCATAAAAGGTGACGAAGACTCGATGGAATTGAGGATGTGCCGAGGTGTAATTAAATAAACCTTTGTGAGCAATTTCGGTGGGCAAGAATAAATTTTTAAAACAATCTCCCCGGAGCAACGGTGTGATATGTTTTTCTTTTTGTTTTCTTTTTTTCTAATTCCTCTTTCGTTTCCTTCATTTTTCGTTCTACTCTTTGCCAAGGCAGAAGGTCGTGCCGTGCTGCGTTTTTGCGCTGCCTGATATTCCCGTTTCCAGGTTTAATTCTCGCTTCTTTATTCCGATTCGGGATGTGGACGATAACCGTGTTCCATACGCGTAAAAAGCAACACGGCTCGACCATGTATGTGCAGCAGAAAGGTTGGCATATATATAACTATACTATACCGCCGCAGGGAAGAAGAGGAGGAAAAATATGTTGACTCGTTCAACTTCATATATTAATAAACGTTAATTATTACACACAGGTGTAGCGCTTATTATGAAAGATCCAGGGTTCCGATCGAAGTAGTAAACGTGTAGTTTCGAAGGTCCGAGATATAATCTGCTTTTTAAAAAATATACACATTATATACATGTCGAGAAAATGAGAGTGAGAAGAATAATCAATAAAATTACAATTCAGTTATTAATTTTAAAAAGTACGACGAACAGCGCGAATGTTTCCAAGTTACGACCGTGACGACAGACTTTTTAAGAACCGTCTCAAAGATGGCGATTGAATGAAGAAAAAAAGAAAAAAAAAAAAAGATGAAAATAAACCAAAAAAAAAAAGAAAAAAAAAGAAAAAAAAGTAACGACATAAATTATAACGATTGCCGGACTGCGAAGAACACTCGTTACGCAACGTTATAACCCGATACAAGACGGCGTGTGTGTGCAGATGATGTTCTCTTGACAATAACAGCTCTATACGTGAAATAATTTTATGGTTGGCTCCAACGATCGCAGCTCAATACCTACGCGTTAAATTCTTAAACACGAATATCGCGTGTGTACGTGTTGTGTAAAGACGAGCGAGAATCGGCTATATAAATTTATTTCGATCAAGTGATTGACAAATTTATTCCTTTCCACTTTATCAAGCTATACCTACATTTTATGTAGGACGGATCTAATGTTTTATAAAAACAAACGTGAATTCGATCAGATAATTTTTGCGGCGGATAATTTATATAAATTTTTACTCTAAATTACCTGTAATATAACGCAGACGCGGATTTGTAGCGATCTGATGTTTTTCTCGCCGTTGATGGAGTGCAACAGGTGTATAAGAATTTATCGGATGACCGACTCGAACACTTCACCTTTTATTTTTGGGCCGATTCAACGCGTCTGCATGACAAGAGTGTACAAAACATACATATAAGCGTCTCACAGCACACGTGCAGAAATTCAAGTATTTATTCATATTATTATTTTGCAGAGATGACTGAGCTCGAACGATAATAATATAATTATACTTTAATCGAATAGGCGTTTCGGTCTTAGTGTAACAAGACGAAACTCTTCATCCTTACTCTTCTCGTGTTCTACAATAACAAGAAACGTCGGTTCAGCGAATATCTGTAATCGATTCTTGTTACCGTTTCATGCTCTTCTCTCCTCGGCACTGATCGAAATTGCAATTATTGTATCACGAAGTGTATCTGAGAATATCGCGTTAATCTTACCATCAATCACGCCGTGCGCTGCGAATTCGTCATTGATATTTAGCGATCGAGTCATGTGTTCGTTTTTTATTGCACCGGGTAGATCGTCTCGAATAATATAGACGCGTAACTTAAAGCGAAAAATATCAAGAGCGACCGGATCATTTCTTAGGATGAAAAATGTATGAACAATTCGACACAGAAGCCTGCGTAATTATCTGTAACGACACATGTTTCGATGTGTAATTTTGCTTTTCTCGCTACCCTGATAACGCCTTGTTACAAGTCTTGCGAAATTGTTGAGATGGCAGTGCCCACACTCGTTATTACGTACTTTCTACACTCGGCGAGTGTATAAGTCAACCTGCCGGCAGGTGGATTACGCCTCGGGGGCATCGGTTACATTGTCGGGTCTTGTGTCACCGCCGAGGGAATTAACTCCGAGTCATTTCCCACCCGCTAAACACTCGCGAGCATTGCGCAACACGAAGAATATTAACGTTTCCATTGTTATAAGCCGTCGATGTCGATCCTCTTCGAAAGGAGACGAGAATCAATTATCCTTTAATCGCGAAACGGACTTGAAATATTCTCAAACAAATAAACGACCTTTGGATTGGATGATAAAGTTCTTCTTTATCTTGTATCTAACTCTACGCATAGTTCATAATTTGATAATATCTCGGGTCCCGACATCCTGCAGTTTATATTTTAGAACTAGATCTTCCATTTTCAACGAAAATAATTATTACTATCTAATAATTCATCGGTAAAAATTAAATTTAATTCTCTTACCCGCAAGAGGTTCCTTACAATACAACCGAGGTCTACATTCTTTCAAATTATACACCTGGTATATACTTGTTCACATAATTTTACAGTAAATTATCGTTACCGCGGCGTTTTGGCCAGGGAGATTTGTACGGAATTGAATGTATTATTCAGGGGATCGGTTCTCTCTGTTTCTCTCCGCGCCCTCGAGCACGATAATTTTAGGGCTTTTTGCGTTGCGGCATGACGGAAATTTTCCCAGAAGTAACGGAACGGCCTTTGTTTATACGTTTCATAATTATGTTGCGCGCACTCTTTTTCATCGTGGTTAAAAATTTCTTCTTTCTTTCTTTTTTTTTTCTTTTTTTTTCTAATATCACTTTTGACCACGTATTCCTTTTCTTTTCAGTTTTTTTCTTCGTCCGCAGTTCTCGACCGTTGTCTGTGCTGGACGAGAGCGCTGATTAAAACTTTATTGACCCTCGTCATCTCTACCCGTCGTCGAACAAGGTTTTATCGCATTTCTAGAACGAAAACAAGCAGTGAATAGCAACATAATCAAATTTAAGAGAATCTCGAGCAATCGCATAAAATCGGTCGATGCCAATCGCTTTGCTCCGTGTTGTGTAACGATAGAAAAGCCAATTTCATATTTCAGACATTGGTAGCAATGCGATTCACGATAAATAAGCTCTGATATTTCCAATCGTGTTTCACTCTGTATTGCCCCGATTAACTTCGTCACGCTCTGTCAGCACTTCCGTTTTCGTCTCTTTATTTTCTTCTCTCCTACGAATCAGCCACGTCTCTCCATGTTTTAAACCAGAGTCAGATTCGCTATCAAGTTTCTTTATACGGTCAGAGTTACTGTAATTGTAACCCGGAGAATGTGAATCAAAGGAAGCTGCTCGGGATGAAAACGTTCCCTTAACCCGACCTAGTTCAGCGCTTCATCATTTCCCCTGTAAACAGTTTACAGGCTAATAGAAAATGGTGTATTTTCCTCAACACACGTGTAAAAAGTGTACAGAACCCATTTGTTGATAAAAGCTGGGCGAATATTTCCATTTCGTTTTTTTTTTCGCTTGTGTATTTCTAGCTTGTGTAATTTTCGCCCACGAGAAGATTCGTTCGCCTGTATAAACCTCGCACAGGTGAGTATGTATGTTGGGTTGTGCGGGTGGAAATTTCCGCATTATAAATAGACCTAATGGGGCACCCGCCACAAGTCGGAGAGTATATATTTTTCTTATCTCTCGTATGTTAGAGTGGCCGCCGTCAGCGTCGATTTTGCTTCCCAGCTCCAAACTTCGCGGCGTCTCAATGACTCAACTTACACTATTACACACAGCGAACGACAGTTCGAAGGTTAATTCCGGAAGATGAATTCCTTGGGAGACGTCGAGGACGATTTCTCGCTCGCATCTCCGTACTCTCTCGGCTCTCTTATCCTCCTCTGTCTCGCTCCATTAGATGGGGACCAATTGATTTGCACGACGGGCCAATATCCGATTCCGACCGTCTTAAATCACCGTGCTTGCGACGCTGCAGCCACGATCAGAGCTTTCATCAATAAAGCACGTTATCTACGGCGGGAACTGTCGCCCTGATTGGTCCGAAGACCGTCTCGTCCACGTGTCTTCGGGTGTATCTTCGTGTACGTTCAACGTTGAGCTTTAGAATTCGGTTTCTTCGGTCGAAAAACCCGCAGGCTATCACGAAGACCGCGAAACTAACGGACAGATGGTTGAGTGATTGACTCCTTTTTGCGTAAATGAGCGCTCCATCTTGGACCGAATAATCACGGAGGTTCGAACCTCTTAAATTCACTCCGATTCATCGATCGCCACAGTTGCGGCGACGTGCCTCATTGTATGTACAGAAATTATGAACGACGAGTGAACTTTCTTCGATCCTCCAAGTTTCGCAACTGTCTTCATGACCGAAGTCTTAGGAACGGTAAGGGCACCTGCTTGTATTAAAACCATTTCTCGGAGAAGGTTCGTGAGAATTTAATGTAGCGTCAATCATTAATTCTTGCTATTACGATTATACAGCTATGGTTAAATAGAACAAAATGCGTTGGTTGCTATTGACGCGGTGTCCGAGCGACAGTAAAATGGACTCAAGTGTCAGGCGGTATAAACTGAAAATAGGGTGATGCGGTTGATTGACAATACAGCCAAAGAAAACAAGGCATCCGTCACTGTCGCTGGAAAGTATAAGCTATGAAGTATAAATATAACCGCGTAGAAAACAGAAAGTATAGTAAACCATGGAACGGGTATTTGAAATTCTAAGTAGGCGGCCGAGGAATCGGGAGATCCGAATGACCGTGTGGAAGTGTGTAAGAAGAGAGCCAAACGCAACGAAAACATGTAATTCCATGGATATATCGAGGATAATGCGATGGTAGTTCATGTGTCTTTTTTTTTTTCTTTTTTTTTTTTGTTCGCACTATTGCAAGAGAAAGTAAAATTTGACGCGAGTACCGAGATCGTCTGTATACTTTATATCGCTTCAATTGACTCGGCGACAACACCCTTCAAACATCCAATCAAACATTATACATACCATATATACATATATTCCAATTCGAGAGAAGCGAAGAGGACAGATTTGATCGGCTTGGCGTGCCTGCGTGTGTCAGTTAAAAACGACGGAGCGAACTGGACCGATGACACTTGACACTTGGGCCTGTCGTCGATGTCAAATGGCGCAGTATTTGTCGTCGATACACGTTGACGCGGACGGTCACGAATCTGTGAGCTGCGACATCCGGCGTATCACACACACACACACACGCGCAAAGGTTTGAAATGAAATTCTTATCTGCAGAGATCAAGGCCGAAGCGGAGTGGATCAAATCCATCTCGATCATCTCGAAGGCCGGGAGAATCTTTGAGGTTCGATATCATCGTCATTATTCGTTGACATTTGAAAGTTTTTGGGAACACATTACGATGACCCTCTTGTGGTTGGCGCATATCCGGAGAAGCAGCGAGCTCTCTGGTTTCACCTTGCGTGAAATTAGATTCGGTTGGGAAGAGATCGCATTTTCCAAATTACCGAGAAACCCGAGGTTGAGTGCTTAGGCCACGCAGGTACGGCTGTAGGCGGGATCCTGGCCGAAATAAGACGTATATACTTACCTCAAAGTGCAGAATCCCGCTAATAGGATCGGACTATAATTTAAACGGACCGCGCGCTTATTACGTTTCCGCATAAGATATATGTTACACGGTACAAAGCCACTTTCTAATTTCCCAGCGATACGTTATTGAGTCTATCGTTTATCGACTGTGCCAAATTCCTGCTCTTTAATTAGACTAAGTGAACAAGGATTCGACCTTCGAGAAGCTACGAGGAGTGCGCGACGCGTTCGCAAAAACGCAACGGATCGGAATCGATTACCTAATCAGGTAATTTCGTCAGACACCCTTGTTTTTCTCCAGTTCGTTTGCAGGATCATTCGTTCCGCTTATCGACCACGTCCATTCGGCGTTCCCTCAGCCTGGATCTTGTTTCTCGATTCAATTCCCTTCTCGTCTCCTTCCGGTCGGAAGAGCACTTTTGTTATTTGCAATTTTTTTATTTTTCCATTTTCCTACAGACAAAATATACGACCATGACGAATCCGTCGCGGGACTTGAACGAAAAAGCACCTTCATGGGTGATGGCCTCGTTATATGGTCCAAGTTTCAAGGCGAGTTGAATATATTTATATGTCGGTGAGACGATACGCTTCCTCCATGTGTGACACCCGGCTCGGAAATAGGTATAAAAACGAGGGGAATTGGAGAATTGAATGGTGCCTGAAGTGGAGGAGGAGACGGTTTCAGGATACGATATTTGAAATATTCAAACTTCGGGTACAAAGATGCAGGCCGTCACGTTCATGGACCTCTCTACGTCTATTGCCTTGAGAACTGGAGGAGCTTTTCCTTGGGTTTCCTATCACGATGTAGGTAAATTCGCGTAAACACTATATGAAAACTGACAGCTTTATACGTATGAAAACATTCCGTAACCTGAAATAAAAAAAAGTATCAAAACATTCTGTCGCATTTCGACAATACTGCAGGTACATGAAAACCCGTGTTCCTTGTCGTATAAGGCTCCGTCACCGTAAAAAACACGTTTTGCCGTCTCGTTTCGCGATCATTTACACTTCGAAAATTCAGATGATCGTAATTTTTTATTCGTGCCGAGAAAAATTGCGAAAAAAATCAGGTAGCTGTAGACGAATGGCAAGAAATCACTGCCTGAATTTAGTACCGAGTCACCAAGTAGCTCAAAAGTTATCCTCGTTTCAAGGACGCCGATAAAGCCGCCATTTTGCGGAAATGGTGGATAAGTTTGGAGATTATACGTTTTACTACCTCGTTCCTGGACGAGGAATAGATACGGCGAAGATATTTAAAAGAAATTTTTCATCCAATACGGTCACATCGATGTAATTGTGAACGTGATGAGTCGGATTTCATTCGACGCTAAATTTCAGCTGCCACGTATTTCACACGTTCTGTTAAACGGAGTTGAGCGAGCCGTAAGCGTGGAATTGTCCGGAGATTTGCATCGTTTCACCGGGCTCGGAGTATTATGAACAGGGAGGTCCGTACGAATTGTCTCATTAGGCACATCGTTTAACACTTATCAAGAGCCTCGCTGCTCAACGTCGCTGCCTGCACTGCTTTAGACAATGGAGAGCGTAAGAATAAACGCGTTGATACGAACATTTACGAGGGGATGTGACCCTCTTTAAAACGGATGTCCTACGTTTAGTTTCGCGATTAGCTGCGCGAGCCCTACATATGCTAAGCTGCTTGTGGCCCGTGTCTACTTGTTAACAATTTAACAATTGGACCGTGGACAATTTGTTACTGGTTCTACAAATAGGGTATGCATCGACAAGCTGCTGTTTTATTTGAAAGCAGCATTTCTTTTCGCTACCATCAAACAAATTTCTTGCAAATGGTAAGCAAAGAATCATCACGGAAGGATATTTCTGAGATCCAATTTAAAAATATCCCTCCAATAACAAGAGGAACATGGCATTTTTTTTTTTTTTTCTTTCTAAATCATTTAGACCAACTAGACGCATTTTATGATCTGGACTCAATTCTGGGATTACGTTGTATGGAATGAAATTATCTAGAAAAATGTCTATAGAGAAAAATCCGTAGCTCACACTGTTAGAAAGTATATTACAAGTCTCTGATCGAAAGTCAATTCAATGTGAAAATTCTTCCTCAAAGCCTTTAGTAGCTAAACTGATGTGTCACTTGACAGCAAAAGCTTGAGTAAGAAGATTTATAGGCGATCCAATTCTCTGTAAAAATGTCTAAAGGACAAGATCTACTCTAACTTCAACCGTTTACAAGACATGTCTTTTTGTGTAAACATTTTCTCTTCAAACGTCTTTACCGGTAAAACTGTTGATTTTACAACTTAAATATTCAACTGACACCGTGTTACTTACGATTAAATGGGAAAACTTCGAGTTCGGAGGGGGACCTTTTAAAATTGGATTTAAGAGATATCCTTCAGCGAGTATTCCTTTCTCGCTATTAACAACAAGTTTTTCAGTCAAGAGTGATTAAAATAAGAAAAGAAAAGAGAAAAAAAAAAAAAAAAGATACGTTGCTTCCAGACGAAACATAATACAGACTGTATCCTTACACCGGATCCATTCACTCTAGCTAATTTACATTTGTTTCGCCCACCATGCGTTGTATTATTTGAAACAGAGAACCAGAACGTAACTCGATATCCAAACTTGCGCCGCTTAAACCAGCTCAGCTTTAGATTTCACCGAAATTCGCACGTCTAATTTCGGGCTCAGATTATGACACGACCCAGCCGTTTGCGTTAATGGAAATACTAGACAACGAAAGTCTGACATTCGACTGGCTGTATGCATAATAGAGTAACGTCGTGGCGTCGGCTGATCCTAATTAGTGCAGCTCGATGTTCACTCAATGTTGCAGATTTTACCCTCTCGATTACCGAGTTGAAGTGTTTATTTCGAATTCGAAAATCGCACGTCTCACGAAGTAAGGAAATGGCGAAAAACCGCGACGAACTAATTCCACTAGCATATACATATGCAATATTGGTGTATATAATATTCTTATCTTTCTTATCTTTCGTTTATTATCGGCGGTTCTTTGATGTGGAAAAGCAGATGGCGACGAATGAAATAAGCAGATTACCTTTTTATTACGGGGTTTTCAATTCGTATCATTAATTTCCGAATGTAAGAAATTCGGATTCGTTGCGTCTAATTTACAAACTTCAGTTAGGGATTAATTTTATTCCATAAGAACGTGTGCAAGAAGTCCAGCTAATACACTCCTCGTAATATTTTATGCCTCCTTTTACGTCTCGCGTTAAGAAATTCATGTGTCAAAAGATTTCTTCAATCTTTCAAGTTTCAACTCCATCAACTTTTCCTACTTACGTACGTTAAAAATTGTTTTTCACGATCCAGACACTGAAACTACACTTAGTCCCTTGGCGCATAAGCCTGGCCGTCGCAAAGAACCTCCCTTTTATTAGATAACTTGTTTCTCTGCCTAATTTGGTAATCGGATCCGGATCATTAGATAAATTGAAGTAAAAGTAAGAGAATTATACGATCCGACTGCACTTGATCAGAATTATACTCACCGAGCCATACACGAGGTCCAAACTTAACCGGATCAGCCAATCAAACTGCAATTGGGCTTTCACAATTCGATGTGCATATACGTGCATGACTACCGTATACGCGTTTCGTGTCGAGCATACTTGTCGTATAATTTTCTTTCGCTTGCGGTATACAAATACAGTGTTATAATCCATCGGTCGATTGTCTTTGCAAATTGATAAATTTACAAATTCATCTGATATAAATTCTCCGAGCAGTGCACATTCGTATCGGAGAATCGGTACAATGCATTTCCTGCAGACAATCAGAGGGCTGATTCGTTAAAAAATACGCTTCAGCAGAGCTTGATAAAATTGAATAGAAAAGGGGACGCGGCTTGTATTAGCGAGTAACTGTCCCTCGGTTCTGAGTGTGGCAATTTGCATATCGGTCACAACGCGAAGTTGAAAAGGCTATCTCTCCCCGAGTGATAACGAATAATCGATTGCTCGCGTAGCTGTGAGTTGTTACAGAGCAGATACACGCGGCAGAGAAGAAACTCAAGATCGGGCCAGAGTCCGAAGTGATAAGAGGAGGGGTAGAGGAAAAAGTGAGCTCGGTATCGAGCAAATTGAAATCTCTGGATGAGCTATGCGTGGGATATAAATATTATACGGTTGATCGGCGTCAGCGTCGTAATTAACGCTACGCGTGTACACTTGCACAAGTCAGTTTACCACCGTCAATGTTGAAATGATCGTTAAAAATAAATAACGTTATTCCGCATTTATTGTTACAGCTGGCAATGTATGGGGGGACGCATGTCCGCGTAAGACTCGACCACCCAGAATCGGCGACATTCCAAGGCAAGTAAACGCAGTAACTAATTACGGTAATTAGTCCAATAATTAACTGTCCCTGAACAGCCTGAACATGCGACTTGTAACGTTTATGCTGAGAAATAGTCTGGCGCTCAGTTTCGGCTGTCAGTAATCGAGTGTGGGTCAAAACTTGGATGGATCAATGTTTGGAATGGCGGTTATACAAAAACTTCAAACGTGCGAAAATAAAATGACGAATGATGAATTGGTGGAAATCTTGATTTTCGAAAGTGTCACTGATCGGTGTTACTACAGTTTACTTTAGTGTAGTACCTACTACGAATCGGTACTTGTTTGAAATTTCAACCCAATAATCGATAAATTGAACCGACGAGTCTCGGTTGGCTTAAACCAATTCGATCGTGTCACTGATCTGCAAAAATTGACGCGCTTTTTGCGAATAATTAAAACGGTCGATTGGATAAGATTTTTCTTCATTCGTGATATTCTTTTAAGGTCGGTTTTGCACGACTTTGGTCGACGTTCTCCGCGTATGGACATAGCGATTCGCCATTTGTAATTGACCACCGAACGCCGAACTTTCCGCTAAACACAGTCGGTCACTTTCCCCATTGTCCTCGGGTTATGCAATAATATCGTTTGCGAATAAGGGACGCTTGCGGTGTTGCACGGGTCGAGTAACGAATTCTCGGATTCCATGTTCGGAGTAGAGCTATTTTTTGATCGACTGTATTCCTTCCTGAATTTCTTTTAAACTTCGTTTGAAATCTACACCGCATAATTCTGACGAATAAGTTATCGCAGAAGTTTGCGAATTGAAATTTGGATGTAGAGAAAAAATTTGACGGACGTTCAAAGAAATTCTTCGCAAATTTTTCGACTTTCTGAATTCACAGTCCAAAAGCGATGGAAACATATTAAATTCGTTATATATCTGGATTTTTTCGAGAAGCTTCTTTTTGTTTCTCTCCATTTCTCGACTATAATACATGGTTTTATTCTCATATGTTCGCGTTAAATCAGGGTCAAGAATTTTCGAACCAGTGCAAAAAATTAACTGTCTCAATAACGGAGAATGTACTCTAAAAAGTGATGAAAATTCTATTGGAAAAACCTGCAGGTAAAGTCGGATATTACGGCATGCAAAAAATTTATCAATCTGCAAATAGCAGCTGTAAAATCTTCTTTAAAAATATCTCCCCCATGGCGTGCAGGCGAGCAAGGTGAATGCATGAATGCGAAAAGCGTAATCAATTCATTCGGGCCCAATGATCAGCGTGAAAAAGTGAAAAGGGGTGAAAATTTTCGGGCAAATGCGCTCGGTGATTGAAATTCATCATGGATACCAGTTAATTCGGTTCGCCGGAAGACATCAAAGCGGTTTTATGGTGTCGCGTTGCATCGATTGACGGAGCACGGATATTACCGCTGAAGAAACCGAGGGAAAGATGAACTCTCGTCACTTTATCACGGAGAAATCAGAGGACAGGCAAACTTGTCGAGGGGTGTTATTTTTTGGCAATGATAAAAAATCATATCGTGAAAGAAGGCTTTTAATTTTTGCTGATAATTAAAAAACCTAAGACTGATTGTCAGTGTGTAACAAAGATGTAACGATGTTGTGAATTGAAAGTAGGAAATTTTACCCCAAGTAACATGACTTGTAATTCTAAAAGTGGTGCGTAATTGTTTGACTACATTTTTCTCGCGATAATTTCGAAACCGGTCCTATTATTTTGTTAAAATTTCATACAAACACATCCTGTTGTGATACGTGTAATAAGTGGTCTTTGCAGAATCTAGAATGATTTACGTTCGAACAAGACTTGTCGCTTATAGCTCGCGGAGTCTTATAATATATTATAATTCGGACATGAATCATTCTGGAATTTCTGCGAAAACCACTTACTTATCTACGGAATACATTAAAGCCGCGATTAACCGAGTGCAGCTCATCTCGGGTGGGGTTTAACCGGGCTTCTTGAGAAATATTTCTTTTTTGACCTTTCAAAATCCACTTTACCGTCCTTAGATCGACAAGGAGTCTGCCGCTGCACACATTAGGATGTGGATTGAAATTACATCAAACTCGTAGGTGGCTGGGGTTTCGATGTTGTCGTGCCGTGTTAAATATCTTTTCGCAAAGGTCGTTTCGAGTAACTTGATTGTAGTCGAGGGTCAGTATTCAAATTTCAAAGCTTGTAAATTAAAGATAAAACCAGTGTCTTTCAAATCTGAGCCTTAAATAGCATTTATTCAAAATACGCTCAAAGATGAAGAGTAAAAGGGTGAAATCACCCCTTTAATCCGTTATCACAGATGACGTTTCGATCGTGGTTTGAAAAAAGTTTATCTGGGCCAGTGCAAGTGCCAAGTTGCCTGGAAAGAGGGAATTTGATTTATAGTACGTAGTTACTAGAAAATTCTGTAGTAAAATCGATATCGTTACAACAGCTATTTAAATATTATCAGAACCACAAGAAAATGTGATATAAGTAACTATTTGGTGTTAATTTTAGTTTTCAGTACCATTTCTCGTATGCATTATTATCAAGTTATTTCAATAGTTATAAGAAAACGCGGTACGAGTGACCATAATGAAACGAAAAAAAAAAAAAAACTGACACACATACGCCATACATTCTGGCTAAATCGTAAATATAACTTTTAATTTATACCCAAAACGATATACTTTTTGGTTACGATAAAAAGCAGAAAAATAATCAAGCACCGTACCTGTTCGACCAACGAATGTCTCTTTTAAATCGCAACCCACATTTTTCTCACCACATAATCTCAAACTTAAAATCCGGGTAGTATGACGGCGCAATTTCGATACCAAATTCCGATTCGCAATGTTAAAAATCATACGAGTACGCTGATCCGTGATCCACCTTATAAAAAACATTTTTTTCTTTTTGTTTCGTTTTTTTTTTTTTCCCCATCCACCCGTATACCATTCCTGTTATCACGAAGTTCGACGACGTCGTTCCATCCGCACGTCGCTATAGAGACCTGCGTCTCAGCTACTGTACAGCGAAACAAGTAAGCGGCACCGACTAGGCGGAGGAGGAGGAGGAGGAGGAGGAGGAGGAGGAAGAGGAGGAGGAGGCGGTAGGTCAAGAGGGGAGGGGGGCGGGAGGAGGGGGATCGGAAAAGACGCGGAGAGGTTCGACGACGGTTGAGAGTTCAGTGGGCAGCCGCAGTCGGGCGTAGAAACGGCCCGCCGCGCGATACCCGCCGTTTTGTAAAGGATTACCAGCCGACGACGCGGACGCGTTCTGTCAGACGCACGTGCTCCTGAGAGAGGGTCAGGGTTGTGTTCCTCTGCACCGTAGGGCAAGAAAGAGCCGTCGCGCGGTGTTTTTACTGTTTTTTTCTTTTGTTTTTTTTTTAATTTTTTTTTTTTTTTTTTTCTTTTATTTCTCATTTTCGATTTTTTTCTTTTTCGAACACACGTTACACCGAAAAGATTTTATCGCATCGCAGGCGCGTAGTTCGGGGATTCCCAATCTTGTTGTCGTTTCGTTGGCTTTTATTTATTTGAACAGATTGACGAAGAAGAACACAGCGGGAAAAGTGCTGCGATGATCGCGCGGGTAATGGATGATCTTTGAAACGTTGGACGAGTTTCGACGAGTTCTCATCACGCGAGATTGTTGTTTTATTTGTGCAGAGGTGTTGATCGAGTTTTCACCGGACTTGTACTGTACTTTCGATCGGGACGTCCTGCATAGTGGATTGGGATAAGGATTACGATTTTTGTATACACGGATTTTTTATTCACGGCTGAAC
This sequence comes from Neodiprion lecontei, assembly GCF_021901455.1. Classification (NCBI taxonomy): domain Eukaryota; kingdom Metazoa; phylum Arthropoda; class Insecta; order Hymenoptera; family Diprionidae; genus Neodiprion; species Neodiprion lecontei. The sequence goes on from NC_060262.1 coordinate 35,184,451, forward strand.
GGAGTGGTTGAATATATAGGTGAGAATTATAAGATGCAGTGGTTTAATTACTGTCATTACAATCAGCGTTATGTTGTACGTTATATCGATAACGAATTCGCATTGTTATTAATGATTAGCGCGGAATCGAAGAAAAAGTATTGAATTATCCAAGAAAAATTGAATAAGAAGGGTTCGGTTGAACTGAATTACAACTGCAGTGTGCGTCGCAATTTTTAAAGGTTCAAATTTTTCCCGCGCTTGAGCTGCTGCAAGCAAGCTGCGTCATATTTGGCGTGAGTATAAATTGCGGGCGCAACGTCGACCCTTAACACAAAAATATCCCGTAGTGCAGGGATTTATATCCTGTGACCCTGTGACTCGGAAAATGCATTAGGATCGCGTGAATCGAGGTTACGTCAATTTCTCTGCTACTAGATATTACACGCAGTGTGGAGAGTGAATTTCCGGTGTTTGAACACAATGCAGAGGGGACAAATATTATTAGTATAAATGGGTTCAACAGTTGTAATATTCGCGTACACAGTAATTAAATAATTAATTGATATATGCGAATCCACTGCTCGGATAAGAAATGTAATATGGTGTACAATGTTTCATTTTTGACAAGTTTTGAATTATGTTGATGGAGTGAGGGTCTTGCTCTTTCACCGAAGCTGTGTCGAGACGAGCCGACTGGTTAATTATCGAGAAAAGGAAATATAGATTCATGTTAATTGCGTGATCATTTCGTGAAATGCGGTTTGCAAATACAAATTAGTCTGTGAAACAGTCCTCGTTACGGATTAATTAAAGAACTTTCGAAATGGCCGAATGAAATCTTGCAAAATTGTCTGAAATTCTGTTGGTTTTTAGACGCGTTGATCTTTACACTTTTACAATCGTCGCTCATAAAATACAATTTACCACTTTTTCGAATCGTTTGATCCGTGATATAAGGCATAACCTGTTTGATTAAAAATTTAAATAATTGTTGCTCAATCAATTTGGCCTTAGGCTAAATAATCTTGAAAAAATTCCTGTTTGATTCAAGTATGTACTTGAAAATTGCGGGCTCGTCAGAAAGAAAAAGCGTCTGAAAAAGAAGCTGATTGATACGTTGCTTCTGAATATTTAGATGTATTCTCGATTGACGATACTGATCAGCCGTAAAACTTATAATTATAGGTACCACTGATATAATCAAGATACTAAAATTATCAAGTGTTTACAAAATCATCTACCGGAACGTTCATCAATTCTGCGAATTTTACGACGTGAAGAGTAATTGGCTTGAGATTCAAATCGGTGATTGGCACTGCTTCAATTTTGCATGTATAAACATTGTATAAGTATTTTTGGCATCTGTCTTAAGGAAATATCTCTGTAAGAAACTTGAGACGAAAAATGAGAAGAATTTCACCGTGTGATGTATTCTCGCTGATTTAACCCCTTGATGCAGAAAATATGAGGCTGCAGAAGATGTATAAGTAATCTCGTTAGCGCAACGAGATATTTTATGGCTACGAAGTAACTATTGAGAAGTTGAAATTGCAAAATATGGGTACAATTCTAAAGCATTGCGACATGACGAGTTTTTCTAAATGAAAAAAGAAGGCCATCGTAAGTATAATTGCTTCCGTTACTATCGAACTTCAACCTCATTGTAAACACCTTCGTTTTGCGAATTAAAATTCCGTCGTTAAAAGTAAACGATGGATACTGCACGCGTACCTAATGAAAGTGCGTTAATGCAGCAATTTCAAAAAAACCGTAAAATTTTATCCTATCCACTGAGAGAAATTTCAAGTTCCGGTTACCTCAGTCCTTAACTATTTTCATTTTTTACCACAATCGAAAAATATAGTTCTCGATAGAAAATCAAAATTAGTTTTGTAGCGGTTACCGGAAAGTCCAGTATCCGTTACTATTCTTTCTCATCACGATCACTGTTACTATATTTTCTTGTAACTGTTGCGAAAATTTAATGCTTATGCGAGAATAAATTGACGTTAAACACTTATTTAACTAAAAAAGTACGGTAAGCCTCACAAACTGATTTTCCGTTGCAATTACCAAAAAAGGATCGACAATAGCGCAAAATGGTTACGCGCACCTCGTTTTTCGTAATTCCAACAATATTCAAACGATTTTTTTAACGATACCCGTTTTACTGAAATTTTCTAGTTACCGTAACGAATGAAATTTTTCTCAGTGTAATAATCGCGCTGCATGAAACGACGAAACGAAAATCAAATCATGCCCGACGTGACGGAAACTTTGATCCGCACTGACGAATTATCGTTCCGTCTTTGCACGTGTAACGTGAGTTGATAATTTTAAGGATGCGAGGACACGTATCGGCCCTTGTCAAACACCGTGGGCATAACGTCAAGTCATCATCGTCGACTCTCCGCATCGCTGCCACAATTCGAATACCTTTTTCGTTACATGTTATTACACGTTCGTCGAAGTGGTATCACAAGCATTACACATATTATTCGTTCGTAGGGAAGGAAATGGGAAACCTCGCGTCTTTGAGCGATGCAATTTCAGCCATTCGCAGTTTTTTTTTTTTTTTTTTTGCGTCACGTCAAAGCTGTGCAAATATTTGCGCAAACTTCGGAATCGCACGTTCATTGGCTGATTCCCGTAACGTTTGAGAGCTGGATATGCAATTCGGTTGGCGCCACAGAGGGGTCGATGATTGCGATACTCGGGAGGCTTTGGCACGTCTGAATTACAGGCACCTTGTTAACGAGAGTTTACTTTCTCCGCACTCGAGTATAGGTGTCAAGCAGCTCTCGGAGATACGGTGCTGTTGCTGTTATACACGCATACAACTTCGTGTAGGCATATTATATCGAGTAATAACGAGCGTCGCGTGCAGCAGCAACGGCAGAAGTGGCGCGAGGGCAAAAAGACTTGTTACGAAGGGGTGACCGAAATTTTTGCACGTAAATCAACTCGGACAAACAGGCGAAACTTACCCCCGGATTTCAGTCGTCTTGTAATTAAACATACAAGTGTATTTCGGGTAGTTCTTATTTACGGTGTTGATAATTTTATTTCACCCCACCCCCACAAATCAACTTGAAATAATTCAAAGACAATTGCCTAATTTTTTTCACTTTTTTACGATAGTCCGCATTGTCATCGATGTATCGTATGAAAATAACATGCGAAAAACTTTCTTTCTCAGTATGTATTTTTATTATGAAAGTAATAATGTTCCGAAATATCTGTAACTGCGAGGTTTTAGCGGACATTGAACGATCTAGACGTATCGCACTTCGTCTAAATAAAAAAATACCAGATTTTGAGAGTGTGCTAAGCGTCGAATTTGGGGGGTCGGGTGGAAAAGATTCGTCACCACCCTAAATAAGGACCACCCCTAATGTGCATATATTTTTGTGAAAAAGTTGCGACGATTACGACACATAATTAATCAAGGGGAACTGAAATATCTGCGAAATTGTAAAGCTCCAAACAGGTCATTTTTAATAAAAAAAAAATATAAAATAAACAGAGAAAGTTACTTTTTCAACGATATTAATCATCGAGGATGCGTCACTCGCTTAGGAAAGCTGGTCAATTTTTTGTTCTATATGCTTGGGCTGTAGATATAATCCGGAACATGATCCATGGTCACGTTTTATAAACGTATCTCAAAAATATTGTCCATCAGCGTTGATGAAGATCATTCCGCAGTCGCGTATAACAACAATTATTCACCCAGAAAGGGGGAGAACCACACTATTCGCATGAATAGCCAAAGCCTTAGGCTAGACAATGGAGAAACGGATTCAAGGCGCGTATAGACGATTGGTTATAGATCGGCATGTCGATGGATGAATGGATGAATAGAGTTTGTTCATAAATAGGCAACGATAGTGTATTACGATCCGTTATAACGGAGGCGTAGAAATGTGAACGAAAAAATGTAAGAAGGTGAAGGAAAAGAAGAAGAACAAGAAATTCCTGCATTAAATAATATTATGAGAGGGGAATAAAATTTATAATATAAAAAGAGAAAATTACCAAACTATTTTAAACAGGTATATAGATATTACATTGCAAAGGAATCGCGTGGCGTACATGACACAAAAAAAAACCCGTGATAAACTTGCGGGATCCGGCGAGAAGCGTCTGGGGAAAGCGTAGATATCACATAGCGTATTCTATACCCGATAGGTTTTCAATTGCGATTTACCGAGTCCGCCGATCGCGGATCGGCCGGGGAAAAGGAGGAGGTGTATATCCGATGACACTTTGCCCTAATGAAAGACCAGGCGGCAAGGGTACGGCTGTGTACCAATGAACGTATGGACGCGGGCACGTCGGTAGGTGTATAAGTTGACACCGTGTGAAATAGAATTTCCCACGGGACTCGCAAAGCGAATATAAGCGTCGGCGACGAGCGGCGTCGCGACGCGGCACACTCGCCGTTATATCCAGCACCTAGCCGAGGAGTAGATGCCAAATGAAACTGGCCGACGCGGCGTGCAGTCTGCCTCTTAATGCCTCAATTCCCACTCGATTTATCCCAACGTGGGTGCAATCAATCCTCTTCCTATGCGCGAGCACTGCACGTGTCTACCTTGTGCCTTAACCCTTTGAGTCAGACGTTGCTGTGCCGAGACAACTTTTGCAACAAGATAGTATTATGTGGTCTTAGGGATCGCTGATTACAAACGTGGAGTCAGATTTCATAAATTCAAAATAGCGGATCCAATACGGTGGACCAAAAATTTCAAATTTCATCGAATACGGTGAAATAATTCTGTGCAGAGGTTTTTGGGCTGGCCGATTGCATTCTCCATACCAAATTTTCGCAATCTGATTTCAGATTCGTAATATAAGCGACCCCAAAAATCCCTGGACGGAGTTTTTTCTCCGATTTCGATCGAATTTGAAATTTTTTTCGGCCATATTGGGTCCGCCATCTTGAATTTTGGAAATATGATTTTTGATTCGTAATTGGCGACCACAATAATTAATAATTTACGTAATACACGTACATGTGTAGAGGGGTAATTTTCTCAGAAATGAATTATTTCTTGAATTTTCACGATTTTTCCCAATGAATTTGCTTCTGACAACAATAATTTAAATTATATCGCGATAATTACTTTCGAGTATTCAAAACCTGTTAGTGTACTATGAGAAATAGCAAAAAACCGCTAAGAAATATGGTTAACAGTTATCTAAACATGCAAAAAATGGGTATAAAATAAATGATAAGAATACTTGTTACTATGACTCAAAGGGTTAATGACGAAAGTTAGAAGAGAGAGACCGGCGTTTAAAAAAATCTCCAGAAATATATGTTATTTGCGACAATTATGCGGTGTGGTGAACACAAATGAAACAACATTCTTATCGTGTAATAGAATTGAATGTAAAGAAATCTGAACAACACAAGCTATTTGTAAACACATCATCAATTTGAAAAAAGGCCTTGTAATTAGAATGTTTAGAATGATCGGAATCTGATTGTTTTTGAGCCGATTCTCACGTTTATGGACGCATTTTATTGGCTCAGTCGATACCCACAAATTATTCAAAAATCATTTGACAAGTCTTCTATTACAGTATAGTAACTAGTCTGTATAATATCGTGTACTTACACAAATCAATTTTTATCCACTCTGGACACAGCTATTCGTAAAAAAAAAATTCAACCGACCTATGGAGAATATACGACGAAAAAAAATAAGCTCAAAAGTATTAGACTTTGTGGATAAAAAAAAAAAAAAAAAAAAGAAAAAAAAAAAAACAGAGTTTAATCATTTTGAACGTTCTAATGATAACCCTTCTCTCAAACTCTTCATATCTGAACTTGTATTATTTGAATTTGCGCGGAATTATCGACGCAAATAACATTGCTGGATATTTTTCAAACGATTCTTTCTCTTTTTCCAATTTTATGTTTCGACTGCCAGGGCGATTCGTCTTTACAGCAACGGATTCGTCTGATGTACCAAAGCTCTTTCAAGCCGACTTACAAGTCGAACTTTCGAGTGCTCAGACCTACAACAACTTACAATTGTTCCGGGCGTGTATAATTTCTCCCCTCTGAATTCTGTTTCCCAAATTGTCTGCACGACGTTCGAAGTGAAAACCAACCGCATATCATGGATTGTATCGCATGCCGTGTGCAAGTAGGTACATTTTATACTTACGATAGCGGCGGCTACGGTGTCGGATAAATTAATCCAATTTCTATTAGCCGTTATATACAAGAGGTGTACATGTACGTACATAAGGCACGCAAATGCCTGCATGAAACTTACATAAGATACCAGAAGAGACTCAGTAAGGGGTTTTCAGGTATGTGGTTATCGGTGCGATGAAAGCGACAACTGCGACAGCTAATGAGCAAAGATATGGTCGGCCAATTAACAAAACGACACTGCGCGGCGTTAATTCTTCGTATTACGCGAAGTCTCTCTTGCACAATCTATAGATATACGTTTGCATGTGAATTATACAGCTGCGCGAGTGCGAAGATATCGTTTCGAAAATATTTAACTGCGACGGACGTGATTTACTCTTCTACAGTTTATTTATTTCTCTTAGATTTTTTATGGTTATTATACATGTATGTATACAGTTATCAAGAATATGGAACGACGAATGAACAGTCGTTTATTCAAAACTCGCAATCAGGTCAAATAATTAAATATTATACACGTAGCTGTATAGCTGTATTTGAAAAATAACTCTAATTCTTCACGACGATCGAGTATTTGACGATAGTCAAAAAAGTCTACTTCGGTCAATTTCTCGCAAATGAGACTCTGTGTGGGGTAATAATAGAGTGAAAAAAACTCATTTTCTCAGAACAAACGAACGAAAATCAAATACACGGCTGCCGGATTCCTTTACTCTTGTAAAATATATTCTCTCTTTGAACGCAGCACCGTTAAATGTCATCTTGTCCTTACTCGCTTGGAGTCCGAAAATTATTATTATAAAAACGACTGAAATATGTCAAATATGATAAAAACCGATCGTAGTTTAAGAAATCGTATTTTCTCCCCCATTGATGAATTACCAGAGGGATTCAAACGAAATAGAAAAGTGGAGAAATAAAATTAATCTCGAATGTCGCGAGCGGATAAAGAAGCCTCAAAGAATATATTTCCCGCTAGCCGTGACGCTTTGCGATTTTTCTGAACTCTGAACCCTCGCCTTTCGATTTCCCAGTATTCTCTTTGTCGAAAAATGAAACTCTTGTGCATCTCGATTCTGCGTTATTCCCAGCAACGCGTCAAGGCTTACAGATAATAACGATACCTCCTATGATAAATCGCAAGTAATCGAAGTCCAATTTGATCGGTAAATGGACGCATAATTATACATATATACATCCATGTAATGAGAACAGCATGGTCCGAACAAATGATACGTGCCAACGGAGATAATTAACTTCCGGTAACTGGCTGCGGTTACAAAACCGCAAAGTGAGTTGGAAGTGAGATACGTGCGTCGAACAATAACATAATAATCCATCCGGCATGCTGCTGCAGCGTATAAATTCGTAACGTCATCCTGCAGTCTAGTGGAATAATTAGGCGTAATACGAACACTTGTCGCCTAGAATGAACGTTTGCACAACGCGTTTTCCACAAAACATCACTGCGTGCAGGGTTGCCTAACTTCTCTCCCCGACGATGCTGGTCACGGTTGATCAGGGGCAGAAAATCATTGTCAGCGATAAAAAAAGGGGGGAAACACAAAATGCACACTTCTCGTTGTACTGCGAAACGAAATATTATTGCAGCTCAACGAATCGTCTGCGCCCTTTTACGTATATTTTCCTTTTCTGAGTTAACAGGAAAATCGAAACAGTGTAATATTTCTATCGACAAACACACTGTACAATTTTTATGAACGTTGATAACTACCGCAAGCGTAATCAGCTTTCCGTTCACCGTCTTTATTCTGCGCCCCTCTCTCTCTCTGTTTCTCGTTACTTGCGCGCGTCTTATTGAAATAATATAAACATGTACATCCACATCCCGGTGTTGCGTAAACGCAGTTGGACTTCTGCGGAGTGCGTCAGTCGGTCCAAGAAACGAAGTGAAGAGAAGAGAAGAGACGGGGATTGACGATCGCAGACGAAAGCAATGCGCGATAAAACTCGTGCGTTTACACACGATTTACACATTCCGCGCAGGAGACACGACGCCGATGAGTTTTGCTGTATCGAAAAGAAGAACAGGGAGAAGGGAGGAATTTACGATTGCACGTGCGCGCATTTCGCGACCGCGTGTCCACTATGTCTATCCGCACCGCTGGATGAAAAAATTTTGCATTGCAAATTAACTCGCGGATATGGTATAAGACGTCCGGTATAATTTCATCTTTGATGGATATTGATATTTTAACTTGATACCGTCGTTTCGTGGTCAAATATTATAATTTATAGCAACCGGTTACCGAACGAATTCGATGAAACTTCAACTTTCTGTGAAAGAGGTAGATCAATTTCTTCAGCCGTTGTCAGTGTTCGTCGCAAATTTTTTTACATGTTAAATAAAAATTTTCTTAAACTCAAGTGTATTAATGCGGTACAGAGAAAAGGAAGAAGAAGAAAAGAAAGATAGACTTAAAATTCGCGAAGTGAAAAATAATAGGGTGGATTTTCTTTCTGCGGAAACTTTTCTTTGTCTTCGTGATGATTATGTGACACTCTGATATTTTCTCACAAAGTTCGTAAAGCCCTGTGAAACGAGAGTTTTCAGAGTTTACCTTTTCGAGGAGAAAATATCAGAGTTGACAGCTAAATTTAATATCTCTGTCTACTAGTTTAACGGAAAATTTTGAAAGAAACAAGCTGAGAGGACGTACTTCGCAATAGATTACTCTGAAATCTTCTCCAAACGTATCGTTTTGGAAAATTAAGAATTCAAAGTTTGCTGATTGATATCATTCGCATTACATTGTTAAGCAATTTTGAAAACATTTTTCCGAATGACTGGTAAAAATATGCTAAGAATAAAAGTGAAGCAAAAGTGCACTGCCCCATATTCTACTCGAATTCGTATACCGTAATAGATGTTTCGAAACCTGCAATTTTCACCGTAGATTCCTGCATGTGCTCGTGATTTAGAACCGAACAAACCTCGTAAATCTCCCGACTGATGCCTGCCTGCGTGCATCTCGATCCGCGAGTATCGCTGACCAATGTTGCAACATACAGATTGATAAATGTGCCGGTTGCGAATTCTCATCTCGTCTCGTCTCGTCTCGTAGAAATGCCGGCTGCTGCAGGCGGTGATTTTCAAACAACATACGTTTTACATTATACGGTCAATCGTTTAATTTCCCAGTAGGAGATTTTCTCTTTTATGCCTATTTTCGACGCGAAGAATTCGCTGGCTCATAGGTAGAATGATTTCGCCACAACGTTGAAAATAAAAAAGAAAACTTGGGCTATGATTGTACGGATAGAAAACTGAAACTATAAGAAATCTGGGGAATAGGTTATATAACAAAATATCAAAATGTCAGACGGTGCCAGAGACCTGGTTTTTTTAGATTCAAGTGCTTTAAATTAGCGAAAAAAGGCGTGGTCTCGTTTGTACCCTGGGATATAAAACAAGGGTTATATATACATGCCGCAGTGATGCGAATCAATGAAAATAAACCAATCAACCAAGAAAAATTTCATTGCATTGGATAAAATTTTGCAGGTTCAATTAAACTTGCTTGTATTAGTTCACAATAAAAATTTCTGGTCCAGTGAATCGTTTTTATAATACATGGGTGTGGAGAGAAAGAAAAAAAATACATTGAAAATATTTCCCTCCTTCGTTGTTTAAGGTTGCGGTAAAATTCAACATACCCAACTTGTTGTTCTCCCGTATCTTAAACAACGCATCCTTTCCGTTTTTCCAGGTACACAGCCGTCGACGAGGAGTCGCCAGGAGCAGCGTCTGGAGGGCTCGGAGCCGCCTCTCCGTCGCAAAGAACCGTTTCAGCGGGCGAAGCTGAGGGTGGTGACATGTTGGAGCTGCGTTTATCGACGCACGGCGACGTCTTCTCCTCGAAGTCATCGCCGGTACAAAAATCGGCGAAATGCGCGGACGAGGACTCGGGCTCGGCGCAGGTCCCAGGGGACCGGTCCCGACTGGGTGGCGTCGTTAGGACCCCGGAGGGCGTCGAGAAGCCGGTGGAAACGCGTATACCGGAAGTGACGATTATGCAGGATGCGAAACGCGCCGCGACGCCGGCCTGCAGAGAACCAGAGCTTTTGAGGATCTGCTCGACCCCGTCGCAGGAGATTCGCGAGGTCCGCAAGGACAGCGCCCTCTACCTCGAGGAGGATGAGGTCGAGGGACTCAGGGACCTCAGGGAGTCGCTGAGGGCCCGTTCGCCGCGAAGCCTGACCCCGAGACGGGAGAGCAGCGGGTACGCGAGCAACCTGGGCACCTTCGACGAGGAGCGGAGGACATCGGAGGTCGATTTGACGGGGATAAGGGAGCGCCGGAGGTCCTCGACGAAGAGGCTGACCTCCGAGACTTTCGTCCCCGTAACGCGTGGCTGTACAAGCAGGATCGAACAGGAACAGAACACGACCAACCCCGAGAATTCGGATAACCGGAACAAGGTATCGAATCCCGAGATCCGCGAGGCGGAGGGCGTCGAAAGGCGGGGAAAAACCGCCTCGAATCAACCGGCCCAGAAACGACCCTCGGAATCACCGAGCGAGGTTCTTTCCTACGCCGAGGTCCTGCAGGCTAAGCCCGGAGGTCCGATTAACAGGTCCAAGGTCCTGTCGCGGGTCGAGTCCTTCGACGCCGCCGATCTTCCCGGGCGGACGTCGACCGGCGTTGATCAGCTCGCCTCCAAGATCGGTATCCAGCGAAACAAGAGGATCGTCCACCAGTACAGCACTCCAAATTTTCCGAGCATGGAACTAGAGAGGATACTCGAAAGGCCGTCGGACAAGACGCCGGAAATCATTGTACCCCCTGCGCCGACGACGGTCGAACGAAACGATCAGGGAGCGGATGTCGTTGCGACCGGCAAACTCCTGCCAAGGTCGGTCAAGGTCTACCAGCTCCTGTCCACGCAGTCCGAGGACCGAGGCGACGGTGTTCCGAACCTGGCCGACAGGCGGATTTCACTGCAGATCACGCGGCAGGACGAGGAACGACTTCCGGGAGAGGAAGGAACGACGGGAACCGCCCCCCCGGTCATCGCCGAGGGTCCCGAAATCCTTGGCGTTCCCGCCGCTCCCGAGGGAAGATCGCACCTCTCACCCTCTTCGAATCTCGCAGATCCTCCGGTTCGCAAGCTTTCAACCCCCGGTGAAATGGGCGCGTCGCAGCGACTGCTCGGCGACTCTGGGATCGGGATTAGACCCATTTATCCCTATTGTCCATATTCGCCGTACGGCAGTCCTCAAGGATCGCCGAGGACCAGGAGACGACCTCTTAGAGAAAGTCGGCGCGTTTCTATCGACAATAGACAGGGTGCTCTTCAGCTTAATCAGTACAAACTCTTGGACAATATCGGACAGGTGAGTCAATGTTTGTACTTGTTAAACCTGCGAGAACGCTGCTCGCCAATTTCTTGACACTTGGAAATGTCGTCGATTTTCAGTCCCATTGTGTTGTGCTTCTTTTCAACGGGTTTCAAGTTATGAATTATGTCATAATTAGTGCGAAGGAATCAAATTTGTAAAAATTTGTTCGTATTTTTTTCCGGATTTTATATGGTTTATCTACGGAATTTTAAAGAATTCTAAAATTGCGACATCACGACTTTTCTCAGAAATACATCGTTACGATTAATTGCCAGCTTTAGCCTAGTTCGTTTGAATGTCGAAAAATTCGGATCGTGGATCTTCTGAAAACCTTCTGGATCAGCGTTTGTATGTATAATATGAGATCAGAATTTCCGTCGGAATTACGCCAGAGGTAAAATCATTCATAAGGCATAAATTACACGTTCAAATAAAAAGGAATGTAAGAAGAAGAAAAAAAAAAGAATAAAAAATAAGAATAGGCGGAACTTTGGTCTCTGCAAATAATACTCAACGAATACACCGCTGCAAGCTATACCAATATTTGCCTCACATTAGAGGCGTACCTGCGTAGATCTCGACGACGAGCCGTAATGGGTATAACGGTTTGTTAAAACAGATCGATGTTGCAAAATTAAACAACTTATCGGAATAGGATTGAAGGAGAAAAATAAAAGAAAACTAACGAGTCAACCAGAAATAACAATTAGTCACTAGCGCAACTTGTTTATCACTTCTTTGCACGGTGAAAACAAAAAATAACCAAGTGTGAAAAATACGGGTATCCAACTAATTCCATTTAACGTTTCCTCGATAACGCGGGAGTTGAATTCGACGGAAAGTTTGGCCTCCGTTCGCGTGTGACCAAAGTATTTATCGGGTCAAGAGTAAACCGATTGTCGAAAAGGTGGCAGCAGCCTCGTTTTGTCTGGTAATAATTTCAAATTTGAATATCTCCTCGAGTATATATATTCGTACGTATTTATTACACTTCACATACGTACATCACACGTTCCATACGTTACACAAGTCGGAATTCCCAACTTGTTAGATCAAAGGCGCCTACGTACAAATTTCAGTTCGCCTCCAGCAATTAGATAGTATTAATATATGCAGAGAGCCGCTAGTTTCCATAAATTTACATATCCACTGCTAAACGGTAAAGGAATATTAAGAGATAACCTTAATGACCGTGTGTGTAACATTATAAAATAACGTGAGCCGCACAGAATTGTATAAATTCCGCTACTAATCAATTCTATGATTTGTGACAATGAAAAAAATAAATAAATAACGAAAGATTATTTGAACGAGTGCTCGTGCTAACTTTCTCACGACTTTTTCCAGCGATACAGAAATTAGAATACGTAAAAATATTTTCAGCAAAGTACACCGGATTTTCGTATTAGCGAGGAATATAAAAAAAAATTCAAATTCCATATTTTGTCGGAAAAGACATTGCAATTCCGGTTGGAAAATTTTCATACATTTTTTTTTTTCTTCTTTAACATTACGATTTCTCAATTTCTTTGTAACCATAACAAGATGTAAAGGATAAAGCAATCTCGTGAGGAAATAATCTTCTTTGAGATTGAAATTAATGAAGTCCGACGAAACGAAAATCGTACAAATATTATACTCGTATATTAGATTTAAACATTTCGCCGCTAATGCGGGGGTAGAATTAAATTATACGTCTCGCGTGCTGCTGGCGAATTAAGCGGGTCAAAAATTAGCTGGTTGTAAATAAAGCATTGCGGGGACCGTTTTTTGCCAAGTTGTTGAAAATTCCTCATTCGCGTCTACACGCATAGTCATTCAAAGACACGATACGGCCACGGGATTAGACTCGCCTATAATACGGTGAAATTTTTCCACACACGAGAAATCGGTCGAACGTACGTTTTAACCTTTGACGAAATGGAATCGCCTAAAGGCGACGAACACCTTTTTTGCTCGAAATAGAAAAACTCGACTCTGTATTGACAGGGCACTTTGAATTCGGAAAAGGTTCGCACGGTTTTTTGTTTTTTTTTTTTTATCTCAAGAGAAAATAAGAAGAACACGTAGGTAAATTTTTTTTTGCTATTTCTGAATACCCGAACACATTTCGCATAAGACTTACATGAATAGTTTTCAATCCTAATATCACCAAATCATCAAATCGTTTGTACAAATAATTACTTCTATTGTTGCATGACGTTCGAAAATCGCACAAATAAGGTGAACGCCAATTAGATCGATCGAAATAAAAACTTTCCTCGCACGACAATTATCGTGCTGGTTTACGATAATAATAATAATAATGATAGTAATAATAATAATAATAATAACAACAACGACGACAACCTTAATACCGCTACAATTCTTTTTGTAAATATTTCAAAGGGTAATGAGAGCGTCCGGAACGATTTAAAAATTAACCAACGTGCCAGTTTTAGTCGTTGACAAGAAATATGTAACACTCGTTAAGTTTCGAACGTCATCGGGTTGAACCAAGGCATTGTAACAGCTGCGGATATAAAATTGATGCTTAAATTATTGCCCGTAAGAACGTTCGCCGAGGGTCTCGTCCGTAGATATAATGTATGAGAAATCGTGTATGAAAAAATGAGTAACTAGACGACGTCCACAGCAGTTATACCAAGGCTTGCAGGACACAATATACCTTGTACACCATGCGCCGAAAGAAATGATACATCAATAAAGAATATTGCCGCGCCGCGACCCGCATTTAATGTATAATATTATAGCGTCGTAAATTGGCGCATAACTCACGCGGTTCGGCTCTGTTCGGTTCTCTTTTCTCCTTTTTCTTCTCTCTTTATATATATATATATATTTATATATACTTATATATTATATTTATATATACTTATATATTATATATATATCAGCTGCAATATCGTTTCAAAGTCGTAGAAACTTTTCTGCAAAAACTGTTTCTTTATCATATGCGTTATACGTAGGTATAAGAATTTATTGCGGTTTTTGAGTGTGTAAAGTCCAACGTGTAAAGCGTAAGTTTTGAGGTCGTAATACAGGTGGAGGAGAAAATCTAGCGTAGGTGTAAACGAGATTTACAGAAATTATGTAGAATTGATCGTACGGGATAAAATTGTTTTTATTTCGTTGTACAATTAAAAATTTTTTTATTTCCTTTTATTTTCGCCTCTCTTATCGTAAATTTTTTTTCCCCGCAGCTCACGCAGCCCGGATTTTCCAACGACGAAAATTGAAATAAAATAGAAAGGCTCGGTCGGGTCCGATTAGGTGTGTATTATAGCTGCGGATCGGGGATTCCGAACGCCATGGGATTATACTGCATTGTTCGGCGCGGTGTGAAAATTAATTAATTTACCGATAGCCGGGTTCGATAAGCCGAGGCATTATACAGCCTGCTATAACATTTTGCATAGCAAAGAACACGGTAATAGTCGTTCGCCCACTTCTTGTTCAAGCTGTTTCAGCTGGTGTAAGAAATCATTCGAATATAATCATATGCAGCCACAGCGCTGACACGCACGTCCGTTCTACGCTTGATCGGGGCTTTTTTAATACTAGCAGAGAAATACTCGTCTCTATAGGTATAATATCGACGCATACGTACCTAATTGTAAAGCTATAAAACCTCTTTGTCAAATCTGACACGCGTGTTACACGGCCCAACATTACGATGCTTCATCCGGCGTATAATGTAAGCAAAGATAAAGTAGGAACGACCGTAAGACTGGCTTCGTTATTGAAAAAAAGAAAGTTTGAAAAAAATAGTAATAAGAAAAAAATATTCTACAATATGAATAATTTAATATCGATAATTAAACGCGAGTTGTTAAGGCTCGTGTGGGTCTAATCACGCGTCATGTTCGTTATAATGAACGTGTCGATGGACGCGTCAGCAACATGGCGCTGCCGGTATAATCGCTGTCTCTCTCTCTCTCTCTCTTTTTCTTCTACACCAATTTGTTACGTCGCAACTTAAGTCAGCGTTTCTTTCAGGGCTCTTACGGTATTGTCAAACTCGCCTACAACGAAGAGGACGAAACGCACTACGCGATGAAGATCCTAAGTAAGAAAAAACTGATGAAGAAGGCCGGGATTTTCGGGAGAATGGCACCGGGGAGAAAAGGGCTCGCTAATCCGTTGGCAAAGGTTTACAGGGAGATTGCCCTTCTCAAAAAGCTCGATCATCCGAACGTCGTGAAGCTCGTCGAGGTCCTCGATGACCCGGACGAGGACAACCTCTACCTCGTATTCGAGCTTGTGCAAAAGGGTGAGGTCCTCCAGCTGCCGACCGATCAACCATTGGACGAGGACACAGCGCGGATTCACTTTCGCGACATCGTTTTGGGGGTCGAATATCGTGAGTTCTTCTTCATCTTCGTCATCGTAATTTCCTTCCCTCACGTTACGTGAAATTCATAATTAAGAACGAAGCGTGGCAGCCTGGTGATTCTTTTTTCTTTTCTTCTCGCCTCTTATTCACTTCCAGCATCATTCCTTCGACAAGCGGAGCTTTACTGCACCGGAGGCGGTCGGAATGTTTCACAGCGTCAAAGAGTGCTCGAAAGCTCATTTCAACCCCTTCTTGTTCCCCCAGCTCTTGAACGTCCACGTATCAGTGCACGTGTGTTCGCGCGTGTGTGTGTGTGTGTTGGCGTGTGTGTGTGTGTGTGCGTGTGTGTGTGTGGCGTCCAACTGCAGAGCGAGCAAAAGCATCCGCAGATGTGAACTCACACCCGGCTCTCGTCCGAACTTTGTTCTTCCAGTGCATTACCAACGGATAGTACACAGGGACATAAAGCCCAGCAATCTGCTCGTCGACGGCGAGGGTCACGTTAAGGTCGCGGATTTAGGTGTCAGCGCGGAATTAAGGGCTGCTGGTGAACTGCTCTCGGGACCTGCTGGAACGCCGGCGTTTGCCGCACCGGAAACTACCACTCCTGGAGCGCAGTATTCCGGAACGGTGGGTGAAAAATTTAAACTCCAAACACGGGTTTGGGTTTCGTGTGAAAGTTTTAAATGTGAAAATCTTCTTTCTTCAACGTTTTACAGGTCTAGAGTGCAGAAGTAACGTGTTCTTTAGCGAAATCGAACGTGTATCGAGAAACGGTTGATGTAAAGAAAAGAGATTGATCGATTCATTGATTGATTGATCGGCCAAAATTCAATACGTCTCGTTAGAATAGTCGAAATATTACATTCGTAAGCTGTGAAGATTTTTTTTGAAAATAAAAGAATAGCAAATATTTGAATTATAAACGAAATAAGCTTATTCGTGTCGATTATTCGTTTCAACTTGCTCGCTGTTCTTCCATCACCTCGGCGTCGTTAAATTGTTATCATCGTTATTGTTATTATTATTTAAATTAATATATAGTGCCGATTGTCAGCCAACCAACCTTCTTATGACACGTTGTACCGAATGCGCGCGTGTCCGTGTCATTTTATGTAAATACACAAGTGCGGTAATTGGCTTGTTGGCTAATTGGTTTGGTATACTGCTAGGCGACCGCTTAAGTATCGGATTGTGGAAAAATAGTTGAAACCAGTATACCGGTACTCCTATGCATAATGTATGGTCAAAGTGCGTAGAGCTAGGCACCAGCATGACTCTATTAAAGCCTCTCCACGCAGCTGTCCGGACACGTAACGAGTTCTCTGCAGTCTGCGATGCATACCTGGAGGCTGCACTCCGAACGAATATAATTAACGCCTTTCAAAGTTATCGCACCGTTAAAACTGTCCTCAACTTTTACAGAGTCGGCACCATTTGACAAACGCTAAGTTGTCGCGCTTACGCTTCTACGTTGTGCGGTTTTATTACGGTTATTATCATCACAAATATCAGTGCAAGAGAATTGATAAGTTCGCGGCACTGAACATTTATAACGGTTATTAGTATATCTATAGCTATACGACGTACGTAACAATTCATTCTTACCTGCGCGAAATCAATAGTGTTATTTATAATTATCATCGAACGAGGAATTTCTCTTGCGTAAAACATTAATTCACATTGTATGCAACGACCGTGCTTATAATACTGCTGTTGCATACATTTTTCACAACCTGTAATGCGGGGATCCCAAACCTGATCGAAGACTATGAATTATTAAACGATTTTTTCCACAAGCTGTACCGTCTGAGAATTACCAAATGCATCGGAACATATAAATGAGAAGCAGATTAAGCTATTGGAATCAAAAAAATAAATATATATGTATTGGGAAAAAAAAAAAAAAAAATTAATGGTTACAATGAGAAAAATTTTACTTGCCATAGTAACTAGAAAAATTCAATAAAACAGGTATCGTTAAAAAAAACTATTTGAATGTTGTTGGAATTACGAAAAACTAGATGCGCGTAACCATTTTGCATTATTGTCGATCCTTTTTTGGTAATTGCAACGCAACATCAGTTTCCGAGGTTTACTCTACTTTTTTTAGTTAAGCAAGGCTTTAACGTCAATTTATCGTTGCACGAGCATTAAATTTTCGCAACAGTTACAAGAAAATATAGTAACAGTGATCGTAATGAGAAAGAATAGTAACGGATAATAGACTTTCCGGTAACGGCTAGAAAACTAATTTTCATTTTCTACCTAGAACTATACTTCATGATTGTGGTAAAAAAATGAAAATAGTTAAGGACCGAGCGGTAACAGGAACTAAAAATTTCTCTCAGTGTATAAGTTTCGTTGCGTCGTGACTTGGAATCTTACAATAATTTCAAGAAAAATTACGAGTATCGTTTCTCAGAAAGCAGTATAAAAATTCGTGATTTCCGGCTAAGGGGGAAAGAAATGCAGTTTAATTAAAATAATTTACCCTGCAAATTCTCCACGTTCACAGCTCTGCGACGTTTGGTCGATGGGAGTGACTCTTTACTCATTGGTGACCGGAAAAGTGCCTTGGGACGGATCCGGAAGCATAATCGGTGTGCAGGCGGCGGTGCGATCGGAGCCGTTAAAGTTCCCAGAAAAACCAGAGCTCTCTGCGAAACTGAAGGAGCTGATAACCAGGATGCTGGAGAAGGAACCGTCCGCGAGGATCGCGCTGAGGGACATCAAGATACATCCGTGGGTTACGAACGAGGGGGCGGAAGCTCTGCCGAGCGAAGCTGACAACTGCAGACTTCCGGTTACCGTCACTGACGAGGAGGTCGCCCGAGTCGTTACCAGGGTTCCTAAGCTCGACACCCTCATTTTAATCAAAACGATGCTCAAGCAGCACAGCTTTCAGGTGAGAAAAATCCGAGCAACCGGTTATCTTTAATCAAGGCGAAATCTCAGCCAAGTGTACCGAAACGTCCGTAATCATGTCTGCCAACTTTTTCGAGAAAAGTAATCTCGAAGCTTTTTATTCGGCTGTTTACTACCGCAGGCCGTCTTTTTCCTAGGACACGTGGCTCCGCGCTGTCTGATCACATATACATGTAAGGATGCTTTTAGGGGCATGTAAAAGCGAAATTACTCGCGTATTGTTAGAACGAAACGAGCAAACAATCAGACGAATGCCTAAACCTTGTACGCTTGTGTTTGAACACCGTGAGTTCTCTGCGCGTTGAGTTTTCATCGGAAAACTTGGTCCGAACCTCGTCCTTCTTATTCGCGTTAACTTATTAATGACATTCTCGAGGTTGAGCTTCGTTCAGAATACATGAAGCCCTCCTCGACTTCTCCGAGGGGTTTTTATTTATTATTTACGACCTGGAATGTTATCCCGTTATATCCCGGAGCAAGGAATTTTCTTCTCTATTTCACCGCGCGGAATAACCGTCGTAAAGTTTGCGCATCGAGCTTTCTCGTATCAAGTCTGACGAAAACTATACGCGTTGCAAATATCGTCTTTATACAAGTCCTCGGAGAATCGGCAAAGTCAATTTTTTCCCGCAAAAATTCATGATTTCCAAAGATTGAAAAATCAAGCTTACTTGTTTCACCGTCACTCCAAATTTTTACCAAGCTGAAGGCGTTTTCGTTTTCGAGTATCTTTAACAAGTCTATACGGCGAAGAAAAAGAACCCTCCTAAATTTCAATTCCGAGAATCTGCCTGCCGGTGTCATCTACTTCGATTAAGACTCCTCCTCGATGACTAATAATTAATAAATAAGTTCACGCGTCGTACCGACGATTGATTTTCCTCCACATTGCGTCGTGCAACTCTAGGTACTTATAAACACTATAAATATACGTCTCGTGTAAAATCTATGCACCGGTAGTCGCCTTTTTACGAAGAAAAACTTAATCGCATGTTACTCGTACGTGGCAAACAGATTCTCAGGGCAATTATCGCTCTGTTTTTCGCTTGATTTAATAGACGAGCTGCTTCCCTAGCCTTTGATGAATAATAATACTAAACAACTTTACAGAATGAAAAATAAAAAATAAAATATTCAAAGAAGCGTAAAAGAAAATATAATACAGCGCTGCGAATAACTTTTATCTTCACAAGGATAACTCATCAAGTTGAACAAGCAGCCCTTGGCGCTTAATTGAAACACCGGGCTTACTTCTTATTATCGTTAGGTTGGAGGAATAAAAATATTTACGAAGTATTTCATATATAACATAACGTTCGAGTTTCTCGGCTTCGTTTACACGCCGAATGGAGAAATACGTAAAAATATTTAGCAAGCTTCATTTTTTGTTCAACTCTTGCCGAAGAAGATATAAAATGTATGATATTGTAATACCGATAACGGTAATAACCATTAATCGTGAATCTTTTTTATCTGATCAAGTGACTATATACATACATTCCCATAAGAACCGTCCTAACATTAACAAGACGAAAAATAAAACATATCATACGTAACGGCTGTTCGTTTTAAGCATTATTATTAGTATTATTGTGGTTGTTGCTGTTGTGATTATCATTTTTATTATTATACCGATTCAATTTCATTACTAATGCAAGAACGGTGATTTACGGTTAGTAAGTAATAAATTTGAACGGGCCTCGGCTGCATTGCGAAGCTTTGGAAGTACCTAATCGGTACCTTCGACCGTTTCGTTTCGGAGTGATTTAGGTACCTTCGATCAGCTACGAGAAATATACTCGTATATGAGGACATGTGGGCTGGATGTGGGCCGCAGTTCTGCGCAATCTTTCCCATCGAGCGATTCATATTTACACCTGTAATATTCAAGGACGGCTTTCCCTTAAAGCCTTCGTGATTCCCTCGGGAGAAGAGCGATTCATTTATAACTAATGCATGATCCTCAACCTTTCGAATAATTCCTAGTCAAACTCTGCTGCTTTGTTTGTAGAATTTTTACAATATTTATACATATATATAAATACATATATATATATATATATATATATATATATATATATATATATTTGTATATATATAAATATTGTCGATCAAAAATAGCGAGATAATTAACGATAAAGATATTATTGTTAAAGACAATAAAACAGAGTATAGTAAGAGTATCGACTATATTGATAAAACGGCGAGCAATATTAATTACAAGGGAAAAATGCAAGGCATTCAGATACAATTAAATCATGCAAGAAATTCGAATACATCCAAAGAAAAGGTACGAGTGAGAATCAACAGATTAACAAGACGAGGTATGCGATAGCGATAGAGGAGCGTGCGTTCGCGATACTATTAATTGGGATACATTTGGCGAGATTTACAAAATCGGTCAATCAAGGTAGGCTAGTATGCAATCCACAATCTAAGGTTCTTAAATTAGGGCACAATGCAAGCGACGACAGAATGAGATAACGCGAGAATAGTAATATTACAATAAATAAAAACAGTCGGGGTAATCTGCAGTTAGCAGAGAACATTAAAAATAATAAAGAAATTCGGAGATATTGTGAGAAACGAAAGAAACAAGAATTACAAGTCAATCAGATAATATCTAAGTTAATTCAGCGGTTCATCAATTCAATTTAGCGAAACAATATAATAATCCAAATTTAGGTGGACAAAATACTCGATATAATAGTCAAAGTTTACAAATGGTTTTGAAGAAGACAAATCGATACGTAGTGTCTAGCTTGGAATATATGCGATAGATATGAGATAATTGACGGTAAGATATAGGGAACATAGATATTCTTAACGTATCAAGAAACAAAATTGCACGAAAGATACCATAATGCGATATATTACAAGCGAGAAGAACTACGGACAAACTACGTGCCAGCGATAAAAGAAGCGAGAATTAATCAGAAAGACGTTACTCACAGTACGGCGCAATATCCAGGCTCCGAGAACGACGTGTTACATACACCGCGCAGCGATGAGAGACATATTTACGATATTAATTACTCAACAATAATCGATGGCAAGGCAAATCAATCGAATCAGACAAAGGATCTAGACAAGGTAACGGAAATTACGGTAAAAGATAAAGACAAGGGACTAAGAATAAGACAAACTGAGAAAATGTATACAAGCTAGTTAATTTTTCGATCAATACAACGAACAATAGTCAGCTATTCGAATAAAACAGGTAAATGGGTAATCTCGATGAAATCAGAAGCAAAGCGCTAGCCAAACGCTGCAATTCAGCGACATTAGGTAAGCAAAGCGAAATTAATAAAGAGGAGCAATAGCCACTAGAAATCGAACAAGCAAGTTAACTAGCCGCGAACTTATTTGCGATATTATACAACAAGGGATACGATAAAGGACGAGCCCGTGTGGCCCACGCAGCTAGAGCCGCGAGAAAAGATAAGAGAGAAAATAGGTAAAAGATACAGATAAGGTACGATGCAAATAACTTCGGGCTTCGCAATTTAACAAAGATAACCTCACTTACGTGAATAGAAGATCCAGGCGAGAACGGCACGGACAGCGATAGAACAAATAAAATTGACAAATGCGGTAACAACACTGCCGAGGTGGCGGAAAGCACGTCGACGTAGCGCGAACACTAGACGTAGAATGTGCTGGAATGTGCCTAGTCGAGGGATGCTCCTCGCGATCTCGCTCGATTTTCGCCGTATTGCCGTCCTTGTTTACGGGTGATCGTAATTGGGCCAGCAAGTCACGTGACACGATTCAACAGGTAAGACGGGCGGTAGTCCAACGGCTCCCTCGTTGACATTTATAAATTTATCGACTCGTCGATCGATGTGTAGGGGGGGGGGGGGGGGGGGGGTATCGATGCGGGAATAGATCTTGGCGGTAGATGATGATTTTAATTAAAGCTTCCTGTTCCTCGCTACGTTGGTATTCCCCGCGCAGTCCATTTCTCCGGTTAGAGGGCAGGGCATCCATTAATGACGCGATGCCTTCATAATCAATTTTAGACCCCCCCCCCTGTGCACGTTATCACGTGATTTTTTTCGCCGATCGACTACTCGCGTGCATGGGTTAAAAATGCGATAAAACCGATAAAAATCTTTAAATATACTCGGTGTTTTTAGAAAAAATTCACCAAAAAATACACGTGATATTACCCTCCCCCCGTGCGATCAGTCGTGATATTTTCGAATACCCCTCCCCTCTCCCCCCCCCCCCCCCCCCTCGTGAGTCTCACGCGATTAATGGATGCCCCCTTAGTCGCGGCTCGGTTATAATCGCTGTACGGCACCATCGTACCGAGAGGTGATTGCCACACGGGCCTTCTCATCCAACAATCACCGGTCCGACATAGCCCATACCCAGCTACTCGGGTTTGAGGGCCAAGCTGCGATCCTTCGACGAGACATGTGCATCGGACAAACATGCTCCTGCTTGATGGCTGACGGCGAAATAGGCATTGGAGTTGGTTCGGTTCCTGGCCGATAAGTCCGGTCATTAGAGGTCTGTGTTGGCACCTTGCGCTTGGTACCAACACGAATGACCCTGTTCTCAATCCTTGCAGGCATCCACCCGGAGTTAGGTTGCGATAATCTGTCCTCTGGCTGCCGGTAGGACGTTGTTGACCCGATCAGTGACCTCTGCCTTGCGATATATGGTTCTCTCGAAGCTATGTTCTCGGCGGGTGTTCTTGTAGTGCGGTACGAAAGTTAAGAAAAAAAAAACAAAAATAATAGACAGGTATTAGCTTGATGTAAGAAATTTAATCTAAAATTAGCTAGTCGTTGTTTCTGGAGTATTGGCCGACGACGTGCCTTCGCTGTTTATTTGTTATTCTAAGGAGGGAAGAGTGCATTACAATAGCCCATGTGACGGGATATCAAATACCAAGTCACAAACAAATATACATATAGGGCATTCCATGTCGATTCACCGGGCCATTGGCCTGACCCGATATAACCGATTATAATCCGAAAATAAAATATTCTTGAAAAAAAAAAAAATCAACAATTCTAGTTTTTGGCCCACTTTCGGACTAGGACGAAAAATTATTTTTCGGATCCTAGTTTCTGTGACAAAAAAATCATCAATTTAAAAACGATCCCTCTTCATGTTTTCTCACAATTTTATGATTTTCGAGCTCGTGCAACCCCTTAAAAATGAAATAAAAATTTCCAAAAATTTGAGGTCGTCTTTTTGCGCCAAACAGAACCCAAAATAAATTGGACATCAAAATCGGAAGGGGTCAGGCCAATGGCCCGGCGAATTGACATGGAATGCCCCATATATATCTATATATGAATTGCCTCAACAGCGTTAATCGAGAAGGTGAATTACGATACGGCAATTCGGTATATGTGATATAAATTTACATAATTGTTATTCCTTGCAAGACACGTACCTAATCTATTCTTTTTTAACGCGGTTTACCGTCTTTCTGTATTCTGACGCACGTTGCAACGTCGTGAATAAACCTAATAACGCATCTGAGATGGACGTTTAATATAAAACAAAAAAAATGTCCTGCGGATCGCCGGACGTTCAATGATAAATCGTATAATCAAGCGCTATTAAGGTGCTCATTAGGCGTTCTCATCAAAATTTAGGCACTCGATGATACAGCTGTACATCACGATCAGTGTTTCTGAGATGACTATGCTAATATTACACATGTCATTAAATTCACTTAACGTAATTATTATCCGGTCGGCGATTTTTTTTTCGGCTCGAATTCCATTCTTTGGGTTCGACGAATGTAAAATAATCGTGCAAAAATAGAAATTGTGCAACGCGACGTCGGTGAACCGTTATCTAATTTTTATACCCTTTGCATTTGTTAAACTCAAGTAGAAACGTTGCAAGTAAAAGAGGTGAAGATAAATCAAAAGCGAAAAATGAAACGAAACTTAACGAGGATACAAGGAGAAAATTCGGGATGTTCGAGATTTGAACTTGTCGAATCTTCACGGTTTGATAAAAGTATCGTTTCCGCAGAATCCCTTCCTGGCGAAAAGAAGTACAAAATCTGTGTCCAGCGACACGATGCCAGGTGATATTTCTCAACCACCGATTGCCGGCCGGACGGGAAGTTCCGGAATATCCGAGAAGAGTTCGAACATCCGGGCGGAGAAATTTCACGAGGCGGGAAGAAGCAACTCGGCACCGGACACCTTCGAGGGTCACCTTTGCAGCGACAGGTGAGATCGAGTTACGAAAAAATCTCAATTCCACGCCTCGTTTATGATACAATTACCTATACAGGGGAGAAGGGGTGAGAAAAAAGGAAAGAAGCGAGAAAATTTACACAAATTATCAACCGATCTGCAAACAAAGTGCAGGTGTAATTGATCGGCGTTTATGCAAAAACATTTATTAAACCTGCTCTTTGAGGATTTGATAATTTCGGCAAAGCTCGATTAGATCTGAGAGTTTATTGCCAATTAATTAACCCGCAGTTTCCAGGTGCGTTACTTTCGCAATCAGTGCTGAACGTTTCTTTCTTGTAAATCATGCAGACTTTCCGTAAAAATGATCTATTTTTCATCTCTTCTCTTCAATATGCCGAAACGTGTTCATCTCACTTTCTGGAAGAACAAACACATAATTAGCATAAGTCGCCTAACGCGAGTAAATGTCTTCATTTTTTAATTCTTTTTAATCGTATTTCTTTATCGTTCAAAAATTTAGAGCCTCAGTTCTTTTTCACTGTTATCCTGCAATTGCGAATTTCTTTCAGGCAAGTGTCCGTGGAAAGTCCGTTGCCGCCGGTGACCGAAGCTTTGATACAAGAGAGCGATTCTTACAAGCGATGATATAAGATATCGGAGCAACGGCAGTTTTAAAACGTAGCAAATCGATCCTCGTTAATTACCGTGTTATATTTTCGAGGCGACGATTGCGGTCAAAGGTAATTTTTTTTTTTTTTATTTTTTTCAACACGACTCACCCTGAGCAAAGAACGAAATGTCGAATTCGAAACTTACGCGGCTCCTCTCATGCAGTGGGGGTAGAAGAAAAGCGCGAGGTAAAGAAGACAGAAATATAATTTGAATTTCGTGCCGGGTGTATGATATAGAAGTTATAATTCCGAATAACTTAGGTGCCAAATATGATGGAAAATAAGATATACATTGCGTGTAATAATACATAATAAGGTGTGTAAATTTAAGCCGTTTTAGCACGTATACATATATTAACATACGTATATACGCACAGCTGTGTTTGACCAAACTTATAACAAAGCGTTAGACATCGATCCTTGCACAGTAATTTTCTGTGCCGAATCAGGATATTATATTACTATATGCCTGTTAAAAGCGGCGGTACAAAGGATCCGTGTCGAAAAAACGAGAGAGAGATTAGAAGAAGGAGAACAACAACAAAAAAGGAACATATTCGACGTTGAGTTACCCGTAAAAAATTTCGCACCATGACCGAGCGTGATTCTCCTATATTTCGTACACGTGTAGGTAGATACATATTATGTAATATATATATATATATATATATATATATATATATATAAATATATTTATATGTGTATATATATATATACGTATAAAGTAAAATAAACAGGTGTGTGGGTGGTTTTAGTACGACTATTACCACGCGACCAGGTCATCGACTCCTAAAATTACCGGCAAGACTTTATTATAATATATATGAACACTTAGGGCAGACGCGTATGATACGTAGATATGTGCATTAACTATAATCACAATTATAATACCTGTACCTTATTGTTATAATAATACTGAAAACTGAACGAACCAACGAAATTATAATCTTCCATAAGCACCGCCGATTTTTTTAATCTACACAATTAGGATATAATCATTATACATACATACGTACACCTGTTGTTAATAATAAATGAGAGTCAAATTTTATCTCTGATCTGTATATAAATTATATATATATTGAACTTTATTATATACGTAAATAACAGATAAGGAATATAATAAATCTATGTATAAGCATGTAAGACATATAAGTATAATATTGTATAGGTACGTATACTCGTTACATATTAATATTTATACGTCATTTGTTATCCCTTAATTAAAGGGGACGCGGGAACCTTGGTTACAATGAAAAAGACACGGTAAAATTGTCACAGTTTCTTTAATACACGTATATAATAACCTGAGATTCGTATTTGTTGATTTCAGTATTCGACACACGGTTAAAAAATCGGTTTGCATTTTCGGTAGTTTTGATAATACGGATGACTTGAGGTACGTGAAACATTCGGAATAAGGGAAAATGAATGAGCTTTAAAATTTTATCAATATTCTATTGATCGAGTTGCTAAAAATGTCGGTTCTTCTTACACGCAAGACTTTGGTTCTCATAAAAATCCATTGCATAAAATTCTTTCGACTAAACGGAGTTAAGATTATTCGCCAATGTCGAAACCAAAAAAACGATGCATAAAAGTGAAAAAAAAAAAAAAAATTAAACGAAGGTGTGTACATAATTCTATACTAAATGAATAATTCAATTTAACTTCGGATACTTCAAATCATCAAATCAAACTCGCAACTTTTTTTCATAACTTGGTTTGAGAATCAAGTTTACCCACCTATTTCTGAAATTCGTCAATCTCTCGAAATCACTGATAATATTTTAACGTGAAATTTGACCGCTAATTCGTAAAAACAAAATTAACAATTTGTTGAAAAATAGACGTAAATATATTTAAAACAAGAAACATCAAATAGCGGACTCGAGATTTGAAACCAAGCAATTTTAAGTTAAGCTACAGAAATAATTCCAACTAGGTTTATAATTTCTGTGAATCATTCGTTCTAACAGTCAAATACTCCATCCGACTTGACCCCTCTTCGCGCACACCCCTGGAAACGAACAATAAGCAGGAAAAAAAACGAAAAATACAGCCGATAAAATAGCGCGGTCCGCGTTAAAGCTCGAGGCTAGAAAAGCTTCTCTACGGCTCGTAACTACGACGAGGGGGGTGGACGGAGGCCTTTGCGATCCGTGGTGTTATTATAGTTACGATGGCCTCGGTGTTGAGAGCTGTTGTTAGGCGCACTGTCGCGTAAACAGAAGGTAACGAACCGGGAACAATCGGACCACGCCCCAGTGCTTTTTCGAAATAAGTCGACGGGACGGAAGTTACAATATGATCGGTTCAACCGGCGCCGATCTTCGCGCCAAATTTCCGATCAAATCTCATTCCGAGGCTTACA
Organism: Neodiprion lecontei; assembly: GCF_021901455.1. NCBI lineage: Eukaryota > Metazoa > Arthropoda > Insecta > Hymenoptera > Diprionidae > Neodiprion > Neodiprion lecontei. Next base: position 35,212,463 of record NC_060262.1, read on the forward strand.
CGCCGAGTGCGAGTGTCCGGTTTGATTATAGGAAAGATGCGAAAGGGTGGGAATGAGAAATTAATAACACTAATGATTTCAGAACGTCGATTTACTACGACTCTTGACAATTCTCGAAATTACCGGTCACGCGGTAAGTTGGGAGTCGAGTAATTAAACCTCGTCCTCGAATCGACTGCCGGCATATTTTTTTACAATCGTAATCGTATTGGTATGATTTGTTCGTGATGATTTTGAATTTTTACTTCTCGTTGCGATCATTAAGAATTTTTCATTCCACCCACCGAGGGGTTTTATCGATGAAGTTTGATTAATTAAACGTTTTTTATACATCGACTGACAAATTATTCAGCCGAACGTCTCCAGTTTGTCTCAGAGTCTACGGTTTGAAATAGAGATGAGGCTTTTTGCCTCGATGATGGTTGGATATATGTACCAAGGTTCGTAAGTAAGCTCAAAACCTCCTCGAGCTCCTCGAGCTTGCTAATTCGTCTTATCGTTAATTCGTACACGCTTCTCCGATTTACCCATTAGATGGACAAACCAGGGTTGGGCGTTTGCTAAATGTACATAATGTACGCGCAGTGCTTGTAAAATAATATAAAGCCTCAGTCACGTGAAACGTGCAAGAAGCTCTATACTTGGCTAAAAGGTAAGCTTCGCGCGTCAAGTCCGCGAATTAAATGATAATAATACGTATGAAGTGAGCGAATTTTGTGCGTGCGGTGAAAATCTCTGATTGTGAGACGAGTTAATTTTCGTAGTAAACTTCGTGTAACTGAGGCCGAAGAAACAAAAAAGAAATATATTTTACATCTTTTATTTCGAAATCTCCGACGATATCTTGACACCTCGATACTACTACAGTAATTATCAATTATTATCGCAATTGGGTTAAATTCAGGGTTTATCGAATCTCGCATTATTCACATTCTCCAATGCATACCTGCAGTAAAATATCTTCTCATTTTACGAAGTGCACCTTTCTTAGCGAAGCGATCAACGAAAGTTCTCTAAATATATTCGTAATTGAGTCACTCTAATATATCCGGTTGAGATATCGATCGTTTCTATTTAAATCTCACGTTCCGCATGTTCACGATAGCTATGATGTTGTATAAGATTTTATCCTGTATCTACGAACCCAACTCTGGATTAAAAGAAACAAAAAAAAAAAAACGCAGTTTCGGTCGTTGCGCTTTAGCGCTGAGTATGTATATTTTATGTCGGTAATTGCACGAGCTTTATTAGGTACGCGGTATTTCAAATAATAATAATAACGATAATAACAATAATAATAATAATAATAACAAGTTTCGATTTATTCGTCGGCGTAAAGCTATCATGTGACACGTGGTTTACTTATTGATTCATATATATATATATATGTTAGTATGTATATGTAGTTGCAGCACCGCGAAGTTCATCTGTGCATTTTTTCAATGTCATAATTATTTATTCCAAACGCTTGTATACCTGCACAACCCGGTCATGAGTTCTTTTTCTCCATAATTTAACGATGTATATATAGTATAGGAGTTTGAAATTAATAACCACTTTGGTTATATATTAAAAATAATTCGTCGAAGTTGGTCATAGTAAATAATCAATAAAAAGATTTTTTACTATGACCAACTTCGACGAATTACTTTTAATATAGGTACGTAATATAAGCGTTTGGAATGAATAATTATGACATTGAAAAAATGCGGAGACGAACTTCGCGGCGCTGCAACTTGCTTGCGAAGAAGTTCGGTTTTCGCGCTCATCACTGCTAGCTTTACATATATATAGGTATATGTATATAGAAAAACACCCGCTGCAAAAATGTGTGACGACGAAAGAAAATTTGTAATTTATATAAGTATATTATAACGAATATAAAGCGCGCGCGGATTGTAATTAGCCGAAGTTTAGATTATCGTTGTAATTGTATATAACAAGAAACTTACATGCAATATTGTTGTACAATGCACAAGCACTTTATATAACATATATATATATATATACGTACACATGCCTATATATGATACGTGTTGTGTGTTATAACGTGAACCTAATGACACGACGTGAGGCGTTACGTATGCAATAGTAGATAATTGTTTACGTGGATGTATGCTTGTCACTTATGTGTGTAACATACGTGCAATATGGGTCGCCCTCCGGAGGCTTGATCAGAGAGCATTGTGTGCGGAGTTTTTGCCGTGTCACGTCTTGATCGTCGATAAAAAACGAAATTTATTCCTAAAATCATCGATACGTATCTGCAGTCGTGCCGCGTGACGTTGCGCGCGATCCTTTTATACATTTTGCCTTTTACACACGTCCATGTTTACGAATTCATGTTAATGTAGGTGTAGGTATAGGTATGCCATGACAAAAGGAAACCCGCGCGATCCGATATTTTACATTTCATTTATTTTGTTTATTACAGTATTGTTCTTTCTCGTTGTGCTTTTTTTTTTCAATCACACGAGTTTCACTGATAAAGTATCGAGGAAACGGAAACAATCAGTCCCCCCCTTAAATAACTGCGGGTTATTGATTGCGTTGATAGAAACGCGGCGTCAATGTCGTACGTCGGTAGAATTTATTACGTACAACTGCGTATGAGATATACTTATGTACCTTCTGAAACGTGAAAAATAATTTTACATTCCTTTGTTTTTTCGTAATTGATGATACTAGCGTCACTTTGATTAATTTCAAACAGTTTTTAAACAAGTCGTAAATAAGTGCAAACTAATGCGAAAAACTCTCACTCGTATAAATAATTATTATGAATACAGCTAATTTTGAATCATGAGCGAAATATTTATAGACAAGTAAATTATATAATATCGTTGCCACATATTTGTGTATAACAATATCGAAATTATCAACTGCTTATTTACTCCAAATAATTTATAGAATACCTTATGACCGTACGTAATTCAAACTGTTCTCTATACTATGCCTGCAGCGTTTAAAAATGCACTGAAATATACGCGCGATGTGTTGAAAAAAGAGGAAAGAAAACTAAACTGCAAATATCCAACGCCGAGTAATCAAATTTATTATAATCCACGTACGTAAACTCTACTCTAAATACTTGAATTTTTTCTATTCAATCCTAGATGTTGTTACATGTTGCTACTTAATTCACATACATGTAAATAGTTTTAACATATATTAATAGCTGTCAGCCAATGTGTAGCGAAAGTTTTAAAAACCATATGTAAATGCGGAGCTTTTGAAATTTTTACTTGTAAAAGTAACCTTTCACGCGGCAAACACTCTGAACGAAAAATAATTTGATAAGTTACTTGGTTGTATTATAGAAGCCCAAACACCAGTTTTCACTCTCCCGAATATCTTTTTCTTCAATACGTCACTTACAGCGATGTTGTCTGTCCTTCTCTCTCTCTCTCTCTCTCTCTCTCTCTCTCTCTCTCTCTCTCTCTCCCTCTCTCCCTCTCTTACTCTGTCTTTCTCTGTCGGCAATGTGTATTCGAAAACAACGGTCTTGAACCCTTATGTTCATGATTTCGTGTATATTAATAATGAGACAAATAGTGAGCAGATACAAGGTAAATTAATCAAAAAAAATTAATGAAAGCAGAAGATATAATAGAAAATTCGGAGACCTTATATTAAAGGCTGAGGGACCATTATGTAGGCACGACTTTAGAAATTTAGTATCTTAAGGCTTGTAAAATACGATAAGAAGCGAATCGTATTAATTTTTGAAGTCATATCGAAAATTCGACTTACCCTTATAATAATAATAAATTAAACATCTGGTAATAATTTGTTGAACGATCAATGAATGACGTCTGGGAGGGCTATGTTTGTATTGAATTTTTTTTTTTTTTGTTTATTTTTTCTCTCAACTTTTCTTCGTATATGATCCTTGCGATGATTTTCCAGGGTTCGACTGTATGTTGCTATTGTCGAAGAAAAAAAAATCGATAACGAGATCTTTGCTTGGTACGTTCTTGTCGATTCGTGATATTTGGTAATTGGGCTTTGAATTCACTTATTCAGTACGTGAATAAATACGTCTAGAAGGTTTAGAATTTGGTTTTCCATTTATCCGTGCACATATGAACAATGTGACTTGAATCGATAGGTACCTGAATTTGACAACTTGTAGTTTCATCGTAATTAAATACTATATACTTTGTTACATTATTTGTAATAATGAACGTATGTTATAAAATTTATATTGATTCATTTCGTACATCGTACGCAAAAGTATAGCCTTTTCAGACGTTACAAAAAAACTACGGGTACATTATGTAATGATTATAAGCTTAATGCAATCGATGTATATGTATATTACATTAATAACTGATACGCCCGAATATATTATGATAAAACTAATATATATATATATACTCATATTGTATAAATGTTTGTCACACCTTATATTCTTGTAATTAAATGCACAAAAATATTTTATACTTTATATTTAATGCACACAAAATTTCTGTCTTACCATACTAACTCACGAGGAAAATATTGTAGCTTCATACTTAAATATATTGTCAAACATTATACGTGATTGTGAAAATAGGTGAACCGATGAAGAGTTCATTCGAGTCTAGTGAAAATTTAAAAAAGTGGCTCGGCACGATAAAAGAGTTGAGATTATACGATTTATGTTTTACCGATACTATTTGCAACACGCAAATGTTGTTTGAAAGTCAAAAAGAAAAGAAAGCCATGTTTCTGAATTTAGACAATCAAACATATTGATACACACTAAATACTAAATCTCATATTGTGCTACAACTTATTATAAACTATACGTGTAAACTTGATTCAACTGTAAAATTTTCTTCTCCAAATAACTATACTATATGAATTAAAAATTGAAGAAAAAAGATACTTCACGTCGTCATCACCCCAGCATCTTGCCTTCAATTGTAAACCAGACAATTTGCGAGTAGGACTCGCGCCCTTAGGGTTCCGTACAAACTTTATTATTTTTTTTTATATCATATAACTACAAATTAACAATTTTCGGAATTTTTCCTTCGCTTGTGTTGTGAGACCTTGCTTCTCTCCAAATTTCATGATTCTAGGTCAACGGGAAGTCCCCTAGTTACAGGTTTCGGTGAGTAAGTTTGCGAATATCAGAATACGTGACATAAATGACCGTATCTTTTGATTGCGTTGACTTAGAAGATTGAATTTTTTACACTTCTAAGGGACGGTAGACCTTAGTATTCGATATTAATTTCAACTCGATACTTCTACTCGGTCCTAAAAAAAGGGTCTTGACAGACGAACAGACAGACAAATGGACAACGAAGTAATCCTATAAGGGTTCCATTTTTATTATTTCAGGTATGTACGTAATCCTAAAAATCGATCAAAATGGCCTAAGCCGTAATGATTGAACTCTCGTCGCTTAGGAATCGAGAAAATCCTGTGAAAAGTTGGGACTTAAAGATCCGTCTCCCTTTTAAAAATCTTGGAAATACCTCGCGACAAAATTGAACGCTTACTCCGAGTGCTTTGATGAAAATCATATACATCGGTTTTATCATAATTCATAAAGCAAAATTTCATGGTTTCGAAAAGTAGTTTAAAAACATTTTTGGTTTTTGAAAAATGGCGCGCACGTGAAAGAGCGTCATCGGTAGAAGTTCTGGGATCTGCCGTTCCACGCTCCGCGCATGCGCCGAACTGATAAATCGCAACAGCAGCCTCTGCTAGGCGTACGAATCGTCGGCGTTAGAGTGTTTTACTTTTTTGCTTAGTACGCCATTATGGACTCCTTGGCGAGTTATACGAGCGACGGTGAGGAGAGCAACGCATCCGACGATTCGAAGGTAAGTTCTGAAGTAACGAGGTATTTCCTCGCTCGATTGTCAACTCGAGCCTCGTTCCCAGCTTGCGAATTAGCGTCGTAGCGATGTTCGCTTTCAGTTGAATGCATCGTCAATCTTGGAAGTGAATCGTTGCAAATGGCTTCGAAGCTAGTTTACTTTCGCATTGCCATGACAATTCACGTCATTGACTTATCGCCTGGAAAATTCGACTCGCGTCGAATCTCGTGCCAATTGTTTTCTACGCTCCTTCGCAAGAAACTCGCAATTTAATCATTGATCAGCTTTACCTTTGGCCCCCTTTGACTCATTCTACAACCAAAGGTCCATAATAATTTAAGGCTAATGTTTTTCGAACTGGTGATACTGTGCTTGAGAATATTTCCGTTCAATATTTGGGCAACACACAATGCCATACACCGTGTTATTACATGGAAATGTTGAAACTGATAGTGGCTTATTTATAACTTGACAAACTAATATTTACCGATCCTACCACATTGGTGATTCATAAATGCAGCTTAATATTCTCTTGGGAAAAGGCAAGCCTTTGGGTACCGATATTGGCCTAATTTTACCTGAATTTGTTTTATCAAGATGCCGTACTCAGAGAGAGGAGAGGTTGCTGCAAGACGTGCCAGTGACGCCAATTACGATCCCGTTCAAATGGACATGAGTGAGGTATGGTATAAATGTGCGAAATATGGTAAACAAAACAGAAAGGCCTAGATATGCTATGATTTTCACAATTTTAGACAGTTTTATATCACTTTCGTGGTGCCGCATCGACACCCTTTTTAGAAACGATCTTATGCTGGTCTTGAAAGTCTTGTGAACTTATCTCTCTAATGCTTAAATTCATAAGTCATGAATCTAAACAGTACAAAGTTTAGAATTTCTACCAAAATTTTCCGTCCAACAGATGTTTTTATCTCTGATTTCACCCAGGCCTACAAGTATATCATGCTAATTGGAGCGCCTGGGTGAATACTGGCATAACTCTATAAAGCTCTTTACACAGTGGTGCAATTTGTAGACATTGATTTCGATTAGGAGGAAGTATTTTGAAAGCATGAAACTTTTACGGACCAGCATTGATGATCAGAATAGCTTTGTTATTGACCTGATTAATATTCATAAGTAAATGGGAATGGTGCCATTTCGTGAGAAAATATTAACACGTAGCTCTGTTGATAATACATGATACAATATCTACGCACCTCGGCAAGGTCTATGCTGTGTGAGGGTCTTTCAAGACTACCCCCAAGTCCTAATCCGAAGATAAAGGTGAGTAGAAGAAGCCAGCAGAAGGTAACAACCATACCAAAGAAAACAAAAATTTCAATGACTCATTTAAACCGCTACTAACGCTGGTGCCCATGAATTTTGCAAGCTCCCTTAATGATTGTCTTATTTCGGAGAATCCGGGCTTATTTCTAAAACAAGCGTCCCAATTGATCACAAATCGGAAACCACAGAGTCAGACTGAGAAACATCTCATATGTTTGAATATAATTTAGCAAGTATACTGTTCGATGAATTCCAACATTCGACATTTACTTTCACACCAGCATAGCTCAGGGATTGTTAGGTAGATACTTGTGTAGAAACACTCAAAAATCTCGCCTAATAACAATATAAGTGTTACTGCAATAAATATACCAAACATTCGCTCATTTGGTTATGGGAATTCACACAAATTACCAGACTTAAATCCAGTTGGGGAATTGCACTAAAACTTTTTTTTTTTTATTTCTTTAGGAAAGCAACAATAACAACTCTTCTGGCGAGTCAAGCAGCGAACGCGCCAACAGTCCCGCTACCGCACAGTTTCGGCGTGGGTCAAAAGTGGAAGCAGGGCGGTCGCATTCGTCATCCTCAGACCAGAGGTAGGCTGGTTTGTTGCTTATTTTTCTCTGATGCTGCTGATAACATGAACTGCATTTTATACGCTGCTGTTATTTTCAATTCAAACCATTATGGAAGCTAATGTCATATCAATAGTCAATATGATAGTAAAACGGAAAGTCTATAAGCCTGAGAACTTCCAATTACCGGCTGCGCAATCGCCATGATATTAAATCCCGTAACTTATTTCAACTTATTTACTCGTGACCCCTTTGTGATTCCTGCTGTAAAAGTATCCAAGAGTTTTGACAAGGCTTGATTCGGAATCTGTAAACGCCAGAGTTGTTCATCCTTAAATTGCCGCGGTAACGTGCATTCGCAGATAATGGAGGGTAACAATTGGGTAATATAAGTGGTTTTGTATTTTATTCTCAGGACCGCTGTCGTGCATGTCATCTTCCTCTAGTAATTTTTTCTGCGAAGTTAACTCTAATATGATTAGAAATTGTACATTCAAAGCTATACGATGTCATTGAATTATTTCATTTTAATTTAATGAATTATGTATCAAAGGATTTGGTTACATGCACGTTGCCTCTGAAATTCCACCCTTTAAGCGAGCAATTTAATAATACAAATCTGTGTGGTATATCCCTGCAGAACGTAATGGTTTTACAGGCGATCGAACCATGAGACGCACACAACCAACCCACGAGAAGAACAGAAGAAGGAGAAATCAGACCGACCCAGACATTCAGAAGACAAATATCGCGGCGATGACAAATATCGAAAATCTGCACACGACCATGACAGAAGAAGACGGGACAGTGATCACAGAGACGGGAAGGATGGCAGAAAGTCTAGAGATGACGAGAGGAGGACTAAGGAAGAAGACAAACGCAAAGATCGATCTGCTTCCAGGTCAAATAGAGAAGAGAAAAGCGAAGATAAGGATAGAAGCAACAAAGATTATCATCATCGAGATGATCGGAGAGATAGAGACAGACGCAGAGATCGTGACAGAGATCGCCGACATCCCAGAGAGGAAAGAATCAAAGATCGTCACAGAGAAGAGCGTCCAGTTCATCCGAAAGAAAAAGAAAGAGTCAGATCTCGATCCAGATCCAGGTCTAAAGATCATGTAGTGCCCCCGTTCAGGGCAATGACTTATCGTGAGGAAAAAAGTAGAAACAAAATGGCGCAGCTTGAAAAATTAGGCATAGAACTAAAAGCTCCAGAAGGGGAAAATAGTGCAACGAATGTTCAGAGTGAACAGAATTATTATAATCCCCTGGCTACAGCTACTCAAGGAAAGTATGCGGAGCAAATACAGAAGCGGAAACTTCTGTGGGCTAACAAGGTGAGGAATTACTTTTATCAGTTTTCAATCTTAGAATTAAGGTTAACTTTGAAAAAGTGGGTGGAATAAGATACAGATCAAAAATCTCAGTCTCATCAGAATCAGAAGAAAGAAAAAATGCAAGCATCATGTCTTCTCTGCTTTATAGTAACATATATAAGAATCTCTTTTTCAATTCCAGTCATTTTATCTTATTCCACCCAGTGCCTATATGATGTAAAAACATTTCTCATCTTAACGTGCATTAGTTTTTTCAAGCTCATATCCATAACTTAACTGTTGGAACTACTTTTTGAATCGATAGTCAAAGCCGGACGAAAGTAAATCCACAAGTTTGGCAGCTGGAACAGCCAACACATGGGTTGGTACGACATTTACGCACGACCAAGACGGTAAAGTAACGGCAAAGTTCAAACGACTGATGGGGATCAAAGGTGACTTACCAGTTTCCGGACCTGGATCAGAAACTGGACCTAAACCAGAGATACTAAAAAAACAGGAAGAAATGTTCAGTAACATGGAACAGCAATACGAAGTTGCACGTGCTACAACCCACACTCAACGCGGAGTCGGATTTGGCTATGCTACGGGGGGGTATCAATTTCCACGATAAAAAGTCTGGTGTGCATTTAGACTTTGCTATATCCAATACTACAGAGTTATTTTTACGGACATGGGTTACCCGTTAGTATTCATCCAGTAGCTAATTGAAGAGTTCTTGAGAACTTTTCAAAAATGGTAAGTAAAGGTTATATTGAGATCGATTTTTCTTTAGGGTGTTGTTAATCCGTATAGGTATGCTCCGTACATAGTCACAAGACTTGTGTAAGATGTCAAAGTATTTTATAACAAAATATCTGAGTAACCGTCGTTACCAAAATCACACTAGATTGTCGCAAATTAAAAAAGCGTTAATACATATAACAAAAATATATTTCGGGAGTGCGGGGAAAACAGTATGAGAGAGAGAGACAGTTATTACTATCATGTACTTCTACTATGAAAATAAATTTAATACAGACCCATTACTTTGTACGGAATACGTTTACTTCCCTCAATTGAGGTAAGTCGAAAAATGTTGGTCTCGTGGGATAGGTTATTCATGTACACGTTGCTCGCGATACAATCATCATTATCTTATCACCTACAGTTGTGTAAAAATGTAATTTTGCTACACTAAAAATAGTCAATTATAAACCAATTTTTGTCGAAAGTGACAAAGCGCTTCCTTTGTAAGTGTTTTTTCTTTTTGATGTTCCTTTTTTTTTTTCCATTTTGACGAAATATATCTTGATACAAGAAGTCCTATTCTACGATGTTACGAAAAATATTTTGTAAGTACGACTTATACCTACATTGTACAGTAATACTAAAATGCAGTGGCTGTAGAAAAGAAACTACAATTATTTCACGCATGAATTTTTCCAACTTAGATTAAGTTTAAAATTAATTCATTCTCTGCAAGCCGGCTGACTTACGTATACATGGTATGGGATGAATCATGCTTAAAATTTTGCTAGTGTGAAATTCTATACTTGGGATCTTGTAAATAAAATTCTATATTCAGAAAGAAGTAAAGGCGAATAAGAAAAAGTGATACAAATTTTCGACACATTTTAAACTAGAACGATTTTTCAACTTTTTTTCAAGCAAATTTCGAACTAATAGGTAATTTTTACACTCCTGCCATTTCTTGTAAGTTCCATACTGGGGAAGGTTCAAGATTCAAGAGTGCTGGATTCAATTACTTCAGTGGCAAGCACATGGTGCAGTCACTTAGTGTTTTCAGTGACTTATTGTTTGATGAGACAAGCTGCAATGCAGTACAGAACAAGTCTCAGTTCCTCATTTCATGTGTTTCAAAAAATTCTTCATAGTTCTACAATGTAGCAATATGCACTGCCTCACCTCTCCAATTAATTCTATCGCCTCTGGCATTTGACTACGTGTAATAGCAAGACCAGTTGTTGCTGTATCAGTTTCATCTTTTCGGAATGAAATATTCACGAAAGAACACTTGTGAATAGTCTAAGGCTTTCTCATTTTTCCCAATTTCACAGCTTCACTTACAATTAAATGCATATCGGACCTCCCAGATTTGCAAGGAAATTCATGAAGTTACATTTTACATTTTTCTTCTCCTGAGCAGCAACAATGCTCCAAACTTTTGGAAAGAACAAGATGTATAATCGCAATTGCGTGATTACTGGGAAAATGTAGGGAAATTGATGCTCGCAAGATGTTAGGATTCACATATCAGTAGCGTGAGCGAGAATTGGCTGCAATTGCTGGTGTTTTCGTTATCTTCCCAAATCATTCCCAATGACAACACGACCGTAATTGCAAACTGTACCATTTCCCAAAGGACAAAATGGCTTCATTGCCCAGGAGAGAGAAAAACTTGTAAAACACGATTAGCTCACAAGACCGTTTACTGTGATGTTGAAAATTTCTTTTAAATTGCAATATGAATATGACAATGGACACTTTTTGCTGTGTTTACATGATAATGTAAAGCCAGTAATTGTTACGGAATTTAAAAAAATATGAGGAAATCAAAAGTTTCATTCCAGTTTGTAAAAATCACAGAAAATTGGATTGTCTAAAACACGATGTTTATCGAATCTAACCTGGTTGAGGACCGTTGACAATTATTTTTGCGCGCCGATCTTGTCGTGTGTGGTTGTATGGAATGCAAAATCAATTGCGCGCGTTAGGTTCACGAGTATTGGGAAGTAAACTAGTGTAAACGTACGTTTCACTCGTTTCTATACTCTCCGTGGATAGCACTAAGCGCTGACAGATGTTACGTGTCCGTACGAAGTAAAAGGGAACGGGATGGCACGGCCTGCTGCCGCATTCGTGCCATTCGTACCCATGCACATATACATGATTTATTTTCCTAACTTTGTATGTGTCGGTCAGCTTACCCTGGTTACACGGAAGCAAACGTGCGGGCTTACCAAGCAGGAATCATTTTACGTTCTTTTTTACTCTGAGAGAATGTCCCGCGCTCCGCCAATGCGCCGGCGCAGGAAGCAGCTGTCACATGAGACACGCGTTCCAATTGGCTAATACCACCGTATAACTTTACCGATAATCTTGTTTACACGTGTTTACCAATATGGCGACGACTCCGTTGCCGCATTTGAATTCGGACGTTACTTTTTGTTTGCAGGCGTGTTAAATCTCGAAAATACAGTAGCGATTAGGCAATTTTACAAAGCATTTCACGGTTCAGAGTGCCCGCGTCAACTGCGTGAATGATTGATCAAAAAATTAGCATGGAAAACTTTGTGAAAATCGAAAAAATCGGCGAAGGTGATACGATTTGTTGTGCATCATTCCAAGTGTAGCTGAAACTTGACGAAACTTTACCATATTATGGTTTACCCTTATTTTACTTTCAATTATCTGTCCTTGTTACTCGCAAGTCAACCGTTTCTAAGTCAGAAAAGCATTCAAAACCCATTTCATATTGTTTGATTCGAGGTCCTCTTCCCAGTTATGAATTTTGTTCCAGTTACTAAACACTTTGAAATGCTACTATTCAATCAATTATTTATGCTGTGTAATTTTACATAGCATGTGACGCGCTTTTGGCACGTAGTTTGCTTTTGTGTATGCTTTTGATTTAAAGTTGCACGAAAACCGGTATTTTTCATTCATCATGCTTAAAGATAGGAGCAACACCCTGCTTTCTTGAAATACAGTTTAAATGGAATCGTGTAGTTTATATTTCGTTTGTAAATCTGCACCCGCTGTTCTGAAATACTGTTATTAATACTGCTGTTTACATGAATAACGATGAAGTTAGTAATGTTACTATAACAATGCATGTTTCAGAGAAATCGTTACTTCGCACCTTTAAGATCATTTGAAATTTGGTAAACCAAGATATACAAAACATATTTACATATATTTCGAGAACCAAATTCCTTGAAAGTAATTCGGAAATTGTAGAGTGATAATTTTTCTCCTGGTGTTTTGTTACATTAACGTTACTAACTTCAGCCCCTTTTACATAAAGCCTAGAATTAACGTTAGAATCATTTCAGAAAAAGATTATATCAATTTAAATTATCAGGAACCTATGGTGTTGTCTACAAAGGAAAAAATAAGAAAACCGGACAAATTGTGGCAATGAAAAAAATTCGACTAGAAAGCGACGATGAGGGAGTTCCTTCGACTGCAATCCGAGAAATATCTTTGCTAAAGGAGCTACAGCATCCCAACATTGTTAGTCTGGAAGATGTTTTGATGGAAGAATCACGACTTTATTTAATATTTGAATTCTTATCGATGGATTTGAAAAAATATATGGATACTTTAGGCAATGGAAGATTGATGGAACCTGAAGTTGTCAAATCCTACTTGTATCAGGTCTGTATTTTTTTTTTTATACATTCCTTGCGTCGAGCGTAATAAATGAGAACTAACATGTGAAATGTAACTTGCACTGTTCCGTGTTCTCTTCTCATCAGATAACTCAAGCAATCCTGTTCTGTCATCAAAGACGTGTATTGCACCGTGACTTGAAGCCCCAGAATCTTCTTATTGACAAAAATGGAGTAATCAAGGTGGCAGACTTTGGATTGGGTCGAGCATTTGGTATTCCTGTGAGAGTGTATACCCACGAGGTGGTAACTCTCTGGTATAGGGCTCCTGAAGTTCTCTTAGGATCAACGAGGTATTCCTGCCCGATCGATCTTTGGAGCATTGGCTGTATCTTCGCTGAAATGGCCACAAAAAAGCCCCTCTTCCAAGGCGACAGCGAGATAGACCAGCTCTTTAGGATATTTCGGTAAAACAATCACATACCTAGGAAGCCGATTGAACATTGATTTTATACTGTGATTTAGTAGCCTTTTACTCTGAATGAAACACATGCCTTATGTTGGCAACCAGAGTTAGGAACAAAATAATAAAATCGGTTTTGCCTTTTTGGATCATTTCAAGGTGGATCATACGTTGCGACTATACTTTTTTCGGTAATTTCCCTAGAGTACTGCGAACCCCGACTGAGGAGATATGGCCAGGCGTGACACAGCTTCCTGACTACAAAGCGACATTCCCGAACTGGACATCCAACAATCTGGCATCCCAAGTCAAAGTGATAGATGAAGAAGGTCTTGATCTTTTGCAAGCGATGCTGGTGTATGATCCTGTGTATAGAATATCTGCAAGAGCAGCTCTGCAACACCCCTATTTTAACGACTTGGACAAGTCGAAATTACCGTCAAAGTGAACAGTGGTGAAACAACGAAATTATATACTTTACTTCATAGTTTGCAAGTTTCTCACATTACGCCGGCGTTTAAGCAGGTTCCGCATGATCAGATGGTTCCTATTTAATTATCTTCAAATCTCACATAATTTCAGCTGCATGCTGAGTCTATAATACCACTTAAAGTTTAATTCAATCATCGCAGTTCTTTTTTTTGTTTTCGTTTTTGTTTTTGTTTATATGATTTTAATTTTGTCTTTTTAACCGTAACATTTTTAGTTTTCGCATGACAAGATGAAGAATGAAACGAAACCAGACATAGTGTGTACCTGAATAAAGTTCTCCGTTGGTTACAAATACCAATCGTTCTATGTGTAGGAACCATCTAGAGAGCGCTATTAAGTACTATACTATTACGTATTCCATAACCAGTAAGATATCTAAGTTTTTAGTATTATATCTTCTGTCATTCACTGAGTTGGTCTAATTTTAAAGATAATTATATTTTAGATGAACAAGTTAAATGAAGTAGAGAATAAAAATGTCGAAAAACTATGAACGAAACGGAATGAAAGGAAAACACTTTGTGGTATCAAGATTTCGATGTTCCATTCAATAATATTTATAAATGTAAGATAATTTTATTGAATGGAACTAAAGCAGACGTAGATCTTGAGACTACAAATATGTACATAAGTTGGGAAGAGTAAAAAAAAAAACGAAGTAGAAGACCGAACTAAGTGGTCAAAATTAGTATTCATTCGAAATAAGAATATTTTTGTACTTTCTTTACGACGAGAATATAAAATAAGGATCAAAATTAACTTCGCGTTTTAATGATATTTGTATATCCCGAATCAGCTGCAAATTACGCCATTCGGATGCCAATTAACAACCAAGTATAAATTTCCTGCTTGCTTTCTAAGATTCTATATCGCAAACCTACGCACAAATTACGGTGTTTGAAAGATATGTATGAAAAATGAGGTAATTTAACGCAAATTCAGTTAGTGATTTGCTCATCCAATGACTATTTAATTGGAAAGAGTTTTTTTCAACTGTTAAATAATTTGTGAATAACTGAGTGGAAGTTGTGGACTACATGAAAAGCGTGCAAACGTCAGGTAATAATTGAAAAAAAGAAAAAAAATAACACATAACATTATTGTAATTATCAGTTGATCAAACCCAAACTAACAATTTGATCAGGATTGATTATGTTCACTTGAAAATTTATTTTTCCGAAAGCTTATTCGGTGCGTATGTGACAACGTTTTACGGGAAACACAAGCGATTGTCAACCGTGGACTGAGAAAGAAATTAGCTTAGCCATATGAGCGACTCAATGCTTCTGCGAAATATTCTACGAATGAAATTGTATAAATCAATCATCGTATAAATGTCTCCCCTCATACATACGTTAACGCGTGCTTCAGATCCTTATGTATTCTGAAGAACAGAGGTTCAAAGTGCAAAGAAATGTATGTATGATTAACAGAGTTGGCCTTCTGATGCTGATCATGGCTAAAGACGTATTACATGAAATAGTCCATACAGTTTTGATCGAAGTTGATCTAGTAAGTTAAGGCAAGGTGAGTGATTCAAAAATAATAACGCGTAAAATTACGTGATGTTTTTTTTCGACCAGACTCATTGTTTTCCGAAGGTCCAAGTTGTCGTTATGTTTTACTGGAAGCATTTTCTCTTCTCAGTAAATTGATAATGTTAACGATTATAATATTTGACCGAAACTTTTACTTTAAATGTAATCTTGAACCGGTTTCTTTCTAAACTTTGCTCGCGTCACGAAAGTGGAATTTATTTTGCACAAATCTCGCGCACTACTGTTACTAGTTACAATCTTTTAACCCTCATCTCACCGCGATCAATTTAACTGTACTTCGACTTCAACTCTAACCACTCTCTAATTGCTTGTAAATAAATCAACAATTCGAATTACCAGTTAATAACGATAAGTTTACGGTATTTCTGAAAAGCTCTTCAAAGTTCTTCTGAAAGCCTTTCGAACGATATATGCGTGTGTTCCTACTAGTGAGTACACGTGATCATGCTGGGTCGAGGAGAGGGAAAGCTCCTATTAAACCGTTACTGGGACCCGACTGTTTACAGTCTTGAATTTACTCGAAGAGTAGACGGACGTGTGGACCATTCCATCGTGAGTATCGTACGTCTGATTATGTTGATTTCATTTCGGAAAAACTCTACTGCAGACGAATCGAAAAGTATAAATATGACTTGTCATAACTTGACGTATTCTGTTGACTTCTTATATTGTACTTCTAACTCAAAATTTAATCCTGAAATGTCATACGAACAGATGTCTCATCATTTTTTCTAATATTGAATCTCACAATTTATACGACGTATTCCTATCTTCGATAGTTGATTTCAAACTGCTGGTTATCAGCTTCGTCATTTCTCATCACAGAGCGAAAATTTAAATTCCGTGCAAACAAAAGTGAGATTCTAGATTCAAAGTGTTCGAATTTAGAATTTGAAATAATGGATTTTGCTTCTGACCAAAATCGAGCGGGTGTTTATTAGATGATTCTGTTATAACGTCGGCCAATAATGCCCTTCGATACCACTGTTAGGTTTCTGTTGACTATAAATACACAAACTTTTTGCGATTGTAATGTTTAACATCGGGCACTAAAATCATAGTGTAACACGACTGGAAAGCTATAAAAACTGTCGAAATCATAAATATACCTATAACGAATTCTATGTTAACGATAAATATAATTCCGATTTCAATGACGTCACGGAACTCGTTAACTTTCATGGATTTTGACTTATATACAGCTAGCGTAACTGGAATATTGTATAACACGATTCTCCGTTGTTGCGGACAGTTGTGGTTCGATGTAACTGGAAGGTCATTAGACCGCGGTGCGTCATTACGCAAATTAATGTGACGAGATTGCGAAGCATACCTATATGAAGTTTACATCTGTTATCGCGTGAAAATTCTACTGGCACAGCGCTGTAAATCAAACAGAATCACGACGGGGAGAATAAAGCCTGTACTGCAACTATCGGTATCGATTTAAAATACATCTATTCAGCCTTGACACGGTGCAACAGTTGACATAGTTATATTATTGCGCTTGTTCCGGTACAGAAAACTCACCGATCAACAGCTGTTCCGCTGAGTTGTTAGAATTAAAGTTCTTATTATTCGATTCGGTTTCTGAGTCATGTTCAAATGAATCGATAATTCCCAGAGTCGTTCAACGATTACTCACTCTTCTCAAAATAAGCGAACGTTTGTGAAATTAATGAGAAACCTGAACCTCGCTCAACCTACTTTGAGATTCAACAGAATTCTGAAGATAATTTAAAATCGCATAACTTGTTACAACTAACTTATCGTGGGTTTGACGATAAGATCAAGTCATCCTATTTTCTTATTTTAAAAGAAAGATTTCGTCAGGTAAATGAGCGTATTTTTTTCTGAAACAAACTTCGACAGTCACAGTACGGAGAAAACAATCTACAACTTTATAGATAGTATTGCGATAAATGTGTTTCGTGATACTTAATGAATTAATGAAAACAACGACTGTACATATATTTTATAATTTCAGATGAAGTCAATAATCCTCTGTGTGGCAGTTCTTGCCGCTTTGTTCGGCGTTGGGTATTCACACTCCTATCATCTCGGTTCTTGCCCAGTGGTCGAGCCAGTTTCTAGATTCGACATGAATCGGGTAAAACGACGCAGTCTTTTATACAAATTAATTATTCAATGCAACAACCGAATATTAGATTGCAACAGAGCATATGTTGAAGTTGCTTCTGATATTGACGGTTGCATTGTTATGATCGGAAAAATTCACGTGAAAAAAATTAAATTATGACAATCGATAGCAAACGACAACAGCTTCTGCAAAATCGAATGATTTTGCTATCGGTACGTAATCAGCGGTCAGGAATTGACCATTCGTTCCATTGCAATTCTAACGAGGAAACTAATCGCCGTTGAACAAAATAAATTAACGAGCTCAAAAATACAAATTTTAACGACCTACATTATTCCCAGTCACGATTTTACATACCTGCAGGTATACTATAATAGAGAATTTAGTACTGATACCATTTAATCTGTAGCTCGAGAACGAAGTTGGATCTTAATTTTCAAAATATTATTCTCATATTGTACCGATAATCTTGGGTCAGAAGTTATCTATCCTCTTGGCTCATTCTGAAATCGGTAATTCAAGGAAAAAAAGTTTTAAGTATCTCAATAAATACTCTTTATCGCATCTATATTCTATATATTTCATATTCAAAAACGAAGCGTCTTATTACTTGATTACACTCAAAAACATTACAAGCGTGGAAATCCCCTTCTTTTATCTAGTCTTTCGATTTTTAATTAACAATTTTATTTATGTAAGTTCAACCTGAACTCGTTGGCGAGCTGGAAACATGAACCGCGCACCACAACGTTTAAAATGATGTCTCATTTATATGACAACAGAGCTGGTGACAATCGCGCTCGTCTTCAGATATCGCATGTTCCCTTCCATTTGAACCAAAAATAGAGCCCATAGAACATCGCAGCTCACGTGTAAACAAAATCCTATAATTTCCAAATTGGAATAGTTCATCGGAAGCTTATGTTCCACTATAGAAAATGGAACGTGAGTTACTAGAATTACTCATTTCGTACATTACACCGTTGATAACAAAGTTTTTTGTACATACCCGAGATAGAATCACGTATGCTAATAATGCGGTTACATTTTCCGCCAGCTTGCACGTCTCTCAATCCTATTTATCGCGAAATAACGCATGTGACATAACTATTTTTAAGACTTCCAGAAAATTGTCGCCAAGAATTTTCTCGATAATACTTTAGGTACGATACGTTCAGCATTGAATAATTTAAAGCGGTTATGTAGAATTGAATAATAATTGTAATTTATAATTACGTGTCTTTCCTGCAGTATTTGGGACTGTGGTACGTGATCCAGAAGACGTCGACCGCTAGTAAATGCATCACTTATAACTACACGCGAGGAGATGAACCCGGCGAGTACGTGCTCACTCAGGACTCGGATCACCCAATTTTAGGTGAGGCTTAAACGACTGTCGTTATGAAATAATTGCAATGTACAGCACGAGTCACGCGAAACGCGACACTTTTATTAGAGAAATTCTTATTCCTTGTCTTGGTTATATGAGAAATCGTTGTAGAGTTTCTTAGAGCTAGAAAAGGGTGTCTGCTGATTATCCGTTTCGTTGCAACTTGCTTTTTTTTGTCTTTCTGCGCTTTTACCGATCCAATTATTTAATGTGCAGAATTTCAATAGCCAAATACGTAAGAGCATACATAACTGATGTATAGATAGGTTTGTACGATTCTTTGACGGGTATGGGTTGTATGGACCCTATCAAGCCCAATAAAGGACCGTGAATAGAATAAACGGTTGTGAATTGGATGGGACGGGAATGATGAACTCGTTTGTGTTTGAATGTATGATGCAGGACTAACGCCGTTGAAACACGAATACCATTACACGGGGGAGCTGACTGTACCGGAA
This sequence comes from Neodiprion lecontei, assembly GCF_021901455.1. Taxonomy (NCBI): domain Eukaryota; kingdom Metazoa; phylum Arthropoda; class Insecta; order Hymenoptera; family Diprionidae; genus Neodiprion; species Neodiprion lecontei. Next base: position 35,232,290 of record NC_060262.1, read on the forward strand.
CCCAGCACGCCTGCACGCATGCAAGTCCGATTCCCACTGAGTAAGTTATCCTATTTGTTATACGTGATTTTGCCGATCTTTGTTGTCGCCTTAAAAGCGTTCGATAACCATTATTGATCTTTAACTCGTTCGACGAAATTTTAAACCTATGCCACATGCCGTTGGAATAAATTCTGTTAAACTGCACAGCAGTCATGAATCAGACAAAGGGTTGACTTGATACTTGAAATTTTTTTTTTTGTCAGCATTTTCATTCCTTGACTTTATCGAAACTGTAGTTCTTGAATAATGTACTTCTTGAGACTGTAAGGAAAGACATCGAGCTTGTCACGGACATGAAACTTACGTTCGCTAATTTCTTTTCTGCTCAAATGGTGTAATTGATAAAAATTTTGTTCGTCATTGGCTGTGGAATCTTTTCGCGATTTACATCGTGATATTGTACTATTTATTTATTCTTTCTCGTTGCTTTTTGCAGGTGTGGCTGGCAGTGCTTCGCACGTTGTATTTATGACCGACTACGATAATTATGCGGCGATGTTCTCATGCCAGTCACTTGCTTTCGCCAATCGTCAAAGTGCTACGATCCTGTCGCGTCGTCGTGACCTGGACAGAACTCGCATCGACGAGATTCGCCAGCGTCTCAGCAGCTTCGGAGTCGATCCCTACGATATGAGCATAATATCGCAGACCGGATGTCCCAGTGGAAACAACACCGTCGACATCAGTATTGACCCGCATACATTTTCCGCTGAAAATATTGGCCACGTTGTGAGAAAGGCTGGGGAAAAGATCGGCGACGGTGTCGAATGGGTGGCGAATGCTGGCAGCAAGGTTTACCACAAGTTGACTGGAACAGGCTCCGAAGACTCGTCGACGCGACCGCAAAACGTCGTGACGGCGAATATTAGACCGAATATACAAGAACCCAATCCGGAAGTTAACGACGTCGAATGGATACCTTAAATTATTATATTTGTGGTATCTGCGCATTGTAAATTCATTAAGGGACCGTACATGTTTAGGTAAACGGTTAGTTTACAAAATAACTAACTATCATATGTGGTATTTAAAAAATTTTAAGTAAGCTCTGCTCATTTTTATATAAACCGCCGATCGTTATACGTAATGTATAGTCATATTAACTTTCGTCGTTTGAATCTCTGGTTTTATTCCTGCTTCTTAATCTTCTTTAGTTGGTACGTTAATGCGGCTGGAATTCACGACTGTTTATGTACTGCTAGGCCGTAAATCATATTATACGATTATACGTTCTGTCGACTGATTTTTTATTCTATTTTTCACTCGATAATAATATTGAACAAGTTGATTTACGTCGGTTACCGCGATGACGAATAATTGCCGCCAGTACACATTCTTATATGTGATAAGGTAAATGAAATCCCTTACGAAAGGCAAAAAATCAAACTAATTTTTAATTTGTTATAGAAATAAATTTCACTTTTTTAAGTATACAAATGTGTGTGTCCTGCTGACTACCCAAATCGAATCTTTCAGTGCGCCGCTGTAAATGTGTGATTAATTAATAACGAAACACATAATTCGATCTTTTCATACTCAGAATCTTCTGGTGAGAATTTATGTCTATCGATCAGATGAATTTTTCATTAGTTATATTCATGCTGATTGCAAAAAATACTACTTAAATTCGTTTTATCAATTTACTATAATAACTTGTTTGCTATTTAATACAGTAATTAAACAAAGCAATTTGTTGCATGATGCAATAAGTGTGTTTTTACATAACAGTTCGACTTTGTTCGATGAAATGAATAGTAGGTTCGACGGTCGGGGATAAAGTTGAACCATGTGTAAGTTAAAAAAATAACACGCAGCCCCGCAAGATCCTCGCAGTCTTCGATTAAAATTGTTTACTGTGCGCCGATTGATAGTTCAAATAATTGTCTGACTGCTTGTTGATCGCTTTCAACAAAGCTTGACGCTGCGGAATGTGGAACGCCTGATTGGCGTCAACCGCTCGTGCACGCGGACCTTCGTGCAACGAGTAGTAACAGGTTGCGCAAGACAGCCGGCTCACATGAACTGTAAGAAATTTGAAAATCAATGAAGGGTCGCGGGCTCGCACCGCGAATTAAAATAAATTTAAACAGTGCGAGAAGAATTTTATAACATCGAGCTGCTCACCTTCGAAACGTGTTTGCGAGCGTAAGAATACGAAGTTCGACATATCGCACGTGGCTTACAAATGAAAAGTCGAATTATTATAACATTTCAAATTTCTATTAAAAATTTCTCTTTTAGACAGAATGTTTTTCAAACCGTTAAACCAACAGCATACCCTGATCTTGATCAGAGATTTTTCACTAGATTCCACACACCGCTGGATATATAATATAAGCATTAACGAACCCAGCGATGAGCGATTGCTTCATTTAGTAAACACTTTTGAAATGCTGCGTCAAGTCTTTCCTGACTTCGTGGCGCGCATGCATTCAAAGTAGATAATGTCTATCAGACGTGTATGTAATACACACAGAGATAGAAGGTTATTACGCTCTTCACGCTTCTGGAATCATGGATCAAAAAAAAGCTGTCTAAAAAGTATACGGCACGAAAAGTTAGACCAGAAAGAAAAACGTTCGAGACTATTGACCGGTTTAGTCCGACAAGTATGTATAATCTTCCATGTGATACGATCGGATGTAGCATGCAGCCAGAGTTCGTTATTGAGATGCCGCCTCCTCCGATCACGTGATTTTGAATCTCCCCTTTTTCCACGCCGCGGTTCAAATAGTCGTGTATAAGTTGGAGAGACACGGATGCTCATAGATGAAGTACGGACATGGTCACACGCTTACACAGGACGCACGACACTCTCTACGTGTATTCACACACCTACAAAGGTATTCATGGTACTAGTTAAAGCTCCACCGTGTTTCGTTTAAATAGTCAGTCCGATGGTGGCCGTTGCCCATCGAACGTCGACAGGACCATTCCGTATATTTACTAAATTATTCTCATTCCCATGGTAAAGAACCCAACGTTTAAACGCGTGTGACAGGGAATACCCGAAGTCACGCGCAGCCTCCATCCCCCAAGAGGGTAGATTGACCGTTTCGTCTCTTGCTAGGAGTGAAGAAAATTCAGGTAAGCGTTTGAACTGAATTTCATTCCGCAGCCCTCGATGTTTGTCGCGTGTGTCAACATCCTGGATCGTTTGGAATTTTTACATTGACAATTCTCTAATATTATTTATTTTCTTTCTTTCTTTTTTTTTTCTCTCCTTACTACGAACAGCATTTTGAAAATCATTCTGTTGCAAATGCGAGTAAAATTGAAGAATCTCGAAATGCATTCGTCGCTAATTCGCGCGGTATTACGGCCGACTCTCTATTTGTCTCACCTGTGTTTCCAACCCTTAGAGGGATACGGACGTCCTATAAATAGCCGGCGAACCTGTTCGGGTGTTGCGCACTGCAGCCTACTCAGCTGGGCCGGGTGCTCGCTAGATGTCCGTCGTCCTATCCTCACCTCGGTTTCTTGCGAAAACCTTGGCTTGTCAATAGTCCAACGAGTAAACGAGTGTCTCGAATTAATTGACGACAGAACGATAAGCTGAGCCGGCATTCTGGCTATCATTGTCTGCAATCGCGAGCAGGGTGAAGAAATCCGGAATCATCGAACGATAAGAGTGAGTAAAAATCTTTACCCTATTCGCCCGTTCCTACGATGCTTCTAAGCGCGATAATTTGATGGCGTATATCCTATACCCGTGCATTTCTGTTTACAACTTTCGGCAACTTGTAGCCTGTGATTGTCAAAATCCTTTAAAAGTGCAACGCGAAATGCGATTATGTAGGTGTATATGGCAGATACCTAATTAAATCAGTTGCCAAGGTAAGCGCCTTTGCAAGTCGAACAACAGACACAAAAAGAAGATGTAATGTGTTAAGGAAAAAAACGAGAGAGAAAAAGGAGATAGAAAAATAAACGTGTAGGCTGCAGCAGCCCAAGGTAGTCCACTGAGAGTCAAGGATCTTTTTTTACAGTTGTCAGATTTCGAGGAAAAATCCTTTTTCCATGTATAAAACGCGACGTCGAGATATATGACGACCCCGTCGTCGGCATGGGAAGTCGGCGATAACGAAACATTCATTCGTTATTTCATTCAAGCTATTCGCACGCCGCCGTTTTAACGCGTACAAACTGCGCCGTTGCGAATCCGGAAATCTGTTCAAATTGACCCGGTGGATTTCTGCTTTTTTTACTTTTTATTGTGCTATCACCGGGCTGATCTCATGACACAAAACTCAAATTTACATCTCATAAACGGAAGTAAAGATCAAGATTCGACATCGATATACGTAAATCACCACGTAGAGAATATAACGAGCAAATTTTGCTCAAAACTGCAGATTTTGCTCAAAATAGGACCACCTCAGGGTGTTTGGTAAAATATACTTCGCAAAATGCAGAATTGACTCAAGGAACAGTAAAGACCACTGTCTGCAGAGTAAAATCTGCTACATTTATTCTAAAACACATAGCGACATGGGTATTTTTTACCAAAAACCTTGATGTGCATACTCCTTTTCTGCAGATTTAAGAAAAATCCGCTCTTCTTCTTGTCTCCGTGTGTAAGCGAAAGTCGGGGTTTTTAAACCCTACAAGGACCCAGCTTCCCTCAAACATTACTAACCATGGACCAATAATCTAATCGTTGTAAAAAAGAAAACAAAATCAACTATTCAATTTGACATTACCAGATACTGAATGCAATTCGTTCTGTAGTTCTGTAATAATACTGCAACGCAAGAGCTCGGATCTTCGTCTGAATTAGCCGTGATAACTTACCCATATAGCTCGTTTTGCCCTAACTTCCCCTGCTCTAAAATAGATGCCATCGTAACAAGTATACGTATATGAACGTATTACGTTGCTGTTTTCACACAGTGCCTGTGAAGCCTGGGAGTACGTAATCATTAATCGCAATCTGAATCAACCCATGACAAGCATAAAGATTTATGGACATTGAATATACACTCATCCCGCTTCTGATCTATACAAACATGCGTACGGATTTAATTTTTTCTCTAAAAGAAATCCACACACGTCTCTGTGACGCGTATTTGGAATATATACGTAGAATTCGTGAAAATTTTATTTTCATGACGAACCGTTTATCGTCAAACGCTAAAGATCTCCGATCCGAAAGAGCAGGATGGATAGAAATAACAACATGAGTGGAACTCCTTCCGGTAGCCGATTCGTGCATTGCCGAAGCACGCACGTTGGATTTGCAAATTCGCTAAATCGAAGCCTGTTAACCCAAATCTAGATCACACGACGTATGGTGCAATAACGTACGATCCAAGCCCTTCGGCGTAACTTCGCACTCGCAAATTGTACATCCATATAGTCCAATAAACGCGATGCAGTGCTCTTGTAACGAGTGTCGACTATGCGTTGACCCAATGATCCAGATATCTGAAACGATCTTCGCGATCGTTAATTAAGGACAGTGAATTGCTACATGTATCGGCTAAAGTGCAACTAGCCTGTTCGTACCGACGTCTATCACTCGACCACTTGACCTTGCATTTTTTCACGACTTCATGGACATTCATAAATCACCGAAGACCTCGGAGATCGACCTTCGATCAATATCAGAATTTTATTAGCACTTCCAAAGTGGGACCTCGGGTGATACTTCAGATTTTGTACAAACAAACTGAGCACTCGATGATGATTCCAAATTCGTGGACAGTCGGCTCGTTATGTACACGCGTAATGTATACAAAAATGGAAATTCGATTCTTGCCGCAACGTGTATGTACCTATACTTACGGTGAAGGTATGCTTACGCTTCCAGGCTGAAACGATTCGATTACTTACCAGCTTATCGTCGACTGGGATTTTGTTTGTCGAACGTTTGCAGTTTCGCAATAGCAGAGACATGCCGTCGCGCGTTAAACTCTTTACGGAATAACCGCATCACGGTTGCCCGACGAATGTCTTCCATTCAAAGTTGTCAACTGAACAATACCCGGAGGGTTAGTCTTCTTTCAGTGACGATCGTTACTCGCTGTCTTTCGTATTGAACAAAAATAATAATTGTTATTTTGTTTCGACTCTACTTATCGCCGCAACGATCGTGTCGTTTAATCTATGGTTGTTTCGAAGTGAGGTAGGTACTTGTTTCAATTCAACCCACCGACCAGGTATCATTAAAGCAAAATAGAATGCAATTACGTATCCTTTATAAATTTCAACTTTTATTACTTAATGGCTCATTAATTATAAAAATACTGGAGGACATTGTTCCATACCTATAGCTGTTTCCGATCATAATTGATACTGTTTGTGCACGCGCATCGTGTATCCATGCACATTATATCTATACATCCATTTACGACGGTCCGAACCCATCCCCCAAGCGTAACGTCCGTCATTCTCTGATCTTCGGCGGACTCGCCAAATCGACTTTGGTCTCTGATCGTTGCTGATCGTGCATTGGTGAACAACACGCGGTCTAAGAGCTCGGATTAATCTTGGTAGTTTTACGGTGCAAATCATTTTTGCGCAGGTCGATGACAATCATAGACCGTAAAATAGGAAAAGACCATTGTTCTATTTTATGTTTAATCTAAAATACGGGCAGTAGCACGAATCGAAGTTCAACGGTGAGCGAACAGAGCGCTCTTTTATCGATTCTCATTGTGTTTTGTGATTTCTCAGATGATTACCCGACTCGTCTCTCTCTATCTTGTGCTCGCTCTCCTCCAACATGGGGCACAAAGCAGCGTTCTTGTGGCAGACAACACGATGTCTCGAATGGTGGAAGTTAATGCGGGAGCGCCATTCTGCGCTCTCTACAACGACCGAGGCGTCATCCAGAGGATGGTGCTCGGGGCGGATCCTCGAAAAGTGCGACAGATGTCTAGCAATCTTGTCGCCGATCTGGAACAAACTTGCAAAGAGTCACGGAATCGAGGAAAGGTATAACGTGTTAGAAGTGTGATTAGGCACTTCAAAATTAATTTTACTCCATTTCATGCTGTGTGAATGTTACAAGTTATCCAAGAACTAGTCTCTCATTATAGGTTTTGTAAAGGTACAACTATTACTTTCATATGGCTAATTGGTTTCTCTGATAATTGAACTTTTAACGAAGATGTAGAAACGTGAAAATATTTATAATCTTAACGCGTGTTTCAAACACCAAATCGGTTTATCCTCTTTGACGTAGTTTGAACAAACTTTGACTTCTGTCGTTCAATCAGAATCAAGCCCCCGGCGGTCTAATTTACCCGGGAACGAAGTGGTGCGGTCCGGGAAACATCGCGAACTCCTACGACGATCTCGGTCAGCATGCAGCAGAGGATGCTTGCTGTCGAGAGCACGACAACTGCCCGTTGACGATCGGTCCTCAGCAGTGCAAGGACGGGATTTGCAACAATTCACCGATAACAAGATCGCATTGCGACTGCGATGCCAAGTTCCGTAGGTGCCTGCAAAGCCTGAACACCGAAGTAGCGAACACCCTGGGAGCTTTGTTCTTCAACGTCGTTCAGGTCACCTGTTTCAAGGAAAGACGTCCTTGCTCTCAGTGGCAGCGGTGAGTGACGCTCAATCGCAGATTTCGCAAAATTGAAGATTTACCGTCTCGATATCTGCAATACCCGATATTTTTTATCCTTTGATTATATAATTCGATCTGACCCTCGCGACAGTTACACTCCTGATAATCGTCTCTTCTGGAACACACTTCCCTTTGGTACCGTGCTATTGATTCGTCGGGACGAATTCATCAATCTGCATTTGCGTATCAAATTTCTCAATTCACCGCTGCCCATTCCGCGTATCGAACAGCATGTGAGTCGTTATTCTATCGCGTACAAGTGATTGTATGAGACGCGAAAACATCCGGCATTTAGCCCAATCGTGACCCATGCCAAAAATTTTATACACACGTGTCAGTCGGTATATTCAATGCGACAATACGACGCGACGGTGCGCAGGACCTTCAACACGATAGATAATTGATATCTGTCGTGTCTGGGAGCAGGCAGTCTATAACATCGGAACTGTTCACTGATTGAGCTAATTCGAAATATTATCCTGTCAATTCCGTTCACTTAATCGATGCAGAAATACCTAATTTTTAAAATACCGGTTATAACTCGAAATTTTTTTAAATTTTTACCAATTTCTTGAATAATTGAACTACATAATCTCAAGCGAGGCTCTTCCGACCTTTCATTTTCCTCTACGAATCAGTGCGTATCCTCTTACATCCTCATCTTTTTCCGACTGTAATAGTCGCGTTGCGTTCGAAGGTAGGGTCTAGGTTGAACTGAGACCAATTCGAAGCAATGCCTGACCTTTACCGAGGTCAAATTGCACAATCACGGTACATATATCGCAACTGATTACGCAGGTCATATTCAATCCGTATCGTTTCAGTTGCTACGAATTTGGCCGATCGCCGTTGTTCGGAAATTATTCAACGGGGGACTCGAACCGGAAGCGGAGTGAAATACAATACTTGAGGCTCAAGGTGGCTCTGGCTAAGATTGGCTTGTTCAAAATCCGGCTGTTGCTGGAAGCGTTTTCCAAGTTTTCCTCGTTTCTAAAGTTTTAGCCAAACGCGCGCCTCCGTTTCGCGCGGTTCTCTCCGTAAAAATAATTTCTTGCCACCTGTCTATATTCAACGACCAACGCTATATCTGATTCGAAGATCCGGTACCTTCAATACAGCATCCAAATTCAAAGCGGAACTCGAAGCGGATCACTTCGAAAATGTACAGTAAAGTAAAAAATGATTTGCCGATGGGTGATGGGTTATTTTGTATCGTTTATTCTGGTAGAAGGTGATGTCGGTGCCAAGAATTTGCTATTTTATTTTCCAGCTGCTATACTGCCTATTTGGAGTAGAATGGGTGGCGGTGTAAAACTAAAATATTGTTATTGCGATGCGTTGAACTAAGGATAATATTCGCGGACGTTTATTAAGGTGCGATTTTCCTTTTCTCGTTTCAGGAATGGCTACCCAGAGGCGGAATCGAACCGTCTTTGTTCGCAGTACAAGTTCCGGCCAAGTGACAAATACGTGCCTTTAATGCCAGTAAATATTAATAAATGAATTCGTAAGCAGCAAGGTGTTAACCCGCAAAACGAACCCTGAAACGATAGATTTATTTATCATAGATCTACCGTGATCCACTGCAGGGTGAATTATTAAGAACAGCACACGTCGATCAGAGTGCAATATTTTTTGCGGGTGAAATGTTATTCCACGATTATAAACCTACCCGCGAGTTGTTATTCGTTAAAAGTCCATATTCGATGTAATTATTATCACCGTCGCTTCTTCCTGGAATTATTTTTCATTTGTTATCTCAGCGACGTGACATAAAAAGTGGAGGTTATAACGGTGGAGTAAAAAAAAAACAAAACCAATAAAGGAATGAAAAAAAGAAGCATAAGACAGCAAAAACTATAATGATAATAAATGATAACGAAACACCGAGAACGCGTAAGTCTTACGAAATATATATTATACAACTTTAATCTGGATTATACGTGAATTATAGAATATTTATTGACATAATAATGATGTGATATGAACTGCGATAACCAGCAACGAAATTGCAAAATTCTATACATTTGTCATTATACGTACGCAGTAATATACGTACCTCTAATGTTACATAATAAGGATCATACACGTAAATTAAATGATGCCCATAACACGCATGCATCTTAGAATATAACGGTAGCTAATAGTATTTATATATATATATATATTTATACACAAGTTGTGAAATGACTTGTAAACATTTACCCCGTAATCAATATTAGTGAACAGCTCTACGCTGCGGGTAATATATTATATTGTACGGTATTGTACGGTACTCAGCGGTATTTCCCTTGGGAGTAGAAGGAATAGCCTCAAGGCTAATTAGTATTGTACTCTTAAATAACTGCAGAGACCCGTAAAGTAATAAAAATATATTCAGACACGATTATGGGCAGAATTTTAAGCATCAAGAATTTATGCTTTTTGCATTGGCTCGTTTATCAATGGGTATATTTTTCTATAAAAATTTATTCGGTTCAAATTGCAAACGGTAGTGATTGGTAAAATATCGTTATGCCATCGTAAAGTATCGTAACGATCAGTGATTTTCGTTGTAGATGATGTGATCTGTTTGTGGATAATAGCTGTAACGATTTAAGTGGCAATGATGGATTTACGCGCGACTTTATATCGTCAGAAAAATTGAGAAACATTCTACTGATTGAGGGAAGTTGCGGCTGGTGTACATTCTGTTATTAGATACATAACGTATTCGTATAAAGTGTTTAAGATTGTTTAATTATATGTAATATTCAGCATAAGTATGTTGCAGAGTCCCAACTGCGCAGTCGGTTTAAAATTAAAGAAAATAGAATAGACATATCACGTAATTATGCACGATATCGAATTTAATTTATCTTTCTAATTAGCATGTAATACGAAGAGTATATGTATATATATTATATATATTATAGAGAATAATAATATGAAGAGAATTCTGATATGAAAAAAATATATATATATTATTATAATAATAATAATCGTCGGATCCGTGAAGTTAATTTGCTTTAGAAATACATATTTTATCATTAAAGTCGGGTAAAAACCAGCCTTATTATACGCAATGCATATGATTTGTTTATTTAACCTGCATGATTAAAAATCACGACTAAATTATCGTCTGACTAAATTAGACGTATTTGTATCCACTGATTAATGTCTATGTTATTTATACGCGATTAATACGAGTAGAATTTGGTGAATTTTCTATAACGATGAAATTGTAGAAGTGTGAGCTGGTAATTTTTTTTTATTTCAAGATACAGATTAAAAAGTAAGAAAGATTATCACGCGGCAATCATGCACCTCTGGATTTTTCCTGATCGTCAATGTCGTACATCGCATTTAATTTCCGTACGACGTTCTTTGTTCTGTCGGAAATGAAGTTGTCGACTTGGCCAAGGATGTTCACCATTTGAATCATTCTCTCGAATCCCTTGTTGACCCTTTCCGCTCTTTCCAGTTCCGTCTCCTCTCTTTGAGCCGGAAAAGCTGCCCTGGAACCGAGCACCGTTTTTTGCAGGCTGCCCTCTTTTTCGGCCACAATCGTCGCGAGTTTGTCCAAAACATTTTTGTGCTGCTCCGTGAATTCCGCCGCATCAATGATCGAACAACCAATCTGTGGAAATCATCTCACGCTGAGTAAATTTGTTTTTATTACCGTTAACGTCAAAGATACTTTTAGTTCATTTTTTCAGAAGTATAAGTTCATCCGATTCTGGAAAATTTCCATCTCATATTCTTTCTCATCGTCAAGATTACGCGTTTCCGTTAATAGATAAACTCAACCTCTACTTACCAATAAAAATGCGATGCAACCAAGCAGGATACGTGACTGAAAGCAATGAGACGACATGTTCTTTGATTTATCTTTTTCTTAATTCGAAAAGTGACTTTCAGTCCCAACAACTTCCTCGTGGCAGCGTGAAATTTCTTTTCTAGGTATTCTATCTGTTCGCCCACGTCACTGCACGATTTTCCCAAAATACTTTGGGCTTAGAATATTTAGCGTACACCTCAAAATATACAAGTTTCAATCGTGTATTATATTTTCTCCAAGGCCTGTAACGTCGCCGCTGAAACGTGTCGGTGAACAAACGCGGCGACTTGTGTCGACGAAAAAATGCGCCACCCAGCAGTTAATAACTCGAGTTTTGTGTACCACGCCGCGCGTATGCGTTTCATTTCTGCACTCAAAGAAAACATGAGCCACAAAAAATGCTGAATGTGTACTTACAATTTTCGCGTGAAAACCGAGGTGACGCGTCAGTGATACCATCCCTTCTTTCGCTGCGCTCTATAGAATTCCAGTAACATTTTGCCAATTAGTATCCGATCTCTTAGCGATTTTGGCCGAGAGCATAAGTACCTTTCATAGTCGCTGTGTAATACCTATGGGGGTAAAATTGCAAATGAAAATGTTCCAACAAAGTATTTTTCCCTCCTTCTCTCTTTAAGCACACCATTCCTTTTGCACATAGAAATACACAACTATTGAAGCGTGGTTTATTACTTCACACCTTGAACGAAAGATAAGGAATTTTCATTATGTCTGGGTTCAAAGCAGGCGCTCTGGCCGTCACTTCAGCTGCCCAAAAAATGCACCAGTAAGCCAGTGCGAAAATTTGCAAGCGCATTATTTGAGTTGGATTTTATTGCGGATGAAATCTTATCCATCGTCCAGCTGTGACCTGGATTGGACTTTTAAGTTTTCAATTCAACCGAATGTTGATACGAGTACGGGTTATGTATCGCAAAAACATTGCGCCACGAAACGAAATTCAGGAAATAAATAACGCGCGCCAGTCACGTCTCTGGTAATCAGTTCAAGTGTCCAGCTCTCGGTTGAGAAAATAAAAATAAAAATGGAATGTAATACTATGCGTTTGCATCACTCCACAATGTTCCCAAATTACGGCTATTTTTTCACCGTTATTGTCATCTTGGCCGTCTTATCTAATCAGGTAAACAATCGTTCCTACTGTACCAATTTATGAAAATTGACAATTCGAAAATTTGGTGATTTTGAAAAATTAACGACGGAGCCTTGCTCCACTAAATCACCTAGCCGCCCTGACTCTGTTGTCGTTAATTTCTCTCATCACCAGTGAGTTCGAATTTGTTTTCCTGTGCCTGGTATGAATGTACAAGAAATTTCGTTTCTTTAAGCACTGTGTATATATAGGACTGTAATGTGTAGATGGAAGCGAGGATTCAAAAGGGTAAACGCACCATCTAAACATTACAGTCCTATATATACACAGTGCCTGAAGAGACGAAATTTCTTATACATGTACCAATTTATCCCGGAGTATCTGTAAAATTTTCATTGTGAAACGTGCGAAATACTGCAAAGTATGAGTATATTTGAATCTTGGTCAAATCTTAGAAGTCCGTTGCTGAACGCGACATAAAGAACGTAATTTTGCAAAAAAAAATCTATAATCAACTAAAGTGAATCCTCTTCTCAGCGAAAGTTTTTCGCTTTTTCAATTTTTTGTGATCTTTTTTTTTTTTGGTTTTATCGATCGCTTCGATCTCGGTAGTCTGTAACGAAATAAACATACGTGAGTTTTTATTCTCGGCCGACTAAATTTTCTCAGAATTCTGACTGTTTATTGCTTCAGCATTATGTCACGTATACACGGAAGCGGATCTCAAATTTTGCAATTTCGTTATGAGTGTTTGTACGACGAGACACGTAAAAACTCTTCCGTTCCCTTGATTAAAACTCCTCATCAAGCTAGATTGCCCAATGATTCCATATGGCCAAATCACATTTTCATTGTTCTTATTGAGTAAAAATTTTTCGTAGACGCTGGCTCACCCAAAACGAGAAATTAGATGCTGCGGCAAATTAAAAACGAATCCTCCGCGTGGTCCTGCAGGACTCAACAAACTGACCTCACTGATTGTTAGCGCGTTTCTCAAAGCGGCATCCCGTCTTTGGAAATATATACCAGAATGCTTGAAGCCACCTCCACCGATCGTCAAGTTTGCTAATAAAACCAATGAGAATACGAAAAGAAAGCGGCCCATCGATCACGACGCTATCAGCGACGACTTTGACGAATAGCACTAGAAGAATACAAATAATTTTTTTTCTGGAGTACATAATTAGGTAATTGTCAAAAGATATGTTATCCGAAAAGGAAGTATATAGTTCATTACCACATCCGATACATTTTTTTCAGTTCATTACGTAACAGTTGCCTAAATATTGAGTTTACATAACTTAACCACCGCATCACATGTAATATGACACGATCAAAGATGTCTTCAATGTATAGTACCAATGTAATATCGTACGTTATTAATAAAAATATATTCTCCCGATCATTCTCGAATGATCGTTTCATTGGTTGTTGCTCTCGTTACAGCGGGAGTTTCAACCAAGAATACTACCTCCACCCAAATTCACTTGAAAATATTTCAGGGGGTGTTGTACTCGATTTCGACGTGGATTTGTACGATTAGATATCTCTAAGTATCCAAGTTCAGCTGTTTTGCGTTGCGGTGCACAGCCTCTGATAATAACCAAGATAGAAGACACTTAACGCATTCGGTAATGACTGACTATAGAATTCCATTAAGTTCCCCAAATTCAGTGCAAGTTTCAAGTCATGGTGGGATGTGGTAAGAAGATACGATGGTTTATGAAAAGTCATCGAATTTATCTTGATCAAGACCAGAATATTTGGACAAAGGACTGTTGCAACACACAGTTGAAGATTAAACTTGGCCTGACGTCAGGACGCATTATTTATCGACAGAAAAGCTTTCAAGCGAAGTTTCTTTCTCTATTTATTGAACAAAATATCTGGAGCATTCGAAAAAATTGGAAAACTGTACGTGTATATAATAAGTTGCATCGAATCGTTACATGTATCAATGTCGTTGGTGGTCATGAAATGGCGGAACAAGGTTTGTCGTATACTTAAAAGGTAAGAGGTATTGAATAAATTCAAAATACATTGGATTATAGTTTATTCGTGAAAATTGATTGATAATCATAGCTGCAAAAACTTTTATTACAGATCAGAATCAGACGGTATTCCATTTGTTCGAGGGTTAACTTGGGACTCTATGATATACGCTTTGTGATTTTCTGCATTCATTTTCAACGAGATTTAGGATTGAAAATCATCGTATAACTTCTAATCTACAATGTAAACTTCAAAGATTTGTCTTTAATCTCTGGTATGAGGTCTTTGGCGGCCCCGGCCGTAAACTCAACCACCTTCTTCGGCAGTTTCGGAATATTTTTATAGGTTAGATCGACTGCCCCGTTGGTAGTCTCCGTAGTCGATTCCGACTGTTTCACTGTAGCACCTGATCCTCCCAGGAATTTGGACACAAGTTGAGAAATTTCACCATTGTTTGCTGGCATATAAGCTGAAATGTTGTCCGTTGCCTTGGTCAGTTTGTTACTGAAATCGTCCCACATCTTTTCCATGTCAGGACCCCCGATCCTCATCTACAATTAAATCCATCGTTAAACTCTCCGTTCAAAAATACCTCAATTTCCACATAACATGGTACACATCTATTAATTTTTCCTGAAAAACCACGTACCCAACAGACCAAAATTTCGTGCAAATGCCAGTGTCCACAAAGTATTCAATGAACGAATATAACTATATACTGATACAGTGATACAATTAATATGTACTCGAGGAAACAATTGGTGGAAAGAATATAGTCGTGTCAGTCAAACAATTGTGCGAATCTACCATCAAGTTATGTTCAGAGGCCATAGTACTCTTGCTACGTATGCAGTTATTTCATTAGAGTTGTTATCGTTGTTATGACCGCGTCTATCGAGTCCATCATTGATATTCATGCTAGGCTCAGTTTTCGCAAAGTCATCGTAAATTATGGATTCGAGAAAGGTCGAAACATTATTCACAAATTTGCAACGTAATTGGCACGTCTTATCGTTCCAAGATTATTAGGCGTAAGCTTTTTTGGAATTAGGTTAATTGGGTTGCTTATGAAATAATAAACATAATTCAAGTTTTAGTTACACATTCGTTACACATCCCAACTCCAGAAATAATGGTATGAAAAAATTCTTACTCTGTGTACAAATTGGACCAGAGTTTCGAGAAACAGTTCCAAGTTCAACAGCAGTGTCTGTAAAATGAAGTTTTTATAAGGGTTTCGTTGTGTTTGAAAAGTTGAGGATTGAAAAAACGTTCAAATTCTTCGCAGATGGATGGATGAAGATGACCGAATGGAATTTTCTTTCAGCTTCACGAAACAACTTTCCTCGACGTGCTGAAATGTTATACGATCGCGATGTTCGATTAAGCTAGCACGCGTACGCTAAATTTTTACATGAGAAGAACATTCTCGCTCAAAGTAAGCAACCTCTTTTTCAATCCGCGTGACGAATTGTAAATGCCGGACAGTGAAAAATTGGAATCAGAATCGCGAGCCAAGTACAGGGCGAGCCTCGAGTGCCGGAGATCATTGCTAGATGTTCAGTTAAAACTCACATTCTTGGACATCTGTTCGATGTAGCCCTGGACGTTGGTGACGAAGTCCGAGCTGCGCTCCTTCAGAGCTTTGACAACGGCGTCATGGTTGGGGCGAATCAGGACCTCGTGGAGGTCGGTACCAAGCTTCGCGATGTCGGTTTGAGCCTTGGTTATCAATTCGTTCACAGATACGGGGCTGGGAGCACCTGGTTGCGAGGGCACCGGAGAGCTTCGGCACGCCCCGAGAGCCAGGGTGAAGACGAACGTCAGAGCGAGAGTCGAACACTGCATATTGCTGGTTTCTAGTCGGAACTGAGTGAACCAAGAGACTAATGCTGGACCCGAGTTTGCAGGATGCTTTTATAGGCCATCCTTATCGCCAACGTGGAGGGCTAAGAATGCACTATCCTTAATAGTCCATAACCTGCGCGCCTCTTTGTGCCGAGTCACGGTGTATATTTTTACAAAGTAGAGTTCTAGATCTATCGGATCGTTTCCGCTTTTCACTATCAATTTAACGACCGACCCTGTCACGTGAAATGGAAACAATCATGGTTCTCGTCCCGCAAACTCATTACGTGACGACTAATTGTCACGTACAAAGTACTAGTTCTGTGATAATGCTCGTTTGGGGTTGCCAAAGTCGTCTCTGAGCTTAGTCAAAAATGGAGTCGTTGAAAATAGTCGATTGTACACAATCGACTTTCAAGTGATGACTTTTCGACGTTTTTTCAACTAAATTTAGAATCTGATGGTAAGATAGCAAATAATTGATAAATAAAGTTCTTCTTTAGAACCCGTCCTAAAGTACCAATCAAAACGCTGTCTTTCAAAATATTATTTCGTCGTACATACTGGTTGTACGGTTAGTCGATAGTTGCTAACCGTCATTTGGTCATTTTCAACACGATAATATTTATGTCGACCTATAAAATATCTTTTATTGATAATTAGTAAAGATTTTCAAAAAATTGACTCAAAACGAAAATTCACTTTCAAAGACGATTAGTCGATTTTGCAAGATTCAAATTCGATCGACAAATCGAAAGTTAGCTTTTCGCGTGACTTTTCCATTCCTATGATCGGTCAGTTAATAAGGGAAGATAGTTCAACTTGTAAATAATAAAAAAATCGGACTTACCAGAATGGCAAATGTCACAATCGGCTTGAATTATACTCGACTCATTTTCAATCGCGTCAACAAGCGAGAATGCTATTTTCATAAAAATACAATTTTTTACCGTTTCATACGAAAGTAAAGAGAATACATATTTGCTCTTACGACACTCCAAGTAGATTTTGAACCATAAACGAGTAATATAGCTCTGGGTAATAAATCATACATAGTATGAAAGTTCGAAACCAAATTTTGAATGTTCGAATGCTCAGAAAGTGACGTCACTCAAAATTTTTTTTCTCCTGACGTCATCGATCTATAGTAATCGTAACGACGAAAATCAGCTAGCCGAATTCCTTAGTCTGGAAACAACCGCGCATTAGAGCGGACGGATGAGAATCGCGATCCGCAGATTTCGAGTACCGGGTTCTCTACCTCCTGGATCCTGCGCTCCGGGTCCGCTTCCTGGTGCAACTCGAGTTCCAGGATTTGCACTCCGTAGTTTTAGCTGTTCAGGTTATTGACCTGGTGACTTTTCACCTTCCGGATTAATTTTCCGTAGTTCTGGCTGTCCAGGTCCTCCACCTGGTGGATCTCGACCTCCAGGACTTGCGCTCCGTAGTTTTGGCTCTCTAGGTCCTTTACCTTGTAGATTTCGACAATTCCGGTTATTGCCGCACGTTTACAGATAAGAACGCTGTTTGGTTTTTTGGTTTCAGATGAACAGAACAGCCGGAATCATGTTAGCCGTCAACCTACGCATGTGTGTATTTCGAACGCTATAAAGTCGATTCCAACCTATATTTTATCTTCAAAAAGTTCTTAGAGACTGTATAAATGTTGATAACTATATTGTAAAAATTCAAAGATGGTGTATCTTCATAGTTCGACATAAAAAATCTACAGGAAAAACAAAAACATAAGACGGTCACACGGTAGTTCCCCGAATCCAGTGGAAGCTTCAATTCACGGTGGGATGTGGTAAGAAGATACGATGGTTTATAAAAAATCATCGAATTTATCTTGATCATGACCAGAATATTTGGTACAAACGAGTAATAAAACACACAGTTAAAAATTAAACGTGGTTTCACGTCATGATGCATTATTTATTGACAGAGAGACTTTCAAAAGAAGTTTCATTCTCTGTTTATTACACAGTATATCTGGAGCATTCGAAAAAATTGGAAAACTGTACGTGTATAAAAGAGGTTACATCGAATTGTTACATGTATCAATGTCGTTGGTGGTCATAAAGTGGCGGAACAAGGCTTTCGGTATACTCGATAGGTAAGAGGTATTTATTAAATTCAAAATGCATTAGATTACAGTTTATTCGTGAAACTTGATCGATAATCACAGCTATGAAAACTTTTATCAAAGAATAAAATAAGACAATATTCAATTTGCTGAAGGGTGCATGTGAACCTGATAACTGATCAATAGCAACAAAACAGGATATGTGTGAATCTCTTTGTGAATTTCTCAAATTATCCATTCATGTTCAACGAGGTTTAGGATCGAATATCGTCGTATGACTTCTAACCTACGATTCATGCTTCGATAATTTCTCTTCAATCTGAGTTTTGAGCTCCTTGGTGGCTTCGACCGTAATCTCAACCGCCTTCTTCGCCAGATTGGAAATATCTTGCTTGATTGGCTCGGCGTCCGTCCTGACAGTCTCCATAACCAATTCCGACTGTTTCACTATAGCGCCCATTCCTTCGAGGAATTTCGACTCAAGTTTGGAAATTTGATCCTTGGCGACTGGAATCTGAGCTGATATGTCTTCCGTGGCCTTGGTCAATGACATCTTGAAGCCGTCCCACATCTTTCCAATCTCAGGACTCTTGGCCTTCAACTGCAAATAATTAAATCCGTCAACAAACTCTCAGTTCTAAAATATCTCAATTTCCACACAAGATTCTCCACGCTAATTAATCTTTCGTGAATAACCACGTACCCGACAAACCCAAAACTTCGTGCAAACGGTTAGTGTCCAAAGAGTATTTAAGGAATGAATATAACTATGTACCGGTACAGTAATCAAATTATTATTCAAGAGAGCAAACAATTGATGGAAAGAATGTAGTCGTGTCACTCGAACAATTGTGCGAATCTACAATCAAGTTGTAAGTTGAGAGGTCATAGTACTCTCGCTACGTATTGACTTATTTCAGGACAGTTGTTATCGTTGTTATTACTGTGTCTATCGAGTCTATTACTGATAGTCATGCTAGGCTCAGTTTTAGCCAAGTTACTATAAATCGTGTATTCGAGAAAAGTCGGCACGTCATCAACACATTGGCGACGCAATTGGCACGTTTTATCGTTCCAAGATTAATTCGCGTAAACTTTTTTGAAAATAGCTTAATGAAGTTGCTTGTAAATTAACGAATAGAAGTCAAGTTTTAGTAAAAAATCATCGTATGCAAGCACTTTTACGTTATGTATGTACATACTGGATCAGAGTCTTGAGAAACAATTCCAACTTTAAGAGCAATGTCTGTAAAGCGGAGTCTTCATAAGGCTTGGATTGTGTTTGGAAAATTGAGGAATGAAGAAAACGTTCAAAATCTCCGGAAAGCGACGCATAAAGAAAACCGAATGGAATTTTCTTCCAGCCTCACGTAACAACTTTTCTCGATGTGCTGAAATGTTATACGATCGCGGTGTTCGATTAAGCTAGCACGCGTAAGTTAGTACGCTCAATTTTTACATGAAAAGAACATTCTTGCTCAAAGTAAGCAGCCTCTTTTTCAATCCACGTGACGAATTGTAAATGCCGGACAGTGAAAAATTGGAATCAGAATCGCGAGCCAAGTACAGGGCAAGCCTCGAGTGCCGGAGATCATTGCTAGATGTTCAGTTAAAACTCACATCCTTGGACATCTGTTCGATGTAGCTCTGGACGTTGGTGACGAAGTCCGAGCTGCGCTCCTTCAAAGCTTTGACAACGGCGTCATGGTTGGGGCGAATCAGGACCTCGTGGAGGTCGGTACCAAGCTTCGCGATGTCGGTTTGAGCCTTGGTTATCAATTCGTTCACAGATACGGGGCTGGGAGCACCTGGTTGCGAGGGCACCGGAGAGCTTCGGCACGCCCCGAGAGCCAGGATGAAGACGAACGTCAGAGCGAGAGTCGAACACTGCATATTGCTGGTTTCTAGTCGGAACTGAGAGAACCAAGAGACTAATGCTGGACCCGAGTTTGCAGGATGCTTTTATAGGCCATCTTTATCGACAACGTGGAGGGCTAAGAATGCACTATCTCTAATACCCCAGAACCCCTCGCGCCTACTTGTGCCGAGTCACTGTCCATGTTTTTCCAAAGTGCAGGTTCAGATTCCTACGATCCTTTCCGCTTCTCGCTATCAAAGTAAAGCCTGACCCTGTCACGTGGAACAGAAGCAAACACGGCTCTCGTAACACAAACTCGGTACGTGACGTCTGCAACGTTGCGTTCAAACTAGTGGTTCTGTGATGGTGATAGTTCAGTCAATAAGGGAAGAAAGTCCACCTGCAGATAAAAAAAAATCTGTGACTTACCAGATCGGCAAACGTCGTAATCGGCTTGAATCATGCTCGACTCATTTTCAATCACGTCGATAAACGAGAATTCTATCTACATGAATGTTGCAATATTGTAATTCCTTATTGCGACATTTCGCGACCGTCGTTTATAATGTCAACGGTACGGATACAATTTTTCACTATTTTACATGACGATAGAGAGAATACTGATTTGCCTTTGCAGTACTGTGATTAGATTCTGTACCATAAACGAGAAATATAGATCCGGGCACAGAAAGAAAATTCGTTTTGTAGCTGCAGCGATCAGAAAATCTAATATGAGTCTACCGATCTTCTTTATTGTGGTCACATGTATGAAAATATATTCTTTTGTAACAATTACAATGATTTGACGTTGGTGCAACAATAAATTGATGTTGAGCCGTTATTCAACTAAAAGAGTGTAGTGAAATAAACGGACAGATTTAATGTTTCTATAACTAAAACATGCATTATTGTCAACTATAAGCACGCTAAATATTTACATGTACCAAGTTTTCTTGTAATTGCAGTGATATTTAATCTGTTATTGTAACAATACCCGCATTTTACCAGAAGTTTCTAGTAATTATACCAAATGGATTTTTTCTCAGTGCATCTATCGCGTTTTGGGAGTTCGAAATTAATTCTCCGTTCTTCTCTCGACACCCTGTAAATTAGACTGGTCCGAAAGAAGGGTCTATTTTTTTTCAAAATCACACGTTTAATAATTGTAGGTAGAGGAAATAAGACGTCTGTTATCATTTGAGCACTTAATATTAATATTTAGGGTTCCTGAACGCAATTTTCCATTTTATATTTAATTAACACAAGAAAATAATATTAGTTATTTCTGAATTTTGTAGCTCAGTAACGAGGCAATGGACATAAATATCCGATACACATTTTTATAGTTAATTTAATTCTGTACAAAAAGGGTTTGTTATAATTTCTCAATAACTAAACTCTTCCAATAGTTATTTAAAGTTAAAGTTAAAATCATGTAAAATTCCCTTTTCTCGAGATTAACAACGAAAACACTAGATTTATCACAAAATATTGTGGGTTTTTTTATAACGCATTTCAACTGTGTAAAATCATGCAATTCAATTAATTTTCATCCTGAGCAATTTTTTCCTATAAAAGGTGCTGTTACAAAATTCAGAAATAACTAAAATTATTTGTTCGTGTTAATTAAATGGAAAATGGAAAATTACGTTTATGAACCACGAAATATTAATATCAAGAGCTCTCATTACAGCGGGCGTCTTATTTTCTCTTCCTACAACTACTAAACATGTGACTTTGAATAAATAGCTCATTTTTTTTAACTAGTCTACTGTAGATAGCAGAACCGACAATTGTTACGAACAACAAGAGTGCACTTAGACCTTCAAATAAGCATGGAATATTTCCTGTAGTGTTTAATCATCGTCTAGAATAAGCTGCTCGCACACTGCGTATAATTATACCATTGTTCGTTGAAGCCAAAACTCGAATGTAATCTGGCCAGTATAAACGGCGATTCGATTAGTGCTGATTCAGGCAAACTCAAAGTTTCAGTACATAATATTTGCTCGGTATACTGTTGCACAAGTTTACGCCTTCCTACTTATTTTTATCAGAGACAAATTTTCATCTGAAATAGGTGCGACTCGATTGCAACAATTTTTATAACCTGACGTTCCTACTCATCGAATTCACTGTTGCGCAATTTTCCATAAAATGATCTCCTTTCCATACAGCTTCCGGCAACGCGCTCTTGTCTCCAGATCGAACGACGGATGTGGCATTGAAGTACAACAAGTAGTTTGATTCGGACCAACCACAATTACAGGGCAGAAATTCGAAAGGCCAGTAGGTGATCGACAGATGTCCGACATTCCGGCTAGCTGTGACCTCGGAAATTTTGTAATCGGGACAGAGTTGCTGGCCGAATTGGAAATTCTTCGGGCAGAAAATGAGTACGTTATACTCTAATTGCATAAACTCATTGCAACGATGCTGCCGACTACGGAACGTTATTTATCTTCGAAGAACAGTCCGAATGACAAAGATTCTATTATTGACTTGTATGAAGTTCACGATACGTTGTCACGATCTTACCAACGCAAACAAGAGCGTCCAAAGTCCACTGATAATATACATAAATGACCACGAATTTAGCTGGCCATTGTTTTCGAGTTTAGCCGCATTGTTTATACAATGCCTGACGCAACAAGTATCGTATATTTTTATCGGAACTGAAACGCTATACTTCGATTAAATGCGAAGATTTTTTACATTCGTTTCTACAGACGATTATACACGTGGCGACTTGACCCAGGGTCGAGGATATTGCTCGATAACGTTGATAAAAATACATACCGTTATCGAATCTCAACTTTCTGATCGAGTACATAAATCTACTGACGAAGTATCATTTTTCCTGTCGGATTATTATCCAGTTCAGTTCGAATTATACACATATTATGATTGCTCGTAAATTTGACATTTTTAAACCATAATTTCACTGCGTTTACAGATTTATAAATATCGTTTGCAATGTAACGCAGTATTGAAAATAGAATGAAAGAAATGGCTATACGTGATTTAGGTTACAGCGACGGATGAACGCATACTCAATTTTACATATTCGAATATCTCATTCAGTTTATTTAACATCAGCTACACATTCGAGTTCTGAAAAATATCTAATACTTTCCGTTGAAAGTAACTACTATTACATTTTAATATTAATTGGCAAATTTTTAGATGACTCGTGGAGACTCGCGTGCTATTCTTGATTTACTGTTTCCCTGCTTCAGATCCCTCTGTTTTGGGAATTATTGTAGCCACGCCTTCGTTAATTTTCTCCTGTATATTGTGGGCCATTTGTCGAACCGCTTCACCGGCTTTTGTAACGTCATCACTGCGAAGGAATTTATCGGTTTTCTCTATTAAGTCGTGTATTGACTGATTCATAAAAGTCGCTACTGTATCAACCACGTTGGGCGGTTGCTCGTCTTTGTCCGGGACTGGGGTTGCCTAAAAAATATTACAACAAATCATATGTAGAAATAGTTTCCCAAGGAATTTCGATATCAAGATAGCATTATAGAATATACAGTTGTTTTTTTTTTTTTTTGGTTGACTGAAAATTTTCTTATATTTATTCTGCAGGTTGTATGCATTCCTCACAATGAATCTCAATTTGGAAGGTGAAGTAAAACATCGCAAAAACTTTCGGGATAAGCAGTAATTGTTTTTAAACTAAATATCGCAAAACTTCGTACGATAATCGTTGCGGAAAAGAGAGATGGAAAAGTGACCGTTGTTATACTACCCTCCGTTCGATACAGTTAAAACTTTGTCAAAATATTTTTAGCAATTTTCTGATTAATCTAATTTAACAACATAAAAATCGAATCTGATTTGTGAAGCATTTAACAAAAAATCAAAATCTTATCAAGAGTATACTGAGAGAAAAATTTGCAAGTATGGTTGAAAATTTGTATAGTGGAAATATTATAGTCGTGCCGATAATTTTTACGGTGAAATATACTCAAATTATCGTTTGGCGCACTTTAAACACAATATCAATTTTACCATACACTTATAGTTGATGCAAGGACGTCAAAGGGACTATAATAATACTACAATTAACTATATTTTTGTTCTTAATGTTCACCATGTATAAATGTTCATCAGAATTATTTTGGTATCGTGCCGTGAGCTTCGTTCTATAATCTTCGACAGTACAGAGTATAGCTCAATTATCTAATTTATAATCAACTGTTTATGGATAAGAATTTGGACCACACGACATGATTCGTGCAACTTTTGGCAGAATTGAATGCACCATACATAGTTTGACTCGACTTAAATATGGTTAACGCTAATACAGTAATTATTCAGACAAGATCATACGAACATAGTTTCAACAACTATACATACACTGTTGAAAATATTTAAAAATCTACGACACATTTACAACACATAAGTGTAGTTGTAAGTGTAGAATTATCTACGAGTTCCTTATCTATTTTTTTTCATTCCACAGTTTTACTATACATTTACGATGAAGCTACTCAACTCGTATAATAAAGTTAACAAACTGTGATCTAAAATTTCTGTATTGAATTTCCAAATAATAAATCGAGTAACGATAAGTTTATCACGTTTATCGCACTAATGTTTAAACATGATCAGATCTTCATTATTGTACCGTTAACCATACAACTTTTGTCAGATGTAACGATAAATTCATAGTTCGGAACAACATAATGCAATAAGTTCTATTAACTATAAATTCGTATTGTCCCCTCAGCACACTATTTTTTATAGCAAAGTCAACCACATTTTTCTCTGAGTGTAATAAGGAAATGAACTGTACGTAGACGATAAATTATTTGCAACTTAATTGTAGAAGCGAGTTTACCTGCAGTACGTAGACGAAGCAGACCACCAAAAGGGCGACGAAGAAAATGCGAGACATTTTGAGACAATGCTTGATTTCTGTCCTAGCCGGAGTCCAACGATTAACTGAACAGCCTAAAGAACGAGTTGTGACTAAGTCGACTTCGTAGAGGTCAGAGGTTGCGGAGACATCAGCAGATCTACAGCGCAGACGTGCAGCCAATTATTCATCGGTCACGCCGAATTCGGCAAAGGAAATCTCGCAAGCTCAGCTTTCCTTTACTCATCATTGGTTGCTTTTGAATTTAGACCTTTTTCAGAAGTTTTATCTTTTTTGATTTCTACTCATATATACAGCTTTACTTTCCTCCGTCTTCTCCGTACTTTTTTCCCCGTATTGGAAGAAAGTAATCATATATTATCATTATATGCACGAGGTGTAATAATTTTGCGTTATGTAACTGAATAATAATCTGATAAATGTAATATTTTCTGGTTATGAACCCAAGTCGAGGCCACAAAGTAACATTCAATCGTTTTTTACACTTCGACGAGATAAATTTAGTACAGCATGTGGAAGTCTAAATATTCTCCAATCTATAATTTGCTAGATACCATTTTCTCAAATGGAAATATTTCGCCATGATTTTCAAGACAGGCAGATTATTTTAGAAAATTCATTCTTAATATGACTTCATGCCTATGAATACTTCCAGCGAAGATTTGTTCCTATAATAACCTTAAATAATGTGAAAGCTACAGTCGTCACTTTTTTAAAATAACTACGAATAAAAATGTGCATAACAGTGACAATCCCATTATTTTCAAATAAGTTTTTGAGTACATATGTATAATGAGATATGGGATATATTATTTCTCTTTCGAATTTCGTTAAAAATTAGCAGTCTGTTCGGAAAAAACTAGCAATACCTCATGAATAATCAGTGTATACTACGCCACAGTTATTAGTGTTAAGTTTACGTTGCAAACAAAAGAATTCTTCGTTTATCTCGACAGGAACCGAAAATATTTACACAACCTGGAAAATGGCTTTGCTAGAAATCACCCTGAAAGATGTTTTTAAAATGATTAATAGAACACTGAGCTAAATACAGGAGGGTAAGTAAGAACAATTGATGTTTAACAATGCTTTATCGAAATCATTTGCAGATATAACAATATTGATTTATGATTTTTGTAATCACATTTCACTTTTGACACAGTTTGTTCAATTTGCTGGGGGATTTTCTATAGGTGTCACGGACATCTCCCGCCTTCTCGCTCTGTTCAATTCTGCCTTTGTACCAGAGAATATGGTGTCCAAAACGCCAAGAAACAATTCCAGGATCGGTCGATTTTGTTGCTCGAAATTACTGTCGGGACTGGCCTTCTTTTCCGGACGTCTTTTGGGAAGCTCGATCGAATCCTCGGAACTCCATGAATCGGCAAAGATAGAAGCGATAATACACGATATTGCAACGATCAAAATACAATAGCGATGAAAGGCCATCATTGTCTGACCTGTAGATTAAACGATCGATCAGTCGTTGAAACAAGCTTCAACGGTATTATCCAACTTTCGCTGACTGAACGGTCTATAAGGAACTGCTTACCTTGAAGAAGCATTATTATTACCCAAAGAGCTAATTCAGCACATTTTTTTCCATGCCAATATTTCAACGTTCCAAGAAGGCACACTTTGCTCAACAGCTTATTAAACCAAATTCTTATAATCGTATGGAATATTTCTCCGAATTTAGGGTATACGCATCTATTCATACGTATAAAACGTCATACGAAGTTGAAACTGCGGTAAGAGATAGTAGAGAAATGACTATTTCCAATGTCGTTTAGAAATAGTCGACGCCGTGGTTAAAAACAGGCAACACGTACAATAATATTACTATACTTATAATTATGTTATAGGTAACGCAGAGTCCAAGATGAAAGGGATGAGAACAATAATTGTTTTTACACATCTGCAATAAAATTCATATACACTTCTTTAATTACAGCTATATACATTTATTCATTATCTAATCTGCAGAAGGAACAATATACCAGTAACGTAAGACGTCTGTCGTGTCAAAATACAAGCTTGTCCTTCTGTTTCAACTCTTATGCCAGTTATAGCATAACAAATTATAATAATCGTCAATTTTTACGTATCACAAGGCATAACTCAAGACTAGAAGAGCGTCGATGAAGGTGCGATCTTGCTTCGAAAAGTTGTCCTCATGCACGGTCCAAATTCTCTTCGCGTTTGCAAATCCTTCTGCCAGATCAGCCAAGTTTGTAATATGAAAAGTCACGGGGCTGCAGAGGTCCTGAATTGTGGCCAGAAGAGCATCCCCGTTGTTAGTCTGAATGGCCACAGCATCTCCAGACTGAATATTCTGTCCATTCAGCGCTGAAACTACGTTTGATCGTGGTAGCCTTACGTAAGTAGATCCCAACACCCGATCTGTTTGCGAAATCGAGCTTGCTGTAGAGATTTTACTCAACTCTGTCTTCACTGTTTTCAGAATACTGATCAGCTCTTGCGATTTTACTGAGCTGGAATTCGAATTTAAGCCGGAACTTAACTGTGAGAGTAATGACGCTAGAGTAAGGGATAAATCGGATATGGTATTATTATTATTCGTGTATCTAAACGTGCCAGATTTGATCGTATCTTGACTGCCGTCAGAATTTGTCTTAAACTTAGCTGACTGAATAGAATAAGTCCCAGTCCTGACGATGCCCGACGCCGAATCTGTTTGTGTGAGAGTCCCTGTCCCAACCGTGTTCAACTCCCCGGAATAGGACTTGACTCGAATCAAGTGATCGTCGAACACGAATTGTGCCCCATTTATGATAGCAAGCGTTGAATCGGTGCTGATTGAATTCGTACTGGTGTACGAAGAATTTACGTAAATAAGGCCAGCGGTCTTCAGGTTCAAACTTCCGTCAGAATTATTAGTGTTAGAGGCCTCCTGGATCAGGTAAGTTCCTGCAGTATACTCGTTTGTGTTCGGGTCCTTGATGTTGTAAACTCCCGTTCCAACCAGTCCGTTGCTCTCGGGTGTTGCAAAGATATGATCGTCGAATAGAAAGTATCCACCGTTACTCAACGGGCTGGGCTCTTCGACGAGAGATATAGTACAGAATTTGGTCACGTACATGATTCCGGATTTGATCGTGTCTGTACTGCCGTCCGAATTGTATTTAGAAACGCTCGTCTCCACGACGAAGTTTCCAGTCACAGAGTTACCAGTTTTGGGATTAGTCAGAGTGTACGTTCCATCTTCCGTCACCATGGAAGCTCCGCTATCGTCGACGGTTACATTATCATGGATCTCAAAGTTGGCTGGGTCTGAGATGTTCGTAGTCAGGCAGGAAGCATCATTGGGCAAGTTAACGGTAAATGTGCCCGACTCAACCACGGCGATTTCGCCCGGCGAACTCGACGTTGCCGAATAGTCGTTTACTTCAACATTTCCAGACCAAAAAACGTTTGTCACAGGGTCCGTGAAACTGAACCTCCCAGTTTTAGTAACGTTCACAACGTTTCCTTCGGAATCCAACTGTGGTACCATGTGCTGGTCCAATATAAAAGCCGCACCATCGATTATTATAGTTGTAGGATCAACCCCATGAACCGTAGAATCATTCGCCGAAGTTAAGGAATTTGCAATCGGAACAGACGAAGACGCTGGCACATTTCCGGAAGCGACTCGGCCTGAGTTGTTCGTGGAAGAACTTTGAGTAACTGGATTCTCCGGGTTAAGAATGTTCACAAGGAGATTTATAGTTTTGATTAATGTCGCCAAAAACGTGGTAGAGTTATCGGCGGCGGATCCTATACGATTGTCAATAGATGAACTGTAGGTTGTGGTGGATGAACTGCTGGTGATAGTAGGCGAACCGCTCGTTGTAGTATGCCATTCGCTAGTTGAAATGGGCGAACCGCTGGATGTGGTAGATGAACTGTTGGTTGTGTTGTATGAACCGCTAGTGATATCAGGTGAACTACTCGTTGTAGTAGGCCACTCGCTGGTTATAGTAGGTGAACCGCTCGTTGTGGTAGGCGAATCGATGGTTGTGGTATTCGAACTGTTGGTTATGGTGGATGAACCGCTGGTGATAGTGGGTGAACTGCTCGTTGTGGTAGGCGAATCGATGGTTGTGGTAGCCGAACTGTTGGTTGTGGTGGATGAACCGCTGGTGATAGTAGGTGAAGTGCTCGTTGTAGTAGGCCACTCGCTGGTTGAAATAGACGGATCGCTGGATGTGGTAGACGAACTGTTGGTTGTGGTGGATGAACCGCTGGTGATAGTAGGTGAAGTGCTCGTTGTAGTAGGCCACTCGCTGGTTGAAATAGACGGATCGCTGGATGTGGTAGACGAACTGTTGGTTGTGGTGGATGAACCGCTGGTGATAGTAGGTGAACTGCTTGCCGTGGTAGGCGAATCGATGGTTGTTGTAGCTGAACTGTTGGTTGTGGTGGATGAACCGCTGGTGATAGTAGGTGAACTGCTCGTTGTAGTAGGCCACTCGCTGGTTGAAATAGGCAAACCGCTGGATGTGGTAGACGAACTGTTGGTTGTGGTGGATGAACCGCTGGTGATAGTAGGTGAACTGCTCGTTGTGGTAGGCGAATCGATGGTTGTGGTAGCCGAACTGTTGGTTGTGGTGGATGAACCGCTGGTGATAGTAGGTGAAGTGCTCGTTGTAGTAGGCCACTCGCTGGTTGAAATAGGCGGATCGCTGGATGTGGTAGACGAACTGTTGGTTGTGGTGGATGAACCGCTGGTGATAGTAGGTGAACTGCTCGTTGTGGTAGGCGAATCGATGGTTGTGGTAGCCGAACTGTTGGTTGTGGTGGATGAACCGCTGGTGATAGTAGGTGAAGTGCTCGTTGTAGTAGGCCACTCGCTGGTTGAAATAGGCGGATCGCTGGATGTGGTAGACGAACTGTTGGTTGTGGTGGATGAACCGCTGGTGATAGTAGGTGAATTGCCCGTTGTGGTAGGCGAATCGATGGTTGTGGTAGCCGAACTGTTGGTTGTGGTGGATGAACCGCTGGTGATAGTAGGTGAACTGCTCGTTGTAGTAGACCACTCGCTGGTTGAAATAGGCAAACCGCTAGATGTGGTAGACGAACTGTTGGTTGTGGTGGATGAACCGCTGGTGATAGTAGATAAACCACTGCTCATTGTAGCTAAAATGTTGCTACTCTGTTTATTAAATTTTGTGATATCCGTAGACCCGTCAAGATTGTTGATTGTTATGATATTCTGAACCACATAAGTATCAGATATTGTCACGCCAGTAGTGGGATTTGTTCGATTGAATTTACCAGTGGTAACTGGGCTAGTTTGCCCGAGGGGGTTCATAACATAAGTCGTGTGCTCCTTGAATACCACATTTTCTCCAACTGTATCCTCGTCACCATCAACATACAATATCGCAGTTATCGTCGTATCGTCGGATCCATCAGGATTTGTTATGCTGGTCATCTGCTGAACCACGGTAGTCCCTGACTCGTATTTTCCAGTTTCAGGATCTGTAATTTCGACAACCCCAGTACCAAGGTTGCCATTGTAATCTGATTCGTTGAAGATATGATAACTGATCAGGGAATAGTCACCGCTGCCAAGAGTGGAAAGTACATCACTCGATGATGTAGAATCTGAATCCTGTACAGCCAGTACTCCTGACTTGATTATTTCCTTACTACCGTCAGCATTCAATTTGAATATACTGTTTTCAACGACAAAGGTCCCAGATACAAAAGCACCAGTAACGGGATCCGTCAAAGTGTATGTACCGATGTCATTTACCGTCGGGCTCCCGTCATCAGAGGTCCCCGTAACGACAGTTTCTTGTACCGTGTAATGTGCTCGCCTTTTGATCCGCGGTGCAGTAGACAAATCGGAGGTAGCCTGTGGTAGATACGTCGTGCACACTCCAGATCTTTCATAAACAGTAATCCCATCGTCATCAGAATCAACTGTCATATTCTGAACGCCGTACGACCCAGACCACGAGATCTTCGTGTTAGGGTCCGTGAACTTGTACGTTCCACTGCGCACGCTTTTGAGGACGTTTCCACCAGAATCTTTCAGTTCCAGAACCTGCTCTTTGATGATAAAGTTTTCTCCATTACTAACTATGACCGTTGCGTCGTAGAGCGGAACTGGATTGCTTGTATCACTGGGGGCAGGATCTAAAGCGCCTAAAATAATTGAGACATCGTCTTGTGGCGTGTTGCTCAACAATGCGATGAGCATTTCAACTGCACCCACTGGATTCGTCTGTGAAGACTCATTCACGGATTTCAGCAAATCGTCAACCTTTTGCAGAGTTGAAAGAGTGGTTTTGCTTGGGTCCGAGGAAGTGGGCACATCTCCAGCCGATGAGTTTTCAGACTTTGCAAGGTTCAGGAAAATTTGAATCGCCAATTTTACGAGTTTCGTATTGTCACCAAATATGGATTTCGCTAACTGGCTAATATCGACAAGATACTCTGATTCCAGAATTTCGAGGTCGGCTGTATCGAACGGCAGACTCTGAGAACTCACCACGACAGCTGTCGGGTCCGTTTGGATCAGAACGTTGTATAGTTCTTCTTCAAAATTTATAATCGAATTATAGATGTTCCCAGCCCTGACGTTGGCGTCCTCTTGAATAGCCTGTTTTACAATAGCAACATTCTGCCGCACAACATCTATGATATCACATCCAGAACCTCCTCCAGATACTACCGCCTTCACCACGGCTTCCACCAAATTCGAGAGTAGGTATTGCAGCTTTTCGGAGTTGTCGTTTTGAACCACTGTTACAACCGATGTTTCCAGGTCATTCAAGGTACTGCAAATTGCCGAAAGTGAGATTTGACTCTGCCCAGTCAACGCCAGGGTCAATGATGTAATCCAATCGGTTACCGCATCTGTCACATTACTCGGTGCATCAGTAGCCTCCAATTCTCTATTCAACACAATCGCTTTGCTGCACAGGTTGGGCAGCTCAGCATTACGGAGCTGTCCAGTGACAATATTGGTGATCGTTTTGTAGAGAGCATCCAATGCTGTATTTACAACCCTTGCACTTCTTCGATTCATAAAACTAGAAACCAGGCCCTTGACATTATTGTACTGAATAGTTAAAGCGTTGATCGTGACATCAGAAATAGCTAGTGAGGCCGATGGATGATTAGCTACGCTGACACTGTTCGAATTGATAGTTCCAAGTTGGGTGATCAAGTTTTGAAAGAGGACAGCGACTTGATCATCAGGTGCTCTGTTAGTCGAAGTGTCGACTGAGGGTGAGGCTGCGCCGATACTTGGAACGTTGTACGAGTAAGTCGGACTGGATGAAGACAGCTGGTTGAGTAGAAACTTAGCCTGGTTCAGCAACTTTAGCTTTTCAATCACTGAGCTACCCGTGGATGCCAAACTCGAAGGATTTGAGTTCACGTACGGTGCCAGCCATTGTGCACAGTAGGATGGTGCAGCAAGAGTACTGTCCAGCCATAAAATTGTGAAAAGCAGGACACAGAAAGAAGCTGTGCTCCCCTTAATTTTCCTCATGACGAGACAGAGATTCACTGAGGATTGGAATAAAAAACGAGCTTCATATAGTCCATTTGCGAAATTGGCAGAAAGTGATTAAACACGTGGGTCGTGTCCGTAATCGCTAACATCGCGTTTTTCTTTCTTTTATCGCTTACGATAAAGCACTATCAGGAGGTATTTAACTTTTGCATCAGCACAACAATTATTGTTATATGTAAATCTTGCATATCATTATTCGAGCAGCACCAGATTGCGCCCAATTCTTAGAAGTGAAAACAGTATAGTCTACTTTCGATACGATATCCTGGACTCAATGAAAACTCGGAAAATTTGTAAGAATTTGTATCAGCTTGCAAAACAGATACCCAGAATATTAACGGGGTCAAAAAGTTTTGCAATTTAATAAGGCAAAGAGAAGGATTGGGATGGATATTGACACATAAATACTTGAATAGAAATTTATTTATTTATGTACCTGTACAGTCATTTGCGAAATCACTAGTTTTTTCACTCATTAGGCTCAAATATGTTAACCGCAGGCTCAATCACGCCATGATTCCCAAACGGAACGATGCGTTCTAAGATAAAAATTGTGATATCGTAAATACATTCTTATTGGAAAGGTGAAACTTTCACTGAAGGCCATTTCTGAAACGTACATCATTGCAGTCGGGACAGCCACCGCATTCACAAGCGGGAACCAACACTCTATCCACTGTGGCGGTTAAACCTGTGAGCATTTTTACAGGAGGTGCCTGTGCTGGGGTTTCAACAGCAATTGGAAGTTTACCAAGTAGCCACGGATTCTGTTCAACGGGACCTTGGAACGATACCGACAGACACGGCTTGCACCTAAAACAGAACATTAATATAAAGATCTGTGCTTCCCGGAAAATAATTGCAAGGCAACTCTGTCTGAACAGAAATCGTGTATAAATTTATGAGGCTTGAAATAGGCATACTCTTCGTCAGTCTGTCGATGATATTTACATTTTACGCTTATTATTACTTACGTTGGTTTCTCGACAGTCACTGCTGTTTTGACAGCAGCATCAAATGTGTACAATGGTTTTGGATTACTTCGAGGTTGATGTTGAACCGTAACACCGTAGGTGCTGCCACATAGATTATCGCAAGGCTTTTGGACAATCGGTGTTTGAATTTTGACAGGAACACGAAGGCGAGTGGAGCTCTGTCTAGGTTGTTCTGTTATTGAGTATCCGTAAGTCCTCAATTTTTCCAGGGGGTTCGATGGCACTTGCGGGACCTAGGTGACCAGTTATAATTAGTTCTACATGCATATATCTACTTTTATAATTTTCAGAATTCATCTCGAGGCAAGTTGAAGTTTAAATTCAACTAATACTTGAATTATCGAATACCTGTATAGAGTACGGAAGCGACTCCTTGCAGAAACAGGGGTCTCCGTATGTGACGATTTGTGGCGCAGAAGGAACAACAGATATGGGACTACCGCAGTTTGGAGGCAGATCACCGTACCCTGGACGAGACTCAGCGATTACGGTAAGTGAGACCAGCGCGGCCACGAAGACACAAGTCCGTGTCGATCTCATGATCTTCGAATTGGTGAATGAAAAGTGCCCAAAGTACTTTCATGTGATACATATAGACCGTAATGACGCAATACCACTTCCTGTTTGCTTGCTACTGTTTTCCGCAAACGCTAAACACCTCGTTGCGAAGTACTTTCGCTTCCTTAACACTAAACTGATCATTATTTACGCAATTGGGCAACCGACTTGCGCGTGTTTTCAAAGCCAAAATGCTAAGCTACACGCTAAAGAATGCAAGTTCAGAGTATTTCGTACGCGTACGTAATACTGCAAATGAGTAAATTGGAATTCTCTGGATAATCTGTAACGGAGTATTGCATCTCTGTTTTTCTCTTCCATTTTTCTGCCTGACAGGAAGTAACCGATCACCGCGTCGCAAGAAGCGCGGTTTCTTCGCAGGGTCGTATAAGCAGCACGAGGTCGAACGGGGATGTGCTTTTGCTATTTGATGGCCACTGGCAGTATATACACACTCGTTCCACAAGGGTGACTTCGTATAGTGGCTTTCGAGTGGCTGTCATCAGCTCATAACCGTTCCCCTGTGCTTCGGAAACATACGATCGGCGCGCGAAGCCAGATGGCATACGCACATGGGCGCCCAGACTCATATCCAGGGTTCTTTCCTTGGGAGAAAATTATGGACTGACGACAGGCCGTCATACACTCGGAAGTAGTAAATGTACCTATTATAGTCGGGGGCTTTTTAGCTCCGAAAATACCTATCGCATCTTCAACACTTTTACACCATCATAAGTAATCACTCGTCGATCTCTACTAAAAGAATCTCAGAAATCTCTCCAAACGTTACTCGAATATATTTTTACACACAGCATCGGCATGAGAAGATTTTTAAAAAAGCAATCAATTGCCCGTCGACGCCTACTCACTGTAATTGTTACAGTAATAAATAAATGAACATCGACGAATGGTTCGTATAAAATTTTATTCAACAATTTGAACAACCGTCGCAAGGTGAAAACTGAAAAGTTTTCCCTAAATCGCAAGAAATTCGCATAGACCAAAGTGGCAGTAATACGAAAGTGCGATAATTCGTAATCGCTGTGCGATGAGTATTCATTCTGTTATCAGCTTCAAAGTTTTGTCTTGGTTAACTGAATATATAACCACGTAATACGGAACAGAAGTCACAACAAAATTTTTCACTCACGGTATCTTCAATTAGTCACCACCTGCGCGGTATTTCTCATTGCCACGAATTTTCTTATCAGATCGACGGAAAGCATCGGGTTTATAAGTTTTCTAAAGATTCCTGTATTCGTGATAGTTTCGCAAACATGGTTTCAATTTGCTCAAATTGACGCGAGAACAATGCGCCGAAGCGATTCACATCTTGCTTTCGAAGAATAAAAAAAATCATAAAATGGCAATTATTTTTGAAGTCTCGACAGTTTCAAGCCGCAGAAGTAAATAAATACGTCTTGAACGAACTCGGAAAACAATCTCTCATATAATATGGTATTAAATATTCATCAGTCCCTAACATCTATCTATCTGTCTGACATACTATGAAAGTACATGCAGGAGAATTTTACATAATTGAGGATATAGGTAATAAGAATTTAACAATTTTTCTTCTTGCCATAAGTAATGGTAAAATTCAAAACAAAGGTACGTGTAGTGAAATACTTTTATTTTTTGGGAAAGGGCACATGATGGCACAAGGGTTACGGACTAGCAATACCGGAGCAGTTTTCATTGGCCAGCATCGACCGGAAGTAAGAATACTCCTATCCGATTACAGTTCCGTCTCAATCATTTTCCACAGCCACATCCGTTTTGGGCATGAGCCGAAGCTCTGAGCCTTGCGAGGAATCCGCTGCTACCGTTATAGTTTTCGGAATCTTCGACGCTGTAGCTGTCATCACTGTCGAAGGCCTGCTCGTAGCTGGCATCGCTGTAATAGTCATCGTCGGTATCCTTGTTGGGCTGACTTTGGACGATTACGTTTCCGCTGCGATATCCAGGAACCGTTGGTCCCAGAGCACCGCAAGGAGTTTCATCGAGGTCTGCACTTGCAGCGACTCCTGGATCGCTGACGGTGTTCACGAAGTTCACTCCACTTGATGATACTGGACCGTATCCAAGGTCGCTGAAAAACACAGGGTACCAGAATAAACCTTCGTTTCGCATTGACTCCGGAAACAACTGATACGTTTGTATGTTAGGTCTGGAAAGACTTTTGTGCTCGATGGTGATTGTACCTGTAGCTGATGAACGAAGGTTTCAAATCGCCCTGCTGGGCCTGGGCTTCCAATTCCAGTCTCTGCTCCTCCAGGGCCGCTTGCTGGGCGATCACTTCTGCGTAGGTATCACTCATTGCAGGTCTCGATGCGAGTTTCAATTCCACAATTGGTTTGTCGACCGTGAGGAGCCTTTCCTCGGGAATGTTGAGGACAGTCCTACGAATGCTACCGTCGATCGGGGTACTCGTTGGTCCGAAAGCCAATCTTGACTCCTGTATATTCTGGCTCGCTTGTTTGGCCAATCCAAAGGCCAACGCCAAGGAAACAGGGTCAGCGGGTGCCACTGGCACGCTTTGCGAATTGTAAATGTTTTCTTGTTCGTCGAAGGAGAGTCCTGAATCA
The DNA here is from genome assembly GCF_021901455.1 of Neodiprion lecontei. Lineage (NCBI taxonomy): Eukaryota > Metazoa > Arthropoda > Insecta > Hymenoptera > Diprionidae > Neodiprion > Neodiprion lecontei. The sequence goes on from NC_060262.1 coordinate 35,269,201, forward strand.
ATTACAAAGGAGGGAGACATTTTCCAACTAATTTCAAGTTATTTTTTATGGCGAGTCAAGTCGGTTTCGGGACTGCAACTTACCTTCGTCCTCGAAGACGTTCAGTTCGGCGTTGGGAGTGCTGTAGCTGGTGTAGACGGGTGCATTGTCAGGATCCTTGCACTTACATTCCAAAGCTGCAGCGCAAGTGCGGCACATGGGCTTTCCGGGGTAAGCAGGAACGACTTCAGCGATCCCGGAGCAACTGGTGCACAGATCACCGACCGGGCGTAGTCTGGAATAGGAATGAAATACGTTAAGGGACGAAGAATCGAGACCGAGATTCTCTTCCTTGCCGGGAAAATTGATTCGGAAGAACTTCGTACCTCGGTGCAATTGGGCCGCAAGAAGGCTGAAGCAGATCTATGACCGATGGTCCACTGACTTTTTTCACTTGATTCAGACTTCCGCAGCCGCTGCTGTGCGTAGGTGAAATCTTATAGCTAGCGGCTTCGGTGATCACGGAAGGGTCAGCGAATTTGAACGGGCGGGCTACCTTCGCGGCTTTTACGATGCCCTCGGAACATCCGCAGGCGTCAATTCCGGGTCCAAGACCGCAGTTGTGGCGGTGAGAACCGGCGGCATGTTGAACGGTGAGGAAAAGCGCCAGGCCCAGAAACAGTATCTGGGAAGTCTTCATGCTTAATTGCGTTGTGATTTTCCGTTTCTCTTATTGCCCACCTTTCTGTTTTGTTTCTCTTAAAATTACCGATATGAGTCCTCCAGGTCCACTGTGAAGACACCTACTTATACCTCGACGAATCGTGCGTGCCATTTTAAACCGATGTTGCAATTTTGCAAGCCCCACAACGTGCGGTTTATTAGCAAATGTTATTCGTTTGAGTTCCGGTGGGATAAACAATCAACATTTGCTGCTTGGATGAAGTTATACGCACGAATAAAAAAACCTCGTAATCATTCAATAAAACACTCAAGGTCTGCACAAGGAGTGTTCCTTGTTTAACTTTTGAACGGTAAATTGATTATAAACAGATTTTTTTAATTTACCGACGTCACATAAGGCAAGTTCGATATCGGTTGCGACTCCGAAGTGCTACCGACTTTATTACCGGAAGTAACAGTCTTGAAAATCAAAATACGGAAGTCAGAAGCAGCGCTAGGGTGTTTCATTACGAACAATGCGCCAAGGTCACCGATGTCCATCACCAACGTCGGGTACGTGAACTTAACTCTACCTTTCAATAATCAGGATTTATAATTGGCGTAACTGAATAATATAATATAATACAAATTGACTTTTGAACTAAAACCAATTCTCCTGCAGTAGCATGCTCTTCGAAACCGATCGATATCCTGAAATATGTTGTCAGTGAAATATTGGTACTTATGGTTTTATATCAATGACAATTCAACCGTATAACGGGATAGTGGAAGCGATTCGAATTAATGTCAACAGCATATAACAATATCATAAACAAATCAATGTGGTAAACTATTTGAATATTTTTATAAAAATTTAATCTGCAATCAAATATTGAAGCCGAAAATATTTCTGGCACGTCCAGATTTTACGATTTATCAGTTGACGTACGATTGTATCAAACAAGCTTGCGTTGGTCATAGAATTGAACTATTTCTTAGACGGGCTTTTGATTCACTCAAATTCAGGAGGGAGCAAAAACATGAAAATGCACAGCTTCATGTACTGTCATGGCGATTTATGAGATTCAGCTCGGATCTCCTTTTTTTGCTGGAATTTTTGATCAGTGAAGTTCTCGAATGTAGGTTTCATTCGTCGCGATATAGCAGATATCATTTTCTAATGCACTCTCAATGAAATTACAGAACTAGGGGCCCAGAATAATCACAGTCTGTCCTTTTTCTTTTATAACATACACAAATACTTTAATGTGAGCGTTGTAATTTTTACTTTGACTCTGGACTAGCAGATTTCGTCGATCTAGATCAAATCAAATTTGTTGCATAATACTTTGCGTTTGAATATACGTTTTTAATATCGAGCAAACATTTTAAAATTTTACCAAATTATTTATTCAATAGATATTGGCTGGACATTGTCTCACAGAAGGATCTCTATTCAAAAATAGGAAAAAATAAACAGGTCGACAATACTATGGTCGGTAAGAACTTCATTTATTCATCACTCTGACACAGATTGTTTTAAATTTCGGCACGTTGTGAATAATATTTTTCGTGAAAATGCTTATCGAGCTTATCCGTGAGTATCTACCAGCATATTACCTTTGCGTTCACACCATCGGAAAAAAATGACGTAATGACTTTTCGTAAATTCATTTCTAATGGAATCGCAAATTAGTGTTAATCATTCGTCAATATTACCAAATCAATAATAAATATTGCATATAATAAATCTCCCCAAAAAAATTATTACATAAAACTTAATCTTAAGTACGTATTTACAAAACTTGAACAATATTAACAGTGTTTCCATTCAGCGAAATATAGAAACACGCAAGTGAAGTTAGCCGAAAACTAGTAGTATATCGTTCAACTATTTTACACTTATAAACACAGGATACTCCTATCAAACTAATGAGTAAATACAAGTAACCAGTGGACATTATAAAACTTAAGATATATTACAATATTTGCATAGCATCGACTTAACAATTGAACGGAGTAAGGAACAGACGTGAAATACATATCAGTGGTAGAATTCTTTTGAATTAAATTTATACAGCTTTTGCTTAATTTATACACATACCTCTGCATTTATCAAGATTTAGAATGAAATCGATTCACTTATTGAAAAAATCAGCAGCTCTCTGTCTTTGCGTTGGTAAATTAAGCAGATTATCGGTAAGGACAGGACCCTGCAGTGTCGATGTCTTTTCCAACGCAGAATCTTGACTCTTAGATCCAGGTGTGCCAAATATCGGTGTGTGTGGCGTCCTTACGCCTATAGAAGGAGTTCTTGTTTGTCGAGATCTTCTAGGAGTTGGGGTTCCTGAAAGCCGCAACTTTTGCGTCGCTAATCTCCTCGCAGCTGGTGACATCGTGCTCAAACGATCCATCGCAGATAAAGGTCTGGGTGATGGACTGTAATTGAAAAATATAAGAATTAGAATGGCTGATTAGTGTGAAATTTTTTATATAGTGCAAGAATTGATAAATAAACACAGGGATCAACTGTTCTGCATGAGAAGAATGAAAATTATTAAGACTGTATACCTAGCCAAGGATCTTCTTGCAGCTTCCAAGGCTTTACTTTTCCGGTCTCTGTGCCTCTCTCCAGCTTTCTCTGCCAGTTGTAATGCAATTTTTTCTCTTTTCGGAGGCTCAGCCATTCTGAATGCTGGCCCATGGCTGGTTCTAAGTAGCGGAGTATCACCTCCATCCAGCCTGAATGGCGTCCCTTCTATTTGACCCCAAGTCATAATTGGGCTATCGCATTCTCCAGGTCTAGGACTTGGCGTTGCAACAAAGCTAAATCCATTGACCCTCGGGGTTGGATTACGAACTACTTCTTTTCCATCGATTCCAATCTTGCCGTCTTTAACCTTTGATTGAGTTTTGGCAAGTTCGTTGATCGTTTCCTTATTCTGTTGTTCGTTAAAAGGATTCATTCTAAGTCTGGTATTGTCGTGAATGACTTCCTGTTTCCTCTTAGCCAGATTGATCTTTTCTTCAGGAGTCAATTCAACGCCGTCAGGCACATACATGATATAATTTTTGTTCGTGTAACTCCAGCCGTCGAGTTCCTTGGGTTTTTCATAATTACCCTCAATGCATCTCGTCTCATTTTTGTTCCTCTCAATGGCCAAGACTTTAGACTTTTCTTCAACCTCATATAGCCACGAGTATTTAAGCCTGTGTTTCTTCTCCGACTCTACCATCATCTCCTCAAAACTTGCGTTGTCCTCGCTTGTATGAGAGGTCAAGTAAGCATCAAGACCCATCTTCACCTCCGTCTCAGCGTCGTTAGTAGGTACGTCTATCTCCGTAGACTTTGGCATTTCCATGACGGACTCGTCGGTGTTTCCGTTCCGCAAAGGAGTCTCAAACGTTGCAGGACTCACCGGCCGCTCCGTGATGGGTCGTCCTGAACTGTACTTCTCGTACAACTCGCGCATCCTCTTTATGTTGTTGTGCTCAAGTGCGTCGAGGTAGTCGTTCTGAGCGTGCAACTTTTCAAGGTCAGGGAAAAAGTCCCTCTGTATGATCTCGGCCATCTTACCGATGTACGTATCCTCATCGAGGATCGTCGACTTGCAGCCCTTTCTTCGTTTCGCCACCCCAATTGGCTTTTTAAACACTGCCAACTCCTTTATGTTTCTCGCTGCCTCGAGCGCCTGTGAACCAGGCGTGTCCATCGGCGAGCCCATTTGCCCCTCAGGCGAACGTAAATTTATCACGATTCTACAGCAAGCTTCGATTGCGTTGAACAGAAACTTATACTTTTCAAGTATTTAATGTAAACACAATCAAAGTGAGGTTACGTTCGCGACTTTTACTCGTTTCGACGCCATGACACTTTGTCACTTTTCCAGGTGATGCCATGAGTCGTGGACACTGATTGACTTATTCGTAGAGTGGCGCCACGGCACGGCCAAGCCCAGCAGCCTCGATGAAATGTGGAGTCAAGAAACCTGCAGCGGGAACTTTGAACGGTGTCCATCACTCTTCTAAAGACGTGAAATTAAAAATGAATACGTGGAATCTCAACGTTCGGTGTTTCACTTCAAGTGGTCTTCGAATAGAAGAGTATGTATGATAATTAATAAGAATCTCAAGCACTTCAAGTTAGTCACCGTTCTCAACTATAGTAGAACCTTTCCGAATTATGAAAAACTGCATAGCTTCCTGACTTGCCTCCGATCTGAATTAAGCTTCTTTTACAGTTCAGTCAATTTTGTTACAAGCTAGAGAGTAAGTTTTTACAAGTCAGTTACCCGCAAACAATTTGTAATACGGTAATTAGTATTGCAATTATATTGTGCTGCTTTTCGTACATCGTTCGCGAAACGGAAACAGTGTTCGCTAGCACCGAAAAATAATAATTAGTCCATCGTACAACCTGCTTCAAACGCGCTTTGCGCACTTTCGCTTGAACGATGATATGCAGGTATTTATTTCTATAAATTAAAACATCAAGCCATTCGCTATATCACACAAACGGGTGTAGTAACTTTATTGAAATGCCATGCAACGTCAAAAATTTTGTCCAAAAATTCCCTAAACTCACTGATAGATTTCTTTGCGGCAAATTTATATTTCACCTATCGGTGCAACCAGTTTATAATTTTCGAGTTGGACTAATGTCGTCTATTCTTTCCTGTTAAAAACCTAGAATAATTATTTTTTACTTGCAGGTGTAATTATTCGAGATAAAACTCAGTGGCGACCGATTTGTACGGAGTTCGATTCGAGTACCGAGAAAGTCAGTGGAGTGCAATATTCCTCCTATATCATTGCGTAATATTTGTTATCCGCTAACAAGCAGAACTTACTCCAAAATATCGTCATGTTTAAAACGCGCCAATAAATTTCTGGAATGGAAGATAAAAATATTTCGAAGCCGTCGCCTCAGTTCCAGAGGGAGGAACGACGGCGTTTGAAATCTGGTAAAAGAGGGTACAGGTAAATAACGTGGTGCAGCCATAGCCCGCGATTTGTAAAAGACGCCCCTGCGTTGGCCACTGTACGCAAAGATCGAGTGGTATTTTGGTCGAGCCGTGGCGGCAGGCGAGAGAGGAGAAAACGAGGAAGGCCGAGGCAAGCGCAAGAGGAACAAGACACACAAATAGGAGCGGACGCATAGGAGCTTCGCATCAAAGTGTGCGGAAGATCCCGATGCTCCTCTCTCTCTCTCTCTCTCTCTCAAGTGATTCCGAGGTGTTGGCGAGGCGCGCTGACGGACATATGGGGATTCCAGCAGCGAGATAGGAAAGCCGTGCCGACGACAACGGCCAAACGCCGCAAGTCACTAACTCTACATTTACTCGGCAAGCACCGGGAACACACGACGGCCCCTTGACTTTACTTACGGCCTTTTTCTCTTTATATCGCCATTCGCGTCCGCATGATCGAGAATGGACCCCCGTTCCTCCCATTACCGCCGCGATTAATCGTTTCATGCTATTCATGCAGCAGCTAGCTTATAGAACTTGTTTGCTGACAATTATAGATATTCGCTATCTGAAATAGAATTCTAGACAAATTCTTCGTTTCATTACTTCAAAGTAGTCGTCGAATTCGATCGTTGTAAAATAAATTCAACTTTTATATTAGCTCTAATTCTTCATTTTCATATTCGATGAAACTATCAGCACTCGATAAAAGGCGATCGATGCTAATTTGTTTGCCGGATATTTCAAACATTTCACTTCGTTTTAGAATCGTTTCATTTTTTTTCTTATAAAAATAAAAAAAAATTTAAAAAAAATGGTGCAATTTAAATTCCAACCGCAGGATTCGCACTCACGATCACATGCTTAAGAAAAATAATTCAATCGAATTAATCGGGGTATAACAATTGTATGGTATAATCGTTAAAATCAATTCTAAATTCTGACGTCAAGTAATCGATGCTTTTAAACTGTTTTCAGTTTATTTGATAAAGGTTTCAAGATTTCCAGGTGCCGATACGAAGTGTATAATTAAAGACCCGCCGGTATTGCGCAAGTATAATGCAGACGTTCAGAGTCCATATGCAGAGAAGCGCTCGTGAATATGTATAATACGCGATGTTGATAAAAGAAACCGGCGGTGTGCGCATATAATAAGGGATTGCTGTCAACTGGTTCTAGGTAACTTCGTAGGATCATTGACTTTATTTATACCGAGGTAAGGTAAACTTCTGCCGAGAGACTTCGGGGCTACCGGACATCGTCTGTCTTCGCCACCGAGGGTTGCTACGTTACCGCCGGCCGCGTCGACGGATATCTTCCTTCCTGAAGTGAACCGTACCACAGACTTCAATCCGCGTATATATCCACGTTATACGTAAGTACACGCCCAACCCCGGCTTCTCAGGTCGAAGAGCAATGCTTCTCCAAAGGAGAAGAAGGAGGAGGAAGAGGAGGAGGAGAAGGCACCTCCGGGTTTCCATCTGATACAAACACCCTTTAATCTCAGCATCGCCTCTAATCCCAGAAGTTTATCTTATTTTTTGTTTTTTCATTTTTACCACTTTCTTTTTTTCTTTCTTTTTTTTCTTTGGAGCTTCTTTAAATTTTTTTCACACCTCCAAAGGACCTGATAAATATTTTACGTTCTGTACTTGTCGTACCCCCACCACCGCTATTCACATTTCAATCTTAACTATATCCCTGCCGCCTGATAATAGTCGTGGACGTGATGGAATTCTTTCCTTCTTATTCCATTCTTTGGAAACTTGAGCCAGACACGAGGCTTCCACTCTGCAACACGCCATACGCTTCTTAATATGTTGGTGATTGGTGAACGCGAATTACTTGAACCCCAGAGGACGGTATCAATAATAAATAACTTTTTGGATGCTCGTAATTTAGAAAAGGAAGAACCCGATTTTCATTCAAACAGTATAAGAGGAACCTTAATTTGCCTGCGCTTCGGAGAGGGAATAATCAAAAGTGGGTAACAATTGCACAACCTTAAAGTGAAAGTTAATTCTCGTACTGGACTTTAATGCTCTATTCGCATGCAATCACAACCAGGTATCATGCAAAACCGCGTACTACCAAATTTTTCAATCGAAGCAGGAAACTGCCAATTTCCAATACACGACGTCTGCGTGATTCGGTCGCTGTCACGAAGAATCATTAGTAATATTAAACTTCAAAACCAAATTTTGGATATTCGGATGTTCGGATGTTCAGAAAGTGACGTCACTCAAAATTTTTTTTTCTTCTGACGTCATCGATCCATAGTAATCGTAACGACGAAAATCAGCTAGCCGAATTCCTCAGTCTGGAAACAACCGCGCATTAGAGCGGACGGATGAGAATCGCGATCCGCAGATTTCGAGTACCGGGTTCTCTATCTCCTGGATCCTGCGCTCCGGGTCCGCTTCCTGGTGCAACTCGAGTTCCAGGACAAGCGCTGCGTAGTTTCTATGCTCCAAGTCCGCTACCTGGTGGAACTCGACTTCACGGACTAGCGGACTAACATTTATTACCCATTGAACAATCCTGAAGCATCAAGGGCGTGAGGTATCTGGTAAATCTCGTATCATCTGGTAAAACACTGAAAACTAGTAAGCGAGCGCACGAGCACAAAAACCAGTTACACTAGGCATCCGACCCCGAGCGAGCTTTAGCGAGCGAGGATTTTAAAGCTAGTTATTAGTAATCTGGATTCGATAGGATTTGAAACTCTTGTCACGTAAAGCAATTTATTTACAACATTTATTGGGACATGAACAAAATCTGCGTGGAAAGTATCGACTTGGGCCGGTTAAATTTACAGTTTCTCAATTGTTTTGGTAAAAAATAAGCAATGTTTACTTACCTACATTCAACAGCGGTATTTCCAAATAAAGAGTAAACAAATTTATTATTCTGCTAACGTAAATCATCGTTGTTTGTAGGCATGAATTGATGAAGCGTTTGTGTATAGCGAATTAAACTCGCGATGTTCGCCAGGGAGATTTATTAGTCTTACAAAAGTAAAACATTGTTGTTGGCGATTTTTCTCTCCTCTTCTGTATTCCTCAATTATAATGCCTCAATGGTTATTATTTTTATTACTATTACTCAGCTGACTTTGCGAAACAGCGATAAATAATTGGCACGGTAATATTATTTGCGCGTAAATTCGGATCCGAGGTTACTTCGAAATTATGGATACGCGAATTGTTACTCGACGCTCTGGAACATCTAAAAAAACCACAACGAAACTGAGCGTAAGATATTAACTCGTACAAGTCCGGTAGCTCGCTGGTGAAGAAAGAAAAATCGAAACAATCATTTTTGGGAAGACAGCTGCTGTGGCGTCCGCTGTCACTGGATTTTCTGCCCCCATATAAGTCAACGCTCGACGTTATTCCGCAACGCGTTTCGTTTCACGTAAGCAAAAATCGTCCTGAACGTGAATCGACGCGGCCTCGGTGTCGAACTTGAGCCGTGTACGTATCCCGGCCATCGAAGAGAGAAAGACGGAGAAGAAAAAAAGAAGAAAAATAAGAAAACTAAAACTCTTCATATGCGTGAACGCAATATACTCAACGTTTACTTTACTAGCTCAACACGGGCTCGTGAAAACTTACGTGAAATCGATCATTTCTGAATCTTAAGACAACATCAAAAACGCGAATTCTAACACTACGCGTGTTGAAAAAATAATTAAATATTCTGAAAGATTCCCTCAAAGGAACGGAATAACTTTCCGAAGGATTGGTTCTGCCAATTTTCAATATTCGGTATCGCAAAATCAGATCGAATTCTTTTCTCTCGTATGCACAATTTGCATGCTTATATATTCTGATAGATACTGCGAAATACGATGAAAGCATCGCAAAAAATACCGTTTATTGAAAGGAAAATCATTTTTAAACAAATTATTTATATCTTTTCTCAGTATATTAATGCACGGTTGAAATTCGGAATTTCGGATATGTCGCAAGACATCGGAGGCAGTGGGAGTTCCAGAAGCATTGCCAGAACGACAATTAACATTCTACACACATTGAGGAACCTTGTCGCAATAATAATTTTTCAACGTACGAAGTCAGCAGTATTATATCGAGTTTTACCATCGTAACGAATCTCAGGACTGTTTCTGATTTAAACAATTAGCATCTCTCACGTCACGATTGAATAAAAACTAATAAATCTCACATGTAACACATCCTAAAACATCCGGAATGATCATTAGTGAGAAAAAAATTAAACAAAAGCATGCAAATTAGCGTAAGATGTAAATGCCAAGAAGCCTGTGGAATTCAGCAAAATATCCGTAACGAATTTTCAATCATATTCATACATTCTCGATCCGTAGCCAGAGTAAAAAATAAAATTGGCAAATAGAAACATGAGCGACCTAGATTTTGTAACGGTGAACGATTTTGATGTATTTCGAAGAGCTGTTGGCGAGGTGAGGAGTAAAAAAAAAAAAAAAGAATTCTTTGATTACAGCCGCCAGTCTCTCATCGGTGGGGAAAATGAAGAAGAGTTCCGATACGTCTATGTGTGCGCGCATTTTATGGGAGAAGAGGAGGCACGGATCGCAAGATAGGCCGCCGCGCCGATAGGTAAGCGGTAGGATGAAGAACGATAACGCGAACTCTCGTGGCTCTAGGTTTAAATAAAGCGGAGAGAGGCTGGCGAGATGTTCGCCACCCAGCGTAAACACTCTAGGTGCCATTTGACGCGCACTCAAGCGTCGAGGACGCGGCGGGGCGAAGCGTCGCGACGCCGTCGTCGGTCGTTGCAGAGAGGTTTGGGAATCGCTCGCGGGCCAGAGGCTCGTTGGAGAGCGGTAGCTGCTGGCTGTAATCTGTAAATCTGTCATTGCGGCGATATTCCGCGTTTCTTCACGGGCCGCAGGATATGAACTTCCCCGGCTCCGCTGCCGCAGGCTGCAGGCTGCAGCGCCCACGAAGTTAAGGAACCGGACCGGGTGCAGCACTCGGACTCGTGAGGTTTACTCAGATGGCATGGAAACTATAAAAGCAAGTCGCGGTTACTCCCGTTCTGGATGGCGATGACGGATTCATGGGCCGGGGGACTCGCGAGGATCGAGGAGGAGGAGGAGGAGGGAGGTCTCTGGGTCTCTACCGATGGAGGATACTGGAGGAGGCGAGGGGACCGGTTCCTCGGGGGTGGAGAGTCAGGGAGGGAGAGAGATGAGGATGCGGCGCATTTTTATTCGAGCGATTCATTTGTCGCCCTTTGATCCCGGAGCAACAAGCTACCACCGGAAAATTAGGGAGATTTATTATTAACGCCGTCACCCTACTTTATTCCTTTTCCGTATATATATCGCCCGGTCCGTGTCTCGGGTTAATTTCCAACCGCTGATGGTGCTTTTATTTTTCACATTTTCACGCCTTGCCGTACAACGACTTATATCCTCTTCTCCGGCTCCGGGCTATCCGCTAACTCGCAGCTCGGTTATACGTGCTAATGCCGTGTGAGATTCCACAAACTGTTGAGAAATTATTTTAACTCAGGTTCGCACACCAGTGCAGAGATTAGCAGCTCGAGTTTGGCGAACATCGGTAAACGGACAATATTTTCGATTTAATTGGTACACGTGACTCTAATTTTTTTACTCGCGTACGAGAAACAAACATCAGTAACTATGATTATTCATCTGACCGATAAGGTGCGACTTTCGATGTCTTTAAAATGATCAGTTGGAGGAATTATTTTTTTTCCTAATTGGTCATGATGCAAGTAGCGAAAATATGTATAATTTGTTATTTAACTCTTCTACGGCCTGTCGTACTATATTTCTAGATCGCATAATTTTTCATTTTTCATTTACCTTGTACGGAGAAAAAATTGTCGATACGATTTTTGCCTGCAGTTCAGACAGACGATCAACTATTTATTGGTATTCAAGCTTAGCGTCCAGAAGACAAAGTTCCTTGTAAGTTCCGTTTCACCACCCACCCCGGTTATGCAATCGAACATATCTATTCAGGCATCCTTCGCGATAGATGAAGAAAAAAATCTTAATACTCAATTTTAGTATCATGTGAAAAAAAAAAATGGTGTAATGGTACAATTGTCTAATCTCTCTGGTCACGTGCGAACTTTGAAAATTCGATCCCGGAGGTCCACGAGGCAACTCCTGAAGCGTACCTCCACATGTACAAACGACTCCGCAAGCTATCGCACGTGTTGCAGATCAGCGGGGCGCAGATTTTCTGAACAATTTCGTGTCAAGCCCCAAAAACGCGACTCGTCGGTGGAGGAGAGATTCTCGAGTGTCGTTGGCACGCCGAGCTCGTGCTCGTCTTCTTTCCGTGGATTCGTGTGTGGGCCCTAATGACTAAGGGTGAAAAAGAACAGACCAAAAGGGCGAAAGGAAGGGGGGAGTGTCACGGGTCCCAATCCTCAAGTGTGCAGACCGGGAGGGATCGAAGGTCCAGAAGAGGAATACGCGCACGTTACGACTGGAAGCGAAGTTGGAAACCAAAACCAAAAAACTGCGGTGCGCCACATGACCCGTATATGTATATATACAGGAGGAACCTTTTATGTTTCGTGTTTCGCGTTTCATGTTTCTTGTCTTACGTTTTCTCCCCGCCCTGCAGGTTTACGAGCGAGACAAGCTGCTCAATCTGCTCTTCGGAGATGCAAACAAAGGGGCGAGGGATTCACGCTTGATCTTCTTGCAACCGCGAAATATCTCGAATTGACACGCCGCGGCCGCTAACACTAACTTGTACTCAAAAGAGTACGATTATACCTATAATACCGATGCTCTTTGCCAGTAGTAAAAAGAAAAATCGTCTGCAAGCTTGTGAGTAAACGATTCTCGGTTGTGAAAATTGGACAGAAATGAGAACAAAGTTAATAAAGGTCGTTGGAAATAACGCATAATCCTAATAAATCCATTTTTGAAACGTTGTTGTGCGAAACTTGAGTTAGATATTTTTTGTCGTTAATTCTACAATTCTCGGCATCAAGCTTGTCCCAATTTCATCAATTTTCCGGAATATCTAGACCGACTTTCAAATCTATCACACAAAGCGAGTTTGACAATGTGTGAGTAATTGAAATCCGATAGATCTGCAGACCACACGTCTTGAGAGCTTGGTGTAACTGTTCCGGCGAAACGCAGCGTGTCGCAGGTTCCATCTCCAGGAAAGTTCACCAGGGTGCAAAGATGAAAGAATAACTTACAGGACTGCGGGGTTTAGTACCGGCACCGTCACGCGCCGCCGGGACGCTTGGCGTCTCTGTATAAGCTTCTCTGTAAGACGACGCTTGTTACTTAGAAATAAATAGAATTGTCAAAATATCTTTTCTCCTTACGATAGTTATATTCGGTAGATATTTCTCTCGGATATCCTTACGCGGCAAGCGCAGATCTAAATAAATAAAATTGTAAAATGTATTTCAGAGAGTGTTTCCAATTTCCGATCATTTTCATAGACGCGATCCCGGCGACTTCGGTCATCGTTACTGATATTCAATCAGGCATTTGCTATTTGACGAATCGAATGGAATTTGTGTGGTCGTAGAAGCCTCGGCCAGCAATAATTCGATACGAATCGGTTTAAAATAGATGAAACTTGTTTCTCGAAGGTAATTAGAGTAATACCAGTTTCAGTATCGTGTTCAATATCTAATGTCTGCAACGAAGCATTATACACAGCAGAATTTACTCACACGGCGTTAAAATTCGCAAAAAAATTTCCGTGCAAGAAATTTCTCTGTTTTTGTTCGTCATTTTTGCAAAATAGGTATTAAACTGTGCACAATATGTGGAATATAAATAGCGACACGAATAAAATCGGCTGCAGCTGCAACGAGTCAACCGTAAGAAAAAAAAAAAAAAAACTATTTCGAAACTTTTCTTTATATCTTGGGACAAAGCGACTTATATATTATTTTTCTTTCTGCGGATCGGTGACAATTCCAAACGAGGAAGATAAAGGCACGTACAGTGGTATCGCATAAGCGGATCGAGATTCGACGACCTAGATTTTGGCTCCTATATTCCTATATTCCTACCTACGCAGCCGCGACTACCTTAGAGTCACCAACTTACCGCAATCTGAACACAAGTTTCCTAGGAGAGTCATTAAGGGCGCTTAAGCGGCGCGTCGGGGAAGGCGGCGTAGCGTCGCGACGCTAATATGTTTACACAGCGTCGGTCCTCTCACGAGCATCAATCACGTCCTGTCCGTCCGTGCGTCCGTCCATACGTCGTTTACGTTCTGGCCCGTTGGAAAACGAGTTTGTCTTTTGGGACAGGGTGTCGTGTGTCTTTCCAATTGTCGAGTCTATCCAAAACTATAACTTATCTCGGTTTCTCTTTCCTTTTTTCCGTGTATCTTTTTTCATTTTCTTCTTATTTTCTTCACTTCAACCGCGCGGTTTTACGATGAGAAAATAGGACGAAATATACGTAAGTACCAACGCTTCCGCAGATTCCCACGAGACCCAAAGTTTATACTTATTATACGAATTTCGACGAAGGACAACGATTCTTCAACTTTGAACAAATATTTGCAATTTATAAATCTGGAACTATATGATGCAGGAAAGAAAGATGAAGACAAAAATACGGATCTCAGTGTTATATATTTCTATGTGTACTATATGTATTTGATTCTTTGTTGCATAACACATTGCATAATATAGAAAGTTCGGTTCGCATTCTTATTAGTCCTCTTGGAGTCTAAGTTAAACTCTAACGGTAAAATACTTGAGTATAATTTATTAGGGCACTTAAGGTATAGTCTCAACTCTCAACTCAACCGTCAAGCTCAAGTTTAGGCAAAGCCAAGGGTGTCACGGGGCGTTTGAGATCCCTATACATGATAGTATAGGAAATGTGTGTATACATACATAAATGTACACATGTATTTTTTTTTTTAAATAGACACTTTGTCTCCACAAAGCACACTTTGTGAATATATACTTTAGGTATAACGAACTGGCGTATGCAACCGCACGTTTTTCTCGTTATACCGGAATAATATTTTGAACGATCCTCCGTGCGCTTGTACGTGAAAGAAGAAAAGAATAATATAGAATAAATCAGAGAAGTGATTCGAGTTTTCCGCGGTAAAATTTCAAAAATACGAGATATACATTCTTCGTTTTTACTTATGTTATAAGTTATAACGTAGAATAGGTACTAATTTACTTTGGCGTCATACCACTATACACATACAAACGTTACGTTTACCAAGCGTTTTCAATAATTTACTACAATAAACTGTGTAATAATAATAATAATATTATTAATAGTAATAATAATATAATATGACCTATTACCTTGTGGTATGGATTTGATAAAATAATATACTCAAACTCCTCGAAAGCTCTGTTATATCCAATACAACTATCTAAATGTATACATATATCTATACGAGTGCAGTTTAACTTTGGCACAGATCAACGACCATATACATATACAAAAGTATAATAACGATATCCGGAGCGATGGCTGTTTCTCAGGAAGTTCCGCAGTGTGATCGGATGTAATCGGTATCCCGAATAATCTGAGACGATAAAATTAAACGATATCTCGAATCATCCGCGGGGCTACCGTGGTCCGTACAAAGACGACGTATGCGATCCGGGATGCGCGTGATGAGGATGCGTCGGGTAGTGATGAGGCGACGTCATGTGCGCCGGCTGATGTCCAGGGTAGCCCCAGTGACTGGGACTCGCACCGTAAAACTGATGCTCGGGATTCGGGATACCGGAAATCCCCGCTGAGATGGTCGAGGCGATCGGAACCGCGGGCACGGAGGCGTAGCTCGGCAACGCGTTGCCGGAACCGGTCGCCGGCCTTTTCGCGGGGTTCTGGACGCTCTGGGAACCGGAAGTCGGTGACTCGCACTCGTCGGGTTCGCAGTCCCTGAACCCCTTGGCGAACGGATTGCTCGCGATTTTCAGCTGCGTTATCCGATGGTTCTGGTAGGCCGTGACCGCCGTGAACCTCGTCTCCGGGAACGTGAACGTTTTGAAGTTCTCCGTTCTTGGATCCGGCGCCGAACCCGGGGGTGATGGGGCCACCACTACGTGGCATCGGGGCTGGTAACGGTGCATGGAATTTAAAATTATCTGGAACACAAAAGGAGAGGGAGGTGGTCTTTAAGATACGACACGACGATATTTCTGGACTACGGAACGAATTTTTTTTAATGCTCAGAAATTCATTCATCCGGTTACTGTAAAACTTTTTAGAAGAAATCGCCACAGTAAAATGGGTATCGTGTGTACAACGACAAATGTTTTTTAAATCACATGAAAATTCGATACTTGCGCAACTTTTTATGGTGTTGTTACAGTTACCAGTACCACATTTTCCGTTTATTGTGACGTTATTTATATATTCTCAATTTTTTCAGTCAAAGCAGGTTTCGATATCAATTTATTGCTTCGCTATCAACATCAAATTATCGCAATAGTTGTACAAAAAAAAAAAAAAACAAGTAAAAGTGCGGACTGTAACCAAAAAGAACATAATAACGTACTGATTTTGTGATTACAACCACAAAACTCATATTCAAGTTGTACTCACATCAGACATATACATGAGTCGGTTATGAAAAAAACAAAAAATCAAAATTGCAGTAAGGGTCTGTAAATGAATCACAACTGTGTGTAAGAAATTTAACTCGGTGTGACTATTAAACTCATCTCGATCAACTTGATCCCGCAATATTTTGCGATTATATTTAAAAGTTTCATATTTCACACAACTCTCCACAAAATTTTTCTCATTAGATAAATACGCGAAAGAAAAAATTTGATCATCCGGATTGAAAACTGTCATAATCCATACAACTTGCCGTGCCTATACACCAGTAACTTGTGTGAAAAAAATTTCCCGTCCTGAACGACGCAAGCGTCTAATATAAATAACCTACGGATTATACAAATGATATTTTTTACGAGACGGTTCAGCGATGGAATTGATATTAAATGATGACGTGAGAGTAGCCTGACGCGATTCTGTATATACGTGTACGCATAGCGGGTCTGTATACAGTTGGTGATTTATTTTGCTTAAACTGGCGCGTAATTTTTGATTGAGTCATTTCTAAGAAAGTGGTTTCTCGAAATGAAAAAAAATAAATAAATAAAAAAACAAAAAAAATGTTACGTTCAACTTTCTCCAGAAGCGCAAGCAAACAAATAGACATTATACGTTTCAAGGTATAATGGCTCTCTGGGTTGCAATCCCCGTGCACTCGGTGCATCCCATCCTTGCGCACCCCAGCTCCTATCATTAGGCTGTTTATTTTTTTCCACACTTTCACATGGGGATCACGGATGCCTTAGATTCATCTGCTCTCATACAGGGTAAACATTGCAGCGTACCAGAGCTCGGTGTATCCAAGGGTAAGACCGCAAGAGTAACGACTATAACGGGTGACTTTCGCGTAAATTAGAATCGCCAAAGCGTGTTATACTTGCAACGATTCTCTCGTGTCAAATGAGAAAAATTCTCCACCGACACGGGCGTGCTAAAAAAATTCCCACGAATCGGCGGATCGTAAGTTCTTGTTCCCTCCCGAGCTTGACTCGAATTGTGCATCTATAATTCCCCCGTTTCCACCCGGTATAATATTTGAAAGATATACACATGAGCCGGGGAAGAAGTCGGAAGGCGCACGGCGGGGGGTGGGTAGAATGTTTGACAGCTCCGAGAGCCCGGTGACTAATTAGTGTAAAAAGTAACCCCCGACCCGACCCAACGGCAAGTCGACCCCGTGCCTCCTCCTCTCCCCCCTCTTACTCCGTTTCTGCTATTTACCCCGCGCATGTACCATATACGATGGTCACATATAGCGTATATGTTGGTATGCCGAGGGTTGAGGACACCCTTGGACCAGAGGCGTCTTCCGAAGTGCGTGTGGCCCGAGCGAAACGATCGTGCAGCCCTCTCTCTTCCAGATTTGGAATTTTTTTTTTTTTTTTTGGCCTCCACCTCCTCCCTTATAGACGTAATTTCCATTTTCCCTTTTTCATTTTTTGCCCAGAGTCGGAGCTGCGCGCGCGTAATCCGGAAACGCCAGGCGATACAAAGTGCCAATTAAGGGACGGCGTATCTTCGGGTATTCCACTAGAGCTTTTGTTTTTTCATACCCAATACGCAGTTTTTAGAATCTGTTCCTCGTTCTACGCTCGGGCAAAGCATCGCGCACATATGTATATATATATATATGTATATATATATTATCTCTTGCTGTCGCTGCAGGCTTGCATAGGTTTCCTTCATCGCGGTCTACGTGTATTTTAGGATTGGACTCCGGCTCAATTGTGCACCCATCGAGCTCCGCAGGAAGAAAGTTATCCGCGCCGCGGTCCCAAAGTCGAACCTAAATAGGTCGCGGGGATTTAACGAGGATCAAAACATGCACGCAATTGGTTCACCTCGTTTCGAAAAATGAAGAAACGCGAAATCGGGTGCGATATCAATTTGATCGTAAACGTGCGTGAACGAGAAAGACGAGAGCAATTAGCTGTTTACGAAGAGGCGTCGTGGAAAATGGAGAGAAAAAAGTACGCGATCCGCGAAGTGAGCGTGAAATTATAATTGACTAGCGTTCAAATTTCTCTCGCCTCTACGTCCCGAGGGATATGTTAGGTATATAACAGCAACATCCGATCCTTCGCAGCCGACGCCTGCAAGCGGTATGCAAGAAAAAACGCCGGGTAACCTCGCTGGAAATGCAGCTGGAACAAAAAGAGGAAATCGAGACGTAGGAATAGACGTCGCGAGCGCATTCGTCTCGTTTTCCAAATTATTCACGTGGCGTGCGTAAGTTACACGTTAAAGTGCAAACGGCGATCTCATCGCCGTCGTCGGACAGGCGATATTATACGCTACGCTTTGCGAGAGGTAAGACTTGGAGGAAGAAGGAAGGGTGAAAAAGAAAACGAAAAGGAAACGAGGAGGGAAAAAAGAAAATGAAGGATACGGCTTGAGGCTTGCAGGGAAAAGATAACGTAGGTCCATAAGAAAAAGCTCCGCGTATATAAAGATGTTTGGGTTCTCGCCACTTTATAACGAAGCTTTGTTTGACGTAGGACAGCGTAAGCAAACTCGGCACAATGATATACGTCGTAGCGTGTTTTGAATTAGGAAAAAGAGCATTTATCACGTGTCAAAACATTTCGCCGATTAGAAAAATCGCGTGGATCATTTGCAGCGTTTATCGCTAAGGGAATTATTGCGTCTCCGCTGCATCCTCCTAATATCTATAGACGATCCCCCTCCGAAGCGGTCGTTTCGAATCGCCGGAAATTCCCCCTTTCTCGCCTTGTTTACGTCCACGGCTATAACGGCTACGAACCTGAATTATTAATGTTTCGTCATTTTTCTGCACCGTAAGCCGGACTTTTAAACGAACTGCTGACTACAGCTCATTCCTCTGTAATGTGCACGTACGCTACATCCAACTCGGCTTAAGGCATGTGACGCGCTGCCGAGCCTGTCTCCCAGGCTCTTAAGGTCTGCTTAACCTCTGTTTATGTTATTTTACAAACGATACAAACATTTGGTTTGAAGAGACGTGGCTGGCCTCTCAGCCGAGATTCTAACTGCAGTCCGAATCGTGGCAAACCTTATGCCTCCCCCAAAAACTAACTTATGGATCTCGGTGCCAGACGCTGCTAAATCACTCGCGATCAAATCGAACGAATCCATAAATGTAAAGTATTTGTTATTCGAACTTTCGTTGGGCGTAAACTTGGTTGTGTGCAGGATTCTTTTCTTTCCGATCTCATGTAAACTCATCATTTTTATGACACCGATCTCTGTCTAATTTTTCTATCAATTACCTTTGATTTCTGCGAAATATCTTTACAGAGATCCCGTTTTGCAGTAATTATAGAAAAGAATCGCAGGTCGTAGATGTTGAGACATACTTAACGATCGTGGATTATTAAAGAAAACTTAAATTCACATTTCATCCGTACCGGACCCCGTGACTCGAGTCGAAAGAAAAGAAAAACGTAGGCACGACAACGAATGAGGATATTTGCTATTCATTCCGCGTACGATTGATAATAATAAAGGGTGATTATTCAAATTTCCAAAGTATAAAGAAAGCTTGTTTACTTTAGAGAGTTTATCGGCAGCGAAAGAATCCCCACAGCCTGCTACACAAGTATCTGTATAATTGAATTTTATTGCAGTGATAATTATGTGAAGATGTGAAATGCGGTACGTATACAAGTTTGATGAGGTGTCTATGTTCCTGACTTTCCTCGCCTACATTTTTGACGGCCCGAGACCCTCGGACTGTATTCATACGCCTGTATGAATCGCCAATTAAAATTCAGTATCAAATTATTTCCAGAAACGGGTGTGAAAAGAGATAAGAATTAAAAAGAAACCTTTGCAGAACCTGCAGCTCTCAGTTTGAATATTTTGAATATGAATAATTGAACATGAAAATCTATTGTCAGTACTTTACTGCAACTGCGATAAAAAAATAAAATTAGATAATCGTACGTGACCTGAAAATTTAATTTGCATATAATCTTTAGTGTGAATTAAGTGTATGAATTCGAGCAAATTGGTGCAAAATCCAACTTGTACAGGCATTTGTAACGGCAAATGTAGACGTAATAATTTATTGAAACAGGTCTAAGTAGATTATAGTGGCATTTGAATATCCATCCGGAAAAGCAAATTTATCCGAACGGAATCCAACCCGATCAGTGCTAGAATACGGAAGTATAATTTTTGACGCCAAGGATAGTTAGGCACCCTGTCAAAAAGTTGTTCGATGTTTGTTTTATAAATCTGCGCTAAGAATTTGAAAAAAATTTATGCCACCCACCGATCTCCGGAGGTCGTTTTACAAGCCGCACGGTTCCCCGTCGGCTGTTATGCGATAAATAATAATTTCCGTCGCTGGGGTGTATTCGGAATAACAAATGCGAGAAGGGCAAAAACCCGTCCATCCGCAGTCCGGGGTTCTTGCAAAGTTATTCGAATCCACTTAGCGGCATTATTTAGTGAGTAATTTTGTGCAACGCGCGAGCGTATACAGGTATATAAATTAAACTGATCAAGGGGGGCGACTTCAAGCTTCGATGATTCTAAACGAAGCATTGCGCCATCAAGCGTTCAGATTTAACTTTTTGAATTTTTGGAGAGCCGCGGTGCCGTGCCAGTCGTATCTCAGGTCAATTAAGAAGAACGCTTCCGAAACGACAAACACGTGGGGCTGGACCCGAGCTACCGTCTCTCTCTCGTGCCGGTGTCGCATCCTTCACGGTTCTTTATGTAACGCCTAAACTACACGACCGGCCACCGCGCCCTGACACGAGTCCTCGCCTCTCTCGCTTTACGACTGCTGTGAACACGCGACGCGCGCCGCGGCTACAGGAATATTAATATCAAATCGAGCCACGGATTCCCGCGGGACCCGCGGCCAAAGCCGGTAATTAAAACCGATTTATTTTCTGTTACGCGCGCTCTGATTATCAAAATCGTGCAACGTGTATTATAATTAGCAGAAACTCACTTGCACGACCGATTGTGAGCGAGGAACGTTGCAGATGCACCGATGCTCGATGAAACGGTGTTCAGATTCCTTCGGGAAGGTTCGTAAGCCACGTGGTTCTATTTTCGATTTATTATATTAACAAATATTTTCTACATTTTACTTACATGTACGTTTGTACGTTAGAGAAACAAAATACCAAGTTTCAAAAGCCTAAAAAATTAACCCATCGACATCGCATTTCGACGCGTTATTCAAAATATCAAATTGAATAAGATTAATTATGTATATTGCTTTATTTTCAAGAGTGTCAACTACTAAATGAACCACGCGGTTTACGAACGTTCCTCCCGGCTCGCGATAAAGAATTCGTTACTTTCGTTAAGCGATAATATCATACTCACGTGACCGTTGTCGTCCAGCTGGTTGTTGGTGAGTTTGAGTTTGTCGAAAGAGACGGGCTGCTTCATCCAGTGAGCGCCGCTCGCCGGACTGTCGGGATGAACGTGAATTCTTGGGGGTGAAACGGGGTCAGCTCGTCCGGCTACGACCCAGGCGCTGCTGTGGAAGGCGTATCTGTACCTCTTGTCGTCGCAGGGTACAAAGTCCATGACCAGTAGGTAGTCGGTGTTTGGGTCCAGCCCGAAAATTCGACACTGGAACGACAAACGCGAGAGATTGAGTTTCACTGCGCGGTTTTTACCGGAATCGTGGAACGAAACGTTTCTCGTGCAAACGCACCTGGAACGTGGGGAACATCCTGCGCCCGGCCTTGGTCACGATCATCTCGGTCCCGAGCTGGTGAAACTCCTCCCAAAGCGGACGAGCCTCGAGGGCGATTCCGACGGCCGAAAGAGCCGGATGAAGTGGTCTCTTCGGCGGTGTTTCGTCGGATGGTGTGTTCGGCGTTGCGGTGTCGTTGTTGTTGTTGTTGTTGTCATTTCGCGAGGACTCGATCGACGAGGACGGCGATACTGCCGAGGATGCCTGGGCCAGCGTCGTTTCCAACGTTGGACTGCGGGAGCGTTTCACTCTTCCGGCGGTTTGCAGACACGCTGTGGACAACGCCTTGATCGTTACTATCGATGCACCTATGGTATGCAATTCAGATATCGTTGAGCCTTTTTATCAAAATCAAGGACCTTTGTTATTCGACCGATGCGACCGGGTCGTAATATGACAATTATACTCTGATCTCAATTTAAATCGCGCACTCGACCTGCGATTACATGCGAAGATACTACATTGTAATACAATTAACACGTAACGCGAGGAATCGCCGATTTACTTTCTTCCAAATCAACGATGATCGTTGCACAGACGAAGCCAAACTTTAGCCAACCGACTCTCGGACACTGTCGGAAATTTCACGGTGTCAATAAAAGTCCACGCCGATTAGTGGAAAAATAAACATGACCGGTGTAAAATCGTTCAATCAAAATGGTGTGGACTTGTACAGAATATTTTACATTTCTAACAGTCAACGATTGCATTGTATATATGGAAACGCTACGAAAGACTCACAAAGAAGATATAATACATACGAGAAAGTAAATATGATACCGAGTCGTGCGCAATATTTGAAGATGATAATTACTTGATGTAAAGTATGTAACCGCACATTGTTAAACTGTTTTAACACTACCTTGAGACAATTTAATTACGCCGCGACAATCGGAACGTGTAGTTCGAAGGAGATTCCGATTCAAAGTCGAGCCTGCGTCGGGTTCGCGTGAATCTAAATTCGTTTATGGCCAGGGAACACGATGGCAGAATGCAATGGAAAAGTCAAGTATAGCCGAATGCCAGGGAAGATCGACACGAATTCTTCTACGTCGGACAACCCGAATAAGAAGAAAACAGTTATAACAAAGAGAGAGAGAGAGAGAGAGAGAGAAACTTGAACATTCAACAGAGGGGTATCGGAGAATGGATCGTGTAAAGGATCTCTCATTGCGATTTTATACGTGTCACTTATTTTCTTCTTCAAGACGCCGGTAGCGTGAAATTATTGTTAACTTTTATCTCGTACTTGGCAGTTCTTGTACGCGCCAATATTATTACAGACAAGTGTTTGTCTGGCTTTCGGCGCGCGCCGATTGTTGATGAAAATTCATAAAGTAGGTGTATGGCGATAATCAAAATAATAAATAAATGGAATTCGAATAACAAATACACGAGTTGCCGCCACTCTCTCATACATTAACGTTGTATGTCAGTGTATATATATATATGGTCGAATTTATCGACGCGTCGGCTCGACTCTCTCACCTTCCATTTGTTGCATCGGCGACGGTACCGGCGGCAGTTGCGAATGATGGTGCTGATGTTGGTGATGGTGGTGGTGCTGTTGTTGCTGCTGCTGCTGCTGCTGCTGATGTTGATGCTGCTGATGATGATGGTGATGGTGGTGGTGGTGCGTCGCCCACTGTTGATAACAACAGTCCGCAGCAACTTCGTGCTGTTGTTCATGTTGCTGTTGCATGCTTCGTCGAGATTTATATTCTCTTCGACCCTTCGCCTGCGTCACTGTATATATATATATAGGTATATATATATATATATACATACATTTCTCACCAAAAGTGCAACATTTTCCTTTTCGACAGCATCGAGCTAAAACTCTGTGTGCCAGATTTTCATGTTATTTTTATCGAAGCCTTGCTCGGTTTAACTAGCAAACGATTTAAACTGACCCGAGTTAAATAACCGTCTCTGCAGTGAAATCTCCACTTGTGCACTACGGTGACGGTCAATGAACTTGTTGAATTATACTCCGATACGTCGAATAATTCATCCACAACAACAATTATGACAGCTATCACTTTCAAAGGCACTTAGAATACCTAAACGAAGAATAGAATACCCTTCACACTAAACGAAGATACTTCAATACTGGTAATAACGTAATTTCCACAATTGCACATAAAAGTTTTCACATGTATATATAATCTCTCTACTCCAACTGTATACCTGTATGCAATAGGCACCACTTATAACAAGTTCGCACACTCGACTTTATACATGTATTTTGTATATTATATATGTGTGTGTGTGTGTGTGTGTGTGTATTTATAAGTGTAAAATATACATATTTATACATATATAAGTATAAATCGTTGCACAAGTGAGAAAGAAATCGTTGAAAGAATAATCACAGACTTGAGATAAATCCACGCACTATAAATTCCGGTCTCGTCGTCAGTCGCGTGCCCGTTGTCGCGGTTATCACAACAATATCATCCGACACCAGTTTCGCATAGCGTGAGTATAAACGGCGTTAAACGAGGGTACAAGATAATTGAAATCCTCGGATAGGTGGTTATTTAACGAGAAAGAAGAAGCAGCGGACGGACGCAACGCGGATATAGATACGTCGTCGAACGGATTCAACGCATGGACAGATGTAAAACGGGAGAATTCATTCGAAATAATTCACGGCCAATATGAATGGCTCTGATCCCCCCCGCGATCTTGACCAAAGATCTGACAATCCCGAGCGTCATCGGGGGTCAGGCGCACCGCTAACAGGATATGTTCTCACTTCGGGATCGGATGCTGACAAGAGCTAGTCGAACTCGACCTAAAGCGACTCCCGGTACACCCCCGGCGTGGTGGAGGGAACACACCGACAAACCGACGGGCCAAAGAACCGTGCCAGACTACCGAGCTTATCAACGGCTCATCATTCTCCCCGGTGATCCTCGGCCCGGTCCAGGCTCTCGAGCAACTCGAGTGCAGAACCCACAGAGGTAGGTAGTCGCTGCTAGCCGGCCCCGAAGCGTCAATGAGTGCGTGCGTGCCTTTCTCGGTGTGCGTATTCCGAATTCTTAGGACGAGGAGGGGTCTCGGGAGGTTCCTCCTCTCATCGGCCGGCCACCCACGCCCGGGCGTCGTGCGCCGACGGCACGCAGAGCCGCCGAACCGTCCTGGTTTCGGGTGCTTCGAAGCCTTCGAGGGCGGAGCCTGCGGACGATAGCCGGGGAACTTGTTGGGGAGCACCGGCCGACGAAGACTTGCTCGTACCTTGTCTGCCTCACGAGCAGCACGAAGAAGATGACCGCGCTGGCCGATCGAGGAAGGTACCCGTCCCAGTTGCACTTTCATCTTTCCGCTTAATTTCGACGATCCCGTTCGGAGGTCAGGATGCGGGCTGGGTCATTGTCTGCGGGATTTGTAATACCTTGGTGTTATTGTCGCTATATATTCGCGTCAGGATCATTGGGACCAATGTTTCCTGCGTGCAATCGTTAAACGTCGAATTGACGATAACCGTGTTATAGATCAAAAACTGACGTAACTTTCTTGAGAATTGTTTAGCATCTGATAGGAAGGTGTAACGTTCGATTCGTGATGATACTGTATACAGTATTAGGATTATGTAAGCTATCGGAGTATTCTTAACTTGTGAACTACATTTTCTATCTACCAACTCGTAATCGATGTTATCAGTTAATAGGCGAGAACTGTATAGAGGATATAAAATGTCTTATCCAAAATAAATATGACATTAGGAAAAATGGAATATCTGATCGGTTACATAAATTGTCTGAAACAGAAGTGCAGTGACAACGGAATAAAAAAAAGATCCCTATACAGCCATCGTGTACGACTCCAAAGAAACAAAACACTAGAAACATAAAATAGGTAGGTGCAATTATCTATCCGTTGTGCGAGTTGCTTCAAAATCTGCACTTTAATTCGGCTCACATTATATAATTGTTAATAGAAATTTGTTCTACACGATGACGCCACTACGATAACATATACATATATCCGCGGATCTGTGGAACTAAGCGTCAAATCCTAATTGTACAAGAGTTGAAAGAATATATCTCTGCACTGTTACACATTAAAAATGAGTATAGGTATGTAATTGCGGAAAATACCCCGCGATGTTCGGTCTTACATTTGGGCCGTGATGCGGTAGGTCTCATACAACCAAACGGTCAAAGCGTGAGGTACATACCTTCTGTACAAAATGGCCACGCCTTTCAAACGAAAATTATAAACGCTCGTATCTGAAAAGATGTTTGATATTGGCAATATGACAACCTCGGCTGCGTCGTGTACCGAGACAAAAAGTGATGACAGAAAAATTCAAAATGGCGGGTGATATATTACGTGTTTGACATAAATTGAGAATTGCAGCATGAAGTTAGCCGCGACGAATCTCCAATGCGGGCAGGTTTTCCAACGTGACGATGAAAACTTGTAAAAAGTTTAACCTTTTTAATGTCACTTGACTAGTAGTTCATACTACAGTATAGCTGCTGACCGCGGTTAGCCGTGAGTCACGAGGTTATATAGTTATACAGCTTCTGCAGTGCTACGCCGGAGCTATTTAGCGTTTTGGCTTTGTAGCCAAGAGCCAGACGAGAAGGCGGAGTTAGTCGGATGCTACAGCCTGCCCAACAAATTAGTCGGCATCTTTCGGACCCGCTTCGCGACAGACTTCATTTTTTTTCCTCTCCCTTCTTTGTCGTTTGTTTTTTTTTTAGTTTTTTTTTTTATTGTATTTCTTTCCTGTCGTATTTTCCGCGGCCCACGCGGTCCGGGCGATCCGAGCGGTCTCGACGGTTCTGACTAATTCAACTCATTTATATTTCTAAACGAAAGACAAATACGAACAAATCGAAACACAAAGACACAAATCATTCTGAATTGAACCCAGATTTTGGTGTCTGCCACTTGTTATCGCATTGATATTTGCTTGTAAATTTTCAAATAGCATTCAATGTCATATTAATAATAAGAAATTCATGCTCAGAGATATGCGAAAGAATTGTATACGTTATAGAAACGTACAGTTTCTTAACGACATAGTTATCATGTTCCCATAGTGAGTATGTACGATAATGTGTACCGACAAAACAGATCAATACATTACACCTGAATCATCGTACACAAAGTAGAAAAATAAATGCACGATGTCTCCCTTGAGAGTAAATGCTAATTAACTAAACTGAAAAAGATACACATATAATATGTACCATGTTCTGATAACACCGGAGTACTTATAAATATGTATCGAGATAAACAATTACGCTTCAATTCCCGTTGAATATATTCGTCTTCCAAATGCAACTAAGCACCACTGACGTTCACGCACGTGTTCGTCCCGCAAGTACGTGAGCTTCTTCAAAACAAAAGGCGACCACTACAGTAGAATTTAAAGGCTCCGTTGTAGGTATTTAGAAGAAGCCGCGGACATGTTTAATTTATTTGATCGTTTTCGAACACTTTTCCGTTATTAGATTAATTATTTTTTTCATGCCAATACCAAGGTACGCACGAATATAAATTAGAGAATGCAAGAATATGCTGAAGCGACGGACGGTTGTTTCTTTACTCGACAACCATACACCTGCACATACGTGCAAAAAATATAACGACGTTGTGTATAATTATCGCAGAAACAGCCTGCAATGATGAGCTGACTATACTTGTCAAATAATATTGCCGCACGATAACATTACAGCAGCTGACCTACTACTTTCAGTATATATTATACGTGTGAGAAAAGATGAAAATTAGTTGGTAATTTGCTGAGTTCAGTTAATTGTAAGAAATTTAAAAGTTTACACTCGTTATAAGTGATCGTTCCGTTTCAATTTCATTCAAGAAAGATTGATAGACTGTTTAGTACGGAAAAGTTGCACGGCAAACAACTTTACTGCTACAGAAATATTTCAAATGACCAATTATATCGTGCGTTTTCGTTTTCACAAGGTACCCCTTCTCGAGAATTGAAAACCATTGCCACACTTGAAATAAGACAATACGAAAACCTTACGGACGAAGTCACAAACGGTTTGTAATCTTACTTTTTAAAACGAATACAAGTCAATCATAATTGTACTCTTTCACACTTCATGAAACATTGAAGAAAAACTTTCGAAATCTTGTATTAAAAAACCGTCACATCCAATATATTGGAAAGCACGATTTGGTTTTCATTGTCCGCGAACTCCGGTCAATTAATTCCACGGATAAGGCACAGTACAAAATGCATTTATGCACGTGTATAAAAGTTAATCCGATAAGTTAATCCGAAAAGTTAATCCGATATTATAACAATACGGACTATATATTTACACTAAATGAAATCTGGACCGAAGTCTCTCAGCTACTGCGGTGGCTGTCGTTTTCGAAGTTTTTCCTACATAACCGCAAGCTCCGTGTTAATCATTGAATTTTACGTCCAGCACAAGAGCCTTGGGCTTCACCTTGCCAGAAACAATGACTTACATTCACGACCATGGGCAATGTGCACCGCTAATGACCGAAGAATTATATTTATGAGACAATGCACGATATATGTATATATATATAAATATATGTAATGTACGTATAGTACGTATAATAATTTGTAAATACAAATAATAAAAATGACATCCCGGTATAATATGTCATATGTGTCGTACGGGTTAACTGCAGACGTGCAGTGTGTACAGGCATACCTATAAGCTGAGTTTGACACAAGAATTACGTCGCGTGTTACGCGACTGACAAGAGGACATTAGAGATATTTATGGCCATCCACTTCCGTAAGATTAGTTTCCGAAATTAGAAAAAAAATGGTATAATGCAATGTTCGAATGAAAAATTGCAACGTTTGAGTGCCCGCAATGAGTACCAAAGCGTAATTCCTTCGCCAGTTTATAGATGTAACTCGTGCGCCATGCTCATCGTACACACGGCCAAGGAATTTGCAAGCGTACGCTTCTGGGATTATAGTTGGACCTCGAATCGTATACCTATAAGAATATGCATATCTATGTACGTATTACGCAAACTGCAATAGCCGTGCTCACTTTCCACTTGCCTAAAAGTATCTTTGTATTTATGCCCTGGTTTCATCATTACTCACAATCAATTTCCCGCAATGAACTCTTCTCACTTCTTCAACTTGTCAAATTTGTAAAAAGTGTATACAATTTTCAAATCTCTGCCGTAAATTTCGGGCGTACAGACGCGTTATGACAATTTTCTATTCGGTTACTTCGGTCCGGCGAGCCTTGAGGGAAACCTTTTTGAGCCTTGAGTATACCTCGAGTATGTATTTCAACGCGGCAAGTCCGCATCGTAACACCTACCGTAATAGGCGTGCTCGTAATACCTACTCACGTGAACGTTAAAGATAAATAAACTCGTCAAAAACTAAAATATTACCGGAATGGGGGTAGTAAGTAGTTACAAAGAAAAGTTGAAAATCGCTGATAACGGTACAAAGTATTTACGTTCCGTCGACTAAATAATTCTATGCTCGAAACAAGTGGACCTATTCTACATCATACATCCCCGGTAGCAGATTAAGTCTCCAATTAGACCATTCCATGTATGCAATCTAATTTGTAATTATCTTGCCGCTATAGATCTGGAGAATTCTTTTTCATTTCAGATGCAACTATTTTCTAAAAATAAAGTAATTTTAGTTGAAATCTTTGCTTTTACATTTAGAATACTTTCAAAAGTATACGCCAACGAACATAATTAATATCAGTGCAGCACGCACACACACACGCACGCCGTATAAACGCACCACGTTACGGATCTTTTACACAGCTTCTCGAAACACTCTACACCAATCGGAAAGACAATTTCAAAATGAGGAATTGCCGCGGATAAAAATGATCAAAGACTGCGGTGACACTGAATTTTTAGGTATTTATTTATTACTTTGTAGTTGTATTATTATTATTATCATTACTGTTATTATCGTTATTAGTATTATTAGTGATAGCAGTAGTAATCGTAGGAGTAGCAATAATTGTAGCAGTAATGGTAAGTAGTACTGATGAAGAATCAATATATTTACAAAATGTCTTAACCAAAGACTAACACTGGATAATTTGTATTTCCTTATTTTTTGTCAACACGATTATGCTGACGGTCAAGAATTACTTGATGTCTATTGCCACAGATCTCGTCATTCACGATACTCAACAGTTTTGCACAACAGTTTTATATCTCAAATTTAAACATCACACGAGTAAACGTTATGAAAATTACGCTACGTTTAATTGTACGGCCTTTTCGGATGATAAAGTTTAGAAACTTTCCAAAGAATAGCACTGTCGAATTATCATGGTTGTTACCCGACGGCATAAGCATCAATGTAATCTATTTCTAGACACACAAGTCAGCAATAAATAGAATAATTTTCTAGAACAAAGAACAATAATTTACCTGAATAGCATTTAAATAAACGGTACTATTTTTCTATCGGCCAATCAATGAGCTAATTACATTGGTAAAGGATATTACTTGGCCAGACGCTCGCATATACGGGGTAAACTGATGAGGTTTAGTTATAAGTATGTTACTTAAATAATGAGATATAATGCGATTTTGTTTTTTCGGTGACCTTTATTTATAAAAAATTAATGTACAGTAATTAAGGGAGCGCTGTTAGCCAATCCTCGGTTGACAAATTATTATAAACACTAATGCTTGTTTCAAACAGTGTCATCCGAATAGACCTAATTTTCTACAAGGAAACAATGTGGACATAAGGACGTGCCAATTGTCGGGGGACACGGTAATGAGAATGGCAATGATTTGAATGAAGGATGATTTTAAAATGATAAAACTCACACGTACGATGAAATGAGACCACGCAAAATCTTGCAATGCGCGTTTGGCTTGCTTACTTTTAATTATGTGTGTACTTCTGTTTGCGTTATTTATTATTATTATTATTAATATTCTTATTATTATCCCCTCCTAAATTGCTAGCTACAAAGAATCGGAAACTAGCTTAAAAGGACGTTGCAAGGCCGATAACGGATGTAAACATTGTTTCCCTAAATCTGTATTCATTAGATATTCATCTGGCATATACTACGGCCCAATCTTACCATTCGATCAACGGTTTCAGTTTCATTTGGAAGTCATGTATGGAAGTTATTAACGAAGTTCGCGGAGAGAAGAATGGAAAGAAAACTTGCCTATTACAGTAACAAATCGGTTACATCGCAACTTATTAGATGTTGCAAGAGTTCTCATACATACATATGCGAATAACATCTAAAATACATTTCAAAGTCGTTAGAGCCCAATTATTCAATCCACCTTGTCAGTACTCAGTTTCATTCCCATGCACGGTTGAACTTGAGAAATTGGCACCAAATTGATTTACACATGTATGTATGTATGTATGTATGTATGAATGTGTATACATTTATAGGTATATACACGTGTTTTTTTGTAACACGAAAATCATGAGGTTCAATATTAGTTTCCGTAGTAAACATAAACAACTGATAATAAGGATGGGTTATAAAACGGCGTGTACTATAATAATGACTAAAAATATATTCTGCGGTACAGATTGTGGTACAAAAAAAAAGTCTTACTCGAACAAAAAAAGTGACAGTAAAAACAGTAAGCGTTATGCAGATGTAATTTCGCATCGATAGTCAATATAAGTATCTAATTGTCATTTGTCACACGTACCTAAACGTCATACTTTATAACAAGGCTTAGGGCGTTACTTAATCTCCGGTGAATATTCGAAAAAGAAAATAACACTAAAAATGAATCTACCTATATCTGCCTCAGTCATGAATACACGGCAGAAAAATTATTCATCAATTGCACCGACTGATGTTCTCTGATATATTTTTTTTTCTTTCTTTTATTCGGAAACAAAGATACCAGCTTGCAACGTTATTCCAAGTTGTCCTCACTTGTATTATCGATTGTGGATGGCTCCGCAGGTTTATGTATTCATAATAATAGAATTCTTTCTTACAAGGACTTAATGTCTTATAGGGTGGCTGGGGATAGGGTTAGGGATCTGGGGGGAAGGTCTTAAGGTCCTAAATATTGTTCTAATGAACATTAGGGAATTCACTTCTTTTTGTTTTTGTTGTTGGCACCTCGTGGTGGTGTGACGGGTCGTCCAGCGTTTAAACCACCGTAAGTAAACTTTCGTTTATCAGCGGGCTTGAGAATCTGAAAGCTGCACATCAGAGTCTCATCCACGGACATCATAGCGCCCGCATTGTCAAATTCACCGCAATAGTTTGGCGCAGAAAATAATGTAACCAATTGACGTTTAGCGAAGAACTCGTAGCCATCTTCAACAACCTAGAATGAAAAACAATAATTACAATTATCAATATTTTCAGTTTAAGCAGAACATGTATTTTCAAATTCATGATCCTAGATTAGACGTGGAATTCTTAAAAGCGGTTCGCTGTTGTTGCTGATGTAGTGTGTTAATTATTGCTTCAGAATGACATTTTGTACATTGGCTTATCATCTGAATAGGAAAATGTTTAAAAAAATAAAAGTAGAAACTGAATTCAGGAGAAAAAATATTAAATCCTGGAAATGTTTACCGTAATGCTTGTAGAATAGCAAATTTCATCACATTGAAATGTTCACAGCAGTGCATGCAGCACTTTTGAGTAACCTTTTTATTACAGACTTAATTTTGGATAGACTTGTCCAAATTTATTCTTTGATATACTGATATTAAAAAGAACCGCAAGAGAAATAATTTTTCTGTTTAGTGTGGAATTAAGCTGCCTTCAGTATGTCACTCTGTTTTTGCAGTCAACATGAACGCAAAGTAACTAACTTATTCGATGCTTTTGAAATGAACGTCATGCTATTTTATGTGAGACTTTAGTGGATCAAGTATTTACATGAAAAATTTCGTGAGTCAATCTACATGTATGGTGTTAATAATATAACAGATAAATGGCAAAAAGTAAACAAGAGTCTGAAGATTTGGTACATTTTTTTTTGCATAATCAGGAACGAAGTTTTCATTCCCTAGGCACTAATTTCTTGGGGTTACGTAACGCTACAATAACTGGCTATTATTAGACTCTAAATTGAATACTGCATGACATTTTCGACATCTTTACTGAACACACTAGTTTTTATGACTAAGATTAAATGCTCTCAGTTCAAAACAGAATTAAATATATCTTACAATTAGAGGCTACTTAAAATTATGAAACTAAAAATCTGACAATGTTAACTTTTTAGTCAAGGACCAGAAAATGTTAATTCCTTGTATATTGTTGATTGAAAAAGAAAATAATGGTTATGAACAAAAAAAAAAAAAATGACGCAAGATATTAAGTGAACAATATTCTGCTGTGATAATTTAACTGCAATGAATGTCGCGAGGTTATTTACCTGATGAGCTCGACAGATGAGATCAAAATCATGTTTATGTAAAAATTTGGCAACGACTTCTGCACCAAAAGTAAATGAAACACCACGATCGTTTTCACCCCAACCCATTGTATCTTTGTCCGGATCCGACCATAGCAGATCGCACAATAAGCCTTGATCAGGTACATCGGTGGGTCGCATAATACGTCTTATTTGCTCCATGCTCTGGAGATCCGGACTTAAGCCTCCGTGACAGCAGAAGATTTTTTCGTCAACAATTGCTGCGACTGGCAAGCAGTTAAAACAATCGGTAAATGTTTTCCATAGTTTAATGTTGTACCGACGCTTACCTGCAAGACAAACAATCATAAATTGAATAAAATTTTATTAATTTGTTCTTTAGCGGAACAATGCAAGCTACTAATAATCAATAATAATTTGATAAACATAATGAACCTTTAGAGGAGGAGATAACAAATTGCAGTTCTTACAAAGTATAATTTTAAGTGTCAAAGACAAATTAAAAGAATGAAGCATTGTGAATTGAATCCAGTCTTTATTTACTTTGTGTGTCAAAGCTGTAAGCTTCCTATGCTGCATCATATTCATTTACTTTCTATGCAGACACATTAAATTGGGATTAAAAGAATATGAAATATAAGGCTGAATAATTTGATAAACAATTGAAAAAAAAAAAAAAAAAAAACGGGTATAGAACACGAGCGATAATGTCAAACGAGTTTATCCTTCACTAATTACAAGATAGAAGTAGGATTGCATTATCTCTTATCAGTTGTCAGAAGCGATTGCTTCTTGTAATCAAAACTCGCAAATATCAGTTGAATTTGATGATTTACTCAAAAGATAACTAAATTGGATCTACAATTAAAATAACTATCAAAATTACTGCAAGCAAAACCAAATGATACATAGTAAAATTACCCATGTACGTAAAATCATGAGATAACTCAGAAGTGTGTTTTTCAAACAGACATATTTTAACAAAAATTGCAAGTAATTACTTTCAAAACATGTTATCTTGGTAAACAATTCTTAGTTAAAAAGTATATTTCCAACGCAGTGGAAAAAATGAAAATCAAACCACATTCCAACACCGCAACCTTGCTTATTTTCTGACAGACAAAAATAAATGCGATATACTGAATTTTTTTTTTACATTTTTTTAATCTCACTCAATCTCTTCTATTTATCACGAAGCTGATATATTTTACTAAATGCATGTGTGCCCAACAGATGAGGGATACGAGAAAGCAGTGAAACTACTTCTTTATCCTGTTTGTGAGAAATGAAACACAGGGGTTTCGATGGGAGGTAGTTGAGTAATTTCGGCGAGGAATAAATTTCCTCAAAACGAAATAAAGAACAAAGAAAACAAATATTATATGACAAAAAGACTCACACTCATCGTAAAAGCCATATATCCTGTTGATTGATGCACATTCGTGATTTCCTCTAAGCAAAAAGAAATTTTCAGGATACTTGATCTTGTAGGCGAGCAGAAGACAGATTGTCTCCAAAGATTGTTTCCCTCTGTCTACATAGTCGCCCAGAAATAAGTAGTTACTCTCTGGTGGAAAACCTCCGTATTCGAAAAGCCGCAGCAAGTCATAGTACTGTCCATGAATATCCCCTGAGAAAAAAAAGTTGAATGAATTACCAAGATTTGTATTCTCTTTCTGGTGAAACATATTTGTTCAACTGGTTTTACCACAATAATTTGCTACTGTCTAAGAGTAGTACGCATATTTATTTTTATTGCCAATATGTTTAAATTTATATGTTATATTTAGATGAAGCTCATAAGCTATAGAAACGCTCCGACAGACAACATGGAAATTAAGCTGAAAGAAATACGACTGGTTTTGATGATCCACTGTGTGGATCATAATGAAATTAAATTGAATCATATGGCACGTTTGACCATCAAAATATCTATCTACGCATCTGATGATGCGCATTGGCATGTCTTAATGCTATGAGTAATAGTTAATACATGCAGCATTTATATACTGGCACACTTACTTAAAATAAACCTCACACAAAGAAAAATGTGTATAAATTTAGGTGTGAAGGTATTTGACAGATATTAGCCAATGCGCAAATTGAATATATGGTTAATGAAGGAAAATGAATTATTAAAGCCTTCCGAATGTTAATCTGTCAATTACAATGAAAAAATATGTCAATCAAAAATCTACAGAAACCAGAACTGATAAGTAATATTGTAGTATTTTCGATAGGAATAATGCATATGATTTAATTATGTGATACATGTAGTATTGAAATCAGTAGATACAAAATCGTCATGTAAAAACAACGTAACATGCGTATTTTAGGTTTTATCCAATCACCTTGGCAACGTTTGCTTAACACAAGCGATAAGATACAAAATTAATTTTTTTTTTGCTCTTTTTCCAAGTAATGAATAATATTTGCATACACTGAAACAACATCTGTTTCCTGAATGTCATCTCTTTGCATCCGTGCAATACCTGTAAACATTTACGTAAAATCCACAATACCCTAAATTTTAATTTTCCTTCACATTTGAAGCGTACTCAAGTTTCTAGATAATTTATTTGCAGTATAACAGTGATAATGTAGATAAAAAGTAGTTTTGTTAGAGCAATGAAAATATGTAGTTGAATAACGTGTCGGCAATTTTGATGACACATAAGTCTTATTTCTGAAAGTGATAAGAGAGGAAATAAACAATAGTAAATTGGTAGGTGGTTACACAGATTATTAATCCCAATAAGTAATAAAAGAAAACATTGACAAGTTACGTTTGATTTGGGTCATATTAATGTCAAAATAAAAATAAACAAAGTCACAAATCAGGAGTCTGTAAAGTTGTTGATTCTGTGTACAAAAATAGAAGTTTATGTTGTAAGATAAACAAGGTGAATATGTAGGACAAGTAGGTAGAGCAGAGGTTGGTAACACGAAAACTTACCACAAATTTTCAAGGGAGCCTCCAATTCGAGTAAGATGGGCTGGGATAGAAATATTTCACGAGATTTGAGGCAGAGGCCTCGAATTTCGCCCTCGGTCAGCTGGACATTTTTACCAGGTCGAGCTCCCCGCACTAGAAGGTAAAAGAGAGGACAAGTAAGATATTAGAATTAGAATAATGATCGAGCGTAATCGCGTTTCGGGACCTCGCCCAAAGCTAGCGGATTCACCGCGGTTGTCAACGCCGTTTTTTGTAAACAAACTATTCCGGCGCTCCCGCTTCATGTACCTAATTTTAATCCCCGTTGCGTAATCGTTAAATAGCAAAAAAGCACACCTCCTCAGCGTCCCGCTTTCATTGATTCAAACACGTTATTCGACTGACGAAAATTTGATCTGTAGGTCGGGCAGGATAGGAGAGTTTCGCAACGCATACACCTACGGGGCATCGATTAGGTTTACCTTCTAAGAGCCGGGCTATGATGCTGTCGATGTTCAATTTATCAGTCTCAGCCATCGGCCTGGGGTTTCGGGCGAGTCCCGGGCTTCACACGGAGCACCTTGCGCTAAGGATGGTCACTGATTTTCCTGGATTTCACCGGGCACTCACTCGCGTTCGCGGATTATACAAGGTACTCGCAATGGCCGCCCGGACAAGCGCACGATCCCCCTTCCCTTCTCTCGGCTCTACGGCGGCGACGGCGACCAACCTCTTCGAGTCTCGACACAGCCAAGATTGCCAAGTGCCGGGCGATCGTTTACGTCACGTTGCCTATGCTGCCGCACAAGCTTGACGATTTCTGATACCAAATCCTGGAACGATTGGTGCAAACTTTGTACCGAAGCGATATTTCCTCGGGCAAAGTACAGAATTTGCTTCTAGCCGGCTCAAACTTTATCAACTTTATCGAAGATCCATTCAATCGTTCCGGTCAGAAGGTATTTTCTTCTCCAACTGTTGGCAGCCATGATTGGCGTCTGTAGTTCGTCAGCAGGGGGCCAAAAAAAAGCACTACATACGCGTCCGTAGTATAATCGCAATTGTGTTCTCAGATCTACGAACTAACCGAACAGTGCCCGATTTTCGTTTCATGATTAAGAATTGGGGGTATTTTAAACGTTCAGTAATTATTTCCAACCATTCGGTTGATCCGAGCCTCGCGCCGAGCTCGATATTCTTTAAGCAGAAACCCAGGTTTTCTTTGATAAATTTTCCTATGGTATGAGATTTTGAATCACCAGACTGTCACATCAAAGCAGACGCGCATATTAAGAAAGCAATTAATTAATTAAAATTTTTGGTCACCTTACGTTGAATGAACTGCTACAATGACTAAAATGACAGAATATTTATTCAGCGTGAAAAATAAACACTAGGGTGAAATTCCCATACAATAGCGAGATAACGAGAAAATTGAAAATTTGGTGCGGCGTAGAAAGTAGAAAAAAAAAATAGCCGTCAAAGTTGCCTGTGGTTTATTCGACGGGCTGACCTTGTCTCCAATTGGCCCTCCGGTTCTTTTAGGGTGTCCAACTACCAATCGTATTTCAGGATCGCACCACACACACCCCCGCAACACCACCAACATTAAAACATTTCAGTCTCGTTGAAATAAGTATATATCGCAACGAATTTTCGCCATTCGAGGGTTGTTGGTTGGCGCGAATCGCGTGCGTACCTATTTCATTGATATATAACTACCAGCGATCTATATATTCGCGATATATCCTGGGAGGTAAACGTATTAGAAACGGAATATAATGCCTGAAAACGGAGTAAGTGTGTTTTTCACTCTGCCAACACTGTTTTTCTCATAGACAAAGCTAAATCACGCTGTTAACGATTCTACGCTCTCTTTGTTTTCCGACTTCTAGTTGAACGGGGACCACGTCGTTGACGGTGGAGTGCCGCATGACAACGAGGAAGAGAATGTCGAAAATGACGTGCACTTTGAACCTATTATTTCACTACCAATTATCGAAGTCTCAAACAACGAGGAGGACGAAGTTGAGCTGATAAAACTGTGAGTTTTCGTTGCTTCTTTTTGCCAAGTAGTCGCATTGATTTGCAAACTGCAGCGACTGCAGGATGTCGAGGGGACAAAAATTGATTCGAAGTGCCACAGTCTCTGAAATTTTGTGTTATCTTTCAATTGTATTAGGAGAGCCAAACTGTATCGTTACGACTCGAGCGATGGTTTATCAAAATGGAAGGAGAGAGGTACAGGGGAAGTCAAACTCTTGAGACACAAAACAAAAAGTACTGTGAGGGTAGTCATGCGCAGAGACAAAACTCTGAAGATATGCGCAAACCATTTTGTTACACCGTGGATGGAGCTCAAACCAAATTGCGGAAGTGATCGGGCTTGGGTTTGGAGTGTCCTAGCCGATTTTGCTGACGAAGAATTAAAGCCAGAGCTACTCGCTATTCGCTTTGCCAATGCTGAAAGTAAGTTTCCGTCTTTTCATTTGATGGGCCTGTTAAATAGGATATCTGCAAACACCTCTGGCAATTCTATATCATTAGTTATAATTACTATTAGATGCATATTATTAATGTTAGACTTTTCTCCAAGATGCTACAATGTGGAAAGATGCGTTTGAAAAAGCCAAGAAAATAGTGGGCTCAGAATGTGAAATTTATGCCGGTAAAACTGGTGTCGATGAACAAAAGGATGACAGTTCAAGTGAAGCTAGCTACAGTGATGTTAGCTACTGTGAAAGTAGTGATAATGAGAATCAGACAAGGGAATCCAAAGAAGTGCAAGAAGATAAAAAGGATAAACCGGAGGTAGCTGAGAAGGAAGATCATGTAGAAAAAGTATCTAACGAGGCCAAGTCTGAGGAGGAGGCAAAGGAAGTAGAGGGCCAGCTGGCAAAGCTGTCTGTGAAGAATATCGACCAAGACAAGTAACGAATAAAACTAAACTTTGAAATTAGAAAAGCTGGAACGAACATTCCGAGATGCATGTTAAAATTAAGAACGATCATACATCGTGAAAATATGAACATTATTGGCAATTCAATACAAGCGTTGAACAAATTTTCGGTTTGTTAATTGAAACGATATTTATACAGATGTTATACATATAAACGTTTGTGATTCTTGTATTTGCATTTTATTCTCTGCTTGGTTCTTTCTTTCTCAATGAAAATGAGAAAAACAAGTCACAGTTCACGCAGGGATCTGTTTGAAATACTTGTTAGGCTTTCTAGAACAACGCAATAATCAACTGAATAAAACATATTATAAAACTGATCTGAGCAGTGACTTGGAGCAAGCCTTGGCAAGCTCTGGAATGAAGTTTTCAAATCTACAATGGGTGGGATCTGATTTTAAAAAGATATGTTATGTATACACGTATAACCAAACTTATTAGTCACTGACTTTAATATTTGGTATATGTGAGCATTTTTTTAAATGATTAATATAATTACTGATCCAACCGAATGGGTTAGTTGAAAGTTTTTACTGACGCAACATGAATGTATTTAGAATTTAGTGATAAAATTTGTAATCATATTATATAATATAAACGACATATCGTTGTATATTTATATTAACATAAAATGTGTGCCCTTGAAAAAGTTTTGTTCTATTTACTGCATTCTAATTACTATCAAATTGATTGAGAACTCCAATGCCTAGTAACTTCGGGATTTTACACACATTCGGTATTTTATTATTTGTTTCTCTATCTCCGGCGAATAATATAATTAATCCACTGGTATACGTATTTTAACAGCTACATGAAATAGAGAAATTACAATGTAAAGGGTTTTGTTACTACATCACAAACAGTTGGGTATTGCATGATATGTTTCCTCGTTTTTATTTATTCGGCATATTGTACAGAGACTTGAAAATATTATCGTACCGGTACTTTCATTTAATGTACTGATCAATTTCTGCAAGATATATCTACATATATTTATATCATAGTTTAACTATTTGCAAATTCACCTGTTTTGACCTTGCGCCACATGTAGCTAACTGAAGAGGGCTACTAAGTCACAAAATGACTTGATACTTCAGTTGTGGTATATATTTTTTTCCATTAGATTGATGTAATCTCTACAAATTGATGGCAGTCTTGAGCTCTTATAGGAAAATTTACATCTCATATGGCATACAGGAATCGGGTATTACGGAAACTTTCATGTCTCATTGTTCGAAACAGCCAAAGAGGACCAAAATATCTTTGGGGAAACTTAGTTTTGTTTACAAAGATGCGTAGAGAAGAGTAACAAACTTATGGATCTTCTGACTGTTGATAAGGAGTTCTCATAGGAATGTACATATTCACAAAGACAAGACTTCAATTTGGCTGAAGAGGTTCGTTCGAATTATCACAGTGCAGAATCATCAATAGTTCGATTCATTCAAGTAAGGCTCTTTAAAGTCTCAACTAGTTTCATAAATGCTCTCAATGAATAATCAATTATTAATCAAAAAATTAAAGTTCATCTCTGTGTGCGAATGATTGTAAGATGTTACGCCTTTCTTCCATATTGCGTTTCTTGTCCTTGGATATCTTTCCTTTCAATAATCCCTCTAGTCTCGATTGTTCCAACTGTACAAACACATCGCCTCTTTCCATTATTCGCTCCATCGTCTTTACATAAACTTGAGCCGCCTTTCGATGTTCTTCGGGCAATGTTTCTTCAAAAATTTTCGCTTTACTCAGTATTTCCTGTGGGAATAAACATTAATTTTTTTTTAATCAGCTCATTCAGTATTCCATGAATAAAGTTTCATGAAACACTTGATGACATTGTACTCTTGATTAACTTATGCTACTAAGAAATTTCCATTATACCTGTCTCTCCTTATCCTGACTACTTTTAAATTCTTCCGCCAACCTATCGAGCTGTTCAACACATCCTGGCAATCCCAAATAGACATCTGATCGTGCTCTAATAAATCTTTTTAAATTTTCAGCAGTAAAATCAGAATCTAATTTCTGAACAAATGGTATAGGTTCGGATTTTCCTTGCAAGAACAAACGAACAGCAGGAAA
Source organism: Neodiprion lecontei (assembly GCF_021901455.1). NCBI lineage: Eukaryota > Metazoa > Arthropoda > Insecta > Hymenoptera > Diprionidae > Neodiprion > Neodiprion lecontei. The sequence continues at coordinate 35,310,463 of NC_060262.1, forward strand.
ATCGTCCTTAGTTATACCATAGCGCTGTGCCAAGTCGGAATTTTCTTTTTTCCCATAATCTTTGATGCCAACTTCTGCTACCAAAAGATCTGCAGAATCTTTTGTTGCTGCAGCAACTTTGGCAAACTCCTCGTGTTTTTCACCATAGGGAAAAGCCACGTCAAATTTAACTAGAGCTACTTTAAATTTCGGAATTACCTGAAACAATAATTAATTGCTAAACGTATAGTGGAAAGAAAAAGATTATTATTTTTCGTCGCTATTTGGGTAATAGACATAACAACGACATTGAGTAGAAATGGAAATCGTCGTCTTATCGATTGATTATAATCAATCCATTCGCAAAATAATACATTCAATGAAGTTGACTAAAAATAATGCTTGTAATCAATCTGTTCATCTACTACTAGGTCACAACAAAAAATCTCGAATTATTCGATCCGTGAGAATGCGAAGAAAAAGTATTACCTTTACGCATAATTAAGTAGTGAAATTTTATCGACATCTTCCAAATAAAAGAAGTAAAACGATCTGAAATTACCTTATCAAATGAGTGAGAGTCGAGGGGTACGCATCCCTTGCAATCCTCGTCACTGGATTGACCCAACCCCGCGACGGCAAGTACGAAAACTGCATAATACAGGAGCATTGTTATTCAGCTAGACTAGTTATACGGTTCGCTCTCCGTCTTCTTCTTCCCGGTCTTTTCCGCGCTCTGCAAGCCGGCGTCTGGCGTGTCGGGTTCTCTTTACTCTCTGGAATCTACTTGTTGTTTACTTTTGACATTTAACACCTGCTTTCCTCTGGCTCTCCCGTCTTCGTTGCTACGCTGTCACGCTGCCGAATGTACACGAGCCACCGCTTACTTGTGATATGCGGTTGAAATGTCGAATCAGAAACGGCCACGGATGTACGCCTATGCCTTGCGAGTATCCACGATGCGCCGACGAGACGCGCGCCGCTCGCCGAACCGCTGCTAAACAATGCAAATTGTCACACTTACAATTAATTAATAGGTAGTTGCCTACCTCTGGCAGGTAAAACGTACGTAACGCGGGGTGACTGACACGTGGGGAATATACCGTGAATAGTTCAATTCTGTTGGCTTTTTTCATATGGATAAGAAAAAAAAATAATAATTTATATCCCAGAGGAAGGAAAAAATTTGACGATTGGAACGAAGTATTTTAGGCTCGGACATTCTGTGACTAATCCAATTTCATTCCTATTGTTATATCGTCAGCAATAGAAATTTTTGGGTAAACTAATCATATTCGTTATCAAAATTATACTCGATTGGCGAAATCTTTTTACCGTTTGGTAAAGATAACGGAAAAAATGCAAAACAAAGATGATTTTTTTGTTAAATGTAATACAAATGTACATACCTATCAAGTAATTACAAATAATTTAATCGGTCGGTAATCCACATGATATATTTAATCCCGATGGTTTGTTGTCGCTTAAAATGATGCGATGCTATAGTGAGGAAAATTATTCATTGCTGTCGTCCAGCGAGCTAAATTTATTTCACAAAAGTAATGCATAAATGAGAAGTTTGCACTTTGCATGAAACAGGACGTACCGTTCGAGTCTTTGTATAGTATGCGTAGTAAATTATTCCTCAAAAACTGCATAGAATATCTTTTCTATATCTGTATACGTAGCCGTATACATCGGTGAATACATCATAGGAGCAATTTGAATGCACTGTATACTAGTGCAGTGCATTCGTGCCGTTCACACTGCACGCTGAAGAATTACGTTCGTAGATTTTATCGTCTACGTATAATTATAGGTAACAACTTATAAATCGCGATATCATAAGTCGTAAGACATAAATATTATATTTATACACCTGCGTACTACGTCTACCTATATCATACCGCATCGTGTGCCACTGCGTTTAAAAAGACTTATCTAATTAGATAATTATTATTCCACAATTTTCCTTGATCTCATTTTAAAGTAAGTAAAAATAGCACACAACTGACAATGAACTCGCGCTTCTGAACATCCGATGCTGCAATGTGTTAATTGAAAATTCACACTACAATTTGATAAATTATGTACGATTTTCAAGAGAATTAGTTGAAAGTCTAATCCTTGATAAGGGTTTAATTTTTTTCATGAACAATATATTTGCAGACACTCTGTTGCTGTGCATCTTGCTTTTATTGCACGTAAACAAAGCTATTGTTTTACATAAAATAAGATCCGAGAGGTGAAGAAAATGTGATGAATTACCTCATCTAGGTATTTCATCAAGTAACGGTTAATTGGCGGTTTGGGATTTTGGTAATTCAAGCCCAAAGTCACTATGAATGAATATTTTATTCTTGAGGACGTAAATGACTGAATTACAACATGATATCGTGTGGTTAATGCACATACACATACGTATTGTAATACAGGCTTTTGGCTCGCTGATGAGAGGTCAGGTGTCTGGAGCGGAAGCAGTGCATCCATCCTTGGATTTTGATGAGGAACGAAGATCTTCAGAAAGTGCAGAGCTAGACGAGGATATTTTAGAGTCACCGGCACTGCATCCACCACGGAACAGTCTTTCCTCTTCAAGAAAATAATCTCGCAATTCCAGCAATTTCAAGGTATGTGCCTCTGAAAATGATGTAAATTGTGCGAAAGATTCTAATTCAATTAATAAAATGATAAAAACGTGGCGAAATTGGGGAAAAAAAACTTTAAAATAACCATATTATAAGAATAAACGATAAGCGTATCCCGAAATTATTTTCACAGAGACTGTGACAATCATACTTCTTTAATAATAATCAGTAAGCAGTTTTCACAACTTTGAACGAGATAGCTTTTTGAACCATCCTTAGATCGCATATCGACCTCTTCGTTGTTGAAAGAAGAAGGATTTCAAAAAAAAGATCACAAAGAATTTTGCTATTCGAGATTCCACGCTCTTGAGATCGCAATTCGGAGCGTCAAATTGCGGTGCACAATGCATTTTCACTCGCATACCTAACTATAACTATATGGCGGTGATTAATAACTGGAAAAGTAATTTTGGCAGCTTCACATTTACAGTGGCGTTTCAAAGAAGGTAGTAGTGATAACTCTTTGCCCGTGCGGTGCGGCATGTGTTACATATTATAAGCAACTACATGAGAATATCACAAGAATTTCGGAAAGAAAGACCCATCTTATTTTTTACATACCGTGAAGATCTTCCACCATAGCAAGATCTCCTCCAAAATCTTTTGGTAAACACTTTTGTGGTATATGGTCGTATACTTCAGAAACGTCTCCAGTGTAAAGATGAAGCTGTAACGGAAAGAACAAAAATTTATGCCTCTTCTGCTAGTTATGGCAACCTATAGAACGACAAACTGATATTTCATTATATGTTCGAAAATTGAATCAATACAAATCGCTTGATTAGAACTCTACAAATTCTCGTCTCAAATTGAGCAAGGAATTTTAAGCCGGCGATTATAATTTGCTTGTCATACTTGCCTTGCTTCGAGGAGCGCCTGAGGTGACGCAACTCCTTCGAAACTTTGAAAACACAAAATGCAGCGCACGCAGGTATAATTACAATGGAAATGGCACGCAATCGCGCACAATCAGGGTGTCGAGGAAATTTTTTTATTCTTATTTTTAAATCCGAATAACACATAATAATACGCAACTTGCATGTATGTATTTTTTGTTTCCTCTGTGTACAATTATACGATCGTAATAATGACAATTTTGAAAAACTTGGTTGTGAAACTTGAATAGAGTTTTGAGATTGGAGACCAATTTTTTTCATCTCACAACTCACTCAACGCATACTAAGTCAAGACGTATCATTTCAAAAGTTACTGAGATCTTCATAAAAATATCAACGCCTATCTGGCAACACGACGAGCCAGTTTTACTTACCATATCAAACAATTCTCGCTTCATGAACGGCCTGATCAGCGAAAGGACCTTATCCATAAACCAGACAGCGTTCAAAACGTGAATTCCCTTCAGTCTAACCGGAAGTCCCTCTTGTATATACTCGAAGAATTTTCGAATACTGGACACCGAAAGTCTGGTCAAGTGGCCCAATCTGACTCCTTGCATGTCAAATAAAAATATGTATCCCGGTGAACAGCCATCCGAGTATAGACTAGCATCAACTGCCATTGCCAGGAGCTTTATTCCATCATTGAATATGTACTGGCTGGGTCGAGAGTCCGCCAGTCGATGAAAAATTATCCTGTTTCCCTGTGGATCTGGTACCGGAAGGCCGACAAATTGTCTGAAACGCAAGATTCTTCAGCTCGGAAAATTCCGTTGAATACTCCCACGAAACGTAATCTGCATATAGACGTGAAAAAGCTAAATTCAAGCTGTATGGAAAGTAACCACGCCCGCAAATGCACATTTATACATATGTAGGTAAAACCTGAATTACAAGACTGTTCGGTTACATGCCTCAATTGCATAACGGAATGTGTGTGTAACAGTTCAACCGCAGCCAAAGGAATGTCGTAACAATTTGCGAAAAACACAGCTTGTTCAATACGTTGGTCAATACACATACCTGAGCTTTAAAAGTGGAAACAGTTTTTCATCGAGCGTTCAATTTTATTAAACTTACATGTGAAGGTGAATGCACATCCAGACGATGCACGTGACGTTTAAAGGAGACGTTCGAAATTTCATTTAGATATCATTTACATATCATAGTTCAAATGGAAGGCAGATTAATGATACTCCTTGCTGGATTACGTATAGAAACATATCATTGCGTCAGGGTACAACGTTGTTTGTGTCTCATATCGATTAAGAAATTAAACGGAAAAGATGTTTGACGACTTTCACAGCCACGTAGCTACAGGAAGTTTCAGAGCACAGACATTTCCCATTAAAGGGTATCAAGACACCTATTATCGGTATTTTACTAGCTGAAGCTGAAGACTGATGTACGAATCCCGCGAGTAAGCAAAATATGAACGGCTCACCGTGTATGAATGGAATTGTTTATCGGAGTGCAGCGGTATATTATAAGAATCTGGAGTATAGTAGACGGGAGGAGAAATTGATTGGATCGCAGTATAGGTATACGGTATGTTTGTAACCTTAGAGTCCTGTTATTGGCAGCTGTGTAAATTGCACTGTAGAAGTATTAATTGCCGATTCACGAAAAAAGCTATTACGTCTGCAATTCTGGAATATTACCATGGAAAACTTTCACTTATTCATTACTCCTGACTGTTACTCTACGCGGGAAAAGATACTGTGGTAGATCATATAAAATTATCTATTTAAATGAATTAGAGCGTACTGTAAAATCTTAGGTAAATCATCTGCTATGCGGGATAACAGTTACGAATATAATTAATTTGTCAAACGTACAGTGCTCGCAATGAATGCTGCAGACATTCCATCTTGGGATCACGGTTGGCAAAAAACTCGGGAATTGTCGCCCTCATCCTGTAGTAAACACTCATGCAGCGAAGGGTGGCTTCCCTGTCGTAATAGCAGCTATGGGTGAACAGAGCCAATTGTTCGACAGGAACACCCGGGATGCCTCTGGCTTCCGTCCACTTTTGCAGATCATCCAAGACCTCATCGGTGAGTTCCGGGTACTTGGCACGAGAGTCTTGAATCGTATGTCCCAAATGCATCATGACGAAGCAGCTTGAACAACTGTTAGTTTATGTTGGCTGTTTGACCTGACGATGAGCATTCACCTCACGCTACAACACAAGTGATGGGAGAAAAATGATACCTACGGTGATTGGAGAAAATTTTTTTTTATCCTTAATGATATAAAATGACAGCCACCAACTAACGTCGTATTGTCATGTTATAATTTTAGACTCGCTTGCGTTTTGATCCTTATCTAGTATAATGGACTTCACAATTGCGGAAAGCAATGTACGCAAAACGCAGTACGATAAAACGGTTCGTGGTATCGCTCGAGCAGTTACGATCAGAGACTGACCACAGTACATGCATGCGGTTTCGACGTACGAGTATCGTAATCCAGCCTATATTCCCTGAGCAGGGTGGCAACTTCTTCTCTTCATTTAATTAAGCATTGTCTGCGCCTTTGATTTAATTCCATGCGTCACTTCTCATTCATTACTATGCGTAACTATTTCCATAATGTCCCGGTATTTATATGTCTCACGTGTTTTGCATGTGACCGTACAGCGTATATAACATACGAATTATTCCCAGTTGCTCAGTTTCGCGGACGTAGGTGAATTATTCCGAATTTAAAATGCAGTAGGCCGCGCAGTAATCGTAAACATCATTTATACGCTCGGAAACCGTATAAGTCTGTTTGAGCCGCAATAAAATTGTTCAAAACTAAATAAGTAGGATATTGTATAACAAGGAGGCAAACTCGGCGAACAAGTACACGAGGCCAGAAAAGACCGTTGCCTTCTTGTTGCAAGCGATTCTATATGTATAAACAAGAGTATGTTACACGTTTTTTCACAAAGCTCGAATTCGAAGTTCGGGTCGCGTGATGTCAGATTTGTTCGCGACAGCGCATGCGCGCAGTACTGAAAAGACCACTTTCAACTCCTAGGATTTAAATGTGGTCTTTTCAGTACTCCGCGCAGGCGCATTCATAGACTAACCCAGCCGTCTTAAAAACGGGTATTTTCTGTACGAAAAACACACGTGGAAAAACGCGTAAAACATGCTCGCGTTATATAAATATGTTTCTTTTTTTTTTACTTGGAGCACATGAAATTTGCACATTCCTTTGCCACATCATACGTCGTGCGTGAACGAGCTGTATATTTATATTTTCGAGTACAGCCTAGCAGCGATTCGCGATGTCACGCTTTGACACAAACCTCAAAACTTGTAATTAGACGATCTACTGGATTTCATCGACTACATGATCGTGGTCGTCAGTTCAACAGACGTAACGAAGTTTCAGTTCAACATACAGACAGAAGAATGAATGACCCGATTACGATTTACAATTAGTTCGTTTTCCATTCCGCTGTGTTTCCGTATTTTGATTTTTACCCCGTAATACTTACAATTACATATTCTTCGTTAGTTTGCCATATTTCCAAGATGTTAGTTCATGCCAACGATACGAACATCTTAATCCTTGAACCATATCTGTAGTTTCCAGTGTGGTAGCATGGTCCAGTTATCGCGGTTTATAGTGATACTTCGTACCTTTTTCGTATAACGCAGGTACTAGAACTAGCATTCACGTATGAACTTGTTGCGGTGTTCCTCTTCATACGCACTATTAACATATTTTGCTGTAATACCGCAGTGTCAAATTATATACTTCAGCCTATGGAGGTAAACATCAACGCATTAGCTATGCCATTAATTAATTTAATTGTCAAATTAACAGCAGCAGTTCTGCATCCATTGCGTCACGTGTACTCATATTCTGATTCAAGCCACACTGCAGATTTTCGAACAAGATATTGGGTATTCATTTTTCATCCATCTCGGAATGGAGCAAGGCCCTCAAACTTAATCTGAGCGGTACCAAACATCCCGAGATCGGATCGTCTATCGGCTGCCAATTTATCCGCCATGTATAATCGAGAACTATGTTTGGACTAGCATAAGAAACATTCCATCACAGAATTCACGGAGAACGTTTTCTCGAATCAGTATAATACGTATAGTTCGTTCGATCGGTGAAAAATCCATTTATACTTGTACGACCACAATGTAAAAAAGTTTTCCGTTTGGCACGAAAATCTATACACATGTAAAGAAACGTACCGGATAATCATGATCCGTGATCTACGATTAAGCCCCCCGATTGGTATCATAGTCGCGTGAATCACGCTTGGAGATCTACCTATACAGGGGTTTGTAAAACATAGAAACGGCAGGGCCTTCGGGTGTGAGCAATCGGGCAAACCGAATACGGAAATTGCGTGCAGCAAAGACCTTATAGTAATCCCCGCTGCTGGGTAGGGGCGCAGTGGAAAGGCCGACGGTGGACGACGTTTCCGTTCGGTACCACACCGAGACGAGCCCGACGACCAATCGCGTACCGACGACGTACGTTCATTGATAAGCGCGTACTCCGGACGGTCGGGTGCGGGGTGTTCCTCGAATAGAACGTGACGTCATGTAGGCGGCCGGTAGCGCCGACGCCGAGGGCATATGCGCGAGCGTCGCCGGCCGTGATTTCGGGGTTTCGGGCGTCGAGCGGGGTGGTTTCAAAAAGGATTTCGGGGCAGCGCGGATCACGGCCCTTGCTGCTCGCGGATCGTCAAGGTGACCTTGGGCCTGCGATAACCGTTATACGTGGAATTATCACTCGGGGGGGATATGCCAGAGGGTTGCAGATATCGGAGATTGTCGGCTATATTGATTGGTCTTTTGTGCGAAAGCAGCCACTACACCTCCTGTCTAGCTCTCTTTCTCTAGGAGCGGAGCGCGTCATCGATCCGCGAGTGACCCATATCCGTTGCCACTCCTCCCACCTCCCAGCTCCCACCTCCCGCCACCCCCAACCCACCCCGCTCGCCTTTTTTCCCCTTGTGCCTCTCGCAGCAGCCCTGCCTGCTGCCAACGAGCAGATCTTCGCGGGTTCGGGATGATAATCCAGTGAAACTCACTCCGCGACGAACTCCACCTGCAACAGCAGCCCTGGCCTGCCAAAATCCCTTCAATTCGGTCATCGTAAGTTTCAAACTTAAGTCTTTATTTCTTCATTATTATCATGACGGTATAAGGCACCGTATAAGGATCTTCGCTGATCCTCATTCGCCCTCTCATTATCATTTTTACATCCAGTGTCGTGTCGGCTTTGTTACGGGCCCCGATATTACCCTCGATGGCGGTCTTGTCATTCGAGAGAAAATGATGCTACGAACATTCGGCTATGGCTACATCGTCTATCGTGATGATGGTAATGGTTGTGCAGGAGCATTGTAGTGGTCGTGGTTGTAGCGGTTCAGTGGTTTGTGCGCGCCCGGTACGCGGTTGGTGATCAATAAGCAGTGTCGTATCAATTCTGGGTGCTGTTCGGCGTTATCTGATGATATCTGAACGGTTGTTGCCTTCAGCCATCTTCACCCGACACCCTGGTCCAAAGTGTATATCTCGTTACAATTTCTCTCTCGAAAGTTCAACTTGTCCGAATTTCTGTCCCACTTGATTGCGATATCTGCAGTTACGGAATTATCGGTCTCGCTTCTTCCGCATAAAACGCGTTATTTTACCAGTATATCGAGGTGATTTCATAATAAATACGGAAATATTTCAAGTTTTATGAGAGAAGCTTGATAAGTCCCGTCAACGTTAAGCGTTCCAAAGTATGAAGACTCGTTATTGTCAGTTTCAACTTACGCTCAGTGATCAGGTACAAAGTGTAGTTCATCACGGTATTTCGTAAATTTGTAAGACATGCATCCGTGTGCATGAATGTGGCTCTGTATATTATTAACGGTAACAATATATAGTGCTGTTATTGCGAAATTGTTGCAAAAGATTGAAATAAAAAACAACAGTAGCAGGTAAAGGTTCAATAATCATGATGCAATGCTACAGCTGGTAGACAATTATAAGAATCATCGATCGTTCTGCCGATTTCGTCTCGTTTCCATTATCGTTCCATAGTAAATTTTCATTGCGACCCCCGTTCCGGAATTCGGTAGTCATCTAGGCGCGGAGACGACGATAAAGGTGGTGCCGCTCGCTCGAGTTACGCCACTGTAGACGAGTGGGGGGTGGTTTTCTCCGTCGGTTTTCGTCGTCCTCCGACGCCCGCCGTCGCGGCGTTCCGTCAGTGACGGTGGCGGGTTCCAGCAAACGGTGGGCCGACCCTTGGTCACTCGAACTGTACGTTACACGTCCGAAAGATAGTCGGGATTTGGGTTGAACCCGATTTTTTTGTTCCTCGCTTTTTCTGCATACTTTTTATCGCCTGTACCTTCATCTTCCGTCATACCCGTGGCTGAAGAATGATGACGAATAATACGAGACGACCTCAGAACGAAGGGTCACTTTTTTCTTGATAAACACCTCGACCCCTTTTTTTCTCTACCCTTTCATCAGAGTAGCCACTGTCTTGACCGCAATGTACAGTATACTATTTCTCCAACGAGATAGAGATTCTAGTGTCGGAAATTACATCCTCTGAATTGATTGTCGGGTTTAAGCAGTGATCAGATAACTGGATATGTTACAGTGCTGCGGCGTTGGAGGTGGAGGGGCATCGACGGGGCCCCAGCCGCCACAACTGCAGGGGACCAACACAAGAACCACCATCATGCAAGACCCCGTCCTTGAAACTATCCTCGAGGTGAGTAACTCAGGATGAACTGATTCGACTCGACGGGTGGTCCCGAGGGCTTATATTGTATCTTTCAATTTTCGAATTTTTAATCCGAGTTCACTGATTGGTCAAGCAATGATTCCGATTGGCTGAAAGACCGGTCAAATTTGAAAGTACGCAGCAGAATAGACCTTTTATGGAATGTTACCCTTATACTTTAGTGTGTATCGAATTGCATGATAGAGAAACAAAAGTACGCCGCACCTTTAATTAATGCAATAAATTCAAGTAACTAATTTATCTGACTATGCAGAATTATTATTCATATGCTGGGTATAACGAACGGAATTTAGAAAAGTTTAAATCTACCGTACTTGCCCGGTATCAGCTTCTAATAACTTTACGTAAATATTATGCAAGAGTTGATAGTATAATATGTTATAATGCACTTTCACGACACTCCCGTAGGGTCGCGTTTCAAACCCGCTCACACCGCACACGGTATGTGTACCAACGTGTACGTATTGCCGGCCTGTTAAGCTGAGCGAAAAATACCGAGGAATGTTTGATATGCGTTCAGTTGCCTAACGTAATTTTAATAACCTTTATGAGGCTACACGCTACCGTATTGGATTTTCAACACAACTTAATACCATGTAGCTCCGCAGGCTCAAAGGGCCTTTTCTGGGCTGATTCCTTTCCAATTTCATGATGGCGTTGCGCGTTCTTACGGTGGCGGCGATTTTCTAGCGCATGTCTTACTTCACTGCTAAACCGTCGTTTCCGAATGTTGAGCTTTAGACAGCGTTGACGCTTCAATAATACGCAAATCTCCTTAATTCGATTTTCGCTTATCGTACATATACTCCTCCAGCTTTAGTTAGATATTCAGCTATCCTACTCGACTTCGAATTTGACAGCTTAGCACAGCCGGCCACAGCAATGAAATCCACAGGCATGTCTATGCAACTATTTTTTGAACTACAATACAAGACCCTCAAATAACTCTGCGAATAACCGTAATTCTACCATGAGGTTCGGATGAATATCCGAAATATAACCCAACACTCTCAGCAATTATATATCTCTATCTTAAAATGAAATAATCTAACGTAGCAATTCGTTCGTTTCATTCTGTAGCAAATGCGAGAGGCCGAGGCCCGCAGAGCAGAATTGGAGAGGCAACATGCGGAGACGCAGGCGCAGTTACGTGACAAGTTAGCTGGCCGGTATCCAGGACCAGAGTCTGTTGAAGCACTGCAATCGAAGATTAGGGAACTCGAAAAGAAAACAGAACTCCAGATGGTTAGACACGAAGAACTGTCCCTAGAGCTGACCAGCTTGAGACGGGCACGTAGCAGAGGACCGGTTGCTAGCAACGTGACTTCAACAGTCCCTATGTCCACGTGGCCCCCTGCTGGTTCTGAAATTGATCGAATTATTGCCAAAATTGAACAGGACAACAGGTGATAGTCATGGTGTAATACAAATCTATGTGCTTCATTAAGCATTTCATTCAGCTTCATAACGCTACATACTTACCAGATTTTGCTAATAGAATCACCCACATAAACCAGGGAAATATATTGTACCATGTAAAATTAGATATGACACCTTATTACTAAAAGTAATCAATGTGTCCAGTGGTTCTTGTAATGTAAATATAAACTGATGTGGCTCAAATGACGCATCGAAAATTCAATTGCAATACACTGGTCGACCAAAAATATCCAGTTTGTGTGATATAAATAGTCAGAATGCTAGTAACGTAATAAGTAGAGGGTGTTATTTGAAAATGCCTTAGAAACCTTGTACCACCTACATTCATTCCATCTAATTCTTTCTGTCTTTTAATTTCGATTACACACACTCAGCTTAAGTAAAACCAGTGCCAGTAGGATTCTGCACGAGTTGGATCATTCGAGGAGCAACGTGACAACTCAACAGCCTTCTGGTTCCCAAAGTATATTACGTTCAAGTTCAGAAAATCTTCCCAACTTGGGGCAACATCAGCACCCTCCACATCCGCATGCATTAAACCTTGGTCTACCGTCACAAACATCACACGTGAGTTGTCATTGATAAATAAGCTACGATTTTATTGCTCTATAGAATATATAGAATGACTCTTTCAACACTAGTTTCTAATACCTGCACAGCTTTCTTTGTATGGTAACATTATTGTACTAACTTATCTGAAAAAATATTTGACAATATAGTAAGTTACTCATGCTGATATCTGTAATTAATAGTACGCTGGCTCTCCGATGCCATTAACACCAATGATGCCTGGCTGTCCACCGTTAACACCAAATGGTCCACCGTACCACTACAGCGAGCCGATTCCACCTGCACCATCTCTTTCAACTAGCCAATCACAGCCTGCGTTTCAGCAGAAGCTACAACAATATCAGCAACAACAACAGCAACAGCAGCACGAACTATCAAGCTCGCACTCACAAGGCACCCTACCGTCTCAACAGAAACAACTACAAACACACACGCAGTTTTCCGGCAGTCAATATCAAGAAAGTTATCCACATACACAAACGTACCAACAACCAATACAGCAACAACAACATCCTGTTTCAACTTCGTACTTAACTTCTGCTACCGGAGGTCAGAATGTCATGCCTCATTATACGCAACCGAGTCAGACAAATCAAGGCTATCAACTCAACGGTACTCAACAGGTAGGTTTTTCCAGCAACAATAATACGAACATTGGTCAAGAATTTTTCCAAGCATGTTTCTTTGCTTTTTATTACACGCGAATACCTGGTGAATAAAAAATTGGAAAACATAGTCATTATAAAATATTGTAATATACTAGCAAGTTAAGATTCATGGTAAAGAAGACCCAGGCAAAATGTACATGATGAACAGTGAAAATATGTAGATTTCATAAAAATGACTTACATCCTCTAATTTTATCATGTCAATGGATTATTTTTTATCTCATTAGCAGACAACATACCCAACGCTGTCCATGACTTCTCATCCCAATGGAACTTACAACTCTGTAACAACCAGTTATGCATCGCAACTGACTCATCACAACTATTCTGGACCACATACAAGTATCCCCCAGACAACACTTTCTTCTCTTCCACCATATTCGACAACAACACCTGCCTATCACTCAACATTGGGTACCTTGACTAGCTCCTCACAAAATATGCTTCCTTTTTCAACTGGGCAGAGCACGTTTTCGACTGCTGGTTCTAACTACTCTACAGTTGGAACAAATGCATACGGCACGTCAGGAGTGAACACAGGTATAAATGATGTACCACTGATTAAAAAAATTCTCCTACCAATTTTTCACACAGCATACAACTTATTTGTATCATACAAGTTCATAACTTGTTTTTATTACAAATTAGGTCCTACTTCAAGTGGCTTATTACAAGCTATAGGAGATCCCCTCCAAGCTATGCAACAGTTGTCGGCGCAGTCACAAGCTAGCCAACTCCAACAACAAGCTATTATACATCAAATTCAACAGAGCTTGCGAGCCAGCTCGCCAACCGCCACTGGATCAACTGGTCACCACTTTTTGGGACCGAGACAAATGCCAAAAATCCCAACAGGCATTTTATCCAATCCAATGGATCGTCTGACTAATGACAATATGGTGTCTGAAGGACAAGTGGACATGTTAGATATTCCTGGAAAAGGCAGGTGTTATGTTTACATCGCACGGTTCAGCTACGAACCTTTCCAGCATTCGCCTAATGAAAACCCTGAAGCTGAGTTGCCTGTACAAGGCGGAGATTATCTTTTGGTATGGGGACAGCCTGACGACGATGGTTTTCTTGATGCAGAGACGCTAGATGGTCGACGAGGCCTCGTACCAGCAAATTTCGTTCAAAAATTGGTAGGAGATGATCTCTTAGAATTTCATCAAGCTGTTCTGGGACTCAGAGATGTTGATGATGCCGCTTCCACTAATATACCGCAAGTCAGTATAACATTAATGATATACGTTTTCTTGACTAACAACTAGATTGTTCTCCGCTGTGATTATACTGACTGCACCTTAATTTTTAGTTCGAATCTATACCTGGTAACATTAATGACTTTTACTCCAGTTATGAAACAAAAAAATCAGTAAGCAGTTGCATCATTAATCGTATATTTCCATGTCGTAGAGAATATGTTTTTACCGACACTTATATGCCACTTTTCCATTAATAACAGTGGTGAAAAACAAAGTTACAGTTTCAGTCAGCTCGTGTTCACAGTTCGTATTATTATACAAAGTCCGATTGCTCTGATACTTCATTTTAATCCTGAATGGGATCACAGTGTTACCTGCAGGACATTGACTTGGAGTTAGCAGCACTAGAAGAGGGCAACCGTAACCGTCAAGCAGAATTATCTGCCTATGCAGAGCTGGACAACATTGCTGATGAAGATGAACAAGAGCCACCAGGTTAATATCTTGATATTGCATGTTTTTTTCAAACGGTATTAGTTAAGTGTTTACTTGCTATATGGTTTTATAATAATGAAACATAGATTGGAACTTCGAATGTGAGATCTTTTCCAGTGTTTTATATTTTCTGTATAGTTATGAGCTGATAATTTCTCTATCATTTATATCGATGCGAATGTGATATATATCGTTGTATATTATTTGTTTCTTGCGCGAATCGATGATCGTGATATCCAACTATTTTGAAGAATATGAAATCTTGTAATCAATCTGCTTCGAATGTAATACGCTATTGAATTTTACTCAGTCGTAGATTACTCTGATCAGTTTGGGTAGCTTTAGGTATATCACGGGAGTGAGAATTTTGAAATTATTTTTGGGATTGTATCGATAATATTTTTATACTAACCAAGTGATCTAGTCTACTGCGGTAAAAGCGAAGTAAAAGTGAAGACTTGATTTACTCTTAGTTGCCATTTTTTCTTTCTTTTTTTTTCTTTCTTTCTTTCTTCCTTTTTTTGTATTTATTTATTTTTTTTTTCCTTCTACTTTTCCAAGAAATATGGCAGTATCAAAACTGAAGTAAAATAGAGTGTGCATGTTGCACGCTGTATAGATTGCTTTTATTTCTTTTACAATATTTATTTGTCTGTTCATTCAATTCAGATAAGTATAACAGTACATAGGTATATACATACATGTACGATGAAGTTGTTATGTATCATTTTAAATGAGCAGACAATATAAATATTCATAGGGTATTTTATTATTCAGAATGGTGTTCACTTTTATTTTGTCTACAATCTTTGCTGTAACTCCGAGCCATAGGCCAAGTAAAAAATTTATTTTATTAGCTGCTTGCGGTGAAGCAACACAATGAACACTGCTGGTATTGTAGCATAGACATAAATAAGGACTGTGGGAAATATTTATTCGACAGTTATTATGACAAGTTATTTGATGACACTCTCTGTTGAGCAGCATCGCAAAAACAGCTACTTTTGATTATCTGAATGGAACGAACAGTGTTTGGCTGTTGATTGTATAAAATACAATATTGAATGGGGTTAGGCTCGCCGAGAGAGAGAGTACCTACAGCTAGGGTTGTCTTGTGTTTTTCCTCCTGAAGAAGTCTACCTGTTTTCGGACCTAGTACCGGCGCCACAACACCTCACCCTTGAACGTCAGCTGAACAAGAGTGTGCTGATTGGTTGGACTGCGCCGCAAGAGAATTCTCATCACCTCGAGTCATACCATGTCTACGTAGATGGAGTCCTTAAGGTCACTGTCAAAGCTACTGAGAGAACTAGAGCATTGGTCGAAGGAGTTGATTCCACAAGGGTCAGTTTTTTCTTTGTTTTCACATTGTAAAAAGTAGTCATAAGTGTAACAAATTATCCTGTTGGGCAGTTTTTTTTTAGAAATTTGATATCCTTTCTATCCTTGTTATCCCTAATATTTGTTAGTAGTTTGAAATATCGAAGGTTAAAAATATATGTTGAACCTGAGAGATGACAGTATTTTTTATAGAATTCTTACATCTAGCGCTCATCAATGTACATTCCTTTAATAATTTTTTTTTTAATTCACAAATTTTGCTGGATAAGAACAGAAGCGACATTTTCATCGACATAAACGGTTTCATAGTGTAAATATCCATTCTCAAAGAATTTTTAAGTATGAATTTTGGATTTGTAGTACCTTCGAATTAATAATAAAATCATATTCTAATCATACAGCCACACAGGATAAGTGTTCGATCTGTAACACACTCTCGGCGGACGTCGCGGGATGCTGCATGTACTATGGTGATTGGTAAAGACGTTGCTATGGGACCGACTGCAGTTAAGGCGTCAAACGTTACTGCAACTAGTGCCGTCATTTCATGGTTACCAAGCAACAGTAATCATCAGCATGTCGTTTGCGTCAATAATGTTGAAGTTAGAACTGTGAAACCTGGAGTCTACCGTCACACAATAACTGGCCTAGCTCCATCCACAATATACAGAGTAACTGTTAAGGCAAAGAACTTGAGGGCTACACACTTTGAAGATCAGAATACACAGTCAGCTAATGCATTGGCCTGTCACGTCCACTTCAAGACTCTGCCTAAGGGACTGCCTGATCCTCCGGTCGATATACAGGTGATAATTGTGAACTACAATATACAATTTCCATAACTGACTCAAGAAAAACGTTAATTGATGGAAAACTGTTCTTGCGCTATTAGTTTTTTTATTGTGTTTTTTTAAAGGTGGAGGCAGGACCGCAGGACGGCACTTTGCTAGTGACCTGGCAGCCTGTTGCCCTAAACGGTTCGGCCGTCACCGGTTATGCGGTTTACGCGGATGGTAAAAAAGTTACAGACGTTGACAGTCCAACTGGAGATCACGCTTTGATTGACATACACAAATTGATGGGTCTCAACCCTAAACATGTAACAGTGAGAACAAAAAGTAGAGAAAGTCAGTCTGGAGACAGTTGTGCAACTGCGATTCCGTGTAGCGTTCTCAGAGGAGGCCCCCATTTGCATGGCCCTCACGGGCCTGACCTCAACCAGCAACAAATAGCCAACCAAGAAGACCCTAACCGTAGAGTTACAAATATGAATCAACGTTATCCGAGTGCACCTGTACCTCCACATATGAGGAGGCACGGCACAACCAGGGTGGATTCACATGGTCAAGTAGTTATCGAGACTGACGAAAATCTCTCGGATAAAGAAATATATCCTGGGCAGAGTATACCGCAGATAGGTAAGATTTCCTAATTCATTTCAAGATTTCAAAGCATCAAATTATTTTCAACTACTTCATGCATATTGAAAGTTATAACTTAATTTTCTCATATGAATGTGAGCAATTATCATTAAAAGAAATCGATGTACAAAAACCCCATCTATCTTATCGTATCTATTCCTATTCTCATAAATTTTCTACATATAATCTTTACTGACCAATAGAGACTTATAAACGTTTTTCAACTATCATTGATTATCAGGTGTTCCAGAAATCACAAAAGATTCAGCTAGTGAAGCAAATTATAGCGAGGAAGAAGATCCGTCTCGAAGAGGAAGAAATATGCCTCCACATCACGGCCATCACAGATACAATAATCCAGGGATTCCTGCTGGACCAACTCACAGAGGGGGTAGACCTACCGGAGGCCCTAGACCTCAGGATCCATACTACGATCAATCAGGTATATTTTTATTCAGAATCTCTGCTTCGATTTAGAACCTTTCTTACCACTTCATTTGTTTATGCAAACTGTAACACAGTTTTCATATACCATTCGATTCTAACTACAGACTTTCACGGTTAGCAGGTAACCAAAGGGGAAGGGGTCCAGTGTATCGAAGTGGACGAGGAGCAAGTCAGGCTCAAGGTGGAGGTGCTGGTGGACCACATCACGCGCCTACTGGGGCTCAGCAAATTAACAAACGGACCAGGTGGTTTGTAGCTCTATTTGACTATGATCCTACTACAATGTCGCCAAACCCTGATGCCTGCGAAGAAGAGTTACCTTTCAGCGAGGGTGAAACAATCAAGGTTTTTGCAAATTAAATATTTAAGTATCGTCAGTGTTCACTTTTTAAATGACATTTGTAACATGGAACGAGAATCATTTACACACATTGTCCCAACGCAAAGAACTTATGTCATGTTCAAACTGAATCAATTTACCTTTTTTTTGAAGGTTTATGGGGAAAAAGATGGTGATGGATTTTATTGGGGTGAGTGTAGAGGCCGAAGAGGTTATGTACCCCACAATATGGTCGAAGAATTGAAGGATCAAGGTCCAAATTCAGGCGTTGCTGTTCGGCGAACTGGCCAAGGTTGTGGTCAGGGAGACAGGTGGGGTGATATATACGCCAATATGCCTGTAAAGAAGATGATCGCCCTTTATGACTATGACCCTCAAGAACTTTCGCCAAATGTTGACGCTGAGGTAAATTTTTGTCCGCAATCAATGCCTATAGTTTGAGTTTGTTAATGAAACAAAATGTTTATAATCATTTTTTAAACATTAGCAAGTGGAACTGAGCTTTCAAACTGGCAATGAGATCTATGTCTATGGGGAAATGGATGATGATGGATTCTATATGGGCGAACTGGATGGAGTACGTGGACTAGTTCCCAGTAACTTCCTCACAGAAGCACCTGGTCAAGCACAAACCCAAGGCCAAGGCCAGGGTCAACAGCCTCCTGGCAGTAGAAGAGCTCCCGGGCAAGGTCAAGGTCCAGGTGCACGAGGTCCGCCACCTCCTCCTAGGGAACCTCCTCCACCTGGCCATCGTCGCCCAAAAGGTAAGATTGACAGTCACTTTCCTTCATTTCTATTTTCAACAATTATGGACGCTATTGTGTATAACTATCTCCGTTTAGGCCAACTGTATATCCTTATGTCCCATTCATTTCTAAATATTGAAGGGGTTTCGGGTTACAATCATACTCACAAAATAATTACTAAATCATTGTTTTCAACCGACAATGCTACTTGCACTTTGCATATTACTGTGCATAGTAATAGTTTATTTTAATTCTATTGGGTAACCTGAATTAACAATATCGTTTCTTAATAACATCACAATTTCCTGCTAATATGGATATTTTGATGAACAAGAAAAATACGTTCAACAAAACATCATTTAACTCGTAGTATGGAAAGTATAAGTGATGATGATTTTCTTTCTATTAACAATGCATCAATACAAACCTTACAAAAAAGCGTAAACGGAGTATAGGAACAGCAAGCAACACAAGACACGAGACTTGATGTGCCAGACGACAGGCAGGAGGGTTACGAGAAAACATACGGTCAGCGTGTACCAATATATTAATTATTGTCCAATTGATATTAAACTATACTATTAAAATATGGCCAAATAACACAACCATAAATTCTTTGCTAAGAATATTTGTAACTGGTTAAGCCAAATAAGAAATCAAAGTGTTGAGATCATCATAGATAGTTAATTATAATGGCATTTGGATATTTTATTCCTCTAGAGACCCAATTATAAATATTTCAAATACATACACCTTAGACTAATTAACTAACTGCTAATTGATGTTGGGTGATGTACCGATGTCGTAGAAATCTATACTATTGCTTGCCCTACAATCTACGTGCTCAGTATGTATCGAAGGTACATACTTGTTATACACGTGTACACAGAAATTGCAGTGTCTAATTTGCACACGACTATAAATACACTGTAAATAAACTGATGAGACTTCATTTGAGACATATTAAAAAGCTGGGGGTACCCAAAGTTGAAGAATAATTGGATACAAGTTATTTGATATTAGATTTCATTCTTGCTAAAGATTGAGTATTCACATCAAGTAGTTATTGCATAAGATTATCTTTATTTTATGCAGAATATAACCGGAACGTAATAAAATTCAAGAGAGAAAATAATGTTTAAAAATAAGTAGAATTTTTAAAAAAGAAGATCAAGGCGCAGTTCACAAAAATATGTGGTATTTTAGTGATACAAGGATTGTAACCCAGGAAAGCTATAATATCAAGAATACAATCACGTGATGGCACGTTATATTTTGATCACAAAGGCTTTAAAATGAATAATAAAATAATTACAAAAGATGCCATAGTATTTCAAAATCGTTTAAATTAAGAAGAGATGTATTAATTAAATGTGTTATTATCGAATGTAAACGAATAATACCCCATCTATCCATAATCCAGTCAGTATAATACATACTTGATGAAATACCTTGAGTACTGCTAGACACGTACTGATATACAAACACATGACAAATGCAAAAACACCATGCTGCTTTCAATGTGTTCTCTTATATACTATGTATTTTCTCTCCGGGCTCTATTCAGCTCTATCACTTCTCTATATCTGTCCTACTATCTTTGTCTATACATACACGTATATATTTATATATTAACTGACACAGATATATACATATATATATGTATATATATATATATATATTAATATATTATATATGTGATATACATGTATATATGTATATTAATATAGATAAATTATATTTATTTATTGACTGATTATTACGATCATGTCGTATTAACATGATCTGTCTGTGTGCCTGGACTGGTCAGTGGTCGTCGTGTCACATGATTGTCGTTCGTGTCGTGTTGTCATGCTGGTGCCATATCATATCATTTAGTTATTAGCATTACTCTCTTCTGACTTTGACACTTGATTTTTTTTTATCCAAATTCATGATAAATATCACATTTTTATTCAACTACTAGCAAAGCGTTGGTCAACATTCTCCTATATATTCATCTACTAATTACCTAGGGGACATCATCCTAACTCAATAGTTCTGTAACATATTCATAATAGCTCGGAAGTTTTTGATAAACTACCATTATTTGAATTTTATGACACGTTGTATATAAATTTTCGAAGGCATTTCTTTAGCTGTCAAAATTAACAAATCAAATGTATACGTAAATTTCTTGCAGTTGTCAAATTATGTATTAGAGTACTCAAATTTTATGTACTGCAGAGTATGAATGCTCAAGGCATAGATATTCCTTACAAAGCTTGCTTTCAATGAAATGTGCAATATAATTATATTATTCAAGTTATCCAATATTAGCAACAGTGCATTGTTTTTTAAATACCATAATGTACTATTTATCATCAATGATGCCTTCTCACTTGTGATGAATTGATGATTTTTCCAAGTAGCAATTATTTCCTTAAGAAATGATATATTGAAATATTGGATGGAGATATAATGTTTTCTAAGTATCTCCAAGATTGGAAGCGATCTGTTGTAACACCTTATTCTTGGGAATAGTTTTGTTTTAGATTATTCTTTTTACTTCTGTTGAAGTATCCTTGGTCATAATCCTATACAAAAATATCACAAATTAAATTCACTTTATAACTCACTCAAATCCATATACATGTATGTATGAGCTCTTCAATAACTGCTTTTTGCAAACGTTCTCATAGACTTCATAAATAGTTTAATAACACAGTCCAATTCGCATTACATTCATAAATAGTTTTCCAATTGAGTCTAACCTGCAACTTTTCTCGAAACTTTTACAATTTACAAAAAGTTGTCATAGGGTACTTTTGATAATCCCAGATTTTTAATCATTCATAAGACTTTCATGGCGTTCATGTTGTGACTGATGGTTGAAACAATATCTCTGAAAGTTCATGTTAATAAGACATTTCATATAATCAATTAGTAAAATATATAAATAACTTTCATAGTTGTGAATTCTATGAAAATCGTGAATGGTATGGTATAGTCACTTTGAAATTTGCGCCACAAATGACAACACGACTCTGTTCTCTTCTCTGTTGCTAGATGCGTCTGCCTGCATTGTGCCTGTGTCTGTCCCTGTCTGTCACTTAGACTCTAGACAACAACAACAACAACAACTACCATCACTAATGAACAACCAACACCAACAAAACAATCCACCACCGCATCTAGCCTATCAACAAGCGAACAACCACAGCTACACGACTGTAACCACGTCTAATCAGCACGGACCTAATCACCCACCCCCTGGGGGTGTCATGGGCTCCCATAACCCCCATCAGGTGGGCCAAGGGTCTGTCCCACCCCACCTTCAGCAGCAGGTGAGTGCACGCTATCCTAAACAAAAGACAAAATCCAAGTATTGTTAGAAGGGGACCAAATCATAGGAATAACGTGCAAACCATATGAGACTGTAATTGCTTTATAATGGCGGCATATCAGTTTTATTATGGTTACTTTTCTCAAAGGAAATCTGTTTTGTTTGAAAGTAATTATTGTGACAATTTTATAAGTAATTAAAATCCTGATGTGTTTGGTTGGGCGACAGAAAAATATGTAGGTGAATCCGGTCAGCATTTAAATTTTTGATAATGTTGACCGATGTCATTGAATATCAATTTCAAAACCTTCAGCGTTGTAATGCTTGCACCAATATCTATCAAGCTTTGGACTTTGTCAAGTTGAATTTTCAATCTTTTGCAATGGTCTTATAGAAATCCTCTGATCGCATGTTAATTCTGAATATCCCTTGCACAGGTTAGTTAAAACGGTGACGAAGAGTCAATTGTGATTCATTGTGAATGTTTTTCTTATATAAAATAAGAAGTTCCAATGGGGTGCACAAGTGATGACAGAATATAGAATTTTCTAGTCAAGCATGTATAAATCAAGAATGATAGAAATAAAAGGATATTCAATTATCTACAAAGCTGAAAACCATAAATTGATGATGTGTATGAACTGGTTTTTTCACACTAGACAGCATAGCATGTTGCATCCAATGTTTTTCACACAGCTCTACAGCCTTGTAAGATTTGGTTTCAAGTACTTCCCAGTATAATACTTTAGATTAACCTTATTTGAAGAATTGGTTAGTTTTGATAAAATTTTCCATACAATCCAATGGCCACAGCTTTAATATATTTAGAAAAATCCATTGAACAAAGTATTGTACAACTTCTGAAATGTATTACTGTAATATATTGCAATACCTTTGTTCTGTATCAGGCCTTGCATTTTTACCTGTGTTGTAGTTATGGAATATCTAGTAATTAATTTAAATGTTTCTGCAACCCTGCTATTGGCTTGTTTCTCAGTCTCTGTACGCACACTACTGATATTTTTGAAAATACAAATACTTTTTACCTAGCAGCTATTTGAATGTCTTTCAAGGACATGGTGCTAAATGATGTACGTGAAAGAATGAACTACTTCGATTATTTCATGTACCTGCCAGAGTTTATTCGTATTTTAGAATGCAAAAATTGGCCATTTTACCAGTGAAGGACAGTAGAGAAATATTCTTTGCATAAAATTTTTGGACACACAAATTGTGACGTTGAAGTTGTTATTTTAGATGCAAGTAGCGTATTCAAATTGTGAAGTATGAAAAAAGAAATGTTGTGTATATAAATTGTGCGTATTTGAGCGATGTTGAAAAACAATATTCGGTTTATTTTCAGGGGAGGGGGAGAGGCGTGGGCAATCGAGTCGTTGGTAGTAATGCAGCGGGGGTTCTTCAAGGTCCACCACCGCACTTGCAGCAAAATGAATATCCGACACAGCAGCAACAGCAACAGCAACACCAACAACAGCAACAGCAACAACAAGGACCTAGTCAACAGTATTCCCAACAAAATCCACAAAACCAAAACTACAGTCAACCAAATCAAGGCTATCAACAAAACCAAGGCTACAGCCAACAGAACCAAAACTTCAATCCACAGAATCAACAATTTCCACAGCCAAACCAAGGATACCAACAAAATCAGGGATACGGGCAAATGAACCAACAGTATTCGCAACAAAACCAGAGCTCGTCCATCTCAGGACCTCAAGGCACTAGTAAACCTATGCGAGGTATACCAACCGTTATACCTACTGCCCAAAGTAAGACTCAGGCTGATGGTCAAGCTCAACAACCAGCCCCAGCTGCTGGACCAAATCTAATGCAAAAATTCACAGAAATGGCAGGGGCTAGTGCAGGTGGAGATATATTGTCGAAAGGCAAGGAACTTATCTTCATGAAGTTCGGGTTGGGGAAGTGAAGTCTATCAGTTTTTATTAGATTTATTTATTCCCATTTCTACATTATGCTGACTGTGTCATTTGGCTCAGACCGCTATGTATTCTGAACTCTCACTTGAAGAAATTGTAAAATAGGGTTCTTTGATGAAATTGATAGATTTGTCCTTAAAAGCTAGTTATTGAATAAACACTGTACCACCATTAGCAACTACAAATCTGTAAATTATATCAATTGTCTGAGTGATTAGACAATTGTATTTTCAATGTCACGTCATGTTATAAAAAACCCTTCGTAGCTGGAAAAAACTGTTAGGAACTTGAAATTTAATAGTTTCTTGCCGGTATTTTTCTACTACCGGTATTTTGTTTATTTTTTTTTTTTAATTCCAAAGGGAATAGTGTAGTAATAATTTTCGCACATTCAAGTCAAATCAATCCCTTGCCTCGTAAACTAATGTTTTTGAAAAGTACCAGTTGGCATCGCAGTAACGGGTAGTAGGTTTTGTGGCAGGTGTGTGTTACGTATATTTAATCAGCACTTGCATTTTCTGGTTGATGAGAGGAAATGAGAGTCCATAAGTTTTAGTACAAGCATATTTTTTTTTGGTCAATGTCTAGTGTTCCAGGTACCATAGCATACGAAGATGCAGTTTACATTACACAAACACATACACGCGCGCACGCACGTGCCCACATACACACACACGCGCACACACACACACACACACACGCACACACCATTGTCCTAGTATATTGTTGTGTGGTACTTTTTCTTAACTACCAGATGCTCGTCACAAAATACCTTTTGATTTTGAAAGTTTCATAATAATTTTATTTTACTAAAAGCAATACAACTTTGTAGTATTTTGATATGAGTACTCAGGTAAATGTAATTCGTGATTTGACTCAACAAAATCAATAACTCGTGTTACGCAACTCCTAGTTATCACTGATACCTAAATAATTAAATTTTTGTGACACGTGTATGCCAGTACTCATCTTCAACTGCTGTGATTCTCTGATAAATACCTCAGTTTCAATCAAATGAACCAATTAAGCAGACACGAGAGCAAAGTCATTTAACATACGTTATAGAAGAGTGCATTAATTCGGTTTAGTTATATATATATGATATATGAATGCAATTGAAACAACATATGGTAATGTGAAGTAGCCTCGTGTTACCTTTTTCATGATGGACTAGGAGTGAGCGTAGGGATTTATTTAGCATTGTTCGCAGAGCGATAAATTGAAGTGATAAAAACGAAATTGATTGAAATTAGCAAATGGCCGGCGCTTACGTAGTTCGGGGTAGGGTAGATATAGACGATTGGACGAACGCATTGTCCAAAGTCGCGCGTGGGTGGGCGTGCCTTGAGATGCCTCACTCTGACACAAACAATAATCATATCTATAAATAATAAAATTAATAATTAATTTATTAAGTAATTATAAATAAAAACAGTGCGACTGCAGAAGAATGGTCCTAGCTCTTTGAAAATCTTGAATCTTGTTAAATAAATTCTAAAGATTCTAAATACCATTACAAAGACATAAAAATCTTGTCGGTATGCAATTTGTATACAAATTTATAGATTGTACTCCAAACGTGACATTTCATTGTCGGGCATTACGAGTATTCATTTGTTATTCTAACTAAGTCACATTAGCTAAAAAATATCTTGGCACGAGATCCTCGAGTGTATGCCGATCTATGCTTTGATGTTTTATAGCTATTGTGATGCAATTTATTTATAAAGATGCTAAATTTTCTGACTAGAAACCTTTTCATGTCCCACTGATAACAGAATTAGCTTGCTGTGGCATTCAGCTGTTCTGTGGATAGGAGACATTTTTCCATCCACAATTTGCCAGCTATTAATTAAATCAATTAATGATCAATACCAAAAAAAATGCATACCAATTATATTATAATTGTAATGAATTAAATAATATTATTATTACTGATTAATGAATAATAATATTAATAAAATAATGGAAACGATTACACGTGCATATACATAATAATATATTATATTTAACTATCGCAAATTGTTGTTACATCGCTACTTGAGTGTATTTTGTACAAAGTATCCGATTTTTATTTTATTTTTTTGCCAAAAAAAAAGTGAATGAATCATAAGATGACGAGAATGAAGTTAACTTGTAATGTAATATGATAATGTTATTAATTATATCTAAAAACGATCATTGTATTACCAAATATTGACGGTTTTAGATCCGTGGATTGATCTGTATGCACGTGACACTATGCTCGAAAGAATTCATTTTGTCAAATTGGAGTAGTGACATAATGTGAGCATATATCTGCGTCGTTCTAAATTTGAAAATCTATCTTCGCTCTTTATTATTATGAGATCGTTTAGACTTCTTGATGAATGTTCATCCTGGAAAACATCATATACTTTCTCCAACTAAATCGTATACAGTTGGTCAAGGTAGTGTTAATTGACGGCAAAAAAATCATTTTGCCACTACTCTAAGAAAAGATTAAGCCAATGACTTCTCCAGTGGTCTGGTCTTGACGTTGACATAAAAAATGTGTTTTTAGTGTGAATACATAGGTAGAATTTTTTTTCCACTATTGAGTAACTTCATCCAAGCAAAGACCAGTTTATAATGAGCAACATGTTACCAAATTAGTAGCGTTTGTGGTGATCATACTGATTCTACCATGGTTAGGTATTCGTTGACAAAGTATTATTCAAGAGCCAAATCCAGTTGAATCAGATAATCGGGAGTGAATAATATATTTCGTTTATTTTCAGTGGGATCTAATCTAATTACCTTTTAGTACTGCAAATCATGTATTCACAACACCTTGTATTAAAGTACTTTCAAAAGTGTTGATTTTGAAAACATGTTTTTAAACTTTCACAGCTCAAGTGATCACTTTGAGTACAAATTGTGATAACCCGATTTCTAATTTATACTAAATCTAGCAGCGATATTCATTGGCTCGTGTATTCTACGGTATCCAATGGAAACGTGTTGTTGCAGACTGTTGTTTTGTTGACTCCCCGTAAAAATTTTGATTCAAAGAAACGCGTGCTTCATTTAATGATAGAAATAAATTATCTATCAAAATTAAATGCAACGTCCAATAATTTTTACGTTTGTGTCGACAGAATTATGATTCATATCATAGATTTCTTCTAAAAATACAATCTACGAAACTTAGACTCTCTGTAGGATTCGAATACGTAATATTAGTTACCATTCTCTAGTATTAACACTAAAAACCATAGAAAGCTATAGCATTATTCAACAATAACGAGGATGCCAACGCCAGCTATGTTTGATATTTGACCTTGCGCTTAGTTTTCTATGGATCAACAAATGAGAATCGAATCCTTGTTAGCCAAATAAGAAATGAAAAGAAAAAAATTGATAACAAGAATACAATGTTATTATAAACAACAACTTAATAAAAGAAAGTTGTTTGTTGTTACTTGCGAGACACCTCGTATATCATGCTTTATACGTTTATGTTAACGATCTGAGAAACAAATTTTATGACAGTTTCTATGATGTTTCCATCACTTATTGCATTTTTCATCTAAAAAGATATAAAATTGTTGAAACTGAAAATATTGTAATATGTTATGGGATAAAAGTGTCTTGATGCAGTGCAATTAATCAATTGTATCTACGTTTTGAAAATTGTGTCATCTCAATAAGGGTTTATAATTACTGTTCTACACATTTACGAGAAATGTGGGATTTAATCAGACAGTAAAAATAACGCTCCATCAAACTATAAGTCTTTGGCAGAAGCGTAGACAGTGCACAAAAGCAATGAGCATAGCTACAATCGCCTCATCTGAAATGGAAGTGAATACATTTCAATTTGAAAATTTCATGCAACAATCTGTTGCAATTCGAATACTATAATAAAAGTTGATTGATTGCATTATACCCAACATGCGTCCCTATCTTACTTAGTCCTCTAGAAATTTAATCGCCACATTTCTTCGGCCCTGTTTTATTATAAATTCATGAACAAGAGTTACTTCTAATAGCACAATCTGAAACTATGTAGTTAATTTCATTTGACGTTTAAATAACAATGGCAAAGGACAATATAATAAGATTTTCCTTTATTTGCAATCTTTGCTATGATTGATCTAGAATGTATATTATTAAGTGAGAATTGAGTTACAAAGAAAAACTGAAAATACGATCAAACAATAATAAAATAAGTTACTATATGTCGTCAAGTTTATCATCCTGAGTTCATCCCAGACCTGCAGGTGTTTTATACTAAGATTTATAAATCAATTTGTTTTTCAAACTTATGTTGGATGGTGAAATTTTGTTTTCCAACTATTTCTTCGGGTTTTATCATATAGTTATTACTTAGTTTGTTTCAACTGAACAAACTTATCTTACAAATAGAATTTATGAAATTATACTGGCTAGCTTATTGTCAAGTATAAGTATAAGATTTTGGAAGATTGCAAGAAATTATTTTCGCACTGTTAATGTTTGTGTTCTGATGGGACCAAATCATTTATTATTGTTCAAGAGATACATATAATTTCCTTGATGAATCAGTACACAAATTGTTCTCATGCTAATACAGTATTATGCTTCTTACAGTATATCAATGTTTATTATTTATAATTTTTTGATAATAATTATTTCAATCTCATTCTAGATGTCATCTTCCCACACAGTTTCCGTGAGAATTGCAATGTTGTCCAGCCCTCGCATTGGAGCATATTCTAACGTCCACATAATATTGGTAAACACCACTGGAATTTATTAATAAAAAAAAAAAACTTCATTATTCAGATATACAAATCTTAAATATTATCGGTAATATACACGTATTACGAATAGAGTAACAAGAGATTGATATTTGTGATCAAACCCGGTCTATTCTTTGTGAGGAATATAGATATTTAATCAAAATAGAAGTATACATTTAAAATGTGCGTCCATACATAAGAATACAAGTAATACTCACACATCTCACCCTGGTGAAGATCAGCAACTAATTCTGGGCATGAACTGTTGCATGGATTGATTGGGGTTAATCTAAGCTGCGTAGCCCCTCTCAATTGAGCTAGGGCTATCAGACCAGAATCCAACTCGACCTTTTTGTAGCTAGGACTATTATAGTCCGAGGACATGAGGACCCAGTTAAAGTGTGCGGGAGATACTGTACTTGATAGAAAATATGGTCGCTGATAATACTTTCGAAGGACTTTAACTGCATTAATGTCGCAATTTTGCCAATGGACAAACCATTTGGCCACTTCTGGAGAATGGACTCTGCGCAAAAAAGCTGCTAGGTCAGATGAACCTGTACGAAGATTTGAGGTCAATGCGCAGGGGACTGTTTCCATTAGACGTTCATTTTCCAAATAAAGCTGTAATACAAAGCCATTTGCTCATTATTGATGAGCCTGATGCAATAGTGCATATAGTGTTTCGTGATAACTGAAAAAAATACACTTCTGTTCTTTTGAGGACATAAATTGTGAACCACACATCTTTTCCTTTTTCTCTCATATGATGTGTCCGTATATTACATTAGATGCCTAATTGGATTACTTCATTAATGCAACTCCTGGAAATTTTGAGTTTCAGCACTGTGCTCTGATTGCAGTCAACTTTTCAATTACTCTAATAATGCATTCGACGTCTGTACAATCATTTTCCATTGGTACCTTGACAAAAGATTGAAAAACTCCAACACAAATATTTTTCTCCAGTACATATAAGGGCACTAAACACTTATAGAATTTGTTTCAAAGTAATGCCAAAACAGGTTTTCATTGCCTTGTGATGTTATGTTTCAGACCCTTTGAATAATGGTTGGTGAGTATTGTCAGTAGCTACTCACCATATTCAAAATAATTCATCACAACAACCCATTTCAGGTAGAGTCAACAAACGCATCTGGTACACCTCATACTCAATTGTCTGATGTCTCAGGAAGAGTAAGATTGTATACTTACATGAGTAATGTTATCGAACCAGAAATAATCAGTGTTCATAACTGGCCAAGAATTCATAGCATCTGTTATAATAGCAGGAGCATCTCGACTTAAATAATTATCAACCAATTGACGATATCGGACGTCAGATAAGCGATCGATAGTCTCTAAAGCCTCGCAAGTCTGGAATGAAAGACGAAAAGTACGTTAACAAGAAAGAACTCGAGTATTCAGGCAATAGGAAGATGCAGAATCAGACACAAAAAATGGTGAAAATAAAAACCGATATTTATCTTTTTCATGGTTCATTTCAATCTATTTCTTTACCACACAATCTTCTTCAGTGATGGTATAGTCGTTGTAAAAAGGATTGTTGATCATACAATTCTCATAATACAGTGGCTGCCAATTCCAAATTGGCAGGATTTTTATGAGCAGTAGGCGACCTATGGCCGAAAAGTGAGTTCCAACAAAATCCAGTTGAGCTGCAAGACACGCTATAGTTCCAACTACAATGAGAACCAATGCAGCTCGAAATGCCAGCTGTAACCAGGACCGACGCATAGCTGCCACTAATGGCTGGCAAATTATATCCATCTCTTCTTCGGTAAAGCCAGCTTGTTGGCAATATCTGGAGCAAAGGTGACAATTCAAAAATGAAAATAATACTTTGTTGGACTGAACTTATGTTAAAGTTGTAAACATTTGTTAAGATAAACTTTAATAAGAGAGGCACAGGCTATAACAATTTTTTCTGATACTCCTCTCAGAATGTAAAAAATATATATTCGGCTCAATTGATTATTATTCCATGGATTTTACTTGAAGGTTAAAAATAAAAGCTGTTCCGCTAATATTTTAAGAACAAGTTTGACCACTTAAATCGAGATGAAAGAAAAGCTTACCAGAAGAAACAGAATTGAATTTATACAATGAATCTTTTTTTGCAATGAAATTGAAAGCCATGAAGACACAAAAATTATTCTATTATACCAACATCATATACCACCTATTGACCTCAATTAGCTGAGATACTCTGTACACATAATTACGAATTGTATCTGTAGCAAGGTAAAATTTTGAAAGCAAAACTTTGTGGACAAAGCATTGTGTTTGCACTTTTCTTGTTGTGAGAATTGAGCAATTGTATTAATAATCGCTGCAGGTGGAATAAAGTGCAATCTAACAGGGCAACATATAGATTGCACCTAGACGATTCAGTATTAACCCTGCATCAATGGACAGAGGGTATGTATATACGGATTGGTGAAAATATAACAGTACATTAATGTGGGCTTACTTATAAAATGAGTTCAGGTCATCATCGATAAGCCTAAGCTTTTCTGCGTGGCTCATTTCGTGTGGTTCCTTGGCATAAGCCTTCCTCGGTGGTTTAACACACTTGCTACCAGACATGTTTTATGCGTGTCTCTTTTCGCAGAATGAAGAATATTGTGTACTATTATTAACCAAAGAAAGTCTCCCTGGAGATGGTCAGCGAACTCGAAGGATAGGAAGAATGGTATCGAGTAAGGGAGAAGGAAGTTCAGAGTTTGGGGTCATGCGGCATGCGCCAGCCTCGTCAGAGTTTAAGTCCATATTGATTTCTCCCGCTTTTGGATCAATATTCCAGTGGCGTAGGAGTGGCTCGGAAATACGGGAAGAATTTAAGCAGGAATATTGGACGTATGGCGGTCGTAGGGTTGACGTGACTTAGTTTGCTGTAGAAATCCGCTAGACGTCGACTGAATCGAATCAGTCACCGGGATCGGGCGATCGGGCGACTTGCGCTGAGTTTTACCGTTTACCACATGTTAATTAATTAAAAATAGCGTTATCATTATTAAAATCGCTAATCGAAGGTATTTTCGTGAGCAGATAATCCTGGATCTGCTGAAATATAAATGAACGGGCTGCTGTAGGCAAGATCCCGAGTTACGTCACGGCTTGTCGCGACCGTGTATCGTCCTGCATTTCTCTGTCGCCTGTTTATTCTTTAACACCTTGCACCACCGTATTTGCCTCGTGTACTTTATGCACATTAAACGTAACGTACGCGGCGGCTGGTATTAACTCTAGCTCAACGAATTCTACGCATAAAGTATAACCTAGAAGTTTTATATCGAATTATCGTCGACGCAACAGCCTGTTGTCAACCTCCCTTCGTCAAGACGCGCAGGTTTCAACTTAGCTACTCCCTGGAGTCGTTCCTATTTCGACGTCGAGGTGTGTACTAAAAATTAGCCAAAATTCCGGTCCCCACAAGAAAACGAGAAGGCGCCCAGCACACAGGCGGCAGGAACCAACCTACTGACGAAGAACCATCGTCGGCTAGCAAAATGAATAATAAGAGAAAGAACCGTACAAATCCAACCAGGTGAGTAGCATCTCCTTTATGCATCACCGTCTCCTCAATTTTTTCCTTCTTCACCACAACCTTTCAATGCACCTCTTTTCCATACTAGCCTTAGATAGATATGCATCTGATTTGCTATGTTATTTGCAAGTGTTTGTCTTTCTTTTTTAACCTAATTCCTGACATTTTTTCTTACAGGTCCCCGCGGGCTCGGGGCCCGCCTGAGAGATCCATTACTGCGGAAGGGGTATACAACAATGCTCACTTTATGCATGCCATAACTAGCCATGTTGGTAACATTGTACAGGTGAGAGAAACAATATAATACACTCTGATTTTACCTTGACGAATCATGCTGCAAATGTCTTTGTATGTAAACTATAATTTAAAATTCATTCGACAATTAATATTTACTATTAGCTCAAACATTATTAAGCACTTCAATCAATTATTAGACTCGTAATTTAATCTTATATTAATCGACTTTCCAATTTCTTTTTTTTTTTGTAACTAATAGTAATATTTTCATGCTACGTGATTTTTTACAAAGAGCTCATTTAAAAAATACCTATTGTGCAGATATAAAGTGCGATTTTATAATTGAAACACATTCATTTTATGTCCAGGTTCAAACTCAAAATGGCTCCGTGTACGAAGGTGTATTCCGCACATTCTCCAGTCAGTTTGATGTTGTTTTAGAAATGGCACATCGCATTGATATTGGTGGAAAAATTATAGTAGACAGTGTAGTGGAGAAATTGATTTTTAAACCTCAAGACATTATTACCATGTCTGCTAAGGATGTGGACTTGGATTATGCAATTAGGGATACTTTCCAAACAGATACTGCCATTAGCAAATTCAACGGCATGATAGGCGAAAAAGAGTTGGAACCCTGGGAAGCACCTTCTGCCATAAACGGAGATGACTTAGAATTAGATGGGGCTGCGGTAAGCAATACTGAATTAAACTAACTTGTCATTTCTTTGCATCAGATGTTCACCACATTCTAACAGTCAACAAAAAAAAAAAATTTCTATCAATGCATATTCATAAATCATTTATAAATCCTTCCATGAATGAAATATTATTTTACAATTAATTGTTTCTTGATCATTTGTAGAATGGATGGGATGTCGATGAAATGTTTCGTAAAAATGAGCAGATATACGGTGTGCAATCAACATTTGAACCGTCGCTGGCAGGTTATACTCTCCAACTGCAACGCAAAGATACCAAAGAATTCAAGGATCAGGAGCAAAAGGCAGCTGAGATTGCTAATGAAATCGAAGCTCAACCAAACCATAAAGCTCGATTAGATCTTGAAAACGGCGATGAAGAGGAAAGATTTGCATCCGTGGTAAGTTTGAATATTAAGTTAATAAGTACAAGGTGACCTTAGAAAACTTGTGGTTATTCACAGCATATTATTTTCATATCTTCGTTAAAATCGATAATTTCAAATTTCATCGCAAAGCAAATTTTGCTTAATGAATCTCAATGCAATCGAAAAGAATTTTCCATTTGTCAGAGTATTGAGTTTAGACTGGGCCAAAAAAATTGACTATTTTTTTTTTTGAAAAATATATTGAGAATATCATTCAGTGTGGCAAAAAAAAAATTTCATGAAATTTTAAGCCCTTAATATTAACTTTAAGAGGTCTATCATCGCTATTTTTGATTTTTAGTAATAATTTGATGTTTTACGTCAGAACTGTCGAAATATTGAAGTGAAAAAATTTATGTTCACTTATCCCTTCATAAAATTAAATTCCCTACAAAAAAGGTCTGATTATAGATTTTTGTCAAACAAGCCGTTTCCGAGTAATTATGCTTAATAAATTGATATAAAATTTCTCGATTTGACTTTTTTAATTTGGAATTTCGTGACTAACGAATCAGTGAATGTATAAAAAAGATCGTGACAGATTCTTAAAGGAAATTTAATGTTCTACAAAAAAGATCTCTTAATATTTTTGCCTCAATTTAATTTTTCAAAAGTTATTCTCAATTGAAATTTCAAGTTTTTTTCATGATATTCTCAATATATTTTTCAAAAAAAAAAATGGTCAATTTTTTTGGCCCAGTCTAATTGAGTTATTATAGAAGTTCCGAAATCATGGAATTTTAAGAGGAGATACTGGTGAAATTTTGATAGTACCAAGATTCTAATTTTTTAAATGCAAGAGAAAGGTCTAATAAAAAATTCCTCTCAACGAGATTTTGATTATGATGAGTATATATACTGCATTTTTTTTTTATTTTCTGCGATGAAAATGTAAACGTGAAGAACTATTGGCAGAAAATTTCCCCGAGTCTGGTACCACTGGTTAAAGAAATTTAGACGAACTCTATACGTGTCATTAATTTTTTCGCAAACATGTAACATTATTTGACCTGTAAATTAAATTGGAACAGTACTGGAAATGATTTTTTCATGCATGTAAATCAGTACAGTTGTGCTCCTGTACTTAACAAATGTCAGTGTCGTATATTCTTTAAATTAATCAATTTCAATATCATTCACTTTAGGTAAGGCCCAACGAAGGCAAATACGTACCGCCTCCAAAGAGGAAAAATGGAAACGCAGGAAAGCTCATGCGTTCTACACCACCGCCCCCGTCGCCAGGGGCTGCAACTAACAAAACTGTATATACGCAACCACCGCCTACAGCCGTTGGTGTGAACATTGCTCAAACAACAAACATTCCAGTGGGAATCCAAACGACCCACACTCAAGTACCACATCCGGTTCCTATAAATATGGCCATACCAACTAGTAGGATTGTTGTCACATACAATACTCCACCACCATTTGTACCACCTCCTACAACGCAGACTTTACCGCCAGTCGCTGCTGTTCAAGGTAGGTACTTATTATATTTTCATGCATTTTACTAAAAACATTGAAGCCATTGCATTCGTTCCATTCTGCAAGTAAATTGGGCAAAATGAATTTCGAGGTAATTAGCTGTTACACAATCGACTCGATTGAGCAATCAGCTGGTACGCCAAGAATGAAAGCCTTTTTGCCTGATCAAAATGTGATTACAAATCTGTTTTTGATACAGTGATGCCACCAGCACAACCGCAGCCGTCCGTTGTGCCTGCCATTCCTCAGCAAGTGGCTATTACTCAGCAGCAGCAGCAGCAGCAGCAGCAGCAGCAGCAGCAGCAGCAGCAGCAGCAGCAGCAGCAGCAGCAGCAGCAGCAGCAGCAGCAGCAGCAGCAGCAGCAGCAGCAGCAGCAACAACAACAACAACAACAACAACAACAACAACAACAACAACAACAACAACAACAACAACAGCAACAGCAACAACAACAACAGCAGCAGCAGCAGCAACAGCAGCAGCAGCAGCAGCAGCAGCAACCTTCAAATAAGATAAACTCAGAGAAACGTGACAGACCTGGAAGACAACAAGTTTATCAGGCTGATAAAGCTCCTCCAGCTCCATTTCCACAACCTAACATTACCCTTTCACATCCACAGCATTCACCACTAACACAACAGAACTCGGTCGAAGGTCAGCGTTGTGAAATACTGCAACAAAAATCAGAACATAGAAAGGTATGATCCTAGTTTTTCCGTGTTTTCTACCAGCCAAAAGGGGATAAATGTAGTTATTGAACACCCGTGATTTTTCAGTAAATTAACTAAAAATAGATTGAGATATGCTAAGACCTAGCGTTTTTATTAGTTTTGTCATTTTTGATCAAGGTACCTACTCCTCGTGGGAGAGAAGAACAACACTCGGAGCTGAGACAATTTGCAACAGACTTTAAATTGCCCGAACCCTCTGTCCAAGAGCCATCACCTCATTCTAGGAAGCAACATCAGCAGGAGCAAATACAGCAACAACCAGCTCAAGCACAGCATCATCAACAAAGTCATCAGCAATCGCACTCTCAATCTCCTCATCAGCAGCCACAACAGCAACAGCAACAGCAGCAGCAACATTCATTACCACATCCACAACATCAACAACCAACAGAGGAACCCGTTGTTACCAGTAAACCACCTCCGGGACCACAACCTGTGCGATCAAATAGTCCTCCTCCTCTGCAACTGCAGCCACCACAACAAATCCAACAACAAACTACATCTCCCACGCAACAACCAGAACCTGCAGTTGAAAAAATCACTACAGCCTTCAAGAAATCTACATTAAATCCAAACGCTAAAGAATTTAATCCAAATGCAAAACCGTTTACACCTGTAAGTATAAAAATCAAATCATCATAATCGATTCTTGGTTATGCAAAGTTTTTAAGCCATTAAATACTTTGCTAATTCATGCTTCCATAATGTCTATGCATATGTTTATCATTACTGTATTCTCTGACAAAGTATGAAAATTTGTTTCAAATTTTTTTAGCGCTCGCCAAGTACTCCTACACCTAGCCGACCACATACACCTCAAACTCCTCAGTATACTGGTGCTACAATGCAAACAGTCGTCATGCCTGCAACAGCATATGTTATGACTAGTCAACCCCCAACTGCATTCACTCAGCAACAAGCTCAACCTGCGGCTAGATTCCGGAAGGGTCAGTATCTAGGTACCAAACGTGTCGACCAAACTTCTACATTTATACATTATTAGTCAGTAAATATGTTGGAATTACCAAAATGACGATTGAAAATAAAATAACTGGTACCCTTGCTTATCTAAGACACGAGTTTATAGACTGCAAGAAGTCAACTACACGTGATTGATATCCTGCAGCCTGTAAAAATTTTATGAAAATTGATGCTTCCTATTTCTATTCTAACTTCATAACTATTAGGTCAAATTTGTGTTAAGTCAAATAAAAATTATGTTCCAGCATCAGTCAATGACCAACTCAGGTATAAAAGCGTTAACATGAATTTGATGTCTTAAAAATATACTAGAAGTCGCCAGAAATTATGTGATGACTTTTAATACAATATTCTTAGGTAACGTAAAAATATTTTCTTTTGAGTACTTGGTAATTCCAAATACTGGCGAAGTTTTCAACTGAAATCAAATTCTAATGCATTCTTCGTATGTGCTATTTGCCATGTTTCAGTCCCAATGATACCACATCGTGGTCCAGATATTGCATCACAGATGCAGGTTGCAGCTGCCACTGGTCAACCGTTACTCGCACCTGCCCCGCTGCACCCACCTTTTCAAGTCCAATACCCTGGTCAACCAGCCTATCAACAAATGGTGCGGATGGTTCAAGCTCCCCCTCCACCACCGCATATGACGTCACCGTATCATCATCACCACGAATCTTCGGGTCCACAACCACAAGGAATACAATACATGGGTCCACATCCACACCACCCGCATGTAACACAACAACAGCCTAGCCAGACACCCTCGCCTGCTAATCCTAATCCTCCTCACACCCCTGGAGCTTACAATCCTCCAGGCACACCACAGCCTGCCTATCCTCAGCCTCCACCACAAGGCCATGCGCCAAGCTATCCAATAATGTGTCCATTAATTCCTCCTCACATGATACCCCCACAGCACATGCAATATTTGCCTCCTCAGCCTCCGCCAGGAACTCAAACTACTATACCTGTCATTCTGCCTCACAATCAGTAGTTTTGCAAATACACAAACAGAGAATCGTTATTCTAAGAAAAAATGTAAAGTGTTTTAAATTTTAAGTTACTTTCATAATAGCGTTGGATTTTCGCCTCCTGCTTAGCTGCCAATGCAAAAATTAACTTATCAAAGCCACAGAGTCCTGATGCGTACGTGCCATTTGTATTATCTGTTAACATTATTGTGTTAAATTTTTTTTTAATTTCTTCAATCAGTGTTAAAATTAAAATATATCAGTATGCCAGATCTCGCGTTAGGAGGGAATATATGTTTGTATCCGTTCCTGCCTGCACAATTACGCGTATGTATTACAGTATGAGAAAAAACAAATGGACTTTCAGTAGTAGAGTTAAACACCAGTTGTTTTAGAATTTGAAAGGTTAAGGAACAGATGAACCTATCCACAGAAGTCTTAAACACGGTCTTTCATCGGTCAAATAAGGAATCTTTAAGGAGTGAAATAGTTGTTTTTTCTTTTGTTTTTTTTTTTTTAAATATATATATATATATACAATTTTCAAGCACTCTGTGGTAATAGAAAACTTGTCTTGCACTTGAATGACTAGAAACTAATGCTGTTTTGAAGGTGGCTAAGACAAATAAGAACATTTCTGCAAGAGGCCCGTAACGCATCCCTCTACATAACATTGTCATGCGTATCATGTGAGTTGTTGGATATTGTATGGCAATAAATTAGTCATTATGTCCTAAATAGAGTTACATTTTTTAAGATGTTTTATGCACGGATAGACAGGACCGACGTACGTGACTGTAAAAATAACTTTGTCCGTAATGGCAGACGCTAGAATCTAAAATAGAGGCAAAATTGGGAGTTTATAGCCTCGTTAATAAGCTTAAGTTGCACCATCATCATCTTAGTAGATCGAGGCTAATTGAACAATGATATTGACTTGAAATAATTAAAATTCCTTGAATTTTCTTGAGTAATGTTTATATCGTGTTACAAAAAAATCTTTGGTATATCAAAAACACAACTGCAATGAGAATAGACGTACAGTACGGATAAAATGATAACTTTGGAGAATCTAATATATATTCACTTGAACTGGATATTTTAAAAAAATTTGTTACAGGGGGGAAGGAGGGAGGCCTTTTATTTTAAAGTATCTTCTGGAAAGATGGTAAACCTAAATTTTTCAAATAAGCTATATTTTTGTGCTCATGCTTAGACTCAAAATACAATATTTACTAGAAATACAACATGAGAGCAGAGCCTGAATAATAGTAAATTTTGAAAAATTGCCTAAACCCTCAAATGAATCTTCTATATTGCAATATTGAACAGCTCTGCACATTGGTGTACACAAAATGGCTAAGCAAAGAGTTTTTTAAACTCTGTAGTTTGTTACGCTAATTTTTGTTATTAAATACTTTTTATGAGAAGGACTTTGAAACGACGGGATATCCAATTATCTCTGGACCCATTCTTGAGATGTGTAATTACATAATTTTTCATGTGATATGGCGAGAGAGAGTCTGTCACAAGTGGTACACTGTTGTTACAATATTTGAATTCTTTAACATAATTTCACCTTTCGATGTATGTCGAATGTAATCTGAGATCACTACTTGGTATTCAAAAATGAAATTCTAGCTGCCAAAGTGTTGAAGAACCAAAATACGCCTAACAATTGTGTATGCAAATCTGAATCTTTAA
Source organism: Neodiprion lecontei (assembly GCF_021901455.1). NCBI lineage: Eukaryota > Metazoa > Arthropoda > Insecta > Hymenoptera > Diprionidae > Neodiprion > Neodiprion lecontei. The sequence goes on from NC_060262.1 coordinate 35,350,280, forward strand.
TTCTATTATTAAGATTGGATTATTATCATGATTCATATTACATCATCAAAATGTTTATGCAAATCAGTGTATGTCTGGCACCATATGAAATCTCCCAATATGAAAGAAACTGCAATTTTTATTTCATAATATTGAAAAAAACAAAACGGAACCACTTGTGCCGGTGATGATAAGGATTTCAGAAGAACAGAACAACTACACCCTAGTCGTGTAAATATGAAAAAAACAAACAGACAGAGGAGTAATCATTGTTTATGTATAAAAAACGATTTAAAAAAAGAACGAAAATGGAAACGTATGAAAAAAATGGTTCACTGTGTGGCATCATTAGATAAAAAAAATTTTATATTGAAAAAATAGAAAATAAAAATCATAATAAAATCAATAAATTAAAAACTGCCTGTGCCTTATAAGTGGTGTTCTTATTTTGTTCATTTCTGATAGCTCAAACATCCGATTCTTTCCCATCCTATTCATTCTACCATTTCCAAAACTTATCATAAGTTATTTTCGATCTCCTGCACAATACATTCTGTTTTGTTCACTTCATTAATCAATGCATTGGAGCGAAATGATTTTACATCAGTATAAATTACGCATGATATGAGTAGATTTAATTTTTTAATATAATAAGCAGCAATAGAATTTTCATACTTTAATTGACTGGTTTTGTTTGATATGTTAGAAGTATAAGACCAACTGTGCTAAAACAAAAAACGCTTGTTTGTACTATGATATGTACCAAAAGTACTTGACGCCAAACAGTGAGAAGATGGCATTGGAACAAACAAAAGTTGAAGTTAGATGTAAAATTATTTATTTAAATCAAGTTGTTCTAAGTATTCCGAAATTAGAATGTCAAAAACACTCAGCAGTTGGCAACAAGTCATACATATATATAGGATATGATTGAACGTGTTGATTAATTAATTTCATTGGCTCAGCTTTTGCAAATGTCAAACATAACCTCATTCGCCCAAGTGTCTACCTAACCAAGTCCACGTGGGCGAAAAGTGTCCATGATTTTATTGGTTTTATCTTTTGAAGATGAAGTCTCAAAAATGGGAAGACTTGGAAGTCCCACTAAGCAAACCTATTCTGGAAACTCTGAAAGTACAAAACTTTCAAACGATGACACCTGTCCAGGTATGACATATTTATCACATGACTATAAATAATTGTTTTTCTGAAAGTATGCACTTACGTCTCATAATGAAATAAACAAACGAAACTGGTTCTCTCTTGCTGGTAATTGACTAATATTTTTTTAACATTCTGGCAGACTGCTTGCATACCGTTGCTACTAAAAGGAAAGGATGTTGCTGCAGAGGCTGTAACGGGCAGTGGCAAAACACTGGCATTCTTAATTCCAATGCTAGAAATGTTACAGGTATGAATTTTGACCTATATTATAAGAAGACTTGAAAACAGCGACTTTAACATGAAATGCCAACTTTTTTTTCTAATCTGTAGAGACGTGAGGACGGTTGGAAAAAGTTGGAAATTGGTAGCATTATTGTATCACCAACACGGGAATTAGCTACACAGATAAACGAAGTCCTTGCCAACTTTCTGATCCGCATTCCAACTTTAAAACAAGTGTTGCTAGTCGGTGGGACAACTGTTGATGAAGATGTAATAAAGCTCAAGAATGGTGCTAATATTATTGTAGCCACCCCTGGAAGATTGGAAGATATTCTGTCGAACTGCAAAGATATCAATTTAGCCTCAAGCGTGAAAGCTTTGGTAAATACATTCAACAATTATTTTGAAAATCCTTAAAGTAGAAAAATTTACTTTAATTTTTTACAAGAGTACAAACTCTGTACTTATGTCAATCTTGCAACAACAATGGTCTTTGAAAAATCACTATTAGACTCATGATGGATATTTTCACAGAAGACACTTATTTTATATTACTGTTCTTTCAATGTATTATAGTGTCAAAATTTTGATTTGTCACAGTTCACTCAGCACTCATAACATCGAAAGAGAAGGTAGTTTTTATGAGATACACACTGTATCAGACTCGTAAAAAATTTGATGTATTTTATAACATGATTTTGGTGCAAATCAGTAATATGTATAATGAGGTCAATCTTTAATAGTGAGTAGCATTCTACAGATTTATTTTTGGCAAATATTCCCAAGTCAGTTAATTGCATTATTTCAGTTCCATCATTAAAGACTTAATTTGCGACAAGTATTATCTTGAGTAAGAAGATTATCCATATCTTTCTGAATGTTTGTACCGGTTCATTGTCTATAAGCAAAGTCGCACATTCCATTAAAAATTACATTTCAGGAATTACTGGTACTAGATGAAGCTGATAGACTTCTAGATTTGGGATTTACAGCGACGATAAATACAATTTTGAGCTATTTACCTAGATTACGGAGAACTGGGTTGTTCTCAGCGACTCAAACAAAAGAATTACAGCAATTGATAAGAGCTGGCTTACGTAATCCAGTTGTAGTGTCAGTCAAAGAAAAAGCTAGTACTTCTACCCCTTCGATGTTGATTAACAGTTGCGTGATTGTCACCGCAGAAAATAAACTTGCTACCATGTACAACTTTATCAAAAAGAAAGGAACTGATCTGAAGTACATGATATTTTTTTCGACATGCGCCTGTGTCGATTATTTTAGTCATGTTCTTAAAATGTGAGTTGAACGCATATAGAATTATTATGAAATGAACTAGTACTTGGACTTGCTATCAATTTTTCAATCCAAGTGAACTACATAATTGATTTGTGAAAACATTATTTTCAGGCTCTTTCAATCTTCAAATATATTTGCACTTCATGGGAAAATGAAAGATAAACGATATAAAATTTTCGAACAGTTTCGAAGCTCCGATAATGGTTTATTATTATGTACCGATGTTATGGCACGTGGAGTTGATATACCAGAAGTTGATTGGGTTTTACAATATGATCCGCCATCGAATGCCAGTAGCTTTGTACACAGGTAATAACAAAAGCTTCATCATTTATAGAAACTTTGCTTACAGGTTTGATCATTTCATTAATCAGATAATGTATACTTTATGTGTGCCAGACATGTTGAAAAATAAAACCATTTTTAACCCTATAGATGCGGCCGCACAGCCAGAATCGGTAACGAGGGAAATGCTCTATTATTTCTGTTGGAGTCCGAAGATGCTTACATAGATTTCATCAGGAGGAATCAGAAAGTAGATTTAAATAAAATCGAATTAGAACTACCTACAAGTGTGGTGAAGTGTTTAAAAGTCATGAGAAGTATACAGCAAAGTGATAGACTTATATTTGATAAAGCTAACAGGGCATTTGTATCATATATACAAGCTTACCAAAAACATGAATGCAGTCTTATACTCAGGTTAAAGGATCTCAACTTAGGAAAAGTTGCTATGGGTTTTGGGTTATTGAAAATGCCCCGAATGCCAGAACTTAAAAAACAGGACACGTCATTGTTTCAAGATCCTGCAGTTGACGTAAATTCAATTGCTTACAAAGACAAGCAGCGCGAATCTAAAAGATTGGAGAAATTAAAAATCTTCCGACAAACAGGTATTTGGCCAACAAAGAATAAGCGTCCTGCCAAGCAAACTGAACCCTGGTCTGAAACTAAGAAGAAAAAATTAGATACAAAGGACAAACGTAATAAGCGTAAAGAAAAAAAAGCTCTTACTGGACCAGTCAAGAAAAAACGCAAAAAAGTATGCCAAGAAGATATAGAAGAATTGGCAAAAGATATAGCATTGATGAAGAAATTAAAAAAGAAAAAGGTAATTCAGGTGATTCCATGAGTTTTTTTATGAAAATTTCTTGTCTTTATCTAGATATTAGTTTGGTAGAACGGTGGATTCTAAAAATCAAATGATCCTCTGTTTACCAAATGATGTTCTATATCCACTTGTACGTGAATATTATAATTGTTAGTGTATTTATTATAATAGTTAAAAAAAAAAGGTATAAAAAAAAATTTAATTTTCAGATCTCACAAGAACAATTTGATTCAGCTTTCGGAGTCAATTGAAAAACATTTTAGACAAGGTACAACAGGCAATTGAATCGTTATTGCGCGTGGAATTCTTTGATGCATGAAGCCTTAGTCAAAAATTGATAGCTTATAAATAGCGATTATTAATACTTGTCTGAAAAAATTTGACCTTTAATTTGATACTAATTGTAAGGTTTTTAATTTTAAGTGAACAATAAAAAATGTAATTATTGTTTGAAGCAACATTTTGAACATGTCTTTACTATTTAAAGTACTTGGTACAAATTGTGCGAGCGATGAAAAGTAAAAATTTTTATTTTATGTAAAATATGGACTCGTATAGGTTAAAAGTAAAGTTACAAAAGACCAAAGTACATGTTGATTTCCTGAATAATCTCACTTAGTGTGAGCTGCCATTGTTTCAAATGTTAGTTGAAAAATCATCATATGCACAGTAGCTGGAAAGAAATGATACAGGCCCGTTTAATGGGGCCCTGAAATGGTGGGGACCCCCCACTATCGAGAGTTCAATCCCCTCCAGAAAACCGTCACGAATACAGAGACAGGTTTCATGAATTCACAGAATGGGTAGGCAAGTGGTGAGGAAGTGGTAAATTCTGATGAGTCACACAGCCAGAGCACAGCAACCACAGCTGAGCTCATACTTCTCGCAATCAGTTGGGATGCCAATGCCATGGCATTCATTTACTTCTGTGAGTTTGTCGTCACCTTCAATAGATAAGTTTCCTGCTCGGTGATAAGCAGCCACTAAAAGGTGCAACAATTGCCATTGTACAAACAAAAAATAATATGACTGAAGCGGAGGATAATCGTCCAGAATGGATGATCGAGTTGGAAAACAGAAAGAGAAAGGTAAACTTCAATGACTTTTGACTATGTTATCATTAAACAATGTGCCTCTTTGTATTTTCATACTACCATTTCAATCGTTATAATTTTTTCTTTACTTGGGTGTGACTTGATTGCACCGATAACTGAAGATCGCTTCACGGATTAGTAGTAATTATTATCTATCCAGTAAATTTGAGATCTAGCGCTATGCTTTACAGAAATACTTACATAAACAAATCAAAATTATATTAACTACCCTTGTAATTATATGATATTCTCAATGAAAGTATGTCGTTCATTTGACAGACATAATGTTTCTTGCATAATCGTTAAACTTCTCCACTTTTTCAGCCTCGTTTGGCTCACGAAGCTGGTGCAGGTTCACCATGCTTGAGCTGCAAAGAAGCTTGTCCAGGTTTGGACTTACACTTTTGGCGCAAAATCTGCAAAAATTGTAAATGTGGTCGCGATGAACATGACGTGGTTGATGATGATTTCCCACAATTTGATTTATTACTCGGCCCCTCTGGGAAACCAAGGAGAAAAGCTACTTGTGAGTGGAAAAAAAATGTTTAAAACTTTTATGAAACGATTCATTTCTGAGAATATTCTACTATTTTCATACTTCAAATTCAAATTTAACTAATTTAAAACTGACTGCTTGGATAATTCGTTAATTTTTATACTCTAGTCCTGCCCGTTGCCATTAAAAAACAACCAGACAAAGAGAATGCATTTGAATGGATACCACCAGATGTTACCACAGAAATAGCTGCAGATTATATGAAAGCGCTGCCAGAAAACAAATTGCCAATTCAAGGATCCGTTGGAGCGGCCTTAAGAAAACAGCAACTTCAGAAACAATTACCACTTCATGATATGGACCATAAAGCTTGCGATAAATTGAGTGAAGATGAGAAACAACAGTTTGAAAAGTACTTGGAGAATTTGAAAAAATATGTTGGCCAGGGCAGAGTATCTAAGGTATTTTATAAATGCAATCATTAATTAAATCTTTATTTTTTTCAAATGTGGGTGGTCTTATTTATTCTAGCGTTATACTTTTATCTATCACTGTTAACTTTATGTGATTCCTTCAGGTCATGGGAGCAAGACCATTCAATAAATCTCTGATGACACCAGCAAATGCAGCTGATATGCAACCAATGAGCCCACAGCGCAAACCTCAAGTTTATGTATCGACAAATGACTCCAGCAATCTTCGTACGCCTAGTAGCTTCATTTCAAAAGTTCAAGGCTTACCTAATTTGCAAGGCTCACAAAAGCAACAAGCTTGGCTAGCAGCAAATATAAAAGCTATACAAGCCCAGATTTCTGAAAATGCTGTCAGTACTGCCATTCATTTAGGTCAATATCACCCTGCATTGGATAACATCTCTAATACTGGGCAAATTGTTAATTCAGAAGTGGTAAATAGTAACAGACATCCAGCTCAGCAATTTGCGAACATGTCTCATATTACAGATAACCAACAAAACAAAGTTTTAACTTTAAAAAATCCAGAAAACGTTCAGTATATACCTAATTTTGGTAAAGTTCATTTTCAAACTGAATATTCACAGATTGGAGAACAGTTTGTCCCTAGCACTTCTCCAAAAAAAATTTTACCTCATGATAACTCAAATATTAAGAATAATGCTAGATTGGACAAAAGTCTTCATGTACCAAACCAGCAAATTGTGAATTCTTCAAATCTTCCAACCGCATGGAATGCCAGCCATAGTTCTCCAATTCAATCAGGGCAATATCATAACACCAGCATTCCCATATCAAATACTTTGGAGGCGAGCGTGAAAAGCGACAGTCCAGAAATAGTAAAGCAAGCTCTTTCTGGCCATAACAGACATTTTAGAGATCATGCAAATTCATTGCACATGGGAAGCGCAAGCGAATTAGAAACTGGTGCATCACATAGCGAGAAACTTTGGGATCATAATCGAGTACCACAAAGTGATACATATTCAGATGATATTTGCTCAGTAAATGCACAATTAGCTGAACAGATGTTATCTGATGCATTACTACCTCCAAGCGCAGTACATGCCAATGAAATTATTGGTAGTACCCTGGATAGAAATAAATTGAAGTATATTCAAGAACAACTCAGTGCAAAATATAGTAAGGACGATTCACCTTCTCAACATATTTTGAAATCTCAACGCATCGATGAACTTCATCCACATTTTGGACAGGACATTGCTAAACATAAAAATCCACAGATGCAAGATCCATTATTAGATAAAGAGGCACAGAGAATTGCCTTAATAGCTGCGATGCGGAATCCATCAGGGTTTTTGGCAGATAATCAAATATTGGAAAAAACTGGACCACAATATGCAAATGCTTTGGAACAAGTTGGCCAAAATAAATACACCAGTTCAACTGCATCAATGAATGAGGTTTCTGGTGTGCCTATGAGAATACCAAACGCTAATCTAATACTGAATACTGATTCAACAGTTCCAAAAGAAAGTTGGCAAGGAAGTAATTTGGTGCCTTCAGATTCTATAGTACCATTAGATATTGAACATGGTATGCCAATGGACAATCAGTTTGTACACCAACCAATGTCACATCAGTACCCAGGTGCTCTATCTTCATCTAAGAATTTATTGTCAGCTATTCCAGACCAACAGCAATATTCATTGAAAGCTAATCATCAACTTCCACCGGACTCAGCTAAGCTAGATCAATACTTGCGGCCCTTGCATGGTAGTAGCGCATATCAAGGAACGTTAGGCTTTGACAATGACAAGAGCTTAGGTAACCCATCTTCATTGTCAAATACGGAACGGCTCCAAGCTGAATTGAGCCATCAGCCAATCGATTCACATGTAATTCATTCAGAGTCTTTAGGAAACCCAGTATTCCCAGAAGGTATTATTGATTCCCCAGCTTTGAGACAGAACCCTGCTAGTGTTGATCAATTGAGGGGCGCCCTAGAAGAACTTTCAATTGGATCGATTCAGTTGCAAAAATGCACGCAATGTGAAGAAGAAATTCATTCGGGTGATATTGTTGTTACTGCTGAAAGGGCTAAAGACGCTGTCTGGCATCCTGGTTGTTTTATCTGCTCTACGTGCAATGAACTTCTTGTGGATCTAGTCTACTTTTATCATAAAGGGAAACTGTATTGTGGAAGAGATCTTGCTACACTATTGAACATTCCAAGATGCTTTGCTTGTGACGAGGTACGTTGTTCAAACTACTTTTATTTATACGTTACTTTACCGTATTATTCAACATGCATAATGTACTGTTCAGCTTCTAATGACTACCTCTGTTACCTGTCTACATTTCATATTTAAGCCAATATACATCAATTGTGTATCTTCAATCTTTCTTTGCAGTTAATATTTGTGCGCGAGTACACTGTCGCGGAGGGACATAACTACCATGTGAAGCATTTCTGTTGCTGGGATTGCGACATGCCATTGGCTGGGCAGCAGTATATATCTGAGAACGATCGACCGCTTTGTCTACCTTGTTATCAGAAAACTTATGCCAAAACATGTCAAACTTGTAACAAAGTGATTGCCGCTGATCAACAAGGAGTGGCAGTGAAGAATTTAGATTTTCATGCAAATGATACATGTTTCTCTTGTTTCACTTGTAAGAAAAGTTTGCTCAGTGGTCGAATGGCTATCAAAGAAGACAGACCTTTCTGTAGTAAGGAGTGCATCACTGAGTTCATGAATAATAAGGCTTGAAAAATGAATTACATTTTCATTACCTACTGCAGACCAGTAATGTATCGTAACAGTATTGCTTTTACAGTAGGGTTACAACTGATGACGGATTCTAGTTTTTAATTAAGGCTGATTAAATCTGAAATATTTTTAGCTAGAGTTAATGCTCATATGCTTCATTGTTACGTCATATGCGAAGCCGTATTTGCCTCTAGAATGAAAAATGTTAATCATTTCTAGAAATCTTTCTGAGCAAGAATGAAAGTACCTCGAAGATTTTTGATATCACTCTTTGTTGCCAAATATTGCTGGCTAAATATTGCTTCAACTACATTCTACATCTTTGTAAGAATATGGATCGGTGAATCAGTACTTTATTATAAAAAAAAAAATTGTCCTTGTATATTCTGTAGATGCAGTGAAATGATTGATCAATGTTATATTGACTTCAACTGCGAAGCTGAGGTGAAAACTTTATTACATGAGCTACATCCATCACAGATGTAGTTCCAGCAAAAGGTATTATTGATATTCTAAACGATATTATGACGTATGTTCAACAATACAGATATAGTAACTGAGGAGAAGGTTATACAAGTGCCAAGTATAGTTTTAAAGAATTTATTTTCTAATAATTGATAAAGTGAACAGAAACATGTTATACGTTGTCACGTATTGTTATAATTCATAATATTTTGATACAAATATAATTTCACAATTTGCTTAAAATTAACTTATTTAAAGTACCTTTTAAATGACATTAAAATAGTACGTAAATACAGAATATGTAATATGGGGTGTAGTTTTTTAATTGTCAATGACGATTTTAAATTTAACAAAACACGATTGTAACTCTATAAGCTTTTACAATAGATCTTAGATTAGTGCAGTATTATACTTGACGTTGAAATAGTCCAAAAATTATTTACTTGCTAGAAATATGCATTTCGAACTTTTACTTTCCATTGTTGATATAATAGACTATTCTAAGATCCACTGTAAATGCAAATAACGACAATGAACTTAGCCAGATATATTTTTTTTTCCGTTTCTTTTTTTTTTATAAAAGATAACAATTTTTAAATTCTATTCTATTCGGTATCACTGTCACAGACAGGCTGGATGCGCTTTAAAATCTTGCGAACTTCACGGTGTTTAGTAGGCGTGGGAGTGCCCTCTTTATTGCCCTCAGATCTTCTAGATCGAGTAACACGCCCTACAAATGACGTAAACGAAAATGATTGAGATATAATAAGATAAATGCACGCAAAGTGCATGTCAGTCGATGTAATACATTATTAGTAGTTGGAAAAGAATATAATGAATATTCTACAATTGAATATATTGATTCTGATTGGAACTTTTTTTGACTACGAGAAGATAAGTTTCAGTAAAACATAACAATCCTCACAAATGATAACATAGTTCATTGCTTTTGGATTACAGTAGTTAGAGGAAGATTATTAAATTAAAGTATATGCGTCTTCAGCATTAACTATTAATAATCAGGGAATAATTTGTGCCTTACAAACCTTCGCTTATAATATTGCTTTTGTCTAGTTCAGCAACTTCCTTTTTCGCCGCATTTTTAATTTTCAACTTTTTACACTTCTCCAAAGTTGGCCTTCCTTGTATTCCGTTGTCTTGTAATAGTTTCTGCATACGTATTATCCGTTGCCTGTTAGATGTGCAACCCGACCACAGATCTTGATATTTAACACGTATACCAGCTGTTATTATATATTTCTTCAGCCCTTTTATCTTCTTGTCGCTGTTAGGATCCTATAGTAATTTAGAAATTTATATAGGCATCAGCTTATTCTTAATAACAACCTCCTGTTAATCATGAATCTTATTCATTAGTATTATGTAGTAGCTTGATATACAGATACATACATGCATATAGATATAAAACATAAAGCTGAAAGCAGAAAAATACTGAACTAGGTCTTGCATGACGAATTTTTATATATATATATATTGAGCAGAAAACCCTAAAATAATCAGGTCTTTTCTTTGTAATCATACATATATTGAAGCAAATACACCAGATTGAAAGCTACAACAATTATGACGTCGCCCAAGTAGTTTTCTACGCGCTTTGTTTTAGCTATTTCATTAGCTTTAATACAGATTATGCATTTTGCATTGCTTTTGTTGCAGTCTTTCATATCGTGGTCTCTGGTACAATACATGCAGTCTTCGGCAGTATTTGACTATGTAGCAGTATCTGCAGCAGTTGTAACATCTTATTAGATTGAACTTTTCGTACACTGAGTGAATGTCCCACCTCAGGTACACTATTTCGGCATTGGTCAACTTCTGGAAGATGTTAGGACTGACTTGTGCATAAACATTATAGCTTTGACTACCACGACTTGTAAGATCTTATGTTTTGCGCCAACTATTGCTTGAACACATGTTACTCTAATAGTCCTCTGGTTTTTAATTTATTACATCTTACTACCATCAGCTATATTTCCGCCTCACTCACTTATATGGTATTCCTAACATTTTTGTTTCAGGTAGTGCTAAAATTTTTGTTATAACCCGAAAACTTGTTCTCATACCTTTATTTACCTCTTCTTTGCTGTTACAAATTACCTCAACTGCTTCAACTCGTAAGTTTGCAACCGTCTTTAATTTGGTAGTCAGAAAATGCGCGGTGGTTAGCTAGGGCTGAATAAATATTGTACAGACTTTTAATCTAACTGTGATGCGGGCTTTGAGGTTATGTTCGGTAAATTATTCAATTATTAATTCATTTAACGATAGTAGTTACCACAGCGCACTTCTTATAATGAGTACGATCATATCACGAAAAGTTTCACATCAAACGGATGTTTCATGACAAAATAGAATGGATTCTCATAAATATTATTAAATCGGTATTTTGTCTTTTGAGGTTATGTAACTCAATAAGTCTTGTCATTTCATGTACCGTAATTTTGGGTACTTTTTTTTTTTATATTACTTTTATGTCCTTTTGCTGTGTCCTGGCATTGACACACCTCTCCTAGTACTTTTGTCCAGCCAGTTTTCTAGTGTCTCGACTTTTTCACTCAGTAATGTTTTCCTTCGTTTCGCTATCAGCTCAATGATTTTAATTCGATTTTTTGTTACTATATCTCTACCACTGTTTGTGGGAGTCATGTTCTCGCAGCATCTTGATAATCATTTGCTAACAATTTGGTCCTTGTGTTATCGCTCACAGCATCTCTTGTGGTATAAGTTTTCATATATAACAAATGTATAAGTTGCAAATCTCTTTTTTCCACAACATTCATACCGTATTTTACTGTTATTCTTTAAAGAATATCCATCTGACACAGCTGCCACTATGCTATATGAACTTGGCTGATATTTTCTGATCTTTAGATATATTTATGCATTAAAAAATCAACCACAATCAATTGCATGTACCATAAAAAATCAGGTTTTTCAATGAGAAAGAAAATATACGACCTGATTATTAATGCAATTTTTTTTCATGCAAAGACCGAATTGTAGATACAAACTGCTTACCTGATCTTTACTCTTCCGTTTTCCATTTTTCTTATTCTTATCATCACTGTCATTCATATCATCAGCTTCATTTGAGCTTTCTGAATTACTTTCATCTTTCTGAGATATCTTGTTTACATTCTTTGCAGACCTTTTCTTTGCTCTATCTGCTAGATTCATGTCTTCATCTTCCGATTTAGATTTTTCAGAATCAGAATCAGTCTCTGTGACAGATTTCTCAACACTTTTTCGGTTTTTCTTAGGCTTCGTTTTTCGAGGCGTTACCTTTTTAAGAGTCGCAGCCTTCTTCAACTTTTTTTTATTCTGTGGACTGTAATCTTCGTCATCTGAATTGCTATCCAGACTATCTTCCGATCGTGAACTGGTAACTTTCGTAAATGATTTTCTCTTTCCTGTACGTTTTTTAGTTTTCACGTCGTTCTCCGTAACTTTCTGATTGCTGTCTGACTTTTCTGCTTCAGATGAGCCAACTTCTAGCTCGGAATCATTTGGTTCTGCTGTGACAATTATTGTTTTTGGTCTTGGTTTAGAAGCTTTTTCTTCATCGTTTTCGGAACTGGAGGCTTCTTTGTCACTTGCACATTCAACTGAAAGTTCCAGCCCATCTACTACTTCTGAATCGATACTTTTCTCCTTCACCGGTTCATTTTCTGTTTTTTTATCGATTTTGATATCTTCTTCTTTCATCATATCTTCGTTATTTTTGTCAATTGCCTCAACTGGCTGATCAAAAACAAACAATATTAAATATAGTTCAACAAGATTTTCTTCCAATTGATACAACCACGATAAATAATACAATTTTGCTATTCAATTTGTTATTAAATTGCAGTAAAACAAATTATGATGAAGACAAAATTGGTAAATGCTAGGTTAAAACGTTTGCAAAACTTAAACCCTACCCCAATTTATTCTTCCATAAAAACTAAATGAACGAAATTTTAAATGTTATATTATTACATTTTTCCGAGAATGACCATTATATGTTATTACCTCTGGCGACTTTACGGGAACTTCATCGTCTATGATTGGTTTGATGTGATCATCGGTTTCATCAGTTTCACCATTCTTATGTTCGTCATATACCTTGTTGGTATCTGTATGTTCTTTTGAAGGTGACGTATCACCATTTGTTACCTGAGCAATTGCATCTTTTTTACTGTCAACAGGCTCTGAAGGTTCAACTGACTCACTACGTGGTCGTTTACTTGGAAGGTCGCATTTTTCATCCCCAGAATTATCGTCACGCATTCTTTTCCCAGTTGCCTGACTTTCGCCGTTATCACTTTTGTCAGAATCCATCATCTTCGGTTAATTCATGCTGCAAGATGAACCCAAAAATGATATAGCATTTGAGTAGTAATTAAGTTGGAAAATAATTGCAGTGTGTAATTGAACTAAAAATTAGGGGGCAGCGAAAATACACATGTCAGAACTGCAGCCATGCTTATCCCTACGTGTAAGTTGTACGTTTATATGGATGGATAAGTTAGGTATAATAGATACATGTGTGTGAACATAGATACAATACACGCGGTTCAGTTTCATGGAGTACGGGAATAATTATGACAAGTGCTGCACTCCGCTGCGCGTAATTTGATCCACGATGCATGTTGTTAAAACCAGACTGAAGTCGTATTGAAAGGTAATCAACGGCCTTGAAGTCTTGAATGAAAACGCACACTGTTACAAGGTAAATAATAATGCTTAATGGATGTTTACAGTCATTAACGAAGCCTGACTTGATTGCGAGTAATTATCGAAGTTCTTCATACGGCAGATTGTATAGTAAGTCGTGTAAATTACGGTGAATAAAAGTTTGTAGTATCTTACCAAATTTCACGCCAAATCAGTAGATACAATCGTGATTAAACACGGCTAATTTTTTTTTTTGCCGCACGATGTTTGCGCGGGTAAAAACTACGCGGTAGAGGACGACGATGAGATGGTCATTGGCCGGTGCGTCCATAGATAACTCAGTACCCAGACTCGGTATCAACGGCTCGATGCCAAGAAAACCAAGTAAACGCGTGGCGTCAGCTATGAGCGTTATGAAAAACAGATTTGTAAGTATCGAGAGGAGCATTGCGCAGTGCGCTATTGTATCTGCAGTAAACGATTACGCGAACCTGGAATGCTAACGCGATGATACGAAGTCTTCTTATCAATCAAGTGGCAGCTTTTGTTCGAAAGTTTAAAAGTTTTTAACTTTCAGTACGTTGATTGAAGGTATCTAAAGACCGACAGCCCTATTTATAAGAAATGTTATGTATTTATAAACATTTGCACAAAGCCAGATGAGTATGAAGGTTTTAAATAATTGCCTGACACGAATAAATATTTTAAATGAGTGTGAAAAAAAAGTCTTGTGCGTAGACATAGGTACGAGAGAGAAAGTTTATCGGCACTTGCCGGTAGCTGTTGGAGCCCTTGCTCGCCGAGCAGTTGGCTTGTTGATTGGTTGCTGAAAGATCACTTGACTCGAGCATCATGTACTGTATGTATGCATGTATGTATGTATGTATGTATGTATGTATGTGCATACATCCATATCTTGGGCTGTTTACAGAAGAGCAGTTTATTCTTTGTGAGCAATGTAACCACGTGGAAAATTGTTTTGAATTTTTTTTAAACTGTTTTTGAGGTTTTCCGATCTAGTTTTTGTTATTTACATTTTGAGTGTTAACATATACGCGTGATTTATAGTGAAGTGAATTTATTTAAAAAAATTGATCCTCAAGCAAATCTTTTCTTCAACAACGGGTTTACTTGCTATGGAGCTAATATGTCTGTTTAGGTATTCTGTATGAATCTGATGTCAATTAATATAAAAAATTTACTTCATCCATGTGAATTAATGTTGGCTGAATTAAAGTTACATAAAAAAAAAAGATCATTTGAGTAATTTAAGATGAACAGAAACAAATTGCTTTGTTTAGAAATATAAATTTTTTGAATGATTTTCATTAGCATATTTAAAGTGTATTTGGAAAAAAAGGATGAAGTTTATAAATTAACTAAACTTTATTACTTTATTATAGTTACGTTACACATTATTGTTGCTTGAAAGAACAAACTGCCCCAAAATATTCTGCACCTCCCGAGGTATGCACGTCCATACATGCATTCATACATGCATACATGCATTCATACATGCATACATGCATACATGCTGTCTTGAGTCACGTGATCTCTCAGCAACCAATCATAACTCGGCGAGCGAGGGTCTCAACAGCTGCCGGCAGGTGCAGGTAAACTTTCTCTCTCGTACCTACATCTACGCATAAGACTTTTCTTCGCAATTAAAATATTTGTTCGTGTCAGGTAATTACTTAAAACCGTCGTATTCGTCTAGCTTTTTGCAAGTATTTTCAATGTTAGTGAATGAATCTGCTATAAAAATTAGAGAGCCTGAAGTATATTTTTTGCGTATACAAATAAAACTAATTCGGGGCAGTCTGGTCATACTTTAAATCCGTCCAAATAGTTTGAGATTTTTATTTCTGGATTCTACAAATGCGAGATTAGAAAATTTAAAAAATTCCAAAGTGCCCAAAGAATATTTTTTGGGATTAATTTTTTTATTAATCTCATATGCTGCGCAGTAGCAAAATAGCCAAAAACGCCCCTCCACACTCTTGCCTCCAGATTCAATAACATTGATATAGTCATTGATATAGTCACCCTTTTTTAATTTCGAAGCGCCTAAAATACCTTCGCCAAATTCGTCACTAGCTCTCGGACGCTGTGGGTAATTCTATTACTCTGCACTTACCGACCTTTCTGTGGGATATTAAATCGAATCGGCATAGCAGAACACTACAATTTTCCCCCAGCCCTTAGCACCCCACACCATGCCCTTGCCCCTCAAGCAAAGTGCCAAAGACCATAAGACGTTTTTCAACTGAGTACGTTTAAACCACGGTCGTGTGTAAGACCGTGGTTTAAACGGCGATGTTATTCCGGTTTTACTATGGCTGACATAGTAATACCGGATTTAAAAATGCGCGTAAATAGCGCATTACAGCGGTATAACTACTTAACCCGGTGTAATGCGCTATTTACTTGCATTTTTGATTCCGGTTATAGTACGTTGGCCATAGTAAATCCGGAATAACCGCGCCGTGCAAACGTACTCACTGATACACCTATATGCTAACATGTCCGTGCCTTGACACAGATCTGACAACTAGGCGGGTGGCGCATGTGCCCAAACGTTGATAAAATTTAGATGACACACTTGCCGCAAGAGTAGCTAGTATCGGTTGAGTAGCATACTTTCTCTGTTTCTAATACTACCTCTTCTCTCTTTCTCCCTACCCGAAAATCTATCATGAATTAGTATGCTCCAATAAACATGCGAGAAACTAGTTCGATTGTATCAAAGGGTTTATTTACACCACGTTTTTCATGTTTACAATAGCGACGATACACGAAATTGCGATTCTTAAAACTTATCGGTTCTCCGGGACAAGCGGTGTGATGGGTAAGCGAGCCCGACCAATGGTTCTCAACGTCGTTCTCACTAATATATTTTTTTTTAAATTTCAGAGTAAAGGTTTTGGACAAATTACTAATGTAATATGCATCGTTTGTCATCTAATCTCTTTTTCCAAATGAAGTGAATTGAACTTCGCTATTATACAATTCCAAAAAAGTATTTGATGAGCATTCGCTTGAGGATCATGTGTAAAACATCGTGCAAAACACATCACAGTTTTTACTGTTATTCGCAAAAGATACAGATAAAGATCTTCATATTTTACGACCATCTTCTTAAGAGCACCGTTTACCACGTAGATAGTTTTTCATTGAGGTGTCTACATTTTTTGTCTGTGGTTTTGACAGTAAGCGACATTTCGCCGCATACCTGATGCCTGTTACGTACCGCCATAAGCGCCCATGTATAAGAAGTACAACGTCAACTATTAATTACTCGGAATCTATGTAGACTATTCATCTGAGGTTTTGCGTCGCTTAACGTAATTAATATCAGTCAATATTATGTAAAAACTTGAGTTTCATGACTACATTTTAATTTTCCCCACGAAGCTCCTTAACTTTATAATTTACCAATATACGTATAGTATAACTTCAATCAATATTTTATACGCAGTAGTACTTCACAATTATCTACCAGTTATAATAAACTAATGAAAAATAGATTATTTCTAAACTTATGTATATCGTTCATAGATGAATTAAATATGTGTTTTATGCCCGTTGTAGCATTTCTCTACGATACAAAATTGTACAGTCATTTCACTGGAGGCATCGAATCACAGCTGTAACAGAGAAACCGATTATTATTATCGTTTCCCTGAATGGGAGTGATGTAAATTGACTTGCTGGTTGGTTTACATTGAAAACTGATGAATAATGAAGCAGAAGAATCGTGATATCCTGGTTTACATAGACACTGATCACTACATTACTTTATGCATCGGCGACAACGAAAATTCAAATTGAAATATCTTACATATCCTTGCACAGGTCTTCAAAACAGTCGGGAATGGGATAGCGAGCTTGTGGCGAGACCGCTAGTAATGGATCATCATCACAGTCATTGTCAACTTTGAATTCCTTGCACCTGTCAGTACAATCGTTTACGGATCGAGCGATATACGGTTAATTTTAATAATACTAACGACTTAAGTTATATGCTGTTACTAACCGGACAACAAAGTAGCGTTGATATTGGGCGATTACATTTTCAGATATACTTATAATATGATCCAGAGCGAATAAGAATGCAGGGTTACGAAAGTCACGTGCATACTCTTCTTCCTCTTCGTCAGATTTAGAATTTTTCAAAAGAGAACGGAGTTGCGGGGTATCGATCCAAATTACTTTACTACCTTCCCTTAGAATCTGCTCAGTCCATCTAATAGGGCCCATATCCGCAATTGTATTAGCATCTTCTTCCGACTGCAAGTCATAAACCTGTAATCCACGCAGTTGAAGCATATACACGTTATTTGGATGGTGATTTCGTTTCGAGGAACTTTAAAGACATACGTACGTTTCTATTACTGGAAATAATAAACATACCGGGGTTTTCGGTGAAAGGCCCCGATGCTAACGATATTGTGTCCGCAGTTAGGAAACCGAAGTTACATCTTACCCGCCGTAAGTATATCTGATGTCACTTTGGTAACCCATCTGCCGGCGAGACATCGTTTCACGTCGGGAGCCTTCACTGAAAATTCCTGGTATAATGTTAGTGTGTACCCCGCGTTGGGTTATTGCGCGATGAGAACTTACGTGACACTGACACTTCCGCTGTATCTCATCTCGAAAAGTATTCATTTTAGCCATGAAATCAGGTGAACCCTTCGCGTACATTAATAGAATTTGTCTTGATTTTTTTACGTAGTCTAGGTTTATCATTACTCCTGATATCTGAGGTAATATATGTGTCGTCGATTTCTTTGCACATGTAATGACTCCACATTTCCATATCCAGTAAAATAGTATCAATATTATAATGACACCCAGTGCTACGTAACCAATAATCGGAAGAATCGTACTCGAGGAAGCCAGGACATCCTCAGGAGGAGTGCTATTCGCGTCCTGAATACCTGCAAATTATGAATCATGCAGTTTTATATCGATTACTCCAGATCTAACGGTAATCGTTTTGTCGTTTGCATTTCCCACCGTGAGAAATCACACCAGATTTGTATGCAGGTTTCCAGCAATTTGTGTAACTGATTATTTCGTATGAGCAATTGCTATTACTCCGTGCGTACATGGAGTAATACGAAGCACTTCCTCGTTTCAGACCAGTCCATTCAATATCTGCTGTCCATCTTTCGCTGCCAGATGTAGAATTACAGTCCTAGAAACATGTATTCAGTTATTATAGATATTAACATACATACGTGTCGGTTATACGGTAAACGCGGTGGTATGTGTGATAATAATCTCATAAGTATGGTTGAGTCGTACAGTTTGATATTTAATTCTCAGATTGCAAATCGGATGCCAACTTTTATTCTCTATGCTATACCTGTAGTATGCCTGTGGAATAATATCAAAATTTTTTGTACAAAAATATGTCGCAGTAAAGTTTTCTGAAGAACATTAATTTTTGACGTTATTTGAACCCACGTCTAAGAACTTGGTGAAAATATTCAATTCAAAAATAGGTAGAAAAGTACTTGTTCCATGAAACTTTACTGACAGATAATACTTCACGAAAGTCGAAAGAATTTTTAGTCTTACCGACGTGTCCCATTAAGGATAAAGGTATCAAATTAATGTCCAAATTACCCTCATTTCTAATGTACTTCACATACGAGCCGTTATATTCTGAGGAAATGTAAAACTTACTCGAATCTTGAGTTTAGGAGCTGGGAATGGATAGTCACATCGGGGTTTATCCTGAAAAATCATAAAACTGCTTTACTTTGCTAAATTATATTTTTCGTTCAAAATTCGATTGACTTAATCTGCAGAAATTAATTTTTCCAGTAGCAATAGAAAAAAAAACCGAAACCATGGAAGTGTTGACAGTAATGTAGCACGAACTATATCATTCGTATAGGTATACTTTCTTGAATATTTACGCACGTAAATTGAAAAGGTGCACGATTGGGTTGGGTGGTCTTTACGTTCCGCGCACATTTCACTGGGTAGGGCTCCAGTCGAACACTCCCATAGATTAACGTTTACTTCGTAACATTTAAACGGTATTGATAGCTTGACACGATACGTTCTGCTCCTAAAATAATGCGGAAAAAATATTTTACTGTACACAGATTGTGAGGTGATCCTTATTATCATACAAAGTGTTATTAGTCTATACATCAATAAGCGATATAACTAATCTAGTGTGCATTCCATATTATCATTATTAAATACTTTACGCCTTACGTTGTGGAATCCTCGGGTAAGAATACGCCATTACTGTGCTTGATTTTTGTATCAATGTAAGGAGTCATCGTCTTGTAAAAGGTAGGGCCTTTTACCCAAGTTTTACATTCTTTGTTTGACAGTTGAATGTAATAACAGCCAGTAAATAAGTTTGAATACGATAGATTCTGATGCTGGCTTTCATTCTGAAAGTAAATCGTCTGGTTCACGCAGTGGTATTTGACAGTGTTAGAAAAACTTGAATTTGGTTTATCTGCCGGACAATCCGCTTCATTATCAATATACGGGTAGGCAAATATCGAGACGTTGAGATCTTCTTGTATACTTTCAAACGTCACTTCAAGTTCTAAAATTGAACACCCCAAAGATTCCATGATTATTACATTTATAGAGAGTGTTGAGTAGGAACTAATTATAAAAAGAAATAAAAAGAAATATCGCTTGAGAAATTTAACACAGTCCAACCAACTTCTTTTCATAAAATTATTCCTAAGAATCTTACGGTCTGGAACAGTTGAGTTCATACGTTGCGTGACAACAACTGGCGGATCAGTTTTTTCCAACGGAATGGCCTTCTGTGGGAAGTATTTAAAATGTTTATACGACTAATCACGCAGATGTCTATATATTTAAGTTTTTGAGTTAAAATTCCATCGTATGCAACCATCGAGAGAAATTCCTTTTTTACCACCCTGGTATCGTTCATCTATCAAAATTCCTCTTCAAATAATGTTTTTTGAACTATTTTACGGCTGATTCATTGCCCGGAAAGATAAATTTCTATGATAAGACACAGAAAAAAAAAGATGTAGCAAGTAGCATGAGCGATTGAAACTCAATATATCCGAAATAAGTCGATCAAGCAGGATTGCGGGCGCTCATTCAAGATTTAATTAGTTAAAATTCGTTTTAACCTTAGCTTACACTAGGAGTCACCGAGAATTTTCAAAATCGACAAAAATGTCTACGGCACGAATGTTCGTGACCGGAAAAACGGTCAAATTAGTACGCGGCATTGGGTGAGCAGTAACATCTTTCATTCTAGATACAAGATCAGCGAACTGTCAAGAGTGTTGCGTGCGCAAGAATACTTGTAAAGTCAGTTGTAAATGGCCCAACTTCGCCAAGTCAATCTGGACAGAATGCGCGACGGAATCGTTGGAACTCTGTAGAGTTTTGCTAGTTTTATGAAAATTCAAAGAAAGTTAAAATTTTTTTTCAACAGCCTCCCCAAGATTGGAGAGATATACATGAATTATTGGAGAATTTTCGTCTACGCCGTTCGATCACGATAAAATGTAAAATTCAAATTCTTATGCGCGGACGCTTATTTGAAAGACGCAACGAAGTAATGAATTTTTAATTGAAAATAATTGGTTGAAAAGTAGTAATTCGAAAAATGAAGTACCGGAACTACAGAGATTATATTTGGAAAGTCGCATAAAAAATTTGAATAGCTTCATCTGCATCGTTTATGAATAATCATCACGAACGTAACTAAAGTTGTTAGTTTAGACAAAATTCCGCGCGGTGTAGTGCGGTTCGATAGCAGCCGAAATCATTCTCCTTTGTTCCCTTGCAATGCCAAAACCAGTGCATGCCCCTAATGATCGCAAAGTTGTGCTTTTTTTCTGCCACTAATTATCACATTGAGCGCGGTAATGATGCGCACCAAATATGTCGAAATATTTATCGCGTAGGCCTAATCTTGACTATGCCCAGAAAACTAGCGAGTGATATTATACGAACGGTAAGAGTTGTGGTGCTCATTTTATTCTCCTGCGCGCATTAGTTTACACATTATGAAAATCATGTAAGTGAACATTAAAACATAGTTACGTACGATGTGTTTAGTGCATGTATATTCTTTACTAAAAGAGAGTGCACTAGTGTATACGATGCAGTAAATGCAAAGGACAACTAACGTGGACACACTTGCGGTGAAATGCCACATTTCAATCACAGTTTGATGCTTCGCAGACTATATAGTAACTGTTTAGATGAGTTAAGTGTAAACTGTGTTGAACTATATGTGATTTTTATCATTGACGAATTAAGCTGAGATGCTGCATGTCAAAGCAGAGGTGAGATATAATTTTTGTTTATCATAAACTGCACTTGATGGAGTATCCAAAGATATCACAAGTTTGACACTATTGCCTTTTTTTTAACATGTTTGCAAAATAACATTTAAATTCCACCAATTCAACTGTTTACGTTGTCCATTTTCATAGCACTAACAGTCTCATATAGTTTACGATTTCGTATGTATAAGTAGGTATGTCTGCACTCCCCACTCGAACGGCACGATGATATTTTAGGAGAAGGGGGCTTTGGATAATATTTAGATATTGGTTCTATAAGTTGCTTGAATACTTTTAATACAAAGATTTCCAAGTCAAGCCGCGGTATCCGGTTTAAATTGTTCTTGATTTGATTTAGAAGGCGGCACGGAAAAAATTCGTCAGTACAATAAAGACTACCCTAATGAGTACAGAACATAAATTTACGGTTATCGGCGATAAATAGTTCGTTTCACTGTGAATTACGACTTAAACTTTTGAGAGCACACAATCAGGAGTTAGATATAATTAATCAGTTCTGTTGTGCCGAAAGCGGCCTCCGGATATTGGCTGACACTACTTTCTCCCACAATAAATAAAGCTGAAGGGTGTTCAACGGTTCATCCGCAGTTAACTACGGCGGATCACAGGGACCCTGCTTTAGGTGCGTCGTTTGAAAATTTCCAACTAATTGTAAAACACGATGCAACATCAATGCGGTCATGGTTAAAAAAAGAACTCACGAATCCGTTTCAAAGTAATAGTGAGGCGTGTATTTAATTTGCTAATAACGCGATTAATTTCGGTCTACTTCAGTCACCGAAGTCACAATATTAGCGTAGTACTATAGTAGCTTCAATTAGCTGCGAAGTACTTGTTTTTAAGCAATTCGACTGATAAAAAATTATAATTATCTGCAATATTATGGCTTACAAGGCCCTCTTAAAATTTGAGACAACTACAGTTACTACTGTTTCTTTGTTTAAAACCATATTACTTCGGAATACACGGTCTTTAAACCGAAAACCATCATTAGTGTATCACCTGCAGATTACCTAATTATTGTATAAATCATGTTTCGTTCATTAGCTCATGCATGTAGCGTGAGCTTCAATCTCTACGTGAAACAGACCTACAAGGGCAATTCTTGAAATATAGGTACCTACAAGACAAATGTAATGTCACCTCAGCGACATTATTCTCGCTCTGTTTTCTCACCCTGTATAAAGTCATCTATAGACAATAGTTTTACTGTAATTTTTGGGTGATTTTTATCCCTGAAACAGTTTAGTCTACAACTGAACTACGTACATTTCTTCATGTATTTATCACACCATAAAAAAAATGGAAACACACAAATCGACGCTAAATGTGGTCAACAGCTATTCCTATCGCCAAGCTTACATTATGCTTATCTACAAGTGCAGATATTTTTGCTCGAAGCGGATCAACTTCCGGCGGACGCAGCAATGCTCCCGGACGTGCGGTTGCGTTACGGGTCTTAAACCAACTTCATTGCGATACAATTTCGGTTTCGTTTATTCCATGCCATCGAAAAAAAGTCAAGTTTCTCGAATTTCCAACATTATATTAATTCACCTCGAGTATAATTTACAAAAAAAAAAAAAAAAAGAAAAAAATCATTTAATCCATAGTCATTTTAATAGCACGAAATACGGATTCAGAAACTACGAAGCTGGCGAATTTGTATGGTAGAATACAATATAATAAACTTTTTCTTCTTGAAAATCGAAATATGAATAAGTTATTTCGCACAAGTTTAGTGATTGACGTATGAATCAACGGTTCCGATCTATCGTGAAAAGGAAAACAGTATCTCATCAGCATCATGAACAGTATTCGTTTGTCTTTCCTCTACTGTTCCTCCTGACTGTTCCCATTGCGACACTCCGGCCACGTGCACAGCAATAGTAATGAAAGAACGAAGCAGAAATACGAAATACGGAGAGTAACACAGTCTTTCTCAGGACGCTGGGAATAAACCATGGGTTGCCCAAATATTTTAAACTAGCTGGAAGAACGTTAGGCAATGAGGCGGTAAGACAAGTCATACAATTATATGTGATAGAAAAATAATCATTTATTCGGGAAGTGAGCAGATTATATGTATAGATATACATGTAATTGTAGGAGCTATGATGTTGGGTTTTTAAGAGTTAGCCACAATTTTAAGTGTATCTGGGAGAGGATAGTGCAGTGTAGGGTAATGCCACTTTATCGGATGGTTCCTATTATTTTTTACAACGGCCTCCTGACAAACGGTATATGTTAGCTTGAAAACCTGGAGGTAAAGTGACGCTTATATTGACTCTCGGTTAGATACACCGTAACAATTTTTCGCTATTCTCGAAAATTATATGTTGACTCTACTGGGCGAATAATATGAATCTAAGACGTGAATTAACTACTGATGATCTGTTGTTTTAAAATTATGTAGGGTGACCCCCTAATTGCTCATCTCCAATTAGTCTGCCTGGACTCAATGGCATAAACGATAGCGAACGCTACCGTAACCCGTATGTGTCTACAGTAAACTTATATACTACAAGTGTACTCCTGAGTTTTGCTTATATCGATGACATCGAAACGTAACGTTTAGAGTAAATTCAAACGATTTTGACAGGCAGAAAGACCGCAGTACGATACGAGGTGCGTCACCCTACCAGGTTATAAGCAGATCTGATTCTGTCACACGGACATGGCCGTATTTATTTATAATAAGGTGTTAATTTGTTTTGGGAGGGTAGCAAGTGAGTCGGTGCCGCGTGACGGAGATGGAGAGAAGCTTGGCTCTGTCAGCCGTGGTATATATTGCTCCGTGGTCCAACAGAGCGCTGTTTTACCCCATGCGCTCGATTGTTTGCCGATCGGCGGAACTAACAGTGTTGCCAGATTAGGAGAATTCTTCCTAAATTTAGGAGGAATTGGAAGTTTCCAAAGAAAAATTGGGAGGAAAAAATATCTAGGCGTTTTTTCAGCAGGAATTTGAGGAGTTTACGCTTTGCTCGCCAACTTTGCAGTTTGTACTGCCTTTGTCTGTTATCTTTCTATGCGACAAGTACTGATATTTCAGATACAGTGACAGCTTATTCTGAAAGGTGGATTTTATTTCTACATGCCAATTATATACGTCATATTGTAGAAACTTAATTCAAGATCGTTATGTCAGTTCAAAATTTTAGGAGGAAATTTTGATCCACGGAGCTATTTCATATACAGCAAGCGTATTCACTACTGCAATCTGAAACCTTTGACGCTTTAACTCCACGGAATTGCTCTAGACAAAACCGGCTACTACAAAACACTTTTCTAGGGCTCTGCCAAGTTTACTAAATAACTTTTTCATATTATCGCGAATTCAACCAGCCAAAATAATTGCCAGAATGTTTACTATAAATATCTGAATAATCAGTTTATTTAATTTATTACACAGAATTATTAAAATAACTTCATGGAATTACACATTCTGTTTTCAACAATCAATGTCTGAAGTGTCAATTACTCAGTAAGTTAGTCCTAAGAATTATTGGGTCAACGACTATAAACTTATGGTGAACAATCCTTTTCAATAAATATTTCCTGAACAAAATAAATTAGATCATCACTAGGGCCTGGATTAATACGCAAATACATATTTTTCATTTAAATCATTTTCATTCCTTATTTGGTTTTGTACATAAAGTATGATGTTTGGAGCCAGAAAATGCAGTTTCTGTGTACCATATTTTAGTTTTTTAAGCCTATAGTCTATGTACATATTTTTTAATTTCAAACACATATTTACCGGGCTCTAGTCTTCATGGTCCAGATGACGTGATCGTGGGACTTGGATTAGATTCAGTAAAGTATAAACATTTGGCAGTTTGACATTTATACCGTACAAATTTCATGTACGTATAATAGTTATTATGAATATTTGATGCAAAAAAATTACACAAGAACATTTATTATTACGAGGTGTAATTCTGTTCCAAAGAACAATAGAATAAAAATTGAAATGCTTCAAAACTAAAATGATTTCAGGTAAGTACAAGTTGGAAAACCTTTAATGTTGGTAAAAGCCCTAATTACTTAATTAGACATGGAGTTCAGAAAACTGCAGTATTCAGTAATTGTGGAAGATTATTCTTTGTGATGAATAAAAAGTAAATGTTCACATGACATCACTGACCCATAGTATGAATGTAGATTAGATACCGTATTATGTACAATGATCGACCCTTGATCTTTGATAACCATAAATTCCTGGAACATTTTCAACATACGTAAATTAGAGGTTGAATGATGTCGCGATTCGTGGCTAACCGCATATGCTGTTAGACCAGATATGCCCCGTCAGATTTAGAGTTCTTTGGTGTCTCACATGACACTGAAAACGTTACACGTTATATGTGTATATTTCTGGATGTTAAATTACATACACGTATTGCAATTCTGTGTCCAGGCCAATTATTCTTCTTCATATACTTACTTCACGGCTTCCTACGTTGGAAAAAAAAAAATCAGTCAGTTTAATTTTTCTTTTTGGAATTATATGTTGTCTGATTCATCTTCGTTATTCAATTTTAATCTTTTAACAATTGATTGGAGTCATGAGAGTCCAGTGCAAGCTGATTAGAATCTACCACAAGATTACGTTGCTAGCATTGTAATAATTATTATGTGAAAAGTATCTCAATATCATTTTTTCCTAACTCTGTAGCTTGCATGGTTTTTTACAATGTACCTTAGAGATCAGATCGGTTGAAAAGATATTAGAAATAATATTCAAGAGGCAACAATTTTGTTTCCACAGATATTCATTAATGAAAATTTGAATATTGGATGTTATTTTACGTTTCTAAGACCAAACTATAATTTAAAAATAGTGCCAATTTGCGAATCTAATAATAAGGCTTCATCCATTGGTCATCAAAAATACATTTCGGATCTGTAACAATTGTCCTGAGAATTTTGCTTTCTCATGAGAAAACCGTTATTCTTTCTCTTTCCACACCTCCACAATCCTTGACTAATTGAAAAATTCCCTGACTTTTCCTCAACTTTCCGGTTTCCCCTGACCAATGACCACCATGTGATAAGCAAAAAAACGTGTTCGTAAATGTCGTGTGTTACCATATTACGGAATAAAATCACAATTAGCATCAACTCACAGATGTGAACACAATTCATCAAAATGCTCAGGTAACAGAAAACGCGTATGCGGCGAGATCACGGCAAGTGGGTCATCAGGTCCATCAGTCACTTCGAAACCATTCCATCTGGTGCATATTTTCAACCGATATTATTCATACTGATCGACATGTTATTATTGAAAATATGATTTGTGACAGACACTAACCGGACAATAAAGTGGTCTCGATATTGTGTGATTGGGTCCTGATATAAAGTTTTGGATGTAGCAAGAGCAAATGGTATTGAAGTATCACGAAAGTCATCTATATAGTCCTCGTCTGGCTCTACATACGACTTATCATTTTCCACGAGCGAACGGAACTGTGGAGTATCAACCCAAATGACCCTACAGCCATGTTTTAGTAAGCGGTCAATCCACTCATTAGAACCAAATTCAACATTCAGATCATTGTCGTCATCTGATTGCAAGTCATAAACCTAGAACCATGGTAAAAGCATTGAGGTATATTATGTCGCAATGCGTAGCATTGAACATGCTGTAATCTGGCTTTAATATCGAAATACTTATTTGGAAACCTGACTCATTATTTACTTACAACAAAATCCTTTACAATGCGAGGGAATACAAATAAAATTGTTTTTATTCAAATGTTTTCAACACCACACAGAGAACTGTATTATTTTGAAATAGAAGAATTTTAGAACAAAGTAGGGATGAAACTTACCGAACAACCGCATCTTTCTTTTAAATTATCTCTGAAAGATCTCATTTCTTCCATGAACGAATCCGGACCCTTTGTGTAAATTATTAAAATTCTGTTGGGCTTTTCTTTGTACAGTAACGGACTTATTGTGTTGAAGGGTACATCATTCCCCGTATGGCTTCTTGCATGTTGGATTCTGAAAAATTTGATCATCCAAAAGAGCAATATTACTGCCAGGAGAACGCCAACTGAAATTAATGAAAGCTCATCAAGATTCCATTCATCTTTAGGCTTTCCAGGCTTCTCAAAATCAGCTGCAATTAAGACAATCAGATTCATTAATTGTATCAATTCCTGGTCAGCATAATAACACGAATATCTCACTTAGATAGAACCTCCCAATCAGGGCATAATTCCTCCATTGTCCCACCTTAAGCCATAGATCCCTACATTGTTTTTGTATCACGGTTTGTGAGAATTGTGCAAAGTAACGGACATCACCTTGTTTCAGTCCTTCCCATTCGACCTTAATGCTCCAGGCACCATTCGTTAGATTCTCATGGTCCAACTGTGTGCATCAATTGTTTGATTTTGATTTTAGAATCGCGGAAAATGATGGGGGAAACTGGTTCAGATAAGAATATTTTTTGAGGAATATAACACTTACTGGCCATGAAAGACTAAGGTTTGTGTCACTTTTCTTGCATATTGGTTTATTCAATTCTTTTTTTTCATTCTGTGAATACGAAGAGTTAAGTTAGCCATACATTATATCATGTCGTAAAAAGTGTCGGATACACACGTCCATTCCTTATTTCATTTACAACAAAGAATAGACATCGTATACAATTATGACCTAATCAATTGTCCCTGTGCGTAATGTAACATTCTACACATGTACGGACTCTCAGATTGATTTTGATACATTGAAGGCCACCTATGGCACCTGTTTCCCATTTCAAACAAGTGGCAGCAGACTACAGCAGTGCCCTTCAATGTTTCAGAATCAATTTAAGGATCTATACAATGAATATCAGAGTAGTCGTACGTTACCATGCGCACATGGCAGATCTGTGTTGCCGGTGATGTGATGGCATTCAAATCACTTTCAGTTGCGAACTTTTCTTTATCAATTTCCCACAACTCAAGATTCAATTGCAAACAGGTTGTTCGTATGGTCATATGAAAAGGTAACGCTCGACTCCTGAAAATAACATTACACGGTTCCTTCTTGTATCTAATATTTTGTATCATCATTGACGTTGATAAATATGAAAATCAAAACTATTAAATAGTAATCTAATAATATTTTATCAAGGAACTATGCGGGTTTGTTATGGAATATTTAGCCAAGCAACATTCTTCATTGTCGTTATAATGATGTATTGTTTAAGTCCTCAATCCAAAAGAAATAAAAATTTTATTCCTAGTATTGATGAAGTGGACTCTTTTTGCACATAGTGAAGACGCGCAAATTCAAAAGTTTCAATAAATTGGAAAAAGAACTAATATAGCAGCTTTTGTAAAATTGTAGGTTCTTCAGTGCAATCAGAAACAAAAATCGAAAATGTGAAGTATACTTCTACACTTCTACTACAAAACGGGAAGTGTGCCAGGAGTAATTTTTTTTCATATAAGAAAATTGTTGTTTGAAATTTGTGTCAATAAATACCAAAGGTAATTACCAAACGCAACTTGGATAGACACAATTGGTACACTAAACAGGTGTAGGCTTCATCGCATATTAGAAAGTCGACATCACTTGCAGGTAATTATGTTAGGCTTTGCAAAATTGATGCCCATAGTTTCTTAAGGTCGGTATATTATTTTTCAAAATTTACGTGAATTTATCCAGAACAGATGACAGTCAACAATGCAACCAACACTGCACATTGTGTAAATCAATTAAAACTCACGTTAAAGCAGCCGATTGCGAAATATTTTCAAAATGGCATTTCAAGGTTGTATCATAGAGAGGATATGTGGTATTGTAAAAATATGGACCCCACAACCAACTTTTTTCTTCTCTATTTGTCATGACAAAATAATAACAGCCAGTAAATATGTCGATAAATGTACCATTAGCAGGCACACCTTTCTGAAATAAAAAGATAAGTTGAAAGAAAAACAAAATCAAAATACAAACTGAAGAACCTAAGATCTTGTATTAATGACTTGTTGTCTACAATGAGCGTTTAAATTAATATCGACTGTTACATATACAGCTACACATCCTAAATTACCCACTTTTATAGACAATGATGAATCCTCTGCTTTAGGCGTATTTTGGAGCAGATTAATATCTTTTGTAGGGTCACAAGGACATTCCTTCTTATTCTTCACATGTGGTTTCGCTAGTAGAGTAAGATTGAAATTTTCTCGTGGACTTGTTACATTCCAATCAATTCCTTAAGACAAATATAAAAACAATGAATTTAATCACTATGTGAAATGAAATATTTCAATACTGAATCATTAATCAAGATATAATTAGTATATGCACAAGTGCGATTGGCAATTACATTCCAACAATATGTATATCTATTAAAAAAAATGTCATACCGCTAAAACCAGCAAAATCTGTGTATTGTGTAGACTGTTGGTGTTGAAGCCAACTGGGTGGCTCAGACGACTTGGGTTCATAGTCACACTGATTATTTTGGTTCAAATTTGCCGAACTGGACTGACTGTCGAATTTAAACTTTACACACGTACGCTGTGGCGGACTGAAGTTCCACTCTCGCCAAGTCTAAAACGAGTAATCACGTCTGGGTAGAGATAGTTATAAATTTGACAGTTACAGCTTTTGGCAAAAACGAATTAAGGAAAAATATTTCACAACTCTGACCACCTGATGCAGTATCAAATTAGTTTGATTATAATATATATGAGGCATTCTTCACTTTTTTTTTATCCTCTCGGACCTGATTCATAATTGGTTATATTGCAGTACTACTTAAAAGTACTCTCTATGAATTTTTTCAGATTTTTCAATTTACTCGTTTCGGAAACGTTTTTTTTTTTTAAGCCTGTATATCGTAAAAGATTGCAGTCGGACAAAAAAAATTGTAACAGAATTATACTGCGTCTAAAAATTGTTATTTTGTCATACAATTATTTTACATAAATTTAGAGAATAGAATTTAAAAATTTAAATGTAAATAATACATTATTATGTCCAGTTTCCTTGCTATACCCTACATCAGCACACACACGGAGAATTATCCAACAAATCCAGATGGAAACAGTCAAATTTCTCTCCCTCATTATTCACTGCAAATTCAAACACTGGCTGAACGTTATATTTTCCTGGCATCAACTAAGAAGTTGGTGTATCTATTTGTCAATGGTGGGAGGTAATAATAATATACGAGTGAAGATTATCAATTACGTTGGGGGATTTTTATTGTTTTACACTTCACGCACGACTTGAATGATAAATCGAAAGAACCTAGTCTTCGCTCTATAATCGTACCTGTTGCACGCGAGTGTGTGGCAAGCGTACTTGAAAGTTTCGCACGCCACTTTGGTCTGGATTTTGAGGGGCAGAAAAATACTGCAGTCGGCAATGCGAACAAAATACGTGACTCTAGGCGACCCGGTATTAAAACGCACCTGGTGGCGCTTTCCTTGCTTCATTGGCAAACCTATTGGTCAAAAATTCCATGGCAGAACATGACTACCCGTAAAAATCTAGCCTAAGTGTAAATAAAGCCGAAGCTAGAATTACTTTTGGCGCATCCTCGTTAGAGAGGAATAGCCGCAAGAAAAAGAAGAAGAAGAGGAAGAATTATTTGAAACAGAAAATACAGTTTTTACGACATATGTGGTGAAAACAAGGCTAGGACCATCACTGGGCGCTTGTCTATGATGATCATAGCTTGGCAGGATCGTAGGATGAAAGAATACAAATAACCATCTAATTGGTCAGTATTTATAATCATCCGATTGAATTTCTCCGAATCTAATCGTGTAATCCATCGTAGTTCGGGCCCGATCGACAGGCACAAAAGAAACAATTATCTCGGCGTGCGGCTCCATCTTGATAGATGTATACAGGTGTATACGTAAATCAGTACAGCCCCATTGTATATACGTCTGAACGAAAACACTCCAACATATTTCTGCGTGCAATGAAAATGAATTTGAGTGTTTTCGTTCACATTTTGCATGTAGAATGTGGCTGTTAAGCACTTTTTCGCGATTGAGATACGTGGACTTCGATATATACGTCACATCTAAATCGACGAGGGCATGGACGTGTGTATTATCTAAATATATTTAGGACGTTATTTTTCCTGGTCACGCTATGTCCACATCGAGGAAATAATGATTATCTGTACACTTTTTTTTATGAACGAATATTGTTTGTCTAAGTTGAACGCAAGTACTCTGAAGCTTGAGATTGCATGTTACGAATTACTTCAGCATTACATTAACCTTTGGCTCCAAAATAATAAAAATAATTGCTCATATATTTTTTGCAATACTGTAATATTTTTAGGAACTGAAGGAACCAGAATAAAGGACAACCAAATCAGACGTAATTCTGACCAAGTAACGCAATTACTGTACGATGCAAAAACAAATGTTATCTGCCAAAGTTCAGAGTGTGGTTAGTATATGTTGCCTATTGTGATGGTTATACAGTCGTACATATCTGGTAATGCCTACCGTCATTTGAACTACGCGTTATTTCTCTTTGCATCCAGGCTAATCTCGAAATATTTGAATGACTAAAAATATTGAATATAATTTGTTGCATTTTTACAGAACAAGGCATTGGACTTACTTAGATCCAGGCAGGAGAGTCAAGCTGCGAAGAAGCACAGAAAGATTTTAAACAGCATAGATGACAGAACTAAGTTTCATTGTTGTAGTAGTAAAATGCACAACAGGCGCAATCGTAAGACAAAGAAAGTGGCTTCGTCAGGATTTTCTCATGCCTTAATAGCCACTGAAATGAGAAAATGCCTAATGAGACATGACTGGGCTCATATAACCGAACTCTTACCACTCTTGTTAAGAGGGCATTCAGAAACAGAGCCACTCATGTGGAGGTATCTGATTATACAAATATTGTAC
This sequence comes from Neodiprion lecontei, assembly GCF_021901455.1. Classification (NCBI taxonomy): domain Eukaryota; kingdom Metazoa; phylum Arthropoda; class Insecta; order Hymenoptera; family Diprionidae; genus Neodiprion; species Neodiprion lecontei. The sequence goes on from NC_060262.1 coordinate 35,383,244, forward strand.
GGTACCAAAGGTAATTTGGCAATGCTTAATCATTTCCTCGAAATGTCTGTGCGTACCCAAAGTTCAGATTTTCTAAATGTGGTATTAGCACTTCCCGCTCAAATAAAAGAAACTGACTCCATGTCAATTGAGTTTGACAGTTAACGCTATAAACTTGAATCATTTAGAACAATTAGGTATTACAAGAATATGAGAATAACATATCATGCCATATAAGTGTTTTCCGGTATCTGAATTAGAAGTAATTGTTTGTGGAAAATAACGCTTTACCACGTCAAAAAATTACGGAATTAGCGCAATTAAATGAATGCCTCATATTTTGACATGTGTTGTTGATGAAAATGGGAAATTCGCTAATTATTCGATTACACATTATATACTTGTATATTACTTATTTTCGTACATTTTTTTATGATAAACATAATAAAAGTTAATATTAATACAAAGATACTATTTACAACGACTCTCAATAGATCATCGACGTTTCCAATAATATAAACTATGTAAGTGATGCGCACAACAATAGGGCATTATGTACACGTGTTGTAGCAATAAAAATATAAAAACAACCACAAGGTAACATATAAAATACAGTTAAAGACTGTCCGAAAAACGTTCGGACTGCCTTTCATTGATTACCTACGTGAAATCAATTTGTACATACAAAGAGTACCTACAAAATGCGTTTGTATTGACGAATTCAAATTCAGGTACAAGCTATGGCAATTTTACAGAATAACTATATTGAACAGCAACTGAATGATGTTCGAAAAATTCGTTCTTCATCGTGCAAGTTTATTATTGACTTCCAAGTAGCTGTGAAAACTCAGGGTGGTCACACAATTTGAATTTGGAAATTCTGTTTCCCTGACCGAAATTACGCTTTTCCTCTGACTTCTTGCTTGGGTTTATCGCATTTGGAAACACTTTTCCTGTATTTTCGAAAATGTTTGAAGTAAATATTTACTTCATTAATAGAACGTCAAAGTTTTGGTCTGCAGCATACATGTTGTATGCGTATCATCATTCTGATCTATACAGATAAATCATAATAATTGATCAAGTGCAGGAATTCAAAAGATAAACCAAAAACTCGAGCGCATATAGCAGACAAGAAAATTGACAATCTTCCAATTTAAATCATCAATAATATTTGAAAAAACAAAATCCTCTAATATATCCCATTTTTCCAGGTTTTCCAGATGAGTGGCCACCCTGAAATTGATTACGCACAGCAGACCCAGTGACATTTGAAGAAACAGGTCATTCTCAGCAGACATCTATCTCACAACTAGTTTCATTCATACTGTTTTCTTAGCTGGAACCAAGGTATAGCTCTGGTTGGAAACCTTAAGCTTGTCTTTCGCAACTACGTACAGTTAAAAAATTCTTCCATAACGTTGCAGCAGCTTGTAACTGATTTATAGACATGATTTATACATTATTACATCACAAACTTAAGATTCTAATTGATGCTATTTCTGAGTAGCTGTACTGATAGTTTTAACTGCGGTTCAATGATGTAATGTGAAATAAAATTCATGAGATAGTACTAGAAGACTTGCAAGCATCGCCTTAATATGTGGACAGACGATATTTTCTATACTCTCAGAGGTAATGACACAAAGTTTCATACTGGTTGAAAAAATTTGACATGAATAAAATGATGATTTGATGAAATTATAGTAATAATAAATACGTGTGTGAGAACTGGTAGGTGAAGTTACCAGTCAGTCTAGGGGCAAATGAACATGAGGGTCATTTGATGCCAGCTTCACAAGCGTTTTCTTCACTCTGAGTACCGGGAGACGTGCAGCAGGTTTCCCATGCCAACACTCGCGAATCAATTTTCCCATTCCAGCGAGAGTCTAAGAAACAACATGAATGTAGTAAATTGATTTTGTTTTTCTATTGCAGTCAATAAAAATACATTATATAAACAAACTTACAGGATCTGAGTGCCATCGGTTTGGAAGAGGTGGTCTTCGCTGATTCAGCGACACCAATTTTCGCATTTCTTCAAAAGAGGGTTCTTGGTTGCTACCCGAAAGCCACTCAGAATAAGGAGCAGCATAATCCAAAGCCACACCACTACTCACGCATCTCCGACTTACCTCCCACATAACCAGTGCTAAACTGTAAATATCTGCACGACGAAAACTCTCTAAACACTCTATGTTTATTCTGTAATCAGAAATTTAATAGTATCTTGTTAGATTTGAGTTAAGATAAAAGTTAAGATGTAAAAACTCAACAAACATAACATTGTGCATACGTTTGATCGAGGACTTCTGGACTCATGTACCGCTTGGTACCTTGACGAAGATCAACTCGATCCATGGTGAGACGTTCCTGAGTTACAGCAAGTGCGAAATCTGATATTGCGCAGGCACCATTTGCTTTGACAAGTATATTTTTGGTTTTCAAGTCGCGGTGCGACATTGCTGGTTTTCCTCGGGTTCCATTAATTTCAGTGTGTAAATAAAGTAGTCCGTTTGCCACACTCAGGCAGATGTTCAGCGTTTGGTGGTGTGTCAGGGGATGGGGCGAACGATTTAAATGATTATAAAGAGAGCCAAGTGGATGGTAGTGTGTCACTAGCCACAATTGAGTGCAGCTTCCTCTGCTTGTCATATCGGTGCCGACATATCCGAGAATATTGTCGTGACGTGATGGTAAAAGTCTAGAATATACCTCCGTTTCACGAGTCCATGCGGCTTCATCTCTTGAGAAGTATATTTTTACAGCTACGCACTCCCCGTGCCAGACACCACGCCATACTTCGCCACCAAATCCGCCACCTCCACCACTTCCACTTCCCAAGCATTCAACTAATGCTACCTGTTTTGCTAGTGTACGTTGAACAAGTAATGGTAATCCTGATCCTGAACCGCTAGTCAGACTCCGTCCATCCAGATATTCCTGTTTAGTAGATAAACAAATCACAATGATTATACCAATAAGTATGCACTTGCCAATGATTTCACTAATTTGCAAGTAATTTTACGTATTTGCAAATATACTGCAGTACTCAGGCCAAACGTGATGTCATCGAAATATCACATCTGGCCTGCTAATGATTACAATTTGATACCTTGAGGGTGCTATCACCAGCAGCAGTTGCTCTGAGCTCATGCGTATGATAGGTGGAAGTTGTGGAGGGAGATGAGGAAAAATGAAGTGAGGAAGGCTCTAGTTCTGAGTCAACTAGAAGTTTGTTTCGTCGAGGGACCAATGGGCGCTTGCGACGTGTCCTACGAATGAGTATACAAGCGAGTATGCCGCTTCCGACTACTCCAAGTCCAACCATCGGACCCAGGATTGCCAGAGTCAGTTTTAGTGCATAATCTTCCACTCCTGTAAAGGAAAAACTATTGTTATAGCTAAACCATCAAATTTTCATGAACTTCAGTATGAATGAAACGTCAATAATTTATATTTATTTTTCTTCTATCTTTCAACTTCTATTCACCGTTCGATTGCTCCGGGGAATAGTGCGAGGGCAGGTCAGGAAAAGGTCCGTTATTACATAAATCACCCTGGCAGCATACAACGCTGAATTGTCCACCTCTAGTTGAACTGCTTGCTTGTCTCTTTTTTCCACTACCATTTCCAACTGGTTGTTGTTTGCTACATATCAGCGGCATCTGTTCAGGTTTTATGGTACACCCTCTACTCAGTTGCTGTGTCCCATCTGCTTCCTGCACTTTGGACTTCCAGCACTGATGGGGAAGAAAATTAAATTGGTATTACACTACCACTTTTGTGTGTTAAGGCTCAGATGATCACTTAACAAATCAGCCATATGTTTCTTCCAATTTATACACATGATGAACGATAATCTTTTATTGTAAAAATACTGTATGGTTTCATCACTGTACGAAGTTTCACTTCAATTGACACTATTTTAAATTTAATGTATGATTTATCCGCATCAGATCTGATTGTACGAAAAATATAAATGCAATTTGAATTTATAAGATGATATAGGAAAATTGCACTGAAGACAAAGCAAGAACTCTGAACTTTGAAAAGCTTCTACTACTTTATTAAATTTGCTTTCAGTTCCAGCTGTGCGTTGAAAAATTGCATTTCAAACGGTATTCATATTGACATAAATCAAAAATGGAGTGAGCGCTGAAGCTATCTTTATTGAACTAATAGATATTGTCTTCCTAAAACTGAGTAGACCAGTTACTTGTTGGAAAAATAAATATTTTAATGACATGAATGATAACAAGCAGCGCAGGTATTATTTTTACTCAATAGTCAACTTGAATCCATTTATGTAATGAAAAGTTATGTGGTTGATTCTGTCTTATTGGTACAAAACTGAAATTGAGAGAGAAGAAAACTGGATCTAGCTGATTAATAACAAATAAATGAATGATTTAATAAAACTAGTGCAAGTGATAAATGATATGTAGAAAAATCTCTCTGGAAAGGTTTTGAACCTACTGTGATTGCATCGTTGCAGGTTTCTTCAGACGAACAATCTGGAGGATCACAAGAGAGGCACTTGTAACGTTTTTGGGTTGAAATACCGCCCGTAATCTGACGATCTATCGGTTCAAGAGGATCAGGTGGTTCTTCATTGTCCATGGAAACGTCAACCTCCCTCAATCCTATACTTTGTTTTTCTCCTGTTAAATCCAAAACGACATGAAATAATTTGATACACACTGACATAGGGATGCAAAATTATGCACGCCAAGTTCGTACTCGGAAAATCATAATTGTTTTAAAATTTCGTGAAAACAGCCGTTGAATCTCTTACGGCACTGTTCGTATTTCTTCCGTTAACACATGAACTACCCCTTTTTTGAGCGAGATGTAAAAGAAGAAATTTAGTCATTTCGTTGCCGTTTGTGGCACTGATAAGGGCTATTAATATTGCGTTACTCAGCTGATGCTCGTATCCTTAAAAAATTTTCTTCGGTAAACACAAAGTAGAATAATCCTGTATGCGTGCATTAAGGCTCGTACCTGGACATAATTTGAACGTCAACAAAAGCACAAAATGCGTGATAAATATAACATCCGCCATGTCTGTGCGCGTCAAAACAATAAACTACTTGTCTCAGATCACGGTCTTACATACAGGTCTTGCAACGAACTGAAATTTGAGTGGTGGGGATAGCCGCGTTTTGTCCAAATTTTTTTGCCACTACTGACCACTACGCAGCGCTGTCAGTTATTCATAGGACATATGACTGACATTACCAACGTAAGGTTATCTGTGTACAAGTATCAAAAAGATTGGTTAGGGTTCCGCCAAAGAATAATAATAAGCTTATGAATAACTCGTAGCGTCGCTCTTGTGGCCATAAGTTGTACTTTTGTTTCGGACGTGAACTGACTACCCCCCACCACGTTCGTTGCAAGACCTGTATGTAAGACCGTGACTCAGATACTACCAAAAAATATCGAGTTCCACTCATTGTCGCGTTGACTGAAGATATATAAAGACTGCTAGCCTCATAGGACTTCTCGTAATCGAAAATGGACAAGATAAATTCATTATCAAGCGCCCTCTGCGTCCTTCCCTGCACGCGCAACTCAATTCGGCAAGAGTATTGTTTGTGAAAAAAATTTGAGTTAGTTATTATTTTACAAAAGACGTAGCTATATCATGATTTATTCTGTTTTCAATAATAATCTGATGCGGTTATCGATGAAGTAATGGTAGGTTCATGCGGAATGAATGCCGGTGGTTTCACCTCCGTGAAGTTGGCCCCCCGAAGTTGTTATTTTTAAATCTAATTAATGCAATTCGTTTGAGAATCGTTTGAGAGGGTTTGAGAGTACAGAAAAATCGTTTGAGAGTTAGTAGGTTTTCCGGAAAATTGATTTTAATTTTGGGTGTGAAGTTGGCCCCCATATTTTCTATCTCCTCAAAAAATGGACTTAGACGTTTAATTTTTCTTTTTCATCGTTTGAGAATCGTTTGAGAGGATTTGAGAGTAGAAAAAAACTGTTAGAGAGTTAATATTTTAATTGATATTAAATAATTATTCAATTTGCGATTTCCCCTAGGATTAGAGCACTTCCGGTGTGCGCATTGTGTGTGCGCACTGCATATGCGCAACATGTCTGCGCAGTGCGTCTGAAATCAGCTGTAGCGACCGAGATTGACGAAGAAATACGAGTTTCGAGGATGCGAATTATCGTAAATCGAACGGGTACGAGATGGACATGGAGACGAAGCTGAGCAATTTTCTCTCAATGACACCAATGGTAAGAGAAGAATTGGATGAAACTATTGGAAAAATACACGAGCGTCTAAAACGGGAAACTTGACGAAATCTTTTTAACGCAGTGCAACAGAAAGTGAAATCTTTTATAGAACGCCAAAATTGATATTTACTTGCAGATAAGGAATAATGCACTCATAATTGGAAGAAACGTAGAATGTCGATGGGCTTATAATATACCTATTTATTACTTGAACAATTATTGATATGAAAACATAATCCATGTTGAAGTATCACCAGGGTGTGTAACAAAAAAAAATACGTTTCGAATTACAGATGAGAGATATGTTAATTATAAGCTATTCAAAAAATGGAAAATAAAAGATGGATAGGTGATTATTAATCAATGAATAAAATTACGGAGAACATTGCATTATATTGCTTCATATATTGTATTACTGAGGTTATAAACAGTAACTGACAGTTCTTAAGTTCTTCTCGTTACTCCGTTTGATGGCTACAAGGCTTTCTACATTCAAGTGCCATACGGTTGTCATTTTAAACCCAACACAGTTGCAGGCTTACCAACACGAAATAAATTTTTGTCATTAAAGTACTGTGTGTAGCTGACAGAGAGAAACCTAATTGTAGCTGAGTATAAACTTTATCCCACAGATTTAAACAACCCCCACTTAAAGTGTATGTGTATACCAGCCAAGAGAGGCCCGGCTTTAGCTGTGCAGTCTTTTTCGTGTTACGGCACCAGCTCAGTACACTGACCGCGCAGTCCATCTCCAATAAGTCTATGGTCGTGAGTCACAGCGGACAGAGCGTATAGTCATATTTTTCACCAAGTAGTAGCATGAAATCCGTTCATTTCTCACACTTACAGATTCTTTTACAAAACAGTAATTCCGCGACAAAATGTACAGTAATACCAAACGTACAGTAAAAATGTTTGCATTTCAAACGGCGAAGTTCACAGCATTGACTGAGGAATGTATCAGTGAACATTCACGGTCTCTGCAGGAGGGTTGATATAGAAAGTTGCAGTCTTACAATTAGGGGGATTATTTTAAATTTATTTGGAGTCGATCTAGGGATTGGCCCGGACAAAAATTCGTCAACACCCTACATAAGGATCACCCTACTGGCTATGTGTAAAAATATGGATGTACATGACGATTATGTGATTTATTCACAACATATTGAAGCTTCGTCTTTGCAGCAGTGACAATTGAAATTAATATTAAAGGTGTATGAAAATAAATAGTAAATGGTATACATATAAAACGTATTGGTAGTATTTGTTACATGTGGAACAGCAACATCTTTAAAAGATGTGATTATGCAGCAAGTCGGAGACAGTAATGTGTATAATGTTACTTGATTCTTCATCTTAATCAGGAAGGATTCCTTGGCTTAAGTTCATCGTAGCACGATCTCAGGAAGATGTGATTCTTCTTCATCGGATTATAGAACTCGTGGCCCTAAAATATGCAACACAACAATTTGTATCGATATCAAACTTACAATAATTAATTACTTCAAATAATCAAGGCTTGCACACCTTAGCCCAATCGTAAGAAACAGCATAGGCAAAGATTTGACCATTATGGTTGAAGCAACACCGTGTGATAGCTTGTTCCATTGGTTCTGAAGGCTTCAACTTGGTCCGTGCATCTTTATCCCAAAAACTGAAAGTTCCATCACTTCCCACTGTAGCCAATGTGCCATGAATTGGATGGAATGCTATATCATTCACCTGTGAATATAATTTAGCGGGATTAGCATAGCATGATTCACTGTTTTTTCATAAAACGGTTGTGAAGTTGAACATTTTTTATTATTTAAACACACCGCATAGATATCTTGAAACCCACTAGAAGCGCCATTAGATCTATGGCATTTGAAAGTAAAATTGTCCTTCGGATTGGCAGGGTTTACGTATTGGATAGCCACACGGCCTTCAACACTGCCAAGGGCATATCCAGTTGGCACTTTTTTCTTGTCCCTAAATATTGCCAGGCATCGATGTTGATACTTTAGCGGTGATTCGATCCGCTTATATTCATGAGGCGTTCCCTCCAGTTGATAAACGATCAGACCTCGTCCAGCAGTTCCAACAACAGCCATGGGATAATCCTAAGTACAATTCATTTTTGCTTACTTAGGATCATTATAAATTTCCAATTTTAGTACATTTTGGATTAAATCTCCTTCAGAGGAACTTTGGCTTTAAACAAAATTGTTCCATAAGGCTTCTAAGATAATGAAAAACAGAAACCAAATAGGACTTCTGAATGGTTCTCATACATACCACATCAGCACAATAACACCTCTCAGGCAGGTTGATGGTCATCAGTGGCTTGGGACTTCGAGTATCCCAAAACTGGAATGAAATAAATTATGAGCATCATGTATCGCGGCATATCATATCAGTAATGAAAAGAGGAAAGTACAAAGTTTACCTTGAGAGTTTTGTCCCAAGAACCAGTCATAAGGCAACTGTAATTGGAGCCTTTTATCCAGTGGCAAGTCTTGATCGGAGCATCGTGAGCTGCGACTTGAATACATTGATTAGAACCAAGGTCCCAGCACTTTGCCATTTTGTCACACGCAGCCATAAAAACCTTCGTACCATCCTGAAAGAGAGGCACATGTTTAAAAACGTAAGAATGATATATAAGGCTGCACGTCATCGATGAAACTTTAAAATTAACGCACATCACTCCAACAGACATCAAGAACAGGTCCCGCCATTGTCTGCATAGATTTAGGTACTGTTTTACCAGACTGTTCGACCTCCCAACATCTAACATTGCAGTCCCATGAACCAGCCACTAAGAAATTTTGCGGAATTGTCGCAGGACTGAATGCTAGACTCGACACCGAATCATCGGGTGGTGAAACAACCTCAAAATCTTTCATAGGATTTACGGTTGCACCGCCTCCCCCGAGAGCCCCGGCTTGATTGAACATCTTCGAAGTCCAACACTGAAAATGGAATAAAACTTCAATCTACAAGGATAATTAAAGTATCAGCGTTACTCGGCGAAGTGTCATAACCTAAAATATCTAAACCTGAATATAGCATAAGAATTTTCCTTTGATTCTGGTATTCTGTAGTCAAATAGTGAATTCGATAATATGAACGTACGCAATCGTTTTATCACAGAATTACTTGTTGAAAATTATGTATCATCAGTAAAATTATACAACTTGTTTAGTCCAATGAAAACAGGATAACTTCAGCGGCACGGTTGAATCGGTAAATGGTTTCTGATGGTTCCCTGATGGTTCAGTGCAGAACCGACACGAGCGAAAACGCCGCTTGTACGGCGAGTACACAAAAATGTCAAAAAACGTCTCATTCGCCAATCGGTTGAGGTTGATTGTCGCAGTATGAGAAAAACATACAATTTTCGATGACACTCGAGACTGCGCGCATCTAGTATTTAAACAATATATTCACGAGAGTCACCTACAATTGCGAAAATTGTTCGACGTGTCAAATTGATTCTACGTGTCAAAGTACACGTAACCTCTCAATTCAAGTTGAATAGGCTGAGCCGGAGACGATAGAACGACGTAATAATAGAAGATATCATTAAATTATAGTGAAAAATGTTGAAAGCAGTGATACTGATTGGTGGTCCCTTAAAAGGTTAGCTACTTTTGTTGTTTTATTTCAACACGAATACTATGTTTCCATTGATAACATGCTACTCAGGCCAATTGTAAGCTCTGTTTATTTGGTTATTTATTTTTTCTTAATCTTCGTGTAAGATTGTTTCATGTATTCTGTAATATTTGATCTCAATTGTTCCAATATTTCACTATAGAAACCTACAAAAATAATAGGAATTTTATTTCTTTGCAGGGACCAGGTTTCGGCCCCTCTCGCTGGACATTCCAAAGCCCTTATTCCCAGTTGCTGGGTTGCCAATGATCCAACATCACATTGAAGCATGTACCAGAGTACCCAACCTAGGGGAAATTCTAATCATTGGCTCGTACCCAACTTCTGATTTACATCAATTCGTGCAAGACATGACCCAAATGTATGGGCTCAGCATCCGATACCTGCAAGAGTTCACAGCGCTGGGCACAGCTGGAGGAATGTATCATTTCCGTGATCAAATTCGCTCTGGCAGCCCTGAATGTTTTTTTATTATGAATGGTGACGTATGCGCCGACTTTCCGCTGCAAGATATGGCAAAGTTTCACATTTCCAAACACTCTTTGGTTACTGTTATGGCGACAGAAGCCACTCGGCAACAATCTTTGAACTATGGCTGCATGGTTTTAAAAAAAGGAGGCGAAGTCGACCATTATGTTGAAAAACCATCCACCTTTGTTTCTACATTGATCAACTGCGGTGTCTACATCGCCTCCTCAGATATATTTCAAACTATGGCTGACACGTTTTATGCTAATCAACAACAGGAAAAGCTCTTGTGCGTAATACTTTATAAGAAAAAATTCACATCTGGGAAATAGCCCCTTTTAAAATATACTGTTCAATGATTATTTGTATACTTCTCTAACTCAACTTTCTATCACCAGTTTATCAGGGTAGAATTGTTAAGTTGCAGTAGGAAGTAGGACTTTCAAACTAGCGATATAATCAAACACGTTTTGTATTGGGATTGCAGGCAATTGAACGGGAATGGAAAAGACCCCGCATATATGTCATTTGAGCAAGATGTATTAATGAGACTAGCAGGGAGCGATCGTCTATTTGCTTTACCCGTAACAACTTGGTGGTCCCAATTGAAAAGTGCAGGCTCGGCAATCTATGCGAACAGACATTACTTAGCTCTGTATCGCCAAAGTCAACCTGCCAGACTGTGCGCAGCTGTACATGGCAAGTGTCATATCATCGGTGATGTCTATATTCACCCCACAGCGACTGTTCACCCCACAGCTGTGGTAAGCCGCTATATTCCTTCTATATATTACGCAGTTAATCTGTTCATGTCACATTCAGTTGAAGAATGCTTAAGTGATTGATGGTTACATTACGATGATCAATTTAGTTGGGTCCAAATGTCAGTGTTGGCGCAAATGCCATGGTCGGACCAGGCGTACGAATTCGAGAGTCAATTGTATTAGCTGAGGCACAAATCCAAGCGCACTCTATCATCTTACATAGTATAGTGGGTCGAGGCAGCAGAGTAGGAGAGTGGGCTAGAGTTGAAGGCACTCCGTGTGATCCTAATCCTGACAAACCTTTTGCAAAAATGGAAAATCCACCACTGTTCAACACGAATGGCAAACTCAACCCGTCTATCACTATACTTGGTAAGGGTCTGATAGTACTTTATACAAATTATTTTTGTCCTAAAAATTATAGCAGTCATATCTTGGTTCAGATTGCTATTCCACGTGAAAAATGATATAAAATGATATGTGTGTATCTAATTGTATAGGCCTCAAATCTTGCATTACTGAATTATAAAGATATAAACTTCCATACTGTTTGCTTCCGAAACAATGACAATTGCAAACATTAATTTTTTGGTATAATCGATGAAAATTATTTTATATTAAAAAAGAATCATGCAAAAACAAAACTTGTACCTAGTGTACAACATATGAAAAATTCGAGTTAGGATCCAGATTTGGTTACATGACGCAAGCATTTGTTTTCGTTTTAGGTACCTGCGTGTCATTAACAGCTGAGAAAATACTACTGAACTCGGTCGTTTTACCTCACAAGAATCTTACAAGAAGTTTCAAGAATGAAATCATCTTGTAATGCCTGCAAACATTTTGTTAAGTGCAATAAGAATTGTTAACTTTCTATATTGACTAAGATGTTCAACACTATTGTTGTAAATTTGCTTTGAGGCATTCCAAAATTGAATTTCAATTCGTACAAAGTTTTATACACCAATCTTTGATACATATTTTTTGAATTTACATTGAACTTTTGTCAATTACGCACAATATTTTTATTCAAATTAAAAAAGAATTAGGTTTAGATTAAATCTGTAATTTGTGATGTATATATACCTATATAGAGTATATGTTTAATGTATACATGTATATATATACATGTACATAAATATACATGTATTGCCACTGTGGTTTACACTGGAAAAGAGGGTAATATTTAGCTAAAAAAAAACTTGGTATTCGCGAAAACTCGAAACAGTGGAAACGATTTTGTCTGACAGTTTAAAAAAATTACAAGTCGTAGCATATTATGCTTTTATTCGTACCATTAAATTGCATCAAAGTTCATGTTCATGTAACACTGAGAAATTGGCTTTGATTTTTCAAGTACCGTGCGATTCAAATGACAACATTTTCGGCGATCGGCTTAACTGAGAGCCGTCCACATCATTGCCTAATGCTGCTCTTACCGATCGACCGATTGTTATGTACCGACCGATTCCCGATGCTCTTTTGTCAATCCGAGGATCGGTGTAGGCTGTAGGCCATTTTATCAGTGGGCTCTGCGTGTTTAGTAAGAAAAGTATTCACATTCCTCGTAACTAGCGCTGCAGTAGTAGAGCCTGTTACTTTTGATTTGTGAATCAACAGGGATGCGCTCCACAGGTAGTTCTCAAGTGATTTCTTTTTCGATTTTCATTATTCGGCCGCTATCGTAGGAAAATAAATTACCCGTCAAACACACTGGAATCAATTAACAATCGAAAAATGTGAAAACAATCGCGCTGAGTTGAAGTTTAATATGAAATAGATGTGAGCATAGAGATAACTGGAAATCAGGACGAAGATAGAAGAAGAAATTCCACGCATTCCAAAGCTGGACCAGGTTAACCATCTACCACATTAAAAATGATATTTTTCCGCTCAGTTGCAAATGATACTTGAAGAACATGGTGAGTTGTTTATTTATGAAAATAAGCTCAAAATTAAGCTCAACATCCCTACAAATCTGAACTTCTTTTAGCTTTAATACCCAAGTGTTTATATTGTTAAAACTGATGGATTGATGAGTAATGGTGATAGAGAAATATGAATTTGTATTCTTGAAAAATTCTATTTCTGTTATTTTCGATGAAATACACAAGTAAAATTCAATTCATTCCTATTGTTTCTGATTATCTTTTTCTGTTTTACATGTTTAATTATATCAATGCGCATCTTATATAGTTCAGTATTGTTTACCTGTATTATTTCTCTAGCTTCAACCTCATCAAATAAAATACTTTAATATATATTTTATCACAGTAAAATGTATCTGAAGGGATAACATCTGCAAACGACTGTAACAAAAATAGCAAGGAATACAAGAAAGTTTCAACAATATATTTTTATTTTAAACATACCCATTACTAAATGATACATCACTTTCTCTTATTTTGCAACAGCCAATGAATAGTCAAGAAATTGAATCGTGAAAGAGGTACCGAGGGTTACAAATGGGCAGGGAAGGCCGATTATGGCCCAGCAGCAGCAACAACATCAGCACGAGTTTTTGCCACTATGTGACGTGCTGTTTAACATAATCTCACTGGCCTCTTACTTCTGTGATGTTGTCTTTGACCTAGCAATGGGCTATGCTTTGGCCCATCACGCTGCTGCACCAGACTGTTTTTTTCCTCTCAGTATTACTTTTGTCATTACATCACTTGTTGTGTCTCAGGTGGGTTTAAACATATTTATGCTTTTCAAGATTCAAGTCCACTTCTTTCAATCACCTGTCCAGTTTGTTTAATGTTATAAAGCTGTTTTCATTCAGACCAACATTTTACCTGCTCATTGTATTATTTGGTAAAATGAACTAATCATTGTTCAATTCATCATTTTACAGATTATTAGTATTCGATGGTACCTTTGGGGTGCTCGAGGTAAGCTAACTGCTGCCAGTACTGGGACCCCTGACGATCATGGTATTCAGAAGAAAGGTGGTTTGATAGTTGGCTGTGTTTTGGTATTACATTCTATGCAAGTCGGAGTCCTTTGGCGCTACTTCAAGCTTTTTATTCCAGTCGATCTCGTATACGTCAAGCATGAGGTGCATTATTCATTCATTTAGTTTTCAACTATTTTCTACAGCTACCTTGCAAGATTTTTAAGAAGATTTACACAATCTCACAAAAATTCCTTCTAGTTTGACTGCATCTGAATATAAAATGCCTTTCACAGAGGCTGAGCTTTACAAATGAGCTCTTGGAAAACTCATTTGAGGTACATGGTTAGCCTCTGAATGCAGTCCTTTTAATAATCATTTTGTACACAGGTTCGGGAGCTCTGTGTACTACGTCTGATCCATGCGTTCTGCGAGGCAGCGCCAATGCTGTTGTTACAATTGTATCTACTATCGACAGGAATAACTGGAGAAAATGATGCAAAAGAAGAAGAGGAAGAAGAAAACGGGGGAAAATTGGCTAAACTAACAGCAGTCTCAGCAGGAATGTCTTTGTGGAGTGTTTGTTGGGCAGTTGCTAGTTTCAGTAAAGGGGCAGCCCGCTTACGGAACTTGGAACGACTTGTACTTACATGGCTGGGGGTTTTAGCACAGTTAGCCTGGCGGCTTGGAACTGTTAGTGCACGTGTCGGAGCACTTGTCGCATATGCATCGCTTTACGGAGGACAGTGGCTCTTGGTTGTTCTTGCCCTTCATTGGTTGTCAATGCTCACTTGGTTGCTGCTTACTCCTGACGGTCTGTTTCATGGTGGAGAGCGTTTGCCGCTACCACGAAAAGCCTTTCTCGCTACCCTACTAGCATTTGTATATGTTTTTGCCTATGTCAACCTGCACGAAACAAATCACCGACAAAAAATGGTATGTATTGTTATCATCATTCTAAAACTAATGCTTCTGTCAACGAATATTTAAGTGAATTGACGTGGTTTTCTTTTGCTTTGTTAGTTCAATTGCTAATTATATCATTTCTCTCCTGTCTAGGGGATATTTTACACGGTTATGTTCTTGGAAAACAGCCTACTGGTAGGGGTATGGGCTGCCGGTTTCCATCGAAGTAGTCTTCACCCCAATCCGATTACCTTGGCCTTCACACTTTTTGCTCTCTTTTTTGGAGGTCTCTTTTTTATGGCGCTCTATTACAGGTGCGACATCTGGGACATCACTGTTTTGAAATATATCATACCCTTCGAATGACAACGATTGAATTAGTTATTGTTGTTTTACCGTTTTTACTTCGAAAATATACAAGTTGTGCATTTAATGGTTTTCCAAATTCATTTGCAGGTTTTTTCATGTACGCAGACTGAGGTATGAGGCTGGGGGCCGCATGAATTCAACAAATGGTATGGCCACTTTTTGCAAGCAGGTCTGTACCACAAGATACATAGAAAAAAGATTCTGAAGCCACCCTGCTTGGTCATTGATTGATTTGTTCACATGATATTTACAGGAAGATAATGATGGAAAACAGATGAATTTCTTGGAAGAGAAAACAAATGGCATTGAAATAGGGATGAGAGGAGTGAAATTGAGCAACGGTGGAATTCCGGGAGTATTCAATTGCCGTTTTGCAAATCCAACTGTGTCTAATCTAAATCGAAAAAAAAAAAAACCAACTTCTTTTGTGCCTCCGCCACAACCATTGTCTTTGTTGACAAACGGTATGGGTGAGCCATGTCCTAGGATAAATAGTAATGCCGGACCTCGGCAATCAATTCCTTTTTGGAGACGACCGCTGACCATAGCTGTAACGCAGACACACAATGACCAGGTACCATCAGTAAAGTTCAGTACTCAAATCACAAATTAGATTTCTTAGATTACTTATTTGTACACGATTGTATTACTAACTGCTGAATTTGGTGTAGGACTGGCCAGCTATTGACACATATGACGTAGATGCTGGTGTCAGTTTAGGAGGATCAGTGAGCGCGAATGACATCAAAGAGAAATTGCAGGAAAAGAAGCAACAACAGCTACGGGAATTGAGAGCGATTCAGGAAGAGATTAAATCAGGAAAGCTGGTACCACCGCCGTCAGCTTCAGCATCTACATCTGCGTCATCTCCTTTAGCAACAAATCAACAACCACCGCCAAATGCTAAGCTGCACTCATCTACCAGACCTCCTTCATCAAAATCCCCATCTGACATGAACGAAAGCATGACGCTATCCTCTTGGCCACCGATCAAAATGGATTGCCTCTCACTTCCTCTGCCAGCCGCATCTATACATTATCCGCCCAATCCCTGGAAAGCTCCACAACGAGAGAGAGCTGTTACCCCAGAGATTTTACTCGCTCCTCAATGCCTACCATGTTATCCGCATTGGACACCACCAGGACATCTTAGTCTCAGGTAAATTCAAGGATATGCCACTTCAGGTTAGCTTCTAATCCAAATTTCTTCTTGAAAATAGAGTTGAAGTCGTATCAACAAGTCACTGATGTACTGTTCCATATATTTGGTAGGTTGGGTTCAAATCAGAACGAAGAGGATAAAACTTGTAATGAAAATGGCGAGTTTTCTATTGAGAGTAAATGTGACAGTGATGTGGAAGGCAGTCAGGTATCGCTGCCAAGAAGTTACACACTTCCTAAGGAATTTAAGTATAGTAATGGGCTCGGTATTGTCAAGGCTCGAGGACAGCGAGAGTACAGAGGCAGCAATAAACCACCGCCATCTCGTTATTATCTTCCCTCGACCAACAGCTCAGACGATGGTAAATTAAAATTATGCTATCACATTTTCAGTATCAAGAGCCAATTTAATTGCGAGGTGGAATCGCCAATTGAAATCATGTCGTATTGTTCGCAGGCGACGTGGATAGCGCGGATAATGAAGAAGAAACAGACTCTGAGTTGCGAATACATAGTAATAACAATCATGCTCACAACAATAATCATCAACTACGTTTTCAGTCTAATAGAAATAATACCGTGGAACCCCCGACTCCAGTTCCTGCGATTACTTTAACAAGTTCTTGTTATTTGAGCAGCACATACGGTGCCCTTAGACCAAATCAACTACTCAGAGCGAAAGTTAAGCACGAAACTAAGTTGTAAATTATAGAATTTTACAAAATATTTAAATAATATTATATATACAAGACAGGCACCAATCGGTGTTAACAAATATCGTAACCCAGTGTCTTACTAACAATAAAACTGATGAGCGGGCATGACTGTTAATTACAGAATCATCAAAACGATCAATCTCTTTCAATAGTAATACGGAGTTGAGTTTTTAACGATACTTTTTTGCACAATGAGTTCACAGAGTGTGTATTAAGAAAAACTCTCTAGATATTCTTGATTTAAATATCTGCCCTGGCTAGAATACATTTCGTCGAGATGGAAAAATTTCCGATTGATTTGACCAAGCCTGGAATTGGAGAATCGACGTTCCACAGAGCAGGTTTGGAATGATGGTCTGTTGGTAGTTCACTTCATAAAATTCCATTTTCAATACCCTACCTTTCAGGAGTTATGGTAAAAAAATTTATTTTCGTGAAATTGTTTTGTAAAAACCATCGTTTTTGGTGTGCAAGTGTCTGTTTGAATGTTTACAAATTATAATATATCAAATACTTGTGACTCCATTTATTTTATCTCTTTGAGTGTACTGACCAAAAATTTCATTTTAAGGCTGGTACAAAACATTGGCCTGTTTCGAAATTCAAAAACAATCTAGTTTCATTTGGTTTTCTTTCGCTTTAATTTCGCTTACCCAAAAAACATCTTACCAATCTTATTTTTCTAGATAACATTTTTTTCATATTACGTACTTTAACATTCTATTATTTAATTGAAGAAATACGCATAAATGCGTATCTTTGTAAATATATTCTACTTATTAGTTAGTATCTGAGTAAGAAAATGATTTCAGTTGTACATTTATAATGACTGTAAGTCTTACGATTAGCAGTGAAAAAGTAAAAAGAACAACGACTATGTTGGCCGTTACCTAATGATTGTATATATATTTCAAGTTAAAGATAGGAGAAAAGAAGTGGCATCGATGCGGGATTCACTTGAGAGAGATAATCTCATTGATGCGCCTTTATCCGGCCCGTGCATTGTAGGTGCAGATAAATGAAGGTCGATTGTATTTTTCTTTTATGACGAACGTTACCGCTTGAAAGGCATAGGATTGAATCTAACACATGCAGAGCAATCACGCGGAATTCAGTGGCTCGATCGAGGCCTCAGAATCGATAAGATCGATCCGAATTCATTCTCTTTGTAAAGGAGCTCAAGTAAAACGTCACGTGTAATTTAGTAGGAAATGGAAAACGTCGATAGGGTAGATATCTTCCCATCTGCCTACACACATATAGCTAAGTTCTCCCTGGTTGCGGTGTGGAATCCCTACACATGCTCCGACCATTGACTACTGAATATTGACTATTGGTTAGAATCCGGCTCGAGACCAATCTTGGGGTGCAGGGCTTAAACGAGATTTATAGGCAATCGGGTGAGGACATCCCACTCGCCTTTGTCAGGAGCACGAGACCATTGTGCCTAACATTCGAATTTTACACGTCCTCAAAGACTTTCACGTGATGCTAATAATAATGCTTTATATTTTATTTTTTTAGAATTTTTTTAGTAACTTATCAATGCACTTCGTGACGATCATATTATTATACAATTACAACAGTAATGCTTTACGGTATTCCTTGCCTTATATTGACCCAATATAATATTATTATTTTCCTACATGGTACTACATTTCCGTATTGTTTTTTTCAGGCATTCCTGACTTGCATATAATTTTTTGTTTTCACACAAATTTCCGACGGTTATCGAAAAGAAGTCTCTCGGAAAATTGATACAATGAAACAAGAGCTCTAGAATGAAGGAAAACTGCGGTAGACGAATTCCAAGTGAAGATACATTATATGAATTACGAATGAAAGTTCGGTGAGTCGTGCTTTTACTAGTGGATCGAAAAGTAGACCATAAAAAGTAGAAATTGATTGTCACGATTTCTCGAATACGTGATTGAAAGAATTTTACGACATTATCTTCCATCGACTAAATCGCTGGCTATTTATCAGGACACAAGTTGAAGGAATACCGTTTCCATTAGTAATATTTTTTTTCCTCTTCGCAGTCTTAGCTCTAAACGTTTTACATGTTAACAAATGATTCAATCCCATTTACGCTAGTTTCCACTGTTTGCGGACAGATCATTCATACACAATATACCTGCTTACGTAATATCCAAAAAGTACTCACTTTAAAGGAATGTGCATACATTGTTTTTACATTATTTCCTAGATCTTTTTTGTGCCCGTTGATTGTTAGGTAAATATAACCAAACATACCAGATTATTGGCCAAAGATTACGGCCATAAACTACGATGTAAAAGCCCAATGTGACTTTATGGCATTTTATCATCCGTCAGTCAACCGCAGCGACAAATTTACCGTCTGTTATTTTCATTTTCATTTTTTGCCATCGCATGCACGTATTAGTTTTTGTATGTTTACGAAATTGATTTTAGTCTGACCAGTATAATATGTTGGGTATAATTGTAACCGTGTGTAACATCATCTAACGATGTGTATTACGTAACGTATTAACTTCTGACTTATCATATAGTGTGTCTAATGCAGTGGCAATGCAATCCTTCTATATTTTTAGACGGATTTCATTTTGGCCTACGCGTAACGCAATTCATGGAGAAATAATCGATCCCTGCCGAGGGTAGTCAGTCATGCTGCAGTTATCTCGCATTTTTATTCATTTTCTTTTTTTTTTTTTTTTGTTATCTCGTCGTGGGATTTATTCTACCGTTATAATTGATAGGGCAGAGAAAAGTTATGACGAACATCTGACTATTTTTCCACGTCACTCTATGAGCTCGCGTAGACGCGCTCGCGAAATGTATATGAAATATATATTTGACTGACGTAACGATAAAACTGATAAAAATAAATACATAAATATTACTCCCAATACATCAAAGCGAAACGATGTACGATGTATTCCAGAATACACCGCCGTTTGTAATCATTCTCATTTATCTTATATGTACCTCGTAGTTGTTTATTGTACGTAAAAACTAAAATATACATGCGATTGATTAATTAATACAGTAGCAGATGATATTGTGAAAATGTTATAGATATGTAATAACTCAAACTGTATTTCCTGGAAAGCCGTAGAATATTTGTCATCGATTACTTTAGCAAGGTTTACGAGACGGTGAGATAATAATAACAACAACAACAACAACGACAGTATTAATAATATATAAATACATGTTAAATCTTTTTTCCTATTGACTGTACACAGTATTAATCTTATCCTTGTCGTTCTCCGCGGATGTTGTATCCTTTTTGTAGACTGAGGATTCGAAAACTTGATCTTCGATACCTTTGACTGCGAAATTTCTCATAAGTCTCATGAATAATGCGATTCACGTATACGTAGGTATACGAAGCGAACTCGAGTCGAGTTTAACCCTAAATTCTTGACCGGTACAAAGAGAGCGCAAGGCAGCAAAGATTAATAAATTGTACGGAAGGTTTGAGAACCAGACCGTATCGCGCGTAACATTATTCACTCTAGCGTAATGTGTCGACCGACGAATAGGTACACGAATACAGAATAATCATTGCACCAATGCTGTACTTTACAGTAGATAGGCATCTGCATTCATCCGTGTTACACATAGTTATATAACACTATTATAATTGCAAACTACATACGACAGTCATTGACACGCAGTTATATAATCGGCCATTTGTATCCACAGCTTTGACAGGTCAGTGTAGATTTTCGTTTGAGCTTTATTTCTTTCTGCGCATGATACTGTAAAAAAAGAGAAAGTATTGAAAAAAAATATAAAAAAAATTTATACAACGTTCCACAATTATAAACTGAATTCCCTGGAGGTGCAATATGCAAACTGCAACGCGCAGCGAAGGTAAATTGGTGGTGTTACACTAGGGAGAAATAAATAAATAGGGAAGTAAAGAAGTTCTCTCTGCTGAAAAGGCATTTAAATTCATAGGTAAATCATCCTTGGGTACATGTACCCTATACAGGGTGTCCTATGTCAATGGGTCCATTGTAATATTCCTAAAGTACAAGATGGAAGTATAGGAATATGAACTGGGGTAGTAATATCTTAGTTTCGATATATGGATGTCACTGAGAATCAGTAAACCTTGTTTCGAATGACGTACTTTTTTAATTTAATTTCATTATTTGGCAATTAGAATTACATTTTTTGTGGAGTTATATTATTACACAAAGCTCCAACAATCGCTCTAAGGATCAAATGGGTAAAATCTTGTAGTTTCCGAGTAACGCAATCCCTGGAAGACGCTAGATTGATTTAAAAATTGATACACCCTCTATATTTTCACCGTAATAATATAAGCTGCTGTGATAATAAAAGTGGCTTAACCATTTCTCACAATATATAATCTCTGCTTATCTTTCCTTTCATATCTCTTACGAAACACCAAATGTAACATTTACACTCTCTTAAATTTCGAGTTTTATTTACACGCGGCTTTTCTCTTGGCTAAGCGTCAATCGGCCTAACCGTAACTCTTAATAGTACAGGTATCCGTAATTTTATGTAATCGTTATTATCCCTCGGTAACTGTACGTTATTTGAAACTAGATCTGTACTCGAATCGGAGTGCAATGGTAAAGACCGTTTCTGATATACCTATACCGTTTACCGCCTGAATATTGATTTGGTTTTGATACTCTCGTTGCATGTGATAGCGATAACGCTATCAAGATCCTTCTAGAAAGCTTCTGGAGATCTACGTTGAGTCAGGATATAAGTGAAAATACCTTTTTTCTCCTACCCTTGCAAGAATTACCCCATATCGACCGTTGAAATTTTATCTTACGCGATGATCTTACATCGCATATACATATTCCGTGATCGCGATGTCTTAACCCTTTCAGTCGCAGAAGCCACTATATTGGCAATCTTTCTTTCCTTTTTTTTCTAGTAAGTTTTTTATACTCCATGCAAAATCCTGATTTTTATTGCACTTTCAAAATTGTATTGCAAGGTGAAAATTTTGCACGCGTCTAATTCCAAATACGAATATATTATCATACATCGCTGCGAGTAGTGGTCAACTAAAATCTAAATCTCGTGTCATTTCGAGATATTATCGACATGCAAATGGAGCTTCACAAATCTCAATGTCTTTTGTAACCTAGAGATCTCGAATTTTAAAATAGAAATATCTGTTAACGATTCAATTTCCGGAATTTGTAGGAAGCCTTCGCGTGTCTCGAGGTCGCCGGCGAACCGTCGATAATACGATTAAGCGTTATTTATCAGTCGTCAAGCGTAAGCGTGAGAGTGCGGATGCGCCTAGAGGCGAGTAACTCGCATTGCAAGGATGCAAATATTTGTCGTTCTGCGGCGGTTTCGGCAGGTGGTGTCATGGCGTCGTACTGGGATCGCAGCTGAGTCGCGGGTGGCGCACGCATGCGTTTTGGAATGGAAAGGAGGGCCGCGTAGAGAGGCAGCTCGGCTTGCGAGAGAGAGTAAAAGTCGGTGTGCCATTGGCAGCCATGCACGTAGGTAGAGGATATCCGAAGGGGAGACCGCGTCGCTGCGCGAGTGTCTCGAAAGGACGCGGTCGACGCGATGACGCGACTTAAAGAATGTGTGAGATTCAAAACAGACCGAGTGTTATCGCCGAAGGGATACGCCGGGAAATGTCACAGCGCGTGAAAACGCGTTCGTTTGTTTTTTTTTTCTCCATCATCAGAAAGCTAGGAAGTGCACCAAGTGAGTAACGACGAGTGCCTCCCCCTCCCCGGGCCCCCCCCCTGCTCCCGACCCTTCCAGCAAGTGCGGGCGAGACCATTTTCGGCCGAGCTGCGCGCATGCAGCCCGTCTTAACCCCCGAGCCGCTGTACTGTCTCTCTCTTCTTTTCTCTCTCTCTCTCTCTCTCCCTCTTTCTCGCTCCCTCTCCGTCTCTTCTCCTTGCGTGGCGAAGTGGATTCTCGCGAGAGACAGGGAGAGAGGCTGCGAGCCGAATGAATACGCGGCTCGATCGTCCGCTGCTGCTGCTGCTGCCTTCCCCCCTGCCCTGACATAGACCCATTCCGCCGGTCGCGTCGCTCGATACGTTTACAAAAAGTAAAAAAGCCTCGGACGGTTTCGGGACGGGCTCAGTTTGCCGGATAAATACATATCTCGGTGGGTTCGTTTCGTCGGGAAATTGTATGAAAATTGTCGAGGTGTGGTGGCGGGTGCGATACGGCTAGCCATAACCTAGATGTGTGCACGTCGAGCCAGTCCATTGAGCAAAGTGAACTACCATACTCGCGCCTACGCGAGTCACAAGGTTAGTTACGGTTCAGTCGGGCCGACGAGAACCGAAATCAGCCGAAGTCGGCCGAGCCGTCCCGCCACGCACCGAGGTATCCCGAGTCGCGCGAAAAAGGGGCTGGAACCTCGAGCCATTCGTACTTTTGGGGTAGGAAAAGCTGGGGGCAGGCATCCCCTACGTCTCGTCTTATCACTACGACGCAACCCCTCGAGTCTCCTCTTTGTGAATGGGATACGTGTCTTGGTTTTACGTTCCCTTTAATGTACTTATAGCCAACCTACCTACCAGTCGACGCGTACGCACACGCTTATATATACCGCGGGATAAATCAATGGTTATTCTCTATTTCCTCTCGTTCTTTGTTCGCGTTATCTTTTCTCACCGAAATCACAAGTTGTATAAATATTCCACGGTATTAAACCGAGGCCAGCTTTGTTGTACCGGTCATCCGTTCGAACGTACACAAGTACTTGACGATTAGAATTATTTCAAACATAATCTTTTGTTCGCGGATTTTGTTGCCACTTTGTCAAACACCTATTTATCGTCAATGTTTTACTCGAACCGGTAGATTGTTCTAAAAACTTGTTTTCCGTACGTTTTAAAACAGTATTGTGTCGAGAGTATCGATCCGTACGATCGAACGTCACGGAGCGAGGTAACAATCCTGCGACTCGTTGCGAAATATGAAAAAATATATTCGATTCGGTTCAATTTCCGTACCGCTAAGCGTACCGAGGTTTAGCAGGACATTGTCCAACCTAAAGTTGAGACGTGAAAATTCGTAACCGTGAATCCAACATGCCGTATATCGAAAAGCAAGAATCATCATATCGCGAAGTCACGTACGTTACGTACCTCCGTTCATTAATTCGATCGCTACGAAATAAAACTTAAAATTCCCATGATTTCTCAACAATCGTTATTAAATCACGACCGCCAGCGGGAGAGGTAAAGGTCTTCGAAAGACAAAACGCGCATCTCCTCAAGATCAAAATCTCTCTACAACGCGAGGAGCCAAAGGTTCGAAGGCGTCCTTCGCAGAAGTTTTCCGCGTAACGTTCGTCAGATTTCCTTCCTGCAGGTACATACGCATCTCTCGTCGGACCGACGGAACGCGACGCGACCGTCGCTCTCTCGGCGTGTTTACGCCGCTCCTCGTTTTTCGGCAGGCAGGGAGGGTGAGAGGGAGCAGATCGGCTGGTCCCGAAGGAGTGGGGACGGGACGACGCGCCGTTCGACGCTAGGTTCGCATCGGTTGGCGCAGGCAGGCGGCAGGGAGGCTCGCTCGGCTATACTTGGGCCAGTCAGTCAGTCAGTCAGTCAGTCGCATAGAGGAAGTGCCGGTGGCGAGGCGGTTCGGTAATACCGGACGATGCGACAACGGGCAGACGACGAAAGGATGGCTGGAAGAACGGGCGGGCGTTCTTCGCGCGCGTTCCCGAGGATGGTATGCCTCTTCTAAGCATGCCCCCCGGACCCGGTTTATCCTCCTATTGACTCGGCCCCTCGTCGCGGTGTTGTCGTCATTTTCTTTCCCTTCTTTACTTTTTCACTCCCACTATTCACCGTTCCGCATTCTCACGTATCCATCCTTCCATCCATCCATCCATCCATCCACCTACCTGACCGTACGGAGGTTATTAACGTGTGTCGAAGGAGATAGCTAGATAGACGGGGGACGGGGGGCGAGGCGGTGGGGTCTGGGGCGGGGGTGGGGTGGGTGGGGGGAGAAGGACGACCGTAGTGAGTAATATTTTGTGCGGTGGTAGATTGTTGTAATATTATGTATACGCGTACGATAAAGTGTCGTTCGATTGTGCGCTACAAAGGCTCTTGATTACAAGTACGTTACGTTATACGTACGCGCTGTTTTTACAAACAGGTGAAACGTTTCGAGGTGAATAAACTAATGAAAATAATAATATTTATAATACATGGTAACGATACGAAGATGTAATACGAAAAATAAATAAATAAAGAAAAAAGTGATCCGATCGGCGGAGAGGGAGAGGGAAGCTCGGTCAACGAACGACAGCGAAGTCGTCTCCACTGCACATTTAATTAATCGGGATTAAAATTTCGTCCGAGAAACAGGGGCGTTTTCACTTTTACAACGTAACGTAACGCTTGTGCGCGTGTGTGTGCGCGTGATTGTTCGTTACGGTAAAATATTGTTAATTCCCAGACGACGAAGAATCATCGTCACCGTCGGCATCATCGACAGTAAGCAGCTTCTTTGTGCTTGTTCTCATTATTCCCGTCAAACGATGGCTTCGTCGTATCTACCAGTGTTTAACGCAACGGCGGCAGCGACGCGACGATGCGATATTGTAAGCCGACTCTGAACCGTTAGAGGCTGGGATCAACGACGCCTCGCTCCTACGGTTTCGTTTCGGAAAGAAAGGGGAAAAAGTAAGAAGAAACAAACGACAAGCTGTGACGTATTTTGTTACACGCGTCATACGACGACGAACACGTCCGTTCGAGATGGAAGTAAAGTCCTGTTGCTCCTCTGGCTTTGTTCCGTAATTTTTCTTCCCATCGGCGACGACACTGGGCGTCGAAAAAACGATGAGAAACAAACGGCAGAACAGGAACAGGCACAAAAAACAAAAAAAAGAAGACATACCCCGGCCACCCTCGAAACAGGGCGATAATTACAATCTAATCCGTGTAACACGTCGGCAATCGATCCACCCTGTTTAACAATAAACGATACGCAAAGGACGCCCCATGAAAACGATGATACATCGCGGTTACTGCATCAACGCTCCTCGAACGATGAACACGATGATAAACGATACAGCCAGAAGTTGCAATCTGACGCGTATTTTGTCCGACGTTGGATACAAAATAACGATCGAATAATAGTTATTTTGACGATAGAAAGTTTGAAAAACGACAAAGAAGTAACAAGTAAAAATCAACAAACAGTGTGCGCCAGAGTAACGTAAAGCTGAAAGACTGATCTCTACGTAATGTCTGGAAAAATGAGGGAATAAAAAATTAAATGAAAACTGCACAATTTCGCTACGCGGGTGAAATCACGCGAAAACTATACAACACAGGGTCAGGTTTTTTTTCGGTGAATGTGCGTGGTGGGTGGCTTGTGCTCGCGATATAATATAATTCGTGTAAAAGTTGGGTGCCTGTGCCGCATAATAATAATACCGAGTATCAATCGTTACGAAGGCGAAGCCGGTTGGTTCCTTATTTACTTGCACACTTGTTTAATGTAAGAGGATTATTAGCGAGCAGCTGACCGCGCAGCAATTCCCTTGCCACATCCTAATATCTTTGTCGTCTTCGTTACGCCCGAGAGTCACGCAAACGCAAACGCAGAGAGAAAGAGAGAGAGAGAGAGAGAGAGAGAGAGAGAAAGAGAGAGAGAGAGAGAGAGAGAGAGAGAGAGAGAGAGAGAGAGAGAGAGAGAGAGAGCAATGGTTATTCCGTAACTTTTGTCGGTGTTCGGGCGATTTTTTCTCTCTCCCCTCTCCCCCCTCCCTCCCCCCCTTCGATCTTTTTTCTTCCATTTTTCTCCCTTCTTCTCCACGTCGAGCCTCAGCCGAGCCGAGTAACAGTTTTTCTTTTTATCTCGCTCGCCACTGTTACTTCTACTCGGACGCCCGTATCTTTGCTGCACGATAATAATTGGATCATAGAATCAGATTGAAATATATATAGATACATATATATGTATATATATATATATGTATATTTATATATATGTAACTGAACTAAAGATAGACGGGACAAGGAAAAGATAATTATTATCGGTGAAAATTAGTACGAACCTAATATGATGATCGGATGTATGAACTTCCGACGTATTATGTTATGATACGTTGTGTATACATGTTGTTACAAAGCTGCTGAAGAGGATTGACTGATTGACCGATTGATTGATCGACCGATTGATTGATTGATTGGTTAATCGATTGTACACTCATGTGTATACCTATCTATTTATCTATCTATCGACTTATCTATATACACGTTTAATATACCTACACGTACGATATAAAGTATCTGTAATCTATTGAAAATTGTGATGAAGTAAAATCGAAAACGGAAAGAAAAAATAAACGAGAGAAACCGTTGACCGGATGTAATAATATACGCGATGCGAAATGGAATAAACTTTAAACACGTAGATAATAATTAATATTTGGCACCGTAAATACACACGTGAAGGGTGTAAAGGAAAAATCAATCGTTAATAAAAGAACAAAAGAAAAAGATTTATCTATACATACATACAAACAAACGCAAACATACTCCCATATACGTATATAAAAATATATAAATATCAATTGTGGTGGCAGTGTATTGAATTAAAATTAGTGAATTATGCTGAAGTTTTTAACGCACAAGCTACGAACTCACTCGCTGAACGAGGACCCGAACCAGGAGAAGGTGAGTTAGATTTAGAAACGTCATTAATAATACGTTAAACCTACCAAGATAGGGTAAGCGTACCAGTTATTGACCTTTTTTCATTGTATCTCTTTAATCCTTGGTCCTAAAATGACAAAAAAAATTAATTTGTCGTGTATAACCCTTCATAAATTGGCTTTAATCATCGAGAAGTTCACAATTTCTGCCGTCGATATGTAATTTTGAAAAATAGAAGGGTCAGTAACCGGGGTACACTTGCCTTCCTCCTCCGCTCTTGTCGTTGCGCGTGAAATTTCCCTCTCATTGTCGTCAATAAACATGACATCACAAGAAGATAAGCTCGGCGACCCTCATTACTCTACGACTCTTTCATATTCCATGTTGAATCTGCAGGCATGTGCATTAATCTTACATACGCGATACGTCCTTTAATCTATGCGAGTACGTTATACGTACGTGTGAATAGAGTACATACGGTCTATGTGTATGACAAAAGATACGATAGCGCGTGCGCGCGACAAGATTCGAGAGAGAGAGAGAGAGAGAGAGAGTGTGTGGTAACCTTTGCCTTGCGAAGGTCACTACCGGTGACTCGTGCCAAAATGGCTGCTACCGGTGCCGCATTATAATAACGTTACGCCGTCGTGAGTGAGTTAGCGGGTGGTTACTGGTTATGCATACAACAACGCTAGTGGGTTTGCCAATTTTCACGCTACTCGGAGGGGATGACGAGCGGCGAGGGGGGGGGGGGAGGGAGGGTATTAGACAACGCCGATGCGCAACATCGATATTACACGCGTGAATGATATAACGGTGATTTTTTGTTATCTCGTTATCGCTCGTTGCATGATTATCAGATTGATTATTAATTCGTGTGAATATATTTTCAGAGCGACGATGATCACGACTCGGGAACTGAGTCCGACGATGAGCTGCAGGTCGGGATCGAGGAACCTTCCAGCTGTAAGTCTACAATTTTAATTCGACTGTCGAATTTATTTATTATACGTACATTATACCGCGTACTTCAATTCTTTCTATACTTGTGTAATACAGTATGATAATGTGTGTGTGTGTGTGTGTTTGTCATGTATTCCTTCCAATCGAACTCTACGATGGATTATTATTAGTATTATACGTAGTGATCTTTGCTAATCGGGTAAATTTAAATATTATATATGTGAGAGATTTTCAAAGTTTTTCATCCTTTTGTATGTCAGAGGGAACAAAGAATTGATACACAATAGAAATTTGGATTCAGGTACATACAATGTGTAAAGTTTATAAAGGAAGAAGGAATCGTTATCAACGAAATCGTACGAAATTCAATGTCGCGAAAACTTTGAGGAAAAATATTTCATTAGCTGGCAATTTAACATTGTGAGTCGGCACGTGACTGACATCGAATATGTACTTTCCTACTTTTGGCGTGTTACAAGATCTCTCTTGTTATTGTACGTTCACGTTTCGCTGTAATGTATTCACAGTGTACCTCATTATACACGTGTAAATATTCACTTTCAACTTAATGTCAAGGACGTTCTCGCGTAACGACTTTACGTTGAAGGATATATATTTTTTTCTTTTTCTTTTTTTGTTTTCTTCCAATCTTTTTCTTATTACCCAATCTCGGTTCTTTCTTTTATACTTTTTATTTCTCTCCGCATACTTGTTGTACGAACGGCGTGATTCATATAATATAATACCGTTGACAAGCTTTTGTCTTCATACTCCGGTTCGGCGTTGGTTGAAATAAGAGACGCAAACGAACGGATGAAATTAAAACACTGGGAATAAAAGTAAAACATTTTTTAAAAAATAGCAAAAAAAATTACAATTAAAAAAGAAATCTACTAATTACTCGTTTCCCTTCATCGTGAGAGATTGCTCTGCGACAGAAACGTGCACTGTACCTAAAATATACACGATCCCTTTTCTTTTATCTTTCGCTCTGTCATGTCGGCACGAGGTTCTAAGTAGGTAACTACAACTGTAAAGTTTTGCCATGGCTGCTCCGATGCACTTTACTGCAACGTGATGCTGCTGCTGCTGTTGTTCTTTTCAAAATATTACAGGGATCACCACGACTTTCTCTCCCTCCACCTTCCAACTCTCGCTACGCTCTCTTGTTATCTTTCATTTCCGACGCGATATTTATTTTCATACGACGTTTCGCTCCGTTCTCGTCTCCGTTTTCTGTACATACATAATTATATTACAACCTTGTTACATTCGAACTTGACCTCGTTTCAACGATCTTTCAAGCAACGAAACGGACTTTCGCTGAACCCAATGGCGAAGCTGAATAAACTAAAAAAAAAAAAAAAACCGTACCGTCACTAACGAACAGCGATATAGTATATTTATATTCTCAATGAAAATTTTTTTATTTTTGAACTTTATACCGCAGCACCAGATGTACCTGTACAGGGTGTAAATAAAATTATCAGTCACCGGTTAACAAGATGATTCTCCGGGTAACTATCGGTAATGACCTGAAAGACATGCCCTCGGAAAATGGATCGGTTTTTTAATTTTTTTATTTTTAACCACTACGAATTCACCGTTACGAATTTTGGAATTCTACTAACTCTAAACTCTACTAATTCTATTTGACTGAGATCAAAATCATTGAAATCCGGTAACTCGTTCTCGAAATATCTTCGGACGAAAAAATTGATCAATTGCGTGCATGCGTCTGACAGATGATGAGAATTCACTAAATAATCGCGCAATCGGGTGTAATATCGATTTGTAATTATTTCCTATTTTTATCGATTTTTTTTAACACGCTCAACAACATACTCGCGATCCATGATTACTCTAAAAGACTTTTTTTTCCTCCCGACGAGCAGAATTTTTCAGGATCATTAAATTTTTTGACCCAATTTGAGCTTGATAGTCAAGATCAATTTTATGGGGGCATATCTTTCAGGATCTTCACCGACATCGATCTGGAGAATTTTCGGTAAAATGGCGACACATAATTGTCTTGCACTCTGTACAATTTAATAATAATTAATCGATTCGCGTCTTTGGAATGTGATTTTCTTTGTTTCACGTTAGTATATACTATCCACAATCCATTCGTACTGTATAAATATACATATAACAACGTGAGTTATTCGCAAAGATATGAAAAAAGGACATTAAAAAAATAATTAAGTAAATTTAGAATCGCCTATCTACGTATCGTATACGGTGTAGAGTGCGAGATTACAAGTGACACGAGCCAACTGCTAATAATATAATCTTATCTCGTGTACCGTTTGAAACGATAAAATGGAAAAATAAGGAAGCATAAAGTAAGGTTGAAAAAAAAAGATATAATTTACGTGAAATAACTCGACGATACGTGTGTAGTATGCGCCGTAAAAAAAAAAAAAAATAAAAACAAAAAATAATAATAATTTTGCAATTTTATCCCGTTGTATAAAAAATATCGGGAAAACGATTGAGATTATTTTTAAACGAATATTTGGCAAATAGAAAAGTATCGATGCGGTGATTATTGATTGAATTGTTATTTATTTATTAATTTCTTTTTATTTTTTTCATATCTTGTAACAAAAACATTGCAAATAATTCATAAATCATATCGCGTAGAGATTTATCTCTTTTTTGACGAAACATGTATTCAACTTTATCGTCGTTCGTTTTACGATTATTCTGATCATTCGGAATTTACAGGCTGCAGATTTTATTCCGTTATTATATTCAACAACGATAAGTTTCCCTGGCAGTACAAAATTGTAATTGTAGTATAACGCTTCAGGCGATTCGTGTTTACGTATACGCGTAAACCCGCGGAAATTATGTGTTCCTGTATTACTCACGTTACAAACTCTCATTTCCGGCTATCATTTTTCTCTTTCTTTTATTTACTCCCGATTCCAGGAATCTCTGTTTTTCACAATTTTTATATATATACATCATACATCTATATATATTATTATATATATGTAATTATATATAATATGTATATTTCCCAGGATTATTATTATCATTATATCATTGATCCCAGCCGAATTTCCAACGCGAATGTAGAATATTCGTGTATATATGCATATGTAATGGTCCTTCCCTTTATTATTGATTACGATTGACAAATTACGCCCAACCCAATTGTCTTACTTTGAAAACAAAGACCTATTTTATTAATTGCGTTTAATTTTTATTTTTTTTTTGTTTTATTTAAATTGTAAATTCTTTTTTTACTCAATGTTTATTACTTAAATTTTCATCATAGATGATATCGTTAATTGACGCGTGATTCTCCCGACTGCCGTGTAAAGCGATTCTTATCGTTAGTCTACTTGCACGGAGCGCGGGAAAATTCAAATTAAAGAAATACACTTTGCATACATATGGCGTTTATACCCGTATGTATGATTATGTCGAAGTATTTTGAGTTTTGATCGGAATTCAATACGAATTAAATGCTGGACGCGGTCGCGATTATTTCGATGATAAATATAAGTGTATTGTAATAAAATTGAGAAAATTAAGTAGTCGATTAGTGACTGGATGATGACGATGTGCACGCAATTATCATAATAGCGCGCTCTTTTTCACTGCAGGGATAGTTCTGGTTTTATTGTTACACGCGTAGTAATAACAATTATAATATGTACCAGAGAGGTGTGCGTATATATATATATATATATATATATATATATATATATATATATATATATATATATATATGGTATGTGTACTCCAGTTGTTACTATCCTACTCGGTATAATACGTATTATAACGCTTTAACGCGTGTTAGAAACTATAAATCAAGTTGCTAAATAGTTATAACGCGTTTTGCGACTCGTACAACGTCAGGTTACCTAGACACTGTACGCGCTATGGAATATCTACCTAATTGCATATTATCTCGCCCAGAATTGTTGACAAACACGACGTTGCAAAGGGAGACGAAGTCGTCTAGTTTCACGAGCACGACGTTACAACGTCACTGTAACGATGCGCGTACGAGGAAAAATTTGGGGAATTTAGTCTTATTCAAATTTGTATCAGACATTTTTGTCGTAGAATCAAGTTGAAAAAATCAATTTTTTGTACGTTCAATCCAAGATGGCGCCCCCCCCCCGCCCCGAAGGCCGAATACTTGGATTTTTCATCGAAAATCATTACTGCGCCACTTTTTTGCAGGGTAAAAACCCTTATTGATTGTACCGTGTAACTCCACGCCGCGCCGTTTCGATCCAGGACTCTGCAGACGGATGGAATCCTGGCGCAGGTTGCGAGGGAAGGATACGGCAATTGCCGCACCCGGGGTCAAGGGCGGTTGCATGCCTTACACTTCTCCTCCTCCTACTCAGGTTCCTCGTTTCCACCTTACACTCCTCGGTATCCGTGACGCTCGTTTCTCCTTCCTCCGTTCTCCTTTCTCCCGTCTTCGCCTTGTTCGTTCCTTTACTACCTACGTATTCTCCTTCCCGCACTATGTTACGTTGGTGGGTCAGGTTATGTAATTTTTTTTCCTCATCGCATATCGCGTTTCACTTTTATAATACATCGCACTCATCTTCTCCACGCACATTATACATACACGTATGTCCGTATAAAGTATATGTACTTGGTGTGTACTTCGTATTAACCTTGTACGTACCTATAGTATACATATATACATATATATATATCATACCCGGCACTTGAGATTCAACATGGTGTTACACAAGTAGGCAGGCATTGCATTTGGAGGAAAACAAAAATTGATGTCGCGAAAACGCATCTTTTTTTCCCTCCCATTCAATTACTGTTATTATTCTACGCTTTCCTACGGTTTTCATCATCATCATCATTATCATTATTATTATTATTATTGTTCAAGTCAATAATTATTCAAACGTTGTGACGTTATTTTTTTTAAATTTATTTATTTATATTTTTACCAGCTTCGTACGCGAGGTATGTAGTTATACGTATTATTTATTCGAACAACAAGCTGCAGTATAATAATTTATTTTAGTCAATTTTCTTTTATTTTTCACTGCTAAAATTGAATTTAATTTTTTGTGTTTTGCGGTACTTGAACAAATTGCGATTCATTTTGTGAGGTCTTACTCGTTTGTTCCTATGAAAGTTTTCCGACGAATGAATAAGGAAGAAAAATTTTTCCGTGTAAATAATTATGGCAATTTTCTGCCGAGTTTACGTACATCTATCATTTATTATGCACGCTGAGGTTGTGAAGTTTATTCTCATATATACCCATATATACATATACATGAGTGTGTGCGTGTGTGTGTATACACACACGTGTAAAATCTTGCTGCGGAAGATCAGAGTTTGAGTATATAAATTTTCAGATTTTTTTCACAAGATTATTAAAAAACGTTCATGAGATTATAACAGATCGTACGTTGTGTGGTTATAAATTCTCGAAGAGAATTCACTCCCAATCAGTATGCTTTGGTTGTATGAAAATTATTTTCAGATCTGTCTATCCTTGTATAATTTATTGCTAAAATCCCGGACATATGTATGCAGTGAATTACGAAAATCACGATCTTCTTTAACTGTATCGTTATTCTCAGTTTCCATTATCGATAATTATTTCGTTATACCGCCTCACATCATAGTTTTCTATTTTCTTTTGTTGGAAATATCTCCTTGTAAAAAAAAATTAACCAAAAAATCTGATCAACTCATCGTCGTTATTGTCCATCTTTGATACATGAAAATACAAAACGCGATACCGATCCAGCGATAAAACTTTGATTTATGTCACGCGGTTTGTTGAAATATATTCTCATACAGTCGCCTACCTCTCATTTTACGTCAGGATAATACAAATTTTTCGTACATAATGTACGACATACAAAAATATGTATGTTCCTTTCTTTTCTTCATTCCGATGAGTAGAAATTTTTGCAACGTTGCAAATTCTCAGCAGCTTTATATTTGGGAATTTTGTTTCTTCTCATTATTCCCTATCGTTGGAATATGTACATAAAAAAGAAATAGAATAGTGAGAGAGAGAGAGAGAGAGAGGAAAAAAAGTTGCAGAGTTATCTAAACACGCGAGTTTGCTTTAAATTGTCCAACTTGCTGAATTACATTTTATATACCTATGCGTTACATATGTACGTAGATACTCGACATACATATGTATGCATGCATAGACGCCAAATCGCTTGCAGGATAGTTGACCGGAAATTACGAAAGTTATTATACATGTATACCTATGCTACCTAACTTATACGGCAAAGGAGAAAATTTTCTCCTTTTCTTGGTAATACGCATATGCATTATGTTACATGTATAACGATACTTAATTATGCATCGTAAACGCTGCGTTTATTATTTACGAAAGACAATGAATGTGGCAATGATTATAATCATCGATGATGAACGTCATCGCAAGAATATCGATTAATATTCAATAAATGCAACGGGTGAAAGAAAAAAAAAGTCAACAATCAATATGTATAAAAATACTATGTATTATGTGCAAGGCATCGATTCCGAAACAAGTAACGTGAAGTTAACATCTATAACAATAATAACGATAACGACAACAACAACAACAACAACAACAACAACAACAACAATAATAATAATAATAATAATAATCAGAGCAGACAGTCGCGGTTAAACAACTTGATCGGAAGTTCCCTTCCTTTTGCTATGTATTCCGCCTTTTTTTCTTACTCTTTCTTCTCCTGGTTCGACGAGATTTTGCTGCAGCAGGCGGCGGCGGTGTCAAACAGTCGGGAAACACCGAGGTATGCAAATTAGTAAGACGAGAGCTCGACAAAGGAGAGGAGTGTGTTTCAAACGAGAGACGAGAGAGAGGAGAAGGAGGAGAAAGAGGAGCGAAGACTGTCACAATGGCGTTTTCCCAACTTTTTTCCCCTCCCTTGCCTTTCACCCTCACCCTCACCCTCAGCCCCTTTTTTTCCGAACGCCCGCGATCGTTGGAAATATTGATTCGGGGTAAATTTTCGTCGTTTTTCTCCTGACTTTTCCTACTCCCGTGCAAGAAACCTTCATCGTCGCAACTACGTGCGGTTTCTCGTTCTTGCTCGCTTGTTTGCTTACCGCGGTTACTTCTCGTTGTTATTTCTTCTTGCTACCGCAACTTCGCGCTGACGATTTTATATTAGGAAAAACGAAACAAAGGAAAAGTAAAATGAAACTCATTGCATCCCACGCTGAATTCGAATTTGCTACGTGTGTGTTCGTTGCGGAATGGATGAGATGTAAAAAAAATTACATGTCGAACAAATACGATTAATATTGTAATCGTATATTGTACAAAAGTATGATTCGATGCTGGAATTATATTGAAAAATTATAATTTCCCATTTGTATTCGAATGATTTTATGATGTGTTACAGATTTGATTATTTAGTGACTTTTATTTTCAAAATTTTACTGCTGCGGCAACAGCCTTTGAAACTTTGTTTTTTTTTTACCGTTATTAATTTCTTAAATCGATTGAACCGATTAAGTTTAATGTAAAAGAAAAGTTGAGTTTCTATTCACTGTCAGTTTGTGATACTGTGACTAATATAGAAAGACATTACACAAGTAAATTGAAAAGTTTCATACGGATAACGAACGAAAATATGTGTTTTTGGAAATACATATAGGGAGGGGGGAAAATGTAGAAGGATGAGAAAATGAAAGGGTTAAAACATCGAATATTGAAAAACTTGAAAGTCTATTTTGTAAGAATTTGAAGTGTAAAGAGGTTGGTTAAGCATGTAAACGAAGCCAAAATTCATTATGCTCAATTCTCGCGTTGAATTGAGCGATGTTACTAAAAAAATGTGCCAAAGATTGCTCAAGTTTTATCCGCAAACCCACTTGTCACTATCATCGTAAATATTTTCTGCGATTTCTTCTTCGTACAACGTTGTACTATTTTTATATTCTCCCGAAATACATACATGTATGTACGTTCGCATATGTCGTCTATGTGTTACATGTGTCGTCTATCAATCAAAGTATGTACATTATCTGCCGACTCACACACACACGCGTAGGATAGTGTTCGGTTCGTCGGGACGATCGCTGAGATATTATCATATTTCTAGACGGATATGCGCTCGATCACGTGTAGAGTATGCATAAAGGGTACACTTCCAGCATCTCGTCTGCATGGACCCGGCGAAGCCTGTGCGCGGATCTGAAATTTAAATGCGAAAAGATAATCCCGCGATGATTTCGCGCGGCTCGCTGCAGCCTCGAAACCTCGAAACCTCTCGACGAATATCGGGTATAATTATACACGTGACATTGTAGGAATCGGAATCTCGAAACAGCGTCCGTGATGACGATGAAATTTTTTTTTCCCGCCTTTCACTTCTTTTCTATTTTTTCTTTGTTTTCTCTTTCTAGTTTTGCCGTTTTGCATTTCCTTCATCAATTAAATTTGTATAAAAATGACACATTCATTTTTTCCTGCTCCGTCCAATCCTTTCAAAATTACATTTCAAAAATGTAGGCGAAAAATAAAAACCGGGGGGTTAAAACACTCGTTTTCGAAAGACCGGAATATATTTGTACACGTTATATTATACTTGTACGTTTGAATGGACGTTTCGTTTTTTAAAATTGATCAAGTGGATACGGAGGAATTGCGAGTTGTGCTTCTGTCTTTCTCCGTATGCATATATATAATATGTATATTTATTTATTAGAATTAACAATTCGAAATATCATTTCGTATACATTTCGGTGGAAAAATTATCCATTGTTTTTCTTCTCTCAATTTTCTCACGTTATATACCATACAGGTACGTATAAAATTGCCGAAGAAAGAATGTAAAATAGGTATTATAAATATTTAAACAGCTTGGATGAAAAATTTTTACGTTTGCAACGAATAACGATTTCGGTAAGACAGTTCTTGGCTCGGGGTTAATAAAGTGGATTCAATTTTTTCATCTCTCTCTTCCTCTCTCTTACACCGTTTCGCGTATATCATTACACCTCTACATGTCGGCAGCGGTCTTCTATTGATTGCTTTAAGCAAACAAGAGCTTGCCTGCAATGCAATGCCTGGGATTCACTGACGGCAGTGCACCACCAGCAGCAGCGGTGCGGTTTGTGCAGTTTCGACTATATATAATGTATAGGGTGGCACCGTTATTATTTCTCGTTTAAATATCTCTATATTTCACAGTCTTATCTACGAATTCCGCAAAAATTTGTAAAACCAAATGTTATACATATAATATACGTATAGCACAATTTTCTTTACCCAATTACCAAATATATACATATATATGTAATTGTATCAATTAGACGACGCTGAACAAATTATAGATTTATAATTACGGAGTTTGCACGTTGTACGTTATGCGTATATATACCGTGGTGCCGCTATATATTTTTACGATGTGCATAATTGTCGGATCTTGCTGCATGATTCTCAGATTCCTTCCTGGACTTGATAATTATGACGATGGCTACATCGTGAAGGCTTATATAGAGCAGAATCGGACAAGACGGTTAGATAAATGGATACTTTGCGTGTTTATTTCATTTATTACAAACCGTTTAATTTCAAACTTCTCTAACTTTATATATTACGGATTTACGTGCAGACAGATATTGTAGAAATGACTATGACAGTTTAATCCCCCCGGTATTAAACGGGTTAGTTTGTATGTTATATAATATGTATATAGACGTTGGTAGTAACGGAATTCACTAGATTTCACTCATCCTCGTCAACCGTGTACCCATCTCTGCTGCTCGGTATCATAGATAGGAAACTGGGAAAATCCCGGGATCAAAGAGTTTCCGGACGATCCTTGCCTGAACGGTATAAATCAATCCCCTGTAAAGGTGACGACACACACACACACACACGCATAACGAAATTCCTCACTTTAAACAGAGATCCTTTGCCATCCAATTCATCAGGAACGATATTGACAGTGCCGATGCCGCATCGCGTATTATTTATGATTTATTAAATAATAAAATATTTTCACCAATTTACAAACGCGTCAGTTTCGTACTTCGTACCACGCTAAATTATGCAGCAGCTAACGTGATCCATGTTACGATTGATCGCGAGAGATGGGAGGGGGAATAAAAATCACCCATTCACATGTCTGGACAGTATATTGTGCAATGTATAGGGAATTCACGTCAAATGCCTCTCAAGCGAATAAT
The DNA here is from genome assembly GCF_021901455.1 of Neodiprion lecontei. Taxonomy (NCBI): domain Eukaryota; kingdom Metazoa; phylum Arthropoda; class Insecta; order Hymenoptera; family Diprionidae; genus Neodiprion; species Neodiprion lecontei. The sequence continues at coordinate 35,422,236 of NC_060262.1, forward strand.
TAATCGGTATACGTATAATATTGATTACACAACCAGCCGAGTATGCGTGTGTACATTTATACATTTACACGCATAGATTCACATGTGCACACGTGCCGTGATAACATTATTCCCTACACCCAGTACCTATCACATTTTATTTTCACCGCAGCAGCGGCAGCAGCAGCGCACTCGCGATCATTCCTCTGTACAAAAATGCATATGCATGGTAACGCATATCTTCATACGCATAGGTAACACGGACCGACACACCTGCGGCGATATCTGCATTTTACCAGTTACAGTTTGAAAATGCGGTCGAGTTTCGCTCGTACCATTCGATTTTAACGGTTTTTTTTTTCTTTTTCTTTTCTTTTCTTTTTTTTTTTCTCTTTTCCTTTCTTTTTTCCCGCACCATATCCCATTGCCAAGGTACCTAGTATTTCTGTAACGTAGTTTTTCGTTGGCCGTAACGAGGAAGTCGGTGTGTCGTATACGTATAATCGTGCGAATTTGCGAAATACGTATCCGCAACGTAATACCTTTTTGCGCGGCGGTGTATTTGCACGTGAAATAGCTGCAGTAAAAGGCTAAATGAATGATATTCGGTGCGCGGTAGAGCACCGCGCTGTATTAACGCTCATTCGAGCCGCGGGGGAGAAGCAGGATGATGAGGATGAGGACGAGGACGAGGAGGTGGAGGTGGAAGAGAATTTTCGCCCATGCCCTCAGGAGGAACAAGCCAGACTTCAGGGTACATCGTCTCCCTGCTCCCTCTGTGTGTGTGTGTGTGTGTCTATACTTATACGATGTGTACACACACTCAACTATGCACGGAGCAAAGGCTGCAGAGACAATGGGACGACTGCTTGCCGTGGAGAGGGAAATGGGGAGGAAGAGGAGAGAGGGGGGGGGGGGGGGGATGGAAGAAGGAGAAAACGTGCAGCCGTTGTTAGTGTGTTCGTTCGTTCGTTCGTTCGTTCGTTCGTTCGTTTACTTCTTCTTTCGCTACTCGTGGAAGAGGATGCAGCAGAATCGCCACGTGATCCCGGTGTGACGTGTACCGCCCTCTTGTTACTCCTAATACATATTTACCCTTTTCACCATTATTTTTTTTTTTGTTCGAACGTAAGAGGGAACGAGAGAACGAAGCAACGGCTAGATGTGCTGCTCCTGCTGCTGCTCACGTTGCTGGATCGACAATCGTGCTTTTGGTTATTTTACAGTATATGTATGCCTGTCTATGTATTGACCAAAGTAAGAAACGTTTTCCTCTCTGTGTCCAGAGTGGCTACGATCTTAATTTATACAGTCTATTATCGTGTAACGTGAATTTGTGACGTAGCGATCGAGAACATGCTTAAACACTGCTTGCTGGGTTTGCCAGGTTAGTTTTTCGTATTCTTATTCCTCTCTCCCGCGTTTTCATTCTCACTGTACATGTATAATATACACTTGATAACGTACGTACGGTCACAGTGCAAGGGTGCAAAAAAAAAAACGCGACAATTTTCAGGCCTTCGGCTTAATTCGTAACGTCTGATGAAGCGATAGCGAGAGGAGAGTGGAGGACGGTGTTTCGATTTAAGGTTATATTTGACGAGTTTTACATCACTTCTCGTACTTTAGGTGTACGTACCACGCGGTATGGTTGTGGTGGTTGTGGTTATGGTTGTGGTTGTGGTTGTGGTTGTGACCGCCGAACGAACCGATTCACTGTCTCCTTGCTCCGGCAGCGGAGTTACAGGTACAACAACCAACCAACCAACCAACCGACCAACCGGTTTTCTCTCTTCGACGATCGAAAGCGCCGCAATCTCCGTTTCTTCTGCATGATCTATTCCTTCACGTTACATGTACATACTTATACATTCTCTCTTTATCTCTATATATGGGTAGGTGTATCATGGAGTTTATGGACTCTCCACGATTTCCATGCCATAGGTATACGTATACGTTTACAACGATTTGTTTTTGCACCTTTTTACCCACTCCATTTTTCGGCAACCATACGCCGTTTCCGTCATATGTTTTCTTTTTTCGCATTGTCGTACGGATACTGTAAGAAATATGCGAATACAGATGTACCGTGTCTAATATAAAGCTTGACTTTTGATATTCGCTGCGACAGTGAATCTTGGTTAAAATCAGTCGATGAAAAGATTCGTGTTTTTAAATTGTTCTGTCGAAATTATTATACCTCGATGTTTGTTTGATACATTGAAAAGAAAAACACGGTTTATTTTCGCGATTGATGCGTGCGTTAACGGTAAATCCAATCGGGTAGAAAATTTTTCTAATAACTTTTTTCAACAACAATTTTCGAGACTATAATTTCGCCGATCAAACTGCTATTAGAATTTTGAAACTCTTGTATAATGTACATACGAATGCAGAATACTTATATATATATATAGGTATAGTACTTGACTTTCAGCGAATGCGGCGGAACGAGAAGTGAGATTGAATGAATCAAGGGAATTGAAAAAATAAAAAAAAATAAAGAAATAAGAAAAAAAACCACAATAAAAAAATATCCATTGAAATTTTCATTAACCCCGCGAAGTTGCGCAGCGGGTTAGCTTGTAACTTTTATAAGTTTTATGTATAATACACGAAGCAGAACGAGCTGCAGCGTCACGTCTTCGTCGTCGTCGTGTTTCGTTGTAAAGATTACATAACTGTACATATAGGTAGACGTTGTATCTATATTTATATTATTTATGTATGTATATAGAAACCACGACGCCGCAACGCGAGATCATGCCTCGTGTAGCATGTATTTTTTTTTTTTCTCTCAAAGTTTGCCGTTCAAGTTAAAAACGAGTGCCGGGTAAAATTTCGGCCGAAAAATTATACAACTAATCGCTCCGGGCGAGACAAGGAAACTGCCCCGATGAATTTTATGTCACTGGATATTTTAAAAATATTTTGTACAATGTATATGTATATACATGTATACGTTAGGGTGGTCCTTATTTGGGGGTCGGAAATATTATCATTGGGACGCCGCCCAGATCTGTTCCAAATGATTAAAAAAAAAAACAATTCTTTGCAAACTTTCAAGCCTCTGCGTCAACTGGAACACGTGCCTATAAGCTCTGAAAGTTTTAAATGTAAAATACATGTAATTTTTATAACCAGTTATTTCGTTTTGTATGACTTGAGGGTATACGTTGAGGGACCGATTTGAAACTTGGCAAAGTTGTTGCTTATAATGATAGAAACATCCCTGAAAATTTCTGAATTTTATTATCATTGTTCCCTCGTATACAAGCCTAATAAAAGTGATGATATTAGGCTTGTGTGTAAAAAGAAATATGTTATAAAATTATGATGTAATTTTGAAATTTTTAGGGTTTGTTTCGATCATTATAAATAACAAATTTGCCAAGTTTCAAATCGGTCCCTTAATTTATACCAAAGTCATACGAAACGAAACGACTGGTTACAAAATTTTCCAACCCCCAAACAAGGACAATCCTAATATATGTATATTTCAATTTACTTGCTTAATTTTTATGTTTTTTTCTTTCTACTTATTCTATACTTTGAGGTATGAAAAAAGTATTAGATATTTAAATTCGTATATCTAACATGAATTTAATTCTAGACGACCATCGAGAATCGTTTCAAATCTAGCCAACTATCGATTACATATATCCCCATTATATTCGCGGTTGAATATATGTGCACAGTGAAGAATGTTCAGGATTTAACTTTGGACGTGATTCGATTCTCCTTAATTATGTAAGTTCGCTACGTAATATTATAGAGCTAAAGTTTTTAATCATATCGTCGTACAGAGTGCTTCATGATCGTTTTTAGACGAATTTTTAACTCGTTTAATTATCACGCGCAGCTACTTGGTAAAATTAGAGTTTTGAAATTTTTTCGAAGCTCGTACATGGTACCTTGAAAATTTGCCCATTTGAATTGTACGCATTATACGTAGAAAATAGAAACAACCGAAATTGTTGAATTATTTAAAAAAATATATGTACAGAGGACACTTTACTCTTCGTTAAAATTATTTCAGACGATTTCAATGACTTTTCATACCATCATCGATATCGCGGTAATTTTTTTAGCCGAAGCTTTCAAATCCCTTATGGGTAAAACTTGAAATATTAACACCCGCTGTTCACGACGCTATTTTACTTCGGTCGGAGAATCTGTTCACCTGGAGTATAACTTGTACAAAAAATAATTTCTGTAAATTAAATATAAATGTAAAATATAAAGGAAAAGAATTGACGAAAAAAATTTAATTTTACATTTTATATTTTTTATTTGATTAACATTGGAAAATAATTTTAGCTTTTTCTGAATTTTCTAGCTCAGTGACGAGGCAATGTACATAAATTTCCGATACATGTTTTTGCTGGGAATTGAATGCTCTACGAAAAAGGTCTGTTTTAATTTTTTTTTATAACTGAACTCTTTCAAAAGTTATTCACGGATAAATATTCACTTTTTTTTCGAGATTAACAGCAAAAATTATGGACTTATCGTAAAATATTGTGGGATCTTTTTTTGTAAAGCATTTCAACCGCTATGAAATCATGTTATTCAATTAATTTTCAACTTGAGACAATTTATTTTTTTTTACTAAAAAAAGGTGCTTTCAAAGTGGAATTACATACATTATATAGTATTACTTGTAATAATTACAAAATAAATTTGCTGAAGTTGAAAATTGATTGAATAACATAATTTCATAGCGGTTGAAATGCTTTACAAAAAAAAAGTTGACAATATTTTGTGACAAGTCCAATATTTTCGCTGTTAATCTGGAAAAAAAGTAAATTTTTACACGATTTCAATTTTAACCTTGAATAACTTTTGCAAGTGTTTAGTTAGCGCAAATTTAAAACAGTTTTCTTTTTTTTTTTTTTTTTTATGTAGAGGGTTAAATTCCCTACAAAAACATGTTGCGGAAATTTATGTACATTGCCTCGTTACCGAATTGGAAGATTCAGAAAAAATAGAAATTATTTTCCAATGTTAATGGAAATGGAAAATGTAGAATCGCGTTCAGGAAGCACTAAATATTAAATATTAAGGGCTGAAATCAAAACGGGTATCTTATTTCCTCTCCCTGCGACTATCAAACACGTGACTTGACCGATCTACTATTCACACTTTGCTTGCGTCACGGAAAATTTTGCCGGTGGCGTAAATGTTCAATCCGAGCACGCGCGGGATTAATGGTTCACCGGATGTTGCGTTCGGTTCGTTCGTCGACGAACGAACAAAGTCTCGGACGGTATAATTAAGTTGTAAATGGGTTCAGGGGTTCGTTATCACTCCGTATAAACACCGTAATATTGTTTGCGCGTACATATACAGACGCAATGATCGGATTCGCTCGCGTAATGCCGTTTGTGAAAATTCATTTCCAAGTCTTATATATACATGTATACGCACGTGCATGCATGTACAATAATCTCTGTGTTACACAACTTATCCCGCTGCTTGCTCGAAAGCTCTACGATTCTGTGAATAGGTTACGGTTTAAACAGCCGTCCGCGATTCCGTTTGTTAGTAATTAATTCGCGGTCATTGTACGTATCTAACGAACCGCGATTCAGGGTTACGTACGTAGTCCATTTATCTCTGTGTGAATCGTAACCGGGGATTTCTTATTTCAACGCGAATAGCTATTCGCTTTTTTCTTCTTATTCGTATCTCCGTTGCGATTTACCGATGACAAGATATTTGTCGCAAAAATACCTTCGTTTATTGTTTAACGCTGATAGGAATCATTCGGAGAGTACATGGTACGGAAAATATTCCTGCATTCCTCGCGAGAGTCACAGCTACACGTGTCTCTTATCTTTTATTCTTAGATTTTATTTAACTTTAGGTTAGAGAAAACTTTGCTGTAGAATATTGCAAAGTTATTCCGTATCTTGTATTCACTGCCAGATTTACTACGGTATTATTCAGTGGTATGTATAAATACTCTAAAAAAAAAAAAAAAAAACTGACCAAAAGTGACCGGTGTAAACTGTTAATTATCGAACAATTTTAGTGATCGATTTCAAAGGTTGAATGTCAGATAATATTAAACTGCCGTTAAAAGATAGAGAAATATTTTACAGAAAGTCAAACCTTATTTTCTTTTTTTCTCTTTATACACTGTAAGAGATACGTATATTGTACGCATACCTTGGCTTATTTCTTGACGCGTAATTGTTGGCTTGAAGTGTGAGAGAGAGAAAAAAAAAAAAAAAAAAAAACAGCTAATGTCGGATCAAGTATAATAAATTAATCAATGTAATCATCGTCCATGTGGCCGGTGGTACATCGTCAAGAGTATAGCTGTCCAACAATATGTAATATATCATTATCGATACGGGCATCGGGGATGCAGCGACCAAGTACACGATGCATGCCACGTTTATACCGTATACGTATAAATTACGCTGATATTGTATCTAATTGCGGCTATGCGTGTGTTATACCCACGTAGTATTGTACCGTAGAGTGAAAGATTAATAATAATTTTTTGACCGTGGTATATAAATATAGCGATTATTATTAATCGTTGTTATTATTATTGGCCGTTGTGTGCAGGGTTGATTGCAATACGATTGATAAAAAAAAAAAAAGTTTCAATATCGGGAATACATTAGTTACACAGAACGATACGTTTATCACATTATCGTTACGTATGTACAATATACGTGTATACACTTTTTATTCGATTACTATTATGCAGCAGTAAATACGCGATGATCAGCTCTCGGTATTGTCAATTAAATTATAACGTGCATGCGTTGTATCTAACTTGAAAGTGTATCGCTCGTTGCGATGCACAATGCTGCATACGATGTATATATAATTATATATATATCTTTGTATATATAACCGAGCGCGATCTTTCACACGACGCAGAACGCTCATCTTTCCACAGAATCTATCTTTTAACCTAAACAAACTTTTTAGATGGTACCGTGATGGAAAATCGTAAATTATTTTTTTCGAAACACCCTAAATATACAACACACACACATTTCAAGCAATTTCCTACCTCGGCAAACAAAACCTTTGCCTCCAACAAAGTCCGTGCGTGTGTGTAATCAATTTCACCGAGGTTCAACTTATACGTACAATAAGTATGCGTAAGTATTCTGTTCCGTTTGTATGACCGAGTAGTAATAAGCGGTATGTTTCCTCGTATTCTGACCAAGTGCACGAGATAATCAGCTATAATGAAGATAATTATTCAATTATGATCCTAGCTATTATCGTAGAGTCACACTTGTTATCGGAGTGTTAAATTTCTATAACCACTACTTATATTATTTTTAACATTACAGTTCAACTTGCATAAGACCTTTACTTGTATTATACACACGTACGTGATATTTATGTGCCAAATACACGTACGTACTCCTATACCAAGCTCTGAATATTTTTAACGAGGATCAATAACCGTCTCGATTCAATTAATGTATTCTGCATTCTTTTTGGACGAGTGAATTTATAATGTGTTATTATGTATTATAATTTATACACTAGCTTTCACCTTTTACAACTGCAGCTGCAGCTCCGTTTTTTCTTTTTCTTTTTTTTTTCTTTTTATTTCTTTTGACACTCGTATATTTCTTCAGTTTATCCGTCCCTTTTATAAACGGAAAATTTATTGCCCGTTTGCACGTTCGGTTCTTGAATGGGAAAACGACTGCATAGCGGAAATATCCGGTCGGTGGTGAATATTATTTATTTATTTATTTATTTATTTATTTATTTATTTTTACCCCCTTCTTCTATACTTGTTCTTTTTTATCAAGTCGTGTCAACACGTCTTTGCACGTGTTGTGTATTTCGAAATGTGCCGATTATTAAAAAAAAGTTGAAGGGAAAAGCCTTTGAAAATTGACGAACTCGCGTATATCGATAAGTTTGATTTTTTGCTGATTAACATATCACCGATTCGGTTACCTTTGGCTTTGATATCGATCGGAAACGGGTAAATTTTTGTCATTGCCGCGTTGCATCGGCGCGACGATTAAACACCTGCTGTATCGCTACCGGTGCATTTCATTAGCTGCGCGAAACCGGTGACTCTCCTTTTCCACATGCGCCTATGTATCTGCACACATTGTACATACATACGTATGTAGGGCAGGAATGTATCGTATGTGCAGGGTATGATATCGCAGCGTTTCGTAATTATCCTCTCGGTACGTTAAAATACAGTTGTAATACAAGGTATGCACAGTATGAACGTGTTACGGCGTTTACGGTAAATTAATCCTAAGTAGAAAAGTTGCAGTGGAAACGAGTTACGGGAACTAGTTTTAACTGGTGCAGCGCGACTGATCGATTAATCGTTTAATCTGTTTTCCAATTAATCGATTAACCGTTTTTTCAATTAATGAAGGTCGATTGGCATATTAATCGAAACCGTGGATTTGTCGATTAATCGAAAGAACGAATAATCTTTGAAGCAGAGCTTTCAGTTCAAATGGCATCGGATTTTGGATCATGATTTGCGACTTGTTGTAGTTGGTAGTGAAAAATGAACGAAATGGCGATTAATCAACCAACAACTCGTACTTCAAACGATTTAAATCAATCGTGCGTTGCAGCGATCCTATGAAAATTAATTTCGAGTTTATAGAGTTCATAGAGAAGAGTTTACAGGCCCTTGTATTTTTGGCCGGATAAAAACGATCGCTCATATCCATCGATGAACAGAAATGGAGTGGAGAAGAAGAAGAAAACGAAAAACCAAAAGCTTCTTCTTCTTCTTCTTCTTCTTCTACTTCTTCAGTTTGGTTTGGAAGGTGTAGGTTATATTATTCGATGATGGAAATGGGAATACAGAGAGTAGACGAAGCAACCGCTGGGAGTTTCAGAGGCTATGATGCTTTCGATCGTATAGGTATAAATGTGTGAGGAAAAAGTTACGGAGAAGAGGAAAGTTTTGACAACGGTCTGTCATGCCGTTGGGAATATAATGTATATAATATCTCTAGTGAATCGTTTTAAAGCTTGCAACCGCCGATACAGTCTAGCTACCGATATCCGTATACCGTACGGTATAAGGTGTATGAGACATTCCAGACAAAACCGTCACCATCTGTGATTTTATTTATTTCCAAGTATGGTATTAAAGTGTAGAAAAAAAATCATCTTTCACGGAGTTATAGATTTTTCAGAACACCGGTTTGATTGTTGCTGCTCCTAAAATGATGAAAATCTAATTTTCAAATGAATAGCCCCGATCTGTTAGGGCTTTAAATTTTCCTCGTCAATTCTTTGTTGGAAAACGAAAATTTTTAGACTAAGGTGGAAGTGGGTAAGTTTTTGGTTCGGAAGCTAGAGGCTATGGTAGAAAATCTTCTACAAATTTGCAGGTGAAGACAGAGTTCTAACCGAATCGGATATCGTTTTGCAAACTTGTTTAATTACACGGATATTCGACAAAAAAAAAAAAAAAAGGAATGGAAATAACAAAAACCAATGGCATCCGTTTTGGCCACAATGGCAACAAGTAATTGAAAAGTGAGAAAAGAACGTATGAAATATAATTTTGCATTTTTGAAATTTATATCCCATTTGATTTTTCTCACTTTTTAATTACTTTTTTCGCTCGTAGCTTCTCAAACAAATGTTTACCCACTTCCACCTTGGTATAAAAAATTTTATTTTCTAACAAAGAACTGATGAGAAAAATCGAAAGCCAATCGATTAGGGCTTTGAAAATAAAGAAAATCGCCGATGGGGTGAGGGTGAGGCGTAGGTCGGTTTCAGGTGGAAACGCCTCGCGTATGTACATTTTTGCAACCGTCGATACGCACGTACATGTATATCGTACAAGCATACATTTCTACCGTGATAAATAATATTCTCATACGTCAACTTTGGCGCAATCCGCACGTTTCGGTTATGGAGAAATGAAAAGTTGTAGAAAAAGTAAAAGGCGATACGTTATACGTACGTATAACGGGCCTTCGAAATAAGGTTATAAAATAGGCAGGTCGAGGTGGACGAGGAAGGCATAGCGAGAGGAGTACAGATATGCGCTTGCATACGGAATATGGAATAGGATCGGCACCTCGGGGGAAATCAGGATCCGTCCTAAGTGTTGCATGAATTATGAACGCGCGGTACGAGCGAACGCGAAACGCGAATACACCGTCCACCCGGTCCTAGTTAGGGGTACTGTAGGGCTCTGTCCGACCGGCCTGCAGCTAACTACCTAACCTAACTCCGACTCTAACCTGATAAACCGTAACCATAACCTCAACCTCTAATAAAGAGACCGGCGTTCGTACGTACGTATAGGTATGCACATGCATGGAAGAAGCGAATTTCGGTGTTTCAATACGGTGAGAAATTGACGACAGCGCCCCGAATCGACCGTGTTTTTTTCCCCAACCGACGGGCGTTTTTCCCCTGTCTACGCCAATGAGTCGGCCATTAATGAACTTCCGTGGCTACGCCACGGCACGAAATTAACCAATCGTTTTTAACCACTCTGTCGCGCGGGGACGGTAAATAACGGTTTACTCGATATTCCTGAATCCGATATAACAATTGATGGCGCAACAATTAATCTTCGATATTCTTACAATGGGAGGAGGTATTTTTTTTTTTTTTTTTTTCGTACAACTATTTGTTGTTTCGGAAAAATGATGATATATAATCGCCAGACCACTCGTCAACGTTAGTGTAGCTCCCGTGGATAGAGACTAATTTGACAAAAAAAAAGTCCCTATACATTTACATTTCTGACGCTCTGCACGCACTCGTATATGGGTTTTATTGCCTGATTGCTTTCTGGACAAGGGTGTTTTATGTGTGTACAGTATTGTAAAGTAATGTAGTGATATTTCCCGAGGAAGAATATCGACGAAGCTTCTACGATGTATATTGATACAGAGCTTATCATTCGGTTTCATACTATTGTTGTAATAATTTGTCGCGTACGTTTTATCTTATCTATTATTTATTCGAAATTTCACAATCGGTGGATTTCTAAGGTTGCTGATTTCGAATCAGAAGTTGTGATTCGGTCATTCATAGGATGGTAACAGATCGGGAAAATCGAGGAAAATCGGGAATAACTAGGGAGTTATGACGAACCACGAGGAATTGTTTTCAAACTTCAATTATGCTTCGTCAGTTCGGCTAACTTTTGGAATTACTGGAGCTTTTGGTCATAAAATCCACCCAACGTTACCCTAAGTTTTGTAGAAAAAAATTAGGGAATTTGGATTTTTTATTATATAGGGAAATATATATATATATATATATATTAGGGAAAAGTCGGGGAATTTTATCTGATCAAAATTGTCGCAACCCTGAATTCAAAATGCTAGATTGAATACGGCGGATGTTAACGCGGGTTTTTACTTGATTTGGATGAAACTTGTGTACCTATAAACCGAGGACTTATGTAATGTCGCCGATTGTGAGTCTGAAGTCGAAATTAAGGAATTCGGAATGAATGATTTTTCAGTCCGCCCGATGGAATCTGTCATTTTGAATTTTAGCACCGTGAGGTGAGATGCGTTTAACATAATCAACGCATTCTCGAAAATCCCGCGAGGACCGAGAGTTTCCTCCAAATTAAGTTATACCACTTTTCATAATTCCACATTCACAATTTCGAATTGGCAAATTTTGTTGTATTCAGCTTTGTTGTATTATGCGTAAAATTCGACAATCGTACGATTTCGGTACGGAGGAGAATTTCGCCATGCACGTACGTACGTTCCATTCTCATTTTTCGCACACAATCATAACGCTTGTTGTACACGGACTTACCAACATTGCAAGTACCCGGAGTTACGAGGCTCCCTGAACAGTTCCGTTCGGCGGTTTGAACCGCGTGTGTATAATCGCTTCTTGAATGGGGAATGTTTAGCGAACTATTATTATAATTTTGGCTCCTTCGCAGCGCTGCTGCCGCTGCTGCACCAATCCACTGCTGCTCCTATCTGCTCTCTCCCTGGTCTATTGTTCTATTTGTAGATATTAGTGCCAGAGACACGGGTATGCGAATATGTATAATGTATGTAGGATAAAGTGGACGTTAGACAAACCGCTTCGTTACAGATCACACCCTCGTCTATACCTTATTATAACATAAGAGCTGTTTGATGATGGACTCTCGTCGTTTTTAGCTTTGTAATTTCAAACTTGTATTAAAGAGAGAGAGAGAGAGAGAGAGAGAGAAAAAACTACCGGAAAGCTGGCAAGGCGGAATCGGTATAAGTGAGATAAGTTATCGGTTATACACTTGCACAGAATTTAAGCGAATATGAAAAATAAAAAATAGAAAATTAAAGATGTAAAGAACGGGGATGGAAAATTGGAAAAGTTGGTATCATCGATCATGTTTTATTCGGGTGGCGGAGACGGCACAGCCAAGGGAACTTGTTAGCTTTGGGAAATAGAATTCAAGAGCAATTTCTGTTATATATATATAATGTATATATATGTATATATATTTATATGGTAACATTTCAATGTGGCTTTTAATGAATAAGCTTCGTCGCATTTTTCTTTTTTTTTTTCCTCTCACCGTATAATGAGTAAATAGCTACTTTGATCGTCACGCTCTTTTTGGGTCTTGGGCAAGATATTATTACATTTATATAATAGTAAAATTTTTCTATACTCTAGGTTTAAGTGTGGAAATTGAATTTTCATTTTCTATCTTATCGTATGTGTCGGTATATACATATGTATGTATATACATATACGTAATATCTGTATTGAAGGTATTCCAAGTATTTGTTTTAATCTTAACTTTACAACATACGGTCTCCGCACTGGTGATATGTAAATCATTTGCTTCTTTTTTTTTTTTTTTTATTTCTCCTTGTTCTTTTCTTATTTTTTTCCCCATCTACCATCATCTCGGAGAGCGTTGCTCGGGGGGAATTTAATATACACTGTAAGAAAAATCACAAACGCGGTATAACCTGGTATAAAATTGCATCAATCTTCTTCTCTTCTTCTCCTCATTCTCCTTGTCTCTTCGCCTTCGTCTCACAAGTCTCGAAATCAGTTCTCACTTTGAAATCGTGCGATGAAAAGAGAGGAGTTCCGCCATTAACTGCCGTAAAACAAACTCGTCCTCTTCTCTCTTCGTGTTTCGAACTAGGCGTGTAGTGTCCGGATGACTATTCGAAGAATAACACGCGCTTTCCGTACTACACATGTAGGAATAAATTAATTATATACGTAGTTAGGCCGATTACGCAGCTGCATGGCGTCAAACGCCGACACGTGCACGGCGTGGTCATTAGCGGTGTTGATAATTATTGTTTTATTTAATTTTAATACCAGAGGGACGAAAAATTAACGCGTCATCTGTAATACGTTTTGATCGTTTGTTTATAAGGTATAATCGGTATTCGTGGAGAATAGCGGATTGAAAAAAAAAAATAATTTGTAGGCCTATTGTATTATAAACAAGTTTAACATCCACTTTCGTATTTTTTTTTTTTTTATCTCACATTATTAGTCAAAATTTTTCAATTGACGTCCTCACTTTCAGCGGTATTATATATTCGTCTGTCCAGTCGAACGGTTGGCATGAATTCGGAAGAGAGGAAAAAAAAAGACAACAACAATAATAAAGAAATTTGAACCGATCATCGAATTTTTATGATGACATGATAATAAAAATGCGAGCCGGCTTTTTTTTGTTCTTCAAAGGCTGGTGATTATATAATCATTAGCTATGAAACTTGCATGTACCTGCGTTGTGATTTTTATTATCTTCTTCGTAATTTTGAATGAGGAATGAACGTAAAAAAATGGCACAAAAAACGAAACTATACGTTCGGTTTCACATATTTGGATTATAACCTACACGCATACATGCATATTAACATTATACATAAAAAAAATCGATAAACTTTACCCATCGTTTTTCGATATTCCCCTCCTCCCCCCCCTCCTTATCACCTAGCGCGTTTATCGGACGTCGGCGAGCGTAAATCGCGAGGTCGTTTGCCGACGATTCTTCTTCGTGGGGTACCCCGGTATACCGGTATTTCCGGTTTAAAAGAGGAAACGCCCTCGCCCGCGGTATACTGGCTGTATGTATATACATATATACGTGTGTGTGTATATATATATATATATATAATATAATATACGTAGCGACGCCGGCGTCGCTGCCCGAGGATTCGAAACACATGGTGTGGGAGGAGGAGTAGGAAGAGGCGAAAATATGGAGGCAGAGAGAGAGAGAGAGAGAGAAAGAGGAACGGAGAGGGAGAGAGATGGTTACGTAAGGTGAGTTAGCTTCTTGGCTGGCGTCACTCTATCCGTCTTCCTATCCCGCCATCCGCCGCCACGGCGTGGCCTTAACCTTGCTCGCGTAGCCTCGCCCTCGGCCCTGGGACGTCGGGACGCCCGCGATGCACGCCGTCGCCGCGCCGCCTACCCGCCACTTTTCCTGCTGCTGGCCAACGTCGTTAATTTTGTGTATACGTATAACGTTACATATATATTTATATTTATATTAGTATCGTCCGGATCCCGCGTCATGTATGGTTTTCCCTCTTTAAATCTTATCACTGCAGATTATCGACGTTTCATTCATACGTTTCGTTTCGTTTGTTCGTTGTCCCTTGTCCTTTTAAATAGAATTTTTATTTTTCTTTATTACCATCTCTACTGCTGATGTACTAATTTTTCTTTTGACTTCGTTTTTTTTTTTTTTTTGTTTTTTCTCCTTGTTTGAATTTATTCTGCTTTTTTTTTCTCCCCTAGTCATAGTTGAGGTAATAACTGTATCTTGTATTCTTGTCGTGTTCAATAACGTTACAGATTTTAATTTATGACATTTGTACAACCATAATGTATTCATGCTGGATAAAGGAACGAAACGTTTTTTATATATATGTATATATATATATATATATATATATATATATATATATATATATATATATATATATATATATATATACAAATCAATATGTTTCGACAGATGTATTTTAAATACGTATCATCTACATTCGGCAACTTTATATATCGCGTATTACAATGAAACGATACGCCGGGAAAGAAAGTATTTTTCTTTTCCGACAAGTCGAATATTTGTACTTATTCGTCGCGCATGCGCGAAATAATCGAACTTTATTGGTCTACGAGATAACGTATCGCGATTATATTTTCGTCTGCAAGACAGGGAAGCCAACTTGACTTTAACGGGGCATTAAATGTAAAACTCTCACGCGTAGATTAACGAATTCGAGTTCGTGTCGTTACGATGACTCGTATAAACAGCCGTCGGTCTGAAGTTGATGACGATAATAAAGTTTGCCAAGCCGTCCGTTGAATCAACCTCGAGAAATTCGAATCACCTACGTAAACTCCATAAGCGGCATTCGATAGCGCAGCGGTCGAAGCTTGAGGTGGCAAGCCTGCGTATTGAAAGACGAGGAAGCTCGCGCATGCGCAGTCGGACTCTCGAAGATTCGTCAAGTTTCGTTAGTATGTTAATTAATGATTGAAAACGAACCGACGGAAGACTTGAAATTTACGGACGGACAAAGATAGGTCGGTAATCGATTTCGGAAACTCAGTGTAAAGCTTAATTTTCATCAATGCGAGGATACTTCGTTTTCTTTTTTTTTTTTTTTAAGTTTCTTCGACGGTATATAAAATTTAATTCTTTGTTCGGTGGAATAATTGGAGAAATAGTGTACGTACGTACGAGTTGCAACGCAATAATACCGAATATTTAATACTTACTTTTTATCAAATATTCTTACGCGTGTAATTTGCCTAGATATTTCATTGATTTATTTTTTAATTAATACGCCACGTTGTTTCCGCGGTGCTGAATTACACAACCGCGTTATTTTTAACACGATTTTAATCGTGTGCTAAAATTGTAACGCGGATTGAAATATTTCGTGGCGGTGGAAAAGTTCCGAGTACAGGGACAATGTAACCAAGCCAAGGTATAATTCACAGCAACGTACGTATGAGCACTGTATAAAACGGTTCGAGGGGAAAATTCACTCAATTACAATGTTCCAATGTTGAATTAAACGCCTGGGATGCCTGCTGTAGGGAGTGTAGATACCGACGGAGAAGTTGAGATTATTGTAAGGCATTTTAGAGCAAAGCTTAGAGTAAGAGAGAGAGAGAGAGAAAGAGCGACTACAGGGTATAAATTCTCGGGAGAAGAGTCGAGTAATTATACGTATATACCTACCTATCAGCCGGCGAAAGAAGGAGAAGAGTCACGTCAAATGAGAATTTTCGATGATACCGAGAAATCGTGAAACAGTAAACCCACCCTGTGCCCACCCTTCATATCCCACCCCGGTTTAGTTTCCATCGTCTCCGATAACCACCCCTGCCGTTGATGCCTCCCGATACCTCCACTCGTCTTGTTTTTGCTCGAGCCGAGATTTTTGCCAGTAGAAAAATGAATTTCAACCTTCGCATCGTTGAGGCTGCGTCTCGTTCTCGGGATATAAATACGTACGTTAGGGTGTTTCAAACGGAAAAAAAAATTTCCCTTTTTCTACGAGGTGATGAGGAAAATACTTGTTACAGTTTGAAAAAAAAAAAAAAAACATCGAAAAGTATGGGAATTTTAGCTCGTGTCTAAGGCCGAGCCGTTTTGATTTTTGAAATGAAGAAACCGAAATGTCGATCTTTGCACACGTTTAGAATGAATTTTTCTATTTTTTTTTTTTTTTTTTTTGCTTTCGGGCCATAAACTATCTGTTTCACATCCACCGAGAGAAAATACTCGTATAGTATGGTCGTCGAAGATTGATTTGCAGTTTTTTTTTTCTAAACGGTTATTGAAAATAACGACTTGCAACTGTCGTGAATTATTGTTCTTAGATCTCAGAGAATAAGAAACGCCAGCAAAATGCACGCGGAACGTGAATGCAGGAGTATACTCTATACATATGGAGCATTCGACGTCAAATAAAAAATAAATAAATAAAAAAAAAAAGAAAAACAAATAAAAAGAATAACAATTCCGCTATGGAAAAATTAAAAACTTACGAAAATAATGGCAAGTATTATGACGGTTTACGGAATTGATTTGGTGATTTTTTTTTTTTTTATAAATTTCACCAGTGGTTGAAGAAAGTCTTAAGAAATAGCCGAGACCCATTTCTGGCTCGGTAAGAACATCTTACTCAAAAATGATCAAAAATCGAAGGCGGTGTGGTACGTGGGCTGCTAATTTGACGTCTAATGTCCCATATACACAATACATTATTATACGTGCATGTATACTTAGTTATACATACGGTTGTAGGGCAACCGTAATACAGTATACCCGATATATATATATATATATATACACACACACACACACACGTACGTACGTATGTATGCATGTATGAATCTGTATTGTATACCTTGGAGTATAATGTGTACACGCCGACGGAGAAATGGAAGGGGATGGAGGAACGTTCGAGATACTACGAAAGCTTGCGAGGGGAAATAGGGGAGGAGGAAGAGACGATGGATGGAAGGAAGAATAGCGACGGGCCGGAGTTTCGGCGAAGGTGAAGCGAAAGGCTGACACAAAGAAGCGGCTCTTTCGCCTGAGGAGAGGAGTGGAGAGAGAGAGAGAGAGAGAGAGAGGGTAAGGATGGGTGGGGGGAGGAAAAAAAGAGCGAGGGTTGAGGGCGGTGGTAAATGGCCTATGCCTGCTACCGGTTGTATATACGGGGGTTTTCAGCCCCGCGGTGACAACTCCGAGGAAGAAGAAGACGACAAAAAGTCGGACGGATGGGGCGGGAGGGGGGGGGGGCGAACGGGAAGAAGCATGATGGGGAGGAAGAAGCCGAGGACAATGGGACACGGGGGAAAGAGATTGGAATAAAAGGAAATCGAAGAGGAACCCGGGGATAATATCGCCGATAGTTATGGAAACTACCTTGCCGACCCTTGCAATACTACCCCTTATCAATTATAGAATCGTCGTCAGCTTCTTATTATATTATTCGATAATTAAAAAAAAAGAAAAAAAAATAAATAAAAAAAACCCCCAGCAGAATTTGGACTCGGGCTTTACAATTTTGTTCAGAATGTTTACGGAGTGTTTTCATTAAACGCTGTTGTTGTTGTTGTTGTCGTTGTTGTTGTTGTTGTTTTAATTTCTGTTTTAAAACACCAATGAATTTCGATGGTGATTTCATATTTGCAAAGGAATTTTTCAAATTACGTTCTTATAAAAATTTTGAATTCGTTATGTAATATGTGCAAAGTTTATTCCTTGAATTCTTGTATTTAAAAATTATGTTTTTGTACACTTGCTTCTTCTTTCGAACAGTTATTATGCTTCGATTATTTTCAAAACTCTAACGCTTCCAATTTCTAACGTCATTACGAATATGCTGGCTCTGATTGTGCGGGTTGCGTTCTACTGTACAACAATAAACAGTCACGTTATTTCAGTTGCGTTCGATAATTTTTTTTTTCTTCTCTTCAATTTCGATCGTTTTTTTTTTTTCTCTTTCATCTCATATCGCGAAATTCGATTTGCCACGCGAAAGAAACATAAAAAAAGAGAGAAAAAAGTAACGGAAGGACGTAAAACAAAAAAAAAAGCAAGAAACATTGTGAAACGAACGAAGATTCAGACTCAATGGAGCTTATTTTAGACCATCGATTATATTAAACAACAATGGAATACCTTCTGCGTTGTCACGAGAAATTCGAGGTATGGAAATTTTCCAGCGATATTCGATATTATATGTGTACGTATGTACATATATATACATATGTATAGGAGTTCGGGTTGTCGCAAGTATTCGCGAAGCTGATTCTTGGTCCAATTTCAATTGTTGAGACCGCTTTTTGACGTGTTCCGAGAAGAGAAAGTCTCTCGATATCGCATTTATGTGCCATACGTATATGATCAGATCGAGTTGCGAATTAAACATTTTAGTTTTTTCTTACATGGAAATTCTCTTCAATTTTTCAGGGCAATCAATTATTCATCGAAATGAAAAAGTTGATTTAACTGTTACCTGAAATAATTGTTATATTTATAGTAAGCTTGCGAATCTTTTTCTTTCACATTGCAGAACTGATGTGCAATTATCATTTTCTTTTTTTTGGCTGTGTGAATTTGGCTGTGTAAATCGCGTTTTAAAGTAAACGTCAAAAACTGAAAGACAAAAAAAAAAAAAAAAAATAATAAACTCAACTGAATATTCACAAGTTTTCTTTAAGGATTCAAATACCTACGTACGTCAGCTTTCATAATTTACCGTAGGTACGTCAAATATTTCTTACAATGCTTGGGGAAATTTGTAAAATTGTGCGCAAGAAAATCAGTCCGACAAAGTTGTTTCCTTTGTTATATAGTTTAGGCTACTACTCTTATGTGATTAGGTTGCGCGTTACTTGCTGTGAGAGAAGCTGTGCATTACACAAAACGCGGGTTGTACCAAGCGTACAATTAATTATACAAGGTTCTTTACGCGTTGTGGAAACATCTATATTGCAGTTGAAAAGTCTGGCGAAAAAATGAAACGATACAAGCGCGAAATAGAAGTAAAAGATGAAGAAAAACAACGAAGAGGGGGAAAGAAAAAAAGAGGAGGAAGAAGAAAGAAGGACAGAAAAACAGAAAAACATTTTCCACGACAACAACGTTCTCCAGAGCTCGGGAGAGCTATTCGGCCATATTATACACAATATGTATAGTTATACGAAGAAGTAATTGGATTTTGTTAATTACGTCGTAATTTTTTTTTTTTTTTTTTTCACTCGCTTGTTTTTCCCCCTTTTTTCTCCAGTAATTACACAGATGGTTTTTATTTTTACTTTACGTTGAAAATTTTTTTTTTATCTTTTTTCTTTTTTTCGGTTCCTCCGTCGCCACGTAGACATTTTGTTTCCTCTCAACGACTTCATTGATTACTGTACGAAAACACAAATACACACTGTATTATACGACACCGTTGTGTTCAGAATTATCGCACATGTTTGATTCTCATCGTAATCTTTATTACAGTAAAATTATTTCCTCGTTGTTTGTTGTGAAAAAATGGATCGCACATGTATTGCAAGGATGATCGGTGGTTTTTTTTTTTGATGATTTGTATTAAATGCCAAAATTCTTACAAACGATAAAAAAAAAAAAAAAAAACGACGGAAAAGGGAAAAGCTCGAGGCGATCGGCGGTGCTCGTCGTTGCAGAATTTCGCGGTCCGCTGTTTTTAGCAAGGGCAGTACCTCGGGGGTGACTTGTATCGATCAGCTGATGGCTGGGTCACGAAGCGGAGCCTCGAGGTTCCGTGTACGCCGACTATGAGAGCGTTACCGTTACGTGGCGGGGTTCGAGCAGGGTGGCAAAATGGTCAGGGAATTGTGGAAAACCT
Source organism: Neodiprion lecontei (assembly GCF_021901455.1). Taxonomy (NCBI): domain Eukaryota; kingdom Metazoa; phylum Arthropoda; class Insecta; order Hymenoptera; family Diprionidae; genus Neodiprion; species Neodiprion lecontei. The sequence continues at coordinate 35,442,581 of NC_060262.1, forward strand.
GGAAACGTTACGGAATTCGGAAATTATTGTAAAGTCAGGGAAAATCTCGAGGGCTTTTGAGATGAGTCAGGGAATCGTTAACCACGTTGTTTTTTCCTACGAATACGTCTCGCAATTTTTTTTTTTTTTTTTTAAGCCTTAGACAAATCAGATCTAATACTCATTTTTTTAAATTTTTTTTCACCATCGCCGGAAGGTTCTTATATTTTCCTCTTATTTAATCGAATGTTTCACAGTAAAATGGTTAGGATTATATTAATTCCATTTGAAATTAAAAAAAAAAAAATACGTCATAATTATGTCAACTCGCTTCACCGAATGCGCGTATTTTCAATCGAGAACAAATTTTTCGATAAAAGCTAATCTTGGCGTTGGGCATTCTTGTCAAGGTAGGCGTGACAAGCTGTTATGCAAAAAGGTGGGTTCGTTGTTATTTATTTTCTAATTCAACGTTTGCCCAGGTCCCGTTTTTTCTGTGTGTAATGTAAGAAGTATCGAGATGAAAAATGGATTATGAGGAGTGTGGGAATATTATACTCCCGCGGAACGTGAAAAACGGCGATTTGTGCCGAATTTTCAATTCGGCTCGTTCGAACACGTCGTGTATGTGTTGCTTAGCTTAGCTTTTCGACATATCGGACGCACCGTGGAACAAACGTGAAACCATTTTGCCAAATCGATATGGTTTTCATCGTTTCTTAGCGCGAGCATTGAATTAAACGGGAAAATGATTAATATTATAGAAGGCGGGGTGAAAAAAAGGCGAAAGAAAAAAAGAAAAGAATTTAAAAAAAAAATAAATTAATTCAGAGAAACCGAAATGAAACGGACATACGCGTAGGTGAAAACTATTTCCACACACACTCACGCATGTATAAATATGCATAACCGCTCACGCTTATCGACTAATGGCCGTAAATGCTTTCGTACGTACAATGGAAGCTTGAGGACGTTTTTATTTATTTTTTCCTCTTTTCTATGATTATGGACGTATAAATATATATCGAGGTATTTCACCGTCTTTCATTTATATTTATTGTCTCACGAGTTACTTAGAGAAATCTTTGCAGAAACTTATCACGGATTAATGCTCGTTACAATACCGTGCAGAAATTAGCTACCTCAGTATATTTGGCGATTAAAATTTAAGGAACTTTGATTGGTTGAGAATCTATACGTTATAAAAATTTTTATCATCTCGAGACGAGATCGCACTGATTGTGAGAGAAATTTTTAGTTCCCGTTACCGCTCAGTCCTTAACTGTTTTCATTTTTTACCACAATCGAAAAATGTAGTTCTAGGTAGAAAATGAAAATTAGTTTTCTATCCGTTACTGTTACTATATTTTCTTGCAACGGTTGCGAAAATTCAACGCTCGTGCAACGATAAATTGACGTCAAAGCCTTGTTTGACTAAAAAAGTAGCGTAAACCTCAGAAACTGATTTTGCGTTGCAATTATCAAACAAGGATCGACAATAACGCAAAAATGGTTACGATACATTTTTGTTACGTTGCGTTTTTTAACGATACCTTTTTTACTGAATTTTTCTAGCTACCGTAACAAATGAAATTTTTCTCAGTGGATCGTCAGAAATAATTATACTCAACGCAAGACCGTCTCGTACTTATCAGATTTTTAAAAATGATAAATTTTCGGGTAACCAAAGCCTCCGACCGAAAAGAAACAAGACAATTTAACATCGAAAATCGCATCGTGCAAGAAAAATTGGCTACTCCTCTTGCAGCAGCAGCAGACAGGATGAGCCGGTGTCCTATGCAGTAGAAACAGCGATGCACAGAGACGCCTAGACGCCTAGATGCGATTACACAAGTCGACGGTGTCTTGCAGGGCGTTTTCGGATTAGACGAGAGCTCATCGTCGGCTTAGCTTGAGTTAGGAGAGATCTCGCATTACGCGGAGGAGCAGCTATAGTCTTTGTTACTTCGGGGAAGTCGAGATTCCTCAATTTTGTTGCATTCTCGTCCCTTGCTCCTCGCTGCCTTCGTGCCGAGAATACGATACTTGCAGCGGATCGAGTCAAAAACGCTCGCGCGTTTTACAACAAATGCAAATATACTGTACCGAAGGGGGGGGGGGGGGGGGGGGGGGATCTGCAGAAGGGTACGATGAGGGAAAGGAACACGATCGTTGTATTGTTGTTCGGTTGTTTATAATATTTAGTACGGGGGATTTTTATTGTAGGTACAAGCTAATATGGTGTGACGGTTTTTTTTTCTTTTTTCTTCTTTTTTATCATTTGGATTACAAGTGTAATCGTCTCGATACTTGTTCATTTTCGAGTGATATTTACAAGGTGTGGAAGAAAACTGTTTTCTAATGCATCGACGATGAAAATAATTGATATTCAATTTTATCCGTCCGTCGATAATTGCTTCGTCTAGCAATGCTTATATAGTATCGTGGAATCGGAGTAACTTGTTTAATTTAGAAGAATTTTCTTGACCTTTGTAGTTGACAGGATAGATTGGTTCTATTGGGTACGAAGGTCAGGTGTCCGCAAGAAAAAATTTTATTTTTATAAACAAAACGTTTCGGCAAGGTCGTGGCCAGCCATCTCTGGTTCTGTTAAAACAATGTTACAACAAAACTTATTCTCTATGCATAAACTAATATTTAAAAATGTGTAGGCTAAAAACGATTTTCATACGGGTACAGAATTATAGCGATAAACTGTTGACAGATATAATTCGTTGAATTTTTTGGAGGTTTTTGGGTCCCCGCTTTACATTGAGAAACAAAGTTTAGAGTAAATTTAAATTTAAGTTATAAAAAATAATATTTACTTTAATATAGGTGAAAAAAAAAACACAATTTTCAACTGTTTATTAGAAATTTTCACTTATCTAAGGGGTTGCACTGGCTGACTTCGACGTTGTCAAATGTATGTGTGTATCTGCAAATATCGTAGTTCAGTTGTATCAAACACCAAAGAAGGCTGAACAGCTCCATTTTATACGCATTTATAAACGAAAATACTTCAATTCATTTTTATTTAATGCAGATTTAAAGAAATTGCGTGAATTTTACGAATTTGCTTTTCTCATCGTGCTTGTATACAGAGGTACGTGACTTCGCAGGTAACGTCGAGTGATTGATCTTGAACTACATGTTAGCTTAATTTTAAGCGAAGTTTAAGTAATTGCATTATGGGTGTATAAATGTGCGATTCAATCCAAGTATATACGCGATGAATTTTCGCTTCATTCATATTCATACCGCACATCGTCCAATTCGAAACAAAACAAATGATGATGAGGAAAAAAAAAAAAAAGAAAGAAAGCTGCGTCCGGAATGCGATGAAAAATTGACTTTTGAAGCTCCGAGTAAAGTGATTCTGATCATCAGAGGCAAAGCGCCCCTGCGTATATTCGATGGCCGAAAAAAAAAAGAGAGAGAATCGATGGGTTTCCTTTCCTTTCGGCTCGTGGTGCAGCGTTTATAAGGGGTGGCTTGACAGGGATCGATACGTCAAGATGACAGTGAAATTGAAGGCCCCGAGTCACGTGAGGAGGCCTCGATAGTCGGCGAGCTTTTGACAAACCGTCGAGCTGTCGCGTGAAACCTTGCCTTCCACCTTCCCGAACCTTCGACCTTCGACCTTCGATCCGCCGCTCTTACGTAGGTCGCCATTTACTCCCTTACAGCTGACGATGAGTTGTGCTCTCTCTCTCTTGTTGTATTTTTTAAAAAATTGTTGTATTTACTAAATAGAAAAAAACTGCTTACTTCTTTTTTTTTTTTTATTATTTGTTTCTTTTTAACTTTTTTTTTTTTTCTCACCATTTAGTTCTCTAAGCATTGTATGTCTTATAATATTGACTGTGGTTATCGGGAAGGTTGCTCCAGAACTTAATAAATTACTCTCTACTCTGCTCTAATCGTTTTTTCTCTCTACTTTTCCGTCTATTTCTTGTCTGTCTCTTCACTCGTCGCATCTTTTTTATAGCGCGTGATCTGTAATACGGGTGCCAGTGCACATCAAATCTTGGGACCATCGCAGAATAGTAGAAGGGTCGGTGTATTTAACTTTAAAACGACGCGAACATGTCTGGTTTTTTTTTTTTTTTTCTATACCACGGGCAAAAATTATCGTTTCGGGTAAACGTCTGCAATGTTAATTAAATTAAAATTTAGCCCCGTTAGCTCGGAGAGAGAGAGAAAGAGAGAGAGAGAATAGAATATAATAGACAGAGACACGGAAACAAAGCTGCACAATTTGTTGTTACTATTTTGAGAAATGTATTTACATACCGACGCGTCGCGAGTTCCGTCGGTGTCTTCTTGTTACTCGACATTTTTGTACGCTTAGTCGCTTGGATGTACATGCGTGTAGGTATACCGCACGTACGTACCGATGTATTTTTATTTTCATTCCTCCTTCTGTGATTAATAATTTACGATGTACGATTTATCTTCAATCCCCTTGTACGCCGAGATCCCTTATACGCGTACATATATCTTTTTTGCTCAATGGTACCGGCAAAGAAAGAGGAGGAAATGGTGGACGAGGATGAGGAGGATGAGGAGGATGAGGAGGACGACAGAGGTTTCTCTCGTAATACCTTTTTGATACGCGTAACGTTTGCAATGCCCTGCTACTTTGATGTAATATAAGTAAGTAGTAGGCATCCTGTGTATGCCCCGTTCTCGACCAGCGTTCTCAGACTATTCTCGTTTTATCCTTTCAATTTTGATCTTCAAAATATTTATTAATTCTTTTTTCCATATTTTTTTTTCTCCTCTTCTTATATTTCACCCAATCGCATCGTTTACGGTTGTAAAGGTCTCGTCGGAGAGGAAAACCGGTGTGGTAGTGTAAGATTTTTGTACGGTAAAAAGTCTGGATTCGTACAAACGTACGAAAGTACGCGGTAAGTAAAATACGAAAAAAGTATGTTCCGAACAGTGACGTATAATTTTGGAGTCTTTTTTTTTTTTCGTTTTTCTTTTTGTCTATTTTAGTTTAGCGCCGAATAGAGTACGGCCAACTACTTACAGAGAAATTTCTCTTTGAGCACAAAATAGTGATGTTCGTTACACGCGTACGGTATATATCAACAGGTTTCTTATTCTTCTTCGTCATTTTTATTTCCCCTGTTAAATCATGGTGTATTATGGAATAGACAATAATTCGAAGGGAAGAATAAGTTTAGAAGTATAAACAAAAAGTGTTCTTTTTTTCTTCTTAATTAATGTTTGTTGAAAATATTATATAAAATTGCCTAAAAGTATTATAATTTATTACAGAATAATGATTATCTCGTTTGGAAATACATTTTGGCATAGTTAATTCATTACGTTACATTGATCTTTGAAATAAGCGAAGAAGAAAGGAATAACACGGAAGACCACACATCATTTTTATTTGATTTCCTTTTTTTTTTTTTTAATAATATACGTATTATACGCAACAAGTACGTACACGATATAGATATATAATATGTATAGCTGAATGAGAGATATTTTTTACGAGTTCTTTTTTAATAACCGGCGAGAAGACCGAAAATTCTCAATCATATCACTGAAATAAGACAAATTTCCACGCGTAGTAGAAATATTGCTGCGTATTATACATCTACGTCATTTATTGATATGTGCATTGTAATTCTTAGATGATATAACAGGAATCGCGACGAGAGATGTAAGATGTGTAGGTATTTCATTGGAATTCCAAACCTCGCGGTTAGAACGATTTTTGCAAATTCGTTCTCTGCGGTGAATATATATATATATATCTTCCTATCTTATGTCAATATTATTTTGTCAAAATGCAGCAGGGAGAAAGAAGAGTAATATAAAGAATGTGAAAAAATATTATTCGCCCACACCGCGACTTGCGCAAAAAAAAAAAAAACAAAGAAAGAAACTAGAAATGGACAGAGAAATAAAGATTATGGTAAGATTTGTGATTGTTATCAATGCAAACTGTGTGTGTGTCAGATTAGAAACGGTGTAATTACATCGCTGAAGTATCATTGTCGTGCCAGAGGATCGAACGAGGGCTAACAAAAGGAATCCTATTAGCGGAGCGTCTGTATAACGTATTCGTATTACAACTCGTAATGCCCGATTTAACCTATTATGTTATTATCATCGTCATCGTCATTGTCGTCATTATTATTATCATTATTATAATATTATTATTATATACCGCGTATTTCTTGTAATCCATATTTCTCAAATTTGTTGAAACAAATTATTTTTCATTGTTGACGGGGGAAAAAAAGAGGGAGAAAAAGAGGCAAAAATCTCTTACGTGGAGGGGGAAAATTCCTTTTATTTTTCAGGATGTCTAATCGGTTTAAGAAGGTCGTCCAGTGTGAAGGCTGTTTTTTTTTTTTAAGGTTTTTTGGTGCATTTCTTTTAAGACGAATCACTGAAATACAATTTATCGTAATTTTCACATTATATTTATTGACCTTTAAACAAAGTTTGCATTTTTTGGAGACGATATATTGAATGTAACCTAATTTATACCGTTCACGATTGCTTTGGCAGTATTTTTATTTCAATTTGTTTACCTCAGAGAACAGAAATTACAAGAGTTAGGCAAAGGCAAGCACTTTACGTCTTTGCATACGAGAATGGGATTCGATGAAATCTCCGTCAAGTTTCTAAATCGATGTCGCAGATTGGCTTTATAATTTTCACTACGAAAGTACATGACTAAAAACGCTGTTGCAATTTTTTATTCTCCGAATTTTTCGACCCAGCGTATCTGAAATATGATTTATAAAACTTGGAAAAAAACCAACTTTTAAAAATCTAAAAATATTCAGAAAAATCTTGTAGAATGTAACAAAATTTTTGAAATCTACCAGAAGATGGAGATTTCGTGAGTTCAAAAGATGAATTAAGAAAAATAAAATAATTACTATTGTTATTGGATTGCATTTTTTGACGTGAGAATGAGCATATATCAAAGCACATTATAATATAATATGGGCTGGCAAATGTTTATTCAGAGAGTTAGAGGGAACCAAATATATTATGATAATATTTAATACGATTGACGATAAAACGCATGAATACCGTATACAACAACGTACGTGCAATTATGCATATGTAACTTATACTTTTGGTTTTTTTTTTGTTTTTTCTTCTTAGAGCTATAAAAACGAACTCCCGCAGATGACAGGCATGCCCGGGAGATATTCTATTTCCGGTAAAAAGTTTTCACTCCTGTAACTCCGCCGCATGTTCACGATCCTTTTAACTATTTTCCGTTGTTCGCTTACTAACTCGATACGACAAGTTTCCAAAGAATATCAATATTCAGCCTTTGCTGCTTTTCTACAAAGTATTACATACTACTTAGGTATATTATCATTTCATTTAGGTACGTACCTCGAATTGTATAAATGGTAGGCGGGTTCACCCTTATATTATATTATGTACGTATAAATTGTCCATGTAAATTTATCACATGTATAATGTAAAGTTTCAATTTTCGCTTGCCATTTTTCTTTTCCGGAATGACGACGTAATTATCTTTCTATACGGATTTGTTTCGCCTCTGAACCTCGTGCCTGATTGTAAGTAAATTTCACAGTCAACGGGTGATCGTGAAATCGTCTTTAAACTTCGCAGGCTCTCTGTTTGTCGACGCGTATAGGTATGACAGTTACACCTGTCTATTTAATTCGCGATATTCTTACAACTTTACGGAATGTTGCGGAGGGCGCAGTTTCAATACGAGAATCTAATCTCTCGCTATCAATCTATATTATAATAAACACCGTTCCGTGCGGATAAATTCAGGGTCTGCGAGAGAGATGATATCTGCATGAATAGAATTGGAGCGATATATCGCGATGGAGTTGAGGGTGAACCGAGTATATATGTATAGAAACTTGGAATTGAACCCGTACGACGACGAAGACGAAGACGACGAAGACGAAGACGACGACGACGACGACGACGACGTTTCTGCAGAGAAAAGGCGAATTGTCGAATCTGCCGGGGAGAGTCGAGGGACCCGGTGATTCTACCTCTTGCAAGTCACAGTTGCCTTATTCACCGAAAACGTGACCCGATGACAACGAGTTTCTATTTCTATTCGGTGCAAATGTATATATATATATATATATATATGTGCATGTAACATTATACATAGGTGTGCCCTATTGACAAAATCTCATCCGTCTTTCGTCCTGTGACAATTCGATTCGATGCCTCTCTTCAGAATCAAGTACGTCTATAGGTAATCTGATATTCGGCGGGATTTACAATTGGAATTGAGAATTTATTTGAGAAGTGGAGGAACAAAAACTGACGGTTCGAAAATTGTTTTTTTTTTTTTTTTTTCAAGTTTGTCCAGAAAAATAAATGAGTAACGATAATTTTATACATTTTTTATCACTGTGTTTGAAATGATTTTTAAAATAATTTTGGATTTATCTGGTTTTAATTAAACCTTACATGAATTTGTCCCTTCGTTTGACAATCTAATAATGTATCCGTAATACAAACGACTGGCCGGTGAAGAAATTTTTTCTTTATATTTATAGAATGAGTAGCCAAGTTGAGGCCATGACTTTTTTTTATTCAAAAAAAAGAATTTTTTTAAGTTACTAAAGGTTAGAAAAAATTATTAATTATGATCAATAAATTGTGGTTATGAATTATACAGCACTGGAAACCCATTAGTGTGTGATTTAATTTTATTTCGCTTTTAGCAAATGAAATCAAATAAGTGTATATTTAATTGTTTATTGAACCATATAATCAATGGATTTATCCGCTTTTTATCACCCACTTCTCGTATAATTTGTTTGATAATATTTCTCGAGAGTTGTACGATTATCGATTATGAAGAGAGAGAAAGAGAGAGAGAGAGAGAGAGAGAGATAAAAAAAATTATACTACGGTATAACCCTGGATATAAATTCCCGCAGGAGAGCGCATGGGAAAAGTTTAACGTTCTTACACGTATACGTTTAAAGTACAGCGAGGTCGTGTTGCGTAATGTCGTAAATGAGAAGGAAGCTCTTTGCTCTTTTCGCCCTCTTTTCTCGTCGCCCAGCTTCGTTCCTTTTACCTGCTGTACCTACCGTTTCATTGAAGTACAGTTAACGCGACCCTGAGCCGTGTGCGTATCCATAGTACCTATATGCACATTGCACACGTAACTATAGTAGTATAGGATCTTGCATAGGTGGGTTTTACATCCTCGTCCTCGTCATCGTCGTCGTCTGAAGTGAAGGAGACGCTGTCGTCAAGGAGGAGGAGGAGCGTGTTACGGAAATCGCGTCACCGTCACGCATTTCTTTTTATACGTATGCACCTTACGTACGTCGATATCACGCACATACTCCTCCATACGTGAGCTTGAAAAGCTTTCGAGTGTCGCGTTTTCACCTCAATTTTCCCCCTCTCCTTATGTCTTTCGCCTTCATACCCGGGTATTCGAATAATCCTCTTTCCTTCTCTTGGCTTTTCATTCCACCACACACTCGTTGCGACTTTATATGGATTTTAACATTTGACTATGTTCGGCACTGGCTTATTACACAGTTTTCGAACGAACAACGTACGTTCATTGTACAACGTGTCATGGACGCTGAGTTCCAATTTCCAAGCGATTTCTATGTAATCTTACAACGAGTACTGTAACAAACTAGTTGAATCGAAAAAATCCTGCTGCAGTTTGTAACTTGCACCGCCAATCAGGCACCAATTCCAGTCTCCGTTTCAGGGATGAATTTATCCACCTCATTAGTCAACACCAAACGGCCGTCTTCAACGTGCTATCTCTCCAGTCTTGTTGCTACTGTAGCCACCCTGCAGCGATGAGAATGAAAAGGCGAGAGAAGAATAAGAGTGAGAAAAAGGAAAAGAAAAAGAAAAAGAAAAAGAAAAAGAAGAGACACGACGGTTACCTCATCTATTTGCGCCCTTGTGCTGCGCTGCGACATATGAATCAGTTCAAGTGCCCGACGACACTGTGTGTACAATATATTTAACTTTGATGGTGGAAAATTGTCGCAGACTTTTCCGTGCTTGAAGATTTTGCGTTAACAACACCTGTACGGAGACCCGGAGACTCGTTCAACGATGGTGTCGGAGGTGTGTGCGTTTGCCGCACGTCACGTTGTATACCTATCCAGGCACGAATGAGCTACCGCTAGCACTTCTCGCGTGTTTCACGGGCTTCACACGAAATTCATGGTAACCCTGTCGGACGAAAATCATTCCGACATTCAAACGCTTGTACAAATACGGTCACGCTACACTGTCTACTTAGTATTTGTCACCGTATTTGCTCGGTTGGATGGCTGCTTGCGTGTCACCGTGCGTAATTTACGAACAGAGGTGGTGGCTAGGCGGTAGCTGCTTTGGAAGAATGTGTTTATTCTACCGTTGCAGCGTTGGTCGGAGGAACGTGTTGTACGCAGAGCTTCGGATACTCCCGGCGTGTTTTCCATTCCTTGGGTCTTTCTTCTCTATTAATACTTTCCCTTATTACCAGCAAAAGGCATAACCATTCAGCTACCCCGTTACGATAATATAATACCCGAGCACTCGCATTAGCCCGAGTGTTTTGTCGACGATGAACGTATTCGGGGTCTGCTTCTGTACCTCCGAACCACTACCGCGTAGACACACACGCGTAAGAAGTCGCGGACGTAGTAAAACGAAAGGAACACAAATATTTGTAAGCTAAGTTATAGCCGCGAGGGACGGACCTCCTCCTCCCCTACCCATTGGGTATGGGATCGCATGTTCTACGGTAACCACGACCACGACCACGACCACGATGACGACGATGACGAGGCGAGGGTCTGCAAAGCTGCTGCTGCTGCTGCTGCTGCTGCTGCGTAACGAACGGTGAAACCTAGCGGGCTTGAGTGGCAGTTCAATTTATATTAATGAAAGCGTATATGCGACCTTTTACCTCTTAACTCATTTTATATCCTGACTCCCTTCTCCTCATGCTGTGTTATAGTTTCATAACGTGACTTCCTTTCTACCTGTTCTGCGGGGGGAAGAAAAAGAAAAATTTACACCGTTCTTCCACACTCGAGTTGTACGGATATAACGTATTGTATGACCTGTGCGTAGGTTGTAGGTATCGGCGTTCCTCTTCGAATGCGTGCTTGGATTTATTATGCATGTCATCACGCGGGGGTTTGATCATATGGTATTGTATATCGGAGAAGGATGTCTTATTACAAAGATGAACGAGCCCCGCTGGTTGAATCGAAAGTTGGGGAAAGAGAGAGGAAATCGTTTTAAAAATATCCCGCAATACCGTCGACTTGAATGATTGGAAACACGAAAGAAACAACCTTCCTATTACGTGGCAGGAATAATTATAAAGAAAATCGAGTAACTCAGGAATGTTTTCTGGTTTACCGTCTTTCGATTCAAACGGCGAGGCCCATTCGGCCTTAAAAAAGAGACTACTGTCATTCGAAGCCAGTCTTGAACCGTGAGACCATTCACCAATGACGCTGTTTTTCAAGAGTAACCACACGCGAGAGTGCAGCTGGTACCGATTTGTTGGAAACAATCTATGCCATGTATTTCGACAACAGACGCTTTCGTTGTATAACCAAAGCACACTTGATCCATGTACACGAATTACGGATTTCAGGGTAAAGCGCCCGTATTATACCTAGGTTGGATGAAATTGTTGGTCGAGCGATTCTCTCCGGGTTGAATGTATGAATATGGAATTTATATATCCTTGACGCGTGGCTGGCTGGCTGGCTGGCTGCTGGCGTCGAGGGAGACGTCGTCGTCGTCGTTGACGTAGTCGTGTCGTATTTACGTTGTCATTCGCGTCAGCACCGTTTCGGGAGGGTGACGTCCGTCTCGCCTCACCTCCTCCTCATCCTCCTCATCCTCCTCCCGGTTCGGGAACACCACTGGAGGTACGCCGCCGCCTCCGGAAATTGAAGGGACGAACCGAACAAACATTGACCATTGTTCCGCGCCACTACCGGACTACCGGACTACCGTATACCGTATACCGTATACCGTATATCGTATATCGTATACCTACCGCCTTTACCGCTGTATCTGCGTCCATGCGTGTATACGACGCAGGTTGCTGCTGGGTAATGCACACAAGGTACGCGACGACACCTCCTCGCGGACGTCTGGGACAAGCACGAACACCCACGAGGTACTCGCATCGCCGCCTCCTACGTACGGCAGTACGGCTAATGACATAACCTGCGTGACGTTTTCATCCATGTATCGTATTACCTTGTTATAGGTGTGTACCTACATCATGGAAAAATTATGAAATACCGTGCAGATTGGACACGGCGATGATGCCGGTCGGGAGGGTATCGAAAAAACATTACCACGAGTAGTGGCGTAATCTCTGTGGGTGCACGTTGGTGTACGAATCGAAATTCATAAGAAAACTGCCTTTTTTTTCTTACAATACTCTGATAACGGCACGTTATGGTATTAGAGCAAATGTTAATTAGTGACCGAACGATAAGCGTATCGTGGAATTCAATCAAGACTGGAGTTGCATCGCTATTTGAGTGTTAATTAGGTGTATCGTATTAAATATGAACGCGCTCGATTATTTTATGTGATTTAAAAATAACTTCGTTTATTTACATCGTTCTCCTGATTTGCGGTTTCGAATTGTTTCAAGAAAATAGTACCTACGAATTTTTTTTTTTTTTTTATTCATCACCGAGGACGAAACGTGAAGTTTGTTGAAAACACTAAAGAAACGGGAGACGAATAATTGGGTTACGTATTAGTTTGGTACAGAGTACTGATCGTTAATCTTTAATTAGAATCTAAAAAGCAGCCAATTTCTGAAACCACCCTTGTTTCATAGATTCCCAACAGTGCACTGTTGCCGTGTCATCACGTCATCAACAACGCCATGTACTTGCAATGAAATTGTTTTATTTGCAAAACGTTAACGAACAACTACCGATAATTACGCTATTCCTCATCGAGGGGTTTTCGAACATGACTCTGCCAATATCAGAAAATGTATCCGGCGAGGTGAACAACCGCTAATGTCTATATCCAGTGTCAATGTTAACCCCTTGGCTTGGAATTGGATCATAATTTTCCAAGGGTGAGAAAGCCGCCGCGACACTTGAGCTGGTGTTATGTTATAAGATACATGTACGTATACACATATATGTGTCTGTATCAGGTATATACGCGCGGTTGGCGCGTACTTTGGCGGATGGATGACGGGTGTAAAGTAATTGGTTGATTCCTTTCGTTGGCGTGTTAATTCCGGACGATCGTCGAGAGGTAGGGAAAGGAGAGAAAGAGAGAGTCAGGTCGACGCTGGAAATGTCAGACAAACAGCTGCATAATAAACGGGGGTTAGCGAGAAACTAGCGGCATTGCTGGTTAAATCAAATCACCTGTCACATTAGTTGCTCTCCAGTTACCACCCGGCTTCTCTCTGCCATTTCGTTGCGCCCCCGTACTTCACCCCGGCTCGACGTCACCTGGGGACCGACAGTCAGCCAACCAACCAGCCAGCCTATTTGGATACGGAACGGAATGGAACGGAACGGCTAATATGCTAATTGCATAATACAGCGGTCGCGGGATTATCTTGAAATTTCGCACCGGAGCGGAATTCTCTCGGATAGGGAGATAGAGATAGATAGAGAGAGAGTGAGAGAGGGAGGGAGGGAGGTAGGGAGGGAGAAGGGGGTGCGTCTTACTTCTCCGTGACAATCATCGTTACCACTGCCTCATACATTCACCCACTCTACCATACCCTACTCCCCAGGCCCTATCCTTCACCCTCTGTACTCCGTTACGTCGGCTCCCGTTTTCCCATCTTCACAGCGTTCACGTCCCTTGAACCTTCGAGCGCAGTCCCTCGTCACGAACGAACAAAGGAATCCCTTCTCGGCATAAAAAGGGTTCAACTGTTGGGCAAAGTTCTGCTGCCGGGGTTATGTTATACACTTCGTAACACGTTGAATAGACGTCCGTGACGTTAGCGGCTGCCTGCCTCTGCCCGTCTCTCTCTCTCTCTCTCTCTCTCTCTCTCTCTCTCTCTCTCTCTCTCTCTCTCTCTCTCTCTCTCTCTCTCTTTCTCTCTTTCTTTATCTAGCTCTTGTGCGTTAGTAAGTTCTAGATAGATATTCCCGTACAGGAGAACATAGACTGCAGCCGGTGTAAAAGTGACTCTAAGACTCCTTTAAACCACTCTGGACTCTAGACTTGGGTCGTATCGTCTCTCCAGAGTTTCTCTACCGAACCTGAAGAGAGAAGGGAAGGAGGAAGGAAGGAAAGAAGGAAGGAAGGAAAGAAAGGAAGAAAGTAGAGGCAGGTTGGCGGCGCGTGTCACGTCGATGTCGTGTCTGCAAATATTTGTCTCCCCCGCTTTCTCGATGCTACGCGATTGGAAAGAGCAGCGTTCGCTTCTACTCTTATACCCTTGTGTCCATAATATATGTACGTTTCTCCGTGCCTTCCATTTTCCTCCTCCTCCGCTTCCTTCTCACTCACATCGCTGACTGTAATAACTACTTCCGTCCGATTCAATTCTTCCATTAGTTTCATTTTTTTTCGTCTGATATTACATACCTATTTTACTATTTCAATATTGTATAAAGAAAGGTTTGTAAACTCTTGAGACGAAATGTCTGACTGTGTCTCTGCACTTTTCACCGTCCTTCGTTCGCTTGAAATTCAAATCCTTCAATTTGACGTTAACCCTTTCAGTTACCCAATTCAGTTTTCTTTTTTTTTTTCTTTTTTTTTGTCACGGAAGTGCACCTATACGTTTCCTGTTTACTTTTCGACGCTGAATGCGAATCTGATGTCAAAATTGAATACAATCAATAAGAACCCCTGAAATTGTGAGCGAAAACAGGGTGAATTGTCAAAGTTATTTTAGACAGTGGTCTTGAATGAGATTTATATGAATATATTTATTTTGAGACAGTAAGATATTAGGCCGAGAATAGGTTCGAACCTCAATACTATCCGTATGCACCCCTAAGGAGGGTGAATATTACCCCTAGGCATTGAATTTTGTAAATCCAATGGCCATTCTGTGATCTCTGTTTGTCAACCAATGAATTCCAAGCGTTTTTAATATTCGTTTAATTATAAAATTTCTCCGCCAACGAATTACATTAGCGAAAATACGGTTTTTTTCTTTGCATTTGTTTATTTACAATAATTACAAACAATTACGAATTCCCAAAAAATCATAATCATGCGAAGACTTGAATATTTTTTTAATCTGAAAATGGAAAAAAAAATAAAAAATAAAAAATAAAATGCAGGATAGGGCCAAAAACAACTTGTCCCTGCGAATGACTGGCTCAGCTGTAAAGCGCGAGGGATCAGCGCTATTCCCTCGAAATGCGATGGGCGAACACCGTTCGTGCAAGTCCTCGCTCTCCCTCTCCCTCTCTTTCTCTCTCCTAAGGGTGCTTTCACATTGATTAGTTAATCCGTCGTCGACCGGCTCTCAACCCGATTGCGCTGTACGATACCTCGCATCACCGTGTCAGTGCGATGATGTGTTTCTTCGTCCACCCCTTTTCGTCATTCATCCCGCATCACCGCCCTCTTTCTTCTTGTCCCCGTCACGCGATGTTTTCTCCTTCCGTCTTGTTTTTCACCTCCCTTCCATTTTGCGAAGAAAAAAATAACGAACGACAATGTAACAAAAGGGAAACAAAAATTCTGCTACACCCCCCGCATTGTAATTAAATACTTGGCTGGAAACCAAAAGACTGTGACGCGACTTTCTCGTTGTCTCTACCGCATGACGTCATCGTCGGCGTATAAAGATGCATACGTGGTACGAATCACGTGTGTACCGCAGAGATATGTTGGTATAGAACTGCAGTCTCATATCGTTGCCGGTTTTACCCTTCGTATAACTGCACCGTTGGGCAACGTGTACTTGCCATGCTTCAACTCCGTACTGAATAATAGAACGGCTCTCCGAGACGACGACGATGCGGAAGCCATCTTGGATATATGTATGCGCCTTGTATTATGGAACGGTTTTCTGGGTGAATGGAAAACTTTGACGGTTTTTTTTTTTTTTTTTTCATTCTTAGCCCTTTGCGTTATTACCGCGGACGGAGGTACGCACGTAACTTGAAGAAAAATTCGAATTTCTTTTCGAGGGCTTTAAAAAAAGAAAAAAAAAAATGAAAAAAAACTTCAGCCCGTCCGTTCAAATATCCTCCTTTACCGCGGATTGAGTATTGCGTGCAGATAGCGATATAAGAAATGAAATATCTGCGATATCGCGGTCAAATTGTACCGGCGGATAAAGTTTGGCAATTTTTTTCACCCTGTCTTTTGGTGGGTATATACGTATATATACACGCATATATAAACGCGGCACCGCAAGCTCTTCTTTTATCATTCTTCATATAACTAATGTCTCGTATTCCTGTTTTATTATTTTACTTACATAGTTGATCACCTCGAGCCTCCGTGCAATGCGGAGTTTATTGTCCCGGTAGTTTTCTTTTTTTCTTGATCCTTTTTCTCTCTTTTTTTTTCGTTTCTATTTTGCGAGCAATTTCCCCGGGATATGTTTGGATCTTGAATACGGTATAAAAATGTGGGGTTTTTGCCCTTCTTTTATATGTATACATAGATATATATATATTTACCGTACGGAAAATATATCTAGTCAATCAGTGGTCATTTTATTGTCATGCGATACGTTCCGGGGATTTGTGCAGAGCTCGTTCGTATAGTTTGGCTGCGTTAAAGAGCGAACTGTAACGTCAGAGATAAATGCTGTTTTCCTCTTCTCTTGGTTATATCTGCAAAATGAGTTATAGGCTCTGCGTAACATTCGGACACACCTTGTATACAGCCATTTACGGTCTGTTGATGCGGGAGATTGGCCAAAGCTCGATGAAACGACCCGGCATAGCGGAAAAGGAGGACTTATATTTCTCTCTTTAGTTGTATAAATCGTTCGCAATTCCATTCCAGGTGCGCTGAGGTCGTCACGAAATTGCAAAAATCCGCAGATGCTTAACGGATATTTCATAAACCGATTCGCAAAACGATTGGAAAGTCTTTGTAGCTTTCGTTTTCACCGTCAATTATATTTTCCACCGTGTGTCCAATAAAATTTTGCAACGCCGTTTATACGCGTGCCGGAAGTTTGATGTCATTTTTCGCCGAGATTTCGCGACGTTGCCTCTTTTTTTTTGCCGTCATTCAATTTTCGCGGATGATCCTCGGGATCAAGTTTCTCGCAGGCACAACGCCACGATATATTTTTTCCAATTTTCCATCTCGCGATGATTCCTATTTGGCTCGTTTCATCGACTGAAATTTTATTGCCTCAATTTCGCCGAAACATTTTGCCGATCTAACACGTGTGTACCGTATATGTACATATATACTTTATACATATATGTACGTTTATACGTAAATACACGGTGAAACGTATACAATTTTTAAACCTTTATTTCTCAAAGCAACGCTTGTCGTATATATTCGCTCTTGCCAATTTTTTACACAACAATATTAGACAGGGAGACGGGTCCTCGTTGTCACAAGGCTGATATCCCGCCGCTAGATATTGGAACGAGCGAGTTTGAAACAAATGAATATTGTTAATTGGAATATCGCATGACATGCGACCTCGTTGTGATTGAAAAACTGAAATTGGGCTTAATGAGTAGGTAATTATTTTCTATATTCGAAATATGTTTTTCACATTTTCTCGGCCGCATTGGAATATTTCAGCTATAAGATAATCGGAAAGGTGATTCTTTTCGCTTTCATTTGATACATATGTTTTCGATATTTGAATATCGGGTCGGCAAGATATGCACGATTTTTTAAACAAAATCGTGGGTTGGGGCAAGTCGTCACATGTGAAAAGAATTTCCCGACAACTTGTCTCATTTCGACTTTTTCATGGTTTTTGGAGTCCGGGTCAAGTTTTGCGGGATTTTCAGAGTCCGTGGCGAATTTTTCATGGGTTTAGGGATTTTCGGGATCTACGTCTATCGTTCCGTGGCTTCCAGGAAAAGATACAACGGAGAAACGAATTATCGCCTCAAAATATAAATTGATAACCAGAGTTTCATCACTTAAAAACAAAAACAAGATAACAAAGGTGCGAGAAAAAGTTATTCGACATTTTCTTTTTAACCAGTTTTCGTCATTTAAAATATTTGAATGAGAATTTTTTTTTTTCTTTAAATTTCGATCAACCCTATTCAGACTTGCTTCGGAACAACTACGAACATTGTCTAGGTGTGCAAAGGGTGCATCTACAGTGCCTGTATTCGAATTGAACGAAATTTTTATTTGAAAAAAAAAAAAAAAGCGGAATTCTGAAAATCAGAGAGTAAAAAGTGTGACAACTAGCCCTTGTCTCCCCTACGTTGTGTATAGATTGCAGTACGTTATAGATTATACACACGTATACAACGTACGGAAAACCTGTCAATTTAAAAAGTCAATTTCACTCGTCGACGGTGAAATTCTTGGCGCGTACGTTGCGTTATATTATACCTATGTATATTATTTTACCTATGTATTCCGATATGTTTGCGGGTATTGTGTATTATACGTACAGTCGCGTCAGTTTCACGCGTGCTTTTTATAGACGCGTAGAGGGAAAAATCAATCCTCGGGAGTTTGACCCTTGTAGCCCTCTAGCCGATCGTTAACCACCGGATCCCGAACCAATGACGCTGAAGTTTCCCGATTTTTTCACCGACGAATCGCAGAGTCGGGAGGTTCTGGAATTGTTACAGCGTATAATAGCCGTAGTTGTTTTAACAACGAATCAGATCCTGCGCGTAGTAAAAATAAACTTTATTCCACGTGTTATCTGGGAACTTTTTTTAGATGAATTTTCTAATTCTATCGAAATCGTTGAACACTTTGGTATCTGGGCGTTTTACTTCTTCTATTTAAACACTTTTTTCGACGTGTTTCGAGTGAAAAATTTTCTATTCCGATACCCCTGACCTTGATTATTCGTCCCTGGAAAGCGGCCAGCTTTTTTAGCCTCGTTTCCCCGAGCCATGATACGAGTAAATGCAGGAAAGTCTAGGTTATCAAGTCCCCTTACCTCTCTGTACGTAAACACCCACTACTATTCGCTCGGTTCATTTTACCGAACCCTTCTGATCCGGAAGAAATTTCGCCGGATCTCGTGCTATTGAATTGATCATCGGTGACCTGTGCGAATAGTTTCCCCCTCTTTCACCCATCCTCCCCCTCTTCCGCACGTCGATAAATTATGCCAAACTTTTGAATTTACGGACGTTTCGGCCGTTTCATTTCCCTCAATCAGCACAATCGTGCAAATATCGAACGTCTTAAGCTCGTTAAAATTTATTATTCATATCTAGTACGGGAAACCTGTCCTCTTACGTTTCTTTTTCAAACACGCAAATCGAATCGGCACTTTAATTCCGATCGATCTTCAAATCAATCGGTCTGCAATCAATCAGTACCGAAGCTATATACATATGTAAGCGGTATTTGTACCAGGTATAATATAATGGCGGTATTTTATCAAGCGCTTGTGGGAATTCAGGGTGCGTGTGTAACTTGTATACAGGATATGAGATTGTACGTAATTCGGACGGTGGTAAAGATTAACGGCTTCTCGTGGTCGGTGCTAGGAAATTTCGAAGTTATCGTAACCCAAGAAGAGTGCCGTGCAGGTTGTTTGCTTCCGCAGTTAGAGGTACTTACTTACTTTCTTTCTTTCTTGCTTGCTTGCTTACTTATTCACTTACTTGTACCAAGGTTCGGTGCAGCTTGCGCGTAGGGCGAGAGACGAGTGGATTTCACACTCCGTTAGTTTTACAAGCATTTAATTAACACCGACGTGTGGATACCAAATTGTTTATCACGTTGTTGGTACAACGTTCGTATCAACCGTAACTCATCGTTCGAGCAATTGAGAAACTATAATTACAAAGTTTCGATCCGGTTCGCCGTCGTCGTTGTCGTCGTCCGTGGCATCACTGAGCTTTCCGATAAATACCAACGGTGAACACCCGGTGCAGTGTTTACTAATTACAAGTTATAGTTTTGATGAAAAATACTTCTCTCTACAGATATAACGTGTACTGTGTTATGATTCGGATGTATGCATGTATGGATAAATGTTTACCGGAGCGGGGTGGTTGTAGTTTTGAATTAGAAAAGTTTCGAAAGCGCCTAATTCCGAATTATTTGGCGACGAAACTTGAAGTTATGGAATCAAACTATTACGAAACAACGAAGCTTCGAATGGTCGGAAACCCGACGGCTCAAAGTTCCGAAATGCAAGATTCCGATAATTCAAGTTACGATGCGCGTGGAATTACGGAAATTAAAATGTAATCACACAGCGTAGTTTACTCGACGAGAATGGGTGTGAAAAATCAGGAAAACCGAAAATCGCAATGACGAGGACTCCGAACGTAAAAGTATGGAAAATCCAAAACGAAGAAATATCGAAGAGCTGCAATTTCACCAAAGCCAGAAATTGACACAACTGAAAATCTTCGAACGTTCGGAATTTCGATGGTTCAGATTTTGAAATTTTCTCATTTTCGCACTTTCGGAACTTTGAGCGTCGGGTTTCGAACGATTCGTCAAAGTTTGATTTCTTCGCTTCAAGTTTTGACACCAAACAACTTCGAAATTTGGCGCTTTCGGAACTTTTCAAATTCAGAATCTCAACTTCGCCCCTGTATACCTCCAAGTTCGCATCTGCGCGGTTGTAGAACCGTTGGGACGAAGCAATCTGAAAACTTTTTCAAGCTTTCTTGTCGCATTATTGTAGGTATATTTTATTTATGTAACATATACGCAAATGGCCGGCTGGCTTGTAATACCACCTGCACCACCGTGGCGAATGCATCGATCGTTTTCACGATTGTACCGTATCGTGCACTTTACTTGGGTACGTAGATTTTGTGTCAGTATGTCTAAACTGTCCTTGTCTGGGATGGTGAAATGACTTCAAAAGTAAAAATGACAAGCAAAAGTTTGTTCGACACGTTTTTATTACGTTGTAGAATTGTATTTTCAAAATTCTATAATTAACGAGTCGATGCCACTCTGACGGCGCTCACTGATTGCGAGCTTTTTGGAACGCGATTTGTTCCTGGAATCCGTATTTCATCTCGTGTGCGGAAAACAGGGTGGGCGTAATTTCCTCTTTGAAAAGCATAAATCCAGATGAAAAACTCAGTAACTCGGTACATTTCTTTTTTTTTTTTTTTTTTGACAACATAAATATGCTATGCAATTTTCACATCAGCCCTCTCATCAACTACATTTTTATTACGTTAGTATATATAGCGATCAATGTGGATAAGAAACTTGTTCCAGTGGCACAACAAAATGTATTATTATAATAATTATTAGTATTATATATATAAAAAGTTTTACGTAAAAGAATTTAAAAAAAATTAACCAGTGCCTTGTAGAATAACAAATTTTGATTTGCTTACTCCGATGTTCAGCTACGTGTACTAACATGTACCAGAATCAATTTTTCCGACGAATATAAATAAAAATTGCGTGGATATTGAGAGAATATGTAACGTAACTCGGGTCTTTTCTCACTCTGGTGAAACAACGTAGATTCAACTAGCTATTTTTCCTTGCACAGTGTCCACAGAGAATGAAAGAAACTGAAATCGAGTATAACGGGGATTGTTTACCGAGTGTAAATATTTCTCGCTTCACTACAATTTTCATCTCAGTTTCAAGTATTTGTTATTTCTCGTATGTCTGTTTGTTCTTCTGAATTCCGTGCAATTTGGTATATATCGGAATCGCATTCAGCCAACCCGAAAGGGGTTTCGTGCTAACCCGTTATTTATCAAAGCTGAGGAGAATCAATTCAGCAGTTACCAACCCTCGAGACGAGGACTTTGTCTGTACGTAACGATTCTGCGGAACGTCGCGGTGACAATAATTAGTTCTCGAGGACGTGAAATGACGCATAAGACAAAGTGAACCGCCGTTTTAATCCTGGTATGCAGAGGTACTAACTACCGGAATTACTCACGAGAATCGTCTGGATTCGGTGGGACTCTCCTCTCTCCTCTCCTCTCCTCTCCTCTCCTCTCCTCTCCTCTCCTCTACTCGGTGGACCGGCCGCAGCATTACGGAGGATGGATTTTTTTATTCTTCTACTTTTCAGTCACTCGTATACATATACAATATATGTATATATATTTAGGTGTACCAAAATAAAATAAAAATTTTGTTTTGTTTTCAAACTCGCATCAAATTTTAGGTATAGCATCTCAAATACTATGTCTCATCCAAATATGATGTCTTAATTATTGATATTTAGTGGTGCCTATTTTGTTTTTTCCATTATTTACAATTAAATAACGCGTAGAGAAAATTGTAAAATTTTCCAATTTTTCGTATCTCGTAAGTGGTTTGACTTATAAACTATCCGAATACAGATTCTTGTAGGCAATTTCACGCTTTATAAAAAAAAGTACCGAGATAGAATTTTCCTAACTCTAACCGATTAAGAGATATTCGTATACGACTCAATACTTATAGGCGAATATCCCGTAATCGGTTAGAGATAGGAAAATTTTATTTCTGTACATTTTTTTTTAAATAGATCGTCAAATTTCCTGTACGAATCTGTATTTAGATAGTTTATAAATCGAGTCATTTAGGTACGCGCAAAAAAAAAAAAAAAAATCAAAATTTTCCAATTTTCTTCGCGTGTTGTTCAAATGGAAAATGAAAAAAAAAAAAAAACCAGGCACCTCTAAATATAAGTACTAAGAGCTCATATATGGATGAGATACATGTACCACTTGAAGTGCACTACCGAAATTTTTATGCGCGTTTAATAAAAAAAAGAAAACAATCCCTTTCTATTTTGCCACACCCAAACGTATGTGTATACTTTATTGTCTCTGGTTTTTCACTCCTTTGTACCTCCCGCGTTCCTCCGCATCTAACTTCCCGCAAGCCTTCTGCTTCCGATGCACTCCGCGGTGCTGTTACGTGCTGCAACGGTGGTGGTGCCCCGGTAATAAGGACCATTTACAGCGTGCCTTGCTAACAACTCGAGGGATATACACTGAGCAGACCCACCGCCCTTCCTTCCTTTTTTCCTTCCTTCCACGTAAACGTAGCCATTACGATAAAGCCAGCCGGCAGGCTCTCCGTTACCGATGTGCGGGGCAATGATGGTTATCCTGAAAACATCTCTTCTTCACTTCTCGTTCTATGTACCTGCAATTTGATATCCCTCTAGTCTCGCTTCTACTCGACTGGCAATATTGCAGACAGAGATTATCTCGGAATAATTCCTGCAAACTTATGTTTTTATTATTTAATTGTTTCTAATTAAACTGAAAATATATCATCAAGCGACTATAGCGCTGTCGTGTCAGTCGAGTTTGAGTTTTTGTTTTGTAGACGTGAAATTAATCGAAAACTCGTTTTAATACGATAAACGATGAAAAATTATCAGTTATCGTCGTGATTTTTTTGCCGTTTTCTTTCACGTCAGGCAATTGTGTAACATCGATTGATAACCTCGACTGTATATTTCTCAGTACATACCATCCGTACATCGTACAGTGTGCCTAGAAGCAACTATTCTCAGTACGTTTCTTATTCGCCTTCTTCGCGGTTTTCTCTCACAACATTAATACCGTGAACTCGGGGATCTTACCGCGGTGTATAGAATAATATGGAGCGTCGCGGGATGATGCGAAATTAAAGTTAAAAGCAGAAGTGGTGGAAACTGTTCGGTAACGAGTCGATTTTCTCTGTTCAAGAGCTGAGCGAAAAGGTAAAATTGTGCAGAAAGCATTGCTTTTCTCGGAGCGGTACAAGTGCATTCTGGGAATTCCATAGGACAAAAGGGAGTTGCCCATCTGCAGTACTGCAGTCGTACGTGGGAACGAGACTCTCACCTCTTCTCTTCTCTTCTCTTCTCTTCTCGCCACGGTGAATTGCCTCCATTGATTATCGCTTTAGCGAGTCAATAGCTTTTCCCGAGCTCTCGATTTGACCTCCTCCTCCTCCCCACCGTACACCTTCTTTATACACACACAACGCAACCTTTCGTGGGTATCGAAACGGTGGAAAACAACTCGTCGATGTTGGGCATTTTTCTTTGTACCTTTTTACCGAATCGTTCGACGAAAGTCATATGCTTGCGTTTGATACGGGTCTTCGGAAAATGATCTGGCGTGTCTGGATTAACTGAAATTGTTGTTAGAAATTGAATAACGAACTTTGAACATAGCGCGTGCAATTTACTTGCACGATTAAATGCCAAATTTACGAACGATTCGAGATATAAAAATCGTCTTGGAAATTTGTGCAGAGTATTTTTTATCTAATTAATTAACATCTCGCGAATAAGATGAATTACAGAGATACGCGGGAGAAGATACATAAATGAAGGTATCCGGTATCGGTAAACCTTGTCTTATACGCATTAAACAGTTATACTATACAGGTTTAAAAAATGTCGTTTTAATTGCCACCTTGCCAGGCAACTTCGGCACTTTATCAATCTCAATTAAGTCTAGCTTAGTTTGATCGTTTAACGGATCGAGGATAAGAAATAGTGTACAGGTATGCTTGAGGTGCGGAATGAATTGATGTTCAAGTGACTGTGAATTAAGTTAATATTCCTACTGTCGAGATAATCGTCGGTTGCTCGACTTTTATTTACGCACTTTGATTTCGGTCACTCGTAACACTATACGACGTAGTATACGATACATGAGAAAAGCTGCTGCATCGTTGGTCCGTTGTTATAATATTCACGAAGACTTGAAGCAATATTTTAGCGAATTTGCGAAAACCGGGATCGCCGAGATTATTCACAGGAAAATCAAGCAAATGATTTCAATTCGTTAACATTTTGATATCGAACGATTATCGTGGATTTCTAATGTCACCGTTGATTTCCAACGATTACCGAGTATTCTAGGCATTTTTCAGTGATTTCTGGAGTGGATAGAATCACCTGTCATGTCTGAAAATCACCTAGAACGCTGTCCAAGTTATCACGTATATGAATTGAAATCGATTGACAAGATTGTACAAGACGATAGAATGCCAACGAAATGACAACTGCTGAAAACGTTTCACTCCAACGATTCCAATGATTTGGTAGCGACAAGTGTACGTTTTGATAATCTCTTTATTTGTTTTCTCTTGGAACGCAGAAAAATTGAGATATCGCGGCCGTATCAGCGAGATTTACCGTAAAAAACGAAGAAAAAAATTGTCCGTATTACTTTGCAACTTCCTCGTTTTTCGGTAAAAAAAAATTAGAAATTTTGAAAATGAATTTCACTACGACGAGAGAAAAAGAAAAAAGAAAAAAGTCATCGCGACGCGAGACTGACCTCTTATACTTACGACGACTTCATTGAGCGAATATCCCGACCCTCGGAGAATTGTATAATCCAAGGTGCGGTTGAATTTGTTGTTGCAGTTATGGAGGGTATGGAGAGTCCTGGACCACCTGACAGCGCTGTGCCATCCGACAGCGACCTCGGGGCGCCGTGTCCGGTTGGATTTCGGCCCTGTTTCGCGTCCCGAGATAAGGTCGACGAACGGGTAAACGGCGACTGTTTCACGGGCGCCGTTTTAGCCCAGGCCCAGAACCTAGAGCAGCATCGGCATCAGCAGCGTCCGCAACCTAAGCAGAGTAATCAGCCGTCGAGAAACGGGGGAACGGGCAACGGGCAATCGAGGAGAGCGAATCTCCTACTCCTCCTAAACTACAACGATCAGCACAGCTCCGAGGAGGAACTCGAGGTGATAAACAGGCCCAGAACACCGGCGAGTCAGTTGTGCAGGCCTGTTACCGTACCCGAGAAGAGGAAATGGTCCCAGGTCAGTTGCGAGTCGAACCACGGCTGGAGTCCTTCCTTGCAGAGTCAGCTACAGATTCATCGTTCTCAGACCCTGACGGAAATCGGTGATGCCATTTTCTCTGCCCCGAACAGCATAACGGGCAGGGAATTTGTCGGCTGGGGATCCAGCGACGAAGAGGTAATTTAACAACAATTTTTATAACTTATCGTTGCGTGGTTTCGATGACGCTCGAGGAGGCTCGGTAACGGAAAGAGGAGGAATCGATCATTTATTTAAGACCACGTCTCGGCTGGGTCGAAAGTAAAACAAACGCAACAACAAGCGATGATTTTATTTTGCTACTTTTTGGTCAGATGGTGCCAATTATTTTGATCTGTACACGCGTTTTGGTGGGGTTAGATCTTAGGTTAACCACACGTATCGGGTGTGCTTTACGAATTTGTTTAATTGTTGAATTTTATGCACGGAGATTTGTTTGATCGTCGGACATCGAAATTTATCGGGTTTCGTTCGATTTCATTCTACGGTGGTTTAATTAATTCTGAAAACAATTTTTTACATATTTTATACACGCTGAAACAATTTTTGATGTATGTGTATATTGTACGGTATTTTACAACATCGCATGGATATTGATTATGATCAACGAATGGCATCGTTGAAATAACTACTTGAAGAAATGACGATTCGTTTCAGTGACTTTGTGGAAGATATTCTTCTGAATAAAATGAACCACTTGCTTGAATGAAATTGAACGCTTTTAATAGATTTTTAAAAATTTTGAAACGATTTTATACAAAGCATCGATGTCTTAGCTTTCGTCTACGATTCCAGTAGTTCTTATTTTTGTATTTGCAAATTGAAATTAGTAGCTTGCGATGGTAGGTAGGCACGATCTACGACTATCCCGTAGTGAAATTGGTAAAAGTATTGATTTTTGGCGAACCAACCTCTTTGATACGAGATTTAAGTTAGCAACGTTGACGCAACGAAAGATCCGAGAAGAAAATTACTATTCTTCAATTTCGAAGTAACTCCCTTCGACGAATTTAAGCTGCTATTGCTGTTAAGGATGAATCAGCATGTATTTCCTTTTATTATAATTAATACCGAACTTCAGATAATAATGAAGTTCCGAAGTAACGATATTTTTTTCTTCATATTATGGACAGGCATCGTTACAATAACGTTACGAATTTCAACCTCATTATTTTTCAACATTCTCAACCGTATAATTCAACATATTATCATGTGATTAATTTAACACAAGCGTTTGTTCGATGGTTTCTTTGTAAAGTTGGATGATTTTCACATTCTTTACAATCAAAATGTAATATCACGGTGTCGTTGGCGGTTAGATGGATTTATAACGAAAAGAAAATTGGGATCGTTGCGTCGTCGCTTCGCGTTGTTCAGCTTCAATTACGTTTCGCACCAGATGGAAACAATGTTGTACATATACTTATATAATAATATGTTGTGGTCGAGCTTAAAGTCTGACAATATTAGTTGTTGTTTTTTTTCTCCTCCATCTTCTGGTTCTTTTTTCACGGCTTGGTGTTATCATCATTGTTAATTAGAAATTTTTTAATTTCAACTACCATAAATTCTCGATTACCCGCGACCCGTTTTTGTGGTAGTGTGTGTGTGTGTGTGAGAGAGAGAGATATCTATATGTATAATAAAGTACTACACGGAGTTTGAAAAAGTTGAAGACTCTTGTTTCGTACCGTTCGCGTTGCGTGAATATTGATTCAAACCTTTGGGATTATTTTCCTTCTTTTTTTACACAACGAAGAAAATAAATAATTAATAATGAAATATTAGTTGTTACTCTCTATATAATGTAGATAAAGATTTGTCGAGTCAGTTTTACACGTGCATAATATGGAAAATCGTGAAAGTTTACGAATTTAGAGGAAAAAGTGTGTAATAAAGTTGACGTCGCGCGTGTCTGGAATAAATATGTATATAGCTAAGCGCACGCGATTCGATGCTAGGTAATGACCGATTTCCATTTCTCTTCAAAAGAAAATGGGTTTTTCGAAAAAAGAAGCTTACCGCACTTGGCACTAAAAACTATGCAGCGACCCATACATACGTATATTATATATATATATACACACACACACCGAAGTCGCGCTCGCGGATAATGGACGAACGCTTTTAACTTAATTTCCATTTTCCATCTTCCGCCGTGCTGCACTTCTTATCCGTGAGGTTGTATAGAAATGTCATGTAAAAAATTTCACGGAGCTGCAGAGCGACGTTCAGTTCCGACTGTTTTTCGATTCAAAATCAAACCCAGCTTTTCGCTGCAGCGCCATCGACGTCCCGGATTTCTAGGGTATATGTTACATAGAGACGGTGAAACGAGCTCGCGTACCTACGTTGAGACGACGTCTGCAAGACGTATCGTCGTTACAAAACGATTAGCGAACGGAAGCTTGGAAGGAGAGACCGCTTCAATTTCTCTTTCAGCTTTGAGCGTTTACCGCGCTGCTGCGAGGTGTTGGCAAATCAATTTCAAGGAACTTTGTAAATGAAACAACTTTCGGATGATTGTGCTGTTACTGTGTAAAGCAAATTTAAACGAACCTGTCTATCCTTTATTTTTTCTCTCTTCTCTTCTCTTCTTTCTTTGCTTGTTTCAATTTCATTTTGGAAATATACTAATATCAATGTCTTACATGCTTTTATCAAACTTTGAGGTCGGAAAGTACAAATCTGTACAAATTTTCGTTGTAACGCAGCACGTGTATGTAATAAACAAGAGAGGTAGAGAGAAACCGTATATTACATACATGTATATGTAAATATTACACGCAGCACTCGATTGAAACTTTCCTCGACTCTGTACATTGTACATAAAATTTGGAACGCGAAAAAGCGTTACGGAAAGAGACGATCTGCACTCAGCTGCTGCTTGCTGCCTTCTTCTACAACTCTGACATTTATTGCAAAAATTCTTTCGGAGTTACTGCGTCGCGTATAACGGTCAAACGTGAATTGTGAAAAATTGAACCTGGAATGTCGGCTGTTCCGACTATTCGTTACAGCCGCGTATCCACGCCGATGCTGAATCTCTGTTGACAACTGGAGCTTTCATTGTCCGACGGTATGCGCGCCGGGATAATATCAGGTACAATTTTTCATAATACACGATCATCGTTGTACGCAGTTGACGTTCTACTCGGGGTAATTTCGTACAATTCTTTGGCAATAAATGTCCGTGGAATTCGCAGTTATAGGTGTTGCCACTCATTCCATTTCTCCGTTCGTTCCATATCTTATGCAGAAAGTTCGAAGGTACCTACATATCGTGTATGTGTGTATATATATATATATGTGTGTATATACGTATATATTATACCAGTTTTATTACTCCATCATCGCTAAAGTTACGTTGAATTTTTAGTTTCGTATACTTATGCATAAGTATATCGTATCGAGGGTTCGGTTCACTCGCGCTTCACACTTTTGTGAAGTTTGGACTTTACTCTCGACGATACGACGCGAGTCATTGATCGAAATTTATCGAACCATGTAATGGCGAACATTTTTCACGCGCTAATTCGTCGAAAGGTCAGCTGACATTCATTTTTGGTTTTTCAACAAAGTACAAGACCACGAGCATCAATATTTCGAGAAGCATATTCCGTTTGCGAAAAAGGTCGCGATCCTTGTGGTTATAAGAATCATAGATGATTCGGATTACTAAAAGTTGTACACCCGGAGATTTTAATACAAGTCTCTTACTTCGAACCTTGCGAAACATGGTTCGATAAACTTCGGTCGACATTAGCTGGTTCCCCGGTAACGGACAGGGTGGCCAGACGCATGGAAAATCTGAAAAACTTGGAAATGTCAGAGTATTTGAAAGGGGTAATGGAAAACCTGGAATTGTCAGGGGATTTTTAATTTGCTTGTGAAAAAACTGATAAGTTCAATTTTATATCTTGGGAATTAGAAATCATTTTTTTTTTCTTTTGTTTTGTTGCGACAACAGACCGACTTAAATTGACTTTGTTGTACATTACATTTTTCTTCAATTCGAATTTAATTTGAATCGAACACAGAATTAACAAGCCGAACGATTTAGGTTTTAGTGACTCACTGGAACTGGGAAAACGTCCGGAAAAACTAGGTTTTAGGTTCTGGATAACTTGGAAATGTCATGGAATTTTTTCCCAAAAAAAATTTTTGGCCACCCTGGCAGAGAAGTAACAGTCTCTCGGCACATCCACCACCACATACACCAGGTCACTTACCGCACGGGTACTTACGCCTGTTAAGCGACTTGCTCGGTCGAAACGGTAAGCGGCAAAGGCTTACGACTTACGTCACGTTCTCGTCTAGGTTTAGACTTTAGGTATAGGAATATAGGTAGAGGTACAGAGGTATAATAACCTACGGCGAGGAGATTCGCGCAAAGTTGTCGAAGCTCAGAGGCTGACGTTCGACGTGAACGGTACGCGTGCAATTTAAGGTCTAGTATGAAATCAGTTCTCTCTCTAAACGCGAATGGCGTTCTGTTTCGCAGGTGCAGAGTCTTCTGAAAAATTCAATGTCGCAGCCGGTTCAATTCTGCACGTCGCCTCCGGTCGACGCGTGCAAACCCGGTCGATCCCTTTCCCCACCGCAGAAATTGTTTCACGCATTGATGGAGGAGCCTCGGACATCTCGTCCCAGATCACGGCCGAGGCCTCATCCCCTCATCAATTACCTCAACGCCGATACGGACGCCCTCAGCGCCTGCAGTCCCAGGAAACGTCATCGGCCACCTCACGAAGATGTGCCACGGCCTTGTCTCGATTTCGAGAAAATGCGGCACGTAAGTTTTTCTTTTTTTCTTTCTTTTTTTATGAAATTTTTATTTCATCATTACTCGCCGAAGAACTCGTTCCGATCGGTCAATACCTCTTGAGCTTTGATATATATATATATATATGTACATACATACATTTTTGAGATCTCGTTTGCGCAAGTTTGCAAAAGTATTCATCGAATATTACAAATAGACGAAAGGGTTAAGACTTTGGTCTCCGCATTGGCGCAAACGATACTTTGCGTAACAATACTATGGTTTGTAAGTTGTTTTTTTTTTTTTTTTTTTTTTTTGGGGAGAGTACGAAAAATAGCGCTTTCCGGTAGTAAGAGAGATGCGAAAACCGTATGCGCGTTGTATAAATTAATAGTAACGGCTGATCGAAATTTGGGGAAATAACTGAATATTGTAATGTAAACTTTGAAGAAAATTTTAATTTCATGGGATATCCGTGTAGTACGGGAACGGCAAAACGACATTTATTTCATCGTTCGGTTTAAAGTGTAATCCGAAAAACCTGCAGTCACGCTAGTTTAATCTTTCAAATAGTGAAAACTTTACGAATTTGGGAAAACTATAGAGTTTACAACTGTGCTTGGTTAGAATCCATTGATTGATTCGGACGGTACCGAATAATTTTAACGAATAGTTGTGTAAAAAATCGACGAGGATAGATTATAAATTATACACTTTTGCATTTTCTTTGTCCCCCCTTAAATGTTTTAAAAATTTTCTTACCGTTAGTTACCTGCGCCCTAACGCGATTATAATTCCTGCGACTTGGCGGACTTTGAAGGAATTTCAGGAGCTCTCGGGTGAAGAAAAAGTGCGACTAGGTGTACGATTCGACTAATTTCGTCTACAAAACTCTACCAGACGCGATATCCTCTTTGGAATAATATTCTACGCGATCGTTGAGATTTCTCTATTTGCCGAATAAACCGGTGTCCTTTATAACCCGCGCAGCCTTGTTATTGGAATCCTTTTTCCCCACGTATCTATATTCGCCGAAAGTTTTATCCGCATAAACTATTGATGAGAATTGAAATCGAACCGTGTTACCGACACCATCGATAGAGCTGCGGAATCGGCTAGGGTCTACCTACAGGTATACGTTTGTATGCTTCTGATAACCGGAACCGGAAGCGAAACCGTATTTTCACTCCCCCCCGTGTCCATCCTCTGATTAAAATATCTCGCAAGGCCCCCTCACCCCATAGGCAATCGGGATTTACATTGCATGGGAAAATATTTCCTATGTCGCGTATCTTTCCATCCACCTTCCGATGTCCCCTGTGACCGTGATACTCGGCAAGTGATGCACACCCGCATCCATCCCCCAAGGCTCACTTTCGAACCCGGTTCGGAAATCCCTGTGGCTTAAACCCCCGTGTACGGTGTGTTCGTGCATACAAGGCGTCCGATGTTCGTTCGTTCGCAAACGGACGTAGAATACGGTAGGAAGAAAAAAGACTCACTCCCCCGAGTAACGTGGAAGGTATTACAGGTCGATTTCTTCGATTGGATTTCTTTTGTAATACGTTCCGGTAGACTGAAAACTGAGTGGTACGTATCTTTTTTTTTTTTTTTGCCATTAAACTCTTCAAGGGGGTGAAAACGACCCCCAAACGTGGACACCCAATGGGGTGATTTTGTTATTGGCTTGATTTGTTTGAACGAAAGCAAGGCTGAAGTGACTTATTAACGAATAGAAGTATCAGTAAATCGGAGAGATCGACCTGGGATACCTTTCTTGTAAGACGTCAAAGAAATGCGGTAAAACAGAAGTTCGAAAGCTGTGGCTGAGGTTAATTCAGTCGAATTTAATTGAAAGCATATTTTTATTCGTGAATTCTTATCGACACAGCACGATTATTTATACAATTTAGAACAATTAGATTATTGTACAACTTTTTTCTAAAAGCTAAAATCTATCTTGTTAAGTTTATAGTTTGATGTATTCTTGGTGATAGCTGTAATTTTGTCCGTGATTGTATTAATTATGTACGCTAATGTTTTCGTACGGAGAACTATTTTCTTAGCTGCTTACGACGAGTAAATGAAAAGTGCATTGAGAAACATGAACGTATTATCAAAAATTGATTTGAAAAAACTTTGCAATTTTAGTATCTTGAAACGACTTTTGAGGAGTCGAGCGTGTAAAGCAGAATTTTGTTTTGCTTCGTTATCACAGTTGACCGTATCTCGGAAAATCCTCAAGTTGCGATACGGCGTCTTCTCCTAAAAATAAAAGAAAAAAAAGAAATCAACGATTAAAAATTTGGCACGATTAAAATGAAAGGAAAAAATTGGTGACGTTAAATTTCAATCTTTCTTAATGTCCACGGATAGACGTTGAAACGAACGTCAGCTTCAACTTCTAATCCGTCGTTTTACAACTTCTGTCTTTCCCTATTCGCCAATATTTCCCTCGACTCCACGACCGACGGATAAACACAATATCCTTAAACGCGAATGCCGCACCTTTATGCGACGAGCCTTGCAGCAGGATATGTGACGCGGTTATGGTGACGTTCGTTGTATAGGGTTGGACAGCCAGCTACGGGTAAGCTCCGTAATCCCTCGGGACGACGGGAACTGTATGCGCTTTCTATAACGTCTATCTCGGTACGTTACATAGATAGGTGGATGGCCCGGCAGGCAGGCAGGCAGGGATTCGGATCGTATAGTTTTACCAGACGGTGGCTAGACTCGGTACCCCGGTATCCGGGGATGCTTGCTTGCCGTATAGGTTGGAATAGGCACGTCGAGAGCTATGCTCGGCCACGAGTGAACCACGGGTGCATCCAATGAATAAATTAACCTTAAGCTTAAGTCCCCCTCACCCCCACATCCATCCCATCCACCCCATCGCCCTTTCGTGGATCGCGACATTCCCGTCCTAGGTGTACGTACGTTCCGTTCGTATGCGGTATGCGCGATATATACATCAGATACTACGACGATACTACGTTCAACCTACCTGTGCACATCGGCGTTATTTTAGCGTCGCAGTGTGCGAAGCACTTCAAAGACTCGGGGTTTTTCTCACCTTGTTCCTTCTTTTGTGTTTGTGCGTGTGTCGTGGGTGGGTGGTGTTGTTTCTTTTTTTCTTCTTTTCTTTTTCTTCCTTTTCCTTCTACCGTCTTTATTCAACGTTTATTTCTATTTTCTTCCTTGCCTGTGTACCTACCTGCTACACGTGTAGCTGTTACATGCAGACTATGCGAGTACGGTATTTCAATTTTCTTCCCGTTACTCGAAATTGCTGTAGGAAATTATCTTCGGTCTAATCTAATCTTGGAGATCCTATGGTGCATTGGCATGCGGAAATGGGGTGAGAGTTTTTCTATGGCTAATCTATTTGCAATTCGGTCAGGTTTTTTTTTTTTTTTTATTTTTTCGAAAGAAATTCATGCGAGAATATCTTTTCAGCAGGCTGATTTCTTGTACTTGTAATTGAGTGAAACTTTCAATAATCGTAATAGATCTGATACGAAGAGTAAAGACACACGACAGCGTTGTTTTATTATATTTCCTTTCCTCGTACACGGGGTTCGTAAGTTACAAGGGTAATTGGAAGTTTCCGAAGAGAGAACCCGACGTTGTCGGTTTACCCCGAAATGACAAATTTCGAGGTTTCTGCTCTCTACCCTATACACGACAATGAATGTTCGCCCGCCCAGTTGCCTGCAGGTATACGAGAGGCAGGCAATATACATCATGTTTCGCTCACTCGAACCTGTGGACCATATCTCAGAAGAGCGGCAAACCGGTGTAATGAGACGTTTCCTTGAACAAGGAGCATAAAAAATCAAAAGACAGAGGGTGGGGGAAAAAAAAAATAATAAAAAAATGGTGAGCAAATCCCTTCAAGAAGTCCGCGTCACCTTGATAAACGACAAAAATCGACGTTTCGGTGCGATTTCAACAGTGCATATCTACCCAAAGTCAAGCTTATTGTTCGGAATTTGAAATTTGAATATCGAACGCCTTGGTGCGTGAGGTTGATCTAGTCGCTAGTCCACCGAGCACAACTTGCCGATGGAATTACGCGATTAGCCAAACCTGATTATATTCCACTTGACTGTGCGTGAAATTGGGTACCTACCCACCTACCTACCTTCGCAGATACCAAGCCCGTACCTTGGCCAGCCGGCCCTCCTAGACCTCCGCGCCCTCTGCCGCCGCGCCGCCCTTAGTCAAAGGCAAAAACGATATTGCCGACAACTATAGGACCTGGGTATGTAAGGTTATAGACGTATCGGTATGCAAGCCTCGGCTCTTGTGCATCGGAGGATTGTTGTGTACGTAGACAGAGGTACAGGTCTCGCTAATCAGTACATTGCCCGGCGTCTATACGGTGCCGAGTGATTTATGGCCGACTGAGAAAGGAAACCAATTCCCTTAACCGGTAGGTACCACCTCTTTCCTTCCTCCTTTCGTCTTTCCTTTTTTATCCTTCGGATATCCTAGACGTAGGTACCTAGTACCAGGCTAGATATCCTGTAAATTCCTTGTGTACTCGGTATTCCTCGACAACTCCATCTATTCATCATTCAGCGATGTCTTTGCGGTTGTTGTTGGCACGGACGATGTTCGTGCGTTTTTAGGATCTTACCGTTTTCGCTGTACAGCGAATGAATTTTCAAACGCCGCGTTGCGTTTCTTCTTATTCGGTTTTATGTACGCTTTTACCGTATCGTTGCAAACGAGAGACATTGTTTTGGGTGAAAAATGTTAATGGATTTTCCCAGCTGTAACTTGACCAGAAAATCTTGCGTGTTTTTTTCAACTATTCTTTACCGACACAGTTAGTTGCGTCGTGTCTACTTGTAATTATAACGATGATTTCATTTTGGTACAACAGTAAAGCGACGTCAGGAACTCGTTGTACTCAAAAAATTTAGTGAACCGAACAGACAGATTCGATATGAAAAATATGAAAGATTCCAGTATCGAAAACTGCGATCGTTTTAAATAGTTTAATTGATACAATGAAAAAACTTCAATATTTTGTCAAAGAATAACCGATCGAATGTGGAAATTCAGTGCGAAATCAAACCCTAAGTGTCTTGTCCCAGTTTAGTCCAATTAACTGAAATTGGACGACCGTATACCTTGATTGTCTGTATTTTTCTCCTTCCTCTTCTTTCCTTCGTCGAGTGGTCTTTTTCTCCTATCCTTCTTTTTTCTTTTTTTTGTTCTTATTTCTTACTTCTTTCCGCGCGATGTGAAAGAAAACTTTGGAAGGTTGAATGAAAGACGGAAGAGAGAAACGCCTCCGGGGAAAAAAGGGTCGTTTAGTACAAGTCGGTCCTGGGGATGTTATATATTGAATAACGATCCGAGTTCGGGAGATCCGTCGTCATGACGACACGCTTCGAAGCGCTTCTGTATGCTAAATATGGGTCCTACGTACACGCGAAAAACCATATCGAGGAGTAAAATTAGATGGGCGTTTTACAGTATTTTTCCTCGTTTCTCTCTTCGATCATGGTTTCGACGAGATTATTTTCTTAGGGTGCATATAAACAGAATGACAACAGTTTCTTCTTACATCCCTCTTCGGTGTGGAGAATTATTACCGCCGAGTTCAATTCACTTTGTTAGTTCTGTAAATTTCACAGGACGATTGAAGAAACACGGCTAGGACGGTGAGATCAAAGCTCGAAATTGTTAAGATATTACTTGAAAAAGATAGAAGGATAGGAAATAATGTCGTGTTTCATTCTCGATGTACAAAGTTTCATTTCATCGTGTATTTATAAATGTGGTAAAAAAAAAAACAAAAAAAAAAAAAAAAACAAACCAGTTTTACAGGGGAGTTTGAAAATGCTTGCAAGTTTCGAAGCCGGTCAACCTTAGTCCGGCGATTCATCGTTCGTTCAATCCAACCGGCGGAACGAAGGCGAACTTGAAATTCGAATTTCGAAAAGCAACCCTCGTCGTATCCATCCCATACTGCGTTAGCCGACGCTCGCCGACGACTAATTAGCTCCTTCTAATTAGCGTTTAATGAGACCCTCTAAAAGCTCAGCTTCTTTATCCGCCTCCCTCACGCGAGCTTCCTCATGCATCTCGCACACAAATGCACCGAATCATCTACATACGTAAGTCCCTGAAACTACGCCGCGTAAGCCAACGTATACAGAGCCGCCTACATCAGGCTCCGACACTTTGGCAAAAAGCTAAGCCACCGATACACGTACACGTACGGCTGGTAGTTGGGCAAGCTTTCGCCGATCCAACCAACCCCCGGTCCTCGAGTCCTTCGCCTCTCGCTGAGCGAACCCTCCGGTGTAACCAGCATCGGAATGGAAGTGGAAGTGGAAGTGGAAATGGAAGTATAGAACTCAATAATACTCTCCGACAACGCGCCAATTAGCCACTGCCGCGGGGATTTAAGCTTTCGAGCTTTCGAGCATTCGGGCTTTAAGGCCGTTTCAACTTACACTTTCTAACGGCTGCCGCCGTCCTGGCCGCCATGTTTTCCTCCCTCGTAGCGAATGCAGCCCGGTTTTAATATCCCCGTACATCCGGGAACACTCCGGGTGGTAATTGTGTGTGGATGGCTCAATCTCTGCATCGTTCGGAATTGTGTGTTACACAGGCGGCTCTGCAGTTCGAGTCACATGTTCGTCGAGGTTCGGTACCGCTCCGTGTGTGTATATCTACCAGAAGAGCCTGCACCCCAGGCGGACGAGGAACGACGTTAAAGTAATCCGCCCTGCTCGAGGGCACGGAGAAGGCAGTCGAGAGTCTTGCTTTCGAATAATGAATATCTGCTAAGTGCAAGCGCCTGTTATAAACTTGGCTCTGATCCGTAATTGCCAATTAGCAGATGTTTATTTTAAACTCTACAGTCGAAGTCAGTGTAAACATTGAGAACGTTTTCCTATCCGAAACTCTCAAGCCTCGTCTCGCCTTTCCTCGTCTCTCGACTATCTTCTCCCATTCAACAGCCTTAGGGGATCGTTTTTACCAACTGTGTTTGCTGCCATTCTCATCGTGCACCTTTTCTCAGACACGGCTCGTCGGATGATACCGAATCCCCCGTGTCCTTTATCGTCATTCGCAGAAACGCGTGCCGTCTAGGTATTTACAAGGTGCTACCGATCACCGAGTCACAATGTATCTTCGGTAATTAACGTTGCAAGCTCTGTCGGTGTAAATCGAGGTACAAGTGAAATCGACTCGTTGGTAGTGAGCCCGAAGCTGCAGTCACTCGAGTACCAACGGATCTCGTTCTCGGACCGTATCGAATGACTATCGTCCACTTCGAAGAATCGCGTCAGCTATAATTACTTTTCATTGCTGTACGTTTTATTGGCAAGACAACCAGCGTGATCCTTTGAAGGTAACCTCGTCATTTTTTCACGGTATTTGATTACCGCACGCTGTAGTAGGCCTGTTGATTAGGTCCCATAGGTAACTCTCGTAGCGTATGAGATGAGGCAGAGAGAGAGAGAGAGAGAGAGTAATGAAGCGTAATCATAGCCAGCTTACCTCTGGTGTTTGCGAGTTTTCGTAGGCACCTTGCCGGCACTCTCCGATATAGTATGCAAATATCCAGTCCTCTTTGCTACTCGGTTACACGGTTTCTCCGCGTGCAAGAACCTATCCACGAAGATACGCGAGGGTATGATTAAGGGAAACAGCATTCGTTGCGAATTCGTTGCCGACGACGCGTCAATCGTACCTGTCCCAAATGCTTTTCCCTCATTTCCGCAGTCCAGGACACACACACACACGCACTCAACACTCACACAGAGCTTGAACTAAATATGTAATTTGACGCGAGTTGAGGGCGGCGGACGTCTTACCTTACGACGCGTACACCCATTATTCTCCTCGGTTTTATGTCGGTGCCCGCGTTTTATTCGGTTCATATAAGAACGGAGATACGCCTGTAATTTCCAACTTCGTAATTCTACTCGAAGGATCCGACTGTGACTGTATTGCGTGTATTGTACGTATACCCGCCTCAAATTATACGAGGAATGTTTCATTAGTCATCGTTTTCGCTGATTGTGTGAGTGACAACTCCGCTTCCGAGTAAAATTATTATTAATTTATTCGAACGAGGTCAAGATGGTCTTGTTTATTATACCCTCTCTCGTCCTTTCTCGAGGACTCGTCGACGGGTTACCGTTGCGGAATATATCCGTATGAGGGGTTTTATTTTCGTACGTAATTTCATCGTTTACCCCTTACAACACAGTATACACGGTATCGTAAGATTATTTATAGCTTTCGCGTCTTCCGTCGTCTTGTCTCGTTTACTCAACGGACGTGGCGCGTGACTCTGTAATATAAATATCAGTCGGTCAGTGATTGTTCGACAAAGCAAGGCGATCGAATGGCAGGTGGGCCATGAGCCGGTCAATTGATGAGAGTAAGTAGTGGCGATACTAAGAGATCCGAGTTAAACTCTTTTTCTTATAACGATCGTAAATATCGTCGTCGTCGTCGTCTCTCCGACGATTTCTTCGTGTTATTTTTTACGGCAGAGGGGTAGGAGGCAGCCATTATGTCATAGATCAGTGAACATCTCGGTGATCTATTATTATTACTTTACGAGGCGAACCGTCGTCGTATAGCTGCCGGGGTACTTGTGCTTGCGCCTTTGGTTTTCTCCGACGCGCCGCGGCGGGTTCCTAATAGAAATGAGTGGGCAATAGAAGTTTGCCGCTCGGAATAAGACGACGTTACAGCCGTCGAAGTGCAACCTTCATCAATAGCACCTATAATTATATACCTGTATACCTATGTACGCGCTCAATTCGCGCGCGATTATTTTTAGAGAGCCCAGTCGTGGAACGGAGTAGTTTATCAGGAAACGTAATTGCACGGTTCGGGCAACGCAGCGATTATATCTGCTTCTCTACTCTCCGTTTCGCTCTTCTTTTTTTTTTTCCTTTTTTTTCTTTCTTTTTTTTTTCATTCCTTCTTATTTCGTAACCTTTTCACGTGCCTGCCTCATTTCCTCCTCGTATCGCAGAGTTTCGCGATCATGCTCAGGCATTCAGAACCTCTTGCCAGTGCCATTCGGGAAATGAATCGTCATTCGCGGTTATAGTTGCGGCTGCTGCTTAATCTTCGTACCGTACGTGTGTCGGATATTTGTGTTTGTGTGTGTGCGTGCGCGTGTTAGACGGTGAACTACGTGTGTTACTATCGTATCTATTTGTGTACGGAGTTCGAGCCAACAATGACTACACATCCGTGGTTCTATGCACCGGTTGATACGTTTGCTAATTAAGCAGGGTAGATAAGGTACGTACAGCATGGATACAGCGCTCTGCCAATGTTGGCTGTAATTGTATATATTTTATACCTACGTGTACGCGGTGTGGACGACAGGGTGCGGAAAATAGCCTTCGAGGATTTAGCCGAGATTTGTGAGACCTCGTGACGTCGAGTGACGATCAGACGATCCGCACCCGAATCGCTCTTTCATCCCTTGCACAATTTCACGTATTTGTGTGTTTTTAGTTTTTCTTCCTTCCATTTTTGGTTCCGAAAATAAGGCTATCCGAGTTTCCCAAGTGAGCTTGGAAGTTTGGGGATCGTATTTTCAAGTCAAAGTACCTTTGTATAGAACGAAAGGAAAGAGAGGCAGGAAAAAAGTAAGCGAAAGTATGCGTAAGCGTATGGTTCAATGGTGTTTTTGAGGAGTATAGTAGGTACGTTGAAAAGGAAAAAGCAATGGTATGCTGAAAAGAATCTTAGACCGCCTGTCTAGGTACGTAGATTTGAAAATACCTTTGACTGTTCGCTCGTGATTCATGATATGATACCCACCGAAGGTGTACGTAGCGTACGGGTTCGAGACAGAAGGTAAAAAAATAAAAAAAAAGTCCATCCTTCGAGCCACAACGATTTATCAGATGGCATATGATATTTTTCGTATACATTATAGATGTGAAATTTTCGAGATCAATAAGCATCTGATTCCCTGCAGATCTCTTTGATGCTTTTAGCTACCGAACGCCCCTCCGACGTTCGTCTCTCTTCTTTTCTTTTATTATCTTTTCATTCGCCCCGCAAAGTAACCTATGGAATAGCTCGGGGAAAATCACGTCGTTTCACGTATAGGTGCGGGGTATATTATTTAAATGGGATGGGGGAGATAAGTCGATCGCGTCATATCTCTTGACAAACTTTTTACCATCGTTCGGTTTCCGAGAGGTTTCTTTCTCACTCTGAGGGACAACTGCAGGAACGACAGATTTTCACCCCGATAGATTCGAACAAGACGAAGAACAAAGGGCACAGATTTTGTTTCATTTTCACTTTTTATATCTACGTATTATATACAATATACATATAATGTACATTTATGCAGGTAGTATCTTTTACCAGCATTCACCTGCTTACGTGTTACACGTGAAAAGGTACCAAAGCAGGGGTGGGTATTATATGTATAACTGCGGAATAGGTCACGTATAAATTCGAGCTTTGTACACTGCCGAGGCACGGCGGTCGTATTGTCTCAGGATTCAGAGGGAATTTATGGACGGGGAAGGCTTTAAACGAACAAGTACCCGCATCACGGTATAACCTGCCGCTCTGCGAGTAACTCGAACACTGTAATAACGCTGCACGTATGAAATACTCATCATCTCGCTGACTGGGTGGACGTTGCCTTAGGCGAGAGAAAAAATAAATCAATCCTTTTATCCGACGTGCGGGAATCCGTGGTACGGATCGAAATATCTCGTTTCGATTAATTATCGTTCTTGAAAATGATATTCAGATATGGAAACTCGTTTCTTACTCGAAAGTGGCAACTTTGTTTCTCCCCTTAACAAGCCGC
The DNA here is from genome assembly GCF_021901455.1 of Neodiprion lecontei. Classification (NCBI taxonomy): domain Eukaryota; kingdom Metazoa; phylum Arthropoda; class Insecta; order Hymenoptera; family Diprionidae; genus Neodiprion; species Neodiprion lecontei. The sequence continues at coordinate 35,484,070 of NC_060262.1, forward strand.
TGCTTTCTTTTATCGACACCATTAGTAGTTACTCCCAGTGCGTACTTTGTCGTACGTACGTAAGTACTCGCTTATCGCGGTGCTAAAAGCGGCGGTCGATGCGACGATCCAAGTTCGATTTCGGACGCTTTGCTGCCGGTGCATCGAGCGAAGATTTTCTAATACGAATAGAGAACTAGTCCAGCGTTTGCGAGCTGGCAACTATTTCCAGTACTCCGTATGCGCGACGACGTGGCAGCAGACTGTTTTGCCCGATGGGCCGTCGTGGTGGGAAATTCTCGTGTCACTCATGCAGAGGCAGCAGCGCGGGAATATAAACCACCCAAACCTCCTCGTTGCAAGCTCGCCTAGTCAGTTAGGTATTCGAGATCCGCCATTAGCAGTAACCACACGTAGGGCACTCGGTGTGTAATTTGTGTACGGGGCATTCCACGTCAAATTTGCGACCAATGCACTTCACTCCATTCGATTTTTATAATCTTTTCAGTATGATATTGCAACCGACCCAAAAGGGTCTTGGAATTTTTGTCAGATTTTTTCACCCGTCGATGAAATTTTAAAAAAATGGAAACGCGTTTCCCAAAACGCCATTTTTAAAAACCTGAGAAAAAATCACGCTGATTTCATGATGTGAAATGTTATTTTTAACCTTGTGACTCTGCAATCTATTTAGATCAGGGAATATAAAACTAAAAAACTCCAATTCCTACGTGAAAAAGACCAAAAACTTGCAAAAAAAAAAAAAAAAAACTAAATTTTGGGTTCCTATTATCGTGTCATGCTTAAAAATCACAATTTAAATAATAAAATTAGTGTGAGATCTTTCAAATTTTTAAAAATGGCATTTTCGGAATTGGTTTTTAAATATTGTTAAAATTTTATTGGTTTGCTAAAAAAATCTGAAAAAAATTCCGATACCTTTTTGGATAGAAGGGTTTCAGCATCGTACTAGAAAACTATGAAAATCGTAGAGAGTGAGGTACATGGGTGGGAAATTTGACGCGGAATGCCCCGTACGTATAACACCGACTATCAGTAGCATAGGGAAATGTTCAAAAGGGAGGCGAAGGGTGATGAAGGAGCGAGACGGAGAAAGCGAAAGGGTGTAACAACGCTGGAGCAAAGCTGAGACAAACCGACCGTCTATTACTAAGCTATGCATAGACGCTAAACCGACGATGCAAGACTTTGCCGTTGCTGCTGCTGCTGCTTCTACTACTCTCTGAGCATAGCTCTCTCTCTCTCTCTCTCTCTCTCTCCCCCAGACTACTTCGATGTACCAGCTGCCGGTGGAACTTGTCAGTGATGTACGAAAGTTTACCGCAGCTCGACATAGCTTCCGTTACACGCTGGAATATGCCGGAATATACGGTACAGGTATACGTGTCGTGTGTAAATATACATGCGTATGTATGTCGTGTGTAGAAGCGCGGAATCTACCCCGAGATTGTTAATTAATTGTATGCCTTATATTTGGGCTAGTAGTGATGGTAGCAGTTTTCTCGCTTCCTTAATCTTCCTCTTTACACTCCGGTCTATCGGCTAAAGGATTATTACTACCTTCGTTATTATTCAAGCTGGACTAATGGGGCGTGTTTTGTAAAGCTCGAATTGAAGTGGGGGAATCCGATTATCCAACTATGAGTTTAATTCTCTATCAACGACGCTTTTCTCTTTTACGGAATTCGCTGGTTAGTTGGTGACTCTCGTCGGACGAAGCTAGTAGTAAATAAAATCAGTTATTGCCGATGGGAGAGAAATTGACTGTTGAAACTTTTGAAATTTCTTTCTACATCTGACATGTCTTCATTCGAATATGCCCTTTCGAGGAAATGACCGTTAAGTTTGTCGCAATTTTGCAATTTATCAGAGATTTTAGTTGATCGAAGGAAATTTGCATGTAAATTTTGCTTCGGAATCGTTGAAATATCCAGATTCTCGGGGCGTTATTTGGCAAGCCGGAAAGAATCCATTCGACGGCGATGGGATGGGTGGGGAGGGAGTGTAACACACGTTGTTTGACCAACCGGTAGCCGAAGCTAAAAGCTAGACGTTAGGTATACATACATATATACATATATATATTATATATATATATATATAACACGGAGAAAACTTTGGGGCTCGCAGTTCCTTTTTCACGTCCCGCGAGTTGCGAAAAGTTTTGCAAAAGAACTTGGGCTAAACTGCAGGTTGGAACTAAAATGAAAATCAGGAAGTAAACGACGTTTTGACGAGCTTTCGAAGGGCGATATTGTCCGTGCCCGATTCTCGTATTCTCTACCCGTTCGCTTTCGGTAATATTATTATATATATCGTCTATATAACTTTGGAGAATTGTGACAAGTCGTTCGCCCGTCGCTATCGCCGCCCTTAGCCAACCCATTTCGCTGAATGAGCTCGTAAATAAGCAGGGATGTCATCCAGATTAATTATCAACCGGTTTCTCGACGCTCGCGCGTATATCATGGCTATACGAAGTTGGGAAGTTGAATCAATTGGTTGGAATGTTGGAATATTCTCTACATAAATTCTCATGTTATCCATTGCACACGGCTCTGCGGATCTCCACTTAGCATGACACAGGACTGGTTGTTGTTGTTCGGAAAGCTGAGGTCCGTCGTTTCAATTATCCAATACCCTAAAAGTCGCGTCAAGGTAAAGTAACATTTTCACATGAATTACGATTACGATTTAAAAAAAATTTTTTTTACCATCAATTTACAATTATTCAATAACAGTTTTTCGGCTTTATAATTTCTGAAAAATACAGATGAAGTAATTAGGTTTGAAAAATGTATTAAAAATTTGTCAAGCCTCTCCAACGAATGATGAAATATCGAAAGTGGGTTATTTAAAAAAAAAGCTTTAATTTTTCACCATACGATATAATTAGCCGAATACCATAAGCTCGTATGAAAAATTTCTTCTCGTCTACGCCGTGCACTGTAGGATTGAAACGGTTTTTCAGTTCCGTTCGGATATACAGCGCAGCGACTATATATATATATATATATATAATAGATTCGAAGAGCCGCGAGAGTAGCAGCAGCAGAATTGCAAAACCTGCAACGAACGAAGGGATGGAAGGAGGGGCAGGAGGCTGATTCTGAAGCCATTTCATGAATCAGTAATGCGATCTGTGAAAATTGATTTTTTACGATCACGTTTGACTCGTATATTCGGCTCGTGTATCGCTGGCGAAGTGGGGATGGGGGGCTCGGCGTATCAATTGATCGACCGAACCCGAGAATTGGAAACCTGAGAATCTGCTCCGATTTGCGTATTTCTGTTTTTCCCGAAAAGGAAGATTAAAAAAAAAAAAAGAAAGAAAAGAAAAAAGGATCAAATATTCACTGCTGATTATTGCCATTTTCGAAAGGGAGTCGAGTCGTCGTTTCTTTTCAAGCCTAACGTATGAAAATCAAAATAAGTTAAAAATAAAATCGAATCGAAATTGTCAAACTAGCGATTGTTGGCAATACTTCATTGATCACGGTAGCGAATATTTAGATCTGGGAAAGAAGAAAAGAAAAAATTGAAAGACGTGAGACGTTATTTTGAAAATGAAAGAAAAAAAAAAAAAAAATAGAAAATGTAAAATATTTCCAACAATGACGGGAATGTTTTTTCACAAATTAAATGTACGAAACTCGTGTTTTCCGGCTTCAATCGAAATCGTGACGTCTGTTTGATTGGAAAAAGAAACACCAGAGGCAAATAATTTTGTCAATTTAAGGGTAGATCCTTTCTGTACGAGTACACGGTGTAATAAGCCATGTGCTATTCTCATTTTTGCCTCTTATCCTCCCTTCCTTTCTCTTCTCTTCTCTTCTCTCGCCTATACAAGGCGAACGGAGCTGAGGCGTACGTGTGGGTGTACATAACAATTTTAAAACCGTTCAAACTTCAAGAGATTGCGCTGACGTCAACCGTGACGCGGAAATCGGTTTAACGTTTCGGCAATATCACTCGGGGCAGGCAGACACACACGTACGCAAATACACACATGGAACCATACACAAGATGCGCGTGCGCGCATCCTTCTTGCGTTATACGTTCAGAGTACAGGTATACACACTTATACTTACTCGCCTATCGTCTGTATAACGGATCCTTCGCAGGAGAAGCCACCTATCCACCTCCCTCCCTCCCTCCCTCCCTTCGTTCCTCTTTCGCCATCGCCACCGCCGACGTATTCTACGGTGAAGTATAAAAATTAAATTTAACGCCAAAATTGAATTTTCCAGTTTTGCAAGCCAATTTCCTTCAAGTCCTCCCGCACTTCCCTTCTAAACCTCGTTCTCCTCCTCCTCCTCCTTCTCTGCCACATCCCCCCCCCCTCTCTCTCTCTCTCTCTCTCTCTCTCTCTTTTACCTCCCCTAACATACCCAAGGCGAACCGAACCGCCAAGCTCAGTGCTCCTATCAGTCGATATTATACAGCTCTTGGGTTTGAACTTCTTGCTCTGGTAATGCGCGAGATTCTCGCGGTCGGGTATGTCGCCTGTATTCGTACGACTTTGAGGGAATCTCGAACGAGCTTCCGACTTACGGCTTTGCGTGAGTGTTTGTGTATGTGGAGATGCCGGAAAGTCGTAACGCGATTATCGGTATACAGTAATAATACCATCATAGATTCATTGAAACAAGATTTCATTAATATACATACGATGGGGAAAAATATTCAATGCAATTTTTTCTCAAACCCCAGCGGCGACACGACAATACGATAATACGATAATAATGTAATAATTGAATATGTCTCAGATGCAACCGGCTAACGTTCGCCTCTGCAGAGACCCGTTGCTCGATAAATGTATACGTATATACACATATGTATAGCTAAGGTATATGTACTCACTTATTCTTGAGCACATAGATTAAATTCTCCGCAAGAAAGTAAAAGAAGAGAAAGAGAGAGAGAGAGAGAGAGAGCGAGAGAGCGAGAAATTTGCTCATTTCCGCTTTGTGTCGGGTATAAACGAAGCAGATGTCTGTAACGTGAAAGAGATATTCCTTTGAGTCTCTCTGATCGCGAGGACAGGGTAATTTAACCGTTGAAAATCAACCGATCGGTAACCAGATATTAATAATGTTATATTATATCTCCGGCTGTCATTAGCGTAGCTTTGCAACTTCAAAGAGATGCTATACAGACATCGTTCGCTGTTAACTATCCCTATATAGGTATACTAATTTTATCCTTTTCTTTTTTTTTATTTTCTAGCGTCAATTATCTTCGAGCTCGGCTATACCGCGGTATAACGCACGTATGTACGTATACCTATATATATATATATAATATATATATTATATATGTATATATACGAGCATATACATGTAATTTTGTTTGTCGGTAAATTGCCGGAATTTTGGATTGCGCTCCTTAGGCGATCCACGGTGTCAGGTATTTCTACTAAATTACGTTTTCCCTCCCCTCGGCTTCTCTATTCCTCCCCCTTTCTGCAGGTCCCTTTCTCCAATTACTCTCTTATTCCTGCAACTTGGCTATCCTATAAAAGCGCGGGCGTGGCGCTGTAATTTACATTCTTACTCCGGGAGTCTGCACCACCACCACTACCACCACTGCTAGTAAAAGCAGCAGCAGCAGCTTGCGGGTTGAGCCTGACCCGGTTTAAGCGTCGACGTGGCCTTTCGTGCCCTTCTTTACCTGACTTGTACAACTAATATTCAAATGGCCGGTACTTCGCATGCCCTCTTGTCTCCTATTTACCATCTACGAGTTCAACGCCTTATAGTTTACACCATACCCACCCAACTTCTCTACTCGGACTGAATTGCGCCGAGGCACGCGCGGCGTTCTTTCTCTCTCCTTCTCTCTCCTTCTCTCTTTCTGATTTTACTCGGTTTTCGTCCCTCGACCGACGCGAGATACTGGAAACCTAGAAGAACGATAAGACACGCGCGCTTGGACAATACCTTCGTGTCTGCTGGTTCCTCTACCTGTATTATATAACACACGACACAAACACACACACACACACCCGTATACCCCGACTTATATATGCACACGTATTCGAGAAAAAATGGTAAATACAAAAGAATCCAAAAAGATACCTTATTTCATTTTTTTTTTTTTTTATTTCTCATCGAATTCCGAAATTTAAGTCTCGAGTCATTAGCGACGAGTCCCGTGAATTTATTATCGATGTAACATTTATATTTACATGCAAGTTATTGACGTTATGATTGTTAAGAACAAAAACCGAGATATCGTCACAGTAAAAAAAATTTGGTCAATTTGTTGCTCTAAAAGTAATTCCCGAGCCCTGGCAATAATAAGAAAAGCTGCTCATCTCAAATAGAACAATATGCTTATTGATTAAATATTGCTAAAATATTCGACAACGAGTGTTAATTGTATGTCAAAGCTGTATTACAGCGAATACATAAAACGGATAATCTATTTTAAACATATGTCCCGCAAGATAAAATCATTTCAAGTTTTTCCTTATTTTATAATTATTTTAAACTCATTTTTCTATACTTATGCTACAAACAAAAATATGGAAGACTTAAAAATTTTTATGACTTAAATAACTCTACTTTTAAATCAGCCTTATTCGGTAAAACTTTGGATTTCTGCGATAATTAATGTTTTGCTTGGTAAAAAAATGATTTTGATAAAACCCTAACTGAAATTTCGGAATTTGATGAGGGGAAAGAGAGTCGCCTAGAAAGTGTATTTTTGACTTCTTCTGTATCGATTACATTTCTTCTTAAATTCTATTTGGAATTCCCCCCCAACTTCGCCACAAATCTAATTTGACACACGGGTTTCTCTTGTCGCGATCCGATCAGAATCACCTTTCACTCTATCCGACTTTCATATTCAAACGAAAAGATTTGTCTCCACGATTGCAGTCCGTTAAAAATATAACCAGTCACAGTCTTTTTTTTTCTTTCCAAGCTACGAGATGCAAAAAAACAAAGACGTAGCGCATTTTTTCCAACAAGTTTTTATTTGGAATTTTAACGCAGCTAAGCTGTGCAGGTAATCGTTAATGTTAAATTAAAGAAAAACGTGATGGTCTTCGGCTTTGGAAGGTGATGCTTTTTTGTTTTAAATTCTGCAATTTTTGCCAAGCTTTCAATCGTTGTTGCTGTACATTTTCATTCGGTTAAACTTGCTTTATCCAATATCAATCAGCATTGAAGGAACAATCTCATATCCTGCGTGACGAAAGCTACCCTTGTATTTACCCTCTCTCGAATCGTATTCTCTACCTTCGTATTTGCTCAGATTTTTATAGTCTCCGGTATACCTATACCCACGTGTCGTATATATGTATGGTCTGTATATACGCATACGGTGAACAAACAGACGGATCAATACACGTGTAACGTATGATAGGGTAAAACACGACCAGACACAAACAATTAAAAAATTCTTTATCAGCAGCGCAGCATTGCAACGGTAGTATTAGAAAAACATAACGAAACGAGTCGTCATTTAAATCTGAATATCGCGTATCTCGCGATGATAATAATGAAGGCTTCACACTGACCGGCAAAAATACGGGGGAGTTTTAGGAGCAGATTGAATACTAGAGGGTACATTTAGGAGGAGATTTCGGTTTTTTTAGAAACACCGTTTTCGTTAAAAAAAAAAAAAAAAATGATTCTCGCGTTTTGGAGATGGGTTTAAAAATTCGTAGGTCAAAGACGAGTGATTTAAAAAATTTGAAAATTTGTAGAGAAGGTTTTCAGCGGTCGTACTAACATATGAAAAAATCTTAGAATGAAATGAGAAAATTTTCACGGTCAATCGCTTACCGAGTTCACGTGGAAGGCATCTGCATGCATGTATATCTGCATATTTACGACAAACGTTAGCAAGAATTAACGTAATTAACGCTGATGCAACTTCCTGTATCAGACGTCTTCTCGGTGCGCGTTTAACACGGCTTGCACAGAGACCGTACGCCCGTATCTGCGTGCGTGTACGTGTGCATATGTGTAAGCGCGAGGGTGGAGGTGGGTGACCACGTCTACCTGCGAGAGGTATACTCTCGTATCTCTCATCTCGCGCCAATAGCATCTCTGGCTAGTTACATATATAGCGAGGAGTTTGCTCGTCCGAGATTACACAACCCAGAAACACCTTGGCTTGTTTTTTCCCATCTCGGGGTACGACGATAAAACGAACAGATTAGATCCTTACCTAATTCCTACCGTTATTATCCCTCTTTCTTCGTCCCTTCGTTACAAAGGGTCCTTCCACCTTCCACCCTACGCGAAATCAACCTTCGATCCGATCAAAGAAGTATCATCGATTATGAAACGCAACCGAATATCATTATATAAAATACGGATTTGTCCCAATCGAGTTCCACGCCCCGAACTCATTGTCGTATTCCTTGTTGAAACGAGACGAAGTTTTTATGCAATTATATTTCTCTTCGTTCTACGGTCTTTATAAACGGAAATATCGTGTCCTTATTTCTCATCGTAACCGATAACGATTGCCCGAACTTTACCGAGGTATTGAAAGTTGTTCGAAACATCTTAATAGCCTGATTAAATTAGCTCTGAAATTTTGCCGTATAAAACGTTTTCTTCTCTAATATCAAAGACTCCGTTCGCGAATAGTCACTGATCACCTAACGATACGATCGAACTAATTGTAAGAAAATCCCGTTTCGACCCAATAATTTAACCGTGCATCATCACACTGCGGTCTATCTATAACGTACCGCGTGCAATTCTCGTTATGTTTGCGTAACTCATGGCCATTGTTTTTACAACAACTTTTCCTCGTGCGGATGAGATACAGGTATGCGCCGCAGTAACGCACGCGTATCAAAGTTGAGTGCACGAACGCGACTTTGGATAGATCACCGCGTGCACGCTGCTACTGCAAGCTGTGGTTTATACGCGTTACCATTTCGCGGTGTTGGAAATGCAGAAACGGTAACGTAACACGTGTACCGTGGTGTACCGGCAGTGGGGTAGAGTGCAGTATAGTGCAGTGTCTAGAGCACAAAGCGCAATCGCGACAATGAATCACCTGGAGCGGCAAGGAGGCCGTAAGAGTGCAGGAGTGCAAGAGGTCGGAGGTCAGACTCGGCTAGACGTACCGTGGATGGTGGTGCTGCTGCAACCTAAAGATCCATCCATATGCGAGTAGAACACGCACTGGTAAGCTCGTTTGTTCGAAGTGTGTGTAAGACCGTGTAAGCGGTCTATGTATCTATGCATACATACATACACATGATACATACACGCGACTCGCAGAGCCGCCAACTTCGGAGTTGTTCTCGAAATGTTTCGTTCGAACGCTCCTGATAGTCCCACTAAATTCACTATGCTCGTGCTGGTAAACTAATAAATCTTATCACCGGGCGCGATGTGTGTTACCTACGTGCACGTTGTGTTACGTAAAGTACCGTAAACTCTCTTCTCATGTTTTCGCCCGAGCGTGCGAAGAGGGTTCTTTGGTTAGATGCTCTCTTTGAGGATAGTCGGTATCTACGTAGGCTGAATTTCCAAATAAGTGGGGAAAGTGACTTAGGTACCGGAGATTTAAATCTTCTTAAAGTCAGGCTAGAGATGCTTGTAGTTGACAAACAACCGTAAGGTATGAAAATTCTAAGGATTTAAAAAAATATGTGACTATCTTGGTCGTCGTCTTGAACAACGATCCTTTGGTCATTTCTACGCAATCACTGGCAACCACCGAAGAACACTCACTTAGTACTTAGTTTCAGAAAATACGAATCGACGTTTGCAAAGTATTAATGTTGATATGTACTAACTTGCGAATATGGATGATCAAAGTAGCGCGTGGCATTTTGAGATCATGTTCAGGCAATTGCCAGAACCAGCTGATGATGGCTCGTATTTTAGGGCGAAATCAAGGTGAGGGGTGATTTGAGTGGAATTGTTTTCATCAAAGTTTCAGTATACAAGCACAGATCTAAGGACACGTGTACGTACAGTTTTTCTTTATCTTGTGGATCCGTCTTTAGGAAACCGTTTCGACGAAAAACCCGCTGATAAAAAGGGCGTGTAAAAAGGTGGGGGAAAAAAAAAAAAAAAAATGAAATGAAAGCAGTAAAAAAGAGCTCAATCTACCGACCAAATCTTTCGCTCCAAAGAGCTGCGGACGGCGTCGTTTTTGGTACGGAGCGTCAAAGAATCGTTTCGCGTTGCTTAAGCGCTCAGCCCACGTTTCTCTCTGTAGGCAACGGCTATGCTTCTCGGAGTTCTTCTTTGTCTCGAACCCTCTGCACGGTTTTTCGCTCGTGATTAAGACGAGGTTTTCGCTTAACGCCTTCCAAACGGCTTGGCTTTCGTCGTGGTGGTCGAGCGTGAGAGGAGAGAAAGATAGAGAAAGAAGGAGGAGAGAGAGAGAGAAAGTTTCACGATTAAACGAAGCTCTGGGCCCTTCGATATGCTTCGCGTTACCAACCGGGCTCTTTTGGACGAAAACCGAGCGGACCGTTTTAAGTAATGAAGTCAACGGACCAAGACGAGAATCGTGAATATCGTCGCTTGCACAGAGTAACCAAGACGGAAATTCTCATTTGGTAGGAATGTGATGAATCATGTAAATCCCCATTATCGTTGCTCGACACTTCGGACTAGCGGAAAAAACTGCAGTCGATGCAAGAATCAACCGACTTAATTTGTTGCAAGTACAAGCTTAAAAGATAGCGTCGCTTTGTTGTACGTAATTAGAGGAGGTAAACGGTATTCAAGAAAACCTAGAATTCTCGTGATATATTTACCATCGCCGAGTCACCGAGCATATCCTGAATTTCGAATGTGCTTGTTCGTCCTTCTCAAAGACGGAAAATTTATTGAACACCGTCAAACAGGATTGCGATCAGGAACTTTTTTCCTCACGCACTGTGTACCACTTTGAACACCGAAGATCACAGAGCGTATTTTTTCCTCGAACCCATAGCGTGGCCATATACAAGCTAACAACGCCTCTTCGCATAGTGGGTATACATATAGACACGAGTAGACAAAGCTAGAACGGCTTTAGGAGAACTCGAGGTCGCATTTTCCACTCTCCCCAGGGTGTCAGAAGCGAGAGGGAAAAGGAAAGAGAGATGCGGAGGACACAGAAAAGACTGAGTTTCTCGAGAAATTTTTGTCACACGAAAGCCAGCTCTTTCGCTGCTGTTCCGGCTCGGTATACTTATACATAGTTGATGAATAAAAAAAAAGAAAAAACAAGACCAAGACGCGTTGTCCCGGCTATTTCCCGAGGTATCCTCGAATAGTGATGAATTTCTCGTGTACCTTGAAAGCCTCGTACCGAATACCAATTGAACATAAAATACTTGCTGGTCGGATAGACCGGTGTATACGTATAATAACTTGAGTATAAGAAGGCAGAGTCCGTAACTGTACCGATGCTTCTAAGCGTTTCGACGGTGTTTAAAACTAGAGGGGCCTAAGGGGTCTGGAGAGAAGGCGTACCGAGAAGAAGGAATTCCAACTTGGGGCGAAAGCTTTCTTCCGGAAAGTCGACTAATCGGCACTCGGCACTCGACAGTCGGAAGCATAAATGGGTACATTAGTCGAACGTCGAGCGCCAACTCTCGCAGCTATATCCCCGGCTCTCTCCGCACGCACGCGGAAACTTTACTTCTCTCCTGCACGTTCCTTCAATGCCCCCCTCGTCCCCTTCCCTCCTCTTCTCTCCCGCTTACTCCCTTCCTCCGATACCTTCTCTCCATCTCTCTCTTCTACGGCGTGGAGTGACGCTATGGTGCCGCCTGCCTGCCGGCTGGCCGCGTGGTGTTGGTGCTCGCGTACAACTCATAGTACGCTCTCGTAGTATCTGTAGTATCCGTAGTATCCCCCCCCCCCCCCCCCCCCCCTCCTCCTCGTCTCCCCCTCTTCCGCTCCCAGTTCCCTGCTCGCTGAATGGCGCCTCTTTCCCTCCCGCGGCGGTAGAGATTTCCCCTTCGAAAGCTCCCGAGCTCGTCGATCTCCCTCTCGGTTCCCCTACCTTTTTCCCCGACATACCGAAAGCTTGGCAACGCCCACTCGCCGTCGGCCATCTTGGATTATGTAAACTGCGCTTCCTCTGTAGTATAGGTCATGCTTCGCCTCTACTACTACTACTACTACTACTACTACTACTACTACTACTGCTGTTACTACCTCGCCTGTAGTACGCCGCGTCGGCGAGCCGGCTAGAGAGTGCGAGTGCTATCGAACGAGTAGCCGAAAAAGCGCGGAGGAGAGGAGCAGAGAAGGGTAAGGGACGTAATGTGGGGGGGGGGGGGGAGGGGGGGGAGATAGTATGACGCAGCGAGCTTATACCGTAGACCGGCCGCCGGCTGCCACCACCACCACCACCACCACCACCATCACCATTGCTACTACTATACTATTTTACTATACTATATCCCACATTACTCAGCACACTACTACACTACTATTACTACTACTACTACTACTACTACTACAATACTATAGACGGAGAACGTAACTCGCGTAACGGTGGAAAGTGCCACTATGCTACGGTATATAGTGAACTGCGGTCGGACAGTAAAGGGGGCGTAGGGTGGGGGTGGGAGCGGGGGAAGGGACACGAGGATTCTACTACTCCATGTACTATATCGACAACCATTCACACGCACGTGTGTTCTTGTCCCTATTTGGATGAGTATTTGGCCCTTACGCGTTTCGGTATGTTCTTATGGTGAGGATTTTCTCGCGCAACATCCGACGACGAGCCTTTATCTTTTCAAGTGATATCCTTTGTTTTATTTCTTTATTTTTTATTTTTTCTCATCTCAACTGCTTAATTAACCAGACGTCGAATTTTATTGACGTTTGATTTTGCATTTGACGTCTGACTACTTTTTTGCATCCATTTGGCCGGAGATATGTTCACTCTCTATCTACAATTGCTCTTTGTCCTTTCTTTTATGATTACAATCCGACCAATTGCAAGTTGGGTTGCAAAAGACTTTCGAGTTCGATGTTTCAGCATATACAACCGGCGAGATGAACAAGGGCTTTGCTTTGTTCGTGAAGTTGAATCGCATCGCGGAGGGCACAGGTTATTGATTGTTGAAAATTCACGAGGGTGTTTATCTTACAAAATCTGAATAACTAAAGTTTCAACGCAAATTACCCCAAAGGGAGTCTTGCCAACGCTGAAGACGCTGTTTGAATTTGAAACTCGGCCTTTCATGTTCCGTTGATGAAAAGTTTAATTCTTAATGCTGCGTGAGTTTTCGGGTCAGAATGCCGTAATTTTGGGACGAAATTATTTAGACTTCTAAACAGGCCTCTTGTCAGACGCTACTGAAATGTGCACGACGCTTTCAGCGTCCGGCTGATTTTCGAAGCGAATGAAATCACCGTTCTTGCTGAACTTTTGAGACACGCCACCACTGTAGGTCTTTCAATTCTACCGAGCAGCAGCTGCACAGTAACTGTAACTCGAAGCGTACGATAAAAGGCGTTTAATTTTACCGTCGCGAACTTTCGGAGGAGCGAAAACGAAACATTTAACGTTGGTATGCAGGCATGTGAGAACGTGTGAGGCAGCAACGATTGTCATTTCTAAAGGTAATTAATGAGCATAAAGATGCGTATGTATATCGTATATACATGTATGCCGGTCGGCGGCGGCGGCGGCGCCAGCGGCTCTATCTAGATTTGTTATTACGGAGAGTTTGCTCTGTCGGAGGCTCGAGGGCTGTTTTAAAAATCACAAACAGACTTGGAAAGTTTGACTCGTAGATTACAAGTTCATGGGAGAGTTTCGCGCCCGGGGATCTCTGGGGTCGATGAAGTACTCGGCCGCCGCTTCTCCGTCTCCTCCTCCTTCTCATCCTCTTCCTCCGTTTCTCTTCTACTACTTCTGCGTCCTGCTGCTGCCATGCTTTTGCGGCTGTGGCTACCGCTGCGTGCTACGCTTTACGCACCTTATGAAACTTAGCCAGGCCATTAATTAAAGCTAAATACGACGGGGCGAAGCGGCCTCGGTATATGGGCCGGATGTCTAATTGCCCGTGAAATCGTTTCGCTTTTTCACACATTTCACTCTGCCGCATCGCGGCTCGATACAAGCCATTAAACCCCAGGGTAATATATATAAACTATCTCCAGAGTACGATATTTAATGCACCATGTATTCCTCCGATCATCGCCTTACACGCGCACTTGAAAATGAGCATTTAAACGATGATCGATGGTTTTGCCTACCCGCAAAGATTTATGCCAAACCCTTCATCGTATCCGTGATCTTCAACCGGTCTACACGCTGTCTTACGACCTCCGAGATCTTCGGACTGGAATAACTTCTTCCGTGTCTTTGGACCACACTGAAGATAAAAATGAAAAACCGAACGCACATGGATGTAAAAATGTAAATTTTCTTTTTCTCACTCGGCAGGCACTTACAATAAGTGTAAAAATTCAATCTTCGTTTCCAATGTAACACTTTTGTTCCGCATATACTATACCGGCGAATGCTATTGTCAGATGGCTACCTCAAAGATTCAATTTATTTTCGGTGGAATCACTCTCTGGACGTGGCTCGTCCATGGCCACGGCCATAGGTGGGCACGGTATACGTACGTATACTCACGCGGGCGAGAAGGAACGAAGACAAACGACCCGATTCAAGATGGCGTCACGCCGTCGATATACGCCTCGTTCCCAAGGGCTTCCGTTTGAATAGATCAGAAAGCAACGAACGGGGAACCGGCTAGAGCCCCTGGCTTTACGATCCATGCCTCCTCCATAAAGGCATCGTAAATCTACGATCGCACCGATAAATCTACCTATCGAGGCATAAGTGGGACCACCTACGACCGTATGTCCAGCCGCATACGTCGCCCGCACTTCTCGCTCGAGTGTTTACCTGCGCTGATCGTTGCATTCTCCCACAACCATCCTCTCATTTTGCTTTATTTTACTCTTCACGCACTTCTTTGCCACGCGATATTCTCTGCCGAGATCGACCTTGCACACATACGAATACCTGTCACGCTTGCTGCAAATCTATACGCTTTTGGCATTGCTTGCCAGCTTCTCAGCAGAAAGTTGGGAAACAAGAACTCAATTGAGAATCAATCGACGCGAAACGATCCGTATTTAGAAGTAGACTGTGCGGCCTCTTCGAGATAAAGTATGGACGTTCCATTCTCATACGTTTTTATATACCCGTTACTGGAAAAGTATTCCCTAAATGCTCAAAGTCATCGGCGAACGATTCCACTTTTTTTTTTTTTTTTTATAAATGGACGACTTTACGATCAGGAGTTGCGTAAAACTAGCAGGCGAAAATTTGTTTGACGGGCTTGTGTTTAATCAATGTGGAAAAAAATTGGTAAACTAAAGGTGTTCGCGTACCCTTTGAAACAATGAAACCGATAGAGCTTGAAACTTGTGATATTAAATTCTATCACGGGTAAAAAGTGTTTGCCAACAGCGTGTATGCTGCAGGGAAGAGCGAATCAACTTGGGGTGGATATGTATAACGGCGTAGAGTAGAAAGTATAGGCACCACAGACGTAGGAGTGTCGCGAGATTATTTATGCTTTGTTTTCGTGATAATTCCGCTCGTAAACGCGCTGGCACGCGAAACGCTGCGCGACTGGGCCTGGCTTTGGCGAACTTTTGTGATTGGTCGTAAAAAACATTCGCTTCAATTTTCTCTGCCGGACCAAGCTGAGTTTCCGTCCTTTCTCTCTCGCTCTCTCTCTCTCTCTCTCTCTCTCTCTCTCTCTCTCTCTCTCTCTCTCACTCCTTCTACTCCCTCATACCCCAACCACCATACTACACCAGGGTCGTTTCTTCCGCACGAATCAACGCTCACTATTGCGCAGCACACGCACTCTCCTCTCTCCTCTTTCCTCTTTCCTCTTTCCTCTTTCCTCGCATCATCCTCGTCCGCGTACACGAGGAGGACAACTCTGCAGGGCTGTGATGTAATCAACCCCATTGCAATTCCCGTCTCGACACTCTTCCGTCATGTTGGGGTACGCGACGATACGTCCAAACAGACCCTCCGGCGATCGAATCCCCTTCGGAGTCTTTAACGGTGCTTGGGCATGCATATGCGCACCGGTTGTAACGTACGCGCACGTGTAGATAGATATATTCCTCAAAAGTTGTGCCCAACTTTAACCAAGGTCAGGACGCGCGTTCTGTAACAAGTATAACTGCGAACCTGTTTCAACACCGACCCGGAGTTTCTGGGGAATCGAAACGTTGTACACCCTCCTAAAGTTTCGCACTTCCCACTTCTATTCTGTCCTTGTATCTCGGTGGCGTGTGCTGAGGCCAAACACGCGACATGTGAATTCACCCACACGCCACACGTGTGCGTGAAGATACTGAAACTTGGCGAGAAATATGTACCCTGTTACATTATAAGCACGATGGCAAGCTCGATGATCAGCGTAAAATCATCTTTTGTCATCTTTTGAATTGTCGTCTTCTCGAAACTGTAACTAGCCATCGAATAAAGAGAAAAGGAGGGAATAGATTTTATTGATGGCCTCCTCTAAGGACAACGAATAGAAAAATAAGCACTTGGAGTCCCAGAGATACAAAATTACAAGAAGTAGAAAGGAATGAAAAGACCAACTTAAGAAAAGATAAATGACAGAAAATGAATGATGACATTAGTAGTGATTGTCATGATTTTGATGGCGCTGGAGAGAGAGATAAATAGACAGAGTAGAAGATGGATACTTGCGCGTATAGCTGAGCCCATTTTGCCCGTCGTCCAGAAGAGCGCGGGTTGTTGTTAAAGGAAACGGTTCTCTCTCTCTCCCTCGTGAATGCTGGCGCATGTGAGTAGCAGGTACATACGTCGGTCCTACCCTTGCCCAAGATAACGAGCCATTATTATTTTCTCGGTTCACCATTTCTCTCCTCCTCGTCCTCCTCCTCCTCCTCCTCCTCCTCCTCCAACTCCTCCTCCAATTCCCTCCAATTCTCCTGCGGCTAGCACCGGCTTTCCGCACCTCCTCTTTCCACTTTCCTCTTTCCTCTTTCCTCTTTCCTCTTCCCTTTTACCGCCTCCCAAAGCCCGCCTCTCACGTTATTGCACAAGCTCTTCACTCTTATTGATTGTTGTTCGCATGATCTGCACTCACTGCTATAACGAACACGTGTGTTGTACACACCTTATAGCTGTACCAGTCCAGGGTACACATGCAGCGCCGGTCGTACCGGGTGTGCTGCTTTTTTTAATTGAACGGTCGTATAACAATGTGTATCGGATACTCTGGTGTTGTACCCTGATGTTCTGAACAATCGTTTTACGTATGGAACGACTTACGTCAGGTCGATCATTTGGCCCACCGTACCAAACGGTCACCACGAAAATTTTCCAAATGTGACACTACGCTGTTCTCATTTTTTGCAACTCGTGTAACTTGAATCCAATTTCTCCCAAAGTTGGACACCCAGTACATAGTCTACACATAGAGAATGGAGCGTGGGTTGGATGGTTGGTGGGTTCGTTCGTTCGTTCGTTCGTTCGTTCGTTCGTTCGTTCGTTCGTTCGTTCGTTATTGAACTACGAGCACCTACCAACCTCTCTACATCTATCGAGCCCTCAAGTTCGTTTGAAAAACCTGGTGAAAATAAACGCGTTTTATCGTGCGCCGTGTTCCTACATGTACAATGGAGAGGAGGAGATTTCGTGCCGTTGGACATGTGAACGTTGTCGAGTTGTTATTGCATTATACACGTACCCGTCCAGCCTCAGCCAAAGGGCGAGTTAACAATTTTTAACCTTTGGAATGAACTCGCAACGCGATTGCTTCATCGTTTGTTCCCGCAGCCAAGAAAGACACTGGAGTTCAAATAACGGATTTTTCTACCTCCCCCATGGTCGGTGCAGGTTCATGCATCCGATCTCACGGGGTGCTGAGTATTCTAGTAGCTATGCCTGGGGATGAATCGCGCCCTTTCATTCTCCCCAAAGTACTTGCACTCTGTAGATAAACAATTTCCACGGGTAACGAGCTGCATTTTTGCAGACTGCTCACGAAGAATCCCATTATACGTATGGTTAATGGTTTTACAGTTGATTTCATCTCCTACGTGCACTTCAAGTGTGGTGCGGATTGTAAAGATTTTTAATACCCGACTTGACATGCTTTTCAGAGATTCTAAACGAATTAAAAATATTCATTTCTATCCTCCTCGATGACTTTACTGGTCATTGTAAGTCAAGTTGAGCTTGATGACACCTGACCTGCAGTCGAAGTGTTTGGAATGCGAACTTGTTCTTCTGGTATTCATTTTACAATACTCCGGTATACGGTACTTTATCCCACAGCTCGACTCGCGCGTCGCAGCTAAATTCCCATCGGTTTGAAAGAGCAAAAACATGGAGTTCGAGTGCTGATCTGTCATAGCCGGTGCGGAAAGAACGAATTTGATATATCGAAGGCGACGCGTGTTTGGTTTGGTATGACGGAAGTTAATGCTGAAGGATATTGGTCGCCGGGCGAGAGATAACGGAAATTGAAAAGAAAAGGAGGAGGGAAAGGGGGGTGGGGGGAGCAAAAAAAAAAAGGAAACAAAAAAGACTTCTCTACACCTGTACGTTATACAATGTTGCTATATTTTAATCTTTTCACTTGCATAATACTTGAAAGCTATACATCTACTGTCTTTAATATTGTTCAACGAAGTAATTAAGGTAGCAACGAACAATGGCTTGTGCGGTATTAAAAGGAACTAAATGACTCGAAGGCCGCGTGTTTGTATATACACGAAAAACGTGTTTCATTAGTTTTTAAAATCTCTTCGTGCTTATGCTTATATCTTCGTTTCCCTTCTCTGTCTCTCTCTCTCTCTCTCTCTCTCTCTCTCTCTCTCTCTCTCTCTCTCTCTTCATCCTACCTTTGTTTTCTTATTTATTTAGTTTTTATGTATTTATTTTTATTTATTTTTTTGCAAACGATTGCATCGTTCACCTAATTGCTAACGATATTTTTCCACGCGAAGAATTCAATTACCTGTTCCAGGTTCAATTATACGAGGGTAAAAGCATTGCTGTTAATTTTCATCCTATTATACGAAAACTGCGCTATGGTCGATTATTTCACACTTACCGAATACTAATTCCTGCTACAGGGGAGAAAATTAACCAACCGTTATAATTTACTCTGCCCTATCTCTCTGATCTACCTGCGTCGAATACTATTTCTTCCAATTTCACAACGACGCGGTTTGCTCGTCTATAAGTTCCGGGGTGGCAGCGGAACGCTTCGGGCAACGAATATAAGAAACTGAACCTGCGGGAGGAAGCCGACGCAATAAAGCTAACGATAAGCGACTTATCTCAGGGCTGTAACTAGCCTCGTTACTTTTCTTCAGTCAGCCTTATTCGGCTATACCGTTTGCACATCATTCCCCGAGCGCAAGTATAATAATATGTATACTTGTATATATGTATACTATGTCTAACGTATATACATAGAAACCCAGGAATACCCGTAAAACAAACGACAAAAGTTGCGGTCCGTCTAATTAGTGCCGAGTACCAAGTACAGACGACGCCTTTTTTCCTCTTCATCTTTACAGTTATTTTGTATTTGCTTTTGTTTTTATTTTCCAAGGAAATGAAAGCTCGCTCTCGTCCTGCTTCGCGATTTTTATACAAACGATGATGAAAGTAATTTGAAAGAGTTCTTTTTTTTTCCTCTTTCTTTCTTTCTTTCTTTCTTTCTCTTTTTCATTCTACTGTCGCTCGAATTGTTGACTTATTGTTAAACGCTGCGGGACGCCTCTCATCCCTTCTAACACAGGGGATGAAGATAACACCCTGCGTTATCGTCAACAATACTTCCAATCGTTCGAATTTCTTTTTTTTCTCTTTTTATTTTATTCTACTTTTCCCCTCATTCCTAGGTATACGCGTCAAACGGGAAATCTGTATATATGTATAGGCAGTAAAACCAATTTATAAAATTCCATTCAGCTGTCGCCTGTCGGCAGCTATCATCCCGGTGATTTCTTCCCCGCCGCACGGGATTTTCTTTCTTTCATTTTATTTGCCATCATTTATATTTCTATCCCTTTTTCTTAAACCTGCATAGAATTACCGTTCATCTTTATTTTCATCGGCCTCTTTCACACGGCGGTGGCACCGATCCGAGTAATTGGCTGCAATTCGTGGCACGTATTACAAAGCGTATAAAGCATTGTAGGAACAGGCAGACCGAGGAATCGGCAATACGAATACGAAAAGTATTGACAAATGATCGACTTACCTGTCTGACCGACTGCTTCCGTCAATGACGTTATTAATCGTGCGGCTTTCATTGCGTTGAAAAGGATCTCGAATTGAGAATTTGAGGAGATGAAAGGTGCTGCGGTTCGATGGCGAGGCGTGATAGGCACCACTTGTCTTTATTTTTCATTCCAACATATCTACGGGAATATGTCGAGGTAATCCAGTACCACTAGCCATGGGGTTATCGGTTGCTATACTTATAATTATATTTATACTTGAATCGCGTTTACTACAGTCTATTTCTAGATTAACAACAAGTCAATGATACGTAATTGCTCGTAATATGAGGTGTAAATGTTATAATCGCCACAAAGATCGGTACAATGTCATAGAACATGCATTGATGAAATTAGAACCTGCCATGTATATTCATAGCATGGTAAGATAGATCTGATCTGATTTCGGCTTTTTTTTCTTTTCTTTTACCCAGCATTCGTTAAGAAATATCGATTATACTCACTTTTCCATGGAGATGGAGAAAAAGACCGAAAAGAAACAAATCAATCGCGCGAAGAGTATATTTCTGTACGGGGAGAGATTATACAGACTTCGACGTTGGAGAAGACGATTTCCTTTGCAAATGATCGAGATTGATTTTGCCGTGCCGAAAAGAAGGAAGGAAAAAAAAAGACACGAACAACCCGAGGAGTTGGGTAAATTGTAAATCGGTTCCTCTTGAATCGCACTGATTTTGACAATCTGATTCAAACCCGCCCACCACCAATCATTCTTGGTAAAATAATTTCACATGTAATTCCACGAAGCGGAAATTCTACGGGATCAGGGTGCACGATCTATGCCTGTAAAATATTCGCAATAATCATTGTATAGACTCGTCCACGCAGTTTCGCTTACGATCGAGTAAAAAATCCTATGTGGATTAGAAATTTATACTGCATTTGAATTAGAGATCTGAAATCTTTCCACAGGGTTTTTAATTGGATATGTAAAATATACCATTCATAATTACACAATATCATATTAGTATTATAACATACAGTATGCAATGAATAAATAACCGTCCAAAAAATTTGTGAAAATTATATACCTACGATATAAAGGCGCCGAAAGTTTATCAAAATTACACCGGAAGTACCTACAGCTCGTAATGTATAAAACGTGTAAAAAATGAGAAACAAAAAAAAAAAAAATTAAATAAAAAAGAATTTTCTCCGCTGCAATAAGGCGCACTTAAACTTTTGGAGTCTGCAGCTTGGCTAGTTTATATTGCGCGCAGTTTAGAACGCTGTAGCATCACTTGATCTTCCTTCTGCCGTTACCCCGGCTGCATAGACTCCTCGGGCAGGAAGTTTCTTTCATCTTCCTCAATAATGCATGTAAGGAATTTGCCCACGTTTACGCCGCGCTGTCTGAGCACTAAACCAGAGCTTATTCATGCGGGCTCAATAGCCGTGGGGGTTGCGCATGTTGTAACGTACTCTTAATTCTCAGTTGGAATTTCGTTGCAAGATCTGTAAGGAGTTCTTATTCGTCGAAAATGTAAAATTTGTACTTATGTAGAAAAATTACAAGTTCTTTCGGTCAACTTTTTACAGTGAATAATTCGATCCAGTTGCAATCTGATTATTATATCAATATGAAGCTCTGGCACTTTTTGACGGCGGAAGTAAAATCGACCCAACGTATTTGTTTGAGTAAAAAAACAAAAAAAAATAATTATGATTCATCCTCTGCGGGAACTCTTAAAAACACATTTCGTCAACATTTATAATTCAGCACATACGAAAGGGATGATGATAAATTCTTTTAATATTTTTTGCCTCGTGAAGCAAACATTTTTGCCCGTATCGTTAAATTTTTAGAGTGCGGTGAAAACGGGATCATAATCAAATTCGTATCAATAATCCAGGAGTGTAAAATATATTCATTGTCAGAGAATCCGAGATCGCTGGACTATTTTTACAGATTAAATTATGATCCAATTTTCATATCTGCAACGCTAAAAATATCCAGATATACTCCGGAAAGTCTGCTCCCCCCCCCCAAAACAAAAAAAAAAAAATTAGTAAATAAAATAAATCAATAAACTGAATCAAACCCTATTTATCCTTTGGTTCTTTGAATATTTCTAATAATGGATTTCATATTCGGAAACATCAAACTTTTTTTTTAATTATATATTTTTTGCTGTCCAACAGGAAACGCTGAAAGTTCGAAGGCGGAAGTTCGATACGAAAATGTGATAAAATAGCTCGAAGTGAAAATTGGAGGATTTCCGTATCATATAGCGCGCATTAATAACACATCCAAATTGTATTTGTATTCCAAAAAACCGAGCGAAGGTTGCTGGATTTGTACATCGAGTGTCGGGATGGACGAATCTGATTTCATCTTATACCTCCGCGGAGAATGATGAAAGGGGATGGGGAAGAGAAGGAGAGTGGAAAGCTACGAACTACTCGGTTCGTAAATCAGAGCCAACTTCCGGGTGGCTAGAACGATATCTCTGTACTTCCGGTCAACGGTAGAATTTTCCGCACGTATACCAACGGTCATCTCCGTTTCCGTACCGCGGAGGCTTTTCCTCTCCTCCTTTTTTCAGCATAGGGGAAAAGCGAAAAATCAAATAAAAGGCTCATCCTTTTAACCAACGACGCGTGGAAAATTTAAGGCCTTACGTGCACAAAGTACACGTACATACAATATGTATTGCACTATACGCAATCCCCTCTGATCCGCAACGAATTTATTATTTATTTATATTTTCCAGAGCCGTACATATTATATGTGTATACCTAAAATACGTATACATATACGTACATGCAATTCATACGACGCATCCTTTCTCCTGCGAGATATACGATGCTCTGCACTGTCGTCTTATACACTTATTGTACGCGCAGTGTAAAAATGTGCGCCGATTAAACCTTTCAATTCCACAGGACTCTGGAATTCGCGCTAGGAATTCTAACGGCCTTGTTAACACTCTGTAGATATGCGCCTGGCCGTGTTTGCGTATGTGTGTGTAGACGTATACGCTTTCTGGAAAGCGATTCGTTCCCGAGATAACTGCCTCACACCCACCGCGTGTGCACGGAGAAGACTTGATATATATATATAAAGACATACACACACGGGCACACACACTCTTAAATATATATGTGTATATATAATATACATTATACGGGAAGTCGTCGCCCTGCATTATGTAACGGCGTCGTTGCAGCAGGTATTTATGCGATCCTCGACTTTTCGAACTAGCAACGTTTGTCCGTTCGCGGATTCTGGATGTTACACGCCTGTACCTATAATGCGTATTTCTAGATATATATACACCTGTGAACACCGATATACATACACAGTACACCGAGGAAAGAGGTTGGTTAATAGCTAACGAAAGTATATTTGGATATGGCGAAAGAAATGTTTCGTTGTTATTGTGAAATTTTAGTTGAGCCGAATAATGATCGATAAAAATGTGTCGGTAGTTGACAAATCGTATCCAGCTCAATGAAAATTTGATAATAATAACGAAACATTTATTTCGTCATATACAAATATACGTTTGTTAACAGTAAATAAACTTTTTTTTCTTGGTGTAAATCCAATAACACATGTATACACTGTGTATGTATGTTTAGGAAAAATAAGAGAAACAATGTCAAAGGCATCGAGAAAATTGAGGGTGACTGACGTCTGACGCAGAGGAATTTTCTCCTGCCACTCTTTCAAAAGGTGTATACATGTGTGTGTGTGTGTTTATACATACATACATACATACATACATACATACATACACCTGAAGGAGTGATTTTCTCGATGCAAAGCCTTTGACATTGTTTCCTTTATTTTAGCTCTCTGTCTCGATTGCGTATACCTCTCCGATCATTTTAACCTGCGATCTTTTTGCTGCAGGATCAATATTTCTGAAATATGTATTGTTTGTTTAGAACCCATAAAGGTCAAGCAATTTGAACGCTGTGAGTAATTTTCTATAAGCAAATTTCTACTATAAACATTCGTTGCGCATTAGGCTTCATCGTGTAAAATACTGACATTCTTTGACAAGAAACACCTTTGCTACCATAGACTTAAAATTTGTGGAAATAATTTTGAAACTAGAGTCGTCTAAATCGTTTAAACAATCGTCCGAATTGGCTGAATTTTTATCTGTTATAATTTTCGACTTGTCTTATGTTTTTCCATAATTACGTGGCCCAGAAATTACGACGCCGAGCATCACGTCAACTACACGCCTAGCGCCTGTTCAATTCGAATGGTAGTCTTTTTACTGCGTCTTTGTATCGCGGGCTCGGACCATACAGCTTTCTCCCATTTTATACCTGCAGCTTTGGCACTTTGTAACTAGCTTAGCACAGAAACCTATTTACTCTTTTACCTTTACGACAAGATTGTTGTCTGCGCTTTAACTGCACGCAGGGTTCTCTAAGTGTTCCGTCCAACAGGTAGAACGCAAAAAGAGAAATTCGTATTGGGAGCCCTTTTCTACCAGTGTTTTGCACCGTGTCGAAGAGACTGAGATTGCCAAAGCTCTTCGTTGCTTCGAATTTCAGGCCTTTATCCTTCTTCAGATGGTCCAGTCACTGCGTCGATCTCAGTGTCTTCGATGCCTGTTGAAGAAAGATTAGTTACGGGCAAAGGGAGGACCGGAATAGAGTTAGGAAACAGGAAGAGGATTAGGGACAGGTCAGCTGGCGGAGCCAGGTATTATCTTCCTGTTATTCTGTATACTCTTTCGTATTTTCGGCTAACAGATCAGTCACCTGTGCTAAAAATTGATCGAGAAAGCAGCGCGGCAACTCGTTGAAAAAAAAATTTCATGCATATTACAATCAAAGATATTTCATTTTAAGCGATTCATCTTGAATTGGTTTACATTTGGAATCGCGTTGTATTACATACCTTACCCGTACCGCACGGAAGTTCGAGGCGAAGCGGGTTATACAAAAACGAATTCGTGTATAATTCATAAATACGGTTCTAACTCGCCTTTGAATAGGGATTATTACAAGAGTCTGTAACGTTTTTACATTTTCTTCCTGTTACTAATCCCGCTTCCGTTTGTCACATGTATTTTGTAACAATAGGTAGAAGGTAAGATTAAGATTTTGAATTCTTAATATTATTTGGAAAAACTGAGGAGTACAAGAAGAATAAAATCTTGATATTGGAGAGAGAAAAAAAAAAGGACAAGGATAAAAAAAAAGCAACGACTTTCACTCTGTAAATTACCCGAGAGCAGCCGATTTCGAAAAGCCGTACTTGCAAAGGTGTACGGTATCAACTTGTTTAAGGGTATTATACTCGTTATTCTCGAGGAAGCGAGGATCTGCACCCTCATGCGTATGGTACTTATTTATACAGACTACGTAGGCACGAACACACGCACACGGTATAGATCTCGTGGATATATTTAGCATTCGCCGAAAGCCGGTGTTACAAAGTGTTCCTCCCACTTCCATTTTCTCCAACCCTCCCGCAGCCGCCGCCGCCGCCGCCGCCGTCGTCTTTCCGATATTAACCGACTGAGCCAGCAAACTTTTGACGGTATTTCTGCATAATGAATTTCATCAATGTGAAGCTAAGTTGACGCGGAGTATTCTAGTGCTGTTAAAGTTAACGTGTATACGTATATACCTGCGTTATATATATATATATATATACATATATATATATTTATTCGTAAGGAAGCAGAGTTGCTCGGTCCTGGGCTCCTAATTAATTAGCCTGCGCTTCGTTTCATCAATTAATTACTCTTTATTAACCCCCTCCCCCTCGTCACTCCGACTGTAACTCGGCTGCTTCTTCTCACCTATAACACTATGCAGCATAGCATCTTGGAACGGTTAGGCTAGGCAATGCTGTAGGCGTGAAACACACGTAATCCCCGAAAATGCAGAATTAACCCGAATTGGTCACTCTGGCTGTATTTCACTCGAAAGAAATTTTCAAACCCCTCGTAGAGTCCTCGAGTTGTGAAAATGAACCACTTGGCGTCATTCTTCGTGCGAAACGGTTTCCTTTCGACATTTTTGGCGTTTTCTCCAACTTTGCTGTTTTTTTTTTTTTCCACAATATTTAAACAATCAATTTTGGACAGGAAAACTGAGAGAGCTTTTTCTGCAATCCTTGAACAATATCTGGATATATTTCGAAGATTCTTAGAACTCATTTTTGAAGCGAAATATCACTTCTCGGATGAATTTCACCAATTATGGTTAAGAATGAGTCTGAGAGGAGGTGATTTTGCACGAGCTATGATGTCGGGGATCATAGAAAGAACGTAGCGGACGATCGGTTAGATATCAGAGAGGAAAGTGCCATTTTCTACGGCGATACGCCCGTAATACAGGTATCGTTGTATCGGTCTTAACGAAGGCACGCTTTTAACCTCTTAAGAAGCTTGATCGTTTTAACCCTCGTTACGATGTCCCAGCCATCCCCATTCCCATCCCCAATTCCCATTCCTATCCGCGGTTCACCCGCGTAATGGTTCTGCGATTCTCGACTCCCGCGAAACGACTGACTATTCTCGGCTCATATTACCTACACGCATGTGTGCACGTATTTATATACATATACTCGACTGTACGCTGTGCACCCTCCGCAGCTCGATGATGTGATATTCCACCTTTCCATACCTGTCTTATCTTTTAGGGGTGCACTTTCACGATTAATGTATACATTATGGACGCCCTCCCCATACCCGGGGATATTATACACCGATTTGAGGGATGCTCAACGTTTCGTACCTCTACGTGATGTCGTGTAATATACCTGTCACTTCCTCCGGGAATAAAATCAAACTACACAGAATCTTGGCGACAAGTGATTTCGAACCGAATAATACCGTATTAACGAAACAAATCAGAAAGCGTACTCCTCGCGTGTAATATTATATTAGTTTAAAGGAGGTGAAATTTTCACCCGAAACTTTGTCCAGAAATAACGATATTACGAAAATTTGTACGTAAGTGAGAAATGTCAGTCCTTGCACACGAGTTTGTGCAGTAAATTTTGTTGCCGCATTGCGCGATTCCGTTTTTCCTTGGTTTTTCTTCTCCTACGAGTTCACTGCTTTCTACGCGACTTTGAGAACGATATTTTTTTGTTTAAACCGGAAACGCGGCGAGGAACGAGATCTCTCGACTAATACCTACTTTTTTTCAATCTTGGAAGAGCGTTATACGCGACGGTAAAACGTTTGTTGTTTGAACCGGGATGGCGAAGAATTCGTTCTCGTAAACCCCGGAACCTTCATAACTCACGATTAGGACATTAAAATGATGTATACTTGCGGTATAACGTTGGATTTAAACTCTACTTTCCCGCTTCTACACAAATCCTCGTACCTACGCGCATAGTTGCGTTACAAAGGAATATCCGAATACATAAATTAACGGAATTGAAATCGGACCGCAGCAATACTATACCTTAGTTCCGGAATTGAATTTAAGAAAAAACTGCGCCCCGTTTTGCGGCTCCAATACACGGGTGTATCTACACTTTTTGAAAGATTTTATGGCGTTGCTGGTGTGTATATATGTTACATGTACACGTACCTAACGTGTGTGTATAGGTGAAAAATTTATCCGCATCGTTGTACTCCTCGCGTATATCTGTGTGTAGAAAATTACTGCCGTTGAGGAGGGGGAGATAATCACGGGCTGCAATTATCTTTGAACATTCTGTATATAATTTGCGTGCGTTAATTAAAACTGCCGACGCCCCCGCTGCCGTCGCCGTTGGCCGCTGACTTTTAGTCGAGACACTTCGCAGGCTGGAGGGGCCAGACGAGAAGAAATATCGATATCGGGAACGGGGACGGGGACAGGCGCTGAAACACGGAGAGAAAAGGGAGAGGGTGGAAAAAGGGAAGAGAGGAAGGATCAGTTTTCCAATAGAAGGGAAGACAGAGGGTGGGATTGCGTGGCGGAGGGGTTGAGCTCGGCAGGTTTCGGCCGGGCTGGGTCTCGGCCCTTAGCTTTAAGGGATGAGCCGGCGAAGGGACTCGAATAAAGGAAAAGTCGATAATTATTTTCGGATTGGTCCAGACACTTCGGTTAACCAACCAGGTATAATCTCGAGCCGGGTGGATAAAAGGAACCCGGAAAAACGAACCCCTCGTCCCTCCACCCTCCTACTGTCTTCGGCATCAATTACTAAGCCGCCTCTCGCACAGTTACTCCTGTTCTATAAGGCATACCGTATACCTGTACGCGAAACAATGCGCGAACTTTGATTATGCCCATGCATTGATCGAGCCTCTCTCTCTCTCTCTCTCTCTCTATCTCTGTTTTTGTCTTTTCTTACATTTGATTCATGCTTTTTCTACACGCATGTAAGTATAATGCATTGAGAGTGGAAAAAATGTTCAATTTGTAAATTCAAGGACGAAAAAGACGACTGGACGTCGGGAAATAAGGGAAAAGTTAAGTATCAACGGATGAGCAAATTTAGTGTTCAAACATCCGATTTGCGGCGAACAATTTTAGAGATTGAAATTATTACCGACAATCTGCATCCGTTGAGCAATTTCTGTGTACGGATAACGAGGTTCCACGAGTATAAGAAAAAGGAGGCAGAGTATAAGTTAAGGGGTTGAAAAATAGCTGACGCGATTTTTTTATTTTGATGGTTGAAATACGCAATCAATCTGACTTTTTTTTTATTTCAAATCAAAGCACTCACGAAGAATAGAAAATGGGTTTTTAAACATTTTTTTTTTTTTCTTGTCTTCTCATATTATTTTATGAGGTTGAAAATGACTTCGAAAAAAAGGACTCCTCACGATGGACACGATGGTGGTCGTAAATATTATCTGAAACAAAGTTTGTAAAATGATTGTTAATCAGTGCGAAAGCCGCTATCTTGGTATACAGTTTTTTCTTTTCTTCAAATTCAAAATTGACCTAATGGCGGTGGTTTGGGAATAAAGTATCGAATTTATCATAGTTTTTCGACAGTTTTGCGTTGAGAAAAACATGAAAATTTCCAAGAAAATAAAGCTTCCATAGCAAGATAAAGAATGGGGTGAAAAATGTTGCGTCTAAATTTGAGACAGATAGCTTCGAAACTCTTCCTTCGAGAGTGTCCACCTTGTTGAAAAACCACGTTTCGAGAAAACCGTTTGAAAAATGTATATAAAAAATAAAAGTAAACGTTTAAAAGTTTATTTTCTGTTCTTCGTAAGTGCTTTGGTTTGACATGAAAAAAAAAACAGATCGATTAGCGTATTTTAACCATTAAAATAACAAATCGCGAAAGTCAGACCCGTTACACCAAGATGATCCCTTAACATAGCGGAATTATAGTCATCAGATATAGAGTTTGCGTCATCGCTGAAACGGTCTTCTTTTCTACGTAATATCGATTAAGTACTCACATGCTTTTATTCGTTGCAATTCCCGCGACGGAATTTATCCCGTATAGAGACGTACGTACGTACATGTTGTACGGAATGACACGAAGGAACGCTTCCGTCGTGAAGAAAATTAACATCAGTCTCCTCTATCTTCGCCTCGCCCCCGAAGCCTGTTCGGTGCAGGGGATTCGTGAATGGCGGTAAAAAGCTCCCCGTAGTTCCGCGGTGGAATTGTAATACCGAAGAGAGTGAAAATCAATAAGAACGCGGCGCGTAGAGGTAGCCACGCGCGAATTTTATGCCCACCTACTTCTTCCTTCCGAGGGATTTTTCGCCCTGCAGGGGTAGAGAAAGGCCCGTTTGACGGTCGAACGGTCGCCGCCTCGCCGGAACGTGATTACACCTCGTTACGGTCTCGTCGCCTTTTTTTCCTCTCGGGAAAGGACGAGGAGAGAAGCCGGGATTCGCCGGCCATTGATCGTCCCAGGGTGCTAATATTAGCTCGGAACCGCGTGACCGTGCATCCAGAAATTTTGTCGCTTTCGGATCGGCGAATACCGCCTATGCAAATCAATACGTCAGTCCGTGCAACGCACGCGTCCGTCTCATCTCGACGCCGCCGGCAAGACGCGAAAGCTCTGTCGAGTCTAGCCCCTTAAATCAGCCGGCTTACGATTATCCCCCCAACGCGTGAGCGACCTGCTGCAGGCAATTAAATTCGAACGAAAGGAGCCCGGATGAAAATTACACGAAAATTACCAAAATCACTGCCGGATTAACCCCCCGAGCTTTTCATTCATACGCCAGACGAGGTTCGTTACCGTACCACAGTCGTAAACAACTCCGCGAATTCGGCTCTGCGGAGATTCCATGCATTCGGTTATTCCTAATACGATAATAGCGTGTTCCGAAAGTCCCGGTAATATTGTGCTTGAATTTCATCGCTTCTTGAAAGGTATCCGGATATTTTACCCGTGCGTGAAAGACAAAGCTGTAGCTACGAGCTCTGTAATAATTTGTTCATTTTGAATTTATTTCCACGTCATTGTAACCTACGATTCTATACGCGTGCGCTAAGAGGAAAATTTTTCTTGCTTTTCCTCGTTTGGCTCGTTTCATAAGTAATTTGGTTCTAAAGGTCCACGGGAATCCAATCTTGGCAGGTCTGTATTAAGTCGAAGAAGCTCGCATGAATCGTCAATTTTATTCGTCCGCTGATTGGTCAGGTGTCAATTTTTAAGCTCCCCCGTTGATCTCCGATTGCAATTAGGTTCTCGATATCTGCAGTTGTGCTCTATTTCACTTTCTGAAGGTCACGTATCAATTTGAAAACTGACAATTTAACCGTGCATTGTTAATATCGTCTCCCGAGATACGACAGGACCGACAGTTTGATTGAGTTAGCTCAACGTGAACCTGAACACTTCGGATGTCATCCGTTTTGATGACTGACTTGGATAGAGATAATATCAACTAACCTTACCGACTTGAACGTATTCGCTTGCGGGTTCTAGGCCAACTTGTCAACTTGAGTGACTCGGAGCTCCGACTGTGTTCGAACTTCGGCATCCACCTGTCGAACGATCCTTGTACCCTGCACCGGGGCTTTGAAACCGAAGAACGTTTTCCCCCCGTCTTTTCTATCTCCCGCATCTTTACCGGACCCCACCACCGCAGGCTCTTCATCCTTTTCCCCATTCTCCTCCGTTGTGCAACAGCATCCCGCATCCCCCTTATAGTTCTTTTCCCAGATCCGATCATCCTCTCTGCATGTATTATATCGTCAAGTTTTTGTACTCTCAATTTCCTTGCGGATAATGCTCTGTTACGTATTGTAGGTATGTATACCGCGGTCTTCTCTCCCTGAGAGATTTTTCTTCATAGCGAATCGCTCGCTTCGCTGCGCCTTGATACACTCTGGTATAAGGCCAATGTCATTCGGTGAATGAACTTGCACAAGTATCGCAGCTGTGTGTGTACCGTGAGTTTTTCTAACGGTGAAACGATGCGTCCGCCTGAAGCGGGCAACCGGAGTTACGTCTCAAGTTCAGGTTGAGCACCGTATCGCGCCACGGCCGTTCCGAACGTCAAATTGAATTTCACGACAGTCCTAATATGGTTTACCTCGTTATTATCGCCTTAGTTGATTGTCCGAATTCGATTTTTCATCATTTGCCAGAATTCTTAATATTCGGGTTATTTCGACCGATAATCTTTGACGTTCGGAACGGCTGTGGCGGGATACGGTGAATCATCCTGAACACGAGTTGTAACTCCGGTTGCCCGAATCAGGCGCACGGATCATATTGCTGTTAGAAAAACTCACGGTACAAATGACGGGCGCACGGTGATATTTGACGAATATAACAATCCCAATGTTGCGAGATTATCTTTTTACATAGAAAATGTTGAATAATTTTAATCTGTGATTAAAAAACTTTCTTAGACGTATGAAAAGCACGTCGAAATCCGAAGAGTGAAAATTCGAATGAATGATGGAAATTCGATGCAACGTATGAAATGGTCCGCGTATATTTGAACAAAGCGTGATATCTGGCTGGGTGATATTGCGTCGGGGTGGAATATGCACCACGTGTTGCAGAGAGACGTCGCGACGTCATTGGTGCAGGTATCCGGGTTACGACTCGGTGATCCGTTATGCACCGCAGGCTGAACCGTCGACGGTATGAGATAGGCGTCACCTCCTGTACCTACTTAATTGTGCGGGTTCGGATGCCACGCATATTTTACCATAATCCGATTTACTCCCGGGCCGATGGGTATAACCGGAGTTGCCAAGACGCCACAGCCACCGACGCCGACGCCCCCGCCAGGCGCCTCGGCGTCAACTTTGATCGAATTAATACTTTAGTGGAGCGGACGACCGTAAAGTTTCTCCGCCCAAGGATGCCAGGGCGACATCCCCGATCCCCGATCCCGGGGACCCTGAATCTCTCCTGGAAAATCCGGAACCCCAGAAGCCCTTGTCGCGCTTTCATATAAAGTCAAGAATGAAACTGGCGACGTACATTGGTTGTCCAACTTTCCTGTACCTTCTTTTCCTTTTTCTCCTTCTTCGTCTTCTTCTTTTTTTTTCGCATCCTCAAATCGTCTTTCACGTATTCCATTGTACTTCGTACCTATCCCCTTCCTATTCGCCGGGGAATATCATCGCCTTTGCATCCCGCAGGATTTCGGCATATATGTGTGCCCTGCACACAGCCTACGCACATCGCACATACACTCGCAAACACACACGCACAGACACTGACTCTACTCGCTTCTCGAATTGCTTTTCGCGCTAAAAGTACGCGTACCGAAAACTCGCTGATTGTGCGGCGTGTGGATTTTACCGATTGGCCGTCTGCTTGACTAATCAAAGGACGCCCGTTCCGACTTTTCACAAACGTCGTCCTCGACAGAAATGAGAATTACCCGGAATACGCGATGCAATCTGTACCGGCTTCTGAAACTGCGTGCGAACGGTTCGCCATGTGTTGTTTTTTTTCTGGTGGACACCATTCAACGCTATCCGAAATATGACAATTTTTGTCGCGATCATCACGAGCTTTCATTTTACTCGGAGTACACGAAGAACAATGGCTGCAACTCCAACAATTGTACGTAAGCGATCAGGTACAAAAATTTGGATTTAGCTGCAATTTTGATACTTTGTCAGATGTACTCGAGGTATACAAATGTACCCCAAAATTAAAACTTTTAGGTTTATAAACTGCTTACGTGAAATACACTGAACAATTTTTTTTTTTCAAGCTAATTTTTGTCTTCAAATTTCTGCCACTTACTTTCATGCGGAAAATGTGATTTATGTAGTAAGTATTCTTGGTGTAAAAAAAGACTGGCCTTTCTAAACGCGAGGTTCATTTGCACATAGGTATATTTTCAGCAACAGCCAGAGATATATATTTTTTCACTAAGAAAGAAGTTTGTTGTAATATTCATATCTCAGTACACTCGATAACGTATCGAAATTGCGAACAAAACGAAACTCCTGTGCCTAACCGACGATCTGCAATTGTTGGAAACGCTCCGAAACCTTCCGCTTCTTCTTTTCTTATATACTTGGTGCCGCCGTCTACCTTTTTCTGCTTTCACGTTCGTCGAGTTTCAACGCGTGTCGAAGATGAAAACACACGCGCCTCGGGTCCTCGGGTTCTCGTCTCAGCCTCCAAAACAGGAGGGTGCGTATTAGCCCCAAAGTAAGAATGGGGGATTCGAGGATGGCGTATGGATTGTTACGTCTGGCTACCTCACCCATGGTAATCGGTTATCGTCGCGACTGACTCTGTCGCTTTGCAGCAATATAAATATATCATTCACCCTGTGTGTCAGATCGCATTATCCATACGCGTTCGCCGTCTTTTTCAATCAATTTCTTCCCCCGCAATTCAAGTCGTCGAATTCGTTTGAAATCATTTAGAAATCGATAAAAAAAAAAGAAACGGTCTCGTACGTTTTGGAATAGGTCGAAAGCACTTTGAATTAATTTGAAACCGTTCGAAATTACTTTATATTCATTTTGAAACTTTTTTAAATCGATCTGAAACCATTTTAAATCGTTTGAAACCAGTTGAAATTATTTAGACATCGTTTGAAACTGTTCGAAATCGTTTGTAACTTGGTGCGTAAGTGGTTAGACCCACGGTTTAAGCTAGACGTCATCTTATGTTCGAGACACAGGGCTCAGGCTTTCAGTCGTATCCATGGTTTGCTTATCAAGCAATTTGCGTCTGGTGTCCTTTGGCAAAATCTTACCGCGGTCTAGCTCCGGCAATGTCGGTAACACGTCCCGGTCTTTTGTGCGTGGAGTGAAGTTAAATTTTCGAAAGGTGATTAAATCTTTCGCCATTTCCTTTGCCCCCGCACCGTTGCAGGGGTCGACTCTCTTGACGAAATGCTCGACCTCGGCCGTGTTTGCCGACTTAATTAGGCCGCTGCGGTCCTTCCGTCCTTCATCCTCTCCCTTCTTTCCTGCAACCCAACGTTATGTGCCTTTCCTCATCGCGTTGCGCTTCATAAAACTCCGTCATGCTGGAGAAAAAGTTTTACCATGTACGTTCTAATGCATGCATGTTGCAGAGAAGAACCGCGCGGACCAGAAATTGTTCCTTCACTGCAGGTAGTTTAGAAATTCTCTTATCTTAAACCGACACCCTCTATACACCGGGAGTTCAAGAAACTTCGTTCCTGGTCGTACACATTGCGCGAATAATTACTACATTCATAAAATGACCGAAGCTTTTGAATTCCCCAAGGTCTGTAGCGCGGATCAAATCGCCGAATTTTAACCCCCGATTCAGCTTCGGTTGAATCGTTTTCAATTGACATACTCCGTGCGTACAGTCGCAGACGCTTTCCACCTTTCATCGTCCTCTCGACTTTTTTCACGCTCGCTAACGAGCATCCCAAAAGGTTGAATAGCTTGGGCTTGCAAGCGACCTGCATCATGCATAGTCCATATACGTGTGTATGTATATATATATATATACATACGTGTATATCCAACTGGACCAGCCGAAACGATGCTGTGCTTTCACAGGATGACGTTCGACGTATTTTTTTTTTCTCCGTTTCACCCTTCTTTTAACAAGGTAAATTTTCATCCAGGTAAGAGCAGGCGTGCTGCCGATTTCATTTGTCATTACGTATAAATTGCCGTGTGACTGAGGCACGAGTGGAATTCGATCGATCAATCCCACGCAAGATGCGTGCAAAATCCTGATACTGAAAAAAGTTACGAAGAAAAAGTTTGGAAGTCGGAAAAGATTTTTAACGTTCAATTTCGAAATTGTTACACACGAGCGAATTATACTTCGTGCGATGTACGTATATGTATGTATTTATATCGCGTGTCAGTGGCGATTGACTAACTGTGGTATTATTTCCGTGGCATGCAGCACGTCAAAGGCTAATGATCGTCATTTGTTACGACTGGCTTTGCCTGACCGGTGCGATTATCAATTATACATCAAACGTCAGTACGTCAAATGAAGTACATACGGATCAACGTCAATTCGAACGGCACGTGCAAGCTCTGTTCGATTCCGCGTAAGCTTTGTGTATATGTTACATACACATGAATGGTTTTATCCGTTTCATAGAGGGAGTGAACGCGCCCTATTCATCCGCCGTAATTAATTGATTTTCACCATTTTTCACTTCTTTCGGAATGACGAATCAAAAATATTGCAATCGGCTAGTTTGAATAAAAAAAAAAAATAAAAAAACGTGTTCGAAATTTGACTGGATGGATTTGTGTCAATCGAAACGAAAGCTCGGCTACTCGGACGAAAAAAAGCTCTCCGGCGTTATCGAAACTCTTGCGTAACACCGAAGAATCGTGTGCATCCAGAAAAATAATAGTAACGTCTGCATGCAGAGGTAACCTGGATACACGTTTGAGCTTGCGGAGTGATTATTGATCACTGCACCGCACGCGTTGCCAGTGATACGCTGATTATTGTTGGTTATTAATTCACGGGCTATCGCTTCGCGTTATCGGGCTGATAATTTCCGTACGAATTCCATCGCGGCATGGAAGCGCGGGTGTTGATGGAAAATATTTTTCTCACGGAGTATACGCGTTCAGAGATTGGAGAAAATATAAACTATAAGCGTATAATCGGTCATTGGTAAGTCATCGTGAGACGCGTAGTTGACGTCGGCCTCGCGTATTATTCGATGAAAGGTCGTACAAAAAATCGTCTGGACTTTTTCAGTTTCTCTCTTCTGAAATTAAAGAAGTCGTAAAAATTTTTTTCAACTCCAACTTTTTTTTCCCACCCTTGCTTGTGACAACGAAGGCTCGGCGAAGTCGCGATGCAAGAAGACGAAAAACATCCCCGCGCCGCAAACACGAACAAGGAAAGAAGCGAAGGGTGGCTGCCGCCGTTTTACCCTCGACGGGATTCCCGGAATGGTGTATTAATTAAACGCTAATGAACGGGGGTGGTGGTGGTGGAGGGGGATACTCGAGTCATAAGACTCTATCACCAATTATCGGTCTGGCTCGTTGACGACCGATAGAGGCGCGGTGTTTTAATCAATTCAAGAACTAAAGTTGAATGAAATGCGGGAATAAAGACAATCGAAATTAACCTTATAATACACGCGGAGCTGAATGGTCGCTGTGCGCGAGTCTATTGGGTTAATTAATAAAAGGAAAGAACGGAGTCTTGATAGAAACAATGGATTTTACAAAGGCGGTCACGTGTATGTGTAATGCACGTACAGGTATAATATTACGTATGTATGCGGGTAGTATAGCGCTGCGGGTATTTCTTCCGCCGCGATTCCTTTCATAACGAAATACGTGCGCAATGTGCATAAAACTAGTTGTGAGGGTATAAACGCGAGTATAAACCCGCTGTGACGTAGCCGCGTCAGAATGGTTTGTTTAAAGAACAAATCCAATTAACTCGCAATTACATTAATTTCAAGTTCTCCTATTATTGTTGGCCAACCAAGTTGCCGACTGCCCGAAGGCGGCAAGCAGGCGGCGCTTCCTGGTGCACCAAAGTCGTCTAAGGCAATACATATTCGCTCAGTTCCACCTAACTATGCGCCTGTACAGAGGGAAATTTCTCTACCAAGTCCCGCTAAGTATCCTAGGGCGTCTAAATTAATTATTCGTATTATTACTAAATTGCTGCGGCCATCCACTTCTACGACCACCTTTATTATATATACCTTCCTCTCTACAATATGTCATACAAGTGCAATTTTCTTCATCTCCGGCTAGCTCGCCGTCTCTTCTACCTTCATCGTTCTTAGATATCCCGACTTCCGCCGTGTTTGCAGATCTAATTGTTTCCCGGGAAATTACGGACAAAGATTGTCTTTTTCTTCTTTTCTTTTTACCTGAAATACCAGACATAAATTCCTTTTCTCCGTCTCTCGCATTCTAAAAATAGAATAGAAATATTTAAAAAATCTTGTCTCACATCTCTGGAAACGTGACCTTCATCGAAAAGCCTCAGTCTCTCTATAGTCTACGTATAATACGAGAAGAAAACTGCATGAGTTTGTTTATTCTCGAACAAGTCTGGACAGTTATCCATGTTGGATACTTTACACATACGTATACATATATGAGCATACGATATAGTTACTTGTTTGTAGACGATTGCATACAATTCTTAATCCTATACAGGTAGGGCTCTCTATGTATATACATACATACATACATACATACATACATACATACATACATATATATATATATATATATTCAACTCTATATAATGTTGAGCTGCAATATGCTAACGGGGCCGAGTAAAGCACGTGGGGTTGAACGACGCGCTGGGCTTTTAGCAGGATCGTGTTTCCTGCGGCTTTGTACCCCAATGGCTTTCAACAGCAGCAGCAAGCAGCAAGCAGCATTGGCTCGTCTTACATATTTTTTCCCTTTCACTCGCCCTCGTCCTTTGCATCCCTTCCAAGTGCAAACTCTTCGTCCCTTGGTCACGACACCTTCCTTCCTTCCTTCCTTCCTTCCTTCCTTCCTTCCTTCCTTATCCCTGCAGGTTCTTTTCACTGCCTCCCGCAGGAGAAAATTCACCAACGTTTTTAAAAACCACCCTTGTTCGCGACAGACTCACAACGCAGTTATCGCGTTACGTTTACATACGTTGACGGATGTTTAGTTTACTCGTGGCAAACGAAAACCCGCACGCGCATTTATGCATAATCGATAGGTGCGTAACACGAGATACGTGCGCAATTGGAGGGGATATAAGGTTGAAGGGGATTGAGCAAACAATCGGGAAACCCGATGGGTCGTCGTATTATTATTTATTATATATATATACATATATATGCACATATATATATTATGTTACAGTGTCGAATCTCGTCGGCAGTGCGGCCGTCGGACTGATAATAAATCGATGGTATTTTTGTGTTACAGTCGAAGG
This sequence comes from Neodiprion lecontei, assembly GCF_021901455.1. Taxonomy (NCBI): domain Eukaryota; kingdom Metazoa; phylum Arthropoda; class Insecta; order Hymenoptera; family Diprionidae; genus Neodiprion; species Neodiprion lecontei. The sequence goes on from NC_060262.1 coordinate 35,522,626, forward strand.
CGAAGGCGATGAACGAGGAGACATCCGCCGATGAAACTAAAAACGAGACGTCGGTACCGTGCTGATGAAACTTGGCTGGGGATGCGCAACGGGGCACCAATCGGTCGCCTTTGTCCACGTGCCCCGATGGCCGTCAGATTTTCCGCGATCCCTGAGCCTTGATCCTGTCGCTCTGAAGGTTTTCAAGGTTTCACGGTTTCAGGACTCCCTCGCTTAATCTAACGCCACATGCCAGTGGCAGTCGGTGTTCTAGCTCTTTTGCTGAACGGGAGCCTCTATCTTCCGAGCTCACGCCGATCACATCCTCGCAAACTCCGTCTGCCGCACAGCGAAGAATGCCGCGAGAACGAGGGTGAACGTCGTTGCGATGCGGGATAAACCGGAGGGGATGATACGATAAGGTCGAGGAGGAAGAGGAGGAGAATAAGAATAAGAAGGAGAAGGTGAAGGAAACGGGCGACAAAGCCGCGGAGGAGGAAGGGGATAGAAGGAGAGAAGGAAGCGAAGTTGCGCGAAGAGACGTGCAACGAGTGGGAGAATGAGAGAATTACTGAATTACTGAATTACTGAATTACTGAATTACTGAATCTGCTAAATCTCAAGAGGCACGATGGAACGGACGAAGAGGATGAAGAGAAGATGGGGAAAAAGAAATACTGCGAAAATACAAACACACGAAAAATGAAGAAACATATTATATACGTTTGATATGTAAGATATATTTCTCAAAGCACCGAAACGTTGGGGAAGAAAACGAAACTGGGAATACTGTTGAATGTGGGGGAAAAGATAGACTTTTCTTTTTTGTAATTTTTTACCTGGGAACGAAAGTAGCGTATTATATAAAATGGCGGAAGCGGAAATGCACGTATGGCGAGATGTGTTAGTCAGTCGACGTGAATTGATGTGGGTCGTCGATTCGTACGGCAAACATTTTTTAAATTCAATAATAATAATAAATAATAAATAATAACAATAATATTAACGATAATGAATAGCGACATATATATTATATATATGAGTAATATGAGTTAAGTGAATAGCGTATATGTCATTAAGTAATGAACTATAAAGAATAAATATTATAAATATATGTATATGTGTGTATATATATATAGATATAGATATATGTACAATATATATATATATATATATATATATATATATATATATATATATATATATATATATATATATATATATATATATATATATATATATAAATATACACACTCGCAGGCACACATGCGTATATAAAACTACATACATACATACATACATACATACCCACAGACACACACACACACACACACATATATATATATATGTAATACATGGACAAGAACAAATTGAATTATTATATATAATTGGAATACATGAAACATATTAATCGTACGATTGCTATGTATGTACGTATATCTATATACATGTATGTATCATATTATATATTATACGGTGCATACATTTATATATATATATGTATATATATATATATATATATTTACACACGCGTGCGCGTATCTGCGCTTACAAAATACGGCGACACAATTTAATAAAGAATGAAACGCTAAACATATGTAAGAAAATTTTAATAACTACCATCGTCGGTTTCCATAATGCATAATGAAAAGCATGCGTCGTAGAAAGTATTATGTATGAAAATCTTAAATCCTATATTATATAACTCGAAAACAGAGAAAAGAAACTGAGAGAAGCATTAGCAAAAAAAGAAGAAAAAAGAAAAAGAAAATCTATCGCATTAGCACATCGGTACAGAAACATAAAATACAACAAAATGAAACAAACAAACGAACAAGCTGATAGATATCTTAATATGTGTATTGCAGATGCAACTAAACCAAAAGAATATTGCGATGAAAGTGAAATGGTCGTTGATATATTATTATTCGCATAATACCGAAATTGTAATACTTATCTACGTGATTGTTCGTTTTAAAAATACATGCGTATTTCTTTTTCTTTCTTTCAACCATAATAGGTACAAAAAAGAAAAAATCACTCCTGCACTGTTTTTTTTTTTCCGCTGAAAACTAAATGAACACGTGATAGAATATATCATTATGCTTGATATTAAATTCTGTAAAAAGACTTCGTCCCCTTGGCAAACGCGTCGACAAAGATTGCTGCCCTGCGCAAGCAAAAAATTCTTAGTTATTTCGAACTTTGAAATGTACGATTCTATTTTTTATTTTTACGTTTTATCCTCTCAGCATATTAATGGCAATCTTTCGCATTTATACTGCAGAAACCGAGGAACGTAAGAGACATACTTGAATTAGCTCAGTCGGTATATCGCCTATTCGAAAGCCGGACAGTTTTATTTTCGGGCCTCAAATCGCACGAGGAAAAATCTGAAAAATTCGCTTGGTATATTTTTTGCTAAACAATGTCTTTTTGCTTGTTTTTTTATTTATTTATTTTTTTTTTTTTCTTTTCCTTCCGAATCGACGCGCGTTATTTATAATTATTCTATCACCCGTTACACATTATTCGACATTAAAATTAAACCGTGAATATTTACTTGCCTTATGCTCAATCGAGCAGGATTTTTCATCCTTTGTTTCTTTATTTGCATGATTAAAGAATTGCGAAGAGACAAGTCGAAATTATTGTAATCGAATGTATTGAAAACGATCTTCTATGCTTCCTTCGCCGGAATGAAAGGTCAAAAAAGAGAAAGAGGGAACGAGGAGGAGGGAGCGATAAAAGGATGGAGAGAGGGGAAACATCTTACTCGACAACTGCGAATCTGTTACCATTTACCACGAGGAAGAAAATAGAAAGATTCTGTCCGCTGTACACTCGCAGTCCGTAAAAATATTTTCGATGGCCAGGCTTGTGCACGTAACGCCAATTAAAAGGTTAACAAACTATCGTAAGAGTGTTAACAGTAAGAGGTAATAACATAGCGCTATACACTCGTCGTCGTCGTCGTCGTCGTCGTTGTTCTTCTTCTCGTCTGTATTATAAATTCGTCGTCTATATGTATGCACCTTTATATTACATGCGTACTGGTAATACACGTAACAAACGGGCGAATCATAAAAAATTAATTGTATTGGAAATTAATTGTAACACGAAATTTTCGAGCGTATAAAGTTTCATGTCCGCTCATGAGTATTCAAGCCCGCGAGTCATTCTCACATTATAATCGTCAGCAGCGTGCGGGGCACATGAGTGCGTACATTTGCATATATATTTTATTATACAATACGTATGATAACGACGATAATAATGATAATAATTATTATAGATAGATAACCTCGTTGTAATGATAATATTATTAACAACAATAACAATAATACTGATAATAGTAATTGTAGCGATGATAATAGTAATAGTGCTTCGTCGTCAGACGAGATTCCGTTTAATCAATCGCAACAGAACGAAACACTTCAACTACGCTTTTGATGTCGATATTATATTATACGTACCGGTAGGACTAGGGTTGTAGGTACGTACCTATGAGTAAAGCTTAAGGTTACATGGTGTTCGCGCGATCGATCCTTGTATAGTTAGGTATACTTATTTTTTTATTTATTTTTATTTTTCTGCGTTATCGCGTGACGCGAACCTCGATCGCTTCAAACATCAAGATCGAAAGTTGATGGAAGATTGCTCATCTCCAATGAATCTGCACAGAACGTTTTTCAATTTGTAAGATAAATTCTCGCGGTTGCTTTCAAGAACTTCGCAACAACCTGCGATAACGGGGCTGAACGTTTATTGGCACTTGCTTCAATGAGAGGATGTAACAACTATCGTGAAACAGGAAGGAGATACGATGCCCGTGTCGTTTGAATCGTTTATTTGCCTCTAACGGTGAGATTCGATCCTGAAAGAGTTCGCTCCCAAACATGGTACATTTCTATCTTATTCTTAAAGTGAAAAATTTTTAAATCAGAGTATTATTTTCTCACGGATATTCTTTTACAATATTAACGTGCTTTCGTATAGAATCTCTTATTCCGAGAAAAAAGAAGTCTTGTATCAATTAAAATCCGCCGAACTTTGATGTTTACTGTAATTTTCGCAGTAATATTGTCGTACATCTTTACACGATCATTGCGAATTGTTCAATAATTTTTTAAAACACGCTTTAAACACAGACAAAGAACTGATTGTAACCGAACAGACGCAATCAGTGTCAGTTTTCGTTTTAAACATTATTTCCATAACCAGAAATAATTTGAAAAAAATCTTGCAATAAGACACTTTATCTAATTCTTATGCACTGTCATGTTTTTTGGAACTATAAATTTAGCAATGAATGCAACTGAATCAAAGCTCACTTGACTAAAATTAATTCCACGCATATTTGTAACATTTTATTTTTGTTCGCGTCAGATCTAAATATCGAGAAAGAGAAGCAGCGTTTGTATTTGGATATGATTTTGCATATTATATTAGTATGTACAATGAATAAATGCACAGAAACTGCTGAAACTTCTTTTCAAATACGAGGTTTGTTAAAGTAAATTTTTTGCCGGTTAATGATCTTACAACACGAATTAGTCGAACCTGATTCGACAACATTTGATTTACTCCAAATATTCGAAGCAACAACTTGAAGAACAGCGTAACAACGCAGTTTAGAAAACTTATTTCTGTGCATGGATTCATTCTACAAACAAAGTCTCATGCCGGATTGATCGGAAAGTGAGAAAATTCACCCTCACAAGAGATAGATGAGGAATTTATAACAAATCAGTAAGATATAATTGTCCAGGCCAACCAGACAACAGAGAAATTTTTTTTTTCAGATAGAGTAATCGGTTTCATCGTAAGTGACGATTTTACGTACGCGGTAAAAAGTATGCGTTTTTTTTTTTTTTGTTGCCATTATTAGCCTCAGCATTCTTCCGTTGCGGTTTTTACGTATTCCGCTTCCTAATAGGAGCGCTGGTTAAATAAATAATTCAACAGAGTTGCCCGTTCGCCAGAGATTTAGTACTTTGCAGGGACGTACTTGAAATTACATACCATTAAATGCATTTAAACTTGGCTGAATAATTTCCTCAAGGGTTGACCCCGCCCTTCGGTAACCGCGAGTTAATCCTATAGTATTACGATCATGTACCTATATGTAAATACATCTGTGTCTATAAGCTGTAGTAAACGTGATGAAATTCTCAATTTGTGAAAATACACCGCTATACCGGGTGAAATATTTATCTTTTCCCTTTTAATTTTCCTTCTTGCCTAGTGTACTTTCGTTTTCATTTTTATTCGCGAATTTTTGCACAGCATGCATCCAATTTAAAAATGTACATATATATAACGCATATATATACCATATATAACCGAATCCTGTCCCCGGAGTAACGATATAGATCGTAGCGTGTAGAAATTGCGAGTGAATAAAAGGCATACTTGATGTATTAAACGAAGGAAAAGATTGAAAATGGCGAGGAAATTAATTAAGGTACGTAGCGAAGGTGAGAGAGATCTTAGGAGAAAGATAAAAAAGAATAAATATGTTTTGTACCGTAGATATGGATTTACAATATTTTTGTCCTAATTTTCCAACCGTGTAATGGATATAAAAGAAAAGAGAGAAGAATAAAAAAAAAAAAAAAAAAATTTACTATTCCTTGTAATATCGAGTCTTTACTGACTGTGACTAGACATGGACTCTAGGGCACAACCAGTCTCATCACCCACTGTGATAAGGCTAATAATTTTTAGATTTTTCTAATTAATATTCTGAATACCTAATAGCCGGACGGCCGGCCGGCTGGCTGCTCGGCCAGTTTCATTGACTGTGACCCTGCACGATCGGTCCCCCCACCCCCGTAAGGATATTCCAAAGGTGTGTAAATCAATGAAATTTGTAAACGACGACCCGACCCCGTTTCTACTATATAGACTGACTCGCGCGTCGCGCGTTGCTTGCGGCTCTACGTGACCACCGATGCTGCTGATACCGATGCAACTACTGATACTTGTCCGTTTATACTATACATATAACATACATTTACCCCTAACGATATGCATGTATAAAAGATTCCGTAGGTATTAATAACTAAAGTGATAAATCGTCGTTGTACCGATAATAGATTATACTCTACTTATATACGGTTTAATAAGCGGTGTAATTAATAATTAAGGTGAAAACTAAGGAAGGAATATTCGGGGACAAAATATATACCCCAGACCCAGCCTCTGTGACCCAACCCCCGCCCCTTATAACATAGATATAAATTACACCCTCGATATTCCCTTTTATGTGATGTCTAAATCGTCTACGTGTCCTTACACCAATACGTATTTATGCATGTTTACCTAAGCACATACCGAGTCATCGTTTATTCGTACGATTCGTCGCGTAACGCGTGCATTATCGCAACACAGGGTATATGTTGGCAACGAAGCGGTATTGAAAAAAATTTTACACACGGAGATCAATTATTTATAAGTGTACGGCTACTCCGGTACTTGATTCTAATTGCGTTGATTCTGTGCGAAATATCAAACGCCGGCGTGTATAATATGCGCGGATTAACGAAGCGAACGAAGCATAGAAGCGTTAGCAAATACGCACGAAGTGAGCGAGTCGTGTTTATGATATCTATAACAGCAACGAATCAATGATAATGCGGAATTCTGAATATCGGTTTGAACCAAAGTCTGATTTACTGGTGTAATACTGTTTAGTTTTCATCACGACCGTTTCGATTTCACGTGTATAACGTGTCGAATACTTCCTTTTTCTTTCATTTTCAATAAATTTCAATCCCCTTCAACGAATAATCATGATAATTCTAATAGCCACGAGAAGGAAATAGAGGAGGGGAAAAAAGCATTTTTAACCGCGAGGCAACATCACGTCCCCGTATTGATCCTGTTCCTCGATTCGTTTGCGTACACACTTCACTTCACACCGGTATATACACGTATAATATATACATATATATATATATGTATATGCATATGTATAATTATATTATATATACAGTAAATCTGCAACGTTGTAATGAGTAATATTTATCGTGGATAACAATGATAATATTATTATCGATTGATAATGAATAAATGAATATTAATTGTAATAATGATAAACGATACACAAAACATTGAATAATAATGAGTAATAGGGATAAATATAATCACGTGAATAAGGATAAACAGTCGATGATGCTGAATGGTGCTGATGATGGTAACGACGACGATGGCGATGGCAATGATGATCGTGATGATGATAAAATTTGTCATTAACAATTAGACAAACTGCGGCGAGATTTTTAAATGAAAAAATGTTGTGAGGTCACGTACGTTGTATAACGCGAATTTTATAATATCTTTACTCCGATGATGCCCACTCGAACGCTTCTACGAGTTTTTACAAAGTGAATAAGTAACGAAAGAAAAAGAAAATTGAAAAAAGGTATACACACACACTCACGCATACACTCACTCAGTTATAAACACGGAAGGTTTTCGTTTTTTTTTTTCCTTTTTGCCACCGCCTCCCGTTTCCTTCACTCTCGTTCTGTTTGTTGTCAGTCTCTCTTCAACTTTCTCCCTTGTGAATATCTGTAAATTATTATTACTGTAATACCTTTGCTTAATTTAGTATGTGTGATCGTTTGAGAACAAAGGAACAAAGAAAAATGGGATTTCTTGTGTGTAATATACAATATTGTAATTTTTCATAAAGTCTATAATATTATATTATTAATTGTATAACTTGCGTAGTCGAATGAAATATCAATAGTTTGGTATAACTGCCGTTATCCATAAATACTGTAATTTATATTTAATTTGAAGCCGAGATGAGTACAGCTGGCAGCAAAGTACTCGAGTAAAGTTATAAATAATAATATTTAAGTAATAATAAATAACAAAGCAAATTATATTTAAATAAGATTGGAAAAAAAAAAACCAAGAAAACGACAACGAAATCAAATTTAACCAAAAAGACAAAGAAATAAAATGACGGCGCAAAAGTTGGTGACTTCCTTTCTTTCTCTTCGAAATTTCGCAAATAATAATCCTAGGCAAGAAGTATATTGTACGAGTATATTTTGAAGCTAGCTGTACCGATGTTTGCAAAACTCTATAATATCTACTCAACTATCTACCTATCTGTTGTCTTTGTTACGGGTGATAATATGTGTTGACCCTTCTTCTATAAATATACGAATAGTGAAAAGAAATATTCGCCACTGTCCTCCGCGAGAAAAACTGCCTCATGTATAATTAGATATGAGAAAGAAAACAAATTTGATAATAAGAACTGAGGAGCGCTGCAGATTCTATTCGAATGTAATTAATTTTTCGTTCAAAGTGAAGAAATAAGAGAGAATATTTATGCGCACGTGAATAGTTTTCAATTTTCACAATTATCCCGGGTTCATCACGCGCTTTTGTACAAAGCCAATATGGGACAATATACCTGTGCAATTATTATCATACAGTATGATCGCCGATAGAGTATGATTACGCGGTCTAATCATACGTCTATCAATCCGAATCCGTTTGATTGAATAACCCGCAATAATTTCCGAATTCAGTCTCGATAGTCTGCAGCGGTTTATATCGTCTCCAAGCTCTCGTCGTAACTCTCGACGAAAAATTCAACTCGCCCCACTTATCCGTTGAATTTTATGAAACGATGAAGAAGAACCGAAGAAATTAACGAATGAAAAGAAAAAGAACTAGTGAAAATAAAAGGAGAGAATAAATATAAAAATATACAAAAAGATTAAAAAAAAAAAAATTAAAAATATGGACCACTGTACACGAAATATACATACCTGCATTCTTATATACTTACAATACGTACTTACTAAGGGTATGAGTGCATCACTGGATATATTGTGCAAGCTGCAGACACCCCCGTACTATTTTACTACTATTAACTAATTACTATTACAGCTACAACACTACTATACTAACTACTCTATTTACCTAAAATTAAAATAACATTACTTCACATACCTACTGTGTAATTCTCACCACTGATTTTTGAGCGACGAGTCATTATAATTGTATACACGCATAGCAATAGGTAAGGCAATAGTTTTAAACGATATACCGACCCCGATTTAACGACGCAACTTTAACGGTTCGTTTAAAATTACCGAACGGAAATTAAAAAAAAAATAAAAAAATTAACACGAAACCGAAACCCCAATCTAATGTAACAATAATTTCATTCATCCTGATCACGTCACGCTGACACCCCATACTTCCGACGACCTGTATAATTATATATGTCGCATTATCCTGTGTACCGATCCTGTCGCCAGTCTATTCAGTCCGCCAGTGAATGTACATAATAACAATTAACATTGATGCCATCACTCTGTTGTAGTACTGACATAAAGAATAAACGTTACATACTGATCGAATCTGACATCGATGAGTCCTTGTTTTCTGGAATATAAAACATGTGATGGACTCGCTATTAATTATTTCGCCGGTTTGGTAGCAGGCAGTTTCTCTCGCAATCGGTAAAGTGACGAAAAATCATTATCCTCCACCTCTAGCCAACTTGTTCGCAAGCTGTTTCACCACGCGATCTTTTCCATGCTGAGCTAACGAACATGCCAAAAAGCGAGAGTCGCCACTTGCTACCATCCCTGATTTTGCCTCCTCTCCCCGCAAGCTGTTCCTAATTCCACGTCGTCTCCGGACTGACTGATCGGTGATTCGAACTCTGTGAATTCATGTACGAAATATTGTGATGTACAAAGAAAGCCTGAATGGATATTTCCAATTTTTCGGAGATTTATTTCACCGTCGAGAAAGCCAGACTCAAAGGGCGAAGTAGTAGCGCTCAATTATTAGTCAGACTTGTGGCCCGCAATCTCACGCATGTACAGGTATACCTACATACATAATATGTATATTGACAAAGTTTCGCGGATAGCTCTGTGAATTTATCATCAGCCCGGAGTGACGGCTTTGTATTAGTAAATCAACGAATGTTGACTGTTTTGAGCTTCGAAACAAACAAGCTCGTAAAAGCCAGTACGAGGAAGGAGAACCCATGGCTATCTTTCTCGTTCCGATTCGCTGAATCTTCTTCCATCAACCTTCGGGTATAACAGTTACCCTCAGTTCACAGACTGAGGCCACCCGGTTCGACTAAGTGGATCCGGCGACGCGACGTCAGATTTTGCCGGGCCAAATAAGAGGATGAAAATGACAACTGTGCGGGCGGGTGTAGTTTTTCTGGTAAAAATTGACAGCGATTTGTCACTGAATTACGTGGAAATTTGAAATCGTCACTTTCCGGAGCACCGTCGAGTCCGCCAGCATTGCTGGAAATAGAAGATCCGAAACAATCGTACCTACTTGTGTGAAATTGCTCGATGATCGAAAATTCAGACCCTCGGGACGAGCGTAGCGCGATATTGACCCTTCGAAAGCACTCGGCACGGACCTGGATATATAGATCCGCGTGATTCGCGGTATTCGAAACTGTTCGAGCACCAGGGTTGTAAAAACGGCGGTAAGTCGGTGTGCGTGTGAATACGTGCAGGCGATGGATGAGCGGCGAGTCAGTGTGATGTTGTATGCACAGAGGAAAAGTGCAGAAACAGCGAGTGGCAGGGGAGGGCCGGCAGTGCGGTACAGAAAAAGCAGACTACCTTTAATTTATAACTCGATTGTTAGTGACTTTGATCGAGTGTTATTGCCATCATCCTGCCATTTCGCCTCCACCTCGGGCATCCGGGGAACGAGTGTTCGCCGATCGCCAATCGGTATATACGTAATACCCACCTACTTGCCATTTCGGGTCGGTTGTAAAAACCTGCGAAGCCTCCCGAGGGTCGAACGAGTCGCAGGTTGTGTGGTATCGGGGCATATTTCTGCATCGATACGAGTTTTCGAATACCGAATCGCGTGTAAGGCGTACCTATCACCGATACTTCGTCGCTGCGAGTACAAGCTTGTGGATATAGAGAAAGAAACGAAGCGTGTTCAAGAGTCCAACGTAAGTCGAAGGGTATGGCAAACATGTTTCCGGCGAACGAGATACGACGGTAACGGAGAGCGGAAACGGTTTTTCTTATTTTTTTTTTCTTTGTTTTTGTTTCTTTCCCTCTTTTGTTCTCCTTTTTTCAACCCTTGTTTCCACCGTCAAGCTGTATGCTTTGCGAAAAATCTTTCCCTTCTTTTCGCACTTCGGCCCAAAAACTTGTTGTTTACTCGGTTCGCAAACCATTTCCCAGAACTGTTAAATCGGTTTATATCCATTAGTAGAATATAGCGGTTCACCGTACCGATACTTTTTAACGACTTCTTACGATCAGCCGCTGCAGATTTAGTACTCGTTATACTCTCAGAAATTAAGTAATTTCATTCGCGGCGCAAACGACTCGCTGTATAAAAGAGCTGCAAGAAGCGTATAATCTCTAATTGCAATTCGGTTCGAAACGAAGAAGGCTACGAAGAAGACTATAAATGAGATCGGGTATCGAACCTCGGCTGGCTTACGCCTCCTAGCATAATCTCTGTATCATTTACCTCTGCTATTTATACGAGCATCCATTACGCGCGGGGCGAGCGCAGGGCATCCTATCTTTGGCATGAAATCCCACGTTTCAATCACTCGGAGAGTCTACACCACGCTTCTTGCTCGTTTTGCTTGAAATCAACCGAGGTGCAACTCCGTCCGGAAGATTGAACAACTCCCGCAGGGCAAAGCTCTCTTCTCCGCCTTGGTCATGTTTGTATTCAATTTTATACACTCGGCTGAGGATCGAGATAGAAAGATGTCCAGAGATAACGGCGCGCTATGCAGAGGCGGCATTATCGCAACGGTGGATACAATGCTTTACAAACTGCAATGTTTATCAACGATGCTCACACACGTACCGTATCTTGCAGCCTCCTATAGTAAAACGACCTATTTTCTTTCATTTAAGATATGTATCACACCTACTGTTTCCACTTACGCATGCTACACGTACATGCGGTATGTGTATAAAGCGCGATGAACTCGAGGATTATTTACACGCATGTCACAGGTAGAATATATTTTTATGTATTTATAGAAAGGTAACTGCGATGGTTGCAAAATTATCAAATGAATAATTCTAACATTATTTCAAAAGACAGAGATGAACAAGTAGGCACATGATACGATTAAGAGCGATGAATGAATAGAACAGAAATCAAGGTAAGTGATTCGTTGGAATATCAAATTTCGGAGGTGAAAATTTGGGTGGTGGGTTGATCTTGTTTTTATGATCTTGGTTTGTAGCTTTTGTGCAAGTCAAAGTTTTCGAGAACTTCCCTGTACATGATTTCGTTGGTGACTGGGTAGAACGTATAATAACGAAGTTGCCAGAAGAAGACATTCATGTTGTGGAATAGGGAATGCTATAATGGAGGGGAATTACAGGATAGCTTAAAACAAATCAAATGTATTTTTTGCGAATCGGTTATAAATTTAAAAATTAAAATATCACCTTATCACACTTACTTATTAGGATTCTGAAGAAAATAAAGCCTTGTAAATTTACGATATTATTATAATCCCAGTCGGGGACTTGATGTATTATCAGGATGGTTCCTGAAATTGACTGAATTCTTTTATTTTTTATTACAACTTTAATGAGAAGGGTATCAGGAGTGATTTTAACCAATCAGAGCACAATTAGAGAGGCAGTGCATTCTTCATTACCAGTACCGGAATCTGAAAATAAACGCTTCTAATAATGAAATTCTTTTTACCTGTAACAAGAAAAACCGTACACAAGCACTGTAACCTTCTACTTTTGAAGCTTGTCTGTGTAATACGGAAAAGCAGAGACATGGAATTTGTTATACGCCTGAAACAAGCAAAAGCAAGGGTTTATTTTTGTTTTTGCAGGGACCCATACGGAATTTGAAGATGTTCAAATTGAATAACGATGTTACGTTCTGCAGTGTTCTAGACTCTTACTTCTTTTACCTGACTATGCAATCTTACAACTTTACACTTTGTCAAACATTAGTCACAGCCAAAATCGTAGAAATTTCTCCGTATTGCCTTAGCACATAGTCCTACGCGTTCCTGGGAATCCAATTAGTCAAGAAAGGGGCATACAAATTTATTCCCAGACGAACGATTTATTGCTCAGTAAACAAGTAAAGCTAACCCCTTTGGATTTCCGGTGGAAATTTGATCGACTTTCCATAATGCTGGTTACGTATGACTCTCAGTTGAAATTGAGTGAATCGATGAAATCTTAGCGTACGATTATCCCTGGTATCAGGAGAACATTTAAATCCAGGAAGTCGTTCGAAAACAGAGACTGAATGATGGATTGCTTGTGACGTCGATGCTGTACACCTGGATGCATGCCTGCTTGCTTGACGGAGCATGCGATCCCTGGCCTACATACCGCTTCTACTTAAAATGAAAGAAATCGGAGAAACTTTAGGATAAAATTAATCCTAGTACCAGGAGCACATCTGAGCCGAAGAGGTCGCTTGAAAATAGGGATTGATCGATCGAGTCATTGAGCCGTTTATTCTGTGTGCCAAAATGCATGTCTGCTTGCTTGAGAGTCCGAAAGTGACATCACCCAAAATTTTTTCTCTCTTGACGTCATTGATCTACAGTAATCGTAACGACCAAAATTAGCTAGCCGAATTCCTCAGTCTGGAAACAACCGCGCGGTAGAGCGGATGGTGAGAATCGCGATCCGCAGATTTCGAGTACCGGGTTCTTTATCTCCTGGATACTGCGCTCCAGGTCCGCTACCTGATGAAACTCGACTTCCAGAACAAGCGCTCCGTAGTTCTGGCTGTCCAGGTCCTTGACCCGATGACTTTTGACCTTTCGGGCTAATTTTCAAGTTTTCAAGTTTGATTATTGAAAACGTCATGTTTTGTACTATCAAACTAATATGCATGCGTTAGATAACATTTTGAATCGGAAAAAAAACCGAACGACCAGGATCAACAAATTGCAATTGGTGAGTAGTTGGCAAAAAATCCAATGTCTAACATTACTTTTCGTGGTTCTAAAATCCACGCTGATTTTAAATCACATACAGTCGGAGGTAAACAATCATTTTATCGTACCACGCATGGAAAAGTCGGAGCTGAAAAGCGTAGAAATCGTTTCTCATTTTCTCAACAGTTAACCTTGTAGTATTCGAATTGTTGTTTTTAACTTCTGCAAGTTTCAATCAGTGTAGAAAGGAATTTATAACCCGCAGCATCTCGCGTAAAAATTTGAATCTCCGTCCATGCCATTACGTTTCTGTTACGATTGTTGGCGACGTATGCCAATACATAGACAGAAAATAACAGCTGAAACTAGTTACTTTATGACCTATAATTTCGTAATCGGCCGTTACCACAGACCATTATTGCCCCGTGTGATTATTAAGTTATAATTCGATGTTTAACGCGATCTCAACCTGAGAATATGTAAAAAATTAAGAATTGTACTCAATAGCACTACAGTTTGGACCAGCATTATTTGAAACCATACGTAATAACAGAGAGGTATGGTAAGGCGAGGGGGTAAACAACCACTATAGATCAGCCAGAGATTATTAGTAAAGGGACAGAATGTATCGTAATACTACGATGTGTGTGTGAATGAATCCAAGTACGCTAATCTCACGCACACTACAGCGAGTGGTCAACAAGACGATACAGTCCAAAGTTCTCAAAATCCCCGTGAGAGCAAGCGAGACGAGAATATAGAGAAGAATCCAAAACCAGATCAGTATTGGTCGAAACTCGGAAAAGACAACACGCGAGTCTTGTTTACAGTAGCTCGTTATGTGTGCGAGAGTGATACAGTGAACCGTGTGAACGTGGGACTATCAACTCGACGAATCGAGGCTCATAACGATCAATTTGATTATTAAATGACGTTGGATAGTGTTTCTAATGTACTTGTGATCGAGTAATTAGATGCGTAAGCAGAACTGGGTACAGCCGGTTGGGGATCCTCGCGCTGGCCTTCCCGGGGTCTCATGATTGAGGTTTGGGCCCGGGGTGGTTGACACGTTGAGAAACCAACGCGGATCATGAACACTTGCAAATAAATAAAAAATTGGTGTAGCCGCGCGGGCTGGTTAGTACGAAAGGAAATTTGGGTACTTGTAGTACCCGGCTGCGAGGTCTGTCACCAACAACGATCATCGTGTGTTTACATCCTGAGAAGGTAGGAATTCATATGTATCAAACCATGCCGATATTCAGGTTCCAAAACAAGCAATACATCACTAATGAGCGATATAGTTTTCATTTCCGATAGTAAAAATAGAAAACCTCTTATCGAAGACTTGCTTTTATTTCACAATTTTTTTCCCCGTTTTTACTTTTGTCTTCAAATTGTATGATGGATGGAAAGTGTTTTTATGCCTATCGTAACTTTCAAAATTAGATGTTATTGATTATTTCAATGATACTTGAAATTAACGTGTGCTTCTAGTACCAGACCAGAGACTTTATCCAAAATGTTGATATTTCTACTTACGATACAGTTTTTCGTATAATATATCCTCCAGCACCGGTTCAATAAAGAGACGCTGTCTTAAATCAATGAAAGTTGGTTCCTTCTCACCTACACGGTGCGGAAACGTCTTGTTAGCATCGCAATTTCTACATTTGACTCTGTTCCGTCTTACTAAAGACCAATAAAATCTTCTGCAAGTTAAACGGTGTTCTGCAGATATTTCATAATTAACCCACCCCCGTTCGATATCTTTCCAACAGTCTACATCCATCAAAATTAGTCGAAGGTTACAATGCAAGAGGAACTTGAAACGATCAATGTAAAAAAAAAATGTTGGCAATTTTTTACCCTACAGCGTGCAGCCCTCTATACTTACCGCGCTGCATGTATGAATAAGATACTGCATATATACACTCGACTCGTGTATAAATTGCGATTTCGCATACGTATGCCGCACTCGCGACGCCGGAATGCACGGCAGTGTGTGTACAATGCATTTCTCGGTTACTCGAGTGAAACAAACGGTCCTATTTTCCGGACGACCTAGCCGAGTACGTAAGCAAGATCTACGTAGCTGGCTGTTCCGCTTCTATTCTTCATAATGACGTAATTGGGAACGTATACCAACGTACTGTTCCAAGTCTGCGGCGTCGCGACGCCCTGACAATGTCCAGCGTCGCGAAATGTGTATTTGCAGCGGGATTGTTAACAAAGCAGATCCTGGAGACAGTGCGAAGATTACTTCGTCTCTGCTGAACGTAGTTCGTTGCCCGCCGCCCCCATCTTCGCCCTGTTTCAACATCGCTATCTTCACCGCCGTCTTTTCTTCTCCTTTCTTTTATTTTTTCATCACTTTTTCTCATCGCAAGTATAAGGTATATACAAGGTATCGTCTTCCCTTCCTTTTGTCATTCGCACCGTAGCACTTTGTAGAATTCGATACTGTTCAAGTCACGTGGATCCGCGTTGCCGATATCGATCTCATTGTTTCTCCATTTTTCGTCACCGTCGAGATCTTCTTCTTCTTCTTCTTCTTCTTCTTCTTCTTCTTCTTCTTCTTCTTCTTCTTCTTCTTCTTCT
Source organism: Neodiprion lecontei (assembly GCF_021901455.1). Lineage (NCBI taxonomy): Eukaryota > Metazoa > Arthropoda > Insecta > Hymenoptera > Diprionidae > Neodiprion > Neodiprion lecontei. Next base: position 35,539,151 of record NC_060262.1, read on the forward strand.
TCTAATTCTTCTTTCGTCGGCCTCTTCAGTCCGGCTACACGGCACCGCTCATAATCTTCCGAAGGACTTGAGGAAAGACGAGTATTGCCCAGGTGCTACTCGTCGGTCGACTCCAAATTTAATAATACCGTCGGAGTAGACGTGATGTATCTTGATCGAGCTTCGGGCGACTCTCGGCCTCGTCGTTGACGTGTCCCAAGGCGTTGCTGTTACTCGTTCTAAAGTTAGTTACTCCCAGTCCCGGCGCAGAAGTATCCTCCCATGTACGTGTAGGAAAACCTTAAAACAAACCCGTCACTGTGTATTTCCACCGGCGAGGAATTGAAACGAAGAAGTACTCTCTTTTTCGCGAACGAAGAAGAAGAAGAAGAAGAAGAAGAAGAGAAATAAAAAGCAGAACGGAAGAGACAACGAAGAATTGATACAGTTCTCAAGACTGAAGCGTTTCAAGTTATTTGAGTTATCTGCTAGAAAAATCTTGACCAGTCACCTGCCAGTTCAGGCTTCTGGGTACGCGATCCGGTTACCATTGCGTTTTCACGTATCTCCCCACCTATACCGACCGGCAAGAGACTCCAGCGAGCGAATTTTCGCCATCAAACGTGAATATCCCTGCAAGAATAATCATAATAACAATGCGAATAATAAGAATAAAAATAGACAAAAATCTCACCCACGTTCATGAATTTCAAATTCATACATATACCTAGACTCTTTACTCAAAACGTGCACAGCTTATCGTTGCTATATTCTTTCAAAGGTGTATGCGGCCAAGATTTTTCCTTCGCGACATGCAACGCGCATTTGAATGTACAAACGGTTTAGCTGATACATGGTACCAAAGTATACCAACAAAAGTCGAATCCCCCCGTAGTGGAATATGGTGAAAATCTGCTAAATTGCGCCCGTGATCATCCTGCACCTGTACTGTATAATGCAGCGAGCGAATGCACGGGCGCAAAAAGGTCGGTGGAGGATGAATAATAGACAGGGTGTCCTACCGACCAATCGTTGCGTGGATGTGATTGGGGAGGATGACGGTGGCCGACGTAGTGCCGACCACGCAGACCGGACAAGTCCTGGACCAGCGGGGTCACACAAGTTTCCCCTTCCATTTTCTTATTTGAGAACTTGTGACAATCTACTACCTCAGCCAGAAAAATAAATGCTGAAAAAAAATTGACTTGCAGTGGTGGTTGCGTTGATTGTAATAATAACGAACAATGGAAATTCGGTTGCTCTTCTATCTTGAGAAGGCTGTGATATAATTGCGTTACCAAAAAATTTGGGAGAAAACTGAAAAGTTCTACTAACCCTTGGTTATACTTCATCACCCAGCTCGATTCAAGGGTTCGGTTTATATCAATTCAATTTTCACGTCTGCCACCATCCAAGGATTTTGATTGGTTGCCTAAGCTTCGCAAACCAACGCATCGATGCTGAAACGTGAGGAGTAGAATTACATAATCGACCCCCTGATGGTAGTGTTTTGCAATGTGTTGCCGAACAAGAGTTCCATACTAAAGCATTGACTGTCACCCTGCTGTCCCGGGGGTCGACTTCGTAATCTCACTTTTCACATTTCCCACCTTTCAAGCATTCCGATTGGCTGACTGAACTTTGGAACGTGAAAAGTGAAATTACAGAATCTCAACCCTGGACTGTTCCTCCTCGGCGTGTCCGCGTATCGAGCATGGGGCGAGACCTGGAAGTAGGTATTCCAGTAGAGTATTCGACTCGTCGACGCGCTCTCACCGACTTGGAGTGCCTGCAGTGTTTCCAAGCTCGACTACGACGACACGCACCCATTATTCGGACCTCCCCGTGTCTGCGAGTGTGTGCATCGTGTGGTGCTGCTGCAGTCAGCGCGTGCGTTTGCATCAATGTGTGTTCAGTGCCACGTGAATATAGCCACCTGGGTACCTACGCGTGTTTTCACACTAATTTGCACGCAGCTATAACCCGCTAACGATCCACGCTCGAAATATATTACTCGGCTGTTTGCTCGCCCCCTCTTCGCCCTTCGGTTATTTTCTACCCACACCGCCACTGCATCATCGCAAAATGTGCAATACCCCGGTGACTGGTGGATTTTTTTAGCTTGTTCGCCGAGCGCATGTGGCCGATGTTTGTTTAGTTCGGAAACTGTATGCATGGAAATGACGGATTGTTTGAATGAATTTTTTTTTTTTATTTTTATTTTCTAGATAGTAGGAATTTCTGGTTCCCGTGGATTTATGGCAACTTATTCCATTCCCTGGACGGAGTTATGATATTATAATAACCGGCGGATAGCTTTTCGAATATTTATTTGAAATATTCTGCTACCCACTCGCCGAGGTCTTGGAATTCGCAGTGGAAAAAAGGGAGGTGGACAAAATGTCCGACCTTTAATATCAGACCCGGGACTATGCCGAGGGAATCTAAGGGACCGATATTAGAAAACTGACGTTGAATCGACATGCCAACTCGCCATTACATAAATTTCATACCATAAAGTGCATGAACGCATGCATTACACGGCGGAAACACCGCAGGTAACTAACTTACCGCGTAATGACAGCAAAAAAGTACATTTTAACTACTTTTTCAAAAAGATACTCGTTCAATTATGATCATCAAAAGTTCACTGGCGGCAGCATTGCTGCGGAAAGGGAGTGAAGTATCCACCCTTCAACTTGTGACACAATTGCAATTCCGCGTAGGGTATGACCTGTCTGCGAACACGCGATATCCGGGATGTTAATTCGGCAAAAAAATTGCAAAACGAGCAAAGTCGTAACGTGGAAGTCTCGAATATCCGCAGTCTTCAATTGAGGTTTCTCTAACTTTTGTTTTCACTTCAAGTTTGTCTACAGTTACGAGTTATCCGTTACTGCAATGAATTTCCATACAGTGATGAGTCATGTTATTACAGAAAACAGACACGTACAATTATACAGTAATTTATACCCTAATATTGATGAAAATTTGATGCGTTGTATTTATTTTAACTTTAGGTTCCAACTTCGAGGGGGAATGCAAAAGCAACGACTGCTATCTCAAAGCAAACCGCAAGGAGATTCGTCTGGTATTTGTCAGCAAAAATCGTATACACGTCTGTTGAATAAATCGAAGAATTCAAACAGAATTGCCGATACAGCTGAGTAGCATTTTTGTTTGCATTTCGTTTGGCAAGGTACGTAGATCACAGAGGGGATGCGACGTAACCAGTGGTGGTATCTAGAGCCATGCTGTCCCAACATTCTTCTTGTTTGATTTGTTATCCGGCCGCGAAAAGCTCCGCGCTTTACCTCTCTCGCTGGATTTCTCGCAGCATATTTATCGAGCTTTGCCTTAAATCGGATATGATTAATGCATTTGTGTAATCGACGGTGTCTGCCAGGTAAGAGCAGCAGAAAATGATAATTTTATTGTTTCATTGTGGCTAGATTAATGGAAGGAATATTATAGAATGAAATGCATTCGAAAGCTACGTATTTCCGTTTTGAAACCATAAGAAATTTTTACAATTGTCTTAAAAATTGACTCCTTTACGTGGCGTCGCGGCGTCGGTTCAATTGGAACTCCGCAGCAAACAATTGGCAAAACGGTAATTACGTTCGCAGGCAAACGAAATATCCGAAATACAAAAACCAACACTTTTTATATTCGTCAATACATCCTCCAAGCTTGAATGGAACGGATTTTTCATTCAACCTATTGTTTTTGAGAAGTTAATAAAAACGTTCCCGAAAGTCTCAGAAAAAAGAACACGAAGTCTGATGAAAAAAATTGCAACCAAACCAAATTTTAATTGAACAAAAATCCGTTCCCTAGAAGCTTAGAGGATATATCGACGATTCTAAAATGCTTTGGATTTTGTATATCAGATATTCCGTTCGCCTACAAACGTAATTACTGTCTTGCCAATCGTTTTCTGCAGAGCTCCGCTTAAACGGACGCGCATGAGTCAATTTTTTAAATAATGTGAAAAACTTTTTTGTGTTTTAAAGCAAATATCCGCTGCTTTCAAATTCGTTTTGGTTCACTCTTTTCCATCTATTGGTCTAGTCACAATAAATCATTAAATAAATGATCATTTTCTATTGCTCTTACCTGGGAAACCTCCGTAATGAACTCGAACGATTGTCCGTTATACCTCGCAGCGGTGTGTAACGTGGCGATTTGCAATCGGGCCTCTGCTAGTCTAGACCATATTAGACAAGTCTGTTTAGTTTGGCCATTTACGATTATCTGCATGCGGCTCACTAAGAATAATATTGGATTCACAGTGCAGTTGTGCCAGGTGACGATACGTGTGAATACGGTCACCCATATCCCGGAAGCTGTTCGAAACGGTCGTAACATCAGGTATACATACCTATATCAGAGGGTGCGGCTACGTATATATATACATATACACGTACATGTACATGTGCATATACACATATTATATATATATACCGTATCTATATACGGAATTTAATGGCGAACTGAATTTGCGACTGTCAAGTAAAACGGCGAGTATTGCCAAACATCTGGCGCTTTCGTGCGACACTATGTGCATGCCGAGTGAAGAAACAATGCATAATGTCGCATGTGTGTCATAGCGTTATGCATACATAATAGCGGGATAACTATGCACGCGAGATTTCTATTCCCACTTAGGGTATATAAGGTACGTATAATTTCAATTTTGCGAAAAATATTTTCTTCGTTGGTATAACATCGCTCCGCGCTTTCCTTCGATTCTGCGAATGATCTTTACCTGAGAAAATAGGGGAATTACTGATGGATTGAATTACACTGATGACGTCTTTTGGCATAGTATAGTAATGTATGTTATTACAGACGGCCGTAAATCCGGTAGAGTTACGACCTTGGTCCTGTAATTATGAATTTTTAGTGTTTCATTGCCTCAGCGCCTCGCTTTATAACCGCACTTATGTAATATGTACATACATATGTTAAGCGAGCCGAATAAAGGTGTATACCATAGGTTTACCGGAAATCAGGAGTAGTTCAGTTTTTCCGACAATTTAATCATCGACTCGTTACATTACATTCCATATCGATTCTTTCCACGACGATTAAAGGATACACGCAATAGCATGAGTGTGTTACCTAGAAAACCAGTATTTTTAATCAGCTATAAATGTAGCTCAACTTCCATCGCGGCGCGGGATTTCAATTCTCGCAGAAATAGGTTGTCTTTAATGTGTTGACATTCGCAATATACCGCAGACGGATCGCGGAAGAAGACGAAGCGCGGAAATCTGCCGGAGTTTGTGCCGTCAAGTTTCTAACATCCCGCATATCCAACCGACGAGTGCAGACTTGATGACACAGAAATGACGATAACGTGGGCTTGCAGTTTGGCTGGTAATTCGCAAACCGGCCGTAACCCAGGGCGGTGTATAATGCAGTTCGGGTGTACCGAGGAAGTATAATAACCGGTGCGAGGATGTAATAGCCGGGCGTGTTTTAAGAGACATTTGGCGAAGCACGTTTCAGGAATACCTAACCGGTGACCCGGCGCGGCGGGGAGAATTGAACCCCTTTGCAGACCTCCCGGCGAATCCATCTGGCGTAATAAAGTGCAGCAGCAAGTCATCTTGTTATTAGCACCGTGTGCGGTACGAGCACGGCGTGGAACGGTGGCTGGTGCAGAGGATTCGCCATGGGTCGTCTACAGTTCGACGGCAGACCACGCGAGAGCCAAATGATCTCCATAATAATAAAAATAACAACGATAACAGCAGCAATAGAAGTAATAACGCCACCTGCACCACCAGCGGCAACAGCAACAACAACAACAGCAACAAGAGTGATAATACAACTGTATACGAATGCCAGGCATGATCAAAGGAGGAGTTGCGTAATTGCGCCGAGGCGTGTGCAGTGGAGCCAGGAATGGAAGAAACTCGGAAAATTTATGGTCGTTATTGTCGAGGCGTTCGGGGCCGCCTTTTCTATGGACCTTTGGGTGGGACGAGGGATGCTGAATGGGGCGAGCCTGGTTCTCCTCCCCGGGAACTTATTTACGTTTCCATGGGGCGTACGTCGCAGTCGCACAACGGAGACACCTGATGCCCGCGTAAGGAACGTCAGGGTGCCGTCGACGATGGTTGACTCAATTTCATCGATTCGCGGAGAATCCTCGGAAGAACCATCCGGAGGGAAGGAAGGAAGAAGAGAAGAGACTGCTCGGAGAGGAGCGAAGAGGACGTGGACATGTGCCGTCGTATACATGATAATTAGCGCTCACCTTTGGCGCATTAATACAGCGGTTAATCAGTTCGAGGAAAAACTCTCCTCGGGGTCGAGTCCGATTCGCGCAATCCCTTTGTTTGGTCGCGTGTAATTATAATGCCGGTTTCACAATGTGCGCACCTGTACGTGGTTATCGTATCGGCGATGAGGTGGCCGACCTGGAGCGCCAAATATGAACACCTTGCGTGACTTATGGGGGAATCATTAAACGCGAATATGGTAGCTACACGGCGGCTCGCCTGCATACCGATTCGCTCCTGCGGTTTCGATGAATGTAATTACAGAAAGAGAAGAGAGGCGACGTCGGATGAACAAGGGGAGCACAAACGATCGCTCGCTACGCTTTTGCCAAACGATTGTTAAACACAAGAAGTGACAAGTTGCACGAGAGATCGAAACGAGACGGTAAAACACACGGCTGTCGAATCATCGGGAATTCAGTCGCGTGGTGTGAGTGGAGAAGGACGGACGAAGCCGAGTGAATGGCTTGGAAGTTTTTACGGATCAAGAACCGTGGAAATGTCTACAAATTGCGTCTAGTTGTCTATTCGGACATCGTCAAAGAAGTTTCGCCGTCTCCTCGGCGGATTCCCCGAACTCGTTCTATGCCGTAATCTGGTCTCCTGTGGAGATTGAAGAAGATGAATAGGAGGTGGAAATTCGAGGAGTAAGCGTGTACGACGTATAATAGCTACGACGAGCTTTCTTCCAGCTGTCTGCCCGGCTTTTTCACCATCACTTAAAAATATTTGCTCCAACGGTTTTTGGGCTTTCAGAAAACCGTGTTGCGTTGTAGGTATATACATGCAACGTAAGTCGCTACTGTTTCAATTTGTTACTCCGACGGCTGCGGAAGTCTAACGTTAAGCTTGCGGAATTTCGCGAGGCAGGGGGAATATGCTCGTTTGAAAGTGAACGAATGAAAAGTTAACTTTTCTTCCAAGAGCCACATCCTTGATATACAGCAATTCCGTTGAGCTTTCAAAAACGCTGCAGGATCTCCTTCAACGTCACGGTTACCTATTTGCTCTAGCTATCTCCCCGACTCTGTTTCTACCGCCAGTTCAACTTCTCAGCTCACGTTCATCTCTCACGAGAGGTGTGCAACATCTGTGTATTTTCTATTAAACCGCACGCTCGTTACCGTGATTAATTCATTCTCTTGTCTCGGACGTAAATTCGGATTAATTGTTAAAGTTTTGCGACTGGTTGGACCGCTGCGAAGTAGGTGCACTGTAAAAAAAAACAAAAAAAAAAAGAAGCTGTGTGAACTTCTGTAGAATATTGTTCGGTGTCAATCCAACACCGATGTCAATCTAACACCATCCAACGTTCAAGTTCTGGTCTCTTTTAGCACCGTCATTTCTTGCAGTCTTTGTTGTCTGAATTCAGTTTTGATTCGGGCGATATAGTTTAAAGTTAAATTTTCTGCAGTCCAAATGTGAATCCCGCACCGCTGGCGGTGTGGATCATATACATACAGGGTGTCGCAGAGTTATAGGCTGACGTTAGCGTATATCAGGCGTGTAGTCGCTGATAGGCAATCACGCCTACAATATCCGGTGGAGTCTGTAGCTCCTTCCCAAAACCAATACCAATTCTCTCCGCATTTACGGGTGGATGGGGGTCCGTTTTCACCCGAGCAGGTTGGAAAGCCTGGATCCCCCCCGCCCCCCGAACGGCCACTTCCTGTAAAATGAATTCCAGCCGAGACGTTAGGATCGTCAGAGTGCGAAGCCGCGGAATTCGAGTCGGGCAGCATATCTCCGTTGTGTCTCGGTCATTATATCCCGGTGAATGCAACGGTTATACGCCATTATCATTAAAACCATCACTATTGTCCGTCCGTTATTGTTGCAGCGATTGTTATTAGCATAACAATATTATTACGCGAGGCCATGGTAATCCGTAGGCGAGGGGCTGTGAGATTGACAGCTCGCATAACCCTCGGGCCAGACAGCGCGAACGGAGGTCTGCGGTGTCAGTGTCGGCTGCACGCTACTCGATACAATTAATGTCGACTCATTGATTGGATTGTTACGTGCCTCGTTGAGCAAGTTCTCGCCACCGAAGGGATGCCGTTCACTCTGGTAGTCGAGGGTGGGCCGGAAGCCGCAAGGAAGAAGGAAACTTTGCCTGACCGAGCACCGTTACGCCAAACCCAGCCGGCAACTTCGGTCAGAGTCTTATGGGTATAATCCGAGCTATATGGCGCAGAGAAGTAGACTGCACGGTGGTGCTTGACAACGCCAGACTTCCCTCGCATCGACTAACCAACACTCGTGGGCACCCATAATACTGACCGTTACCTTAATACCCGTATGCTCGGATGATGCTTGCGGAATGGACGCTGGACTTACGAGCTTTCGCGTAGTGAGTTCTTCCAGGGCTGCGAGAAGAGCCGAAGCTTTCGGTATAAGGTTTGACGCTGAGGTGATTTGTAACGTCGTCGGGGAAGACGGTGGAAATCGGTCGAGCAAAGTGCTAGTTTCCTGTAAATCTCCTAGCGACGATTTTTCTTTCGTTTCGACGAAATTATCGTCTGCTCTTCCTTTTTCTCTCTCTCTCTCTCTTCTCGCGGGTAGAAGGGTACACCGGTAGCAGTCTGCGAGTCGCGACTCAGACCGTTTCCTCTTTCACTGCCGGCTGGTAACTCTTCTATAACTACGTAGATTCGTACGTATCCACCAGCGCATCTACCAACCTTCCTCTCGACGAACAACTTGGGCAAATATGCAAACGGGGAAAGACGGAGCGTGAGAGAGAGAGAGAGAGAACGGAGTAATAGAATAATGGAATAAGTATTTATTATGCGCTCTAGGAGGAGTCTGCACCGAGTACAAAGCACGGAGACACGCGGAAACTGCAATAAGTTAAAGCACTTAGCATTTGAAGTAGCTGTACAAATAAATGGACTGCTGTACATTGTTTCGCTGAGGGGAGTGACATCGAGAAAATTATGATTAAAGTGCTACACAGTTTATAAAGTAGTAGTAAGTATACCGGTAACCCTAAAAACCGTCCAATAACGTACATATTGCGATAAAGAGGTGGAATAAAAAAAACATCGATCACGCGTTGCACGCGGTAACATAGAATGAAACGGGCAACGGGCGAGTAAAAATCCTTCGTTCGATGTGTATTACCAAAAGTGTTGAAAGCAGCTTTTTGCCTTAATTTATTTGAAAGCAAAGCCAATTTAGCAAATTGTTTATACACAGGGTATAGCTCGTCGCTTGTTACCCTTCTCGAAACGCTCTGCGCGCGAGGTATACATAATACCTGACAATAACATAGGCTAAACTTTTGTTAGAAACATTTTACCCACCCTGACGTGATCCGCCGTTATATCAGAGGGTGAAACCGTTCAGAAACAATTAAAATTCGTGCCACCCTGTGTATGCGCATAAAATACAGATTACGTACGTACGCATCTGATATTTGTCCCCGTTACGTGATACGTGATCGATACACCTTGTTCCGTCCAGTCTCTCCCTCCTCGCTCCTCGAGTATCCCCGTTTTACCGGCAGTCTGGTTATTACTGGGTTATTGCCGGGTGTTACGGCTAAGCTTCTCGCCCCCCCGCATCCCTTCGCCCTGACGCCTTACGCCCTTGCACACCGGGTCATCTATCTTGCGCAAGAAAGACTAAACGAGGTAATGTAACGGGATGGGGATATGGTGGAGTTTGTCTTTTCTCTTCCTTCCTTTTATTCAATTTTTTAGTTTTATTTATTTAATGTTTTACATTTTTTATTTTTTTACTTTTGTTATTTTTGCGCTTTTTCACCCATTTTAATGATCGTAGGTATTTATTGACATGTGATGGTTCATTAATTGGTATAACGTCGTAATCGAGTGGTCGTTATTTTGTTAGCTTATTGTTATCAATATTACAAGATAAGTGTTATATTCGTGAGGTACGTTATTATTTAAACGGATCTTCGTAGCTTCGGTACGAATACAATAATCTCATGATTACCCGATGTACAACTTTTACGATCTCGTAATAAAATTATGAAAGGTATCGAATCTTTTTGCCTACCAACATTCTGTTCACTCGTAAAGGGAAAACCAGATTTCATTCGGCCGATATCAGAACTTGTTAGATTACCTTCATAGAGTGTTTGACTATAAAATTATTGTGTTTATTTAAGAATTCAAACTTCTGATTATCTTTAGTATTGATATATTCAGTTACAACTGCAGAATGATTATAGTTTTTTCAATGGTACGACGTTAGCAAGACGGGTTTTCTATAATTTATAACATAATGCGACGAACGAAAATTTTGGGCTAAATTCGTTGCAAAAACGGTTCGGAGATTCACGATGTATTATATATAAAGTTCCTTGCTTCAATTTAGCAAAATTTAAAACCACCAAATAAACAATACCGATTTTCTGTAATCAAAGGCACGTGTTAATTCAAAAGCTTCCGAGTGTTACTCGCACTGTTTTCCCTATTCCTACCTGTAACAAAAAGAAGCGACATCAAAGTTTATCCGCTCCTAGAACCTCGTGAAACCTCATAGTATCCCAAGTGGAAATATAAAAATATATAAACTCGGAAGAGAAATTAGCCAACTCCTTTAATTTAACTGTCCTTGAGTATAAATCGATAGGCGAGCCGCAGGTGCAGCGGTAATGAAGAGCCGTTTCGCAACGGCTCGCAATATGCGAATCAGAGGGCGAAATGGCCCCGCTAAATATCCGGGTGTAGGACTGTGACCTTACGTGGTGGATGCGGAGCGTCGCTGGTCCGGGGATACGACGTCTGCCGAGGAGACGAGATGGGGCGATGGTTCGCGGATGGGCGGAGAGAGTGGGTGGGTATATGCATTAATTTAACGGCCGGGCATAAATAGCGCACATTCTAATTGAACAATTACACCCCGAGGCCGTAAAACAGAGAGACACGGGGGCTTCGAAGGCTATGAATTTAGCGGCGTGGCGTTCACTGCGGCCATTCCGCAGCTCCTCCCGTGTTTATTCCCCCGACGGCTACTCCGGTGACATACGTAGGTATGGCACCACCAGACAGTCGAGTGACTAGCACGGACTGACTGCTTTAGTACTACGGCTAACAGCTAAACTTTCTGATTAAATTGCCTCTTCCGATGCGTTAAACTCGTTCCTCCAAAGACTCTAAACCTGTCGCTACGCACGCGACTTGCCAGAGGAATGCCTGCATGCTCGCTGCACGCCCTCCTATAACTTAGAACCGGGAATGACGAGCTTCGGCGTGCTTCTCTCCAACAACGATAAATTACAACGTGCATACCTAGCTCCTTTTTATCCCCGGTAGAAACCCGGGAATGCTCCGAACCTACGGCACCTGCGGTATACCTGCACGATTCTCCGGAACTAATCGAGGGTACACGGACAGATTCTTGGCCCTGCAGGTTTGACCCACTTCCACGAAGATGGTCGTTCCAGAGTAGAAGCGAAAATTTTAATTTCTCTAAATTAGTTTGGAATTCTTCTTTGGTTCGCGATTAGATCCAAGATTTTCTTCAAACCTTACATACTCGGCCGCGACTGACGTATGATTTGAACGAGAGGACGGCGGAGCTGCAGCGGGGATTATTTTTGAGGCTGTAAATCCACGGAGCCATGAGACCAGCGGAAATCGGAGGGCGAGTCTTTTTATTTAGAATTTGAATGGTCCCCATATCTTTATCGACGGTGCATGAAGCGCTCGGAGCTCCCCATATCGTCGGCTTACTGCCAAAATCCACTCGCGTAAGTATATTACGGTTATTTTCACTTTGCAGCTACTAAGGAACGTAAAATAATATTATCTTCCGACTGGTACGCTCGACCGAGTTAAAACTTTTCGCTCAACTCCACGTATAATATGTTATGCATATCCGCTGCAGTGGCGATATAAAATATCAAAGATAAAATTATTTCCAACTAAAGAATTTCATCACCGGCTCGCCGACTCGGCCGTATTAAACTCTGTATTTTTCCAAACTCTTTGTTCTTTACCGTATCGGCGATATTCACGCATCGCGCAAAGTGAAAAGGGTCGCTTAGTGGTCAGACGCGAAGATCCTAAGATTCAATTCCAGCTAAAACGATAGTCGTTTTACCGATCACATACCGCTGGCTTATCAACTGGGTTGTCGACTAAGCTTGATAAACTTTCTCAAACTTGTTCGAACCGTTTTACAACTTCCGAATTGCGTACCGTGTTGTACACGGTGTAACGAAGTGTAACATTGGTAAATTAGATTCATTCGAATCTTCATTACGTCTGCGAGGAACGCAGTTTCAATTAAAGCTTAACGGAATTTTAGTTGCCTGTTCTTGCAACGAGTTGAGTTGAATTGGACTCGCGGTGTGCTTCACCTATGAAGTAAAGAATTGTAAGCGTAGTTGCGTTGGTGCGACGAATGTATCGGACACATAAATCGTCAAAGCGTGTGAGAAATCGTCATATTTTTAAGTAAAGTAAGTTTTTCTCTTCTCACTTCTCTCTCTCTTGTCGAATGAGAGAAAAAACTGTTATTACACTCATCCAATAACGAAAAGTCGATCATGTTCCGACGCCACGTCAGTCCGTCCAATTTTGGATCCAACGATAATACGTATACGCGAATCTTTGAAAAACATTGTTAGGATTTCCAAAGCTGTCGGATATATATATTTGATGAAATTCGCTGACCTATAACATCGCCATGGAATTTCCGGCTTCGTTCGGCCGGAAATCGTGTTAGCTGTGCAGGTACGTAGCGAGCGTATACATATACCACAGAAGGACGGAGAAACGGCGATGCAGGTACAGACGTGAACACGTGTACATAAGTAGAACGGTAAAACAAATTCCGAAAGCTTCCTCCCTTCCTTCGGATGCGTCGAAGCAAATTTACCAGCAAACTCGCACTCTCCCTGGTGCAAAACCCGTACCGTGGAATAGCCGGACCCGGAACATCGGAAAGAAACGATTCCGTCCAATTTGCTTCGGTTGGCACTGGTTGCGCGACGGCGGCGACGGCGGCGGCGATTCGCGTCTCCCGGTGGAGGAGGACGGAGGAAGAGGAGCGTCGGTGTGCTCACCAACACCGGGGGAATATTTATACAGCCCTGCAGTGTCGGCAGGTGCGGCGACCACTCGGGGTCCTCGTAAAAGCGTCCCTTGCCCAGCGGAGGAGGCTGAGGAGAGAAGCGTCGATGTCTGTCCGCCAGCCGCGATACCCACCCGTAAACTTGACCAATCTATATCGTAAACCACCACCGTCTTCCTCGGCGTTGCACCGGACCGGGATATTCGCCCCTACCCGCTGGAGGAATCAAAGGGGGTCTTTCAAGTCGGCTGCTGCTTCTGCTGCTTCTGCTGCTTCTGCTGCGCTGCTGCATCTGAGGCCAGCCAGGCTTGGTTGAACGGAAGAGAAGCCGCTGCTACGGAGGTGGTCGGGCTCCGGGTTATACCTGGGGGCAAAAGCTGCTTTGAGATTACGCTGAGCGTTACCGGGAAGCTTCCTTGGATCCTACAGGACATTCGTGCAGGGTTGGAACGCGCAGCGCGAAGCGCGCATGGCTGTTTGTCGGAGTGAATTCAGCCAGCCGTCTAATGACTCCATTCATTTTTCATCTCCGACGTGAATTCTTTACGCGATAGCGTGTCTTGAAACTCCAGCGGCTGGGAGGAAGGAGAGATTGAGGTGATAGACAAGCCGCGTGACTCGCTGCAGGCGCAACGCTGCATTGTCGTAACATATTTATAGTTCGGCGGAAAAACCGATGCGAAATGCATGGGATTAATTCAGCTTATTAGGATGAAAGCTCTTCTCGCTCGAGTCGCAGACACCCGCCTCGACGCCGTTTCCTATACTTCGTGCTCGCCTCTTCTACGTAGCTTTGATAATCGAATTACTTTCTAATTACCAACCGCGTCGCGGTTGTGCCGCAGTTGGCGTTATTAACCGACGTCGGAACATTGGATTGTAACAAAGCGTTAGGAATTCATCGCGATTACCGCGTGCAAACTGTAAAAGTTGGCTGGGTGTAGGACGGAATATGTATAGAATCCATACATGTGTACACGAGGGTGGAGCGTATTTAAACGTATACGGTCGCTGGCTGCGCTACAAAACAACCCCGTAAAAATGAGAATATCCGGTTTCGTGCAACCCTCGTACGTATCGGTATGTATGTACGTACATACCCACCCTGCCTATACCTATAACTTTGCACGGTAAGTGCATTTGTAGGTCCGCAACCCGCGGTTCAAAGCACACAGACGTCACGCCGTAATCCCTGAAATAAATATGATCCCTGACTGTGAGGAACTGCACCTTAAACTCCGCCCACCGGTGGACGAGCTGAAGGAATGAGAGTTGCATGTTGATGCCGAAATTATGATTCATGGTTGGCTTTTGGTTATAATTAGCAAACATTTCCTACAAACTGGCTAGGTATACGTATAAGGTGTACCATGACCAACGCTGCAACGCAACGAATTCGTTTGTGGAATGACGAAGTATTAGGATGGTTTTTTAAACAGATTCCTTTTTCTCTTTACGTACCCTTCGAAGAGTTGGTGTTTAGCCTGAAACAAAGCCTCCTGAAACCGGAACTCGGTAGCACAATTCTAAAAGGTGACTCATCCGGTTCGAATTTTTCAAACACTCTAACCGAAATATCTCGAAAACTACCCAAGTTGGGAAGCTGTTTTTGGTTTCATTTTGTAGAAAGTCAAGTTTTCTATGAAAAAGTTTAAAGACTACTCTCGTATTCTCGATCTCTTATTCGATACCAACATTTACAGTTGAGTGAATTGAATAAGTGAATGAAGATGCTTATGCACGTTCGTGTTGCTTGAAACGTTTAGGTGTAGGTGTAGCCTTGACTTTGTTTATAGAAAATTTGATTATCTACAAAATTAAATCAAAAACAGCTTCTCAACTTGTATAATTTTCGAGATATATCGGTTGGAGTGTTTGAAAAATTCAAACCGGATGAGTCACCTTTTAGAATTTTGCTACCGAGTTCCGGTTTCACGAAGCTACGTTTGAAGCTAAAAACTAACTTTTCGAAGTATACGTAAGAAAAAAAAAATAAATAAAAATTTAAAAAAAAACCAACCCCAATATATATATTTAGTCGGGAATAAATTGTCACTCGTAGCTTGCGTGATTATATTGCTGTTCGTTTATTTTTTCTGCATGTACAAAATGTATACGTTGAAATGTGTACAGGTGCTATTTAGCTATGCATCAGGAAGAGGAACGGTTCGTTTGCAGTTTTTACTGTACGTGTATGCGTGCAGGTTCGCTACCCACACCGCTAGTACCTACCGCCCACAAGCTTCTTGGTTTTGCTTCATTTTCACGCACACATATCGTACAGAGAAACTCCTCCGACTATGCGCAGGTATGTGCAAGCACGCGATCCCGACCAGTCTTACTATTAAACGATTTTTCCACCCCGCGTTTAATGCAGAGGTTCGTGTAGAGTGGGGGACAGCGGTTACACTACAAGCATGCGGGATGCCTTTATAAACTATACGTATACAGACATCCGGGAGACGGAAACGGAATCGGAATCGGAATTGGAATTTGAAAATTGCTCAATTTCTTCCTTGCAGTCTACGACGGAACCGTATACATTCGTTAAGCAGCGCAACAGTTTCTTTCATCGACGAGACACCCCGGGGTGCGAATCCATCAGAGACACGAGACATCAGAGACCCGCGGAGTTGGCCGAAATAAAGCGTGCACCTTGTGCAAACTTGACTCCGTACCTTGCGGAGGTCTATGGTCTCTGAATTATGTAACGATATGTGAGTGTGTGTGTGTGTGTGTGTGTGTGTGCATCTGCATAGAAAGCTGAAGGAGGACTGTGCACGTACGCATACATTGTTTGGTGTACGTAGACGAGAGACGAACGAAGGGCGGAGGGTGAAGTGTGAAGTGGAAGTCGGCTGAGGGGGGTCGTTTGCTACCCTTATCAGTTGCTACCTAATGCTGACGCCGTTACCATTATATAGCTGTATATAAGCTCTATCTTCCACCTCCCTCTCCCCCCCCCCCCCTCCCCCTCTCCCTTCATCACCGAGACTAACCACCTCTCTTCACTATCCACCCAGCCGCACTACTAAGAATAGATTAGGTTATTCTGCATAACCAACTACAAGCGGCAAATTATTAGACGCTGCTGCATCTATATAACTTGATGCGGTGGTGCCCTGCCTACTTAACCACCACTGATTGCGAGCTCACCGCAGGAAATTTGCTTATCCCATTAATTTCGTCTAATCCTTGCGGAAATACAGGTACCTGTAATTTGCAATATAGGTGAATATACCTGTTGTATACGTATGCGAACGTACTTGCCAGCGGTATTTGCAACTTCTTCGATAACCATTCACCCTCATTTTCTCAACGAGTTTAGCGAAAAGCAACTTTTCTCTTGCGATTGTACGAATTGTGTTATTGCAAATTTCCCGTCCCTCTCAGCGCACTTTTCGCATACCTATTTCATTCGCAACGATCGCGTATCCGCTAAGAAAACTTGGATAAATCTCGAAAAACGTATCGAGCTGTATGAGATTCCGATATCGAAGATGATGAAATTCTGTCCGTTCAACAATGTATTACGTACATATGTACACACCGTACGCAGGAGGTAAATATTTTTCGTTTCTCTACGACACCCGAGTGTTATACGCTGTAGGACCGTATCAGGGGGTCGATACGAATTTCAATTCTCTGAATAAAATACTTGAATACGCGTACAGTCTTTCCGAGATGAAAAATTCCTCGTATCTTTACCAAGAATAGAAAAATTGCACGGTGTACGAACGGTAAGCGTATCGATATGCGTATATAGATACACGTGTGTATATATATATACATATATAGAGCACATGTATACGTATACAGAAGTGTGAAGTTTTGCGAAGGGAGGAAATACCGTGTGTTATATGTACATGGCACGGTATAACAGGATCACGACTGATTTTGCGAAAGGTTGGAAGCGGGGCGAGAATCACCAGGTGGCTTATCCGATCCCACATCTTTTTGTCTCAATTCATCTGGACCAGCTTAGGTAAGGCAGTCTTTCATCCTACAATTTCCTTCAACGCCAGACTAAGCTTTCTGGGTTGATCCTCATAGACGCCGTCCTCCTATTCTCACCGTTCTTGCAGACCCGCGAAGGATGAGACTTCTTTCAGAAATTATTATTACAGTTTGTCGCCGCGACCCGACGAACAGGTATACCTATACCCATACGTGTATACGAGCGCAGAGGAACGACGGTGTCGAGGCGACGAGATGCAGAAGTAAATTCTAAATGATAATTCTTCATCGTTATAACCGCGGCATCAATTTTAATTTAATACCTGAGACCGTGACAGCATCGCGGGACTCCCAGACATCTTTTACTCGCACCTCGACTCACGATCAGCTATACGAAACGTCTCGATGTAGATTCTCTGCGCCATTTCACTTCCTATTATTATACCGGCTGCATTCTCACGTCATAATTAGTCATAATCAATTACGACGGAACGGGCATCGCGTCGTTATACGTATATCTGAATTTCAAGTATTTATACCGGTAATAATCGCACGCTCTCAGACTGCGTCTGTGAGTCAGGAATTGATTGGTTTTTAAAAAATCAAGGGAAGGCGTTTCGCCTTCCAGTTTCTTCCTTGGCGATACGATCGGATTTTCAGCTTTTATATTTTCAGACGGAATACGCTTCGCAATCGACGTCTTCTATATTAAATCCACGCTCGGCTTGATCCGCGTTTCGGATTCACCGTTCGTACGACAGTTGACGTTTTTGATACCGGCAGCCGCGGCACGGCAGCGTGCAAAGCCTCGTTCTTAGACGAGCGCGATGACGTCTGAAACTCGGTTTTACTAGGATCGCGATTACGAGTGTCTGTCTGGCGCCGGCGGAGGATCCTTCCGCTGCAACGAAGACGCGATATTCAAATCCTAAGACATAGCCTGGCAAGACTGACGGCGGCGAAACGGCGAGCGCGTTTCTTCTTCGCGAATACAGCGCACTTCGATACATCTCTATATATGTTATACGTACATCCGTGCGTGCGCGGAGTCGCACGTATGTGTGCGTAATATACACGAATGTCAAAAATTGGCAAAGGACAACGTCAAAGCAGGTCACGTATGCGTGTCTCTTTCCTCTGCAACTCACTTGGCCAAATAGCATTTTTACATCCCTTGCCTCGCCGAAATTGACAGAGAGAAAGAGAGAGAGAGAGAGTTAGGAGATGAAGGGGTCGGTACGCTAAAGCGCCCGCTTTGTTTCCTCTTCCGTTTAATTTTTAAAACGTAAATATTTTTCACCGCAGTTTTCACTGTGCAGCGAAGCTTTTTCCGTTGCACATATATACGCGTTTGCAAACACGTATACACACACAAACACACATGTAATCTACGCAAATAGATGTATAATATACCTATGTATACACATCTATACAGATACAATATAGAACGTGAAGCTTTAGAGCGGCGCCGCTCGTCCCGACGCGACGTGGAAAAATGACAGCGGTTGTAATTCACGGACCGCTTTTGTAAGCCATGCAAGCGTAGATAATAAACAAAGTTTTTGTCGTTGGATTGACATGAAAATTACTTCGTTCTATCGTTTCAATTCCAAACAAAGGTCATTATTTAGTAAAATAAATATCCACGGAAGAATTATAGACGGTGGATAAGAAACATCGACAAATAATATACATTACACGTGCCTACCTGTATAATATATAACTTACTGCAGCAGACTAGTAATTCATCCATCTTTAGTCTTGCGTGCATTCAAAACCGGTAGCGAGAAAAATAGAGCTTTATTACAACAACTGGCTCACTGCTGCCAATTAGAAGAAAATAAGAAGAATCCGTATGTGTATACTTTAGGGTGCTTCTTAAAAAAGGTCATTTTTGACATTTGACCGGCTCTCCCCCCTAACCGGCTCCGGATAATTAAAAAATAACGCCCTACTTCTTTCAGATTTTTACCTCACCTCTAACGCGTGCCCCAAAGAGGGTGGATTCCATTCAACCTTTTGGATTTACTTGAAATTTGGTATATGGGGATTTCTTGTGTCGCTGATTACGAATGTGAACTCAATGTTACAAAATTCGAAATAGTGGATCCCGTATAGCAATATCAAGTGACTTTTGGCATTTTATTCCATCATATTGCATCCGCCACTTTAAATTTTGACTTCAGCTTCGTAATCAGTGACCCAAGAAACTTCGCTGTGCCAAATTTCATCTAAATCTCTTCTGTAGATTTTATGTATCCCTGAAAAAGTTGACATAAAAATCTGACATAATTAGGTGGTTATTCTCGAACGATCCGGAGCCGATTTGGAGATACTGACGTTTTCAAGAACTACCCTAACGTTTACGAGTTTTGAAGGTACGTATACCCGACGCTAATGACGAGATGGGAGCTCCGCGTAGGTGGTCCGATTGATCGTGAAACCCCGTTGACGTAGAGGGCGATCACCCTCGACTGTACCGGTTGGCGCGATGTATGTGCCTCGGCAAAGGAGCGCATACACGTCTGCACCCATTGCAGATGCAATTTAATCAAGGTAAAGTTGGGGCAAACGCGTGTTCCCGACACCGTTGATGCGCAGTTCACAGATCAAGGACGCCCCGCAGCATCTCGAGCCCATAGTTCATTTGCTCGGTCTGCACTTACGCGGATTAACAGCTATCCGCCGGCGAATTTCCACCTCCGTGCAAACTTCAAACTTAAGTCCCAAGAGCCGTAACGGCAGCTATACCCAGCTGCGTCTCGATCGCTAAAGAAGCTCGCTTCAAATTCCGCCTAAACGCGGAATTCCCTTCTTTGTCTTTTGCGAGTCTGAGCGCAATACGCGATGACGGATGCGTGCACGGATGGATGAACGCCACGGTTACGTTTGCATCGTCCGTGCGGCCGGAAACTATCCGTGTGTACACCGTGCATGTGCTTGTTCGTGAAGCTCGTAACACGGGGCTGGGGTGTAAACATCTGTAAGGATCGCGTCAGGCAGGCCCTGCTGCAGTCTCGTGCAACCACCAGACATCCATAAAACAGCATAAACCCGGAGATAGCCGGAACGCTGCTGATGCTGCACCATATAATATAGGTAGGTAGGTACATAGGTATCTTCGTCCCGCCACGCCATGCGAAGATACGCTCGATATCGGGAGGATATCCTCATTATACACAAATGTGGATTTAAGTCACGTGACGTATGCCGCTCGTATACCGTTCTTAGGTGAATGGCGGTAAACTTCTTTTATTAATTTTGACGCCAATGCATTTTTTCAATGATTTTCTACGAATCGATAACCATTTTTTTAATCTATCAAATATTTCAAATTGATTACATAAATTTATTTTCCAAAACAATAAAACAGGAGTTTTTCAAACTGTACTGATTTTTTACTCTTTATTGTCCGTTAAGATTATATTTTTATCTGTATTGACCGCGGGAAAATACAGTAGCGGTAATTTAACCTCTTTCTCATTTTGGATCGTTGATATTTCACAATTAAACGGTCGTTGTGACCATGGGTCTATTTTGTTCACGTTTGTCCAGAAAATTATATCCGAGGTAAGTGTATGTTTGCCCAAGTAATTGAAATTGATTATTTCGAGCCTGGAAAAAGCAGTAATTCCGTTTTACAGAGTAGAAAGGTAGTAAATCAAATGTTGCTGCTTTTAGATTTACAAAACTAAAAGAGAGTACGACACTTATTTCAGGCATTCTGATTCATTGTAATCTAAGGTCCCACCTAAATGACTTTTAACGGAGTCGTGTGACATATTATTATTCGCTCAATCGTTACTGTGACAAACTAACATTATTAATTCAGTTTAGAAATATCATAAACTTGGATTCCAGTTTTCTCTGTCATTGCTTTTTACACTTTACTGCCTTTTACCCAAACACGACAGTAAAGATGTTCTATGATCCTGGTGAAGTGAAATGTTCCTGATTTTTATTATTTAAATATGATACAAGGATGATGAGGTAAAAGTGACGAAGAAACTTTTAATAGGATATCAAAATTATTAAAAAAATTAAAGTCTAGGTAATTCGGATAAGGATCAAAAGGTCCATTGTAGCTGTCTTTGCAACGTTAATTTGTAAGCCAAAATCTGCACGTAACACAAATGTTACGTATACCTTTGATAACCTGGCTTCGCATCTCCTGTTCGTATAAATAATTAGGAAACTTTGGGTAGGATGTTACGGGTATAAGGTAAGCCCGAGTTTGGAGTACGTTGCCGTGTACCTGCAGTGACACGTGACGACGATGCTGAAACGAGTGTAATATAATCCAGTTGCGTCGAGCTTTACGAAAATAGCCGAGAAATTATAACTCATATACCCATGGAGTCGGGTTGGTAAACAGGAAAATACATGGATCATCCTCGGGGGTGTAAACGACAGTGATTACTGGTCCAATATATATTGTTCGAGTCTGGTAATTGAGTTGTTAATTGAACGCTTATGCGAGCGATGGTTACAGAAATATTTCAATTCGTCGAAGCAATTAGCTGCAGAAAGGGCGAGATATCATATGACACAATGCGCCTAATTACATCGTTGATTGGTACGTTTACGCTTACGCATTTCAAACATCGATCAACTGTAAGCTGCCTTACTCCTTTGTAAAATTTTAATAAATCAGACAAGTAAAGTATTTATCCATCTATCGATCGGGTGCAGACGGCGCTGTTGCGTGTAATAATGCGTATGACGTACAGCCGGTACCGTCGCGGTAAAGAATTGTAAAATGTAAAAACACGCCGACAAAGATTAGGGAACATAACTGTTATACCTATGCGAGAGAGATAAATAGAGAGAGAGAGAGAGAGAGAAAGAGACAAGTTGTAAAAATAGCGTGAAAAAAAGAACGTTGAGATTCGTATCAGAGTGAGAGTTTCGTTTTATGGGAATAACGGTAGTAAAATAGCTTAACGTCTGCGGTGTTAAAACAAGGGTATGTGTGAGTAGTTGGGGTATTACAGTGTATGGTATTCACAGGCCTGTGTACCGGCTGCCCGCAAAGCCTACGTAAAAACGATAATTATAACACACCGAGTATGGTAGAGGTTTGAAGATAAACGAAAGAGTTAAGGGTCGGTCACAATATATATAATAAAATGAGCTCTCGCTCTGCCCGGCACGTTACTTGATTAATTACCCGGTCACACATACACGCCTGCAAGTTCGCCTCGATTGCGGCACCGTACGACGATTAATATCAACTTGTTTATCGACGGCGTCGTCTCTCGCCCCGCAAACACGCCTCTAATATTATGCAATTTTGTCCCGCTTTTATATTTCCATGGTAAATCGCCGGCGTATTCTCCGCTAACCGGTTTAGACAGCGCAGGCCTGCCTAGTCTCGCGTATACTTGTACAAGCCTTCGGCGAGATGAAGCGTTGAGCTGTTTACCGAGGGCTGATGCTGCGAATGTTTCGTCGGGGGTTCGGCTCGCCGAAGGGTTTGCAGAGAGCGCCCTGCAAACCTCGCCCCGCACCCTTCTACGAATCTCGGATCGCCGTACTCGTTAAACAAGTGAAGATTGCCGAGGTGGTAGAAACTGCGCCCCCTCGAGTTTCAGAGCTTTCTTCTTTGTTACACGGCAATGTTCGATCGGTTTTCGCCTCTTTATTATATACGAGTTCGAAACTCGAATATCAGTTCGGGGATTAGGGATTGTAAGCCGAACTGACGATCAGACGATATTTGTCAAAATTATTCTAGGATAATGGCACATCTCTGAACACGTTTCATCAATCCATCGGATCGGTGTAATTTTATTGAAACTGATACACTCTGTAATCGCAAGCGATACATTTTCTAAAACACAATACTTCTAATCGATCCTGTACGAGAAAAAGATGGGCTGCGTTAAATATACAACGATTGATAGTAATCGTGTATCATATTTACCATCGGTTTCAACAAAGGGGTCTTCGCGTCTGATGTGAGTTTGATTATACGCTACGTACGTTATGTATCGGCAATTTAGAAATTAATCAAGTGTACGATTTGGGCCGTAGCTTATTCGGTTGGTGGTTATTTTTCCCGGATTCGACTGTGTGTAGTGTCAGGGATTGATCATAATTGCAGGAAAATCACCACTTCTAAGGCAGTGATATAAACGCGTGTTAAAACCCCAAATATCTCCACGGTCGTTCGTAACTTCCGCCTCGGGCTGCGTTACGCGTACCTGACCAGGCAAACTCATCGTTAACTTCCGTTTCCGTGTTTGCTACTAATAATCACAGAGCCAGGGCATAATATTCGTTCTGTAAACGAAACCGGGCTGACCACAGCTCGTCCGGGATGTGCGTGGATTTGATTTTATTACGAAGCGTCGAGCAGCGGGCGAAGCATCATCCGGCCGAAACGGAGGTGGGTAGGAACCGCTGCAACCAGGTTGACGTTGCCTCACCGGGCGATATGGCAATAACCCAACGGAGAAGTACCTCCGGACAAACAGAGCTTCGCCGAGGCGAGTTCGCCTCGCTGAGAGGGGGTATCGAGACCTCGCCTGGTGTGTATACAGCGAGTTCCAAGAATCATCACCCTCGCCAATTACGAGTAAATTACCAGTAACGTGGCGCGAAGACAATTTGCTCAGCTTAATTATGACTTGTCGACTTTTCGAGATTTTCCCAAAGGTGGAATCACGGATAAAATGTTCTTGCCGTCTTCTTGTTTACCCTCAAGTTAAGCTCGATAATTGGCGTACAAACGAAATGATCCAATGGCGGAAATAAAGTCTCAGGCGTACCAAAAGCGGCCATTTTTTTTTCCGTATCGGCGTCCCAATTCGTGTGCTAAGATTTTCAAGCCGAGATTTAAGGTCTGCTTGGATTCGTAATATCTTTTTCGCGGCTGTAGAGAGCTTTTTCTCGGAGCAAACCGGTGATGACGATTCACTTTTGACGGTTCACTTGTAACTCGAACACGTTCAATAACGGCTCACGTTATTATCGTATTTTTTGTTACTTTTTCATGAATTATAATTATAGAGAGAGAAAACGTGCTTGAAAAACATCATTTGTTTTTATGAATTCACGATAAACTGCGAACGCGGCGTATCCCGAGACCGAGAACTCAAAAATAACGGTTGAACGAACCTGACAGGCTCATGCGATCCGTGAAAGCCAAAAACTGCATTTACGGCTGGTTCTTTGACCGTGGCCAGACTTGAGTAATGATCCAGATATCGCTCTGCAACTAACCGTGGCAGGCGTTGTTGAGTAAACAGCGAATTTGTTCCACTCGAATGCATATTTCAGACTAGCTTGTACGAGGTAGGAAAAAATTTACATCACTGTGTGTGTAGAGAGAGAGCGAGAAAAAGAGAGAGAGAGAGAGAGAGAGAGAGAAAAACAATTCCCAGTTACTCAGCAGTTTCGTATTAAAAAATATACGCTTTTTCATTCTTAATTTAAATCTAACTACATCCACGGTGTTTTATAATTTGATACTGTTAGCTGTTAAGACTCGTCGAGTATGTCTATCTAAATGGTTTTGAACAGAAAAATTGATTATTCTATTCATATTTCGATGCGCGAAAACTGATATAGCTGCATCGATGATCCAAAAACTTTCTCCATAAACCAAGACGACGTTTAGATAGTGTCTAAATGCACACACCTATTAACTATGGTAAAATCAGCAGATGTCCTTCCTGAACCGTGTCCTCCGGGGCCGCCGCAATTCCCTGACATGGCTACAACCCGCAAGTCAGGCCCCGGGGAGGCTCCAGGGCGGCGATCATCCTGAGCAAACTAACCGAGAAGCATGGCGACTAGGACGATAATACAGAGATCCGTTAATTGGCGTGTAAGAGAGCTTGCGAATACCCGCTGTACGACGACGTGACTTTTTCACAGCTGCACGGAAGTAGGAATTTTTACCTTTTACTCTATACGTACAACATATCTCCGAGATACGGAAAAATGTTTCTCGCAAAGTACAGAGCTTGCAGCAGCCTACAAACTCGCAATCAGAGACAGACGCACGCCAAACACAGTGCAATTTTCCACGACGCATCCTTACATTCTCGTATTATCGTTGCTATTATTTTCTTTTTCACTCGTCTGTTCGCTCCTCCCTCTCGGATACACGGCAGCCTAGGAGCGGGGTAACAGAACGAGTTACCTTTCCAGCTCACAGCAAAAAATATGTCGAAGAGTCGCAGCTTTCTTTGGCTTCTTTACTTCTACGTGCACATCGCCATCAATTATTATAATAAAACTTGGTGAAATGTGAGGTTTTTCGCCCCTATTATATATTCAACGACTGCCAATTGAAGTGTTGTTCGAGCAGCGAACCGTAAGGAATCGGGAGTCGGGTAAGCGGGAGAGTTCGGTCAAGAGGAAACCGCGTGAACGAATGAGCTTCTTAGCACCTAGTGAGTAGCGTCCGCGTTCTTGTACTCGGTGGATGGGAATAACTCACGGTTAGCTGATCGGAAGGATACTTTATCATGTAACACTGGATTCAGCTCGATCTACTTTACATTTTTGGTGCAGAAACCCACACCCCCGTACAGTGTACGTGTAACATACCCACATGTATCGTATAAATATATGTATACAACGTCGAAAAAGAAAAGTTTGAAAAAGAAAAGCCCCCCACCAGCGATCAATCATTCGCGAATGAGATGCAGTTTGAAAAATCTATCCCGCCAATCATTCCTCCGTACGTAGGTACGTGGTACATGATATTCTTCACTTTTTTCCCGTCCGTTTTTTCATTCTCTTTCCCGTTTTTATTTTTTGTTTTCATTTTTTACGGTGCGCGTGTACACGTAGCAACAAAAAAGTCTGAAGGTTGCGATTGAACCTGTACAAGACGCGTTCGATAGGAGTATTCGCCCCGCAGATTCACCCTCACACGTCGTATCGCGTACCAACTCACACACGGTCTGGGCGACGCGACGTTCGAAAGGCTCACGCCTCGGTGCGTTTCGGATATCGCTGCACTCGACTTCAAAGCCAGGGCTGCAGGGCGCCGGCATGATCGCGCGACCATCCTCGTCCGTTTCGCATTTTGACCTGCGAGAGGGTGGAGGAGGGCTTCCGATACGTCTGTGTGTACGATGCGCGATCCGGAGGGGGGAAGAAATCCGGTACCGCGGGCGGAATATCGCCGGACTAATAATCCAGCCCCGCGGCTTCAACCCCTATCCGCATGAAACGGCGAAAGAGGGTGCAGGAAGCGAAGTGGCCGCGGTACCTATAGCTTGGAATCGTTGCGGAAATTGACGCCCGCGATGCAGCGCGGTTATACTTGTATGTGTGATATAACGCTGTATAATAGAGAGGTGACTGATCGCGGTTCCGAGGGGTGAATCGTAGCGTTAAACGGCATAAAGTTTGTAACGATCGCGCTAGTCGACGGAGAAACGGCGGTAAGAAACACTTGGGAATTAATTTCCCGTAATATCGGCTGATAAGGCCGGTATAAACCCAGGGCGAAACTGGCACCCGACTGACTGGCTGTTGTGTTTTGTAACGGTGCGACGGTATGTATATTCAACGAGAAAAGTTCGCGTAACGATGGATGAGGAACGCGTCCTTCCTTTTCCTCCCTCGGCCAGCTCCCGCACACGTTCTGACGAGAAGCGAAAAATAAAGGAAGACTGGGTGCATTAGCTATACGAAGGGAGAAAGGCATCTACGTCAAACGTCGTGGATATCCGTGACAGTTCTTCGTGGCTCGATGGGTTATGATAAATCACGTTACCGAGGAAGAGGAGGAGGAGGACGGAGGATGGAAGAGAAAGAGGAAGAAGCGCGTAAGTATCTCTGGATGTTATTTCTGGCTGTCGTCCGACTTGTCATCCAAGGAGACTCGGGACCCGGCGACACGCGCACTCTGAATACGAAGCCGACGTCGAATCCCGGATACGTGGAGAACGATCGAAAAATCCTTGTACCGATACCCCGCGATATCTGCCGGTATCGAGGGGGGCTACCTGACCGACCGACCAACCGACAAAGCTCCTTCACGCAAGGAGCTGAACTTCATTCGTATACGTCGCATTTCTTTGACTTCAAGACTCCACCGCCGCGGGATTATCGAGTGGAAAATATTGATGTAAATCGTACGACTTTCAGTTATGAAACCGACCGGAGTTCGCCCCCGCTTCGAGTATGTATCTCAACTCTCTGACTTGAAACCGGTACAATACGTTGCACTGCGGTATAAGGTAGACGGGGAAATATGAAATATCTGGTCAACCGGAAAATAACAAATAAACTACCCCGTCCAATGCATGTAATAAAGAAAAAATTTGTTGCGCGGGTTATCGACACGAATGACGGTAGAGTTTCGAGGCAAATCATTTTCATGGCGCGCGTGAAGCCGCGATGTTCAATTTTTTTTTTCCGAGAAACTAGAAAAATCGTTGAATGAAAAATGAGAACTCAGTCACCGGCACGGCCGCGGTATTGTCGACGTAACTTCTTGGATTCTCATCGGCTCGGCACCGTCGCGAAAACTGATTCCACCTTAGGTTTCAGTGTATTATTTATCCGGCGGAAGACTCAACGGAAGTTAAAAGCATCTTGAGAGGGGTTGAGGGGCGAGGTCAACGCAAGGTTGAACGTCACGTGACGAAGTAGACACTTCCTTTCATACTTTCACACTCGGATACCGCTCGCTTCGAAAAGAGACTTATAACGCGATAGCTGTCCCCAGCCTTCTTCGTATCCACTCCCGACTCCCTTCAATTTTTTATTCCCCTGCACACACAGGTTTAACGGGGAAACACTTTTCTCCGTCAGTTCAGTCAGTCGGCTTATTTTCTACCGTCGCAAGCACATGCACAGGCACTCCCCCGCACGTTCACAGGTCACGATGCTTGAAGGTAAATTTTATCATCACGCTCAGGGTCGAGGACGAGGAGGAGTCTTTTTTGTGTTTTGTTTTTTCTGATGTATAATTGATGATTGCCCCCCGGCTCAACTACAGTATTCATCAATTCATTAATTACTCAAATTTGAAGAGGCTCCGGCTCGTTATAAAGTAGCGGAAAATCACTGGCTCGTGGAAGCATCCACGTGGGACTGTACACGTACACACCCGGACACGTTTTACGAGCGCTTGCAGAGTACGTACATACATATATACATACATACACGTATACATATACACCGGCCAAAGCTCCTGCAGTACATCATTATTTCCGACTCGATGTCGCCACTCATCCTCCCCCTGCGCTGTCCGTTTACGCGATGCTTTACCGCGATAACGAACTTCGATAACGTATCATGAGTCTCCCGGCACTTCGGGCACCTATACCTGCTCTCTGCAGTCTGGCTCGTTGAGGAAAACGACCCGCCTTCTGACCTGAATGGCCGTTTGAATCGGTTTTGCGCTCAGCTCACCGAGAGTACCGCAAAAGCCGATCAACCGGGAACTGCTGTATACGAATGAAAAGTGAATAAACACCGAAACGAGTAGACGCGGCAAAGGTTGTTTGTAAACGGCTGTGCAGCTTCGTCATACCTACAGGTGAGGCAAGTCTACCGTTTATTGATACTCTTAGATCCAATTATTGACCCTTTTATTTTACAAAATTAAACTTCTCGATAACCACTGAACAAATTTATTGTTTGGTAATTTTAGAACCAAGGATCGAACAGATACAACCAAAAAGATAGAATACAACAACTGGTACACTCAACGTACTCGCGTTCGGAAAATGTGACTCGCAGCGCCGAAATTGAACCTAATTCTTTATCACGATCACGAGACGTTGAGGAGATCGTTTTTCGAGAGCCCGAATTCGGCGACAGGTGGCCGAAGGTTCAGAGGTTTTAATTACGCGGTTGCTACACCAACAGCTGCCTAGAGACAAAAGAGCCCGCTTCGCAAGTCGTTGGAATTACCGAAGGTTCGAGCCGGGCGGACTTCCACGCGTCTGCACGTAAAAATACAGAGCTTCGCCGTAATTAATAGTACAGGCGAGGATGTCGCGCCCCGGACCTCCGCGATTCCACGATCTAATTACTCGGTCTGCTTCGTTCGCGGACGCCCGAGGGTCGGATTCCTCTCCTAGGTGAGATTGGCGTCCGACCACCGCCGGCTGTTACTACTCGCCGCGACGTCACCACCTGGACGGACGGATCGACGACTCGCACTACTGCTGCCTTCACCCTGGAGATTGGCGATCGCCGCTGAGCTAAAAATAATAGATGATGCATCGATCGATCGAGTCCGAGAGAAGAATCGAACGCGACACGATCGAATCGGTAAGTCTTAATCGAGGAAAAGTATTTTTTATAACTTATAGTTTCATTAAAAATTTAGGTATTTCAATTTCAGATGAAAATATTCATTTAGTATTTAAGACAACGACGATAATCGATACTTTAATCGCATAAATTGCTATTGTATCGCGTCGTTCGTGGGGGCAAAAAGCGAAAACCAATTGCGAGGACGAATAATCGATTATAGCCGATTAATCGGGTAAAAATAATTGTTTTATTCGAAAATCGATTATCTTTCGTCATTCTTACTGGAGGTTTTATCATTGCCGACAACTGCCCTTTACCTTCGTGGAAGGTTTCGTCGCTGTCAGAGAATGAATTATCGCGTGCTCAGAATTTTGGCGCACGAATTTCCGAAAATAGTCATGAGCTGACTCACCTCTGGTCGGAAAAGTTTAACGGGAAAGTTTGTAAAAGAAGAACAGAAAAGTACGACGATGAAAACAGAATTGGAAAAGTGAATCAACGAAAGTGCAGCTTTTGTTAAATCTCTTTCGAAGAAAGGAAATTTAAGTAATTGTTTTATAACTTACAAAAAATGTCACATTGTTTTCGGATTCGCTTCTTCGAGCCAAAATCGCTTAGCTGTTTTGTAAATGGATTTTTTGAAAATTATCTGAAATTAATAATTAACAAAGTTTGCAGACAGATTTCAACGTAGCGAAAGTTTATAGGTTATCAAAACTTGATTAAAGGCGATTTGTAGGGAATTCATTCGCGAAAAAACGATCGTTAAAATCGTACAAAAATCACGCTTTCGGAATAAAACTCTACAGTCACGGCCTTTGATCGTGTGTTTAAGATTCGGTTTTTGAATCGACTGTACGCCGACCACATCCTTGACTCAAACTTCCCGCGGTTGAGTTTAAACTGTCAATTAAAATTTCCAGATCGTTTAGCAGCGCCGTATATATAAGAAGGCGTTTAATCTGCTTCGGAGGGGTTGCGAAATTTTTATCTGATGGTAGTACTCGAGTTGCGCTCTCGCAACTAAAGTACAAAAAAACAAGAAAGAGAATAAACAAGAAAAAAAAAAACAAGGAGAAACCGCGACGTTTTCAAGTGCGAATTA
The DNA here is from genome assembly GCF_021901455.1 of Neodiprion lecontei. Lineage (NCBI taxonomy): Eukaryota > Metazoa > Arthropoda > Insecta > Hymenoptera > Diprionidae > Neodiprion > Neodiprion lecontei. The sequence goes on from NC_060262.1 coordinate 35,569,781, forward strand.
TCCAAAGTTTCCCTAATCTTTGAAATTTGCCGGGGTGGTAAATACAGAAAATTACAGGCACCGCGGTCCCGATCCCGCGCGACACTGCACGGTGTTATATTAAACGGCGATCTCAAAATGCTAAGGCTGAACTGAGTTTTAAGGGCGATTACGCGGCACAACTAGCCGCGCAATCGTGATCACCCTCATATCTCGATGGCAGACCGTGCAGACGCAAATGTCGGGCGATCGCCGAGCCGGATTACATTTGCCAAGTTAGATTACCCCGTATTTCCCCGACGATGGTGTCGAAGTTTAATGGTCGCGGATCTGATTAATACCTTTTAGTTTTCCCTGACCTGCTGTGTAAAGCCCGGCAATTTCGCCTCGCGAACCGGCGTCGAGACGTCCAGCGACGCCGACGCTCGGTCGCGTCTCTGTGTGTCTTCCACCTACCTACTGTACGTGTTACCCATCCGTGCGGACCTCGAGTTGGTACGTATCTACCTACGTATATATAAGCTATAAGGTTACGTCGCCGTGACCCGACTGTTCCGGTAATTACGTTTGTATAAATACGAGACTAGAGTAGGTGCCTATTAGGGCGCTGCGCTCCCTTGATAACGCTGGATTTAATTAAAATTAACGCTTTTCTAGACAAGAGCCGACTGCACGCTCGGCGCCATCGTCATCGTCCTCGTCCTCCTCGTCGTCGTCGGTGCAATGCGATACTTACCGACAGACGCATCAAACGCGAATTTCTCACTGCACCATATAGCTCCCATGCACGCCTGCACGGGATAACTTCCGCACCCGTCGACCGTTTAATTTTTATTTCACCCCTTGAATTGCACTCGCTAGAAGAATTAAAGAATCGCTTAGATGCGCCACCGGAGCCGGGTGGAAAATAAAACGTCAAATAAAACTGCCATTTTCTTTCTTCTTTTTCTTCCGACGACGCTTCAATCCTCCGATTACCTCCGTTTATCACCTCAAAGTATATCATTCGTTTTATTTCGGTATATTAATTTATTTTTTGTTCGTTGCACGTTAGAGCGGAATTAAAACCAAGTCAAATATACGGACAAAAATATATACAATATATGTATGTATGTATGTTATTTATAACGCAATTGTTCAATCTCTGCACGACTTAAGTCACGATATTTGGGCATCGTAGGGTTTTCTTCGAATCGTGAAATTCCGTGGGGATTTTCAAGAGCAATGATCGACCTGGCGTGGAGAGCGAAGGCGGGCGGGGATGCCGAACGATTCAATTTAATTGGATGGCGTCGAACCGGCCGCAAGTCAAGTTCGGCGAGGAACTCGCGGGGTCGCCCAGCTCTCGAAACGACGATACCTACCCCTTGGAACGCGAGGAAGGCGAGCCAGGGGTCGAAGCCGAAGAACAAAGGGGCCTTGGAGGTATGAGGTGTACGTGCACGAAGCGAAGCACAGACGAGCCTTGGGTTTAACTCTCACTTTGGCTCTTCCACTGCTACGCACTCGACTCATGCCGGTGTAAAGGAGCTTTCGCTTCAAGGGAAAGTTCCTCAAGATCCGCGGGACGCCGGGCTGAAGGGCTGAAGGTTTGCTGCCCGCGGAACAAGAGCCACTGCTGCTGCTGCTGCAGAAATGAAAGCATTGTGAAAGAGTGCGAAGGAAAGAAAGTGGGGCTGGAACAGAGGGAGAACGGAGAAAGTGAACTACATGCTGTGAGCTGGAAAGGCGAAGGGCCAGATTGCGAACAAGGCGCGGTGATTAGGGCACGTAATCACAGCTGTCTAGACACACACACTGTGAGCAGCAAGCGAGCGATAGAACTAGACGACCGAAACTCACAAAAGAAATCCCCAAAAGCCAACGAGTCCGGTCTGATCTAGGTACCTACTCGAAATAAAAGTACGTTGGGCTGCGCATCGGACAAATGTTGATGACAAAATTCTTGGCCTCGGTACTTAATTGTGCAGGAAAATGATGGAAATTTAGATTTTCTCAAAGAAATATTGTTTATCGTGGTGTCGGTCCTAGTGTGGGGCCCTCCTCAGGGAACATTTGTTCTGAATAAACAAACGGGTACAAACATTTTTTATAAACTAATTATAATTTAGGTTGTTGAATCAAACAGATTAATACCAATCATAAGCAGTCGAGAATTAGGCAAGTATTAGATGTGTCGAAGACTTATTGTCAGTACTTTCATGGTTCGATTAATCTGTCGAATTCAACAACCTAAACTCTAATTAGTTTAGAAAAAACTGTTTGTATCTGATTATTTATCCAGAATAAATGTTTCCTGAGGAAGACTCCACACTGGGGTTGAAACGTCGAACATCTATTGTTAAGGAAAGCTTAAACGAAGTAAAACCATAAAAAAATCATACGCAACATGGATTCTGTATCCCACCGAACAAGCAACGACTGTCACGACAAACTCCTGGCATAATGTAAAAGAGACTTGGCGTTATATTCTTCGTATCGCATAGATTCGGTACAATATGTATACACTGCTTGTGGGTATAACGTAACGCCGTAAATCGGGCGATTCGTAGAATACGTTACACATAATATATCGTATACGTGACACGCCGTCTGAGAAGGCTCGTAAAGTTTGCCCGATTTTTAGGGGGTATAAAATCACCGTGCAACACGCGCCTTCCCTTATCGCACCCTTAACCCCACACCCACCCCGATACTGAAATTTTCGGTAACGTTTGACCAATCCGAAAGCGGGGATATGTGCGGCAGACCTTAGCTTTTGCCTCGTACCTTACACGCCTCCGCAGGATAAACGTGGGGTGGATTTTACGATCGGTATGATTAATTCATGCACAGCTGTACGACGCAGGGTGGTCTTGCCAGTGGGGTGTTGGGGAGAGAAGAAAAGAAGAGGAGAAACCAAAAAAAAAAACACACACAAAAGATGAACAATAAATAAATAAATATCGCCCGTCCCTTTGGCCCCCTGAAATCTGTCCGTTCCGGTCTAAGAATTTCCAGGACGTGATGCGATCGGCTTGTCGTTTTCTCGGGAAAATAGGAATAGAGAAAAGTCGGTTTCTTCCATTTCCAGAGACGACGGACAACAACAAGGCATGCGTAAAAAAAAGAAAAAAAAAAAAAAAGAAAAGAAATAATCATTCGGGACAAAAAATCCCAGGCTTGTATAATAAATGGCGGGTAAGGGAAAGCTCGCGCTTTCATCATTAAAATGTTATTTCTTTCATCTTTTTTTTTTCTGGTATTCTCTTTGCTTCCTTTGGTAAAAAATGTGTTGAATAATTAGTTACGATTAAAAGTAGATTGAAATTAAAAGCGCCGTAACTTTTTTCTGACATTATTTATTATTCTTCGCTCTTTTTTTTTTTTTTTTCGCTACGCAAGAAAGATAAAAGAATAATGGTATCTTAAAGAGGAAATCTTCAAGCTTTCCGTTCCTTTCTCTCCGACGACGGGTCTTTGGGAGTTCGTATTAGGAAACAGGAAAGGCTCAGGTATATTCTCAACGCGTTTCACTCCAAGGTCCCAGTACTCTTACTTGAAAAGATTGGTCAATAACTTATTCGTTGGTATTACTCAAACTCAAACAAAGTAATCGATTCTATATTTCAAATTGTACGTACGAGGTTTTGGCAACAATATTTCTTCGAAGTGAAATCAATTTGTTTGAAATCTTAGCGCGTATCGGCTCGAAACGAAACCATTTAAAAAAATATAAAACGATGAGATAATCCTGTGCTATAATAATGAACTAAATTCCATGATAAACAGAGTAATTGCCGAACGGAGATAGATTGAAATCACTTGACAATAAATCATTACACGACGTGGCCAAAGTCTAGGCAAAGTCTTTGGCAAAGTAATTAAGCGCTCGTTTCAATCTGCGCCATACGGTAGCCGATACGTTTCGACACCTTATTGTTAGCGGTAACAGGTTTCCGAACGGACCTGACTTCCCCGCAACTATCGACACATCGAGCAGATGAAAGGGATCCGCGTTTCGTCGCGTATTCGCAAAACATGCACGCGACGTCGGGGGAAACAATTAGTAAAATGGTTTTGCGGGGTGGGGGGCTGGCTTTGATCCAACAAATGCACAATAGCTCCGATATTTAGCTTTATTAGCCGGTTGTAATTATCGGGCGAACGGTGCCGCGGTTAGCGCAGAGCTTAAGCGGGGCTTTGACGAGGAGCTACACCCACTCGCCCACCTTCGTACCAAACCTTTTCCTTCCGGGCGAAACTCCACAACGAGTTACGAAGGGCTTATCAAGTTTTAGTGGCAGTGCTTGCAGGGAACCAAGACGCTGGCGTGGCGCCGCCTCCGCAGCCATCCACCTACAGTACAGGCATGTATACCTCGGATAAAAATAAAACGTCACACCCAGCTCAGTCACTCGCATTCTCGCAGTTTTCCCTTCCTCTTTCTCTCTCTCTCTCTCTCTCTCTTTCTCTCCCTCATCTCTATTGTCTACCTGATACTTTTTACCCGCGGAATACATTCGCTTTGTCCGATCTATGATCGCGGTGCGCCGACGCAGCTACGCGACGTCACATCGAGGTGGGTGCAGGGTGGTTAATATTTTCCAGCTAGCAACCGCACGGCTGTATGAAACTTTTCATACAATCAGCAGGGTATAATTCGATTTTGATGAAAAATTCCTATCTTTGATACATAGAAACCGCAGAAATTGAGTACACTACCAATATCCGTATCGTCGTATACGCCTGCGGCGTGTTGTAAACTTGTACATGTATACATATAATACGTATAGCATATCTGTAAGAGATCGTTGCGGAAAAGTGCAACCTGATGTCGCTCCTTTTAAAAAAGTACATATTTTCCTAGTCTCGTCTGCAGTTTTATGCCCACAGGGGGGAGGGGATGGGGGATGAATGGTACGGAGTGGTTCGCATCTCTGATCACCGAGCGAAAGGAGCACCCACATACACGTCTGTCGCGTCTGTAATACACACACACACACACACACACACACACACACGTGTACACATCTCGACAGCATCAAATAGCGACAGCCTCTGGCGAGCCGTTAGAGTGCATTTATTATGAAAACATTAAAGCGATATGCAGCGCTCAGACAGGCCGCGATGCAGGCACGAAGACGTGGAGTTGGGGCATCCTTGCGGAGCCCATAACAACCGAGACCAGCTTCCTAATACATCCTGCATATCCATCCCATGGTAACTATCACTTTGTTTCAACAGACGGGCGGAGTTGCCCCATGCATATTTGATGGGGGTTCTATTATACGCGAGTGTATGCGCGTGTATATATATATGTATATATACACGTACACGCTCATACCTATGTGCATTGTACGTATGCAGGCACGGCATATATGTATATGGTACTATGTACGCGGATTACGGGTTGTGGGTGTATTTATGTTAGCGCATATTATAAGACGAGCAGGTATCCCGTTTCGCCGTGTCGAGGATGCCGGCCGGGGAGTTGCCGCAACGGCGATATATAGATAAATCGCTTCTGGAGATCCGATACCCGTATTATACCTTTAATCCCCGCCCGACGTACATATGTGCCTGCCTGCACGAAATAGGCGAGGATCGCTACCGCGCACCTACCGGAGGTGGTGGACGAGGACGAGGACGAGGGCGATGCGGTCGCAAACGTAGATTCTATTTAGATTATTTTTATTCCCTTCCGCGTAACACGTATCCCTCCTCATCCCCAGATTCAACGCAACACCGTAAAACCGTTATCTGTCTGTCCGCTGTCACGACGTAAAAAAAAGTTACCGCAAACGGTCCTCCTCTCCTCTCGTCTCCTCTCCTCGTTCGGATTATCGACACCGTTGCTCCTCCGACGTGTGCCTTAGGGCCCTTTCGCTGCACGTCCTGCAGGGGCCAAAGGTCCGGGTCACGTACTCCTACTGGGGCACTAAGTCGGGCTAGGCAGTGAATCTGACAAAGTGTTGCACGCTGGAGGCTAGCGACTTCCGTCCTTGCGCTCTCAATTTAATCGCTACGTATAATTCGCTCTTTGCGTGTTTCCGAACGGTTGATAATATTGAAATATACGTGGAATATTGGTCACTTATCGCTCAAGTACCCGGCTATTAATGCAACGGAGTGAATTAACGATCTGCGATCCGATTGTCGTTTATGACGTACGGAATCAGATTTTTTATTATGCACACCGTGCGTCTGCTGGTTGAATTACGACCTTGCGTTACTTCGATTGTTTCGCTACTACGAGCTGCTGCACCGCTGTGTTTTATTAAAGCCATATCAATTCCTAACACCGATCGGTGGTAAAGATATCCCGAGGTGTGAGTTTCAGACTTCTACTTCCAGCCCAACGCCGTTCGTAACGTGTATCAATGCCGTTGTCACGTATAAACTGCGTACAAGTTCGATATAATCTCGAAATGAATCACCGTACGGTTGGGGAAAAAATCCTTCTTCACCAGAACTTGGTGAATCGAATTGAAAAATCGACTTACGACTCCAAAGGCGCACGTACGTACAACGCTTCGCATGCCTTCGAGTACAGGAGAGCCCCTCGTTTCATTTCAACTCCTTGGACTGTGGAAGAGCATCGTTTTTCGATACTTGGCTGCTCAAATATGCACATACCTCCTCCACTCGGCACGACTTGGCACATTATCTGAATACCATCTTTGTTGTCACTGATATCCGTCTTGGTTGGCTGGCTCGGTAACTGAGCGGAATCCACGTATAATGAACGACATGGTGAATCGAACTTTTTAATCCTAGCCGCCGAAAATAATCAAAGTCCCTTGCGTGTTATACCTATATATGTGGATAAAGGGTGCGGGGCAAGAGAGCAAGTAACTATGGATACACCTAGAGAGGGAAAATCCCCCTCGATGAACGGAGAAGCACATACGCACCACGGACCGTGGCAACCACTGCGCACGAACGGAGACGTGTAGAAAAGGTGCAGAGCGTGCGCAAAGGTGAACGATGTCAAGCATAACCGTAACCGTTAGCGGTGCCATTATTCCAGGAGGAACTCGAGGGACTCTCTCATTCCGATGTCCGAGGTTCCGGGTATTCCGAATGCCTCGACGCGGTCCGTCTTAGGGTGATCCTGGACCTAGAAAGGAGCGAAGGATGCGAGTGTGGTTGGATCGAGCACACGCGGGGCATGTTCGAGGTCGTGCATTGCGTACTTTGAGAGATACTTGTACATAATACGGCGGGTATAGGAGTATGCGAGTGTACGTATGTACCGAAGGATGAAAACTGCAGCCGCGGAACCGAGTGAGATTTCAAAGTCGGAATCGGGGCGAGAGAGTGGATGCTGGCAGCGGTATAAGGTATGCGCTGGAAGTAGAATGGCAGGAAATAGCTGCGGGGAGAAAGGCGGTGGCTTCATTTGACTGCGTCTCACGATCTTCCGAAAAACATTCCTAGACCCGGGAATAACGCGCAGCGCGGCATTGCGCTGTATAACTTGACGCGGGCGGAAAAAGCCGGCGGTAAAAATAAACTCGCCGAGCGGAAGTATCTCGAAGATCCGATTTTCCTGAAACTGTATCGACGCTGCAGCCGCGATCGTTCTTAGCGGACCCTGTACTTGGAGACACGAACGTCCGCCCGACGTCCTCTCTTTTCGGCCCACCCGTTACCCTTCAATTAAGATCAACTAACGCTCTGGCAGCTCATTAACTCGAGTCCCTTAGGATAAGCAGATCTTAGGCACGAACACCCTTAGGCGCTTTAGCCGAACGCAACTTACCACCCTCCCTGATAATCTACATCTAGACGTATACCTATATTACCGTAGAACCGAATATTCCCAACGACGATTCATCCCGTCGTCCACGGTTCTACCGCATTCAAGTTTCCGCCCTGGTCTCGTCTTCAATTATACACTGACTTACGATTACCCGAACCATGAAATCCTACGTCGATTATATATCAGGTTTCCATTGAGTCTGTACCGGATTAAATTACCTCGAAGATGTATGAAACCGATGAAATTACTCGTCTCGTGGATATGTGTTATTTTTTTTACTTCATCTACGTAAGAATGACGAAATCATCGGACTTGGAAACTGATCGCTCGACCCGCGCGTTATCTGACGTCGATCGGAGCACCGCATTTCGCTGCTTCAAAAAAAACGTCGCGCAAGAATAACTCGCCCGGTGTCCGTAGTACATAATTCAAAATAACGTCCCTAAGGTTACGAGGCTTCATACAGGGAGGCTACCTGCAGCTCTTGCAGGCAGTAAAATGTAATGACTGGCGTCAGCTGTAAGTTGCATTGCCGTTTCCGTTTCGAGTGGACGAAGAAGCTGAGCGGACGCGTGCATTACACCTATGCACGTATGCACGTATGCGCCTAGGTATCGCACACAGACGCATACGTCCCTCGGATATCGGTTTTCCGAGTACGTGCGGATATCCTACGGTGGTATGGTTCGGTTAGCCCGTTCGCCCCGTCGTCGCTCCTGCACCACCTTTTTCCAAAGCCAAGCGCATCTATTTCCGGTTGATGTAACTATCGCCGGGCTCTTCTTACTTGTACGTCCAACCCCTGCCGCCCGACTATAGGAATACAATGAGGCGAAAGAGATAGCGCGCGAGTGACGACGTTGGACAAATCGAGGATTCCCACCCTCCCCTCATCCCTCCTGGCCATAGCGGCGTGCACGCTCGCGATCAAGAGACCGAGTCGTTTTCTGCGGCTTATAAATCACAAGCCATTAATTTCCGAACATCTTGAAACTAGATTTTCCCGAACACGTGAATTAGTATGATAATGAACCGTTAACGAAGAGATCGAAGGAAATCGTTGCACGTGCCTGTTCTGAGAAGTCCGTGTATTAAAATCCAACCTATGTTCATCTCGAGAAAATGCACTTTGCGATGGTGAAAGAACGATCCAAATCGTTTCAGCAGTTTCTTAGGTTACTTCAAACATATGCACGAAATTTCTAGCCCCGTGATGCTGTTGTAGACAGTGTAGACACAATTATGCATAGTTGGATAAATCACCCTCATCGGGTAGATCACCCCTGGTTGTTGCACGATTTCCATTATACCTGTATTATTTACCGCGTTAGCAGACAATTTCCTTGAACAAACAAATTGCCACGAGTACGCGAGATACAAAGTAAATTTGAAAATTGCAGCACTCGCGGATGTGCATTCTACGTCTGCGAAGGAAAACGGAGATAGCCGATGCACGAAGCTCCGGTTGGTTTATCCAAAACGTTTATATACCTACGCGCTTGGCTTAGGCGAAATCCGTAATAACAATATTATTCCGAGAAATAACTAAAAGTAGGTACGGAAACGCGAGCGTCGCTGATTCGCCGGGAGCGGTTAGCCTCTCTATATATTATCACAGAGTGCATTATCCATACATCGAGCAGCGTACGAGGTACGTACCCGTACAACGTGTATCCGCATGCTGGAGAAGAGCAACTCCAGCGGTATATATATCTAAACATTAAGATTTCACGCCCAGCGTATCGGCGCGCGGCTTTCTCGCTGCCGCTGTTCTCTGCCCTCTACGTTCGTACCTTTCGTACGTATTCGTCGCACCAGTTTCCCGGCTGGCAAGGAGACAAAGACCCCGGGTATACGAGACAGTTTTCTCCCTTGTCTTGGACATACGCCAGTGATACACCGCACGGCGTTACGAGCGTAGACAAACCTCGAGTTTCCGCACCACCATGGAATGTCGAGTACGTGCCAGACTCCGTAACGTAGCATAAAGGGCTGGCTCTACTCCACCGCTGCCTGCATGGAAGATTTCCTTTTACTTCGAAACCGCACGCGGGTTCATATTCAGCTTTTAAACAAAATACCTAGGCTGATTTCAGAGCCCCTCGAATTGCCCCGAGAGAAATACCAACACTTTTCAACCCACCCGGGAAACTGCGTACGGCGTCACGAGGGTGGGTGTTTAGGGTAGAATTCCTTGAACGATGACGTTCGACGTCGTCTCTGAGCTACCGGTACAATATGTTCGTTCGCGCGGAGGTAAGACTTGGAAACGTGAAGAAAAAAAAAATCGCCCTCGCATTTGCTTCTTAATACCAGGTATACGTAACGTAGCGAGGCGGCGTAATATACAGGGTAAGAAAAGACGGTGCGCAAAATTAACAGGGAGCCCCGTTGTTCTCCGTCAGATACTATCCCGCACCATTCCTACTATAGGTATTAGGTACGTATATAGGTATAGTGTATCCGGTCTCGTCGACGAAATGCTTCCCGATTATAAATGAACGACCGGAACCGCCCCAGTGAATAAGACAAGTTAATTCAACGCGGGAAACTCCGGGATCCTCCTACCGGATTTTCACCTTTTGCCAGTCCGCGAACCGCGCCTCCCTACCCGTGAAAGCTCGACTAGAAAACACTGTTCCAATCGACTTTTTACGTTATAGGAAAACATCGTGTCGTCAATTGAGGGTCGTAAAATAAATCGAACGAAAATCGTAGATCAAAGTAAAGATAATTCAGCGAGACTTGAGGCTCGTTTTCTCCGACACGATTTAAACGGCGTTCCATTTTTTCTGTATAGTTTGAAGGTAGCCTGAACTTTGTTCGAACTTCGATTAACGTCCGGCGAAATCGTGACTGAAACATCGTCGCGGATCTCGTTCGGCCTGCAGGCTGATTGGCCGTCGAATCTGCACCGTGTACGGAGCGGTGCATCAAATTTGCCATTTGCGGTTTATCTCGCCGCAACCGCACTTGATCCCCGCGTGGGAGTCAACTTCCAAGTCACTTCGCTAAACACCGACCGTCGCCATCGTCGTCGGGAACCAGTACGACAATAATAGTTAATTAAGCATTGAGCATCGCCGCCGCCGCCGCCGCCGTCACCGAGTCTCACCACTTCTTGGGACACAAGCGACCCAACCTACCGTAAAGTATGCCTCTACAGACTGCCGAATTTACCGTGAAACTGACTTAATCCCGTTCCTCTATGAAGCCGCACTCTGCTGCACTCGCCATCCACACCATCAGCCGTGCACTCGAGTTAGCAGCTAGCTCGATAATTGACGGCTTGCGCTTAAGCATCTCGGAGCTGCTTCTGCCCGTTGCGAGTCGCGATTATCTCCTGCAAGTTTGAACACCGAGGAAATCACGGCAGAAACCTGAATTCTAGGGGTGAATCACTGTTCTAGTCCGATGTTCTAGTCCACAGGTACGTACGTAAACAATGTTTGTATATGATCTCGTACAACCCTTGTATCATCTTTTCTAATCGCTTTGTATTCGCTCGTCACGTTATCTTTGTAATCATTGGTGATCTTGATAGTCACTTGTAACAAAAACCAGTTACACTAGGCATCCGACCCCGAGCGAGCTTTAGCGAGCGAGTGTTTTAAAACTAGTTTTTATTAATATCGCTGCGTTTCATAATTTCGTGTAATTTCTTTGTAATCAATATAATCGACTTGCAATTTTGTAGGAGTGCATCATTTTTGCATGAAATGAGATGAAATTTCAAAATTTCAACATCGCAGAGATCCTGAAGATTTGACAAGTTTTAAAGTATCTCTAAAGATGTCGCGGGTGCGATGGTTAAGCGCTCGATTCAGTCTTTCCGAAACTTATTTCCGATTACTATAATCACGACAGACAATGCAGGATATGATATTTTCATATCAGTTATATCAGTTACACGTGAAGAAAGTTACAATTTTTCATGATGTAAAAAAAGATTGCAGCTCAATTTCTGCAAGGATAAATACGAGTCTCGCCGCGTTTAGAGAAGCCTGAGACGTTTTTTTTTTTCTTGCATCACCGATTCGAAATAACGCGAAAGATAGGCAGATTATGCCTGATACCGAACAGGGACGGGGGTTGTTCAAGGTGGCGAGTGCAAGAGAACCGGCGGCTGTTGGACGCGTGGGCGTGTCAGGCACAGATTCGCGATCGTAGATCTTCTGGGACTAACAGATCCGCATAACACCTCCCTTCCGCCCTTCCGCCCTTTCGCCCTTTTGCCCTCTGTCGACGACCGAGACTCGTTGCGAGACCGGAAGTGGATCCCAGCCGTTTGAAAAACGCTGCGCAGTCTTCCCCTCGGATGAAATACGACCACCATCTGAGTTATGACTACTTCGCTTTTTATACTGCCACCTTATTCAGGTATTTAGACCTTCTTAATTGCGGCTCTGCAGCGACTCGCCCACAGAAATATCACGGCGAAAGCTCTCTTATTTCTTTCACTCTTTCTCTTTCTCTCTGGATATAACTCTTCGCTGCAAAGAATCTTCAACGCAGCAGCCAGCCCGAGTGTATATAAAAATTAATCAGACTCGGGGAAAAACTATCCCTACCGTGATGGTAATAATAAAATATAAAGAAAGAATGATGCCGTTTGACTCGGGGAGGAGAATTTTCGCCGACGTTCGACAATTTTACGACTTTCACGATATATTTACTTTTTACCATACGTGCAGAAGCTTGTTTCAAAGGAATTATAAATTCCTACGAGTTCGTTTACAGAGTGAGAAATATAATTACGTTAGAGATGTGAACCGGCACAACATTGGCATCTTTTGTCCGTCCGGTTGACCACCTTTCGTAAGATTTAAATATCTCCACCGTAACGTAGAGGTGCGGTATCGGTCTGCCTACACGTACAGAGAGGATGAGCCCCGCAAGAGCTTTGCAGAATGCAGATCGAATAACCGCGTGGGCGAAAAGCTCGAGATTTCCACGGTCGTCTACTATACGTTCCGAGGGTATAAGAGACCCGCGGCAAACTCTATACGTTTGCGAAAATTTATAGATTTGTTTTCGAAAGGTGGCAACAGATAACAATAGGGTCTCTCAAGAAATAGTAAATAAACGAATAAACGACTCTAAGATATTGGCTCGCGGCGCGCGGCAATAAATAACCGCCGGAAAAATCGCGGGTAAGTTGCTCTTCCGGTTTCGAAGAATCGAGAGGACTACGACTAGGACGACGACGATCATGACAATATTGATATAATAACCTATCTCTCGCTGTTTACTCGGGCGCAACGCGATCCTTCAACATCCGCCACGTGTTCCTCGCCCTGATTGGCCGGCCCATCGTCTAGAGCTGCCCCCGTCCTAGGTACACAGGCTATAGGCATTTACAGAGGAGAGATGCGTTTAAGCGGTTAAGCATGGGTACATACACAATCCCTGCGAAAGCTCCACGCGCCTCGGTAGGTGGCTAGAGAAGTGCAGAATATTCCTAAACTCTCTCCCTCTCTTGAAGTCTGCGCGTTGAAGGAGGCGGTGGTAAGTATTCCCCTGCACTGTTTCCTGTTTCACATCCCTCCGTTATTCTCCTTCTTCTTCTTCTTCCTCTTGCTTCCGTAGCGCGTGATACGAAAAGAATCTGCAGCAGCAGCAGCAGCAGCAGCATGCAAGCTATACAGACGTCCTTCATGAATCTGAATATAAATGGTGCACTTTTCACTTGTTCTTCGTCCCGCTTCAATTTCCCGAATGAAACCCCGGCCCTCGGCAGTTCATTTGAAATGAATCATTTTGCACGTATATGGTATAGACATATGTGTATGTGTATATGTAGGGTATAATAATGCATCGGATTGTATGGGTATCTGTATACGTGCATAAGTATAACAACGCGTATACGCTACGGGCGGATTTAAACCCGTATAACTTTGTTCACATTCATCGTCGCTTATACAGCTATGGCAGGGATCTCTTTCCACTCCGACATGTCAAATTAGCGAGGATGCGGTTACCGTAAAAACAACAATATTATAACTAGAATTGGTAAAGTGTTTTCGACAATGATCTAATTCACGTTAAATATAATACATTTTTATTGCACGTGTGCAAAACCATTTACATACGCGAGAAAAAAAGATATGAGCAAATGATTGAAGCCAAAAAATTGTATAACCTTACGTATACCTGTAAATGAATCGTGACAAAAAAACGTTTGCGGAATATGTATACCGGAAAAAAGGTGCTTTTAATTGGTATGGGTATCTAATTTTCGTCAAGAGGCTTGGCTTAATAATGCAAGTTTCGATAAGTCCTGCCTACATAGCTGTACACGATACATGTATGATAATACAGATATGTGTGCGCGTGTCTGTGTGTGTACGAGTATTTCGAACTTATTGCTTGCTAGGGAGCTTAGTAAGCGCCAATTTCATTTTCATCGTAGTTTCCGCGCAAACGTTAACAGAAGCAATTTCATCTTCCTACTTCGCAAATGTACCTTCCACGAGCTGCTCTAACTATCGAGGTAACGATAAACGCGACAAATTAAAACCCACACAGATGATATCTTCGTGTTCCAATCCTACCTATGCCGATACGAGTATATACATATATGTATATATATAAATACGGTTAAATTTGGGTACGTAGTTCACGAGGCGCAGGCATCCTGAACACGAGTTGAAAAAAAAACAAAGAGAAAGAGAGAGAAAAAATTACTGAAACATCCATATTGGGTAAAGAAATATAAATTGAATTTAGAAAATCCCATCGGCATCCTATAAATGATAACATACCTGTAATCGTACTATCTTGCAAACGAACCTAAACTCTGCTGGTGTAGTCACGGCGATTTCAATACTTGAAATGTAACGCGTATGTGTACATATGTATGTAATTTCGGATCGCAGACGCACTCGTCGATGCGATGTAACCTGCAGGGGGAAAGAGTCATAAATTATATACATTGATACGTTAGGGTGGTTGAATAAAAGTTTCTTTTTCGCTTTTACCCTCTGAAATGTTGGTGCTTGACAGAAAAAAGTCCGCTCGAAAGATGAGCTCACTAAGCTCAAGTCTAACAGCCCGATATTCTTATTTTTATTTCCCATTGATTTAACATCGGAAATTTCACTTATCGTTACAAAAGTTAAAATACTCGTAAATTATTTAATATTTTTCAAATTCGTGCATAGATCCTTGAAGCTGATTCTTCAGGCTTTGCAAACATTTGCGACAAAGTATACTTATATTCATTAGACCACACACGACTGTCATCAGCTTTTAGGATCTATACATGAATTTTGAAAAACACTGAATAATTTACGAGCATTTTAACTTTTATTACATATGTATAACACGTGTATACCATATACAACGTATCATTATATATTGGCGTATATTGTATATTTCCACTTTTCTTCGACTTTCACGGCCGGTAAGTATGCGAATTTTTGAGTCTACATCATCAACCCACTGAGTTTTTTTCTTTAGAGAATATAATGCCCTATAAGAATATGCCTTGAAAATTTCTTTATCTCAAACGGTTTTCTTCTCAAAAGCTAAAAATCTTTCCAAACGTGAGAATTTTTTTCTCACTGAATAGGTTCTTTTAAGACCATAGATTCGATAGGTTAGTTTTTTGGCTCACCCTAATATGCATGTAAATACACAACACACCGTGTATATCGGAACGAAGCGATAACATAGATGGGTGATTTCTAAGACAGAGAGTATACGGTCTATTCCGTTAGTTTCCTGATTTCCGTCCGATCGATGTAGGGCCGCGTCCAACGTCGTCGTAAACGCCTGCACATGCATACATCCGGATGTTCCGGTTCTCTCGGATACCGGGAACCGTATCATGCTGCATTATTAGGTGCCTGCACCGTGGCCAGCTAACCAGCTGCAAGTGCGGTGGGCGCAGGAATACGTTGCTTGAAATTCCCTAAAGGAATAAAAGGGCTTTGGTTACACCGGCGCCGCTACCGCGGCGGCGTAAAGACCTCCTCGACCATTCCCTTTACTTACTTATGGGAAAGGAGGGCAAAACGGAAACTACCTGTAAAACGGAACCACGTGACATGAGGCTCGAGTCGCTACGCACACAGATGCACGCCAACATATTTTGTTTAGGTACGAACGGAGTTCAATCCGACTGACATCAACCGGCGAAGTTTGGATGTGTTTTGTCTTTTTGCGCCGAATTTTTGCAGCGTTATTATTTGTGCGAGGTAAGTAACGTTACTGTTTCCATTTTCTTTTATTTTTTTTTATTTTAACCCAAACTTGGACCTTCCACCTTGTCCTCCCTTCCCCTGAGCCTTGAATACTCCGATATGGATCGCGGCGACGGTAACGTTGCAGGGTTGGAGGGGAATACGACGGTAATACACCCACTCCGTCGGCATTGATGTACGTCTGCAGTACCGGGATCGACGATCCCGCATTATTCGTGTCGACTGATCCTGGACAACCAACTCCCGTACCAGATAACAATACCCTTCCAGACATCAACGGACACTGGTCTAGGAAGCCGAAGGACCGCTTGGGGGTGTTTGATCCTTCGTCCTTGTTTCCTGGAAGATCGGATCTTCTTTTTCGTGCACGCGGTGGTTGCACATTGGGTGATCATTTGATCAAACCCCATTCTCCGATGGTCAATTGCACATTTGTTGAAAACCGATTGTTTCATTTCGACTCCAAATGAATTGATCATGCTCGTCTTTCTTGTATAGAATCGCGGAGGAACTTGACAAAAAAGGACATTGATGTTGATGCAATAATTTTGCGTTGATTCGATTATGCAAGATAGTCTAACAATGCAGACAGTTTAAGAAATTTATACATCAGCAAGTTGCAACGATTTTCCTGAAAAATCAAGAAAAAACAAGAGCCAATATATCGACTTTTTATTTCAAACCGCATTAAACTTGATTAAAATTTAATATAAATTCCTTATTTTCGAGATCTCTTTATAAAATGTACGTAAAAGTGCGAAAGTATCGATTCTTGGCTGACCAATCTTCCGAGAAAAGTCAATGATACACTCGAGACGAACACCTTGTAGATTTAGGTACGTATTACATAGAAACGCGGAGAGGGATTTTCTCCTAAAGTTCGAACCATTCGGATTACGGTCGAGACATTGAGGACCGTCTAGCCGTTAACTTCGGACACGTATACCCTGGTATAGGTATACACCGGCACGTGAATATCTGATTGAAAAGTTTGATGTGGGAAATGAAACGCGACCGACCGTGGACCACGAGAGATGGCGAGTTGAAGTGGTTGGTTTATTAGAGAAACGAGGAATGCGGGATGGGATAGTTGTACACACACACCTCGGACAATGTGCGTGCCGTACACCTATACATCGAGTCTTATCTTTGTTGGAGCGAAAAATAAGACACGAGAATGAATAAGATAGGAGAAAGCTGAACTTGCGCCGGCGAGCTTCTAATGTCTATACCTACCAGAGAGCGGAGAACATAGCGAATGTTTATAGATATATGTATAGTATACGTGTTTCATAGGTAGCCCGTTATCAAGTAATAACTCTACCGAGGAACCAACCGCGGGTGGCAATATCGCATGTATCATTGGTTATACCAAGATAACTGGAGCACGCGATTCTGTGTAATGTATAAACGCGATATTTCTCGACCTTTGCTTCTAGCTGGAGAGAACCGGCAGGACCTTGGCTATTTCTCTCATCCTGCAGACAAACGTTTCACAATTCTCAAGAGTTTTTCGACGCACAACGGAACAAGGTGATGGTTTCCCTTTCGTCCGTTATCTTTGAAAAATTTACAATCACTTTCATCGACGGACATTTATTCGATGCAACGTTTGTGTAACTTCAGATGGTTGACCACTATTTTCACATGTATGATAACGTGACGTACTTTATAGGTTTGATATATAAGCCAATGCATCTCACCACTTGTACTTGCGTTTTCTAATCGTTGAAGAAAAAAGGCGATAAATCTATCCCCGCGGAATAAATTCAAATTCTGCTTGGCCCCGTCCGATTCATGAGGCGATCTCGGCAATGCATATAATCGAATTTCGCTCCTGCTTTCTGGAGCCCGCTCGTACGATTTTTCATCTAAAAAAGCTTCCGCGTTGGGAGAAGAAAAAAAAAATTGCTGTCGCAATCGTATGCAAATTTCAATGATCGTTTGTATGAAGTTTAGAAGGCATGAGACATTAAGCTGCCAGAGGACGTCCGAGAATATATATTTCGATTAAATGAGGAGACATTTATGCGTGGTTTTATCCATACTTTTATGCGTCGCGTACATAATATCACAATATTACCTTCGGAACAATTTGTCTAATAATGTCCCGATTAATATTGGCTCTGCTTCGGTGATTGCCAATATCATAAATTAATATAAAACATTTCTTGTCGGGAAGAAACCCATTACGCCGAGGATTCAGACCGTTTCTCCTTCCGCAATAAAGGACTTTCTTTATATTTCCCTGCGACAAACATAATTATTTTTATTGCCACGTTACACTCCGATACAATATTTAGCTCAGTTTCAGGGAGAATTCTTCCATTATCTACAATCTTTCGAAAGCAGTGATTTCCATGCGTATGCCGTATAATGTATTTTTCAGCCAACTTATTGACGCTTCGTTGAATTCCTCTTCTCCTAACAATAACAAAAAGTTCAAAGTATAAGCATGCAACAGACAACTCCAGCAAGAGTTGCAAATGGCCGGTCTCTGGTCTTGATACTCTTTTAATTTTACGAAATGTTTCTCCATGTTTCACAGTGCAATTTGCATACTTGATGCATTTGCATTCACATCTTCACAATACTGCGAAATGATACAAACTTTTCTCCCCAGCTATCATACAAATAGCCGGGTATTATTTAGTTACCTACTTTCGAAGTCTTCTTGAGATAGAATGTAAATATACCTATATACCTGTATACATATGTGTGCGGATCTATATTCTATGCGCATAAATAGACTACGACGAACCTGCAGAGTTGGCCACCTGAATGTATGGGGCGTTCCGCCTCTTTCTGTCTATCCTTTATTTTATTTCTCCAAAATATACAACTTCACATCCTATAAATTTATGCTCCCTTCAGGCTTACCTTCATCTCAACAAATTCTTGCCAGTACCTTGAAAATAATTTGTACGTCAATTTTCTTATTATCTTGGAGCGTCTCTAAATAAATCTGTTTCGCCATTACTTCAGGGATAGAACGATATCTGAATTTAAACAAAGCTCGCGCTAAATATTTGATTTTATGTCGTGTATGATTATTATACGTCGCACCTCCTCGCCGATCCAACATCCTTGCATTTTCTTAAAAATTACCATCTTTTATTGTCAGTTGTCGAGTCGAGCTTAGTGTTTTGTAATAAAGTGAGGCTTGCAGTTTATTTTCGAAGCATGTTCGCAATGTAATGCAGGCGTTTCGAGTTTTGGCTAATATATCTTGTAGCGTGCGATACGCGTGCGCGCATGTAAGTACCTATCATATTTAAATGACTAGAGGCGTTGATATCTGCCCTACATATACAAAGATATAATTCCTGCGGTACACAGAAATGTAGGCGAATGTACATATGTAATTCTTCTGCAGACGCAGGAGAAAGAAACGAAGCACGAGATGCATTTTCCCCGAGTTTATCTGCGACTGACCGGAAAAGACGTAATTATAATGCAGAAAAGTTTTAATTTTATGACATGGAGTTAAACTTGAATTAAACGGGGGTTCTCAATATGAGTTTTTTGAATCAAGCGATGCTTTTGAAACTTCTACTTGAGGGGAGGAGTCGAACTGGCGAACGAAGCTCTTTCACTCGTAAAACAAAACCATGAACCCCGAAAAGAAGATCCTCTAGCTTAAATCTAAAGGATAACTTTTACAAGTTACGTTCTGGTCGACTATCATCTCAACTTATGTTAATTTTATGTAGGCAGGACCGAATTACCGCGCCGGGCTCATTTCATTTTACTTTTATATACGCGAACTAGGGTAACACGAGATTTAATAGTGCACTCGGATACCGTAACGTGCTTGCAAAGTAGCCCTTAGTGCAATTGCTGCAAAGTTGCAAATTCTCCACGAGTCTTATAATCGTCAACTATACCATTTAGGCTGTAGTCAATTCCTTCCGACTGCGTTAAATGTCCTCTATTTTGACTAACATCAGACGCTATGCATCGCGACGTAAAATAGGACATGACGGTCGGATTCTACATGCAATTACGAACAAAAACATATAAATACAGTTTAGTTTTATGCAATATTGAAGAAATGGAATGAAACAAATGAGAAATCGTTATCATGGTATCGTATTTTTTGCCGTATCTTTATTTCTGCGTAAAACCAAAATGCATTGGTGTGTTTTTGTTCATAATTGGACGTAGAATCCTACCGCCCTGTTCTGTTTTGCACTGCAAAACGTATAGCCTTTGATAATTTCAGAATAGGAGACATTTATCGCAGTCGACAAGGACGGACGATAGCTTCCCCTGTGCTCGCATTTACATCGATACATTTCCATTGGAAAAATGCAGATTGAATTAAAATAGAAAATAACTCTGTAGAAATAATCTCTATAGTTTTTTACTTTATGCAGTAACTAAAACAGCGGATCAAGCGTTGGCTGAAATATTCGTTATACTCTTTCACGTGTAACTTTGATAATAAGAGGTTATTCGTGTGAACTCTTTGATGTATACGATAATAAACACCTTTTATCAGATAGAGAAATCGTGATTATTGTAGAACGTTCGATTATAAGAACTCCTACGAGATCGCAAAGTTATTGTATCATCAGACAGCTGCATCTCAACTGATTGTAAGATCGATTCTCACTTATTTGTACAAACAATATTCATTAGCAGTAAATAGATATTTTTTTCGGTCAGGAGAAAATTGATTGTTTGATCCGACCGTTGAATTCTTTGTCAGACTTAGACGTGAAACGTGTAAAATACCTACATTAATGAAAAAAAGCATCTAATCGTAACAGTTAGTGAAAATTTTTAATCTTACGATTTAGTCGTTCACCGAAGAATATAAAGATAGTTGGGCTTTGGTGTGACAACCGAAAATCGTCGTTAGTATACATGTATGTGCGGTCCATGTACGATATTAATATACATAATCCATTTACGATTAATACGTGATGCATACTATAAATTTTATAATTTTCCTGGAGACAAACTAGATTATCTACAATAATACGAATATAATATGACAATAGAAGAATTATTCATTTCGAAATGGGATTCTATTCGACACGCGCTCGATGTATTCCATAACATTAATATTCATAATTATTCCAACAACTTTTCATTTGCTCTCTCGATCTTGAATTTTCGTAGGCATGGAATTGAAACGCTGTTTTAGCTAGTCGCAAGTGAAGTATCTACGTTGGGTAGAAAAGCAGAATTGATTTTCAAAAAGTGTTCGTATGGAAAAAAATTCAGAGTAACTGTAATACATCACGGATGCGCTAATTTCGATCGAGATGAAACAGATGCTCCGTATATGAGACAGTGTTTGACGCAGTGTTCTGATTTGAAGACCTAAAAAGGTGATTGTTGGAGATTTTTTTTTTTTTGTTGATAGGGAGAGATAGAGCGAAGCTTCTTAGAACTTCGAGTGTATTGTAACACACATTTGAGAGGTACAAGCAAAAATTTTTATCATCCAACCGTCGCAGAACGGCAGCGTTATTAGCTGACCCGTTAACTGAAGAATATATCTTTAGTCACCGGCTGACCGTCGAAAGGCCTAGCCGTTCGAGTCTGGAATCGGCAGAAAAGATAAAGTGCGTATTTCTTGTCTGAAATGGGAAAAGTACTATCATTATACATCATATCATACATTATACATCATACATCATACATAGTATTAAAGTTCGAAACCAAAGTTTGGGTGTTCGGATGTTCAGAAAGTGACGTCGCCCAAATTTTTTTTCTCTTGACGTCAACGATCTCCAGCCGAATTCCTCAGTCTAGAAACAACCGCACAGTAGAGCGGACGTATGAGAATCGCGTTCCGCAGATTTCGAGTACCGGGTACTCTACCTCCTGGATCCTGCGCTCCGGGTCCGCTTCCTCGTGCATGTCGACTTTCTGAACAAGCGCTCCGTAGTTTCTGCGCTCAAGGTCCGCTACCTTGTCAAACTCTACTTCCAGGACAAGCGCTACCTGGTGGAACTCTACTTCCAGGACAAGCGCTCCGCAGTTTCTACGCTCCAGGTCCGCTACCTAGTAAAACTCGACTTTCGGGATAAGCGCTCCGTGGTTTCTGCGCTCTACGTCGGCTACCTGGTGAAACTCGACTTCCAGGTAAAGCGCTCCGCAGTTTCTATGCTCCAGGTCCGCTACCTGGTGAAACTCGACTTTCGGGATAAGCGCTCCGTGGCTTCTGCGCTCCAGGTCCGCTACCTGGTGAAACTCGACTTTCGGGATAAGCGCTCCGTGGCTTCTGCGCTCCAGGTCCGCAACCTGGTGAAACTCGACTTTCGGGATAAGCGCTCCGTGGCTTCTGCGCTCCAGGTCCGCTACTTGGTGAATCTCGACTTCCAGGACAAGTGCTCCGTAGCTCATTTTATAGTATTTCTGATTATCTGCTTGGTACAATGTGTCAATATAAAAATTATATTAATCCTTACACAATATTTTTGATTTGTTCTGATACTGAGAATATTTATTAGTATTCAACGTATAACCCGAGGTGGTTAGCGGTGGTCGTTGGTAGTGGTCGGAGGTGGTCGGAGGGGGTGAGGGGTGGTTGTGGGTCATCGAGATGGACGAGGAGGAGGACGAGGTGAGGGAGGATAAGGAAGACGAGGAGAACAAGACGAGGATTTGTGCACAGTGAGTATAACATTTTTATAATATTTAATGGCAATTGTAATTATATTTTATCTAAAATTTTTCACACTTGTCATGTTTACAATAAATTATTTCGATTCAATTTTCGCGCAAGCCCAAATGCAGTAGCTATCAATGCGCTACTAAAATATCTACAATTTTTTATCATTTTCTTATAATCTTCTTGGTGGAATGTATCATTGAAAAAAATCATATTAATCCTTATACAATATTTTTATGTGTTCTAATGCTAAAAATATTTCATAGTATTCGACGTACAAACCGAGGTGGTTAGCGGTGGTCGTTGGAAGTGGTCGGAGGTGGTCGGAGGCGGTTGGGGGTGGTTGCGGGTCATCGAAGTGGATGAGGAGGAGGCCGAGGTGGAGGGGGATGAGAAAGACGAGGAGAACAAGGTGGACGAGATGGACGAGGATTTTTGCACAGTGAGTATAACATTTTTATAATATTTAATAGCAATTGTAATTATATTTTACTTCCCATTTTTTACACTTGTCATATTTACAATAAATTATTTCAATTCATTTATCGCGCAAGCCCAAATTCAGTAGCTATCGATGCGCTAATAAAATTTCTATGATATGTAATAATTTTCTTGTAATCTTCTTGGTAAAAAGTATCGTAAGAAAAAATTATATTAATCCTTACACAATATTTTTGATCTGTCCTGATAATAAAAATATTTATTACTATTCAAGGTATAACCCGGGATGGTTCGCGGTGGTCGTTGGAGGTGGTTGGCGGTGGTTCAAGGTGGTCGGAGGTGGTCAGACGTGGTTGGCGGTCATAGTGGGTGGCTGGAGAAGGAGGAGAAGGCGCAGGAGGAGGACCAAGAGGACTAGGACAAAGACGAGGAGGACAGAGTTGGTAGGAGGTAGTAAGAGATGGCAGGCAAGCGTAGAAGTAAGAGTAGTAGGAGTAGGAGTAGGTTAGCAGTTGATTGATTGATTGATTGATTGTTCAGTTTATTATGCCTTGATAGCACCCTGAGGCAAATTACAAAGCTATGGAATAACTAAAAATAAGTCGGTAATTAGGTTTAGAATAATAAGTAGAAAAGAAATATAACGGAATAAGAAAAAATAATATAAAACAAGTAACATAATAATAAAAATAAAAATGTATTAGAAATAAAGATCTGAAGATATAATTGAGAAATAGTGAGTAACTAGTACTAATAATACAAAATAATTAAATGATGCCAATATTATGAGAAAAACAGAATAATGATTGATCCAACACATCTAAGTCGACATGTCAAAAATGTCTAAGCCATGATTCTGTCTAAGGAAAAGAGGTAATTTCGTAGCCGGACTTTTAGGATCGGAAGTGAAGATGACGTTACTACTTCCTCAGGGAGGGAGTGCCAGAAATAAATAGCTGACAGGAAAAAGGAGTCCCTGTAGGTAGTTGTACGGTGTTGGGGTATGAAAAAATAGTCCGTTATTCGTTGTCGTGATGAATGATTTGGCTAATTTCGTCTGGTGAATAGCTCTGTGAGATACGAAGGAGAGTTTCCGTGCAATACATTGTATACTAATATGCAGTTGAAGTGGAAGTAGGAGTAGGAGTAGGAGTACAAGTGAGGGAGTGGTATGGGCGAGGAGTGACGAGGAGGGACGGTTCAGGGAGGGGAGGGAAGAGTAGGGTGGGGTGGGGTGGGGTAGGGTACGGCAGGGGAGGGTAGGGTAGGGTACGGTAGGGTAGGGCCCTAGCCCAATCGACTTCCGTCGCAAAATTACGTCGGAATAGTCCGTGAACGAATTTATTCCAGCACTTTTCAAAATGGCGAAAATTTTCGCCAAAAATGCAAAGGGGTTAGCCTTACTTTTTCTTCATTTTTTGAGTCGGAAATTTTTGGCCTCAGATTCGATTCATATGACCCTATTCTGACCAATTGGACCCTCAGAAACTCAGAAAACGCAGTGAAAAGAGCGCAGGACCAACAGGAGAGAAATGTCGAGCGAAAAAGCACCTGCTGAAAAATGTCGAAATCACAGGATCTCGTTTTTTGGCTGTAACTTTTGATGCGTTGATCGCAGCGTATTGGAATTGCGCCCAATCCATTTCTCTCGCAAAATTACGTCGATATAGTGCGCCAAAGAATTGATTCCAGCACTTTTCGAAATCGCGAAAATTTTCGCCAAAAACACAAAGGAGTTAGCCTTACTTTTTTTTTGGGCAAAAAACTTTTGGTCTCAGATTCGATTTGAATGACCCTTTTTTGACCATTGGACCCTCAGGAACTCAGAAAACGCAGCGAAAAGAGCGTAGGACCAACAGGAGAGAAACGGCGAGCAAAAAAGCACCTGCTGAAAAATGTCGAAAATTCGGGTTTTCGTTTTTTGGCTGTAACTTTCGATGCGTTGATCGCAGCGTATTGGGACTGCGCCCAATCGATTTCTCTCGCAAAATTACGTCGGAATAGTGCAGGCAAGAATTTATTCCAGCACTTTTCAAAATCGCGAAAATTTTCGCCAAAAATGCAAAAAAATGCCTTACTTTTTCTTCATTTTTGAAGCCGAAAATTTTTGGTCTCGGATTCGATTCAAATGACCCTTACCTGAATAATTGGACCCTCAGGAACTAGGAAAACGCAGCGAAAGGAACGTGAGATCAACAGGAGAGAAATGGCGAACGAAAAAGCACCTGCTGAAAAATTTCGAGAACACAGGTTTTCGTTTTTTGGTTGTAACTTTGGACGCGCCAATCGGAGCGTATTGGAACTGCGCCTTATCGATTGCTCTCGCAAAATCACGTCCGAATAGTGCATGAAAGAATTTATTCCAGCACTTTTCCGAATCGCAAAAATTTCCGCCAAAAATGAAAAGGGGTTAGCCTTACTTTTTCTTCATTTTTTGAGCGGAAAATTTTTTGTTTCGGATTCGATTCAAATGACCCGTACCTGATTTATTGGACCCTCAGGAACTCAGAAAACGCAGCGAAAACAGCGTAGTGATTTAAAGACCTAGAAAGGTGATAGGGAGAGAAAGAACGACGCTTCTTAACACTTCGAGTGTATTTTAACACACATTTGAAAGATACGAGCGAAATTTTTCATCATCCAACTGTCGCAGAACGGCAGCGTTATTAGCCGACCCGTTCACTGAAGAATACATCTTCAGTCAACGGCTGACGATCGAAGGGCCTGGCCGCTTGAGTCTGGAATCGGCAGGAGAGATAAAGTGTGTATTTCTTGTATGAAATGTGAAAGCTAAAATCATTATACATCATATCATATCATCATACATCATACATCGTACATCATACATCATCATACATAGTATCAAAGTTCGAAACCATAGTTTGGATGTCGGATGTTCAGAAAGTGACGTCACCAATTCAAAATCAGCTAGCCGAATTCCTCAGTCGGGAAACAACCGCGCAGTAGAGCGGACGGATGAGAGTCGCGCTCCGCAAATTTCGAGTACCGGGTTCTCAACCTCCCGGATCCCGCGGTTCGGGTCCGCTACGTATTTCGAGTACCGGGTTCTCAACCTTCCGGATCCCGCGCTTCGGGTCCGCTACGCGGTGAAACTCGACTTCCAGGATAAGCGCTCCGTGGCTCCTCGTTCATGTTTACAATAAATTATTTCAATTCGTTTTTCGCGCAAGCCCAAATTCCGTAGCTGTCAGTCCGCTAATAAAATTTCTCGACTTCCAGGATAAGCGCTCCGTGGTTCCTGGTTCATGTTTACAATAAATTATTTCAATTCGTTTTTCGCGCAAGCCCAAATTCAGTAGCTGTCAGTCCGCTAATAAAATTTCTCGACTTCCAGGATAAGCGCTCCGTGGTTCCTGGTTCATGTTTACAATAAATTATTTCAATTCGTTCTTCGCGCAAGCCCAAATTCAGTAGCTGTCAGTTCGCTAATAAAATATCTCGACTTCCAGGATAAGCGCTCCGTCGTTCCTGGTTCATGTTTACAATACATTATTTCAATTCGTTTTTCGCGCAACCCCAAATTCGGTAGCTGTCAGTCCGCTAATAAAATTTCTCGACTTCCAGGATAAGCGCTCCGTGGTTCCTGGTTCATGTTTACAATAAATTATTTCAATTCGTTTTTCGCGCAAGCCCAAATTCAGTAGCTGTCAGTCCGCTAATAAAATTTCTCGACTTCCAGGATAAGCGCTCCGTGGTTCCTGGTTCATGTTTACAATAAATTATTTCAATTCGTTTTTCGCGCAAGCCCAAATTCGGTAGCTGTCAGTCCGCTAATAAAATTTCTCGACTTCCAGGATAAGCGCTCCGTGGTTCCTGGTTCATGTTTACAATAAATTATTTCAATTCGTTTTTCGCGCAAGCCCAAATTCGGTAGCTGTCAGTCCGCTAATAAAATATCTCGACTTCCAGGATAAGCGCTCCGTGGTTCCTGGTTCATGTTTACAATAAATTATTTCAATTCGTTTTTCGCGCAAGCCCAAATTCAGTAGCTGTCAGTCCGCTAATAAAATTTCTCGACTTCCAGGATAAGCGCTCCGTGGTTCCTGGTTCATGTTTACAATAAATTATTTCAATTCGTTTTTCGCGCAAGCCCAAATTCGGTAGCTGTCAGTCCGCTAATAAAATTTCTCGACTTCCAGGATAAGCGCTCCGTGGTTCCTGGTTCATGTTTACAATAAATTATTTCAATTCGTTTTTCGCGCAAGCCCAAATTCAATAGCTGTCAGTACGCTAATAAAATTTCTATAACTTTATAATCTTCTCATAATCTTTCTGGTAGATTATATCGATAAAAAAATTATATCAAACCTTACACATTATTTTTGATTTGTTCTCACGCTGAAAATATTTATTAGTATTCGGGGTATAACTCGAGGTGGTTGAAGGTGGTCGGAGGTGGACGAGGAGGAGGACGAGGAGGACGAGGATTTGTGCTGGGTGAGTAAACTTTTCCACTTGTGAGTCCACTTTTATAATATTTGATGGCAATTACAATTATATTTCATCTGAAATATTACAAACTTGTCACGTTTACAATAAATTATTTCAATTCATTTTTCGTGCAAGCACATATTCAGTAGCTATGAATAATCTTATACAATTTATTATATTATTAATTAATTAATTAATATTCTTATAATATTTAATGGCAATTGTAATTATATTTCATCTGAAATATTACAAACTTGTCACGTTTACAATAAATTATTTCAATTCATTTTTCGTGCAAGCACATATTCAGTAGCTATGAATAATCTTGTACAATTTATTATATTATTAATTAATTGATTAAATACATTAATCCTTACACAATATTTTCGATGTCTTCCTATACTAAAAATATTCATTACTGTTCCAGGTATTACCCGAGGTGGTCGGAGGTGGACGAGGAGGAGTACGAGCTGGACGAGGAGGAGGACCAGGTGGACGAGGAGGAGGACGAGGTGGACGAGGAGGAGGCGGGGTGGGTCGTGGGAGAGGACCTCTCCTCTCCTCAGAGGAGAGGAGGGGGAGGGGCAGGGAAGGGGGAGAGGTGGGCGGGGAGGGGGAAGGGATGGGGTGGGGAGGGAGGCGGGGAGGGGAGGGTGGCGCGGAGGGGGAAGGGGCGGGGAGGGCGGCGGGGAGGGGGAGGGGAGGGTGGGGAGGGGGGTGGGTGGGTGGGTGGGCGGGCGGGAGGGAGGGAGGGAGGGCGGGAGGGCGGGCGGGCGGGCGGGAGGGAGAAAGTAGAGGACGAATGTCGATGCGAGCCCGTTAGAGTTAATAGAGCAGTACACCCCCCCCCCCCTCCTGCGCCCGACCGCCCTCCCTCCCTCCCACCCGCCCGCCCGCCCGCCCGCCCACCCACCCACCCCCCTCCCCCTCCCCCTCCCCGCCCCTTCCCGTCCCCCTCCGCGCCCACCTCTCCCCCTTCCCTGCCCCTCCCCCTCCTCTCCTCTGAGGAGAGGAGAGGTCCTCTCCCACGACCCACCCCGCCTCCTCCTCGTCCACCTCGTCCTCCTCCTCGTCCACCTGGTCCTCCTCCTCGTCCAGCTCGTACTCCTCCTCGTCCACCTCCGACCACCTCGGGTAATACCTGGAACAGTAATGAATATTTTTAGTATAGGAAGACATCGAAAATATTGTGTAAGGATTAATGTATTTAATCAATTAATTAATAATATAATAAATTGTACAAGATTATTCATAGCTACTGAATATGTGCTTGCACGAAAAATGAATTGAAATAATTTATTGTAAACGTGACAAGTTTGTAATATTTCAGATGAAATATAATTACAATTGCCATTAAATATTATAAGAATATTAATTAATTAATTAATAATATAATAAATTGTATAAGATTATTCATAGCTACTGAATATGTGCTTGCACGAAAAATGAATTGAAATAATTTATTGTAAACGTGACAAGTTTGTAATATTTCAGATGAAATATAATTACAATTGCCATTAAATATTATAAGAATATTAATTAATTAATTAATAATATAATAAATTGTACAAGATTATTCATAGCTACTGAATATGTGCTTGCACGAAAAATGAATTGAAATAATTTATTGTAAACGTGACAAGTTTGTAATATTTCAGATGAAATATAATTACAATTGCCATTAAATATTATAAGAATATTAATTAATTAATTAATAATATAATAAATTGTATAAGATTATTCATAGCTACTGAATATGTGCTTGCACGAAAAATGAATTGAAATAATTTATTGTAAACGTGACAAGTTTGTAATATTTCAGATGAAATATAATTACAATTGCCATTAAATATTATAAGAATATTAATTAATTAATTAATAATATAATAAATTGTATAAGATTATTCATAGCTACTGAATATGTGCTTGCACGAAAAATGAATTGAAATAATTTATTGTAAACGTGACAAGTTTGTAATATTTCAGATGAAATATAATTGTAATTGCCATCAAATATTATAAAAGTGGACTCACAAGTGGAAAAGTTTACTCACCCAGCACAAATCCTCGTCCTCCTCGTCCTCCTCCTCGTCCACCTCCGACCACCTTCAACCACCTCGAGTTATACCCCGAATACTAATAAATATTTTCAGCGTGAGAACAAATCAAAAATAATGTGTAAGGTTTGATATAATTTTTTTATCGATATAATCTACCAGAAAGATTATGAGAAGATTATAAAGTTATAGAAATTTTATTAGCGTACTGACAGCTATTGAATTTGGGCTTGCGCGAAAAACGAATTGAAATAATTTATTGTAAACATGAACGAGGAACCACGGAGCGCTTATCCTGGAAGTCGAGATATTTTATTAGCTGACTGACAGCTACCGAATTTGGGCTTGCGCGAAAAACGAATTGAAATAATTTATTGTAAACATGAACCAGGAACCACGGAGCGCTTATCCTGGAAGTCGAGAAATTTTATTAGCGGACTGACAGCTACCGAATTTGGGCTTGCGCGAAAAACGAATTGAAATAATTTATTGTAAACATGAACCAGGAACCACGGAGCGCTTATCCTGGAAGTCGAGAAATTTTATTAGCGGACTGACAGCTACTGAATTTGGGCTTGCGCGAAAAACGAATTGAAATAATTTATTGTAAACATGAACCAGGAACCACGGAGCGCTTATCCTGGAAGTCGAGAAATTTTATTAGCGGACTGACAGCTACCGAATTTGGGGTTGCGCGAAAAACGAATTGAAATAATGTATTGTAAACATGAACCAGGAACCACGGAGCGCTTATCCTGGAAGTCGAGATATTTTATTAGCGAACTGACAGCTACTGAATTTGGGCTTGCGCGAAGAACGAATTGAAATAATTTATTGTAAACATGAACCAGGAACCACGGAGCGCTTATCCTGGAAGTCGAGAAATTTTATTAGCGGACTGACAGCTACTGAATTTGGGCTTGCGCGAAAAACGAATTGAAATAATTTATTGTAAACATGAACCAGGAACCACGGAGCGCTTATCCTGGAAGTCGAGAAATTTTATTAGCGGACTGACAGCTACGGAATTTGGGCTTGCGCGAAAAACGAATTGAAATAATTTATTGTAAACATGAACGAGGAGCCACGGAGCGCTTATCCTGGAAGTCGAGTTTCACCGCGTAGCGGACCCGAAGCGCGGGATCCGGAAGGTTGAGAACCCGGTACTCGAAATACGTAGCGGACCCGAACCGCGGGATCCGGGAGGTTGAGAACCCGGTACTCGAAATTTGCGGAGCGCGACTCTCATCCGTCCGCTCTACTGCGCGGTTGTTTCCCGACTGAGGAATTCGGCTAGCTGATTTTGAATTGGTGACGTCACTTTCTGAACATCCGACATCCAAACTATGGTTTCGAACTTTGATACTATGTATGATGATGTATGATGTACGATGTATGATGTATGATGATATGATATGATGTATAATGATTTTAGCTTTCACATTTCATACAAGAAATACACACTTTATCTCTCCTGCCGATTCCAGACTCAAGCGGCCAGGCCCTTCGATCGTCAGCCGTTGACTGAAGATGTATTCTTCAGTGAACGGGTCGGCTAATAACGCTGCCGTTCTGCGACAGTTGGATGATGAAAAATTTCGCTCGTATCTTTCAAATGTGAGTTAAAATACACTCGAAGTGTTAAGAAGCGTCGTTCTTTCTCTCCCTATCACCTTTCTAGGTCTTTAAATCACTACGCAGCGTTAAATACTGTCTCATATACGAAGCATCCATTTCATCTCGTTCAGAATTAGCGCATCCGTTATGTATTGCAGTTACTCTGAATTTTTTTCCATCCGAATACTTTTCGAAAAACAATTCCGCTTCTCCACCCAACGCAGATGCTTCACTTGCGACCAGCTAAAACAGCGTTTCGATTCTATGCCTATGAAAATTCAAGATCGAGAGAGCAAATGAAAAGTTGTTGGAATAATTGTGAAGACTAATGTTATGGAATACATCGAGCGCGCGTCGAATAGAATCCCAATACGAAATGAATAATTCTTCTCTTTTCATATCATAGCTAATCTAGTAATGTAGGTAAATAGGATGGTTAGAGGTGTTCGGAAATGGTAGGACATTTCAAAAGTTAAAGTCGACGATGATCCCGTGCATCAATTTTATCGTTACAGATTTTCTTTTTCCATGAGGCATAGAGTATTCAACAACGATAATGCAGTCCTTAAAATTCATCATTCATCTCTGTCTGGAAAGCTAATTCGCAAGGCGTGGTGTTCTATTCTATTTGCATTATTAGAAAAATACCCGTACTCTACATACACTGTTTCTAATCTTTTGCTACATTTGGTTTAATCCCCATGCTTCCACAGCACGAATAGTCGGAAATGTTTTTGATTATCCATAATAAAATAAAAGAAGTAACAAAGCTTAAATTTATTGTCAAAGCTCTAATGAATACATCAAACTGCGGTCGAATCAATTCATTTATTATTTGCACATGACCTCTGGATATTTGATAAATTATTCCTCAATACATTGAAACATACGTATTTATAATGAAATATCATGCAATGGGCTGTGTAAACTATAAACTATAATTTCTATCGAATAGCTGCTTTTACATCAACAGGGCTTTGAGACTCAGTTCCGTTCGTCCTCCTCCTCGTCCACCTCCGACCAACTCCAACAATCGCCAACCACCTCGAACAACCACCGATAACCACCTCGGGTTGTACCTGGAACAGCAATGAATATTTTCAGTATAAGAAAAGATCGAAAACATTACGTAAGGATTCATATAATCACAGGTTTTGTTTTTTGGCTGTAACTTTCAAATTCGCGAAAATTTTCGCAAAAAATGCAAAGGGTTAGCCTTACTTTTTCTTCCTTTTTTTTTGACCAAAAAATTTTTCGTCTCAGAATTGATTCGTATGACTCTTTCCCGACCAATTGGACCCCAAGGAACTCAGAAAACGCAGCAAAAGGAGCGTGGGATCAACGGGAGAGAAGATACGAGGAAAAAAGCACCTGCCGAAAAATGTCGAAAATTCAGGTTCTGGTTTTTTGGCTGTAACTTTTACCCACCGCTCGCAGCGTATTCCGACTGCGCCCAATCGATTTTTTTCGCAAAATTCCGTCGATATAGTGCGCCAAAGAATTGATTCCAGCACTTTTCAATATCGCGAAAATTTTCGCCAAAAACACAAAGGGGATAGCCTTACTTTTTTTTTGGGCAAAAAACTTTTGGTCTCAGATTCGATTTAAATGACCCGTTTTTGACCAATTGGACCCTCAGGAACTCAGAAAACGCAGCGAAAAGAGCGTAGGACCAACAGGAGAGAAATGTCGAGCGAAAAAGCACCTGCCGAAAAATGTCGAAAATTCAGGTTCTGGTTTTTTGGCTGTAACTTCTGATGCGTTGATCGCAGCGTATTGGGACTGCGCCCAATCGAATTCTCTCGTAAAATTAGGTCGGAATAATGCATGAAATAATTTATTCCAGCACTTTACAAAGTGTTGAAAATTTTCGCAAAAAATGCAAAGGGGCCCAAAGCCTTCTCCTACTCGGTTGTCACCTTGTCGTGGTGTAGGGGCTTGGTCGCAATGAGTCTTGAAAGTCATTTCGGCGCCGGGATTCCTTGAATCTCGAGGCTGGGCTAACCTCAGGCGAGCGGTCACTCAGACAACCGGCTCAATCCCTCGGGATTGAGTGTGTGAATGGAACGAGTGCGTGGGTTGGTGCATTGGGGCCCCTGGAGCGATTTCTCGGAGACTAACCAAGGAAGGAGTAGTAGCCGGCCGACCGGGGCTGCGGGTGAAGTCAGTACCTTCACCGAACCTCTGTGGCGTACTACGGGTAAACGTAAATTCACGGAACCTCGGTTCCATGGCGAAGGTCCCACGAAACCACATGCCCAAAGTGGGAGAACCGCTCCCCGCGGCTGTTTGGAGCCAATCTGGGGGTCAAACCTGGGGCCCCGGGCGCATGCGTGGAGGATTACCTGGTCAGTATTTCCTCATACCCGATGTCCGGTAGGGCAAATCCGGCAAGGTCTTACTCGGCCGGTGGCCTACCCTGCTTCGGATTAGCAGGGGAATCACCGGCCGCACGACTGGAAAAAGCTAGGGATGGGGGGTTCGCATGGATAGGGCAGACCACCCGATAAACCGACAGCGGCTTCTGTGCGAGGGGATAGGATTTTTTCCAGCGGGGGAAGGTGCCACACCGCGGTGTGGCTGCCATGATGGCCGAACCGGCGTCATTAAACAAGCATTTCAGTATGGATAACTTAACAACAAGTAGGCAGAAGACGAAGCAAGGAGAGGTGCAAGAGCACCTGAATAGCAATGGCACGCAGCGGCACGCGAGGGGAAGAGGCGCGCGCGCGCGAGGTCAGGCACTTGTGCGGGGTATTAGCTGGCCCCCTCTCGAAAGCACGGAGCCGGGGGGTACGCCAGGGCAGGCACTTGCACCCAACGTTTTCTCTTCCTCATCCCTGTCCACCTCCTCGTCTTTGTCACCCTCGTATTTTTCCTCCGATCACCTTTCATCACCGCCAACCACCTCCAACGATCACCGTTAACCACCTCGGGTTACACCTTCAATAGTAATAAATATTCTCAGTATAAGAACACATCAAAAATATCGTGTAAGGATTGATATAAGTAATTATTTAATTAATAATAATATAAATTTCATCAGTGCATTCATAGCTACTGAATTTGTGCTTGCGCAAAACATGAATCGAAATAATTTATTGTAAACATGACAAGTGTGAAAAATTGTAAATAAAATATAATTACAATTGCCATTAAATATTATAAAAATGTTATACTTACTGTGCACAAATCCTCGTCCATCTCGTCCACCTTGTTCTCCTCGTCTTTCTCATCCCCCTCCACCTCGGCCTCCTCCTCGTCCACTTCGATGACCCGCAACCACCCCCAACCACCTCCGACCACCTCCGACCACTTCCAACGACCACCGCTAACCACCTCGGTTTGTACGTCGAATACTATGAAATATTTTTAGCATTAGAACACATAAAAATATTGTATAAGGATTAATATGATTTTTTTCAATGATACATTCCACCAAGAAGATTATAAGAAAATGATAAAAAATTGTAGATATTTTAGTAGCGCATTGATAGCTACTGCATTTGGGCTTGCGCGAAAATTGAATCGAAATAATTTATTGTAAACATGACAAGTGTGAAAAATTTTAGATAAAATATAATTACAATTGCCATTAAATATTATAAAAATGTTATACTCACTGTGCACAAATCCTCGTCTTGTTCTCCTCGTCTTCCTTATCCTCCCTCACCTCGTCCTCCTCCTCGTCCATCTCGATGACCCACAACCACCCCTCACCCCCTCCGACCACCTCCGACCACTACCAACGACCACCGCTAACCACCTCGGGTTATACGTTGAATACTAATAAATATTCTCAGTATCAGAACAAATCAAAAATATTGTGTAAGGATTAATATAATTTTTATATTGACACATTGTACCAAGAAGATAATCAGAAATACTATAAAATGAGCTACGAAGCACTTGTCCTGGAAGTCGAGATTCACCAAGTAGCGGACCTGGAGCGCAGAAGCCACGGAGCGCTTATCCCGAAAGTCGAGTTTCACCAGGTAGCGGACCTGGAGCGCAGAAGCCACGGAGCGCTTATCCCGAAAGTCGAGTTTCACCAGGTTGCGGACCTGGAGCGCAGAAGCCACGGAGCGCTTATACCGAAAGTCGAGTTTCACCAGGTAGCGGACCTGGAGCGCAGAAGCCACGGAGCGCTTATCCCGAAAGTCGAGTTTCACCAGGTAGCGGACCTGGAGCATAGAAACTGCGGAGCGCTTTACCTGGAAGTCGAGTTTCACCAGGTAGCCGACCTAGAGCGCAGAAACCACGGAGCGCTTATCCCGAAAGTCGAGTTTCACCAGGTAGCGGACCTGGAGCATAGAAACTGCGGAGCGCTTTACCTGGAAGTCGAGTTCCACCAGGTAGCGCTTGTCCTGGAAGTAGAGTTTGACAAGGTAGCGGACCTTGAGCGCAGAAACTACGGAGCGCTTGTTCAGAAAGTCGACATGCACGAGGAAGCGGACCCGGAGCGCAGGATCCAGGAGGTAGAGTACCCGGTACTCGAAATCTGCGGAA
Source organism: Neodiprion lecontei (assembly GCF_021901455.1). NCBI lineage: Eukaryota > Metazoa > Arthropoda > Insecta > Hymenoptera > Diprionidae > Neodiprion > Neodiprion lecontei. The sequence goes on from NC_060262.1 coordinate 35,605,421, forward strand.
CGCGATTCTTATACGTCCGCTCTACTGTGCGGTTGTTTCTAGACTGAGGAATTCGGCTGGAGATCGTTGACGTCAAGAGAAAAAAAATTTGGGCGACGTCACTTTCTGAACATCCGAACACCCAAACTTTGGTTTCGAACTTTAATACTATGTATGATGTATGATGTATAATGTATGATATGATGTATAATGATATTACTTTTCCCATTTCAGACAAGAAATACGCACTTTATCTTTTCTGCCGATTCCAGACTCGAACGGCTAGGCCTTTCGACGGTCAGCCGGTGACTAAAGATATATTCTTCAGTTAACGGGTCAGCTAATAACGCTGCCGTTCTGCGACGGTTGGATGATAAAAATTTTTGCTTGTACCTCTCAAATGTGTGTTACAATACACTCGAAGTTCTAAGAAGCTTCGCTCTATCTCTCCCTATCAACAAAAAAAAAAAAATCTCCAACAATCACCTTTTTAGGTCTTCAAATCAGAACACTGCGTCAAACACTGTCTCATATACGGAGCATCTATTTCATCTCGATCGAAATTAGCGCATCCGTGATGTATTACAGTTACTCTGAATTTTTTTCCATACGAACACTTTTTGAAAATCAATTCTGCTTTTCTACCCAACGTAGATACTTCACTTGCGACTAGCTAAAACAGCGTTTCAATTCCATGCCTACGAAAATTCAAGATCGAGAGAGCAAATGAAAAGTTGTTGGAATAATTATGAATATTAATGTTATGGAATACATCGAGCGCGTGTCGAATAGAATCCCATTTGGAAATGAATAATTCTTCTATTGTCATATTATATTCGTATTATTGTAGATAATCTAGTTTGTCTCCAGGAAAATTATAAAATTTATAGTATGCATCACGTATTAATCGTAAATGGACTATGTATATTAATATCGTACATGGACCGCATATACATATATAGTTTCTGGTCTCTGCATCATCACTACATCTGATCTATTATTATTTATGATCTATGTATACATTCGTTTCTCGCGTACCTATACTTTAATTAAATCACTATTTTGCTACGAATTTTGGAAGAAATTTATTCTCATTATTAATTTCTTGTATCGCCGACAAGTCGGTAACGCTGCAAGTCCATAAGTGCACAGGCTAAGTACTGACTTGGGCTTACCATTGCGAAGACTGTTAGTCGGAAGGTGAATGCAACCAGTATCATGTCGAAATCGGCAACTCTCTGATGTTCTGCAATAAATTCTCAACTCTACCGTTGAAACATCTCAGGGAGCGCAGGCACATGACGATTTTCGGTTGTCACACCAAAGTCCATGGCAACTGTTTTTATATTCTTTAGTCAACGTAGGAGGTGTTTGGTGGTGGTTGGCGGTGGTAGGAGGTGGCAGGTGGCGGGCAGGCGGTGGCAGGAGGCGGACGGGGATGGTAGGAGGTGTTTGGAGGTGATAGGATATGGTAGGTGGTCGTAGGAGGTGTTTCGAGGTGGTTGGAGGTGATCGGAGGTGGTCGAGCACGAGGACGACTTGAACGACGAGCGGGTGGAGGAGGAGGAGGAAGAGATAGTTGGGGTTGGTTGGCGATAGACGCGGTTACGCTTCATATCACGGGGATGATCGAGCTGATCGACATTTCTAAGGCGCAGTCGACAAGTAGTCTTACGTACTCACTTTGTACCGACTCAATCTCAAGCTTTGATACCGACACTCCTTTGGCTGCTACGAACGTCGATGCGAGCTCGTTAGGTAGAGTCGATAGAGCAGAACCCTCCCACGCTCCCAGGCCCACCTGGATCCACTTGCCCGCCAAAAACTGGTCACAAAAATTTAACCAGGGTATCCGTCTTTATGTTCTTCAGTCAACGGCTGAGTACTCACAAAGAGAATTCATAATGACGTGCGGTGAAAATGGTTCCTCAAATTTTAGACCAGTTGACGCCACGTCCCGGAGCGATTGGCGGCGTCATCCTGCAGAATATTTGTAAAATAATAAGCAGCGACAAAATGCTTGCGTAAGATCATATGAGATGCTCAGATACCTACATTGTCACGTTATACACCGTGGTGTGGTCAATTACGATTTTGACGACAGTAATTTGAACAGTGACTGCCAAAGGAAAACTGTACATCTGACGTCTGGCAACACTGTTCTGTTCATCCCAGCGTCGTACACTGGCTGAATTTCTTCATGTTCTGCTGAGGAACTATTTAGTTTGCATCGCGGAGTAGAATATACACATATCTACTCAGCGTAATCAGAGTCGCAAGTCCAAATTACGAAGTTTGATTGTGGCCGTCGGTCTAGAAACGAATAGAGAAATTAATTGTGCGTACGTAATTGACGTACGTATGTGTTCGAAGAGTAATTGAACTGTATCAAATATGCAGACGACGAAAATTATAAGTGAGTCGATACAATTTAGAACAGTGTTGTATATCGTATAGAGGGGAATGTTATTAAAAAACGCTGTAATTGTTGCAGATTTTCTTCATCGCACCTGCAGGATTCAACACAATGCGAGAACTATTGCCTCCATCTCATCATTGCCTGAAACCCATCAAATGCTCTACAAAACATGCAGGTATGTACCTTATCAGAAGAATGATAAAGTATTTATAGAATGTCTTTGAAAAGGTGAAAAGTGTACCCAATTCATATTTGAAATATCTCGCCTATATGCTGTTGTTTCAGAGACTTTGCCGAAGCAGAGTTAAAACCGATTGCGGCAAAGACTGATAGAGAACACCGCTACCCGGGAGATAAGATACAAAAGATGGGGGAGCTAGGTCTGATGGGTATAACAATCCCTGAAAGTCTAGGTGGAACAGGACTGGATTACCTGGCATATGCAATTGCCATGGAAGAGATATCGAGGGGTTGCGCAAGCGCTGGAGTTATAATGAGTGTAAACAATTCATTGTACTTGGGTCCGATAGAGAAATTTGGCAATCAGGAGCAAAAAGAGAAATTTATCACCGGGTTTACCGATGGTAAGAAAGTTGGTTGCTTTGCTCTGAGCGAACCAGGAAATGGATCAGATGCTGGGGCTGCGTCGACAACTGCAAAATTAGATGGAAGCACTTACGTAATCAATGGCACCAAGTCGTGGATCACAAATGGATTTGAATCTGAGGCTGTCGTTTTATTTGCCACCACAGACAAGTCTAAAAAGCACAAAGGAATCAGTGCTGTGATTGCACCCAAGCCAATTAATGGCCTAAGCCTAGGAAAAAAAGAAGACAAACTTGGGATTCGGGGTAGTAGCACGTGTTCTTTGATATTTGAAGACTGCGTTGTACCCAAAGAGAATCTGCTGGGTCAGCCAGGAATGGGCTTCAAAATTGCTATGATGACTCTAGGTAAGAATCCTTTTCCCTCAGCCATATTATTGCCAATGTTGAGTGTATTCCAAATCTGAAAATGATCACAGAATTATTGCAACATTACAGACCTCCTAAAACATATCTCTTCACAGAAGAACCTACCATTCTCTAATTTTTGACATGACTCTTGTAGAAAGCAACAATCAAATTAATTCTTTTTTCCTTGCTTTCAGATGCTGGTCGAATAGGAATTGCCAGTCAAGCGTTAGGAATCGCGCAAGCATCTCTGGATTGTGCAATGGAATATGCATCAAAGCGCACCGCGTTTGGTAACTCTATATTGAAATTGCAAGCAATTCAACAAAAAATTGCTGACATGGCACTGAAACTTGATAGTGCGCGTCTTCTCACGTGGCGAGCATCTTACTTCAAGGATAACAATAAACCATACACAAAGGTATGTTACTTTTAACAACGACGAAGATTTGTGCATGCTCATATGATGCAAAAAAATGTCCAATTATTCATTTAGAGCATTCCCCAATTCTAATTGATCGTGAAATTGATAAATGCATTGATTGTTTTATATACAGGAAGCAGCAATGGCAAAACTAGCTGCATCTGAAGCAGCAACGTTCTGTGCGCATCAATGCATCCAAATTTTAGGAGGCATGGGGTATGTAACAGATATGCCTGCCGAACGTCATTACAGGGACGCAAGAATTACTGAAATTTATGAAGGAACTTCGGAAATACAGAGACTTGTGATCGCAGGAAACCTTATTAAAGAATATGGTCTTAATTAGTAGTATCATATCTTTAGTTTGCCAAACGTCCGATTCACGACATAATCCACCTTACAATTGCTTTTGCAATAAAGTATTGTGCTACAAATACTGGCACACGTTTTAGCAGTAGTTTTTGCCACTGAAGACTTTGGAAATACCCTACGCGTCACGTTATAAATCTGGAATAACACCACACAACATGTCAAAGTGTAGTGTATTCGATTTTTGTAACTAATCAATTTTGATAATTACTACAGGTATACTTGGGTACTGATGATTTGAAACCATGACGTTTTAGTAATTAAACAATCAAAATTATGTACACATATAATTACTAGTACGTTCATTGCGACTTACTGCAAATAAATAAGTTTGCGAATTGCTGAGCAGTGAATTCTAGATGTTGAGATGTAACCTGTACTTTTATACTTGCACTGGTTTTAGAAATTGCAGCAAATAATAAAGTTTGTAAATAAGAAAAAATTATCTGCAATATCCTTTTGATCCTAGTGCTGAATATACTGAAATTTAACAAATGTTTCACATGGGTCAGAGCATATGTAAATAAATACATAAATTTATCACGTATACGGAATAAAATTCTTGTATATTCAATAGATCTACTGAACTTTCATTCTTGCAGCTATTCAAATTCATAATGTATTTATTTTCGGTATTTTGGATATTGCTGAGCAAGTGAAAATTTCTTTGAATATTTTCTGTACACTCACCTGAGTGAATTATTTAACAAAATGTTGAATTCATACAAACAGCAAACTGAAAGTGGGATACATTTGTACACACTCTAAGCATTGCCAAGGAACACAGACTGATGTCGCTAATTATATTGAACTGTAATACACCTAGTATAGAAACATAATTATTATGATAACAATTGTCTATGCATATTTTTGTATATTGACAGGATCAATAAATTTTATACATTGCAGTATCTCTATTTTTATTAGCGTATTGACCTCGTGACTTGTCCAACACATATGGGTACTTCAGGGCCTTTGGCAGCGCTACAGGATTTCCCTCCCAATTTCTTAATTTTTTTTCTCATGGGTAACAACTAGCTTCTCATTAACAATTAGGTAGAATTAGGACAAAAGTAATATGTAGCTATATATAATATATATATACAGTGAAATTCAAATTATGTAGAGATCTATACAGCAACAATTTGCTTCAAGCAACGTAGTAATTTGTAAATCATATATTATTTTGCAGCTAGCCAGCAGTCTTATTTGTTAACATTTCGGGCAAATATTGTTGCTTGGTATTCAATGATATCTTTATCTAACGTAAATAATTAACCAGGCATTATTCTATTTAATTTTGAAATTTTTTTGTTACTTAATATTCCCAGTCAGCCATTTTACAGTAATAATAACTGAGTCAATTTTTTTTTATACTGAACCAAACCGACACCTTACTTTCAAAGCATTACTTTTTAATTCAAAGTTGTATTAAAATTACGTAGTATATTTGCGCGCTAACAGAGATGTGCTAAAACAAATTTCAAAGTAAAAAGTATTACATGAAAATGAAGTTAACCGAAGATGTCCAAAAAGATTACATTCATTGGTTGACTGAAATTTATTAGACAACACGCTTTGTCAACAAATATTCAGCATAGCATAGACTAAGTTAATGAGTTATAAAAACAAAGGTGACGCTTCTTCATATTTTTTCTACATTTTTATAATACATCACATCGTTATATCTGCCAGCATAGTTATCTTCTGAAGTACAATCAGTCATTTACGTTATAGCACATTAATAAGACATTAGTATGCCTAAGAAAAAGAAAATTAAAATCGCCTGTTATCGAACAATGTTCTAAACAATTTCCCATAACGCGTAGAGTTAAAGTTATGTCGAATAACAAACATTACTTGTACGTCAGAGTTTGACATTTAAAAAATTTTCGGCTTTGTGACAGGCGCATGCAAAAAATGCTTGCTTCTAGTCTTAAAAAAAATGACTGGGCACTGTAAAACCAGTTTTAGAGTGTGCGAACAAGTTTTTTGTAAAAAACTGAAAAACTGATATTAGCATCCGTTCAACACATATTATCTCTTTTATATTTTAACAAGGAAAATGCAGTAAGACCCAAAAAAATTATCTAACGTGCATTACAAATAAATGCTGATATAGAGGGATACTAAAATTTTTCATCATTTTCATTCTTATAATATTATATCTCTATCTTCTGGTGAGTGTTAACTTATTTTGCATATTGTTAATACATTATCGCGTACCTACCGGAAAAGGCAAGACAAGGTCTGCCAGGTTAGCTAGTATTATTATAAATGATATAATACATGTTAAAAGGAAACTAATATCGATTTGTCACTTTTTTGGAAAAACAATTTTTGTACATCCTAAAACTGGTACTACAGTTCCCAGTCTTTTTGAGACCTCTTTTTAGTCTATAAACAAGCATTTTTTGCATGCGCCCATAGAACACGTGAAAATTTTTTAAATGTGAAACACCCTAATGTACGCAAATCACTATGTAATAATATTTTGAATTTCACTGTACTTTCTTTTATGTACAGTACACCCTTCCTTCATTCGTCTACTGCTGACAAAATTTCAATTACCTAATTATTTCCATAGCATTTATCGACAGACAGCTAAAATTACTTATATATATATATATATATATATATATATATATATATATATATATATAGTATTATATAGTATATCTCAATTCGTTCAGTTTACATAGAATAATTCATATTTATACCTTCAAGATACAACTGGTAGTGGTAATGTGGTTTTAGGATCGTAGTCAAATGCCAAAAAATAAGCCAGCAAATACATTCAACTATTTAGCCTAGCAAAATGCAAATAGCTTGCATTCACCACTTTTCAACGTCATCATAATTATATTCAAGACTTTGAAGAGAGAAGTCGTGTATGAAAACAAATGTAAGAAAACAACAGTTCGATAAAAAAGTTTCCAACATATCAGATGATAAAAATATTTTCGTAATGAACAAACCAATTGTTGGAAAGAAGTGAGCGATAAATTTCAATACTATCACTCTGTCACTTGATAATTGTTAATTTTTTGCATTCAATCGTGGACAATTTTTCATAATTTTAGGTATGATATTTCAAAAGATCGAAGCTGATAGCAAAGTCTGGCAAAGAATAACAAATTGTCAAGTTGACAAATAAAATCATCTAAGGCGACATTTTCAAAACAGAACTCAAATATGTGTGATGTGCTTTAACCGGAGGAAGAAAGAATGATAAAGTAAAAGTACCGAACGTGATGATTCCATAAAAACAAAAAATACAACAACTGATTGTCTATTAACCCTGGAGCATATAATTTAGGAGATAAAAATCTCATCAGGTATACCCATTATTATGTAGGAACAAAGTATTCATTTGTCATGGTATAATATCAGTTTCGCATGGCCAAACTTGGCAAATTAAATGGAATTTTATAAGTTCACAATGTTATAAAACGTATTGAAAGTGGCAAGATTGTAATATTTAAATCTATTCTGCTCGAAATGAATTTTCGGACGTAGTATGGATGAAAATCGAAAAAACGAAATAGAAAGCTGCTAGAACAGTATTTATTGAGCCATGCTCACAAATCGTTTTACGACCGTTGAATGCAGAACATTACTTGTATATATTTTTGTTTCTTTTACGATTAATTTACCTTGAACACTTGTTTCATTACTATAAATGGACTAGGCTGACAGTTTTATAAGCGGTAGGTTCTTTTTTTTTTAAATATTTGACTACGATTTTCATACAGTGCTACTTTTGAGCACCCTGCACTCACACAAGCCTTTGTTGATTGCTTGTTAACGAACGTTTATAATTAATATTATCCAGCTACTATGCTATTTATTATTATTATTATTATTATTGTTGTTATTGTTGTTTAATTGTTTATATTGGTTTCCATCAAACCCCATTTGAAATAATCATTACTTTAGTAGGGCCCCCCAGATTTAATATTTTATATTATTAATAATAGTAATCTTTGACAATAGGTACATCTATCTAAAACACTTGTAAATATAAATAAATTAAAATGGTGGTAATAATAATAATACATGCATTGCTGTATTCTAGACAGAAAAAATCTGAAAACAGCCACGGTCGCAGAAACCAAGTACAGCTGTATATACCTATGTGTGTTTATAGTGAAATCGTTTAAACTTATCCATAAGTGAGCACCAATGTCTCAATCTTCAGCCCGCATACCTCGTACTTCGCCTTGGTGTCGTTGCTAGAAACAATTTAAATACCATACTCAATAAGCAAGACTAAAAAAATTTTGGAATTATTGTACCAGCCAATTTTTTCATCCTATTTGTTTATGTGATAATTTTTCAAAATTCATTTAATTATGGCGAGAATTTATTTTCACAAACGCAATAACATGTAAGTAACTATTCAAAATCTCTATTCAGTAAGTGTGTTGAAAAAAAAAATTCAATTTACGGTGATGATAGCAATACTTACTCTATCTAATTCTTCTTTAGTATTATCCTCAATGGCCCTAATGTCTGCCATTGTTAATCCTGACCAACGGTCCATCCAGCAGAAGACTTGTCGATGGAAATTGGTAAATAAACGTCTTTCCGCCTTCTGGATAAAGTTTTCAACCCGGGTCTGCAGACCAAACCACTTAAACTCACAAGTTACTAATTTGTAACAAGTCATTACAGGCTGAACATTATTTTTCCAGTCCTTGCCAACCAGCGGCCCTCGGCCCGTCTTTTTGGAATGGAACGTAGATGGATCTTCATCCGCCTTATAATCGGCACTTGCTATTGGATCATTAGCTATGTCTATGTAAACAACTTCTCGAATTTTCAATTTATCAGCAGGTAATTCGTGCACCTAAAATTATATTACATTGACCGGTTAGATTATCCCAATGATTAGATAAGATGAACGATTCGTGTTCGAGATAGTAGGGCAGCTCATTGATTTTTTGACTTGAAAATTGAAGATGCTTCAGCGCTATTAAAACAAATAATGGAGAACCCATATTTTAATGACAACGATACAAAACTTCAATGTATTCAGCTTGCAGCATAGCTAATAGTGACTAATCCAATCCAATTTTTCAAGTCAAACTTCAATCTGTTGTCTATATTGAATAGTTAATGAGAGCTTACATTATTTTGGTTTCCTACATCACCAATGTGGAACGATTCAATCATAATAATAAAATTGTCCTTCATGTATCCTGGGTTCTGAAAAGCGGTGAAAAGGTTACTTCAGACAAATAGAAATATGAGTATGAATCCATCAAACTAAAGCATGCACTGCTACCTGTTTAGAAAAATAATAGAGATAGTTCGCGATATGACTCAACCGATATCAAATAACATTACACGCAGTGAATTTATTAATCTAAGCACATTTAATATATTTGCTATCCATAGGCAAGGCATTTCTTCACTGGTAAGAGTTGATATCATCAAAACCAAGGTCATAGCCTTGCCGAGGATAGCTCGTTTATGTAAATGAGCATATTTGGTGAAATTAATGTTTAGAAATAATTTTATATATCTTTGCACAAACGAAGCAGGCAAAAACGAAGGGATCTTAAATCATCAATGATTTTGAAAATTGATGATTACACATTTTACATTGCAGCATAAACTCCAAAACAACAAATGGTCTGTATTTCTATGCGAATAATATTGAATGTGACCTTAATAGATAATACTTAGTAATTGCCAATTACAGTTATCACTGTTTTGCAGTAGGGATAAGCATTCCACGCTTCTTCATGTATTTCCAAAGAGTTTTTTGGTAATAAGAGACGGATGAATGCTGGCACTTTGCTTGCTAAATGGTAGATTTTATACGTGTATTGCCCTGAAGAGTACTTTCCTCCAAGCAACGGATAGTCTGTGAATGGCTCATTTTTCAAAACTTCTATTCCTTCTCCACCTCCTGTGTTGTTTTTACTCGCCTCAGCGACAGAGTAAAGTTGTGCCACCTGGTACTATAAACATATAATAATTAATTGAAAGAGATATAGGAGAATAGTAATTTCATCAAGCATGAAATGAGGAATCATGTTGCAACTTCTGTTTTTATCTTATATCTCAACCGAAATAATTCGAACTAGATACATATAAGGTGCAAATAAGTTTACAGACAAACACCTGGATTCAATGATATAAACTTAATCCAATGAAGAATCTCAAGTAACAGATAGGCTTGATATAATTATCATGAAAAGAAAACGACTGGACATATTTATCTTGGATGTGTTAATGCAATTGCTCTGCATATCACGTAGGGACAACTGGTAAAATTGATATCTAATTTTTTTTTAAACTGGCAATCTAATAGCAGTGTATTCGGCATATCTAAGCAGCGTGTAAGATCCCGGAATGTTACCGTGCCGTACAATTAAATGCGTAGAAATACGGAGTAAACAATGTTTAGGTGAGTTGTGACTTGGAGATATTACGCAATGTCTGGAAACGTTCAATTAACATTTGCTTCCTAGCATATGAATGAAGAGGCAGGTTTTAAAATGGTGAAATAAAATGAACCCAGAATATCCAATAATATTCAATCTTCATTATTGACTTACCTCTTCGACGGTGAGGGGAAGAGTGACACGGCTGTGAACAAAAACAATATAGAGTATTACAATACTGTCAAACTTTAACACTTTGGATCTGTGGCCTTGAACTGTTTTCTCCTAGCACCAAATGGCACATACAATGAAAACACGAGTTACTTTACTGCTTGCAATATGACTAATCAAAAAATAATCTATACATTATCATAAAATATCGAAGTATTTGGACGTAGTTTATTTCTCTCTCTTTTTTTTTTGGTACGCTAGCCCCTTCTTGCGCCAATACCCCTTAGAAAATTGTAGGGATGAGGCTGCCCTCCCCCCTACCCGTCGCCGTTAAAGATTAGCAACCACCCTCCAGCTTTTGATCAGAATTTGAAGAAATCCAGCCATACGGCTTAAGCGAACTACCTCGATATAAATTAATCGAAAACACTCACAATTCCTTGATCAGCATTTTAGTCAGCAAAGCACATGGACCGGAGATAAATTATCTTTGACGGGGAAAAGGCCACCCTTCCTTCGCTAGGTTCGCTATCTCTTTGCCAACAGCTACACACACACTACCGCCGGCTGCGACTTGCTAGTGCTGCTGCCTGCTGGCACGATACCGCCTCCCCGCCCATTCCACACTCGCAATGACGTCATTCTGTACACTCCGTAACAGAAGTTTTATTTACTAGCTATTCGCGATAGCCTTGTTACAACTGGAAAATAAATCAAGCATATGAATCGGAGCAGACCTCAGACGGGGAATCCAAATGATTCGCTGCAAATTTTAAATTGATTGTCGGCCACATTTACGGTCTGAAATCATGAGGCTGATTTTTTCAACCGAAAAAACTTGCGTCGTATGTAACTAGAAAGTATACGTATATATGTATACACCGCAGTATGTTCGCCTCGAAGAATTGAAAATATCTGGAAATCGATTCTATGTATTCAACGTGGTGTTGCATTTTATTGTAATGGATTCTGTTTAAAGATTTACGATTATTAACGTAATAAGCAAAAATACGTCGTTTCAAAATATTTCCTCAATCATTACAGGCTTCGTGTCGTAGATTTGATCAATATTGTAATCGATGTTTTCATTACTCAGTTATAGGTTTTTTTTTCCATCAGTTGGTACTTGCTCGTCAGAGACGCATAATATCCCTGCTACCTTCGCTCCTTTCCAGTTCTGCGTTCGCGCTACAAACACGTGGCTGGAGTTTTAGTTGTCGAATTTAAGGTGAAACATTGAATAAATCACGTAAGTAAAAGCTCTAATACGTCTATCCAGTATTACTGTAATTTATTATGATACATTTATCCAACAATCCAGCTCCTGAGTATTGATAACCGTACCGGGTTGCATCTCGGGGTACCCAAACGTCGCCGCCTCTTCTCGATAATTCTGCTTTGTATCGGATATATTTTCCACCTAAAATACGTTAACATTTAAAAAAATAAGACTACCCACACTTGTACCGCGAATTACTGCCCGATTGGTTGAAAATTTTGCTCACATCATCGGAAAATACAGTATACCTTTTCTCACTATCTTGTGTCAAGTTGCACAAGACCTGCAGGCATGGTGAAGCAAAATTATAGGTTGTAATTCGCGTTCACATTACAACTTTTCCATAAGATTGGAATATCCGTTTCCTATGTTTCATTTCTCAAGAATCTTCGATTACACTAATGAATTCCATCTGTAAATAAAAGAAAACAAAATAAACGTATATATAATCTGTTCATTTCTTAAACGCTAGTCGCATTATTCGCAGCCTATATACAAAATAACAAGTTTTATTTTTGACTTTTTGAAAAATACGATTCTGAAGTACAGTTTTGAAAAGCCCAACTTGTAACATGATTAACCAAATGTTTCTTTTCTTTGCTATCCAGAATGCCCTTGGCTCGCGATTTCCTGCATCCCAGTCCAGCTGAGGAAAAGAGGCGCCACAAGCTGAAGAGATTGGTCCAGAAGCCGAACAGTTATTTCATGGATGTCAAATGTCCTGGTTGCTATGCAATCAAGACTATCTTTTCGCACGCGCAGCGTGCTGTTGAATGTGACGGATGCCGCACCATCCTCTGCACATCTACCGGGGGCAAGGCTCGCCTCACCGAAGGATGCTCTTTCAGAAAGAAGCCCCAATGCTAATGTATTGGACTCGCCTAATGACTACCTTTACATTCAATAAATAAACATTTCAAAAAGGAAACAAAAAAATTTAACTCAAGTGTCTGTTACTATGCTCATACCTTCCATTTTGCATCGAATCCAGATTTAGCGTGGTGTCATTTTCAAATATACCATTTAAGCTGTATTGAATAACTATACTAATTTTAATTTACTGTGTTAATATTATATAAATTTTCAAGCTGACAAATATCAAACACTAATCTTGTGAATTTGTCTGCATTTGAATACTGATCAAATTATTCATGAACATGAGACTTCCTGGCATTTGCAAAACAGTAAATACATCGAAATTATCTCATGTAATCTAGTGTCATACTGGTAATTTACAAATTATGAAGAGTAAATTTTTATTCCAATTGCAAGTTAGTGTAGACACTGAAGCCTTGTAACAATCTCATGTTAGTGATATACTGACTAGTTGGTTAATTTCTTCTACTCACAATCAGTATAAAACGGTGTCACAAATATCTCAGACGTACTATGTGGAATTACCCAAAATCCTGTGCTGTAAAATACGTATGTGGTATATTATCAAGCTTAGTAGTTTATATGTATATCATATTTCTTCATTTTATTATTTATACATCATGGAGCACACAATTTAAATATGTTTGCGGCTATTCGAAAACAATTATGTTTAACACGATTTGTTTCAATATTATACACTATCACTTGTGTTCGTAGCAGATTTCAGTGAGAGTATATTGTTTCAAACAAATGATCTCTCGTGGAATTTCGTATTTCCTTTTGAAATGTGAGCTGAAATAGGTTGCATAATTTAGTGTAACATTTTAACTCAATCATAACATGTACAAGGTTTTAAAAATGTAAACAATTTCAAGAGAAATCTGGACAACGCATCCATTATAATTAATTTAATAATTAGCAATAAGATTCATATTTCTAAGTTCTTGGGTCGGGAATGATGGTGTTATTCACGAATGCAGAATCGCATCATAAGCGGCAAAGACTCCTGACGCCACCTCCACAGATCGTGACTTTAGTGACAGCTGTAACAAGAAGTATATGCTGCTGTACAAGTCAGAAAAAATGTAACTGATCAATTCCAAAATTGAATCATACCAATAATAGGTAGCTTCTAAATTGAGTTGCAAAACCATACACAAAAGAATTTCAATATCAATACTTACTGTGACATTAGGGTTGCCTGGTTGGATTTTGAGTTCGTTAAGAACCCAGACGTTATTGGTCAGCTTGAGGGATTGATAAAGCATATCTTGCCCTTCAACGTTTCTTTTGGCTATTGTAAACACGTTATTTTGTTGCATCTTCTGTACTACCTGATCGGCAGTGAGCATAACTCCAGTCAACGTGTATTGTACCTATTATCACAAAAAGTGACAAACACATCACATCTATTGAGATACGAGTTTCTTCCAATATCAGACAATTTCAACTAAATTGAAAAAGTCGTTTATTAATCAATTGAAGTAATCTGTTTCTAAACATACGTATAGTTCAAACAATGAGCATCAAGCACCAGTTTGATATACTTCAGTAGGAATATAAATCATACTATAGGCTATTCAATATCTGTAAAACATACCTCATTTTGAGCTGGAATATCTTTCCAAGTGGATAAGAAAATTCTTTTATCCAACTGTCCATCTTCAGTGAAGAACACGTTCATTGGTACAAGACAAGCAAAATAGAAGATGCCAATGTTATTCTTCATCGCAACTTGCAGATCATTCAAAGGATCCATTCGCTGCACAGCACCAGCCGTTGACAGGATAACGCTTGTTTCAATACTAGCACCCGGGTTAAGAGGACCACCGACTTGCAATGGTGCAGCTGGCGTTAAACCAAAGCTGTTTTTGTTTAGTTGAATTGCAAATCCTCCCATGGGCTGCATTGCTTTATTAGAGAATGTCATATCCATACTGATTTGTCCGTTCCTGGTGGCAAAAAAGAGCATTATTTGTACAATTTCCATGAAGTCGGTGATATGCATGAGCATTTTTCACAGTTCTTACTTTCTCGAAAACGTCCCCCAAACATCGAATCCCTTTCCTTTCTCAGCTGGCAGCCAATTCACTTTAGGTGGTATATAGGACGTTGGTGCCTGACTGAATCCAAATATATCGCCCAAAAGGCCAGTGGTGGTTTGAGATATGGCGGGTGCGCTGATAGGGTCATTAGAACCTAAAATACCATCAAGTCCCCCTCCCAACAGATCTAAGCCCAATCCAGATTGCGACGTTGGTGCAGGTGTTACAACGCTTGGACCACCTTTCAGGAAAATAATATTTGCATGAGAAACTATATCTTCTGTATGAAAATGATGTAAAAACCTGTGATGTTAATTTTATTTAGGTTTCATGAGTCATCTGCACTCACCAATGTCCATGCTGAGGAGATCTCCGATCAGCGAATCCTGAGCAGGTATAACTTGTGACTGTGGCTGCGGAACTCGCTGTACAGTATCTTCGTTGGAGTTGCTCCTAGCTGGAAGTGATTTTCTGGCACCAGCAGCTCTTCCCTCCACAAAGGCTGTTGGTGGTTTGTGATAAACAGAGGCTAGACTGGATATGTGACAAATTAGTTCATCTAGAAGCGCGGGTTCCAGAAGGTCAGTTTCTTCGGAAATCAGTGGCTTCTCCGCTAATACGACTTCCTTGGCAGCTGCTGGATCTGTACTGAGTAATCTCCAGTAAATGAAGCCACGGTCTCGAAGATCAGGATTGTCGGAGTCTTGAGTAGCAAGACTGAGTACTTGTTGTACCAGCTCTTGAGTGTCGGTGGGCCGCTTCAGGAATAATTTTACAATCGCTGTGAGCAGCTGCAATTGTACCTGCGTATTTTCATCGTGAAATCCTTCTAGGAAACTCTCTAGTAATTCATCGGCATTATCGATTCTCTCCGCGTATTCGCCTATTATCCAGATCATTGACGCTCTTGCTTCCGGCTCGTCTAGAGTGTCCAAATTTTCACACAGGGTTGATATTATACTCTCGTATTTGTTGGGATATTTTCGGAATATGTCCTTGATGACAACAATTGCTTCTTGGACCACGTAATTGACCTGAAACAATAGGTATACATCATTAGTAATCTTGTAGTTAATAACGCGATGAGAATTGTAATAAATAGTTAGTATTTTGCAATTCAATATTTCACAAAATTAAATTCAATAGCGTGATTTAATGGAGATCTCTAGATGTTCTCAGATTTCATAAAATTTTTGTACCTCTAAATATTTTATAAATTTATGGATCTCTAAATTACAACATACTTTTGTTTGAATTAAATCCAGTAAGGTAGATACGCAGCGTTCAGCAGAAGGTTCAACCTTGATGGCGCAACGTCCAATGGCTCTAACTGCTTTCCTGACGAAATCTACGTCAACTTCAGTAGCATATTCTTTCAACTCGGATAGAACTTGAGCAATGTTTGCTTGAGAGGCCAATCTGATCATGATATCTAATTTTTCAAGTTTCACATAGATGGGATCGTTGTACTTGACAAAAAATACCTTCATTTCATGTTTCAATATATCTGGCCTTTTCTGGACGATCAGATTGATATTCCTTAAAGCTACATATTGAACTTCAGGCTCGGAACTAAGAAGGGTAACTAATGGTGGTGCTAATTTTTTAGTCAGCGTACCAACGAAGTCAGACTCTGATTGCAGCATTTCCATAAGCTTCATCAGAACCTGAAAACCATACGTAAACAACATTATTGAAGATGATCAGCTTAAAGACCATACATCTTTATTAAATAACGTTCCAAAAGCATGTGCAAGTGTAGTAAGTGTGATAACCTTGACAGCAGACAGAACTACTGCTGCGTTTGCATGGGCGAGACGCGGCGTGATCCGTTCGCAGATACTCTGTGCCTCACGATCGTCTTTTGGAGAATAGTTGGCTAGTGAATCAAGAATGAAAACTTGTCCCCATTCCGTACATTCGTTCAAGGCTGTAAGCAGCTTATTGATGGTCTGCGCATTCATCTCTACCAACGGCTGTCCACTGGGGCTTGCTTCATTTATCTCAGATAGCGCCGCAACAGCATTTGCAACGACCTTGTTAAAGAAGATATTGTCAGCAACAGAATCGAAGTACTGAAAACTTGAGATGAGATGGGACATGGGACTTAAAATGCATTAATCGTAATTGATTTTTCCGCATATTATTATTATAATTATTTTTATTTATTATTAAAAAAACCCATTTTATTAAAACGTGAAAACTCTTTTTGGACTGAAATGCTCGTAATTAGAGCTGAAAATCTTGTTGTAATACAAGAATATCACGAAGTTATTTACCATAGGATTGCTGTCCGATAAAAGATCCTTCAGTTGATCCAGAAATCCTTGGTCTTCAACAAGTGCTGCATTAATGTCATACAGCTTGGCGACGCAAACAGCAGCTGTCTTGCGTACGTACGGATCCTCATCTTTCAAACACTTTCGAAGAGGTTCGCAGAGGTATTCAGTAATCTTATCCACTCGAATGCAGCCCATGGTGCGTACAGCCAAAGCTCGGATCAGGGGGTTCGGGTCCTCACAGTCCTACGCAAAAATCGGGCAAGCCAGGGATTCAAGTCTAGTCACAGCAGTGGCTATCTATCTCAACCCGTGAGTTTTGAAAAATAGAAAAGGGTATGTGTACCTTTGTCATCGGAGATGTCGCTAGCTCCTTTTGCGTGTCAGAACGAAAAAGGACAGATTGGTCACCGTCACCATTTTTAGTGCTTATTAGTTATAAATATTAATCACTTATCTTAGTATGCAAATAAATTGATAACATTTTTCAAAGAACACGAGCCCAAGTGATTATAAGTATGAAAACTTCAAAAAAATTATACATCCATATACACAATAACCAATAACTTACACTCGTGGTACTTAAAAAAATGTGCAATTGAATCAATAATTAGTTCAATACTTTTTGCACTGCAGATTAATCATAATGATAACTGATATGAATATGTGTGAGATGAGAAAAACTTGAGACGAAGCAAGATGAAAAACAAATCACACTTTACTATTGGGTAATGGCATCCAAAACACTGATGGAACTCACCAGCGGGCTGCAGTTTTCTTTCCAATTTTGAGTTTAAGGCATCCCAAGTACAACAAACATGCAATTCTGACGGTACTTTTTGAATTACCTTATTTTAATCAAGTAAAATGTTGGCTTTAATGAGTGATCGAATTCGAATATAATTTGAGTGATACGATGCTCTAATTGCAAAGTACATTACTTCCAATAAACAATCTCTGTATTTTTTTAAGTTAAATAATCAAATAAATGTGAATTCAATAGCCCAAATATAACAATTTTTATAAATTTCTTATAAAAATATTATACTCTGCATTTTACTTTGAAATGATCCGTGAAATTATACATGGACATACATATTCTTCACACATGAAAGAGACGATTTTTGCAACATGCCATCAGAACTACATGATTATGTGAGAAATCAATTAAAAAATATAACACCGTTGTCTTCAATACATCGTATCAGAGAACATCCCTATTTACAGTACGAGAAGAAAATTGTCGCCCACTTGTGAATGTGATATTAATTTTGAAATGAAATTACCTTAGTGATACATAAAAATGAGCAATGATAAGATGAAAGAGATAGTGATCTATCGTTGTATCCTGTTTAACAGCTTGCCTCGAAGCCTGTTCAATATACTCGCATAATGACCCGTGCATACAATATAAAAGTACATTTAAAAAAGAGTAAAAAGTTTGTTAGTATTATGAAATTGCTGGCAAAGTATAAACATGAAGAAAGTTCTAAACTACGTTACCTTAACAAAGGTGTTGACAGCCATGATCGCCATGTCGGGTTGACTTTTAGCATAGTTCATCAGGTACAAGTATACCAGCTTCTTCAATTCCAGGTTATCCGTCTGCATGCAGTTTACAACATCAGGAAAAAGCGCGGAGACATCTTTTCCGACCGTCATCGAAGCAATCACCTAAATAAAGAGCAACAAAATATTCGTCTTTAGTCAGTTCCCAAATTAACAGTCAGTGAATTCTGTGTTGATAACAAAATAAATTAGAATTGTACCTTTTTGACTGCTTCTTTCTTCTTTTCTTTTTTATCATTGTTTAACTCAGATTTCAGCTCAAAGATTTCACCTTTCTTCGTGGTTGTAAAATACTTCGAATCAGTCATTGTTACTGTTGGAAATATTGTTTCAAGATTAAACACAGTTACAGCAGACACTAATGCTGATTTTATGCATGCGCAGTTTGCTATTCATTCACATCGAATTGGTGAGGTAACAAATGTCAGAATTTCGAACAAATTTGACACGTTAGTAGATGGATCAATGTGTAACATGTCTATAGTACGATCACGCTACTCTGGAGCACGAAAAATCAATGTTCTTAAAAAATTACTCGATTGCCGAAACAGCTGTCTTTGTGAAATGGGAAAAGAAAATGTGCCAAAGTCGGAACGATCGATATTGGTTTGCAGCGATAAATCTAATGGTAGACGATTACGGTGAAGTGAATTTTATACGCCTGTAGGTCCACGACGATCCATTAGTAGGCGGTACCAGATAAATTAAACAAGATATGACCAAAACTCGACCGAAAGAACGAAGCTACGATTTTTATTATTCCGTATATAACCTAAACGAAATATAATTTCTCAACATAATTATAGCAATTTCCAGTTACCTGAATAGCTATAAAAATTCTGAAATGATGAACGAACCGTCTACTGACAGCAGAATCAACGCCCCCGGCGCTACTTGTCGTACACCATTTAACCAGAACAGAGCATGCGCTGTTGGCTGTCCCCTACCAACTTAAAAGATCGGTATCCTGCGGTAAAAAGCAAATTATTGTTTTACAATTTACAGTACGTTTAATGTGATAAAGATTACACTAGCCTATTTTACACTTACTCAAACCAAAGTTTTCACCTCCAAAGTTGAATCAAGCGTATATCTGTTCTCGAATTTAATAATCTTATGACATGTATGCGATGTGATTTTCAGGAGGTTATGATCAATCATCATGCCATGTGCAGAAGCATAAAGTGAAAATGATGTGAATTTTAAACACGAAATTGATGAACGAAAATGGAAGTACTACGAATGTTACTTGACTTTGGGTTGGATTATAAATTCCTCCTGGGTTTGGGAATAGGATTTAGTTACAGTATATTCAAGTTGCTACGAAACAGCTCTAGCAGTAAGTCTGATTTGGACGAACAACATAACGTGGTTTGTAATTGTTTCATAAAGTATTACACTGTGTATAGAGACAAATATTTGTTGAGATTTTTGTACTCCTACTCCTAATATTTTTGTACATACAGATATTTAGCGATGCTGATAGCAACTACAAGCTGGTATTGGTTATCAGAACTGACTTGAAAATGGGCAAGGGGAAAGTCGCAGCACAGTGTTCTCATGCAGCTGTCGCAGCTTATAAATTAGCTACGAAGCACCCACAAATTCTCAGGGAATGGGATGATTGCGGCCAAGCTAAAATAACATTGAAGGTAAAATGAAATGACTTGCAATCACCGATAAGCAAATGCGAAACTTTCAAATCTCACTAATTATTATTACTGTGATCATGTGATCTTATATTTATATAGAATGGTCTTCCTAGAATTGCTTGTAATACTTAATATTCATTTTCCCTTGTAGATGAGTGTGTAAAATCGAAATTCAAAAAGTTTACTTAAAGACAACATAAAAAATGACTTCTATTGATTTATTACTTCTAATGTCACCTATGCTTGTTTTTCAGGTGGACAGTGAAGTAGCTTTACTTGAACTAGCGAAGCATGCCAAGGCAATAGGTCTTCTATCTAACGTTGTCAGAGATGCAGGTCGAACTCAGATAGCATCTGGTAGCAGAACTGTTTGTGGGATTGGTCCAGGTCCTGAAGAATTAATAGATCAGGTGACAGGACACTTGAAATTATTTTAACATTTTATTGATAAATAAAGCATATTTTAAAAAAAGATTCGATTTCTTCCATAAATATGATAAACTGCTAAGATATTTCGATAAACTTGTGGATTAAGTGTCAGTAGAACAATTGAACGTTATGAACACGTCAGATTGTTACTGCAGGCATGCGATGATGGAATGTATTATTATATTTCATGATACATAATATCTTACACACAGAAGTCTTATGGATAATATGTTACATTTTTCTTTTTCGTTCAAGCATATGGAAAAAAGTGTTGAATACTGACTGGATGTCTTCTTCGAGAGCTGTTTCATATTTTCAACACAGCAGTAACATGTTACATTCATTTGTACAATACTAAACTATCAGTCATTCAATACTGTTGCCCCGTACAATTTCCAGATGCATAATACTAGGGTTAAATATTCCAAATTTCTTACACTAACGCGATACTTGATACCATTCCTATTTAAACTATACTATATTTGTTAAATATGTAACCATATGCATTTAATTTCATCCTGTTTTCCAATATTTAACACTAATCTCCGCACAAATATTTTAATCTGCAACGGACACAACATAAATAATTTATACTGGGGGTGGGGGAGCCTTCCTATGTATTTTATTAGAGCTTGTCGCACTGCACTGAGATTCGGCAATCGATCTACCATCTGCTTCATCTCTTCGGCATAATTCCGGTTCATTTTGCAACCAATTTTGAGTCTGGCTATGGGTTGGCCTAGAAATCTGACTCTGATCATTATCTTGGACAGAACCAACCTCCTCAAGGAGTTTAGACAGAGATGGTGCTAGACCAAGGCCCAAGTTTCGTTCATGGTATACTTCAGAGATCGTTGGAGTCAATTCTCGAGTTAAACTAGTCAATGATGTTGCTAGGTTTCTTAAATTATGAGGATGAACTTCTGATGGTTGAGAACCTTCAGTCTGCGGATTGATGTCTTCAGTAGAAGTGGGGTGGCGAGGTTTTCTAGGCGAGCTAGGCCCAACTTCTGTTCTCACACTTAACCTTTCAAGAACAGTAGCAGGTAATGGTGGAAGTGGTTGACGGCGCAAGACAGTTGCATGTCCGCTTTCCCAATCCGTTGCTGAACTGCTGGAACTAGAACCAGGTCTGGGATTTTGGTCAGAATATAAATTTCGGATACGTGTTTGATGATTCAAATTCAATGCAACCGGAGGACTCGGTGTGAATGCAGCGTCTGACTCTCCTATAAAAAATATAGCAGGCATTAAGATGGTAAATAACTTGGGAACCATTGCTTTACTTTGTCAGTCGTGTAAGCGAATGTCCTTCAATACCTCCACAGTTGCTCCGAGATGGTTGAACAATTGGAATATTAGATGCTTCGGTAGTTTTCCCATCTGGTTCCCCACGACGACGTACATAACTTGCAAAAGCTCCTCCGAGTCTGGGTGGATCGGGCGAAGTTTTCTCAGTTTGTGATACTGAAGCTAGACTTTCCATTGAGCTACTAGAATCTAGGCTAAGACTTTTGGGAGCTTCTTGGGTATCTGTCAAAAGTGAAGCATAACGAACAAGATGAAAATTTCAGCCTTTTGACCTTCTGGTACTCAGTGACATACTTTCCTACTGTACGAATTACTTGATTCCCTTGAAGACTTGACAAGTCATTCAATAAAAATGTCTACCCACCAAACAAAGCTAGCAGTGCTTGCAGTGCAAATTGAACAGCTCGGCGTGAAGCTTGCTTTCCAGTTCTTAATGTAACTTCCGATTGTCCCACTTCCATCAAATCAAATCCTAAACTGGCAAACAACTCGTGCGATCCTGCAGCCCGCCATACTCTGACAGGTAAACTAACTTCTTGACCTTCAGTTGCACAGCTTGCTCTTCGCATTGCAGAGATCACATCCTCGGCAGCTTCGGGTACCTTTTTTTATGAAAAATGATAGTCAAAACCAGAAAGAAGGGAATAATACGAAAATGAAGTAAAGTCATTGAAATAAAATAGTGCTATGTGAATTTTGAAATATCATCACCATACCTGTAAAAGTCTGACGAGAGCGTGTAAAGAAGCAGGTCCTAATCCAAGTAAGGCTTGTAAGCTGGCACTACATCTGGTTAATCTCTCTTCAGGGTCACTTTGTGGGAAAAACACTGACGATGGGATTCCATTACCAGCTGGTTCAAATCTGAACCCAACTGACATGAGCAATTCTCGCCAGCCCGCAGCCTCGCCAACTTTATTCTCAATACTACGCTGTGTTGTATACATTGCGTTTTTCTGGCCACGGTGTATTCTTTGCAAAGATTTCTCAACTAGATGCAGTGTTACTCTTAACGCATCTCGACTCTGTTCTGGACCACTTCGTATAAGCTCTGCCAAAGCTTGACCCATGAGTGCCACCTATACAGTTATAAAGTCATGTTATCTTCTGTGCGTTTTTTTGAAGAATCAATGAGTGATTTATTTATAATGACTAAACAATCCAATTTAATAAAAAGTCAACATAAAATTTACCTTATTCGAAAGTCGAGCGTCTCCACCAAGAAGAAGCCATCCTGCCCAGTTGGACGGGTGTGCGAAATGTCTTGTATGTTGTACAGTTTGCATGGCCTCAGCCAATGCCCTAGAAGCTCTAGCACCTTGCAGCATTGCACTATAGAAAGCTCTCAACAAAATGCTACCTGCCGTTGGTGGTACAGGCCACATTCCTATTAGTACGCATTGCGCTCCTGTGCCCAGTAAAGTTTTCGCCATTTGTTGGATTCCATCAGAACTTACACTTGTATTTTCACCTCCGCTCCAGCAGTGACCACTTGATATTACAACTAGACGGGCTGATAATCGCAATCTTGAAATATCTGAACAGGTCAAAAGGTATTCTGATTTGTCGGCTTGTTCCTCGCGTTGATCAGCAGTTAAAGCTATGCTTGCAGATTTCCAAAAAACAGGGGTTGTCAGATGAACGCATTCAGCGTCTGGTAATGCTCTTAAAACAGCTGATCTTGTAGCTTCGTTGCCTGTAAACAAGATTATACTTAAAAATTGTTAATCCGTATTTTATCTTATAATATGCAACCAAATTTGTTGCTATTTCTTGATACAGGAAAAATTTGATATTTTTTTTTATAAGATAGTGTGGAAATAATCATTTGACGTGGTATACCAATTAATGGTCGGGACTCTAGAAGCTCTGCAACAATTCCAGCTTCTGTTTCTGCAGATATAACGCTTTCTGGCCATCCGTATTCTTCTCTGATTTCATCGGGCACATTCGGATTTCCTGCGACTAGCGCAGCTACCGTTGCTCCACCTTCTGGCATCGGGATTCTTGATCTCCGCCTCAATGCTGCTAGTGATGGGACAACCAGTAGAGAAAATCTCTCACAAAGATAATCTTCACCTGGACTTGATTGTAGCGCAGGTAGAGGAGCCAAGTATAGAGATTTCTCGACAACCAGTATAAGTTCCTTTCTTGTTGGTGGTAGAAGATCTTCAAATGGTGCAAGGAGAAGGTCGTAGAGGCTTTGCACATGAGCAGGAGCTTGCCAAACTGGCCCTTTAACTCCTATGCCCCAACGTGCACTTCCAGCACGCGAGCTTACCGATCCCACGCTGAATAAACTACTCAAGCTGTAAGAACTTGCATTTAAACGATGTCCTCTTGATGGTATTTTTCCAGGTTCTTCCACAGACTCGCTTGACTCTCCCAATAACGCTTCGCGAGCAAATGAAACTCTTCTCTCCAAACTTACCCCATCTTCTAGCGTTGCAGAGTGAAATCTGAGCAGACCCCGACCAGGTGCTAAACACCACGCATGTAATTCAGTTTCTGCTTCACTGAAGTATAATATAATACCTCGCTGTCTGTCTATTATTTCTGAATAATGTGTGGCATCATCTAGAGTTCGATTTTTACATCTCCGAGATCTTTCTGCCCAATTTAGAGCTTCCTCGGGTCTATTCAAACTTACTAAAACTTTCTGCAACATTCTATATGTATTGGAAAGTAAATCTGCTCTGCTTGGCTGTCCAGAAGGAGGAGGTAGACAACCGTCCAAAGATTCTAATAAATTGGCTGCCCTTTCAAACTGCTCCACAGATGTTGTAGCTTCTCCAGCTTCCCAATGAACCAAGCCCAATCTGTGTCTCAAACTGGCGGCTTCTTCTCTCCGACCCAATCCCTCAGATAATGAGAGTCCAGACTGCAGATAACTTAATGCTCGCGACAGATCTCCACATAAATGATGAAGACGGCCAAGACTGGAAAAAGCAGCTGCTCTAGCTGGCTGATCACCAGCTGCAGCAGCCAAACTCAATGATTGTTCTTGTAATCGAACAGCTTCCTCAAATTGACCAAGTGCTTCTTGTGTTGCTCCAAGATTTGCACAAGCTCGAGCTTGTAGTCCAGCTGCATCCAATCCTTCCGCAATAGATAGCTCCAGCTGATGGTGTCGTAGAGCTGAGCTCGGATCATCCATGAGAAGATGAACAGCACCAAGACCACTAGCTGCTTCAGCCTCCCCAGCTCTATCACCCAGACCTCTGGCAAGAGTCAGTTGATGCGATAAACAACTGACAGCCTGTTCATGATTGCCCAGTGCAGCATGCACTCTTCCTAAATTGAAAATGCCAATTTTAGTTTTACGTGGAGTATAATTTGCACATTTAACAAAACCTACGAAACATACCTAAATCGCCATAGGCTGATCCTCTTGCTTCAGGACTATCAACTTCATGTGCAGCTACTAATCTTTTTTCAAAGCAAACCAAAGCTTGTTGCAAATTTCCTAGAGCCTCACGTGCTCTTCCCAATCCTCTGTAGGCACGTTCTTGATCCCGAATACTTCTAAGTCTATTTGCAGCAATCAGCTGTTGGTCATGACACTTTATCGCCTCTTCAGGATCCCCTAATGCTTCGTAACAGTCGCCCAAATTACCAAGAGCTCTTGCTTTATCAAGTAACGCTGTTGCTGTTGAAAGTGGTTCCAAAGTTGCCAGTTGTTGCTCAAAATATCCAATTGCATCTTCGTAGTGGGCCATGTTAAGTCTAGCTATACCCAAATTTCCTTTTAAAAAAAGAAAAGAATACAAATATAAATAGATCCGACCTTTTGTAAATTCGCCAGTTCAAAGCTGCGTCATATTCAATGCACTACTAGCTTACCTAGAGCTTGGGCTTCAACTCCAGAGTCTGCTAATTCTCTTGCTCGCTCCAATTGTTCCTGGTAACATTTGACAGCATGTGTATACTGACCCAGAGCCATATGAACAGCACCTAAATTGCCATGGGCTCGACACTCTCCTCTTAAGTCTCCTGCTTCCTGCCTTAATGTCAGTTCTTGCGTATGAAATCCGAGAGCTTTGTCCAAATTTCTCGTTGCTCGATGTGCAACACCCAAAGCTCCGTACGCTGCTGCTTCGAGACTACGGTCGGCTGCTTGTCGCGCAAGACTCAACTGGCGTTGGTGCATTTTTATAGCTTCTTCAGGTTCATCGAGACGTAAAAAGCAATCTCCGATATTGCCCAGGGCTCTAAATTTTCCAGCTAGATGTTTAGTCATATGAGCAATTGCTAAATAGAAAAATTATAAGCTGGTAAAATTCCAGAGAAAGTTTCAAGATAATGTATCCATAAATGTCCAATTTACCTAAATAATATTTCTGGCATTCCAAAGCTGTGTCTAAATTTCCAAGAGCCAAGTGTGCAAGACCTAAGTTGCAGTATGCTCTTCCCATTCCAGATTTATCCTGCAAATCTTTGGCCAAAGCTAAATCTTGATCATAATATCTCACTGCTTGTCGATGATTGCCAAGGCAATAATGGGCATAACCCAGAAAGTGACAAGCTTTAGCTTCCCCCTCTATGTCATGAAGTTCCTGCGATATCATAAGATAGTTTTCATAGTATGGAACAGCTTCTTCAAATCTAGCACGGGATGAGAGACAGTTGGCAAGGTTAAGCAGCGCGCAAGCTTCTCCAGCCACATCTTTCAATTCGCGAGCTATTGCCAAGTGAGCCCGATAATGTCGTAAGGCTGCTTCGTGTCCTTGTACAGCTTGATATGCAACGGCTAAATTTCCATGTGTACTTGCTTCCGAACTACGATCATTGACCTATAATAAATAATATGATTCCGAATTAACTGAAAATCGTTGACAATTCTAAGTAGTTTAATAAAGTAAATCATAAAAGGTACTAAATAACATTGAATCACCTCTTTACTTATCGTCAACTCTTGCTTGTGGTATTTTATTGCTTGTTCGTAATAACCCAATGCATTATAGGCATTCCCAATGTTTCCATACGCTCTTCCCATACCAGCGGTGTCCCCAAGGGCTCTGGCAATACCTAAGTGGGCTTGATGAAGCTTCAATGCTGCATCGTGTTCTCCTAGCAGTTGATACACAATTCCCAAATTACTACAGGCACGTCCTTCTGCTACCTTATCTTTTGTCGTCAGGGCTACATCCAGTTGTCTCTGATGCCAGAGCTTTGCTTGTGCAAGATCACCTATAATCACATCCTGACCTTCGAATAGGATCGATTTTCACTTAATAGCCTTGTATTTGAGCTAATAGGGAATAATTTAATATTAAATTCTTGTGGATCTGGGCAAGGATTACAAAGGGCAATTACTACTTCGTTGATTCCGATCAGAGCTGCAACAACGAAATAAAATTATCTTTTGTAATCACGGTTGCCTCCTCTCTTGACCTGTACTCTCACAGGGTTCGTACGCTTTTTGGAACCCGAAATTCCCTGACTTTTCCAGGTGTTCCAGCTTGAAAATAGGATTTTTTTCAGTAACCTTCCAAGAAATATGCCGCTGATTCATAACAATTTTTTTGCATATCAATACTAATACCTTAAATATTACCTACTAATTAATTTACTGTCCGACTACTAATTTACAAACAACAGCCAGCGATTTTCAGTAATAAAAAAAATGAAAGGAGGTTTGATATCAAGTAATGTACGTATAAGAACGACTTTATTTCTTCAAGAAACTTAAAATTCCAGTCTTATTTTCGAAATTTCCTGCCTTTTCCCTGACTTTTCCCTGCTGTAAGAAACTCCCTGAGTTTTCCCGGTTTTCCCGGCTTTCCCTGTGCGTACGAACCCTGCCTCAATACATATTAGTGGAAAGCAGAAGATGAAGCTTCGTTAAAAGGACTAACTTTACTTCGTATAATTGAATTAGCATTCAATAGATTTGCGTACTACGATGTCAAGAATTTTTGTAGCTTGCCAGTACTAAAATTACTCACAGTGGAGTTGACTTCAAATTTTGCTGAATTGTAATACTCAATTGTATTGAAGATTAGATTCTATTTGTATTTCTCACGCAATGCTTGTGCCCTGTGATTGCAATACCTGGCGGAAATTATCTGCTTGTATAATGTTATACCATTACCTTGATACCAGAAAAGTAATGATTCGTTAAAATTAATATATTTTGATCACGAGATATGAGAATTCAAAACATATTGAATCTTATGATCTTGTGTTAATTAGCATGAATTATTACCCTGCTCAAGTAACATGTACCATTGAATTGGGTTTAGAGCAATTATAATGCTCACCTGCGCATCTTGCTGCATGTCCAAGTCCAGCATAGGCTCTTGTCTCCACAACTCGATCGCCAAGTTCCTGAGCTATTCTCAAAACATTTTCATGATAAGCCATAGCTTGACGAAAGTTTCTTCTATAGTGATGTGACGATCCTAAGTTACTGAAAGCTCTGGCTTCTTCTACTCGGTCTCCCAGACGTCGAGCTATTCTCAAATGCTGTGTGTGACAATCAACTGCACTCTCAAACTCGCCCATTGCCAAGTAAACTGCTCCCACGTTACCAATTTCTCTTGCTTCTTGTAGGCGATCTGCCATTTGTTTTACTAATTGAACGCATTGCTTGTGTGATGCTAAAGCATTTGGTAAATCTCCGATAGCTGTATAGACATGCCCTAAGCTCGTCAACGCTGACGCGGCTGCCTGGGTGTCTTTACACTTCATGGCTAAAACCAGTTGATATCTATGTGCTGTTAAAGCTTCCTTGAAGCTACCTTTGCTAAAGTATGCTGAGCCCAAATTGCCATGTGCTCTGCATTCGCCTTGAGTATCACCTAATGAACGTGCAACACCTAGAAATAATCTTGCATATTACTAAAAATATCATGTATACAAAGCAGACCAAGGTCCAAATTTTAACCGTATAGCTGAAGATGGTATCAGATGATTTTCGAAAATTGTACCTAAATCTTGTTGCATGTAACTGATTGCCTTGTCCAACGAATTGAGAGCCCAGTAAGCACTAGATAGGGCAGAAAAGACGGAACCCCTTAATTTCAGACTGCATGTTCCAATGGATAACGCTGCTTCTAAGACACCAGCTGCCGCTCGATATTGCCCAGCTCCTAACAGCTCTTGCCCAACTACAGATATAACTACAAATGGTGATTCATCCAGTTTCATTGCCCTGAGTTGTTGGAACGTTGGTTCTAGGGTTGTGCGTAAAGGTGATTTCAACGAAGCTTCCACCAATCCGGACAACAGTTGACAATTGGATGAATCCCTTGCCAAGCCAGCACTAAAAGCTGCCAAGGCTTCTCCATGTCTGCCTAGGCATTGGAGGGCTACTCCTTGCCGATAATATGCCTAAGAATAAATTGAACAATGTGTTTTAGAAACAGTTGAAAGTGATGGAAACGTTCGATTTGAGTTTATTATTTAGTAATAAATAGGAAAGGTATAGCATTTATACTTTATGCCATTGGGGATTCAGTTCCGTTGCTCTTACTGCATCTTGTAAAGCTAGAGCAAATTGTCCCATCTTTAAACGAGCCGCAGATCTATTTGAGTACAACACGTGACTAAGAGAGTCTAAGGCAAGGGCTTCCGAGTACAGAGTAGCAGCTAGGGGGTAGTCTCCATTCTGGCAAGCTGCGTTACTTCTGCGCACTGTTTCCAGAAACAGAGCCCGAGATCCAGCGGCCAGGGCCGACGTACCTTCGGGCTCCACCTAATGATACCAAGTTATTATTATTACTTTGTGGAAAGAGTGTGGACTCGCATTTTAAGTTCAATATCTTGTAAGTAGACTAGACTTGAAGTTCTTAAGTATTCAGCTATTATTATACTGGTTTTAAATATGTTGATAATGAAACTTTATCACTATTTTTTTTTTTTAATATCAGCTGCGAGCATTTTTCATAGTTTGAAGAAAATAGTACCGGTAAAAAGGTATCAGATTGTTTTTAGGAGAGTCCGTTTATCATTTGGTAGTATTAAGCATTGAAAAATCTGCTGTGAATTTGTTAAAAGCAGGATAATATTTGTTTTTAGATGGAATTGTTTCATGACTAGTCAAAGATTGCTGGATAGTACATAAAATGGTAAAAAATACGGGATTTAACTTGTAATTACCTCAGAGATATCCCTATGAGACATTGTTTAAGACGAGCCGGTAGCATCCTCTTTCATGGGCATTATCTGAGTCGGAGGGGGTCCATTAGATAAGGCCCTTTTCCAGGGCGCTAACTCTTGCCAACTAGTTTAGTGATTCTGTAATAGTTCACTCAACACAATTGACAAATTTTCCAGCAATCACAATTTGTCACCAAACTCGTCATTTAACAGGTAATAAGAGTACGGTTTGTTTATGATATTATGAATCTACTGAGTTGATTAAAAAAAGGGGGAAAGGTAGGCGTCTAAGGGGGGAACCCACTGCATTCCTAAGGTACAGCCATCTTGGAATGTGACCCCAGGTCTCCCCACTTAAAGCCACTAAGTGGGGTGGCAGGTGAGAGGGGCCTTAGGCCCAAGTCCCAAGATCTCCTCACCTCCCTCAGGTTCCCGCATTCACTACTACCATACTCTGCATAAATATACACCCGAGGTTCAGCCGACAATGCCTCTAATACACCTGCACACCCTCCCATAGAGCCAACTTTCGTTGAGATTGCATAAACACTTGTCGGTGCTTGACGAGAAGAATGCTAGCACAACAACAATCCCAATAGAAGCTTGAAATTTGCATCGATATCAATAAATTACACACATTCAATGATTTTTGCAGATTACACGACTCTTGATGTACCTCAGTTCTTAAAATTACCATCAAGCAGTGTTATTGAACGTTTCGGAATAATTATTATCCATGCAATAACAACAATTTCATTGTGATGTAAATATTCATGTGGTTATTTGTATTCAATTTGATTCCCGAAATATCCAATAAAAACTTCAATCGCAAAAGCCAATTCTGTAATCAACATTAAATCATTTATATTATTGCCTGAATTCAGGCCAATACAGTGTATTACAAAGTGTTTACAAAACTATTGTGATCTTAAGATTACAATATATTTGTGTATTCTACGTGTTTGGATACATGCCAGCAGACATTATTTAATTAATTGACGTCATCCAACACTGAGTTAAGAAATTATTAAGTAATCATTCTTTTCCTAAAATAATAATTTGCCGAGTACTGTAAAAAGTAAAATAATGCATTTTTTTTACGGTGTTGAGATGAATAACTAAATATAAATTGTAATAAGTTCCTGTCATTAATTGTATTTCAAAATTTTTTTTTTTTTTACTTAAATTTGAATCACGTACATCATTTCTGTAAATAGTTATATGCATAACATAAACGCATATTGTAAAAATTTCCACCAATCATATAAATACATCAATTTTCCGGTAGATTCCACCGATTCAATATAATAAACAATTG
Organism: Neodiprion lecontei; assembly: GCF_021901455.1. Taxonomy (NCBI): domain Eukaryota; kingdom Metazoa; phylum Arthropoda; class Insecta; order Hymenoptera; family Diprionidae; genus Neodiprion; species Neodiprion lecontei. The sequence goes on from NC_060262.1 coordinate 35,636,995, forward strand.
CATGTATAAGTTGAGCTTGAATGTAGTGTTCCTTGTATATGGTTACCATTGCATGTTAAAGGACATACGGTATATAAAATTGACCCCTAACATATGCTACTGATATCTCACATATTTTTACATATATTATATATATATAATATTAAACTGTGTTATTTTTCATACAAAAGTACAGTCATACTCTCTAGAATGCATATTTTGGAATAATAGCGTAATATATTATTTTTTTAAATAAAATTCGTACGAAAGAAATAGCATTTCCATAGATAAACAAAGTAGACTTGTCATTACCAGTTGATTTCAAAATTTGTACATTAAAAAATGTACTTTAAGGTACAAGAAAAATATTGGTTGTAATTGATAAATGTTTTCTACTTTTTGGACCAGTTGCTAAGCCTTCCGTTATTATGAAAAATTACACAGATTATTGTACACAATGAAACAGTATTTGCTTTACATGAAATCCATGAAAATGAATGAACATTATTGAAAATTGATAAAGTGATAAATCATCATTAAAGAATTTCTTTACTTTAGTTACTAAAGCGCCGTATACAAAGTCAGACTTTTTGGCACAACTTGAAAGAAATAAATATCAAGAAAAAATGTGCATTTGACTGTAAATTTGTAAGTTGGATTGCTAAAAAATAAAAAAATAAAATACAACAAATTTGTCAAGGTTTGTTCAACTGTTTTACATTACAGTAGATTACCATGTAAATTTTAGCATATTACCACTGGTATATTTATAACTTGCAACCAAGATCACTTTGTATGTAAAAAAAAGACCACTGCTGATACGAAAATGATGCAAAAGTATTGTACAGAAAATCTTAACATTATGGAATGTATAACAAGAAGGTTACAAGCATGTGTGCAGGCTTGATTTATGGCCAAAATTTGTTAAACAAGTCCATAAACGAATCATAGATCATAAACGTAATTGCCACATCCAGACAAACTCTGCTCAATCGTGGAACTGTACCCTTGTAGAATGCAAATGCTCCTTCTTTTTTCCATACCTGTACTATACAGTCTACAGTGCCTTTGTACTTAGCAGCTTCCAAACCCTGTAAAAAAAAAAAAAAAAAACCCAAGAACTAAAATAGTATTACACTACCAACACTTTCAATCTACATATTTCGATTTTACCTCCTTTACTTTTTATGATGAAAGCACCAGAAATGTGTACTGCATAATTTGTGTTGCATTTAGTTTTACAACTAACAAACAAAATCTTTAAGGTCTAAAGTTGTATCTCTTCTTTTAATATGGAAAGGTAATATTCTTAGTTTTTAGAGTGAAAAAAAAAATTCTTTTATTCAATTCAAAAATACTAACCTGCATTCGTGTTTTTATTACATCAATTGGAGTATTTCCAAATACCGATGCCGCACCAGCAACTGCACCAAACGCACCCACGAGTAATTTGGGTACAGACTTTGAGTTATCTCCCCCTCTGTACCAGTCCTTTAGAGTTTCCATTACAAAAAACCTTATCGCTTGATTTGAACCTTGACGCATTACTGTTGGAACTAGTCCTTGATACACACCCCTTGCCCCTATAAAAGTAATATAAAACTGCAAGATCACATTTATATTCAGGCACGGATGGCTATGTTAATTTTTTATTGAGTTATCTAATGGAGAGAAATAACTTCAGGTAGAACTTAGCTGTTCGGCATCACGTGTCAAGGAAATTGAGCTATATATTTATAAAGAAAAAAAAAATAATATGAACCATGCTCCAAGACTATGATGTAGGTAAAATCAATAAAGTCAAGTAGCCGTTATGTAACGATAATGAAATGTAAAGTGAACCAGTCATGAGACTAAAATTTAGATCAAATATGTGCTCTTTGCCAACTTTGAATTCAATTCTACACCTGCAACTGTTACGCCGCCAGAAATAATTGTCAGCTCAATTTGCGTCAAGTGTCTGGTTCGATGATAAAGCATCTAGTTACAGTAGAGTGGAATCTTTATATAATAACTTACGTTGCTGCTGGAATGTATTGCATTCTAAGTTGGAAACGCAGAGGGTTTTCTAATAAGTTGATATAATTTTGATAGAATATACTTCTATCATTTCTATCTCCATACTCAGTACAAAATACTTATGTAAGAAACTACAAGGAAAGAGAAATAATAAAACTACTTCGAACATGGTGGAAATATTTAAACTGAGTTTTTTTGTAATGGTAATGAAATTGATAAAAGTAATAGCGTTATGTGTTGTCAGGCAATCCTTATCAAACTGCCCTCAACAGCTTCACACCCTCACGTCACACAATCACGCATAGGCATGTAGTACATCAGTAGGCATGCGATATGTGTAAGTAACAGAGATTTTGAAAATAGATTAAAAATTTTTGTCCACTACATTCACAAATATGTATCAAATCCATCATAGTAAGAAGATAGTACATTACTTTGCAATTGTGATAGTCTGAAAGTATCTATAGAGTGTGGTAATATGTGAACGTGTTTTTTTCCACAGTTCAGCAAAGTGTTCGGCATAGGTAATGTGTTATGTAATCTCACCGAACAAAGTCCAACATTTAGAAATTTAGACTTTGAATGAAGTTTAAGGTCATACTACCACTTTAAAAGCTTTCAAGCAGCTAATCATATACTTGTTAATTGACCGATTCTATCCTCTCGTAAATGAAAGTAAAAGTTCCGAGATTGAAAGCCTCAACTTACCACTTTCTTTGACTATCAAGGTCACTCCATGCAAGAATCCTTTGTATCTTGGGTTCCCTGACCTTTGGTCATTGATAAATTTCACTTTAACAGTTTCCATAGGCGTTACAACTAATACAGCTTCGCTAACTCCAGCACAAAGTCCTGCTAAAAGTCTTGTTTGCGCATTCAATTTTCCTTCTGAATCGACTAGTCGTTTTTTAACTGATTCAAACGCCCCAAATCTCACAGCAGACTTGGGAATTGAACCATAAATTAAAACGGATAGTCCTCGGTATAGACCTAGGACACCGTGACCTTTTACTGTTTTTTTCACACAATCCAATATTCCAGAATATTCTTTGCCAGCTCCAGCTTTTCCATCCAGTTGCAGTTGTGTCTTGACATATTCGGTTGGATATGTTATGCAAATTTCTATACCACCCGTTATTCCACCTGAAATATTTGAATGAAAATATTTAACTCAGTCATCCTAGTGGTGATACTAGAAATTAGATTTTCTGTACCCCAAAGAATTCAGATAATATTTCTCGTGTATTTTAAAAATAGTTAAAATCATCGCAAGAACAATAATCTTTACATAAAACTCGAATGCAACAATGAATGCTAACTAAAGTGTCAGCAAACGGGATAAGCCTTGATGTTTTTAAACGAGCATTGAGCAATTGATAAAGGTGCTTCTCTGAAAACCGGATTCATGTTTATCATTACAGTGTTAGCTCTTGGCATATTTGTTCTGGACATTAGCATTGAGCATTTTTTTGGTTCAGAGAATAATGTAATGGAATTCAAATTTTGCAATACGAACATAAAGAGATTAAAGGTAGAGAACGTACAGCAAAACTTGAAAGCAAACTTGAATCAAGCTAAGAAATTTTTGTCTTTAAGTATTGAGTGCTGACAAGGAATGAGTGAAGTTATCATTGAAATAATTTGTCTGAGTGTCAATGGTGATTTAGTAATTATTTTGTATAATAAATTGGTTCGATTCACATCTTTCGACTTGCTATCAATCGCGCAAATCAATGAGTGATAAAAATTGTAAGAAAAAAAAAACGAATCCAAATATAAAGGTATGTACGACATGTGTATACCAGCAACGATTCCCTTGAGTCCAACATTTCCACCACCAGCTGCAGCTGCAGCTGCAGAATCTTTTAGCCAAGGTCTCCTTGGGTATGGATTTTTAAAAGTGGTCAACGACGTGGGCGATTTGGTCAGCTGTTGTCTCAACCACAGCGGATCCATGGTTGATGGGTATACGTATTTAGAAGCGTAATGTCGAAAGGGACTCGGACGAGACCGATGAGCGTAGATTTGACACGCGGCGCCGTCAACGACTGTCACTTCCGACAGCCAAACTCCAACTATCCCAAGTCACCGTCGAACGCATAGCGCCCCCCCCCCCCCCCCCCCCACGCCCTTCCATTCGCCGCTTCCTTTTATCAACTCTTCACGAAAACCCAGCCGTATCACGCCACACTTGCGACAGCGTTTCTACACCATTCTACACGTAAATGAGTGGCGTGGCCCCTTAACCCCCACCCTTTCGGCCCCGCGAGTACCCGCGAGACACGAATGCCCCGGACCCCGCTTCACCGCAGCGGTAATAGCCGGCGGGGCCGCCGGCAAAGAGCGGCACAAACAGCAACCCAGCATGTCTGTGAATCTCGATTGAGTGCTAGGATCGACTGGCCTGACTTCAGGGGCAGCTTCGGTAGCGCATCACAGCAAAACGCAATATGTATAAGTAATGATGGATGATGCACGAGTCCGTAGACAATGCTATAATGTTATTAATAAAATGAATTTGGATAGTAACTACAGAAATTGTCTCTGCCTGATTGGAGCAAGCAATCCCGTTCGCGTTTCAATCTTTGGAGAATGTCTATATGGCGCGTACTATTAGCATCTACTATTTTTCATTAGATCCGCGATTGTTAAACACTTACTGAAAACATCACATTATGAAGACTGAGTTCCAGCCAATCCAGCTGTAATGAATAAACACTGATCTTTTCAAGCCAGAGTTTATTGTCGAAACTATAAATAACTGATAGTTGACTGATAACAGAAACTTTTCTTTTTTGATTCCAATGAATCGGTAATGTTATCTTGTAGTATTATAGTTTGAGGATTGTTCAAGAAACTGGAATCTCAATTACTGATCATTCAAGATTCCTCGTGCAACGAGTCTGAAGTTTTTTTTTACGCATCTTCTGAAATGGAAGTTTGAATTTTCAACTAGAACTGTGTATCAAAGAGTTTAGATAACCTGAAATCCTAGTCAGTACATAAATTGAAGATAAATACACGCAACATGGGAAATGCAGTATTTTAAATCCTTGAAACTTTCTGAGGATTACATTGAACTTAAGACTTGAAATTAAAGTTAGTGAAGATTGACTTAATGTAAGAAGCTTCTTGTTTCTACAGCAATTTATGAGATCTTGAAGTGATGTTGAACATTGTTAATCAAGTCTGCACTCTGTTGTTAGTTTAGGCTGAGCTGTATCTTATAAAAATATGTAACAAGCATACTGCCTTGTTTACTCAATTCACAGTAATGGTATCGCCATGGATGTTGAATGTCACAGTCTATTGTTCGTAACTTCATCAACGGGCACACGTACCACGTAAGAATATTTTTAGCTATTGCCAAGAAGCAAAATTTAGGTATATATGCCAAAGTTGGAAATAAATCTCTATTGAATAAATCTTTATCAAAGTTTCACAATCGTAAATGTTTATCACGTATTACATCAACTTGTTATTTTTTTCTGATATTACTGCTCAAGTTCGATCAGAATTTTTGTGAAATGATAAACAGCAAGCTACTATCTGATAATGCATAATCTGGCAAATGAATTTTAGATAAATAACAGTCATTGGTTCACAATTTATTACACTCTGTCCTATCTATACGATAATTGTATTGCCCACGAGCTGTATTACAATTTTATAGTATAAGTTAATAATAGATACGACAAGAATAAAATGTTATTTCACGCTGTACTGTAATGACATTTATTAGGCATATTCATTCGATCACATTAGTAGCAAGACTATTGATGACACGTAATCAAGTTAAATACCGTTGTCACACAACATTTAAATACTGAACGAACTGCAGCATGACATGCTGCACTGGTTATTCAAGTTCAAATGCAATCGATTATATTCATCTTTTAATTTTACCACCCTGGTGTAGTATTAGCCAATCTCCGCATTCGTCTGTAACATAAATAGTTATTGGTTCCAAATTTTTTGTAAAATAGCTTTTGGATTAGATGAACATTTCAAAAAAAGAAACGTACAAAAATGCTAATTAATTAATTTCTATCTTACCGAGTGTTTCTGTCTTGATCTCGTATCTTCTTTTCCATTTCTGCGTCAGTCAAGGTCTCAAGGAAAGGAGCCCATTGGTCGGCTTCTGAAGGAGGTCTAAATGGTACTTCAACAGTTGGCAGTGGTGCTTCAGAAAATGCGTATGTTCTTTGATGCCATGACAACTGACCTCTAACGCTACAAGTTTTGATTTTTCGTCATAGAATAAAAATTTATATTTATGATATAACACACCAAAACAATATAGTAAGCTTGAAATTGAATTGCACATCAATTCAAAGTTTGTTAAATTTTCACCTATAAGCAATGGCGGTGACAAATTCTCCTCCGAGCCCCAACTCTGCGCAAAGCTTCATTGCAAATTTTTCTGGATTATTCTCTTTCTCAGACATATCCCATTCAACTTGATCTACCAATGACGTATTTCCAACGTGGATATTTAACTTAATAATGACTCTCTGATCACATTGATCTTCCAAGATAGTCTCTTGAGGGAATGCTTCAATTTGTTGTCTAATTGCTTGTGCGATAGCAGGGACAAATGTTAAGGGATTCAGATCCAAGTCGTCACACAAGACTTCTGCAAACTGTTCTGGTGTTATAAGGCTTTCTGTAAAAGGCAACAATTTCGTTGGTCAAAATAGGATGAAAATTAGTTAAATTTTATGATCTAAGTGAAACTTGCTACAACTAATCACACTACCATTCTTGTTCCATGTAAAAGTATCTCTAAGTTTTTGCCCTTCAATTTCCATGTCCAAACGTATTGGGACAAGCATTTCTTGTTGAGCAGCATTTTCTAAATTTGCAGATGGATCTGTATCATCGAAGCTGCATGAAGATGAGATAAGATAAAAAATGATATACAACTTTCTTGTTCAGCAGTGTATGAGAAAGAAAAATCAGAAATGTTCTTACCATAGAGGAAAAGTTCTGACTTTTTTAGTATGAACTCTGTTGCGATTAATGGGCGTAGCTTGCGGTACAGCATCGAGATGCGAGCTGTTTGGTAAACTTGGAACCCAGGACATAGATTTTTTAGATTTTCCTTCCCTAGGAGCAGGTGGTTCGGTTGAATGGACCGAAACAGCCTTGTATTTATCATCATTGCCTTCTATAATGTCTTCAACTTCACTGGCACGTAACAAAGACACGCTGGAGGCGAGAACATGTTGACTAAGACCAAGTTCCACAAGTTTTTTTCTTTCGTCATTTGTTATAGATCTTCTGAACATGCCAGGGTATCTTTTGTACAAAGAACCACGAAAGAGACGCAAATAATTACCGACTTCTGAACCGATGCAATAATATTCTCCATTTTCTTCAACTTGAAAACTTATAGGCTTATCGCCATACGTTCGTAATGCCATTTTATCGACTTTAATTAACTTTAGCCACTAAGTTTCTGTGTCTATACTGTGATTAATGCGGTATTTTAACAATTCTTGCTTTTAATATAGAGGCCGGATTGTTGTTTGAAGCATTAGTTGGATATGAAACAAACGCTTGTTCGTGCGGTTTTCAACCGTTGCGTTGATAGTTGTTTAGCTACGCGGAAAGACTACGAAAAATCGTAATAGCTGTCAATTTTCCATTTGATTATTGCTTTTGTCGTATTTGGTTGACGTCTAGAACACTACACAAACTAGGTTTGAGATTCTAACCTCTGATTCACTCAGCGTCAGTAAACACGGATTATAAAACAATAAGAGAGGACCAGCAGACAGCAGCGCTAATGCCAGCTAATGCTAACAGAGTTTGGAATCTGAACTTTGAGCCGTCTACTTACCAAAAATCGCCACTACGAGGCGCTGATTTGAACTCGAAAATTTGTCACGTAATCGCTAGTAAACTTTCAAATTAAATTTGAATGTATTGTCTAGGATTCATCATTAATTATTTCTTTTGGTTCTGTAAGTAAAGATTGGGTAAATGATTTGCGGGTGAAAAGTTGTGAGTTGAAATAGATAAAGCTATAATTAGCTGAAACAAACGAAAGAGTAATTAGCTGATTGTGAGATGGACCAAAAGATAATTAGTTAAAACAGACAAAAATATGATAAGTATGATAAGAAATGTATACATATATATTCTGTATAGAAAAAAATTGCAAAACGACAAAACATTTGCTTAAATAGCCTTCGGTAAGGCTTGTGGAATAAAAAATAATACGATTAGTATAAAAATGTTTTGTACACCATCATCAACAATATTGAATGAAACTTGAGAAAAGGTTTCATACTATACAGTCCGTGATTATTGCCGCGCATTTTTGTCAGAATCGAGAAGTATCAAGTCAACGCGCAAAAGGTATGGTCAAAACTGAAGATTTCATTGGGTGAAGGCTCTTGGAATAAAGAAATGTAGTGTATTCTTCGCTTATATTTTCGATTGTGATCTTTGTATAAGGTCCAGTCTTTTTTTTTTTAGTCATGAATATTCAGTCTGAATTTCTCTCATCTTGGGCTAATCGAAAAGCAGAAAAACTTAAGCGCATTATAGTGAAATGTAATAGCGGTTTTCGTGTGTGCTTTTACACAGTATTGGCAAAACCGACACGTAAACGGCGCAAGCGATTTGCGTGGTTAATCGATGCGTAAAAAAACGCGATCGATGAAACTGTAGAAAAAAGCAATGAAGGAAAACCCAATCAGTTCGGTAGACGACGGCAGTGTGTACATCAAAAATTTGTAGTCCAATGTTTCTGTTGATTTCTATATTCATCCACTGCATCTTAGCAGACAAAAATTGAAATTGAAATTCACGATATTGCATCAGCTAATAATTATTAAATAAATAATCTTATCTCCTCTCGGTTGGTTCATACTTTAAATATGATTCTCGGACCATCTGTCCAGATCTAAAGTTCAAGTCACACTTTTTAAATTTGACCATGTTCACTGAACTACGAACGTAGCAATTTTGCTATGCAATATTTATTCAGACACGTAACCCTTAACTCAATTTGCACGAATGCATAACTTACTCCTACCACTTCGTGCCTACCACTTTATTCACGTTTCGCTGCCGGAAAGCGAGTGACGCTACGCAAAATTCGCTCGTCGCGCGAGTTTGATCGCTCGGAGCGAACTGTGCACAGTAGTTAAACACGACGCGAGCTGATGTTTACTGAATTGAACGGGATATGTGACAGATTATAGATAAAGAATATAATACAATACAAAAAAAATCATTTCATAATATATCTAACTTAAAAACATATTTTAAAAAGTGGGTTATAATTTTATAAAAACTTTATTATAAAATAATGTTGTGTGTAGGTAGTAATATAAATTTACTTTTATGCAAATATGCTACATGGATGAAGTATTTGATAACTCTGCAGCTTCGTACTACGACAGATAGTCCGCAGGAATTTCAGCTCTGCTTACACTATTTACATTTTATGTTGGATTTAACCGTCATCTATTTGGATATTGATTATTCCACTTCTGACTGATACACATGGGCGCTCTTAGAATACCAATAATGCCTATATTAATCATATCTGTCCGTTCAAAAACTGGTACCGTTAAGTGAAGTAATTCTAAAACTGATGAGAAACGGAGGTAAACACTTTTTTTACATGATTGCAAGTAAAATGATTCCTCGCAGAGTATAAAGAGTACATCAAAATATATTTACATTGATTAGCTTTTTTCCTTCTTTGTATAATGAAACGATTCTATAGAATTCTATAGGAAAATAAAGCATTCAGTGATAAAAAGACCTTACCAAATTGATAATCCGTACTATGTTACATATTGGGATAAATTGTATAATAAGGATTTTTCAATTGCTTTCCATCTATTGCATAAAAATGAGGGTCCCCAACTGAAAAAGACTGACTGATATGGGTTGGAAGAGTTTTTTGACTCTGAACAGTCGTGACCAAATACTGTGGCGTTGGAGGTTGTGCAGCCTGAGGTTCACTGGGGACGATTTTTCTTTGGGAGTAAATCAACATTTGTGGTACTGTGGAAACGTCATTTTGATTGGCATTATCAACCGCAACTGTATAGGTGGATGCTGATCCTGATAATTGTTGCGCTCTGCATTTTTTTGTATGAGCATATAAAGAGCCAGCATTATTATAGCGCTTAGAACATATTTTACATGCATATGGTCTCTGGCCAGTATGAGTATAAGTATGTTCATTTAGGGAAGTCAATCGTCTAAATGATTTCATGCATATTTGACAATGATATTTCGCTTCTCCTGTATGCATCGTTATATGTCTAGCTAACGTATTAGCTCTAGCAAATGCTCTACTGCAATACTGACATATGTATGGTTTTTCACCACTATGTGTGCGGAGATGCAACTGCAAATATGTACTCTTTGTAAATGCTCTACTGCAAACATTGCAAACGTATGGCTTAATTCCTGTATGAGTTCTCATATGGGCTACTAGCGATCCACTTTGTGCAAAGCACTTACTGCATACTTCACAAAGGAAACGTTTTTGCGGCTCTTTGATGCGTTTGTGTCGTTCCATATGGTTGGCCAATGATTGCGCCTGCGCAAATGCCTTTGGACACATAGCGCATTGATGAGGTCTGCACTTTTTTTCCTATCAAATCAATCAGTCAGTTATTTTTCAAATATAGACAAGATTCATATAATTGAATAAAATTTGAATCAACGAGTTTAACTTTTGCAAAATTGTAAAAACTATCGGACAACTAAAATTTATGAATTCGCAATACTAAATGCAAAGAATATCTCACCTTCCTTTTGGATTCGGCACCTTCATTTGGTCTACTTTCGTTATCTGTATCCTCATCTTCATCATCAGATGCCCCAAATATTTCTGCTTTGTGTTTGGACTGCTCATGATCTTTGAGTTTATCTAATCTAGAGAATTCCTTTCCACATGTTGAACAATTGAATCTAAGACCACTGTGGGTTGATATATGCCTTTTCAGGTTTCCTTTTGTTGCAAAAAGTTTACCACATTGAGTGCACTGTAGACCTTCGAGAGGTAAATCGTCGTCGTCGGATTCGTTTATTTTGGAATGAGACGAATCAGTTTGATGCTCCAGCGATTCTTCTATCGTTGTCAGCGGCATGGAATGATTATCTGAATTTTCACATTTTTCATATTCAGGGTGAGTCTTAATGTGGGAAAGAAATGATTTTTGATAGGTGAACTGTTTCGCACAGACTTTGCATTTCATTTTATAATTTTTTTTATCTGTTTTCTGTTTGTATATCGAAATGTCAATGTCTTTCTCTAACTTTTCCCCTTTTCTATCAGTATCTATTGCACCACAGTTATTATCAATATCAACTCTGTTATCATTTTTCAAAGAATCATGATTATCTGACACATGATTCTTCAACTTTGCAACAGTAGAAAATTGTTTGTCACACAAGTAGCAAACATATCTCAATTTAGTTTTGTGCTTGTGAATGGTCATGTGTCGTTGCAAAGCTAGATTTGTGGCAAAGCTCTTGATACAGTGAGGACATTTTCGTCTGCTGGTTCTCGTGATCAATGGTTTCTCTTCGTCACTATCATTCATTTCTTCATTAAAAATTTGACAATTGTTGGGTTTTAATTTACCCGATTCAGACGAAACATCAGCTTCGTCTTCCCCTTCAGAAAGTAAACTATTTTTTAATTCAAACTTGAGATCATCATGAAAAATAATTTCATCCTGATTGTTCCTCTCTCCTTCTAACAATTCACATTCCTCTGACAATGGCATATCCTCTTGTTTAATGGGTTCTGGTTCAATATTTTGATCTGTCGAATCAATTAATTTACCTACTGTAACACCCTGGTCATCCAGCAATATCTCTGTACTCTCCAAAGCAGATATTATCTCCCGCTGGCTGAAATCGTCATCTTTCTCTATTTGCTTATCAATTGATTCATCGCTCAGGCTTTTGTCCTGCATTTCCTCCTCTTGTGAAGACTCGTTACCACTCATGCACTCCTCACTGATTTCAAAAGCTACTGTACTTTGTTTATCATCAAAATTAGTCAATACTACACGCTTCATCTCTTGTGCAGCTTGTGATTTTGATACACTCTGCATTTCCAATTCCTTTATTCCTGTTTGCTGATTAGGAATTTCGTCAGCAATGGCTTCCGTGATAACATCATTGATCGATTGTGATAATAACTCCTTAGCTGCATCTCCGTTTACTTTTACATTCGATAGCAATATTTTACGTAAAGCAGCATCAGATTTTTCAACCTGACATTTGAAATCATAAGACATATCCAATAGCTGACGACATGAAAAACAAATAACACTTGGGAGACCGTCGCCGTGTTCTACCTGTAAAAATGTTTAAAAATACATTGCCAATAATTTGTAAATTGAATTGTTAAGGAGTGTGAAGTAATGATAGTAGTAGTGTAACAAACAAAATACAAAGAATTGTTTATATTTCAAATGCAGTCTGGGTGGTTGAATAAGCGACGTTTATTGTTACCAACTGATCGAAAATTAGTTCTGACGGCAAATATGAATTGGAAAAATAAAACATGTTGATGATCGTAATATAACAGTGATGATACGGTTGAAAATGCCCAAAAACTAACCTGTATAGCTGCAAACGCCATGATTTTTCTTGGAATATCCTCATCATTTTGGAATAATTCCCAAAACTGGTTGCAATTTTTTAAACAAATACGACACTCCTGGATAGAAGCTAACTGAACTTGCGAAACACATTCGGCTGTTTCTATTTTTTCCACTTCCATTTCCATCACGAAGAAATACTCCGCTGAGCCCCGTCTTGCTGCGCCATTTGCTTGATTTTACTTTAAGTGACGTAGCGCTTAGTAAGGTAGACCGGTGGATGTGTTCGAAAATCTTTCGAACGAAAAGGATTCTAATTTTTCCTGTCTTTCTCTCATTTGGGTTAAAAGAAAGAGATGAAACCATAAGACTTGTAGAACAGTATCGAGCAGCTCCAAACAGTTGAAGTAACGATTATAAAAATAAACACTGCAAATCATGAGCTATCCGGGTAAGTCGTCATTAAGCTATGTATGTTACACGCGACTTAAGTAACGTATCATAACGTGTAATATACATGCTGATTTCAGCCGCGACAGTACGACACTGTTGCTTTGGGAACACCAAAACATCCTAGTCTCCTCAAGCCGTGGAATTAAAAGTAAGATAGCCTGATGTGACAGGCTAACGCGTATCATCTTTAATGAGCGTGAACATTGCCCGTGGCTCAAAGCTGTGAGCTGTCATGTGGTTCAGCAATTTCCAATCTGTTGGGTGAAAATTATATTATATTATACTTGACGTAGTTAATCGCGTGAAGTGTTGCCTGTGATAATACATAGTATATTTGTTGAAAGTTGAGGATGCAATGCCAGCGCGTAGACGACGAGGTGGCTCCGAACACGAAATTGATCCAATGATCACAACCTCCAACAGTGCATATCAAAATCGTGATTTTGGACATCAATACTACAATGATAGAGTTGTTTCTCAACAATTAGATATCAACAATAAACAGCAAGAAGCTAACTTAGTGACAATGACTTCGCGAGACAGGACCAAAGAGTTTGCGAATGCGATTCGCACGATGCAGGGAAGGACAGTGGCGCGAGCCGCTGTTATGAGAGATCCTAGACAGGCTCGTCAAATACAGAGTTATTCCAATTTTATGATGATTGCTAAGAATATTGGAAAGAATATCGCTAGCACTTATACCAAACTGGAAAAACTTGCGTTGCGTAAGATGATGTTCAATTAATATTCATTGGTATATTTGTTACTTTCACTTTTCACACGAATGAAAACAATCTTCTAAATCCTAGCTATCCTTGAAATTTTAAGTAGCTGCAAACAGTTATTGAAAATTTAAATGAAATGACACGAGTTTAAGAATTTTACTGCAAAGAAGAAACTGAAATTTGTTTCAATGAATTTTTCCTTGTATGTTGTAAGGTTTAAAAATAATTCAATATTCGTCTACAACGTCCATGATGTTTCTTGTTATTGTAGTGGCAAAGAAGAAATCGTTGTTTGACGATAGACCATCAGAAATCCAAGAATTGACTTACATCATAAAAGGGGATTTGAATAGTTTGAATCAGCAAATAGCAAAATTGCAAGAAGTAGGTAGACAACAGCGGGAGAGTCTTGGGACGACACGTGGCCATCACCTTGCCTCTCACTCCTCTTCTGTAGTCGTCGCTCTGCAATCAAAATTAGCCAACATGTCTAATCACTTCAAAAACGTTCTTGAAGTGAGGACAGAAGTAAGTATAACATGTTATAAATGCCGTTATAGACTTCATAGTTTCAAACAAATGGATAAAACTTCATATCTAGATTATGGATGTCCAAACTCTGATTATTTCAACTTCTTAGTTTAATGGTTTATCTTCTTTTTTTTTTATTCTATGCTGTAACTTTGAATATAAAATTCATTTGAGCCTCCTATCATTTCTGCTTATTACATTTGTGTAGTTGAAATATTACATTCTGATTTTACTGATATAATTCAATAACTACCAGCCATGTATACATGAAAACATAATAATAGTTTTCCACTAACTTGAAACAAACTTGTGTAGAACTTGAAACAACAACAATGCCGAAGGGAACAGTTTACACAAGGATCGGTATCTTCGTCGTTACCTCCTAGTGCAGTATCAGGGCGTCAAGGTTCCTTGCTTCTTCAAGAACAAGCAAATTCTTCCTCTGTTAGCATCGACTTGGAACCCGCAATGGGACAGCAAGTAATGCAGCGTCAAGCAGTCCTCTACGACGAAACAGTGAGTAATCAATTGAGCTTCTTATCAGTAATTAGAATAACAGACATACTCAAATTGAATTTGTTCGTCAGGATACTTATGTACAGTCGAGATCAGATGCTATGCAGAATATTGAATCTACAATTGTTGAACTTGGAGGAATCTTTCAACAACTGGCTCACATGGTCAAAGAACAGGAAGAAATGGTTGAAAGGTATGATAGCGCTAGAGTTGAACATTATTCCTACAAATTTTTCATTATTGTAATCTTACGATATTTTGTTTGTTCAATTTCAGGATAGACAGCAACATACAAGATACCGAGTTAAACGTAGAGGCTGCGCATGGTGAAATTTTAAAATACTTCCAATCAGTCACGAACAATCGGTGGCTGATGATAAAAATTTTTGCTGTTCTTATATTCTTCTTTATATTCTTCGTTGTCTTTGTAGCATAGGGCAAAAATCCGTCAAAACGATATACTATTATAATTATGTATATTATTTGACCATTTACTTGTATTAAGAACTTATTAAAAAAAATATCTGTTTAACTGACGCGGGAATAACTTTTTTTTTATAAAGTAGGTTCAGTGTGGATATTGTACCATAAGCATCGAAATTGTATATTCACAACTGTTCCGTTTACGGGAAATTAGCTATTTTTAATATTTTATAAATATAACAGAGTATTTGCATTCATATGTATATTATCAAACTATACCGTACATAGTGATAATTACGACAATATTCAATTAAATAATCACATGATAGTTAATTGAATTGTATTATCTTAGAAAAACTATATTTGTACGGTTTAGTTGCTAATATTAAAGTTTTACCGTAATCACCTAGTAAGAATATTCGAGCTTCTAATGCTGAAATATTTTCGCAATATCGATTTATCTACATTAATTTTGAATCAATGTCGCTTAACACGGCCAATCCATCAATTGAATTTTTATGCATCTCCACCTAATCATTGTGTACAGTGAAATACAAGTTATTGAGGCCTTGATCAATTGTGTGAACTGGTATAGTCATAAGACTGCCCTTGACACTTAACCACAATTCGTATACGATTACTTGCGAGTCATGTGTCCCATTATGGATATAACAAGTAGCAACAGTTAATCGCAACAAAATATTACACACAAAATAGTATCTATTCTTGCCTAGCTGGGTGCCTTATATGTATATTCTAAAGGAGTGGCAGTACAATTTCATACGTCAACACAATCGATCTTGGCTTTTACAATATCAATGTAAGGAATGAAGTGGGCCATCATTTCGCAAACTGCGTAACTGCAATTCTGATATTGGCAACTTATACTATTGTATCACTAAATTGTGGTTTACGCGAATGAATAGGCTGGTTATATTTGTATAAAGTATAAAGTTGTTTAGGCAAAGGTTGATAGAAAAATAAAATTAAAATACTACATTATGTATAAAGTTAACGCACTTTATGACATTCCTCAGTACTGTAGTAATTTCACTCAGCAGCTATTACTTATTTTACTCAAACTTGGAATTGACAAACTTGTTTTTCTGACAATAGACGATCAAGATTGAAGTTTTATAGAGATGTAACAGTAACTTTCACGAAATTATTTTTTATAGATTTAAACTCGACTAGGCAAATTAAATCCACATGTTAATTTGTAAAATATTGACGGTAAATTTAAAAAATGCATTTAATAAATGATCGTTTTATGAGCATAATTGTCCCGGATTTCAGTCAAATTCGAAGCCATAACTCGCGAATAATAATAAATTACAATTTATTTTGATTCTTTAAAATCATAAATATACATTTTACAGTGTGATTGTTATACTAAATATTACAAATTTTTTTCAACATGATTTCAATAATCACATTTTATTTTTATACAAATGTTCATATCTCTACGCATATATATAAATATGTATACCTGCTTTCCTTTGAAACGTTCGACTATAACATTTTCTGAAACCATGTAGTGTAAGCTATTTAGTATTTCCACAAAAACTCTTACATGAAGTGATTTGGTATCTACACATTAGCAAGTACGAATTTGCTACAGTCGAATTTCATCATACTCAGACGAAAATTTTCGAACATAGCCACATCCAAATTACGGATAAGTTCTTCAAAGTATTGATAATGCATAATTCAAATTTGAAGTAGCATCATTTTATTAAACGGGAAGAAATCTATGGAATGAAATATTAAACGTATTTCTGGTTCCAGATAAGACAAAAGGCTTAGGCTTTTCCAGTATGATTTGATTTGTCCAGGGAGTCTCCAGAAGAATGTAACGAACCTACAAATAAAATAACAATTTATACATAAACAATAATTCAGATGCACATGCGTATATATAATATATTTGATTCTAATTTGCTTGGTAGCGTATTAGTGATGGTATGGATCTGGTGAATCAAGTAATCAAGTTAGTGCGTTATGTTTTGGAATTTCAAATAACAGTCTGCAAGCAAGAAAGCTTAACCAAGTGTCAAAAATTGATTCTACTTGACAAATGCTTTGATTTTTCCGTTCAGGCAACATTTTTAAACATTGACTCTACTGAAAACCAATTATGAAATGGGATGGTTAAGCAAACTAAGGTGAGTCTGTGCCTTGCATTAAGTGCTATGCGTGGTCCTTAGGACAAGTGTAAGCAGTTGGCTTTACAATTAACCACTAATACGTATACATATAAACACAAAGCCAATAAAAAAACAGAAAAATTAAATAAGTAAGTGCCATTAGTGTACAAAGAAAAGCTGTAATGTTAAAATAGTACTGATTCAATATGTGTAAAGTAGTTAATGTTTCACAACTGAAGATCGATGATAAAGACGTGTAATTGAGCATTCTACTCTATGACGTGGTGCTATATGAATAAATATATTCTGCTCAATAACTGGATTACACAATTACCAACTGCTAGAAAAAAAGTACATAAAGTAAAGATCTAAAATAAACCTGCCACAGATTCTATTTTGAATTATTTCCTTCCATTGTACTCCAAAACTGCCTTACTTTAGAGAAGCGCTTGCGTCCTTGCGTGCACAAATATAAAAATCCAACCGATTACAACATGACGGAAATAAGAATCATTCCAGTTTCCCTAAAGCCGGAGGTGAGGTGATGTGAGTATTTTGTGTGAAAGCTTTTATGCGATTTTTGAAACAAACCTTTGTGATTCCGTACACGCTGCTCACGTTGATGGGGATGGAAAACCGGATTTCGTGTGGGTGGTAATATATCATCCCCCCATGAATGCAAAGTTCCCAAAGGTGGCAAAAATGGAGGAGGCGGACCATGATGATACATATGGGCATGTTCGTTGCTAAATGGTGGCGGTGATCGATGGTTGTAAGAGGGATGTAACGGAGGTGAAAGCGGTGGTGGTGGAGAACTGGCATCTTCGTATCTACCAGGTGGATGAGGAAGAGGTATTGGGGGTGGTGAAGACAGACGTCCTCCTAATGGTGGAGGCCTCCTACTAATATCGTACATTGGTCCCCCTCCAGAATGTGGCGGTCCCGGTATAACGGGATACGGAGGGTACGGTGGGAATGGGGGTATAGGGGGAGGAATACCTGAGGAACCAGTAAACAATATAGGAGAACTTGATGTCTCTGCTCCCAAAAATAATTGAGGGGATGATGCTGTCTCTCCATTCGTCTCCATGCCTGCGTGGGAGTTTTCATTAAATAAACATAATATGTAGCTGTACCCTGTGTATCAGTGACAAGCTTTTACATTATAAAATACGATCAACTTTTACCTGATCCTGATGCTTGTTACTAGTTATAATAGTTCCAAATTAAGAAGGAACTATATTCAATATTTCACAAATTTAAATTTTTTATATGACTTTCAAATACATTTGAAAAAAGCTGAATTCTCAATAAAAGTAAATACTACCTAGCAAAATATTTCATCTGTTGGTCACTAATATTTCAAAGACTTTTTAGATTAGACTTAAGGCTTTTCGATGTCAGGTTTCAAAATATTACATTAGAAGGTCACCATTTGATAAACTAGTATCACGGAAGTATTTGTAAAACTGTCAATACAAAGGGTTTCGCCTCGTAATGTAAGAGTATAAAATATCCAAGTGTTGTCAGAATATTAAGTAAAAGATTTGATGGAAAAGTAACATTACCACTAGAAAAAAATATTCACATCAGAAATAATATACTTACGATGTAATTTTGAATCAGCATCTACTTCATTTATACTTTTCTCCACCAGGGTCAGTCGATTTCGTAATTGGCTGGCTTCAGCCTTCGATTCTTCCAAGCGTCGTTCACTTTGTCGAGCGATTACCTAGAAATTATAATAATAATAATGGTAAAAATCCTTTAGAACTGATCCTTATGATTAGAATATTTCAGAGATATAATGTCATGCATTAAATTACCCATTGTTCATGCGATTTTGTTTCCAAGGCTGAAATCTGACTCTTATATTCCCGTTCTTGATCTAGTATTTCCCTCTTCAAGGTCTCAATTTGTTGCCTATAATTCTGAATTTCATTCTGCATCGTTTGTATCCTATCAACAGTCGAAGTTACCTCACCTTGCTTCTGCACCCACATTGCTTCCTGCATGCCAAGTTCTCTGAAAAAATAATTAAAAAAAAAAAAAAAAGAAAATTGAATGTACATTTACCAACCATATTCAAGATTTATACAATCAATCACGGTTCCACAAAAAAGTGAATTGAAGCAAAAGCCAAAATACATGGAGTCACTTAAAACATCCTCAACTTACTTTTGCAATTGACTTTCTTTTTCTTTAAAGTAATTTGAAAGCACTTCAAGTCGGGTTTGCGCTTCTATTTTATCACGTTCGGCCAATTCATATTGTTCCGTAACTGAAGCAATTTCCTCTTTAATTAGCTTCGTGTGTTCTGTAAATATGAAAATACGCATATCTACGTCTACAAATCAATGCTGAACAAGTAATGAACTCACTTGTATGCCTATGAAGAATATGTGCAAAAAACACGTACTACGTTACTACACTGACAAATGACATACCCTCGAGTAGCTGGTGAGCTCCTTCCACTTCGGTTAGTTTAATTTTAAGCTCATCTCTCTCTTTAGTGATGACTTGTGCATCAGCCTTGATGTGGGATATGTCATAAAGTTTCTTGAAATCCAATTTATCGTTACTTTGTTTCATTACTTCTGCGAGATCATTCAATGCCACTTCCTTCAAAGTCAACTGATTGATCAAAGTGGCTCGTTCTTCAGAAAGCTTTGTGAGCAAAATTTTTTGAAAAGAAGTTAATGAACAATTGCGTTGATATCGAGGAGAAAATTTGATAAACGCAATAATGTTTGGTAATTACAGTAAGTTAAATAGATCTTAATTATTGTACCTTATCAACTCGCTCATTCAGCTGCATAATTTTATTTGTCAAATCTTCTTCAAGATTCTTTTTCAAGTTTCTCTGCACTTTTAACTCTCCTGTGAGTTGTGTAACTTCTACCTCAAGTTGTTGGTACTTCTCTTGAGTAACGGCAAGCTCGGCAGTTAGGACTTCATTCTGTGAAGATTTTCATCATTTATATTTTTAAAGTATATCTTTAAATGCTTGAGGGCTTTACCATTTTCAATCTACATATAATTTACATGGGGCATTCCATTTCAACTCAACCAGGACCTTCATTTGTTGTTGTATTTCCCAAAATTATTTGTGGGTACAGGACCTCGAAATTAATGTAATTACTTATTTTTTGTCTTGTGTCGAAATGATCATTGAAATTTTTTCAGATTTTACAATCAGAGTATTTTCCGATGACTTTTGCTAGTCATTGCTCATGGGTTATTTCTTAGAAGTGTTAAAAAAAAAATAACATAGCTGTTTTTGAAGTCCTATTACATCTACAATAAATTTTGGGAAACCCAATATAAAATAATATAAGGATCAAGATCTGGTAGAGTTGATTTTGGAATACCCCACATATATTTTGTAGTTTAAGTAAGCAGAATTTATTTATAAATGATTTTTGAATTAGGTTGTCTCTCATAGTTCGAAACAACAGAAAGCGTGACCGTGAAGCAATAGCAGGACACATACTTAGCATTATTTAAATATGGACTATAGCAATTTCTGTTATACTAATCACGATGATTTAGAATTCCAAGCCAATAACATATGACAAAATATAAGGATACTTTAGTGAATTTTGGATGGACACTTAAATTGCTGACGAGCTTTGGAATTTTAAAATATTGGTATTACAGGTAGATTACATTTGACAAACCTCAAGTCTGGTGAACTCGAGCTGAATTACAATAAGAATATATAGTTATTCATGAGCAAGAACGTATTTGGAAATTAAAATAAAGAAAACAAATTACCTCTTGGGATTTGAGATTGAGGCTGTTGGTCAATGATTCATTTGTAGCTTGTTGAGCATTTAACCGAGTTTGCAAATCTTCCACTGATTGAGCCAGTGGATTATCATCACTCTGTGATGCTAGAAACTCACGTAACATACGCTCTAGTTCCAAACCTGCTTCTGTAGCACTCTCTAATTCCTTTTCCAATGTAATAATTTGGTCCTCCAATTCTCCTTTGGTGACCTATAACCAAGTTATTCGTAAAAATTGTTAGAATAGTGTTACGAAAATTGTGCCATCTGATATTTACCTGTGCCATTTCCAGCTCTGATTTTAACGAAAGCACCATTTCATTAGATCCAAAGGATTCATCTTCGATGGAATTCAACTAAAAACAAGATACAAATCGGCATTGAATTTGGCATCATTTCTATCATGTTCAATTTACTTTCTGTACATTGAATTGAATTAACACCTATTCAAGAGATGCTGTCTTCTCACCTTGTTTTTGGTAGTTTTCAAGTCTTCACCCAGTATCATGTTTTCTTTTGTTATGACTAGCAATTCCTTTTCAAATGTATTGATTTTAGCTACAAGCTCTTTATCACGTCTCTGGTTCTACAGAATATAAAATTATATTTAATTTATTACAAATATCAGGAAATGTAATTTCCTACATTGAGATATATGACATATCAACTAATTTAATGAGCGCGATAAAACAAACCTCAATATAATAATAGCCGAGCGAAAATAACAATGTTGTGAAAGCTGTTAAACCAAGATACATAAGTGTCTCTAAGTAATTATGTTGATCATAGACAGATCCCACATCTTCGTCTTCTGCAGCTTGTTCCTGAAAACACATGTCCTTGTTGAATGCGTATGAAAACAAAATCACAAAGTAATCAGAAACATTACTCTGCAACTGTATAGATAATATGAAAAAATCTCATAACTTTCAGGATAAATTTATATCAAGTGTAACCTGACACCCTATAAGATAATTGGTCGAAAGTAGCGAATTGTGCCAAATATAAGTCGACCCTAGATATAGTCAACCTCTAGTTTTCAGTCTGCATTTCAGGCCTTTCTTTAAGTGATGAATATAAGTGGACTTTTATGACAAAATTGATATAACAGGAGTATATTTACATATGAATTTATGAATTGCAATTTTTCTAAGTAGGTACATTTATCAATAGAACTTAGGTAGATTGAAATACTGCAGCCCAAATTCCATTGGTCTATTTTGATGATTAAACTATTCATAAAAAACAATTTCAGTCTGTAAGCTCAATTTCCTAAAAATCTCGAACATAAGTAGAGGACGATTTTTAGGGGTTCATATTAGCAACAAAAAACCTTGACTTATATTTGGAACAATACGGTATATGCACATCAAATTTTACATATTAATTCTAAGACGTGACAGTTAGTTATAAAAAATGAGATGATAAATGAAATGTACAGCATAGGTTGCCAGTAATATTGCCCTTTGTTTTTTGACAGACTGTACGCTGATTAGTATTATCAACAGTTGATGACTCACCGAGTTCGAAAAAGATTCATCATTATCTAAATCAGGACAGTTGGAATTAATATCACACACTTCAGGCGATGCCACTGAAAAAAAATATATTATTTACACACAAATTACATATTTTTATAGATTGGCTCACAATTGAATAGGTATGTTAATTTCCTCACCTGCATTACTGGACTGTCCAGCAAATAGTAGAATTTTGCTAAATTGTGCCCAAATACCTTCTTCTGTAGATTCTATTAAGAGATCGGCTTCATGGTATATCTCATGTTCGTTTTCTTGCGGTGTTTGAGATGCAAAGGTATCAGGTTTATTCATGTCCAAGCCACCAATGGTTGATTGATCTAAAACACATTTTATTTTTAATATATTAGAAAAGTAATGGAAAGCACTTTCAAATTTATCTCTACCAATCAATTGAAGTTATTTGTTCTAGACATACAATTTGCATAGTTTTTGAAATAGATAATATCTTTTAATACTTACCATTGGCATGCTGAGAGTTATCTTCAAGAGTTAACAGATTTCTGGTGGTTGTTGATTTTTCTTCTTCCAAATTTGAATATGGCTCTGTAACTACCTCTAGATGGCCAAAGTTGCGGTCATCCACTTGATCAGCGCTTTCTGTTACTACTTCTTGTAAATTATTCTGCGAATCGTCTTCAATTACAGTTTTGACTTCATCATCACTAGCATTGTGACTAGTGGAATTTTCGACATCACTCATTGCGTAAAAAGGTACTTGATTATCATCTTGTTTTTCTATTTGGTTACTCGGTGAAATTTCAGGGTTTCCTGCGAAATTTGTTTTCCCAACATTGCCAAGCCCATCCATTTCGTGGTTGTTGAAATTAATACTTCTGTCTAACAAATATTCCGTTTGTGCTTTTGAATCTTGAGAATCTTGTTCTGAGAAATTTCCATCAAGTACGGTTGTATCTACCGCAATGTCAGATGTGCTGTTATGAAATCCTGCTTCTCTTTGATAACTGCCACTACTTTCCAAATTCACTTCCGGCGCAATCACATCGCTATGATGTATAGTTTCAAGATGCAGACCTTCATCGGTTTCCAGTGAAGGTACTGCATTTGGTGTAAAATTATTGTTAACTATATTATCAGGAATATCTTCCTCTGCGCCAGGATTACTTCCTTGTGGATCATTAACAAAGCTGCCAGCAGCTGTATCAGAGTGAAGTAATTTCCATTCATTGCCATTAATTTCAGAATTATCAACACGATTTTCCATTGTCCCAGTATTCTTTGGTGTATCATTATTATCGCTGAAAATTTCATCAGTCGGAAATTTTATCTCTGAACCATCTCCAGCTTTACTTTCCTTGTTGAGATTCAGTTGATTTGCAGCATTATCTGCATTTCCCTGTGTTGGTATAAATTCGTTCATTGAACCAGATTCACCAATTTGATTTTCTGTTGCAAGATTTTCGTTTACGCCTGAATGCTCTTTAACTGTTTCTTGGCTATCGGGCAGACTGGACGTCAAAGGATGGCCAATTGAAGGATTTGGATGAACACTGAGAATTGGTCCTTGATCTGCTACATAGCTGGGTTTGGTTAATACTGGGTCAGCTATAAACGGAATTCTAGTTCCATCTATAACCTCATACGATGGAGTTGCACTTTGTATATCCTGTAACACTTGTTCTGAATTTTCTTGATGAGCTTTTACTCCAAGTGCTTGAAAAAAATCAGCCGTGGGAGTATACTCTTCGTGACTTTCCAGAAATTTTGCATCTTCTGCATCATTTGAGGTTTCTAATTTATTCACAGCCCCATTTGCTTCAATTTCTACATTTTCAACATTCTTTGAGACTTGCAATTCATCTGCAGGAGCATTTGTTTGAAAATCAACCTTTTCGGAATCCTTTTGAATTTCTGGTTGACTTTGAACATTTATTTCGGTATCATGATTTGTATCAACTTCTTGTTGTGAAACTGATTCTTGAAATTGTTCATTGGTACTAACTTCTTGTTGTGGAACATCTAGTTTAGTTTCATCAGTCGGAATAATTTCTTGCTGTGCAACATTTCCTTGAAATTGATCATTGCTACCAACTTCTTGTTGTTGAACATTTCCTTCAAATTGATCATTGATACTAACTTGTTGTTGCGAAACATCTACTTTAGTTTCATCAGTCGTAGTAACTTCTTGCTGTGGAACATGTCCTTGAGATTGGCTATCGGTACCAACTTCTTGTTGCAGAACATCTACTTTAGTTTGCTCAGTTGCACTAACTTCTTGTTGAAAGAGTTCGGTAGGCACTTCATAAGTCAAATTGGTTTTCAAAATTTTCTGTTCCCTTACCATGTGTTTTGGTAAGTAACCACGCTTGCCGTGTACCTGAAATAGTGTGTTAAGCTATTTACAAGGCAGTACTTGAAGAAGAAAGGCACAGCTTGAATCTTAGATTGAAAACACTACAAATTAACTCTAACAGATGTTTGGTCAGTGAAATTTCCATAAGATGGTTGAGCATTTTTTTTTAGAGTGTAATGAGACACAATCTACAATCTGCAACATTGCACTCTTTATAGCCAATGAGAGACTGTCAAATACAATATAGCTGTCATAAGGACTGCAGAAAATAGTTCATGAGAAAGGTTTCAAATATACTTAGCTGGGAATATTTTCCAGTATACACCACTTTTGACTATTCAGCTAACTATATGGAATAGGACTGTTTTGAAGGACTTTTACAAAGCACTTCCATTTTTTTATGAACAACATTCAGTACATTCTGATAACTGTTTTTACTTAAATTATATTTAACGATGAAGGACGTTCCTCAATTTCAATCAAATACATTTCTTTAAAACTAATGCAATCTGTATCTAAAACAAAGCAGTACTTTGAAATGATTTTTTTAAAGATATTACAAGATGGATGTTTCACTTCAGTCAACAGTATTAGGGTATCTGATATCTTGCTTACCTTCAAATGTAACAAAAGTTTTTTAATAGAGAAAGTGAATGAATAAGAAAAAGTGATATCACTTTGCAGTTTTGATAAGAACACTAAATTTAATGTTACATACATGCTAAATGTTGCATTCAAATTGAGCGTATGATGGTTTCAACAAACTGTTTGCAACGTTAACGTTTATAAAGAGAAAGAATAGAAAACTGTACCTCGGCACCCCATAAGTCTAGTCGACTTCCAGCTTCTTTACTGTAGATTCTGACCTCTACATTGGGAGGGAAAGAAAGCATCAACGGTTCGATGCCATTGTAACGAAGCAAAGTTCGGGCCAACGAGACAGGTTCTGTAAATATTTAGGAATGAGTACACTATAAAATGCTTATAAAAGTATAAAATATGGCTTCATTTACCATTGCACTTCTCATCGTAACATAACCGTTTATCCGAAATAACCCCATCGCACCGTGTTATTGCAAAAATAGCAATTATTGCTGATACTATAACAATATTCGTTAATAAATATATTTTCGTCATATTTTCACTAAAACAAAGTTCCACATCACTACAAAATTCCACTGACACAGCCTTGATCGCACATCGCAGTCACGGATTTCATATCACAGAGATTTGTAGACTCTGCCCGGAAAGCAGTTCAGCTTCTTTGGCGCCCTCTCGTGAATTCTTATCAAACTAGTCGCTCTAGATGTCGAGCCTAAAGCTGAGACTCCATGTATGCGTTGAGCTCCGGCAAACGCATGCGGAAGGCGACTCCATGCACGCGGCAGACTTTAGCGCCACGCCACGTATGGAAATCGAAGATGCGTCGTAAAAATGTATACAAACGATAGCTACATAACCTAAAAGAAAGGAATACTCCATCGCATAATCCCGGGCGGTTTCTCACGTAATGAATTACAAGTTCATTCACGTCATCACAATTATATTCCATAGTGGAATCTTTTGTTGATGTTATTGATGGTTTGTTTTCATAAACTGTTTAATATGACATAACCTACGTCGCGTTGACTATTATTTGAGCCATGATTTGAGCTTTACCAGATTCCGAACGGCCCCGAAGGTTCTCGACTTTAGCCGAATGACGTGCGGTACTGCGGAAAAATTAAAATATTTTGATCTCAACGCAGTGCGGTGCGGCACGCCAGAGGTTGCCGCTGCCGGACTTGCGCCGGGCTCCTGATTGGTCACCACAGCATTTGCCGGAGCTCAACGCATACACTTAGCTTAAGTCCGTGGCGAGCCACTGATATGCACTGATATAGAACAATTCACAGGCATGAGCATCGTCATATTTATTCATTCTCGTGGTTGTTGGTTGAGTAAATCCTTTTAAATCCCTTTACCACGGTCAACAGCTTACGTGACGTAAAATGTAAATAGGATTAAGGGTGACAGAAGCATGACAAAAGCTTATATGAATGAATTTTAGATGTTTTTATTTGATGTTGCGAAGTATTCACTTTAATCGCAAGCAACTACTACATTGTTTGGTATAATTTATATGATTTGGTATTAATTGTTAAGATGTGTAAACTTGTGACGTTGCTTTGCACGTTTCCGCGTTGTCTTCAAAAATGAATGAAAACAAATATGTTCACACAAAGTATCTAGCTAAGACAGCATTTTTACACCTTGTTCTAGCCTGCGACGTTCTGAAACTGGCATGCCACAGTATTTTTCTAAATCCGTTAGTCGAACGTCGGTAGAATCTAATCGTGATAAATATATCAGAGCAGCTTCCAACTGAACATCTTTCGTCAATAGTCCTTCGCCTATGTAACAAGCCAGGAGTTGCAGATGTGGCCCAATAGCTGATCGATAACGTGTCGCTAAAGATTGCAAAAGATCCACACTAGCGTTCGTCATTGGTTTGCCCACTTCTTCTGCCTGGATATGCAAACAAAATCCATTTATTTCACTTTAAACAAAGCTCCAATTTGCTAGCATAAATGAAGAATGAAAGTTGTGAGTTTATGAGTCTCATGATTTACTGACAGTATAATTCAAACTCACCTCTGCTTCAGCATATTTATAAATGGTGTAGAATATACGACGGCGCTGTTTTTCCATCATTGCAGTATCCTCATCATCTTCATTGCCCTGTTAAGATTTCGATTATGAATATAAGAAATTAATTTGGTATAGTGCAGTGCAAGACAGTTCAAATCCCAAGACATTTTGATGCTACGTACTTTATCTTTTCCAAATAGGGTGACAAAAGACACGTATCCCTCTTCAACCTTTTCCAAAATTTTCAGGTAGGCTGTAAACGATTTTTCTTATGTCTTTAGATCGTAATCAAGTATCAAGTTACACAAATCCCTATGAAAAGAATTAAGTACAACCCAGGAGCTGAGAGATTATTCTCAACTAATTTGTTTCTAAATGTTCTTGGAAAAATATAATTTTTATATAGCATATGATGCATTTATTTCATTAGCTTATTTAGTAAATGTATAATATGTTGTCAAAATGGAATAGTTCAAAGCTACTGACTACGTTACTCGAATGTCTAATTACTATAATTCCTTCTGCGCTGTCATGCAACAGACAGTTTATTTCATGGAAAATATAACTCACATATCGTCAATATCATATTTCCTAAATATCTTTTAATGTATGAAGTATCAAATCAGCTTCTTTATAATAGTTCAGAAATGTGATATTGACGTGTTATCTTTAGGGTTACAATAAAGTAATAAAAACCATCCAGTTTGACGGCGTTAGTTATCCTTTTATTGACAATCGACTCCACCAGTTGCAGGAAATATCGCATCACTTTCGGCTTCGCTTTCATTGCAAGTAGATAGAGCAGCGTGCCTTGAGTTGTTGCAATATGTGGGACCCAAATGCGTGCCTTCAATATGTATAAATCAAATGCGTTCTCTAAAAACAAGGATTATAGCTTACCTCCGTAAGGGCTGCTTTAAATCGATTTCGTACTTCGTCATCCCTAATTGCAGCAGTAGCTTCATCAACGCTAAATCCAAGAGCTAATAGAAAATCAAGTGGCGTATCATGGTCAGAGAAATTGAATATCTCTTCCTGTTCCGAAGTTGTGTCACTTGGTGTTCTTGTACACACGTACTCGTCCCCGGCCAGGGTTAATCCATCTGCTCGAAAACCTCTGCGAAAGCATCGTCCAATTTCTTCTGGAGTTACCTACATTTGATTTATCAGGCTTCAGACTCACTTATAAGTAGTACTTCCTTTTTTATGTCTTACGATTCCAGCAATATCCGGAGATTCCCAAATGCTCTGACCGTTAGTGTTGTTCTCTTCATTTTCCACCACTTGTACTTTACGAACCAGTTTAGCTTCCGAGCCAGATCGATGATATTTGCCCTTGAACATAAATCACAGAACTTTGATCGTACATGTGCACGCTGTTCAATGATTGTAATAGATTGTCACTAACTTTTTTGCCATCATCATCCAATGTGTCCATTTCAGCACGATTTTTTCTCCGAAATATTTTGAACAATTTACTAGATACTGTTTTCTTTTTTTCATCCTGTTTATTCTCGCTAATTTCAACAGGAGGTTCATCATCCTTACAAACTGAGGAATCAGTTTTCCTCAAATAAGACTCAGTAGTATTACTGCATGGAAAACAGGGTGCGTACCCTCTAGGCATCATTAGCCACTCGGGTGGTGGTTGAGCGTGTATGTTATTTGACGTTGTAAAATTCATTTCAGCACGTGGTGGGTGATCATGTACATTTGACATTGGTGGGAACCATGGAATGGGAACCATATCTGGAGGTGGTGGCTCATTGCCATTCTTTCTGACAGTCGGTTGCCAATCTCCGTCAGGTAGTGGAAGCTTTGAAGCCGGTGGTGGTTGTTGATAATTTTGCCAGTACTGCATCATGTATGGAACAAATGGACAACAGAAGGGATAAGGTGGCGGTAGAGCTGAAGGAGGCGGGGGTGCAGCTGTATGCAGAACATGAGGTGCAGTAAGCTGTTTTTCATTTATTGGATGTGCAGGTGATGACTGCAGATAAGTCTCGGTATCTTTATGTGAAGTTGAAGCACGATTGTTCGATTGAAGATGTAAATGATCATGATTTTCCTCAGGACTAGCGGTTATGTGATTTCTTTTGGAATGATTTATGTGGGTAGGATCGGTGTAAGTTTTTGTACCAGGATTTGTATGAAGCAGCAAAGTAGCACCTTTGTGAAGGTTCAAAACAGTATCTGACTCCCAATAATCAGTGTCAGCTGTTGACGACAACATTGTAGACTGCGAGGGCGCAGAGCTTTCCAAAAACGAAGAGGGTGGTTTAGGTAGCTGGTCAAGAGGAATATGGGTAGTTTTTTCACTCTTACAAGATTTGATCTTTTTGAATATATTGAATTTAAATTTGTTTGTACGGCATCTCTTCGAGTCACTTGGTGCACAAATGAACCTTCTGGTTGTCTGAGATTCATTATCAGTGCTATTAGCAGTCGATTTATTATTTGCCCACAACTCATATACTTTGTTGGAATCATACAAGTTTTCATTTTTGATCTTTAGTCGTTTGGAACATTTAATTCTCTTATATCCTGGGTCCGTTTCCATAACGATTTTTTTATCCATTAGATACAATTTTGGATTGCCAGAGCCTGTTTCAATATCACTGATGCTCGATTTCACTCGTTCAGCAGCCTTGTTGTGCGCTAGGGCAGATGTTAGATCTGTTGTGCTCCTCGATGTTTCAAAGGCTTCTCTAATCTCTTCATGCTTTACATCTTGTAGTGACGTAATGATTTTATGCTGAGCCGGTACTGTAGGTATATGTATAAAACTGTCTTGTCCTTCTGTGTTGTTTAAATCCAGGAAACGTTTACTGACAACATATTCTAGACTTCTCTGCACTGCATTATTTGGCTTTTTCAGCACTATAACTTTATCCTTGTCAATTTTAGCATCGCTCGCAGAATTTAATTGCTCACTAGATTCTTCTTCCTCTGATAACTCATCTCTCGAATCCGAACTATTCTCTATTAAATATTTCCCAATTCGCATCTCAGCATTATCTACATCCTTCTCCTCAAGCTCTGGATTATTAAATTGGAAAACCTTACTTCTATTTACTTCTTTCATCTGATAAGCAGTAATTTCACATGGTAAATACATGTCCAGACTATTGGTAAATGCAGACAAATATTTATTTGTATCGTACAGAGTGTATTTTGTTTCGGTATCCCGCTTCTTGAGTTTTTCTTCACATAAATTCTGGTGGCTTTTAATATTTTCTCTAATTCCAACGAATTGCGTATTGACAGGATCATCCAAGGGGCTGGAGATACTTTCAAACCTATCATCATTAATATTGTGGTACAGAATAGTTTGCGTATTGTGAAATTTTCTTTCTGTAACATGTTCAATTTGTTGATGCTCAGTCGAGTTGATTTTGGCTTGATCGGAGTGATCAAAATGTCTCTTGTGCAAATCGTTGTGATATGATTTATAGCCGCTGCTTTCTCCTCCGCTGGATTCAGTATTTTTCGCTGCCGTATTGTTACTTCTTCTACTTGGAGATGTTGTTTTCTCCGAACCATGACAAACAACACTGACACTGGATCTATCGTTCACTATTCTTATTCGGCTGGTTTTCGGGCTGTTTTCATCGATGATTATTTTGACGTTTTCTCGCTGTGGATCAATTTTCTTTTCATGTTTCTGATACTTTTTCTCATTCGACACCATTCTTTCAATGTAACGTGCCATATTGCAGCACATATTTTTCTCTTTATGATTGAAACGTCTGTACTTTTTCGAATATTTATAACCATTCGTTTTCAAATTCGATATTATTTTGTCTGAGGTGTTACTTGACGACGGGTGTTTCAAATATGCTGTGATTTTAGCAGCATTCAAAGTCTCATAGCTCTCCATTTTACTCATGTTATCTGGTAACTGTGTTACAATATTTGATAAGCTTGCTGTTTCAACATTCACCGTGCTGTTGCTGCTTCCGGAGTTTTTGTAAACGTCTTGAGTTTTTTCATCCTTACAATTAGCTAGACCATCTTTCGATTGATGTTTGTAGAGTGAAAATTTGATAGTATTATTATTCAATCCTTGAGAACCATTAATTTCAGATGCTGGGTGTATCAAGGTTTTCATAAGATTATATTTTGCATCATCGTTGACAGTGCTTTTATCTTTTTCTAGTTTGGTCAATTTTATATCTGCATTAATAGCATAGTTTCTGTAATCTTGTTGTTTGTTGGGTCCTTTACGATATGGTTGATCAGAATAGCATCCATAATTTATTGAATTGGCATTATACATGATTTTATCTTCAGAAATAGACGAAAATTTGTTGGCAACTAACAATTGTTTCAGTCTGTTACAATCACAGTTCGATGGTTCTATCAAATTCGCTATCGATTCAATCTCTGCTGTTTTTGAGACATCTTTCTTGCAACATATTTTTACGTCCTTGCTCGACTGGATAGTATTACGAGTGGAATCAATACAACATTTTGTACAATTCAAGTTGGTCGGGTCACTTGCTTTACTTTTTGGCTCATTCTTGTGCTGTGTTTCAGGTGCAGAATTAACATCATTAGATTCAATCTTGGAAGTGGAAAAGTTTTTATCCATTTGTATAGACTTCTTAAGATTGAAAATTCTTGTTCGAGCTGCTCCATTGTTCTCATTCTTTGCATTGATACAGTCATTGTTGTCACGAGCATTATTTGTTTGTAAATTTTTGATTTCAACAATTTTTTGACGATATTTTTTCTTAGCCTCGTAACTCTTTTTTAAATTTTCTATATTTTTCTTAATTCGTTGTTTATCTAATTCGATCTTTTCCTGCATGTCGGCTTTTGCTGAAGTTTTTTTCGAGAAATGCACATCTTGCTTCTTTTTAACTTTTTTCACAACTTTCTCAGTGCAATGAGCTAATATTCCCTCTTTTCCCTTCTGACCCTTGTGTCTAGGTGCTTGCTGTGGAATGATACGCGGAACTGAGGACAGAACAGTATTACAAGACACTTCCTTTACTTTAGGTGACTTCGTTTCTCCGCTTATTCTGCATGAAGTTTTTTGACAATCATTTGATTTATTTTTGAGAATTTCTCTATTACCTGTTGATCTGGATTGTCTTTTGCATGTAGTTATCACCTCTGATTTGTCGTTTGAAATTAATATCTTAGAATTTTTTCCCTCCTGCTTATCACAAACTCTACCTCTTGGTTTTTCAACAGATCTAGGCACGACTTTGTTGAACTTCTCTGGCCAATGTTTGTAGGTTTGATCCTTTATCAGATTTTCGTTAACATGAGGAGATTTTTCTATCAAATTTTCAGGTAAAGGTGTTGTTATTGCAGTTGACACGTCGGTATTAGTTTTATCATGTGTTCCATAACCCAGTTGCGACCCTTTAGCAGTAATTAAAAAATGTGGATTTTCTTGGAGGCGTAAAGAATGGCAAATTGATTGTTCTTTAGGTATAGCAATGCTGCAAGCTCTAGCATTCGTTGTATCGTTATTAGTATGCGAGTTTTTTTCATTATTGTTCATAGTAGTAAAAGGAACCTCTTCGCAGCTTTTGTAGTCTATGTTGATATCAAATGTAACGCACTCCTGGTCAATGTAATGGATCTTTATATGCGATATGGCAATATCTTGA
Organism: Neodiprion lecontei; assembly: GCF_021901455.1. NCBI lineage: Eukaryota > Metazoa > Arthropoda > Insecta > Hymenoptera > Diprionidae > Neodiprion > Neodiprion lecontei. The sequence continues at coordinate 35,670,284 of NC_060262.1, forward strand.
TCCGTTTTATCGGTGGAACAGAGTGTGTGAGCCGTGCTTCCAGTTCTTTTTCCAAGCAACGTGATTTGCTATGTATTGGTGAACCTTTACCATCACCGGCTGTACTTAGAAATAAATAAGATTGTTGGGGCTTTGGAGATGTCTTGCTTCTTTCTAAGTGCTTCATTGCATCTACCACGCTATTCACAATTGCTGTCACAATCAAATCATTCCAAATATTTCTCTATGTACGTGCAAAATTGTTGAAATAAATCATAAGCACAGGTGTTTTCAAATTTTTTTTGCAAAATTCGGCCCCGCTAGTGCGAAAAGAGAATTGAAGGTAATTAAAATATACTCAAATAATATCCACATTTTACGACATAAAAAAAATGAGCTGTCATTTTTAGCGACTTGGTAATAGTTTCATGAGAGCTCTCATTGGTTGCGTCACTTTTATGCTGATTTTTAGACTTAGCACTGCGTTCAAGCCTCTATCAAATCAATAGCTAGTGAGAGATGACGAAATATTTCATTTTCTTGACGTGATGTGAGTATGATTTGAAATTCAAAATCTGCGGCAGTACAGTCAATATCAATACTGAAAGTTCTCGACGAACAGAGCATTATTGGTATAAAAATACTATACGAGTTGACAAGTATATTCTTGCTCTCGGAATTTGATTTTAACTGAAATTATCTTTAAAATGAGAGAGTTTCGTTAGTTAAAATAATCATAAAACGCACACAGATGGTCTGTGGATCTCGACCGGCGAAAAAGTCCCGTGAGCGCGTGCGCAGCGTGACGCAACACCTGACCAATCCTGATAGGCATAAGGTGAAGGGCAGGTCACGTTAGCACGTAAAGCGCGGACAAGATCCGAAGAGTTCGAAGGGAGCAACCGAGTTGGCTGGTCGTTGGTAGCGCGTCAGAGGTCAAATAAAGTGCAGTGACATTTTGTTTGGTTATAGAATGGAACCCAAACTAAATTTGAGGGAAGAACCCACGTGGTTACAATTACAGCAGTTGTACGATAGCCAGGGGAGCAAAATCAATATATACGAATTATTCAAAGCTGATCCTAGTCGATTTGAAAAATACAGGTGGGTAGTGTCACGTATTCTACATTTGACCTTGCGGCGACCTTCATTCCGAACATTGATCTCGGCGGTTTTTAATTTGGTTTGAATCAGTATTTCTCACGGACATTGACTCAAGATTGATTGTTTCTTCTACACATCACGTAATTTGTTGGTTATACGTGCAGATTAAACATCACATTGTTGAACTGGTGATGTTTATACTATCCACGTTCACTGTGCACTTTTTTTTACACTGTTGTACATAATTTCAGCCTTCAAATCCAAACACCAGAGGATGGACCAATTTTACTTGACTATTCCAAAAATCGTATTAATGATGAAGTTCTTTCTCTACTCTTTCAACTGGTATGTATCGGCAAATAAAAAGAGGCGATGAATCTTGGGCATATATTAAAATGGTTTCGAACATCTTTTGCAACTTAATAATGTGAGGGATGTTGAAGGATTTTGCCCGACGTTAAAAATTTTTGTTTCAAAAATATCCCTTATCTGCTCTTGTATAGCAAAAGATGCTTTGTTTATCAATTCGTATTATATATGGTCTGAATTTGAGCAAGATTAATATTATACTCATATTATATGAAATATATCTTGATGCTAAAAAAAAAGGTTATTACTCATCATGGTGTTATTAACATTATACTTTGACTTGTTTTCAGCCATTCGCGTTTGATGCTTTGTGATAAAGTTTCAGGGTGATGTGATCTTACATATAGTTAATAAAGTTTTGATGATAGGCGATACGAAACTAAAAAAATCCAATGTCCATTAATATAATTACATGTAAAATATTTTTGTATCATTCAGATAATCTTATTGATAAAAATAAACAACACACAGATTGATATTCATTGAAAATTACATAGATTATGTAATGAAGACGTGACACAAAGTGGTTGAAGAGAAGCTTATATCACTGTTTCGATTTTAGTATATCCTAATCAGTGCTAACCTGATTTCAAATTATTGTTGATATAAAATAGGCACGTGCCCGTAAAGTAGAAGCAGCAAGAAATGCCATGTTTTCCGGACAAAAGATCAACTTTACTGAAAATCGAGCAGTTTTGCATATTGCCCTACGAAATAGATTGAATACTCCAATTGTTGTTGATGGCAAAGATGTAATGCCTGATGTGAACGGGGTTTTAAGTCACATGAAGGAGTTTACTGAACAGGTGAGAAATTTTTTTTTCTGGTACATATACTGGCCTGTATTTCAGTTCGCTGTACAATAAAAAAAATTAATTTTTTCCCCTATCGTTGCAGGTCATTACAAAAAAATGGACTGGATTTACAGGAAAACCCATTGAGGACGTTGTAAACATTGGAATTGGAGGTTCAGACCTGGTAAAACTGATTCAATAATATTCATTAACATTGCAATACATGTATATTATAAAAAAAACTAAAACTAAAATACGAAGTGTCAAACTAATAAGTGTTAGTATCTATTGAAATAATTAATAAATATTACTTAGGGTCCCTTGATGGTGACAGAAGCTTTGAAGCCATATCATATTGGCCCCAGAGTTCACTTCGTGAGCAATATAGATGGAACTCACATTGCAGAAACTTTGAAGAAAATTAATCCTGAGACCAGTTTATTCATAATTGCCTCAAAAACCTTTACGACACAAGAAACCATAACCAATGCGACATCGGCTAAACTTTGGATTTTGGAACATTTAAAGAGTGTACGTTAGAATTCTTGGGTTTGATGAGATAGCTGTAATATCTAATAAAGTATCATTAATTATCTATTGATAATACATTTTCTTTTCATACAGGAAGCAGCCGTGGCTTCACACTTTGTAGCTCTGTCCACAAATACACAAAAGGTTAAAGAGTTCGGCATTGACGAAAAGAATATGTTTGGATTCTGGGACTGGGTCGGAGGTCGCTATTCACTATGGTCTGCTATTGGTCTTTCCATATCACTAGCTATAGGCTTTGAAAACTTTGAAAAGCTTTTGAGTGGCGCTCACTTCATGGATCAACACTTTTGCTCAGCTCCATTAGAAAAAAATGTAAGAACTGAAAAGCTAGTAATCTATCAAAAGCTAGTATTTCAAAGTAATGAAAAGTATTTATTCCAACTTATATTAACACCTTAGTTACTTTATCTCACCTTTCTAATTTGCAATTCATTTAGGTGATGGAAATCAATTAATGTTTTATCGTACCATATAATTTGCCAACTTTAATATTCCAGGCACCAGTAATTCTTGCTTTACTCGGTGTTTGGTATCACAACTTCTATGGGGCAGAAACTCATGCGTTACTACCATATGATCAGTATCTGCATAGATTTGCTACATACTTCCAACAAGGTGACATGGAAAGTAATGGAAAGTATGTCACTCGATCTGGTAAAACAGTAGATTATACTACAGGTAAAAATATTTTTTGAAACGTGGATATAATTATTACATGTGAGTGTTATCCGTCAGAATGACAATATGTTCCGAATATACGTCAATTTCATTTTACTAAGGTCCGATTGTATGGGGAGAACCTGGAACAAATGGACAGCACGCATTTTATCAACTAATTCATCAGGGCACACGTCTCGTGCCAGCAGATTTTATAGCTCCTGCTATCTCACATAACAAGGTAAAACATTGGAAGTGTTTTTTACAGTTAGAATAGTGCAAAGGTCTTTGTATAGTGTTCGTATGTTCCACTGTTGTAAAAGCTTACTCAAGTAAACGTATGGATTTGCAAATAAACTTTTTGGGAAACGTGTACTTCATCAGTGAAACAAGTGTAGGCAATCTTTAATACCTGGTTCAAACAATATACGTCTTCAGTAAATAATGAATTAAATTTTTCTATATTTCAGGTCCAAGGAACCACACATCACAAACTTTTGCTAGCTAACTTTTTAGCTCAAACTGAAGCGTTAATGAAGGGCAAGACCGAGTCTGAGGCTAAAGAAGAACTGCAAAAGGCTGGTTTGAGTCCAGGGGAATTGAGTGCTATACTACCGCACAAAGTCTTCCAAGGAAACCGACCTACAAACAGCATTGTGGTTAAGGGAGTTACTCCCTTTACTTTGGGAGCACTCATTGGTTAGTTGAATAATAGTATAATTATTAATTCAGTTTTAACCACCGAGATGTATAATCACTCAACCTTATTGATATATTTCAGCAATGTACGAACATAAAGTCTTCGTACAAGGAGTCATTTGGGACATTAATTCATACGATCAGTGGGGGTGAGTACAATCGTTTTCGAATTGTTATTGAACTATTTTCCATTGGAAGTAAAGTAATGCCAAATATCAAATATGTGAGATAGATCAATTTTAGAGCATTGGCACTTATTTATTGAATTTCAAAGAAAAGAGTGATTTGGTCTGGCTAGGAAGGAGTCTATTTGGACTTCACTTTGTTGTTATGTTGTTATTGTGCATTATCTTTTTGATGATAGTGAGTTCTTATCAAATTACAAACACAATACAAAATGGTTGTAAATTTAACAAATCAGATAAGGAGTATGTATACATTTTTTTTTAAATTCTGTCTTGTATACAGTGTGGAATTGGGAAAGCAGTTGGCTAAAGCTATAGAGCCTGAGCTTAAAAACAACAACACGATTACCAGCCATGATTCTTCGACAAATGGGTTGATTGCGTTTATTAAAGCTCACAGCTTTTAAGCATTTAATTGATTGTGTAGTGTGGAGTTGGGTAAACAGCTAGCACTGAAAATCCTTGCAATGCTGTATCACAATGGCGCTATCCAGACTGAAGATTCGTCTACGAACGGCATAATTAATTTCATCAAGATGCAGACCTGCATGTGTGCGTCCGTCAGCTGTGATACAGTGGAATCGGAACCCAAATCCCTTTTTTAACTATTTACGGTTCATTTCCATGTGAGTCAGCCTATTGTGAAATATATCTTCGCATTACTTGAAATTCCTCTATGTATGTTCAGTAAAGTCAAATATGCGTATTGGATTGTTGAATGTTAGTGATAGTCATGGACGTCTACTTTCTCATTTTCATTCGTTTTCTGTTAATATCTAGCTAATAACCCACGACCCGTCATCAGCCAAATTAGAAAGTCTGGAACTAATCACTTAAACAATTATTGATTAAATTAGTAGCTGTACATCTGAAAAAATGTATACTGCTTCGTTTATTATACGTAAATATTATATACTTTGTTATACGCATAATTTATAATATTTTTTACATCAAACTGATTTCCTTGTATCATTCCCAGTGGAAAAAATGTAATTTATTGGCTTTTCAGATTGATATTAAATATCAGTCATGTATGTAACATCACAACATTATTCTTAGCAACTACGTTCAATACAAGAACAGAATTTGAACTTATATAACTCGTGAATTTTTTCTATTTTTCATTACCTTATTCGTATTGCTGCCATAGGACAAATACCAACCAGTCCTTTTTAGCACATTGTTGTTTCCAAGGATATGTTTTTCGAAAATATGTAAATTTGAACAACTGGTGAATTTGAAAAATTAACGACGGAGCCAGGAATCAAACCTGGTATCTAGCGATGCTTTACTGGAGACTTACTCCACTAGACCACCTAGCCGCCCTGACTCTGTTGTCATTAATTTCTCTCATATCCAGTGAGTTCAAATTTGTTTTCATGTGCCCGATTTGTATGAGTAAGAATTTCTTCTCTGCATGCACGATGTAAGGAGACTGTAGTGTGTAGATGTTATGTTTACCCTTTCAATCCTTTGCTTCCGATGAGAAGCCCGTAAGACGGCAATGCCGTCTAATGTGTTTTTCCTTTGATATGTACGACTTGGTAACATTTATATACATTATTTGACACAAAGTTGTAAAATAAAATTTTATCTATTTAAAAAGTTCTAGAAAAAGTGTAGAAATATGAAAAAATGGAATTATACTTAAGGAAGCTTCATGAAAATTTATTCACCACCATACTTGACGAAATTCAAAACTGACGATCATGTTGTGAGTATTGTGGTCCAAGTTTTTATTTAGGGCGGAACGTTCCATGGATTATTTCTGTCAAGATTCTCCAGCTTTAGGTACATGAAATGAGAATAATTTTCGTAAAATCGCATACCTTTATCTTACATCATACAAGTTCTTACCTTCTGAGTTAGATGATCAACACATGCTGTACGGATACGAGCTGCAGTAGCTGGAGAGTCAAGTCTAAAGTAACCTGTAACATTAGCATCTTGGCGTGCGCTTTCTATTGCATTTTTAATAGCAAAGAAAACTGAGGAAGCAAGGAACAACGGGGGTTCACCAACAGCCTAGAATTTCAAGAACAGAGTCTGTTAAATGTAGTCTTTTTATGAGTCACCCATAGGCAAAATGTTTCTGTTCTCTTTATGTCTCACCTTTGAAGAATAAACCGCCCTGGGATTTGGTGCCCCTTTTAGAAGAGAAACATTGAATTCTACAGGAATGTCTGTAAAGCCGGGTATTTTGTAGGCTCCAGGGCCACGACTGTATAGTATTCCAGCTGGTGAATAGATCAACTCTTCCAGAGTAAACAATCCATACCCCTGGATGAAACCACCTTCAACTTGGCCGACATCTATGGCAGGATTTAAACTCTCACCCAAATCCATTACGATATCTGTCCGCAAAACCTGAAAGATTTTTCTATTAGCAAACTTACACGTAATCAGTTAACATAATAAATTGTTTTACGTCTAGTATCAAACACGTGCGAGCACCTGATGGTCTCCCGTTAGGCAATCAATTTCAACTTCGCTACATGCTGTTCCATATGTGAAGTAATTAAACGGGTTTCCTGAATTTGTTTCAAAAGAATATCCAACATCCGGAGTGGCATAAAATCCAGTCGCTGAGAGACTGATCCTTTGCATATAAGCCATATTTATCCAGTCTTCCCAAGTACCTCCTGGGTTTGCACTCATAATGGGTTTTAATCGGTCAACGATTTGTGTGCATGCATTCTGAAATGTGGCCAGAAACGCACAGGAAATTATTTATAATGGACTACTTCTTAGCAGCAAATTTCTTTAAGATACTACTGTGGATGATAACTAATTTGTTATTGTATTTACCATGACAGCCATTCCATTGAGATCAGATCCTGCACTGGCTGCAGTAGCAGATGTATTTGGTACTTTATCAGTCGCCGTTTCTGTTATATGTATTTTTTCTGGATTTACTTTGAGTACTCTGCTTGCAACCTGAAAGTAAATTCCAGTTGTAGAATCGTCTATGACTAGAAAAATGTAACTTAGTCTCGTTCTTGATACGTACTTGGATCATTTTGGTATGTAAACCCTGTCCCATCTCGGTACCACCGTGGCTCACTAGTACAGAGCCATCTGTGTATACATGAACCAATGCACCGCCCTGATTGAGGAATGCAGTTGTAAAGGCAATCCCGAATTTCGTTGGCACTACCGCAATTCCTCTTTTTTTATACCTGTTTTGTCTGTATACGGAAAATTTACATGACATCAAAGTAGTCAATTTATTGTGATACTAGCTACTACGAGTGGTTGACGTTGTGTTACTTGATGGTGCCAATATGTAGTATGTAAAACTAATTTCTTACTTGTTATAATTTTCAACTGCAGCAGCTCTATTCGTGTAATCAGAAGTTTCAAGACATTGGTGCCAGCATCGCTCAATTGTGCAGTGATTGAGTTGTTGATTATAGTGTGTCAAATTTCCTTCTTTGTACAGGTTCAACTCAGATACCTGTTGTGAAATATAAGCAATTATCCGTGGTAATTTTCAAAACATGAACTGTTCTCGATAAATCGTATGAAATATGCTACAAGTAATTCAATCAGGCAGAGCCCTATCAATGAGAATGCTACGAAAATTACCTTTACAGTATCCATTTTGAGGAAATCAGCTACTTGACGTATCATGTTCTCCGCCACAAACATACCTTGCGGACCTCCAAAGCCTCGAAAAGCCGTATTGGAGGGTAAATTAGTTTTGCACATGTAACCATATAGATCTACCGATGGGATTCTATAGGCATTTTCGAAATGGAACAGTGCACGTTCAAGTATCTATATATCATGAATAGTGTTATTACGTCATAGATCTTACCATATGCAGAAAACCAGTGAAATGAAAGCATATTTAGTGATTATACGACGAAACATTTTATGCTAACAATTTGCAGCTACTTGATTTGACTTAAATTTTCAACTTACCGAGGATGATAAATCGGCTGAATACCCTGCATTGTTATAAATGTATACTTGTGCAACTTTTATCAATCCATCACTATTAAAGCCAATTTTCCATTTATAATAAAATGGATGTCGAGTACCACTGATCATCATATCTTCATCTCTGTCAAGCATACAACGTACCGGCCTTTGCAACCTAATCAGATTTAGTGATTTATGAAATCATTCTTAGTTACATACAATGTCAATCAGTCCATACTACAAAACGACAAACCTGTGCGCAGCTAGAGCAACTGGTAACGCAACTAACATTCCACGAGATTCCTTCCCTCCAAAGCCACCACCCATGCGTTTAACACGAGCAGTTACTCTATTGATGGGGACGTGGAGAACGTGCGCTACAAGTTTTTGAATTTCCGATGGATGTTGTGATGAACAAAAAACTTCGATCTCATCCTCTTCGTGAGGTACAGCAATAGAAGCATGTGTCTCCAGATAAAAATGTTCTTGTCCACCCATTCGAACTTCTCCCTCTAGGACATGGTCCACTTCTGCAAATTCTTTTGCTGGATCTCCTTTCACAATCCGTTTTGGAGTATCTGAGATGAACGACTTCTCCTTGATAGCATCCTGTTTAGTAAAAACTAGATTACATGATTCAGAAGTCCGGTAGAAGGACAATCGATATTTTATTTTCTTTACCTCAATTGTTACAATAATTGGACGGAGATCTTCGTATTCAATTTGGACCATTCGTGCACCTTTTTGCGCTGTAGCTTGATCAACAGCAACGATTGCACCAATCAGTTGCCCCTGACTAGTTACCTAACATTGAACAACATGTTAATTATGGACACCTAGTGAGAATGATTCTTTGTTCTTTCTTCCTATAATTTTTTGTGTTACTTAACCAGTTTTTGTGAATAAACATTTAATAATGTTATATTACCTTTTCCGATATGAACAATTCCTCATCGTGGAAAATAGGACCAACCCATCTTCTGTCATCCGGTACATCTTTTGCACTGAAAAATGCTTCAACGCCTTCAAGAGCTAGAGCTGTGGAAGCATCTATTTTGATTATTTTTGCATGTGCTCGTGTAGAAATAACTAAGGCTAGGTATAACTCTCCAACAAATTTCGGCATGTCGTCACAGTAAATTGCTTCGCCTGTAGCTTGTTTAAATGCGCTGGCGTGAATAATTGGCCTACCAACTAAATCAGTGCGTTCTTGAGTTTTGGAAGCCTGTAATCAAGTGTGATGAATAGTAAGAAGATTTACTCACATCTTGTGAGTAGATTTGAAGTACTATAACATGTAAATTCAAGTCATTATTATTGGAGAGCAACATACTACTTGGAAGTACTGCGAGCTCATTGGAGGTTTGTAGTGAAAACCATCAGCAGCGTTGTTCAGCTCTTTGGGTAGCGATTCTACTCCAATTAAGTCCATGTTAAGGTACTTCGTTATCTGGAGAAAAGCCTTGAAGAATAAACTGAAAGCAGTATCATTTTTCACTTAGTATGTTATATCCAAGTATAAATTGAGTGTTGTCATCAACAGATTTTTGGATCATACGCACCTTAAAGTTAGTGCACGACGATATTGTACCATACCTCCAGGGACGTTTCCAGGCAACGGCAATTCTGTTATGAGCGAATCGAACACTGAGTCTAGTAGTTGTTCATCCCATTTTCTAAAAAATATTGTGTTATTTGTATTGAACATAGAGTACTTTGCAAAGGTGTGTTGTATTATTCCGTCAAATTATCCTTAATGTACCACGTACTTCCCTATCATAATTTCACAGGTTTTTCGGGCCAATGTAGTGGTTGGTGCCATGCCTCCATATGCTAAGAAAGCATTCTGAACATGAATTGTTCCTGGGTTAAATGATACATTTATTGCAGAATTGACAATAGCAATGTCATCGTCGCGTCGTTTTGCTTGTTTGTAGGCAACAAAATACTGATACTGAAATAAAACGTTTTTTCTGAATACTTTTGCTAATTTTACTTAAATTTTGATGCTCTTTCGATCGTTATTTCACAATCGCATGAGTGATAATAAATGAAACTACTGATATATCTATTCGTTAAAATAATGACGATTCATCGTACCTGTTTTGTAAAAGGTATTCCAATGGAAACTAAAATTTCATCTGGTAAAACAACATTGCGACGATAGCCAACCCAAAACGTGTGATCCATAGGAATTTCCCTTTCTCCTCGGTCCAGACTGCGCAATGTTAATGTTACATTAGCAGCCATAAATATAGGATTTAAGTCAGATATTGGGCTTCCAGTCATTATGTTTCCACCGACAGCCTGTAAAAAGAAAATACTGCCGGTTCTACCGATGTTTTGTGAAATTCAGAGTATAACTGAAGTAATTATCTGAACTTACTGCGACATTGCGAATTTGTTTTCCAGCAAACCAATGCAGCATAGCTACTATTTGACTAAATATCCTCGTCTGAAATGCTATAAAATACTGCATATTAATGTACACGAAAATAATCACTATATACTCATTCTGAACAACTCACATCGTCATTAGCAAAGAAATATCGACATCATATGTAGTAAATTATAAGAGGGTTCAAACTCTTCATACGTATGCACCATGATTACATTTTCAATAACCCAAAGTTGGTAAAATTCCTGACTCACTTGGTTTTATGCTTATTTGATGTTTAAGAGCTTCTTCTAATTCAATCAAAGTTACACTTGCCCCCACTTTCAAAATATTTCTCGTTTCTATTATTCGCTTCATTTCAGGCACCATCGTTGGTTGTATCAGTACAGGATACACGCAATGCTTGAATTTGACTTCGACTCCTTGATCAAAATGCATTAAAGATAATCAAGATATCATATAAAATCTTAGTAAAAGCTGTGTGTGAGACAAGTTAACTTACCAACTTCGGAATTTCCAACAATAATTTTTGCAGTTGGATATGTTTTTTTCAAAGCTAACAATTCATCGAGTTTATTTGGTCGGTACCATGTTACATTCTTTCCTCTAAATACCAAATACTGTTTATCAAGTTCGTCCGATACCTATTAATAGTCCAATGCCGAAAAGCAAATCAGATGGAATGAGATGCACATAAACTTATGAGAAATAACGGATAGAAATTTGTTATTCGAAACGAAATGAATGTTTTTTTCCTATCAATTACAAAAAATAATGACTTGCATAATTGTTTCTACCTTCAACTTTGGCGGGAATATAAGTTCTTGTGAAGGGTCATAAGGTGTGAATTCTGTCGAATTAAACAGTTTATCAGGTGTAGAGGTGGGATTTGTTTTGCAGCATGCATCTTTGTTTTGACAAGTTCTTGCACATTGAGGCAGTGCATTGCTTTTTTTACAGCAAGCATCTCCCATTTGGCAGGATTTTTTGTTATTCAGCATTCCATTATTCTGCATGTTTGATAGAATTTGGGATTGTTCCCACTCTTCCGTAAAAGTCCGGAAGCCTTCTATGATCGGTCGGTATCCTGTGCATCTACACAAATTGCCTGAAATAATTACAAAACGACTTCAGTGATATTGAGGTAGATGCGAATGTTAGTTTTGCAGATCAAGTATATGACCACTCGCATAGAAACATCGTTTCTCAACATTCTCTAGTCTGCGTGATAAAAATTTGTGTTTTAACGATGTTCATACGGTATGAAAAGTACCCAACATTTACCACATTACCTTGAAATGCTATCTCTAAATTTTCCATAGTAGGTTTTGGAATTGATCGCAACAAGGCATACATTGACATTATAATGCCAGGTGTGCAGAAGCCACACTGTGATCCATGAGCCTTGGCGAGACGTTCTTGAACAGGATGTAGCCTTGTTTTAACACTTCCTATCCCTTCAACTGTAGTTACTGCCATGCCATGCATGGCGCATACAGGCATTAGACATGCATTTACCGCAAGATGACTAGAAGTTATCAATATAAGAAATATAAGTTGCATGATTCAGAGATCCGTTTAAATAAATTAGCTAATAATTGCCTAATATGACGCTATGCTTCACAGTTATCAATAGACTATTTCTATTAAAGGATACACAATTTTTTGTGCAGAGTTGTCGAATCTTGAGACCATGACCGTACAGGCACCGCAACCACCTTCGGCACAGCCCAGTTTCGTGCCGCATAATCGTACTGTGTTCGTTGTTCAGGTTTTTGCAAATAGTCTAATGGATTATATAGTTTAAAATCGCCGGAATATTTCTTCAACCGTGGAAATTCTTGACTCTAACTTGATCATACGAACACATCGCCATTGCTGAAAGGATTGTTGAATAGCACGATTTGTTGCGACAATCTATCTCAGTTTTAGGAAAAAAGGATACGCTTATTTCGCAGATAGTACAACAATGTCCACTCGGGATTGACACTTTTATCCTCTATCTAAAAAGTTGTGAAAAAACCAATGATTTTGTGATAAATTATTTCCAAAACTTTCGTAGCAAATTAAGTTTTTGTAAATCGCAGATCAAGATGTCAGGTATCTCATACCTCTCTTCCGTTGACATAAAATATAAGTGTAGTGTGGATATTCCTGGTTGTGGAAAGTTTCTGAATTTTTTTCACTTTGTGAGAAGTAAACATCTTGAACTTCCTCACTGAAACAAAAATATTTATAGTGATCAACATATTATTTTTATAAATCTTCAAGAGATTCGTTTATTTAACAGATGTATTATGTCCACGGAGTGTTTCACTCAACGATATGTGGTGTCAATATATTCGAAATCATTTCGTAATCGCCAAAGTCACAGTCAAATGAGTAATATTAAAATAAAATTCTACAGTGGTGACCATCGTTAGTCATCACACTACTGAAAGTATTCATGTGATAAATCATAATAATCATATGTCATGAATAATGACTTATCAGATATCATAGGTAGGTATATATATATATATATATGTATATCCATATAGTAAAGTAAATTCGTGAAAGTATGAGGAAAAATTTTTCCTCTCATATTTTATTTCTTATTTAAATATGTTTTGTATAAAATTATTTAAAATTAGTAAAGTTAATTTGTATCGACGAATTTACTTTATTACAAAAAGAACGACAAGGTCAGGAAGGAAACAATTATATCCATATATATCCATCAGTTGAAAAATGATATAGTCAAGTATATAGTTGATGTACGATTTTTAATTCGGTATAGCTGATGATTCATACTTTTGTAATTTAATCTTTGATTTCTTACTTGTTCTATGGAATTTACAAGATAAATCACGTAATAAATTACACGCTGCATTCTGCCATAACATTTTATGATTTATCAAATGAATATTTTCAGTAAGGTAGATGGAGAATCCATTTAGAAAACAGAAATCTCTTTGTAATTGTTACAAGCAATATGATGCTTTGTATAATGTATGCATGTATGTGTGTGAGTGTGTCATAGAGGTGTAAGAATGAGCTGAGGAATTAGATCAGTCGTGATGTGAGTGTTTTAGTTACTCTGCTTCCACACAACTCTGTTTATAGTTCGATTTCTATGGCACCTTGAATACACTCAAATCAAGTTCAGTTTGTGTATTCATTTTCTACTCATCCACCCTTGGCCGTAGCTGCATTAGTTGCAACAGTAATATTAAGAAATCATATGAAATCTTGGAAATCCTAACAAATCACGTAATTAAAATAAAATTATTTGTCAAGTAATCCCTCGTAATCGCTCTATAAAATGTAAGTAATTATGAAATATGTCACCATCGTGTCACTTTTTTCGCGCAGTGAAACACTCCTTCATTATCTCATATTATAATCTCATTTCGTGGTCAATTAAATCAGTGCACGAATTTAAATTCCTATAATATAACAGTTTGTCTGTAAGTTTTTTTTTCTGGTAAATACGAAATTCTCTGACGTGGATGAATCTGGAATTTAATAAGAAGCTAAGATAGGTACAAAGTCTTCTTGACTGGTCAATTATCACTGATCGTAGCACAATTTAATTGATTCAACTCCTCAGCCATATGACAGATCGTATCTATAAGACGAATGTCATTACTTATATTTACTTCCAACGCTGGTATAAGTCATCTTGGCTTTATTCGCAATAAATTACTCAAAATACTTAAACATGCAAGATTTATCCACCAGTTCTATTGTGTATCGCGTAAGAAGTGTGCAGGCCAGTATTATATATATAATTTACTTACAATATGTCTTTAAACCTGGACTGACGACATCCTTTTGATTTTATTTCAAAGAAAAACTGTGTCGACAGCCTAGGTTTATTAGAAATATCAATATTATTGACGTAGACGTACACGAACTGCGTATGGAAATAACAAAGCTACTGTCACGCGATATTAGAATACCAGTTGTGATTAGTTACAGCATAAACGTCACATTCCAAGACTCACGATACGATAATTAATAAAAAATGTGCATTTATAATTTCTAAGAAATCTTATTAGATACTCACTTTGGCATCTGTGGCTTACAGTTCACGCACAGGGCATATATATGCAAGTGGTTCGATCTTGACTTTGAAGAAATTTATTGACATGATGATTTGCATGTACTTTAATACCGCAGGGTAAATCAAGATGTGTCTCCCGCTTTTAAAATATTAACAATTTGGAAAAGTTTTTAGTCCGCAAAATTACTACATAATAATTTCCATGCGTGCCGGAATGCAGTTCAGATAATTTTTCGCGTAACGTTTACTCGGAATCTCTCAAAATTTTTGCTTCATTTGTCGAAAAGAGATAGGAAATGACAAGAAATCTTCAAAACAACATAAAATATTTGTAAAAACTTTAAGTTCGGTAGGAGAAACCATTTTTCATGCTGTAAAGAATTTATATACGAATAATCTTATCTTCGTCTAGATAATTACCTTGTACAACACTCTGGTCGGTTTGAAGCAAATTATGCAGTTTTTAATGCAATGTAGGTGCAAAGAAGATACACTCTCGTATGGGAGGAGAACATAACTCGAGATTATATTCACATAAATGTAATTGCGATTAGTGCAACGTAAGTATCATGTTATTGAATTTTCTCGAGTTCGTCTTACTTTTATTGCAAAGCGATAGCGCTAACACATATTAAAATAAATTGAACACACATGTACATAATGCTATTTTTCAATTCGTACGGTCATACGTCACGTGCAAGATGAAAGCAAACAAGTAGTTTCGTGATGTGGATGTACATAGGCGTTTTATTTGATATGGGTCAGGATTTTATTAACGAATGAAATTTTAAAAAATTTCGGTAAACAGTACGTCACGTTTTCGCGATTGTACATCACTCGAGAATATAGCGACGTGCTTAATGCTGTTGTTTTCATTATGGATTTTCAGCACTAGTTGATTAAAACGCGTGCGTATTTTGTTGCGGCCTTTTCGCAAGGGTTGGGGTTTTATATAAATGCAAATATACTTTCGAATTTGGAAGCTTTCGGTGATTTTTTACCATGATTGTTATCTGTTTCTTCTGACCGTGATAGTGATTTTCTTCTTTCCAGATTTTTGACGCACGCACTGTTCTGAAACATTTCGATCGGACTCCAAACCTATGATACTAGTTTCAGTTGTATCTTGGTACTGAACAACGATAATCTTTCGGGGCGTAGAGAATTTGTACATTATTATCTTCCAGTTTATGTAAAAAAACTAGATTAAAGCTCTTATATTCGGCAAAGGTCAATTAAATGTGCCATAATCGGACAGATACGCTTGACACACTTTTTCTTAATCGAAACTACACGCTTGCGCTTAGATATTTATCATCACTTATCACGTCAATTGAAGTTCAACTTTAAAAGTTCAAATTACACAGTTTGAAGAATAGACCTACCCATATTACCCTGTATAACGTTGTATACATTACAGCTAATTTTTACATCTACCATGTTCGTTACCTGTTTTAATAACGGCGACTTTAATCGGGAAGAATTGCAAATTTTTCGGTGCGCATTGAACTCATAATCGTGTTTTAATAGAATGCACTGCTGAACTAAGAAGATCTGAGAAAACCATGCTCAAAAAATGTGAATGCTATCTAGTCAAGTAGAGGGGTTATCAGTGTAGATGAACGTCTGTACGAGAAGCTGTCTGTTTGTACTATATCCTGTTTTTAACCCCCCACGTAATTCCAATATCTCAAGAACAAAAGATTGGCGATAAGCATTCGATAACAGCTGTGTGGCTCCATTGAAAGATAGATGGGAGATTTCTTGCTAATAGCCTCAACTTTATTGTACTCGAATATTTTTATTCACTCGCTGATAATGATCAATTATAATTGATTATAAAAATAATTTCACTATCCCCGTGTTGTTTTTCCCCGAAATTCATCAACAAATTATCATTAATTGATTTATTTCCACGGAAAACACATTTGTTTCACTTCGTTTGATTACATAAAATACGAAAATGATCTATATGGCACATCTGAGGAGATCAGTACAATTTCTGAATATGATATTGAATACTTGTCCACCGACAAACGAATGGCACATCAAATCGGTAAATTCAAACAAGTTAGCAATAATTCATACCCGCAACAGTGATTGACTCAAAATAAATCTTCATGAATCACATAGAAAAATATGTGATTGTAGATAACAATTCCGGAGTTATAGATACTTTAAGAATTGCAAATTTCAATTTTATTCAACGGAATATGTTTACCTCCATAAATTTATTCACTATCGTGTGCACGTTTTGATTTTTACATTTCATATAATACATTCACTTAGAAATTCGCAAAATTGGTTTAGAAGTAACTACTATCCAGAATATAAGCCATGTCGGAAGTAAAACGCAGACCGTTACGCTGTACAGCCAATTCCCATAGACCATGGAATCGATAATCCCAAATACGATCGCTTGCTTTGATGCTTGGATCCATTTCAGTGCAAAAGCAATGATTGTGTAGTCCGGGAATGTAAAATGCGTATATACCGCTACTACTGTACATGCTAGACAAAGCGGATGTAGCAGTATCCAGGGTATACAACGTAAATTGTGGAATCTGAAAATTATATTTACGTTTTACTCATTTCTCAGCTAAATCACTTGGGCATTATTTTATTCACGATTTAAAATATAAGAAAAAACGAATAAATGGTAAAATTGAAACCGTTAAATAAGCAGCACTTTTTTCCATGTAATTAATTTTCATTTGTAATATCATATATAAAGTACTGCATAGCTCGGTTTTTAATAAGTGCTTACATCTAAAATATCCAAGCATCACTGTTTATTTCACTAAAATTGTTCTTAAATTATTGATTGACTAAAATGAAAACAGCGATTCATCACCTATGCCAATGTGTGCAAACCTCACAGTTATCAGCACGATGTTTTGTATGCATCTATCTTATCTAGAACGTGTTTAGTATATAATTTAAGAGCCAATTATTGATGAGATGTCTGGGTAAGCAAAATAAATTCGTTGCGTATTCGTAAATAAAATATTTGAAAGTTGTACAAACATAGGCATAACAAGCTAAGTTTCCAAATAAGAGACATTTGAACAAGCATGCACTGCACTAGTTATCTAGCATTGCACGGTAGGAAATGACTAGAAATTCTGTCAAGAAGTAAGTAATGGATGGTTTTATCAGCGGTATTTTTATCACCACTTTTTCCAGCGTGATTAGATTAGAAAAGTCATCTTACAACAGAAATGAAAAAAGAACAAGCTTATCAGACCATGTAAAATTCTATGTATCGTATTTCCTGCAGACTTTAGTAATAATTACAAAACAAAAATATTCATACAGGTATAATTTGTGATGCCTGACCTGGATTCGTTTCCCTTCTTTGGTATGACGGTCAATGCTGCAGGAACGTACACAACGGCAGCTACTAATGCCAAGGAAAAGTTGTGCATTGAAATGCATAAAAGCATCGTTGCCAATTCTATTAATGCTATCACATAAAGTAAGGACGCAGTTTCGTAGGTCCTATATCTGAAAAAATGATGCTGTGTACAGTTTAAGCTCCTCGTAAAAAGATTAAAATTCTTGTTGCTGATGGAAGTGAAATCAATCTGGTACTGTTCAATATTTTAGATTCTGGTTTGCAGATGCATTTTATTTCATATATTACCTTGTTTCAGATTGCTCAGATTACCTTTCAAAACAGAGAGTCCCAATAAACATCACGATTGTGAGAAGTAAGAGGCCTAGGGATACTGAATTTTCGGTCGCTAGATGAAATTTTATGCCTATATAGGTAAACAATCGTGGGGCAGACAATGTCGCTACCCCCAATATGTGAGTCCAAAGTACCTCCCAAGCGATGTGTGACAGTACAAGTTCCTCTGACTAAATTAAATTATAAAAATTAATGACAACTTCGCGAATTTTGAGGACAGAAAAGGGTGGTGGAGAAAGTTGATAAAATTCACCTTGGCTTGTTTAACTGCATCACTTTCACCATCTTTTTTTTCAGTAGATTCTTGTAACTTAAGCCACACAGAAAATGCTTTTATGAAAAGCCCAGCAATAATTAGAGCTAATGGTGGCATATATAATCCTGAGAGGAAAAGTAGAACAATATAGTCTACACAAATTACACACTTTCAGTTAAAATTTCCGTATTTGGCCAAATTCGGCAGGATTGGTCCGACCACTGTGACCAAAAATAAATTTTTGTGTTATTAACTTACCAATAGAAATATACCTATCTGTCGACGGTAACAGATAAAAAAAGAATGATTGATGGAATCGTTCTAATAAATTATTGAGCGAACGAATAAGACTTTCAACAACCCGTCCTATGTTGTAAATAGTGGATTCCGTCCCAGACCCGGATTTGGCAAAACCTTCCAATGTAATGGCTTCAATACCAAACCTTGAACAGAAAAATAATGGTTAATTTTTTTCTTGTAAAACAAATTAAAATCAACTTGAGAAAATATTTGATATTTTCATTTTTCATGATTCTTAACTTACTGACTTAATTGAATGACTTGACTTTCAATACAAAAAAAAATGATTGCAGCAACAGAATTATAATACTTGTAATTAAACATGTGCAACACGAGTAGGCATGTGTCACAAAAATTGACCATGAGGTATAACATCATAAGGAGCACTTTAGATGCTTTTCGGATCCAAATTAAGGGTTACTGAACAATTCTTTGAATAAGATGTGTTCATACCCCAACAATTTGTTTCTCGTTTCTTTACCATTTTCTACAAACTTGATATTGACAACTCAAAAAACTGAGAACTCTTCGAAGTTTTTGGCTGTATCTGTTGAACGTGTAGTCGGATCAAATTGGGATTGATCGCCATAGCTTTATTTTGCAAAACAACATTGATGTAGCATGTGAAATAATTGATTTCAGAACTTTTTTGGTAAATATTTTGGCAAAAATCAAAAAGGAGAGCTAAGAGCACAACCTTCTCACAAGAAAGTTTGGTCTCGAAACAAGTCGAGCACCGTTATTTTTAATATTAGACCTAATTATGCTATTATTCATCATCAAACTCTCTGAGGTGGCTCTGCTAATATTATCCACATTCCAAACAATACCTGTGAAAAACACCGTGATTTCCAGTTGGCACACCAGTTGCTTGCGTAGACACCATCGACATCATGGTAACAAATTGGTACCACCATTTTCGTATTTTGTCTTTTGGATTACTGTCTGCTCTGCGTTGAAATGTTCTCCGGATCCCTTCTTTGGCACACATTTTGTTTGCCAGATTAACAAGATCTAAATTTGGAAGTTGTCCATTTAAACCTTCCACCTGTACAAAAAAATTGATTGTGTATTTTTGCATAATCGAACTGGCTAAGTAGTAGTAAGTGGTTAATGAACTCCCCAGACACAGGGGTTCAGCTCCAATCACCTTGATGTCAATGGATCCAATTTTGAAGGAGTGCATTTCCAGATTTATGGCAGCTTGAATAGACCCAGCTCTTCCTACCAAGTCGCCTGCAATCAATACCCCATCCTGCCCACACGTACAGCGATGATACGCCTCCAGCCAAGCTTGCATTCCTAACTGCTCGTGCTCAGTCACAACAAAAATGATATCCTTTGCCCAATAATTCTGTTCTGAAAATTGCAATAATTGTAAATATGGCGTAAGTTAATGTTAGAGCTAAATGAGGGCACTTACTCCGGCAGAATTTAGCAAATGCAAGTAATAGAGCTATCGATGGTGCAGTGGTCAGATGAATGCTGCTTGCAGATCGGTATGGTACACTTAATATTATTGCTTCGGTACTGGCACTTCGCGGAGCTCTCAATATGCTATACACATTCTGTCCAGTAAACTGTAAAGAATAAAATTGTCATGCAGGATGAGCGGTGATAGTGAATTTTGAATAATTTTGCACCTAAGTTTCAAAGGAACCGAAAGTTGCATTACTTATCGAAATGGCACTAAGTAACTCTACTCATGAGTTTCAGATTTGAGAAATTAAGTGCAGTCGTTTGGTAAATAATTTTTCTAGTAACTGTGTTTCTGAAAATCGAAATTCTATTTATAGAATGCTAGAGTAAGATTTCATTCATTTCTTTATAATCAATAAAAGTTTTTTATTCGTTCATAAATATTCAAAATCGTATTTTGAATCAGTGTCTAAAATCAGCATGGAAATAAAAATTGGAAATTAGTTACTACAGAACATCTCACAAGTTAATAACGAGTCATGTTTTGGATCATGTTTCTGACAAAATTCATACCTTCTGTTGAGAGAGTGGATAGTTGAGCGTAAAGTTATGAGTATAAACATCTAAATTGAGTTGACGGAATTTTGCTAATAGCCAAGGGTAGGGCATGTCATCCGGATATTTCTTCATCTCAGCGAGGAGTTCATCGTGAAATCGTTTCGCTCCGCCATCTTCATTAAATTCATTGGTAACCAATCCAGGTAAGAGAGCATTTTCAGAAAAATAGGTATCTATAAATTAATTTCAAGTGAAACTGGATACTACAACATTTTTGATAATCAAATGGTTTAGTACGATAAAATATACTTACTGTCATTGAAATCAGGATATGCCAGGGACACAAACCATATTACGCCTGTAACGTACAGCGTCAAGCATAACAACTTTTCCCATTTCATAACAAATTTTATAACTGCTCCATTCCCAGCTCTGGGATCCGTTAAGAGACCCATTCTTTCAACACCGGGGAGAACAGAAGAATTCCAAACAGCGGCATATAACCTCAAACATTCGCGCAAAATCGTTTCCAACACTAAAATTACTAGTGAAAAACGCAGACTGTCCTGAACAGTAACATTTGAGGTAACTACAAATCACTCTGGTGCAATTAATTCATAATTAAATTCTTATGTCAGGTTATTTACAACAAATTTTCACCAGTCAACAACCTGCACATTCAATTTTGACAGCCCTGCCCACGGCCGGCGGCCATTTTTATAATCGATACTAAACTTCAGCTCTCGAATTGTGCTTAGCGGTTGCATATTTCGATTCAATATGTCGACGCTGCGGCGGATAATTTACAAATCATGACGAGGCACGGACACGCAGGCTAGTTTGGGATTTCAGATTCAACTTTTGGATCCCATTCATGCCGATGATTCATATCTCGACGAGGAATTACGTTGGGGTTATGCTTACGTTTTGGAAAGCTGTATTCTGTTTCACAAGACGTTACGACGAATACAAATACCTGTCAAAAGACGTATTCACGCAGGGTTCGACCGTAAAAATCACTGAGATATATAAAAATATATGAATAATGCGTTTCGATTGTTCGAATAGTAGTTGTTTTGATAAAACGAAAATTGTGTATATTGAACCATTTTCTGCAAATAAACTGCATTATATTCACAGTATTTAATTAATTGTTTAGGAATGATTTGTTCCTTTACTTTCACGCTATTATTACTGGAATTACAGACTTGTATAGCTCATTCAAGCGCTTCAAAATGTAAATAATTCGATCCAGGAAACTTATTAACCTTCACAAGTGCAATTGTTTGAACATTTTGAATCCACTTATTAGCTATATGTTTTCTTCTCTGCAGCGGAACGAAACGCGACTCGTACCGATTTGTCCAGATGCAAGCTCACGCAATTGGGTACCGATTACATGGGTTCGATCACGACAACTGCTGGTGGAATTCGATGTCAGATGTGGTATTCGGAGAAACCTCTTCATCAGGTTCACTCTTACTGTACCGTCACGACTTTTTGTTATTTGTTCATGCGGATAACATAACACGAGTAGCTCGGCTATATCTGATCCATAAATTTTGAACGTATCGGCCAACACTTGTCGTTGATGATTAAGTTACACGGTACATTTTTCACGACATTATTCTAATCACCGCAGGTCAGCGAATCCATTACTGATAAAGTCTTTCCTGAAAGATCTTTACGACTTGTTAGAAACTATTGTAGAAATCCGACCAAAGATCCTCGAGGTCCTTGGTGTTATACAATGGACCCAAATCTGATTGACGACGAATGCGAAGTGCCTCTGTGTAATTTTGGAGGTGAACATTTAGGCGTTCATCCAATATCGTTACATCTGACCACCATACCAAGGTGTAGCATTCAATTTGGTGCTTCAGTTCAATTGATGCTGTATTAATTTCTTTCAATCATATTTTTAGAATGTAGAATATCAGGAACAGGTTCCGAGTATGGTGGAACTCGAGAAACGTCTTCGTCTGGTAGAAAATGTAATTCTTGGGACAAGCGTTTGAAATTGGCCATTAATAAGGTAAAATTTTGACGGTCCTTACATTTTCGAAAGTATCTGTGGGCCTCATCATCATTTCATAATCGATTTTATCATTTCCTCAGACAGAAAAATTCCCCAGTAACTACTTCTCAGATCTGTCCCGAAACAAGGCCAAAAACTTCTGTAGAAATCCGGATAGCAGCGCAGGTGGTCCGTGGTGTTACGTTGATTCAGAAAGTTATGACATTGTAGAGAAAGAATACTGCAGCGTTCCATTCTGCGATGACAAAGGTTCATGTGAAGAATTGAAATTTTTAATTTATTGATTATACTAACAAAAATTTTATTGACGAAGCTTCAGTAAGATTAATTTTCTTTGATGAATTCTTGTCATTGAATGACTGATGCTTAACCTCACACATTATGCATCATGATAATTTTCATTCATACAGATTGTCTGGTTTATACTAAAAATGCTTCGACATACTCAATTCTGACTAGCTTGAACAGTACTATTGGCAACATAACGTTCTGGGTCAAGCTTTGGAATCCCGGTGATGAGCAAATAGTACGGTGTGAAATTTTTATTTAAGTTAATACCATAATAAATTTAGCTGTAGATGTGTTTTGGAGACTAAGGTGAATAACATGCTTGAAAAAAATGATTAAATTTAGGGCCAGGCAAGATTACTATTGTCTAATCTACAAGTACCGTCTTCAGCTGAAATGATTGCACAGAAATGGGGAACAGGTGTTGAAATTCTGATATCAAATTCTGGAAGTGGGCAAGAATATCCACGCACTGACGTTCGTTTCTGTCTAATAAACCCTGTACGTTTCAGTCCAACAAGAAATAAGCGAAAGCTTGTTTGCAGGAGGAGACGGATTTTGAAGAGACTCCGAATATTCTCATTGGCACCAAATGGACAGCTCTCTGGGTTACTTGGGGTGGCGGTTTTATCTCTGTTGGGCGTTCTGGTTCATCGAAGCCTATTTTTTTAGACGAATTTAAGCAGAAGAACACGATATCGAGCATGTATCCGGAAAGTTTTTTCCAGTATGGCATAATGGGCACGGGAATTTTATGGAGTATGCAATTCTGCGAAGCAAGTAAACTGAACATTTTTATTGAATTTCGTTTAAATAGCGGTATTGTACTCTCTGTTACTTCTGGCACTCTGTAAGGCCTCGACTTTTAGCATGTGAAGTTCATACTACTTTTGGACTTGAATTCCTGAGAATTTGGCCCCTGTTACAAAGTAACAGCAGTCATGATCTACAATTTCACATCAGAGCTAGTCACGGGGCAATGATACAACTGACGCAGACTCCCGCTGTTCCATTCCCACGTTATTTGGTATGCATGTCTTGTTCTTTGAGAATCGTATCAGTCAGAAAATCAGAAAAGAAATCGATTTCAACAGATTCACTTGTTACAAATTTCAGATAATTTTGGGCCAGTCTGGTTCTACTCTTCTTCTGTATCAAGAGAAGGAAACTTCTACAAAAACAATTTTACTGGACATTGAAACTAAACAAATCCTCAATTTTTGGGCCTGGCATGAATTCACAATTAGGTTCGACTAACAGGGTAATGAATTTTTCGTTTCGATCGTTTCACGTGCTTGATATAATTTTAGCATTTTTGGTATGGCAATACAAATGTTTTGGCATCGGGATTATGGTAGAGAAAAAGTTTTCTCGATTCGAGACGATGCCATTCAGACTGTGAGGTGGTTCAGTATTGGAAGTGAGAATACCATAGCACATTGGACACTGTTTTGTACTCCAACAGGTAATTTCGTGAACGTTTATTTGCATCCTAAGATGTTCATGTTTGCATGAGTGCACATATTGAACTGAATAAAGGAATTATTATTAAAACTCAGTATATATAATAAGATAGAGTTCTAACGATTCGTATTATTGGTAGAAGAGAATGCGGTCGAAGCTCCGTGGTTTCCAAATTGCATTTCGAATTCAGCAGATTCAAGATATGAAGGTACACAGTGGATGGCTGAAGGCGAAGTTCCATGCGTTCCATGGATATTTGACAAGGTTCGCCTTCTTCTGCAATTCTTTTTCTCGTAATTATTTTCTCGTCCATTTATAGAATATAGTAAAAGACTGACTTTTGTATGCAAAATATCCATCATTTAAAATTCTCCCCATTGGATAGATTCCTAAAGAAGATCGAGTAGATGACCATTTTATCGACGGATCTGCACTGAAAGCACTAAATAAGTGCAGGAATCCCACAAACGACCCTGAAGGCCCTTATTGTTATACATTACAGGATTTTAGAAGTTCTTCCGTCGAAAAACAGTACTGCTCCATCAGAAAATGTAGATCTTCTGGTGAGTTTTGTTGAAAAAAAAAAAAAAAAAAAAAAAACAACAATCTAGAAACTTTATCATAACAAGGATAATTTGCAGAATGTCGAATGGCTGGTACAGCCAATGACTACATAGGAACTATGTCGGTAACACGTTCCGGTCGTACGTGCGCTCCGTGGTGGACAGGATACAACCAGACAAATGTTACCACTGAAAAAACACCCAGCTTCAAATCACTGATGGTCAAAGCACTGACTAGTCTGAAATTCAAGAGAGAGAACGCGTTGAAGGATAATTTACTCGATACGCCAAGCGAACCTTGGGATAAAATTGGTCTTCGGTATGGATGGCCCAAAGATGTTGACTTTGGACACACATCGCGACGAGTTGCCCGAAGTTATAAACAGTCGGAAGTGGACCAACTTATTAGATCTCACAGACACCCCATAAATTTAGATACACGTGGTACTCTGGAATCAGTTGGAGATGGTGATTGGCTTCGGTCCAATTTAAGCACTCGGCAGGTATTAGCCAGGTATAATTTGGTCAGCTTAAATCGAAGGTTGCTTCAAGAGCAAGACACTTCGAAAAAGGCCAATCTACATCCGATATTCAATCCATATCAAGAAATTGAGGAAATAACCACCGAATTGAACGAAAAAGATGAATTTTTCAATATGGTCCGAGAGACCGTTCCACAGGAAGACATTCCAAGCACGACTTCTGAGAGTTATAATTCGATATCGCCAAATTCACCGTACGGTGAAACATCGAAATTTACTTCAGAATTGCCTGGATCGCCTGATTTTCTAACCGTTCATTCTAGTTTAACTACTACTCTACCAACAATCGGTGCCACTTCCGAAAAACCTGAGGTAGATGGATTTTCTCACACAACTGCAAGCCCACAGCCAAAAACTGGCAGCACGGAGAAACCATCCAAGCCACATGATCATAAGAAACCGATTCATCCAGTTGATCCACTTTACCTAAACGACACGTTATATCCTGAGCAAAATGTTAAAAGTGCAAGTAATTTCTGTCGAAATCCTTCGCGTAATATAGCTGGCGCATGGTGCTACACAACGGATCCGGAAGTACCACAAGATCTCTGTAACGTCAGAGATTGTGAGCAGCCTGGTATACTTATAACTCTTCGTTAGATCTACTGACTGATTTTTTTTACTACATAAATTAATGTCTCATTTGATTTGAAAATTTTTAATCTGATTGCAGAAGAATGCATTTTTCTCGTGAGAGGTCACGGTAGTGGTAGACGTCTGTACGTCTTACCGGATTATCGTTCGGAGGGACTTCAATTCTCTCTCAAAGAATGGGAACCCGATCGTCCAGATTCAATAACTTTTGCGATATTAGGTGAAGACGATGTGAAGTCCCGTCTCATTCTGAAAGTTGGTGCCATGAAAAATGAGAAAGTACTTTTATACTACGAAACCGAAGGGAAGGGTAAGCTACCCGAGTGATTACGAATTATTGTACATGTTTATACTCAAGGTTGTTTAATATTGTCTTGAATTATACCTCTATTATATAAAAGATTATTCGTACATTTAACTACATCTAGAAATGAAATTGGTGAAGGAAAAAACCTTACCTCATCTCCTATACCTTGGAAAGTGGACTGGGTTCGTAATTCGTATGGAACGTGGTGGAATAAAACTCTACTATGAAGGTGCCCCGTATCCGTTGTTCGAATGGGAAGACCCGGAGCCTGCCAAAGCCTTCTTACCCGTGTATTATTACTACAGTAGTGAAATAGGCAATACTATCGGAGTTGCCTTCAAGTGTAACACAAGTATATATATTGAAGTGTGACATTAACGTTTTTTGCAACAATTTCCTTACTGTTATACTATACTTTGGCATCAGGCAATGAGCCTTCGATTTAAATCTTCAGAACAATGATATTTAAAAGCAGAACCACCATATATAGAATGTCACATAGAAGAGACGACCACGGATCGATTCACAAGAATACTACCAATTTCTATTTGGGAGACGGAAGAAACGCCAAGCCCTCACAGACTGGTACTAATGGTTCGTGGACAAGGAGTTATACTGCTCCCTTTGCTGATGCTGCCTACCATGCCTGTGTAAGCGTTTTAATTTTTCCTGCCAGTCTTCTGATAACTAAGATCATACCGTTCGTTTACAGGTACTACGCATTGACTATAGGTGAAAAGGGACATTGGGTGTTTTTTATGAAAAATAAGCTTCCCGCTGTTCACATACTTCACAAGCAAAATGCAAAGGGACAATTGTTTAATTTCAATACTTGGACCAATTTGACGATACAGTAAGCACGGGCCGGAGATACTAACTGTCTCTGATATGATATGATCAATACGAAATAGATGTTTGATAAATTGAATTTACCCAATCACGATTTCGAGGATTTTGTATTGAAAATTTTTGTCTACTTAAAAGACGAATTGTTTTTCAAGGTTTTACGACTATACCATCAAGGTTTTGCGTAACGGTACCGAGGTATTCCATTACGATCATAACTTACCTTTGCTGTTCTACTTCTTTTCTCTTGCTGTCGACAAAGGTGGGTCAGTTACATGGGCCGCAAATTGCATGCCGACAGGCACGTTCATTAATCATTTTATAACCATGATTTTAAGAATCTACCACAGAAATGCTCTTTTGAGACTACGGCCAAGTCTTTGCTGGTCATGTCATTCTCATCTCTACCATTTCAGACATAGATGGTTCTCCGGTGGATGGTGGATGGTCAGAATGGGGCCCTTGGAGGTGCAGCGCTACTTGCAATGGTGGAATAGGCGTAAGGAAACGGGTCTGCAACAACCCTGAACCGAACATAAGGGGTCAGCCATGTTTGGGACCGAGAACGTCAAGTGGCCGGTGCAACATGAACAAATGTGACGACGTAACAGAGGGTAGAATAACTTTGATCACCAGACTGTATCGTTATAATCGTGTAATATGCTGTATCAACATACATATTAAGTTACATTTTATAGTCACCCTCGAATTGGTAAAGAGAAAAATTAGAACTCAGCACACGTCATTGATCGTGAAGGAAGGAGATCGTGTGAAGCTTTTAGCCGATCCTGATATTGTTTCAGCATTGAGAAATGAAACACCAAAGTCTGACATCAATTGGTCTCGCAATGGAATTTTTCTCGAAGAAGAAGAGGACAGAATCAAACTTGAAGATACTGCAGTATGTGAGTGACATAGAGTATCGAGTCCTTCTAACAAATTTTTTACACATGTTTTGAGAATTTGAATCGTGAATTTTTGATTTTCAGCTATATCTTACACAGTTGTAAATGACTCGGGTGTATATACGCAAACTTTGCACCGAGTGGATGACACTCGCCTTATTTTTAAAATCATCACGCTAGCGGTTATTCCCGTCACGAATGAACTTGTAACTCGAGAAACTCTATCCTTTCCTATGACTTGCCACTGTGTTGTACTTGGATACGTATATTCGGATCTCAAAATATCATGGAAGTTGAATGGCCAAGTGTTCAAAGATTATGGAATATCGACCCCTGTTGCGGTGAGTACAAATTTGAGTCAAGCTTGGCGGGTTGTTAATGGATAGGTATTGTATTACTTCGAAACTTAAAGGGCCGGTTGGCATCACGTAATTACGTCGCATACTTGTAATTTATACGAACCGATTTTGTTGGGTTCGTTGATTTATTTATCAGGTAAATGCAGATCGTGTTCGAAAAGTTAACAAGTCCCATCGTGGAGAATGGAGATGCGAAGTTGAACAAAAGGACTTGAATTTCAAGTGGACTACCAACGCGATAAAAGTTCGAGGCAGGTATCTTATAAGCTTATAAACTGCAACCGAATTTTATATGGTAGGTATGAATCTTATTATCAATCTCTATATGGTAACGTAGTTTTAGTTTCAAGCCATAAGCAGAGATTCAATCAACATTAATTGAGAGACATTTAATTTGCTTGTAATGAAACATTTTTACAGTATTGGGTCCTCCTAATTGGCGCACTCACTTGATGGACGATAAGCTAACACGCCCGATATTCGGTTGGATGCCGAACGAAAGTTTCGTTGCATTCTCAGCATTTCTATTGACATTTTTAATAATTGCGGCGATAATTGCTTCAACGATTACGTATTTAAGGTATTTTAATACGTTTTCCGAAGAATTGGAGTGTATAACTGTTTACAAACGGTCGAAATTCAACTTTATTTTAACACGCAGGTTTCGTGAAAGCCTCAAGTACAAAGCGCCACCGACAGAAAAGCTAATTGACAGTGAAGAATCGTTCAACGACTCAGGAAGTGAAAATCTAATCGACGATAAAAAACGGTGAAATAAGAGGGTTCAAGGGTGGAGAAAAGTGCACGAAAACGATTTGCAGAAGAAAGATTCTCTGCCCTCGGCATCAACTTCGCATGGCGATAATCTACGGTGTGCCGCCTCTACTGCGTGTCTATAAGTTATTTATAACTGCAGTTGTAATTATATGAGCGATTTCCGATCACGCAGCAGCAAAAATAGAATTCGATACGGCCGTGCTCCGTTTGTTTATTTTTGAAAAAAGGAAAAATAGTCACACCTAGGCATCCGTAAGAAGCCGAGTCAATTCTCGGTTCGACGCACCTTTACGCACTACCAAGGATACCTTATAACATCCACTGTGGTACGCTTCTTTCAATCCTGCGGTAATCCATAATGCCGTGTTGAACCTTCATACCAGAAGGACGGCGTGCAAAACTAGTTTTCAATGGAGAAGTCCTCCCGATCAGACTCATTCATTTCCAGAAGAGAACAGACCTCGGCTAAAAACCCTTCGACGAACGGGTAGATTGAAGAACGAGATCATTGATTCGATCGCCTCGCGTAGGTGTCGTTCCGAATTTTCAAAAAAGTCCTCGCACAGCTAATTACAAGTCTATCGCGTGTAATAGCTGGCACATATAACTTATTACACGCAGATGCATGTAGTAGCAAAGAACTCGCCGAAGTCGTCGAGTGCTTGCTTTTTCTACAGTATTTATATAACCATGTGCAACCTGCAGACCCGGACGGCGATGCCATACACTTGGCACACGTATACCCGATGTGCACGCATGGCGCACCGCAGGGAAAGGTAAAAATGACGCTGGTTGGTCGGGACTAAATCAATGCGAGCGTACAAGAATTGACCGGAGGATGGTGCGTGCATGGCAGGCATGAAGGCAAGAGCATGAGGCCAGGGGAGCGACAGGTGCCGAGTCGCCCACGTGGGTTCTCTTAGCAGTGGAAGACGGCTTCCTTGTGACTGCTTGGAGTCAGGACGATGCCGAGTAAGCGAGTGGGGGGATCCATTCGGTAGCAAATGCTGCTAACCCGTCGCAAGGTCAAGATCAGTCGGTTAATCTCGTCCAGTGAGCGAAGACCTTGCTTGCACCTTGCACAATTATTGGAAATAAGTTGTGCCCGTCTATGTTCAGGAATAAACATTGCTGCGTTATAGTTTGATTTTTCATCAAGCGGCAGAACAGCGCGACAAACTTACGAACCTTTTCCGCCTATTGCGTTCCAAGTAATTCTGTCCCTCCGAAAGGGATATTTCGTTTGATGGTGTTTATAGTGGATGAAACTTTGAAATTTTGCCGGGATTTATCCCCTCTCTCGATTCACCGCTAATCACTGTTACACGCGCGTGTAATCACACAGCCGTATTTTATTAATCACAACTTGTTATGGAAACTTGTGTTTTGATTCCAAAAGAGTTCTCATTGGTTCTTACTGCCGGTCCGTCGAACAAGCTATTCAAAAATGCACCCTTCTCCGAGATGCGGATCTCGGTGTGGTCCAACGTATTTATACCTTCAGGAACACTTATATACCCGTTTCAAGGATCAATCAGATTCGATAAAATTGATCTTTACTCCCTTCTCGATGACAACGATGTAAGTACGATGTATTTTCTTCATTACACATGACATTATGATATCATAACGACGACTCGACGTGGATACTAGTATTAAAATGTATAAATTTCACTCTGTTTGAAGTCTCAACTTCAAAGGCAACACCAATTATCCATATTGTTCTACCAGTACTGCTCTACAGTGTATATCCGATCAATTATAGTTACATCGAGAAAATAACGTAGTGTGAACATCGTTTCCGGTCGCATGATAATTGGCAGCCAGAAACACGTTTTTATTTAAGTCTGATCTAGAACCATCTGATCAATCAATAACTACTGAAATATACAGGTTGATCTCGAGTGATTAATGGGTTGGTATAGTTTTGAGATGGAGCTTTAAAAGTGATAAATCAATTGTGGAGGAAACAAGCCAATCAAGCAAAAAATGTCTCAAATACATGACCCACCTGCACGTTTCATTATACATATTTCATCTTATCAGATGCGAAGAGATAGATTTTTAATTGATACTATAGGAAAAACTGTTTAGTCCAATGCACGGACAAATGCATATGCTTACCTATCGCTCAATTGGTGCTTCTCGGTGGATTGAATTTATACTCACTTCGTTAAATTATATTCTTCCTTGCAAATGTTTCAAACGTCATTACGTTTTATTACGATCGAGTGCATGCCTGTAACGTATTTTAACGCGATTTATGAGCACGCCTTCGCCATGATTCGTACGAGCGCGAATATCACGCATACGTGCTACGAACGACCTGATAGAGTCTTTCCTTTTGTTATTGCCTTTTCTGAAAGGAACAACGAACATTATACATATCTATACTTTAGCCAGTAGCATCGAGAGCTCGCGACTGAAGAGAAAGGTATTATAATTCAGTTATATCGAGAACTGCACTATATGGCTAGGTAGGCCTGAGGTAAATAACAGTTATTACCTTATTTTCAAAAGTTGTGTTCCTATACATTATGCGTAACAACATGCTTTCAGTTAGTAAAATCAGTTGCAAGTATTGTTGAAGAATCGCACAATTTCAGTCAGCTCATCAGCATTTCAGAAATGCTGGAAGTTATATTTTTTTTTCACTTCCTGGTCACCGATCAAAGTGATCTGAGCACTTCCTCACCTTTCTAAATCAATTTATTCATAGAACATTCGAGATTTTAGAAGATTGAGAGAAATTATTTATCATCTACTGCCATACTCTTACGTTTTAGATACGGCGCGAGTACGGCTGCTACGACGAGGTGTCATTTTCGAATTATAATCTGAACTACCGTCAGTGTAATTGGATAAGGTTCCTGCACATTGTACAGACTTACAACGAACAGGTGAATCTTATCGGCACAAAAGTCAAGGGTAAGTTAAACGGGAGTTCCTCGAGCAAACAGGATTCATGTTATAAAAACCGTCTGTATATTCCTTTCCTCGCTAATATATTCGACCCGATGATAAGTGGATGGATGTACAATTTTAAGTGCAAGAACAGGCAAGTGAGTCTTTTAAATAACAAAAGTCGAAACGATAACATTTCGGATCATAGGAGAACCGATATTTGAGGTGATCAAAGACGTTCAGCCGGACACGGAATTGGCAGCCTGTTTCGTACCTGTGGATGATCATGATTTGGTTTTTATATCACACGCTCAGTGGACACGTACTGCGATCTACAGGTACACGATCGATTCAATTTTGGACGGTAAGTAGCCTATTCGCATATATAATTTTAATCATGATGAAACTATTTAATTATCAAGTTCATGTTCGGTATGAAGTAAGGTAGCGCAGTGCAGAAATCGTTGTGTAAAAAGGCTGGCAAGTGTTGCCTTGGGCGTATCGTGCAACGTGAGTTTGAGTGCGGCTGTAAAACATTAAACATAAACTCACTAGCCACTCGATCCCGGAACGGATGAATTTGCGAAGCTCTAGCACTGCTTTTTCTGGGTGGAGTTAAGTTTTCTTGGATGGAGCTGCAGGCCTTGCCTGTTCAGCGCTCCTGGAACACTTGATTCGACTGTAAAGAATACCTCATAAAAAAATTAACGATCTAAGCGGGTCTGGAGTCAGTGCCTATAAATCTAGTCCCGTAAAAATAGTGAAAACAAACTTGGAATAATGAGGTAATTTCATTAGGAGAGCGAGTCACTGACGGAAAGGGAGTGGCTCTTGGTTTCCGAGTACGCCAAGTTTTTGAGAATTTCTGAAGTACAAGTTCTCCTTTGAAAAATAATAAACTGAATTGAATATCTCTCTCTCTCTCTCTCTCTCTCTCTCTCTCCATATATATGTGTGTGTATGTGTGCTTATGTATATTGTCTCGGAGGTTCTATTCGAGTTAAACTTGGTAAGAAATACCGAGCCTGTTGTCAGTAGTCTGAACTGGGTTGAAGATGGTAGCTGGGTGAAGTAAACAGCTAAGGACCGTCCAGTTGCCACCCATTGTACTGTCTTTCAGTGGCTGTGAGCGCTACACATTTGAATCACAAGTAGCCGCCTTGATCTGCACCGACAAAAATTCCACCGATATTTGCATTTCAGATTTGTAGGCCTATTCTGTATTTCGCGTATAATTTAATCTTACGTTTTTCTTTC
Organism: Neodiprion lecontei; assembly: GCF_021901455.1. Lineage (NCBI taxonomy): Eukaryota > Metazoa > Arthropoda > Insecta > Hymenoptera > Diprionidae > Neodiprion > Neodiprion lecontei. The sequence goes on from NC_060262.1 coordinate 35,704,067, forward strand.
CACGAATCAAATTACGTTTAAGGGTCGACGCCACTTATTCCGCTGCATATTTACCTCGCCATCAAAATTCGGGTTGCCATCAATTCGTTGCTTGCCATTGCCTCCTCATATAATCATTTTGAAATCCACTTCAATATTGAGTCAAAATTCCAGAAACAGAGCCAAAGGAGGTGCAGTTTACTCGACAGTTTCATTTACCAACGGTCATAGTCCGTGTTTAACTCAAAAGCCGTCATCAATCGGTTCGAATTCAGTAGAAATGCCTTTTATCTGCGTCGCTGCAACCTTCTCTGGAAATTGAAGAATACTTGAATGAATTCTCCCTATCGTTCTGTGTTGATGACGAATTTTTGGCAACCTTGCACGGCATTTATTGATAGATAAGCTTAGTTTCTGCGATTGTTAATTTGTCTTTTAGAGTCACCGCTCGATCTGTCAATGGCCTTATTATCGCATCAGTCATCGTCAGTTCCATCTTGTTACGAAGCCGATGAATACGAATCGACGTCCGGCGAATCGTCGACGTCCACGTTGTCCATAGTTGGTGATCATTTGGAATGCAGCATCTTGACGACTATGAAACGGGGCGAACGTGTTTTATTGCCATGCGAAGTTTGCGGAAAATCTTTCGACCGGCCATCCCTACTTAAGAGGCATATGAGAACGCACACAGGTGAGAATGATTTTATGATCGACAATGATTTCTCTGTATTATTAAGAATTCAAACTTTCCTTCCAGTCATCTTCCTTTTCATTTAATATGCACTAATAATGCATTACAAAGATATTATTTAAGGCGAGAAACCCCACGTCTGCATGGTATGCAGCAAAGGCTTCTCAACGTCAAGCTCCTTAAATACACACAAACGAATACACAGCGGGGAAAAACCGCACCAATGTCTTGTGTGTGGAAAAAAATTTACTGCTTCCTCGAATCTCTACTATCATCGCATGACTCACATAAAGGTGAGTACGTGCAAAACATGTCTACAGTGTAATCACCCTTATTTACAACGTACTAAACCGCCATTAGCATATAATTATTTATACGAAAAAATTGAGATTTTAAAATCTTTTCCGTCTAGGTATATAACGCGTCTCGCTATACTTACGTAATTATTGTCCCGTAGTAAAATATTAACGAAGCAAAAAATTTCTTGAGAAACATCAAATTGCAAAAGCAAGAAGTTCCGCAATTATTACAGGACTGAGAAAAAATAAACTGCCATGGTGCTACAGAACTGTTCAGAATGTTTCAAGTAAACCTGCAGAGCTAGCTTAAATAAAGCACGTGCACATATTTATACACGTGCTTTATTCTCCGAACTGATAAAAATGCCTCTAAGGACGAGGAGACTGGTGTTCGGATTTTGGTAGTTTTTGTAGAACCGGAGGAGAATGATAATGCGCAGTGAGAATGAATTCGACCAGACGACGATTCGTTCAGACTTGAAAGGTGAATGCAAGAATTCACTCAATCGGCTCTCCTCCATCCGCAGCACGCAAGACTGTAGCTTTTGCTTTCCAGCGAGGCTTAATTAAAACTTTAATGAACCCGAAGAAAGCGTTTCAATTTCCGATTGAACAAGAATTGTGAACGGGTTTTACTGAAACGGTGGATCGTTTTTCTCTTTCCACAAAGGAACAAACTTGGCAAGTACGCTACAGGCTATTTCCCGCAGAACTGAATACGATGCAAAGACTGTCCAAGTCCAATCATCCGAAGCAAACGAAAGCTGCGCGTATCGCAAAACCTGGATTTCCATACTCATAATCAGCGTTCCGTGATAGTCGTTTCTCGGTTAATAATTCCGTTTCCGGAAGCTGGTAAAACGTAATAAAAAGGTATAAAGTAGCGACTCTATGTTCCGTAAAGATGGTTTCTCCTCTCCCGATAACCCTTCAAGTTAGTGCCATTAGCTAGGCAAAAAACAGTCAAGATTCAAAATCGAATAGTAGACTCGCACACATCCAAGTGGCTTGTACGAGTTAACGAGCCCGAGAAATTGCAAAGCTACTTATTCTATCCTCCGCGCAAGCAAGTGGATAATAAATTTTGATACGACCTGTAGAATTTCGACAGATCTCAGTGGCTTCATCTCCGTTGACCAGTCTTGGCTGCCGCTGGTCAGTTCGCCGACGCCAGTAGCGGCATTGCTTTGAGCGTGTCGAGATAGCCTGCCTTGAATATCGGAGTAAAATCATTTTGCTGGCTCTGCAAATCCTCGCTCCAACTACGAAGTCGAGTATTCTGTATCCCGATTCGCAATGCCGGGCGAGTATTTGCAGCGTATTTCTGTACCATTAAAATTTGACTCAAGTATCGATCAGTTATCGATAATTTGTAATCGGTATAAGCTATCCATTGATCATCTCGAAATTGACTTTATACCTCGGAGAAAATTTTCACCAGGTACAAAAATATCGTTGCACGACTTAAAAGGATGGAAAATATATCGCGGATTATACCTACCAGCGTTCTAATATTCGGAAGTAATGGTACTTGGGAGCAACGCAGGTAGGCCTACCATCAGCTACTGTAATTGGTCCATTACTTGCTCCCGCGTGGAATGCAATCCAATTAGAGAGACAGAGAACGTTGCCCTGGGCGATTTCAGTCGGTATTAGTGCTGTGGTGTTGTACTACCGCTCTACTGCCGCAGCTCGTTGCTATCCATACTTTTCAGATTTCAACCTCTGCAGCTTACACACTCCGGCATGCGTTCGCCCGATTAACGAGTATACAGCGATATTCATTCAGCGTAGAAATATACTTGGGTGTTAGTTAGAAGCGGATTGACAAACGACGTAAACAAACCTTTGCATTGACCTCGATGACCCTACCGATGACGCTGCAAATAACACTTAATAATTTAATTGAGGATCGATTGTAGGTGAGCGTTTACAGGCACGTAAACGAAATTTCGCGGTTGTTCTGAAAAGTTTGCAATTTTTTTCAGGAAAAGCCACACAAGTGTTCGCAGTGCTCGAAGTCCTTTCCAACACCGGGTGATTTGAAAAGTCACACTTACGTTCACAACGGACTTTGGCCGTTCAGGTGCCACATATGTAATCGCGGATTCAGCAAACCGACGAATTTGAAAAACCACATGCTGCTGCACTTGGGCAGGTGTTCGAACAAGAAGTTTGTCAAGTCAGACTTATGATCGGCTGATGGATCTCACGAGAATAGGTATACAAATGCGTAGAGATACGTATTATAATTACATGTCGCATATTGGGACAGCAAACGTGACAGTTAATCGTAACTTTGTTTCAGACTGACAATTAATTATAGTATGGAATTCATCTCACCGCATACCGAGGATGCACGGTTAACGGATATCGCGCGGGCTGCATCGTTAATGGGCTAAAAAAAGTGCAAAATGCTCATAAATCAAATTCAAGTGTCGTCTATACGTGTGCGTGAATTCTCACATCGATATCGTCTTACCTGGAATGAATTAAGGAGGAGAAAAATTCTCCGCGATCAACACTGGTACATTACACACATACAGTCGCACATATGTATACACCTGCACCGGTATACACGGATCGAGATCGAGTCGGCTCACAAGCAATTTAAAACTGGGATTGACGGAGCAGGTTCACCTTGACGAAAAGTAGTTCCAGTACATATAGGTGACAAGAAAACTATATGTATGCATGGATGCGTACAAGCGGTTTGCACTTTCGGTATAAATTGCGCGTGAAACTGAATTGCTGAATTAAATATTGTGATTAACGAGATTTCAAGGCTGAAATCTATGATACTTTGAGCAAATTACAGTCGAAGCCGCGCGTATTACAGCTTTAACATTATCAAGTCATGTTACTGATACGTATACTTGGTACTAGCTTTTGTAAGGATGTTTTTTTCTTTTTTAATCTGTCAATTTGCTTCAATTACAATGTAAGATTGCGATCGAGATAATGAATGGAGACATGGTTAAACCGTGTATTATGCATACTCTCTTATTATGGTCTCGCATGTGAGAATTTTTACTGACTGCCATATACAATGCTGACGAATATGTCACGTACAGATAGTAACGTTATATATTAAATATTCTATTGTATTATATCGATGAATTGATAATTAGGGATTTTTAAAGCAATATCATTTAGTCTTTATAAGCGGCGCGTAGTCTTGCCTAACAGATTGAACATTGTCTGTTGTAAATAATGTTAGTCTAATAAAGTTAGTTTGAATAAATTTGAGTATTTTTCATTACCTCCAAATCAGGACAGATAATTTTTGCACTTTTTTACCCGAGTACTTCGCGTCGTCAAAACGGTAAGAGCCTAACTCGTAACAGCGTGAACTAGCAATGCGTCATATATTTGTTCGTTAATTACCACGACCTGTTATTTTGTTAATCAAGTTTTGGAAGACAATCCTTACATCCATTAAAGCTTCATCCAATGTCGGACCGAGCAAATAGTAGAAGACAGTTGGTGAGCTGAAAAGCAAATAAGTTTATTTTATGTTAAATCTTTCATCGCATTTATATTCGTTGGATTAACCAGTGACGATAAATGTTGTAGAATTAAATCACCCCGGCAGTCTGAACGACGAAGGACTGCCGATTCTGACGGGATTTCAAGTTTTCTATAAATATTCCGAATTCGTAGTCGATATTATCTCTGAATATCTTCGTAGGTATTACTTCGCTGAATTATTTCTACTATAAAACTGGACTGCTCTCTTTACCTTGACGACCCTGCGTCTTGCGAACTACTGGAATCTTCGACTTGCGATTCTTTCCTCGGTGGGACAGGAGTCGCCATCATAACAACGGTGGATTTTCTGGTTGCAAACGGTATTGATTTCAAGTCATTCGGCGTGACCTGTGAAAGTGAGCTTTTCGGAAAACGTGGTCAACCATTGGAACCCTCCCCACGGTATAATTATCTCTAGCAGAACAATACTATCACCGGTGCTCATTGGAACTGTTATCTTTATTCTGCTATCACCAATTGTCAATCTCACCTTAGATTGGTACTGGTTTAAAGCATCGACTTGAATTTCAGCCTCAGGTGTATTTTGATCTAGAAGGCTGGTCAGAAAGCGTGTCTCGGAATTCGTAACCACAGATGGTAATTCGGTGTCCTTATTCTTCGTGCCCTTCATCGAATGTTTACTAGATTTTGGCCGGGCATTAGGCAGCGCTTCAATCGACTTTTTTCCGACGTTTCGAATTAACAGCACTGCAGATTCAGACTTGCTCGTTTCCAGCTCATCGGTAGGGTTGAGATTTCTAAAGTTTTTTTCATCGATCGATCCGTTGTAGATTACGAAACTTTTATCGTCGTGCTTTTTTACGGTTACACTTCTGCCTGCGTCTTCGATATTCTCATTTGTCAAGACGTCAGTTAATGACGTTTTTCTACTTGTCATCTGACGGCCATCAGCCACACTCGTTTCAGCGTTGATGTTGGAGGCGACGGAGTCGGCTTGAGAGCTTCGTTTTTTGAACAATCTTTTCACACTTCTCGAGAACACGCTATCAGTCTTAGTAACGCCGTTTTCTTTCGACGACTTCTTAGAACCATCGACTGCCAATCTCGATGAATCTACCCTCAACTCATCTTGTTTCTTTTCATCCATCCGTCGCTTTGAAGACTTCGATTCTACTTCTTTTCCAGTTTCAATTCGCTTTCTGATGTAGCTCTTCGCTACGGACAACAGGCTACTTTTTTTTACGCGACTCGATTGTTGACCTACTTGTTGCTCGGTCTCAACTGTACTGTTCGAATCCGTTTGCCTTACAGGTGATATCACAACCTCGGCCAGATCTTGTACAATTTCAACATTGTTCACCGTAATGTTAGCCTGATCAGATATTATTAAAACATCATTCGATCCGCATTCGTAACTTTCCGTTTCCTGATTACATCTTAATTGACTTCGACTTGTCGCTAGGTTATTGACAATCAGCACTTCGCTGTGAGTTGCGGGACTTTCAGGATTGCTGACACCTTCTGGTTCGCAACTTTTCACTTTAGACTTCGACACCTGCTTCTTACTTTGTCGTCGACTCTTTCGCTCGTTAGTATCAGCCTTGTCGTCCTTTTGCATCGAAGTCTTGGATTTCTGCTTGGCTTTGTCACTCGGCAAAGCTTCGAAAGAATCCCTACCTTCTTGGTACTTTACGGCACCAGTCTTTCGACACTCCAAAGAATCCCGCTTGGCTTCATGATCAATTTTACCGACGCAATGATCTTCCATCTCCGCGTGATCCTGTCTGCTTTTCACCGATGCTCTGGATAAGAGTTTACGTATCGTCGCAAAACTTTTCCCCGAAGATCTCTTGGGACGTTCCTCTACGTTGTCGTCCTCCTTACATGTATCGTCGTGTTCGTTCGATATGTATTTAGCACTCTCCACCATCGGGGCATATGAGACAATTGTGCCTTTGATTACGTGGATCTTTTCCAAAGGCTTCCTCATCTCCTCGTTGTCCCTCAACGAATATTTCTTCGTTAAATCATCAACTTCGAATCTCTTGCTGTTGGAAGATACTCGATTTACCTCAGTCGAAGCAGCTAGCAAAAATTGACTGCCTAATTTTTCCGTACTGATAATTACGTCGTATGATGGTTCAGTCGCGTGTTGGGGCTCCAGAATTTGGTAGGAACGTTTGTTAACTACTGATGGTTGTTTGTAGTCGTTATGCTTTTCCGATCCAGGAACAGAGTCCAATGATTTTACAGCCACAAGCTCCTCTTTGTCATCGTCAGCTACGTCCGACTTACCGATTTGACGGTCATTTTTTTCCGCATTCGAATGGCTTGACAATGACAATGGTATTTTCGTAACTTCAAAATGGTCTTCCAGAATCATCTGCGAGTTACCCGTAATTATAGAAAGACTGGCACCGGTTCTTTTTTTGGAAGTACTGCTAAAAATCCGAGACAACGAATTGGCGAATTTTTTTATGTTTCCATCGGTCTTTTCCTCATTATTTTCAACGGCATTATCTAGCGTCCCGTGTTTTGCCCTCACATCTTTACTATTTTGCAGCAATTTTTTCTCCTTGGTTCTTTTGGTAACGGTATTTGATTCGGGAATTAATATGGCATTTGTATCGTTCGGTTTTTGCTTCTCTTGCGTTTTGTTTAGGGACGACTTTTCAATTTCCTGTCTTACGGAGTCATTTTTAACGTCGTTCTTATTCATCGACGCGCTTTTCGGTGGCCCTTGGTCATCCTCGTTCTTCGGTATCGATTTTTTTGGGGACCTAAATAAGGATTTCAGGCTTTTTCTTAAAATCATGGTATCGTCATTGACAACGGCTGAGTTCGCATTTTCTGTTACAGATTCCACACTGTTTGCAGCAGACTTAGCTGATATCGATCCTAATAGCAAGTTTTTCTTAGACGTCTTCTTGGGTTCTTCTTTACTTGTTGGTAATTTTATGGATTCTTCGGAATGTTTCGCTGCCCTATAAACTCCAGCGTCTTCAGTTACGTCACTGGTGTGTTTTTGCATGAAATCGTTTGGGAAAATTGTTGCTTGATACGACTTCTGACTAACTTTCTCAATCACCAATGGACTATTTTCGTTACCCAATAGCTTGTGCCCGGCTGGCTGTCTCGAGTTTTTCGCTTGTTTTCTATTGTCTTCTAAGGACTTGGTGCTTTGTATCGTTGGAATTTCTACAGCATTCTGTTCCGAAACATGAACATTTTGTTCATGATCAGTTTCGATTTCAGAGGCTGCCGGTCCCAGCCCATTGGGCTTCAATGAAAGCAGGGATTTTTCAACGTTGTTAAAGATTTTTGAATTTTTATTACCGGAATCAAAACCTTTTGGAGGCTGTGATTTGTTTGATGATTTGAATATAGATTTCACGTTCAATAATAGCCCGTGCTTTTCTTTATTTTCTGTTGTCAAATTATCTGACTGCTCTTCGCTCTTTACATTTTTTGGTGAAATTAAATTTGGTTGTAATTTAACGCCAATTGAACTTTCTCCTTGTAGCTGATCCTGAATCGATGGTTCAACCAGATACGTTGCGGCCACAAAGTTTGGGCTCTTGAAAATAACTGCTGGAGTGTTTCGAATAGTTGATTCAATCGGTTCCGGTGCTTTTGCCAAGATGTGTTCATCGCTGGTTTCATTTTCTTCGTTTTTCCAATGTTCCTTTTTTAATTCCTTCTTCACTGATCCTTTGCTTCTCTTTGTCAATTTTTCTTCACTCTTGAGACGATTCGCGGAATCTTTAGATTCTGGGAATTCACAATCATTTTCTGATTTCTTCAACGTCTCTTTGCTAGATGTTCTGAGATGCATCATTTGACGAAGTCTTGAAAATGATTTTTTCACTTTGGGGGAAAAATTGTTTATATTTCCCGATCGACCCAACGTGCAGGATTCTGAATCCTCTGAATATTTCACTTCGAGTTCAAAATTTGGAACGGACTTTTTTTCATTTCTTCCTAAATCGCATCCACGTCTTTCACTCTGCAGATTTTTGCCACCATCAAGTATCGAATGTGAATTAATTATCTCACGTGGCGAAGAAATACTCCGTTTATTGTTAGTTTCACTGTCCGTCACTACTGAATATAATTCGATCACATTTCTTGGTATAACATCAGCCGATCGTTTTGACACAACAGCAAATGTTTCTTCAAACATATTTTCGACGTCTGTTGATATTATTGGATCCACTAGTAGATTTTTAGAGTTTATTGATTTCTCATCGTGCTGTACATCGCCATCTATCAATGAAATATTTTCACCCATATATTCTTGGCTGATCAAAAGATTTTCTTTGCTCAGTGATGACAAGTTACTCGATTTCAAAGCGAGCGACTGCAAAGATTTACTCGATTTTTCGTTATCATTTCCATTCTCGAAGTCGGTTGAATGTTTCGAAGCGAATTCTTCGTCCATATCTGTCTGCGATTCTGTATCAATTTTTAACATTGCTTTGCTTCTTTTTGCAGAAGCTTTCGAGCGTTTTCGTTTAGATTGAAAACTTCGTTTCAAGCTTTTGGATAGACTGCTCGGTTCCTTGGCGTCTACAGATGCTTGAATGTCAGGGCCGACTGATGTCTGGTCGTTTGTCGTTACCGAGGTTGTAAATAACTGCAGTGATGCTAAGTTATCCTCTGTTTTATTCTGAAATTTGCCAGTTTTAAATTTGAAAAGTAGCTTCGGCTTTGTACCCTCGGTATTGGCCCGAACATCCTTTGGCTCTTCTTTATCTTCGATTACACCACCACCTGTCGGAGACGATTTTGAAACCACATTGAGCATGGATTTTTTTCGCTTCATAGGTTCTCTCACATTGGAACTCTTTCGTGAAACATCCACGCGATTATCTGTGACATTCGCCTCAGTTTCATTACCGCTGAGAAGTTTCTCGCCTTCTTTTACGTCAGTTTTAGATTTTTCACTACGCAGCGACCAGCGTGAATCATTGGCTTTAATGTTCATCGCATCAATTTCTTTGTTCATTTCCTGCTGCTGTGACGCTTCTGCGGCAATCGACGATTGTCCTGTGCTAGGAAGGTGTGGTTTTAATATGTCCTCAGTGGCAATGGGATATGCCTGAGTTTGAATACGTTTCAAATAACTTTCGAGTCCCATTTCGTTAATTTTTAATTCTTCGGTCAATTTCTGCTCCATTTTATTAACATCCGCGTCCACTGAATGGGAATTTGGAAGTTCACTGTCGTTACCAGATATTGGTAAAGTTTCCACAGGCTTATTTAGATTCAGACTTATTACCTTGTTGTCATCCGTTTCCAACAATGTTGCCGATGATTTACCACCTTCCTGCAGGGAAACTTTTGACGAAGTTTTTTTCAGAGAGGGATCGTTTCCCGATTGCTTGTCGTCGTTGCTGTCCATTCTCGACAATTTCTTTGATAATATACTCCCTGTTAGGGAAACTTTCTCCGAAGTTTTTTTCCAAGATTGATCGTTTGTCAGACCACTCTTTTTCTTCCCAAGTGTGAGCTCCGTATTCGGTTTATTACTGCCCAGTGTAGACGCTCTATTCAGAGATTTGGTCTTCGACATTTCCTTACTATCTATTTTTCGAGTCACATTTTCATCTAACTTTACGTTTAGCGTTGAATTTCTTTTACCATCTTCTAAATCATTAAGAGAGTTAGTTTTTGGAACACTCGAACTTTTCGTGCCAACCAGAAGTTCACTACCAATTTTTGGTACTACACTGTTCTCCTGCTCTGCTGTTGCATTTTGTTCAGTTTTATTTTCTTTGGAGACAGTATTTTTCTTCGACCTGACAATTCTTGAGAATAAAGACGGTTTTTTCGCAGAGAATTCCATAATTTCTTGACATTCTATTTCTTTCTCTATTCCAGGTGAGTGATTGGCAAATTCACCTGGCAAAGAGACGCTTTTTTCTACTTTAGACTCGCTCTCTTCAGCTAACATGTGACTTGATTTCAATCGTGAATCGTTACTGTAATTATTTGAAGCATGATCATCGTTACTTTCGGTCACATTTTCTATGACTTGTCCATCTTCCAGATCCACTTGCATTGCGTTTACTTCATTATAAGGTTTAATCATTTGAATCGATTCCAAGTTTTTCACGACATTTTTATTCCTATTCACATATTTTTGCATGGGAAAAATAATTGGAAGCTTTAGAGCGTTTTCGTTTTTCACATTGGCGGCGATTAAACTTTTTTTGAAGAAATTCATGCCCAATCGACCAACTCTTTCCGTCCTTTCTATTACTTCAACATCACGTGAACTTTGAATAGTCGACGGTGTCTTGGAGGAAAGTATAATTTCGTCATTTCTAAGTTTCTCAGCACTGAGATTAGCACTTGTCGTTCCGTTTTCAAAATTTCTTTGGTCCAGCTCCGCTGTCACTGTGTCGAGTGCAAGAATTGACGAGGACTGTAATTTTAAATTTTCCAACGACTGAACCGATTGTGAATTTTCCGCCACGTGCGATTCCTCAACCGTACTTTTATCCCTAGTGCGCTTTTTACTAGTGGATAAGAAATCTTTCACAAATTTCGGTAAATGATTAATTTTCTTCTCGTCATTGTTCATATTTTTACCGATATCTGTAGTCGGAATGACAACAATATCACTGCTAATATTTGTATTCTCACGACTTGCTTTGCCTGTGGCACTTCTTTTCCGAGACACCTTTTCCACCACGTCCAGCTCGTATAAATCATTCGTGCCTTCTCGCCTTTTGTTGCAGCTATCGTTTAAATTATCCTTCGACGAGGAATTTGAAACCTCCAATTTTCTATGCTTACTCCTTCCTACATTCTCTATTGTCGATTGCTCTTCTTTCAACTTTATCTCGATATTGACGTTCAAGACCGAGGGTTTCGTTAGCGATGATTTTTCATCTAAGTATTCGACGCTGTCTATTCGTTTCTCGTTCCTCTCACTACCACTCGGTGACGCTGACAAATTATCGACGCTGCTTTCCACCGCGACGTACTTATCGCGACTACGTTTCGACGATTTTGATTCAGATCGGACAGGCATCTCCTTCCTTTTATCATTCTTAACATCATCTCTCGCATGCTCGAAATCATTTTCATCCAAGAGAAGAAGCGTGTTTGAATTCTCGACGATGTCGTCTGACGTCTTATTACTCATCGTCTTCAGATTTTCTAAGCGATCACAATTTTTTACCGACAAGCTGTTCGAACTATCTTTCGCAGCTTCTGCGTTCCCAGGCTGATTTTCTTTCGGTGATTTACGGAAGAGACCCTTTTGTTTTTGTTCGTTAGTCGGTTTTAGGCACTCCAATTCTTCATCCGTCCCAGCTCGATATTCATCACAGTGTCCATTCAACGGTTTCGATCGATTATTCATTTTCACGTTTCCGTTTTTGCTCAAATCCCTTTGACCTTCGTCAGACTGATCGCTTGCACTGCGAGAGCTGCGTGTATTCACTAAAAGGTAGGAAAAAAATTCAAGTTGAGCCGAACTCTGCGAGACGTCGACGTTTTCTCGTTCCGTGACCTTATCTTTGGTTTTATCATCTTGGAAAATTAAATTCTTGGATTTTGTTTCTTCTCGAGTTCGGGAGAATTGATTTTCATCACTATTCGAGGTTGTTTTTGGTATTAAAATTTCTTGAGTGTCGACATTTCTCAAGTTTATTTCCTCCCGCTTACGAAATTCGTCATCTTCGATTCGATGAGAACTCTTAACACCGATATAGCTTCGGTTTTTCTCAGAGCTCTTAAAGTTTTTCTCGGATATAAAATCGTTGTTTTCTTCTACGTTTTGCACGGTATTTTTTGACTCCGTACCATCGTTCTCAATTTCTACCACCTCGGTTACCAAACTGACTTCCTCCGGCGCAAAAAAATCGTTTTCAACTCCGTCAAAAACCCGCACATCCTCGTCCAAGCTGACGGACTTTTTTTGCTTCGTCGATAAATTTTCACTGGCAGAACTTGGTGCGGGGGATTCGACGTCGATGTACGGCAAAAAGCAAGCCTGGTCGTCATTGACGACGAGTCGACACACGAGGGACGTTTTTATCCCGTCAAATGGTATCCCCTTTCTGTTCGCCTGTTGTACCTTCAGTATTAAACTGTCTTTCACTCGCATGCCAAGAGTGTTCGAGCTGCGGTTGTTTAATCGATCGAAATTATCGTCTATGACGTGAAAAACCGCCTTAGTAATCGACTGGACAATATCCCTGACATCTTTCAGCTCGGTGTTCTCTGGTGTTGAATAATGGATATTAGAGAGTGATATTTGATCGTTTTCGATGTCATGATTTTGGTACTGACTTTCCGGATTCAAATTTTTTGATGCACCGATTGAAACCGCTGGTTGAGAATTTCTCGAAGAGATTCTGTCGGTCAGCGATTCGTCGTCACGATTATTGTTATTCCGGTTCGAGTTTTCCTCACCATTTTGCTCGTCGATCATTTTTCTCCTCGATTATTCACGACGGCAATTTAATCTCACATCTCAAGGCTGCTATATACGTAAATTACTATGTGATTCTGATTAGCACACGTGACAGTAAGCTTGTGAAATTTTTTCGCAGTTCTTTATCGGAAAACATATTGTATTTCTGCTCAAACGTGCAAAGCCTTCGTGAAAATGTCCAGCTACTCCATTAACCCGAACGACAATTTAATTCAGTTCTTGCTTGATTTGTCTGTAAAAATTCATTACGAATCATTCTTACACTTACTTGTCGAGTCGATCTCTTACTGACAAGAAGAAGCTACTTAATGCATATTTCTCTACAATAGATGTTTCAATAACAGGTCCATACCTTTCCTTCGAATGGATTTGACGAATACTCGAATCTTAGGAGTGCTAGCACTGACCGGCTGCCTTGGCTTTGAAGGAACTTCTTCGTTATTTTTGACGATAGTTTTTATCTCGGCGAAACTTTCACGCAATACGTTAAAGCAGTCGTTTATTGCTTCGTTTAATTGGCTTTCGCTCTCATTCCCAGCCTCGTGATAATTATTTTCCGATTTTACAAGAGGGTTACTAATTTCATTAGACTTGAACATCGCTGTGAGTATTACGCTGAGAAAATTTAGCACCTTGTGATCAATGCAAATTGCGTTCTCTAATTCGTAATACAAGTAGTAAAATAATTACAGACTTACGTTACATTTTCCTGAGGAAATATTACGCTGCGAAAGTATTGATTGACTGGTATAATTTTATAAGGATGGTCGAATGAAGATACGGAGGAAAAGATAAGGGAGTATGTATTTATTACGCAACAGCCTGAAACCGGCAATCAGTTCTGCACCCTCTTCCGAATGCATATGTTTTCAATGTTTCATTGACAGCCTTCACCGCATGTACGTGCATACATACAATGAGATCTATAAGTTTATGTGGACTGATTGAGAAAATTGCGGGAAAACTGCATTCCGCCTAGTTTCTCGACGGTAATATCGAGATATTGGAATAGAGAGACGAACACTGATCGACTGTAAAAATGCAGGAAATGTAATTACCGCATCTGACAGTCACAAAAGTAGAATTTTATTATAGTAATAATAACTTTAACAATACATCATAGTACTGCATGAATAAATAATTATTATAGTATGTTCTGCGAATAAGATAATTAATATACGCGACCCGCGCCGTAGGTATTATATTAATTCAAACACCGATCATTTGTTTGTAAATATTGCAATTATAGATTATTATAAATTTCATTATACTTCCAACGATTGGTACGACAGAAATAATTTCTGCTACTAAACTAGCTACGGTAACTATTAAATATCATCATTGTTTTCCTTCACAGTATCTAGATAATTTTTGTTTTTTTCTCCGCTAAAGTTATCAGATAGTTATGTAATAGTTTCATTGACGCATCCATCATATAATAATAATACATCGCGTTCGTAATTATTTACACATTTTCACCTATTAATAGTATTATTGTTATTGTGTCAATTAACTAGGAATTATAGAGCAGGATTGTGTAAATTATTCCTTCGTAATATTTACAATAAATTATCTTAAAATTATTGCCTAACATGTGTATATATTATTCACGGACCTATATACGTAGACTAGATCCGTGATATTATTGTATGTTTTTGTTGTTTTTTGAGATAAATTTTTTTTTTTTTTCGTTTTTCTTTTTGTCTCTTTCTAATTTATATATAATTGTATAATAATTGCAACACTAAGGTCTCCTATAATAATTAACTACTTTATAATATATAAATTCAATATCATGATGAATTATATACGTTAAAAGAATTTAGCAGTAACTGCAATAAAGCAGACCCTTGGTCGATAAAGCACTGCAGTTCAAAAACATGGTTCTTTTCTTATCGATTGACGCAACACTTTGGCGCAGTCGTGCAGGAAATTGTACTCATATACGTGGTATACGGGAGGTTTCAATAATTTTCAAGACAACGCAACGACGGGAAACGGGTAACGAAAATACCCGCCGCGGAGTGAAAACGGAATTATTATACATCGGTGGACATAATTCATCCAAGTATGCATTCTAGCCGGTATGTTCCATTTCGTGAAGGTATTGTGGCAACGCTTCCTTGGCTTTGCTTTTCGGGATTAACATTCGTATCTATACGGCGAACGAGCACGAACCGGATGCTACCGTACACCCGACACACGATCGATCTAATCGATAAGGTTTTTATATATAAATATAGAATTTTGTGTATTTTCTGCTAAGAGCTGATATCACATTACACGCGTGAAAGACGACATAGAAGGGAAGAAGAAGAATTCAACTTTTCACTACTCTTCTATATAGTTATCTTGGAGATTAATTTGGATTGTTTAAAATCTGATTGTTACCTTACTTTATTACGTTATAATATATCTTTATTATTATTTAGAAAAATTATATATTATCGTTTCGAACGCTTTCACTACAATAATCATATAATTATCAACCATCTGCCAGTTCTATTGGAAAACTTATCCGCACGTGCACTGTAATTATATTGAAAATTTTCACTGCTATACGTCGATTACGAACGTTAAAAATATTCATGATTTAGTTTGGTACTGCGAGTGAGGATATTAAACCGTGCTTTGTAGATAGCAGGTTCTTTCTTCGACGTCTTAAAGAAAAAAATTAACAACTATACAGGTTCAATATTAATAGAAAAATATCGATTCCGAAAAAAAAGACGGGATAAAAACCGGTCGAATTGGAGAATGTATAGGAACGAATTTTAAGGAGGATTCACCATTAAACGGAACACAATTTGGAGATAGTTATCATACCTAACTCGTGTATATAATATGGATTGCATATTCGTGGGGCCCAAAAAATATATATCGCTCCAGTATCAATTTCGTTCCGTCAGCTTATATCCCGTATCCTCCGCCGCTTCCCAATCCGGCCTTCGTGTCAACGGGTACTTGCTTGTGGAAACAGTCTTCTAAAAACTGAGCCATTGATAGGTAAAGATGTCTCTTCACGCCGGCCAAGCCGTGACTCTCGTCGGGATAAACCTAGTGAAGGAGAAAAAAATGTATTCAGATATGTGAGTATATATATATATATTTTGTTTTTTAAGGGCGAACAACGACGGAGGGAAAGACATCTCGAGTCTGAAAGATAACCGAGGTTGTAATGGCTCTCTCTCTCTCTTCCTATCGTGCTCACTTGCTGACGGAATAGAATCCCCTTTTTGGCAAGATGGCCGGCGAGAGCCATGCTTTGTTGAAACTGCACGTTGTCGTCAGCGGTACCGTGGACCAGGTAATACATTTTGTTCCGCAAGTGTTCCACCTTTTTAAAAACGTCGGATTCCTCGTACCCCTTGTAGTTTGAGGTTACATTCGGCGAGCCCATGTACCTCTCGGCGTAGGCCGAATCTGCGGGGAATCGTAATAATGAAAAATTTAGCGATACTGCAGCGTTATCCGCGATATATATGGAAATATGTGACTGTAAGGGCGTCTCACCACCCACCGTAAAGTTTCCACGAAACAACCGGGGCGACGCTGATTCCGCATTGGAAAACGTCTTGATCAGATTGGGCTAAGGCTAAGGCGGCGACAAATCCCCCGTAACTCCATCCCCAAACAGCGACTCGTCTCTTATCCACAAAATGTAACGAATCCCTCAAGTACCTGCGACAAGTAAATCCACTGTAAACTGGAAAACTTTACTCGCTACCAAATCCCAGCCATGGTAATATTATTCGAATTAAAATTGCGCTCCGAAGTTTATCGCTGGTTTTACGAGCCGCAGTCGTACCGGATTCTTTTTGCTACATCATGATTTTCATAGAATTTGTTAGTTGGAGGTGAAATTACACTTCAGCAACTCTGGCTGCATGTCATTTTCTTTAGCGTGATGTAAAATATTTTGCATAAAAATCCAACGAGTTCAGAAAACTAGCGTATAAATTCCTAAATAAAACCACGAGGTTATCCAACGAGGGCCATTTTGATTTTTCCCCCAAGTTCGAATCTACCAGATAAATATTGTAAATATCAACACTTTCGACGGAACAATATCTTCATCAAATATTTGATGAATAAATTTTCATATCCACACGAATTCAACACGCAAAATTTGACCCATGTACAGTAATGTTCACTGTTGCCTTTGGCTTTCGGCTAACTTGTTTTCGGTCCGAAACACAACGCGAGTTCTATTCTATACGAATTACGTGACAATGACACCCAATCCCTCACGTCGGCACCTAATCGGCTGCATCGCCAGTCGTTGCCACATAATTAATACAGAATCGAGCTCACCTTTTGTTTCGGAGCGAAAACAAGTTAGCCGAAATCCCAAGGAATTAACGAACGTTACCGTGCGTATAACACGTGTTCGAAAAAGAAACGGAAACGGTTGTTCCGCAAGTCAACAGCATATCGCGTTTTATTATTACACTCACTCCGTCACTTCCAGCTGGTCCGCCACTTCGACAGATCCCAATCTGTAGTACACTTCGTGAAGTAATTGATAGCCCTGGCCTCCGCTTCCTCGGCCATCAATTTGGGCCACAATTGCCCCCTTGCTGCTGGCCAGGTAGGTGTTCCAATCAATTTTAAATTTATCTGTCACCAGCTGCGAACCCGGCGCCCCGTACCTAAACGTGGAGCGCAAGGATAACGGGAGTGCAAGATAAAAATGAAAACTTTCTCCTTAAACCGGAAGCGATTATTCAACGGCGTAAGAAAACTTTTAATCGTTGTTATCGATACGTGTTCGCATGTCTATATAAGTACCTATGTACACTGCAATTTTACGTACACTTGGACGACCATCGGGTAGCGAGTGATTTCTTCCTCCCGTAAACCAGGCGGCAAATGAAGACGTACCTGGGCGTTATAACCGCCACTTATTTGTACGGGGAAGGTCTTTACTTGGGGAAGAGCAATTTTCTCTACTCTTTCCTGTAACAATACCATTTCGTTCATCTAACGCGGTTTCAATATCTGTAACATTACAATCGAGTGGAGAACATTTTTTGTGGTCGACGCGTCACAGCTCATTCACTGCACTGATTTTAAAACTCGTATCCGTTAATTAGCACACTTACATATGTATTCAGCCAGACGAAACGCAAGGTCGTAATCATTCTTTTAATTATTATATAATTAGTGTATGAAAATTGTCTGGGTTTGCTGAAAAAAAGCGCAACCAAAGTTTTTCTACCCTGCGATTCCAACGGGTGAATAACGGGGGTCCTTGGAGAGTAAATTAAAAATGCGCTAATTAAATTTCGCGCCTTCTTTTCTCGCAGTTAATTTATTCCAGGAATAATGATTCAACGGTGGATAAATATTACTATACACGCAATCTGTGCGTGCGATATGAGAAGTGAAGAAAAATTATATCGCGCGATTTTAAAAAATCCCCACCAATTACATCGGCGTGCAATTTATGTAAATTGGTCGACTCACCCGAAGCTCGGTGTTGTTCTGCAAAAGTCCAATAAAGCGCGGATCTGGCAAGGCGGTTTTGTACAGAGCGACCGTCGGTATGCTCGGTCCGAGGCATTCCAATACGAAGTAATCCAATCCAGGGGAAAAGACAGCGTTATGGTATTGGCAAGTCTCCAAATTTTCTGAAAAAATCATAACGAATTGGAGAACAGTTGCTTCCAGTACTGACACTTCGAAACCTCGTCGGCCGAGTTTTAATAAGTAGCATTTGATGTACAATAAGCCGCATATCAATAGACTGGATATTTCATGCCCGCGTGTTTTTGTATATCGCGATGTTGGTATTATACAAAGTAAGCTCTTTATGTGCCGTGTGAACAATCGTGTGTATCGCATTTGTCTCTGCATTCGTCGAAACCCGACTTATTAATCTCAGACTTATTGGAAAGAGCTTAGAGAATCGAAGCTTCACGTTTTACCCGTCCCTCGTCATTAGTCGCGCTGACGAAGTGAATATTCTAACGATCTACGTAATTTCACAACATACGTAGGGCGAATTTCGCCTGATACTCAAATATCGCAGTAAAGCCGTTGTACAGCCCGTTCATTATACCAGAATAAGAACGTGATTATTATTATTTTTATTATTTTTATTATTATTATTATACATGCCGAGAAGTTTTTGACGCGGTTCCGGACCCTCGTCGTCTTTTAACACGTGGCTGATTCCGTTTCATTAATCCTACCCTCATTTTTCTGGCTCACCCAACCGACATTCTTTTCATTCCGAAATCACCGCAATCGCTCTTGTATTAGTGAACGATCGTACAATCAGGGGTGACGTAGATTTGCTTTGTACGAGATTCCCTTGCAAATTTCATGACTATAAGTGTGCAGGTAACAAGCCACCGGTACTTTCCACTAGAGACAGATAAGGGCTGACGACGAGAAGGCCAAAACGGAGAACCGATAAGAATAATGATAATATATAATAAATTTTTTGAGGGTGAGGATTTTGTACCGATGGTAAAAATTCGCCTCGTTTTCTGGTCTCCTCGAAAAGCTTTCAACCGAATTGTCAGCTTTATACCAGCTCCACGTGCAATTTTCGATTCAATTGTTATTTTATACCGTGTTCAGACTTGCACCGCCTTGGACTATGTCCAAATCCCTTTCGCCGACTTAAAATACAGTCCTTTATCCGGTGATATACGTCTTGATCTTACGTCGAATTAGTAAAAATTCTTTAAAAATATCACTCAAGAACAGACCTGTTATTCAAAAATTCGAACGCTGTCTGTTCCACAGTGCCAATATATCGGCGGCCTCAAAAAGCAAATGCGTTTTCGCCAAAAATATTTCCAACTAGTATTTTCTGTCACCAACCCACACTTAAGGATCCATCTTTCTTCGTCACATCTGTTGCAGACGAAACGTACGAGAGTGGAGTAGACGAAAAGGATCTCGTAGCGAAACTGCAGGTTATCCGAACCGGCCATCGTGCAAAAAGCCACTTGACTTGGGTAACCGATATAATATAAAACGCAACTCTGCTATACATGTATAACTATCTTTGGCAAAGAAAATCAAATAAATCTGCATCGATGGGCCACAGGTGGACGATGAAAAATGATAAAGCTGTACACCTGGCACATCACACATTTAAATTCACTGGAGATTAAACTTGGCACAAATCAATCGGGACTTATTGTCCTTTTTCCGATATTCTCCGTTCCCTCTTTTTTCTTTCTTTCTTCTTTTTCCCCTGAACTCGCGTGTTCAGCCTTGTGCCAGTTATATAATGTACTCTGACGCAACCCTCGCATGGGCAAAGCGTAATATGCTGACATCGAAACACGGTCACGTGAACATTTCACGTATTCTCACGTGATATTTTTTCACCCCGACGAGTATCCTCCAAAGGACCCCTGACCTTTGCCCCTTGTTTCTAATCGAGTTAACCGCTCAACTGCGGGAATACCCGATATAAGTTTTAATCACCGGATCGACTGCATCAACGCTTGACTGCGTGTCACGTTAGAAAAACCCCGCGCTTAATTTCCTCAAAGTAAACTCTGCATGCTATCGCATTTTCCTGCGTTAGAATGTGTTATTTTATATTTATTACAAAGAGATAACGAGAAAGGAAATGATCCGATCTTAACACGTTACGCTTTCTTTGAGAAACATTCAGGCTTGCGTGTTTGATATTAAGAAAAATGTACCTACGCGATTTAAATTCTATTACACGAATTGTAGAGAGAAAACTGTGAAAACTTTTGTGCGTGTTCCGTGTAATTTTGGTCTGTTTGCATCAAAATAAAGAGAGAGAGAGAGAGAGAGAGAGAGAGAGAGAGAGAGAGAGAAACTTATCATACCCTACAGTCTGTAACGGAACACGATAAATATAAGTGTTCAAAGCTTACACCATATAACAGCTTATAAACTTAGGATTAATATATGTATACAGTTATATGTATGTACTACACCAAAAAACGTGACGGAGGAAAGTGTTGCATAACATTTAACGTGTAATGATATTTTTGTGTGACAGGCGTGGAGGATTTTATCGTCGTAACGTGACTCCGTCGTTATCACTGCAAACGAGCACACATCCATGGATCAAAAATATTTTTGCTTTCCAAAATATTTCCACAGGGAACATATGGCACATACGATCGATGGATGGTAATTTTTGTTCAACTTCGAAATAACGGATTGTCATGAGTGAAAATTGAGTACTTTCACTGCTAAATCACGGCTTAAAGTAAAGGTGAAAAAATCTGTTATAGTCCTAATGTATTGTATAATGTGGGAAAAATCGAGCAAAAGAAAAAAGGTAAGTTGCAGGCGACAATCAAGTTGAAAATTAAAAACACCTCGAACAAAAATCATAACAGAATAAAAAGGTAAAAATTATTCAACGACAGCAACTGTGACAAATTATAATTATTATCGAGCACGAGTACGACGAGTAGTGATACACATACATTTAATAATGCGCTGCAGTATCCAAATCTCAGCACCGCTGTGCATATAATTATTGATATATAACTTTGCGAATGGGTGATTTCTATTATTCGACGGCAACAGTGAAGCACAAAACGCTGCAAAAAACGCTGTACAATATGTAATATAATGATATAATGTAGTACTACTGCTTAAATTTCAGTAAAAAAAAAAGAACGGTCGTGCCCACTTGATAAAATAATATTTTTCGAATGGTAAATACAACTAAAATAGGATTAAAGATAGATTTTAAGTGAAACGATGTATACATGTACATGTACGCGTATGTATCTAAGAAGCGCTTTTTACCATACCATTCCATTATTCAAACATACAAATAAATATTATAATACAATATAAGTTGAGAGGAAGAAAGAGAGAGAGAGAGAGAGAGAGAGAGAGAGAGAGAAAGATAGAGGTAAAGAAACAATTATTTTTTCTTTTCATACATTATTACTTCAGCGTACATCTAACAGTAAAGAACTGTACCGTCTCTACCTGCTTAACTTGGCCATCGCATCGCGTCCGACATACTCCGATCTGGAAGCACCGTTGTCAGGCGCTTAGGAGCCAGATGGCAATTAATGGTAATTACAGGGTAGACAGAAGGGCAGCAGTATTCTGTATTGTCGCCAGGATTCTGGGCGGCCACCGTCAACTACACTTCCAACAAAGGCGGCTGTATAAGAGATACTTGCAAACAATGCCGGGTAGTAAAAGAGTCAGGAGTCAATCATCAATCTATAATTCTATACTCTATAAACTCTATAATATCGTGAAATGGTGTGTAAGTGCAGACGAGGATGACAGTAGCCGTGGGTAACTGTTCCTGTTACACTTGGGGCACGCCGAGTGATCGATCATCGATCGAGAGGGTTTAGTTATACGTACACCTGCTGTATAACGCGTCAGAGAGTCGGGGACAGAGATAACAATAACGAGGAGAGCCAACGGTGCTTGCCTGCGAGCGATTCGGTCGGAGGAATCCTTGCTCGCCCTTTACCCGCTCTATCTCAGACACTTGAAACTTTCAAGTCGATAAGTATATAGTGGGTAGGTATGTACGGTACAGAGAGTCTCGAGAACGTCCGTAACAAATTTGTCAAGTATGCAACCTCCGAGTACGGATAATCGAGTCCGCCGACACAGCGAGTTCGTTATTGTGAAAAACAGGCTACCGAACGGTGGATCCTTTGGCTGTGAACCTAACGAGTCGATGGTGAAGGTGATCGGAAGTTGTCTCGAAGAAATCGGAGTGGAGTTGGCGTAGAAAATTTTATACACGTGATATCGTTGTTGCACGGAAACGGAAGTCGGAAACAAGTGTCCTTCTCCCTCAATGACGCGAGATGAAGATGAAGAAGCTGAATTACTTCTATTTTATTACTAGAATTACCGACTTCTAGAACGGGTGTTTCACTTCCAGCCGTCGACTTCCATTGTTACTGTTGTTGTGTTTTTCAATTTTTGCTATTAAAGCTGTGTCTACAATACGCATACCACTCTGTGCTGCTATCGAAACTAGCGATATAATTTTGGAAATTAGCTTTTGATTATAAGGTTTAATTGATGCGTGATGTATTACCTCGAAGAGCATTCACAGCTACGATAACGACCGAAGCCACAGACGTAAAAGAATGAAATGAAAGGAACGTTAGGGAAAAAGGAAATGAACAAACTGAAGGAATATTCGAAAATGAGACCTGGGATGGACCGTTCTTGCGTGAAAGGCTGATTAAAAACTCGCGGTTACGTCAAGGTGAATTATTTTGAATGAAACTGAAGGAAACGAGGTGCGCACTTTTTCTTTTCCCCTGTTATTCGACGTAGCAGCTCGCCAAGATCCGGGCATATTTTGAGCAAGGCAACAGAGACGTGTTTAATGCTGTAGAGTATCAATTAACGAAAGTGCGTATAACAGGTATCTAAATATAGATAATAATTATTTAGTAAACTCTAAAAACTATTCCAAAATTAAGCAGAAAGAGAGATCAATAATTAACTATAAGTATATATATAAAAGCACTAATCAGGCTAAATCAATTAGTCAAATGTCAAACGAAATAAATAATATATAGGTATTATAACTTCACACATCTACGGTTGAACGATAACGAAAACGAAAACCTAAAGGTCTGCACGTACGGATTTAACGGTCACAATATTACATTATCGTTCGCATTAATTATATATTCTAGGGTAAAATTCAAATGCACGATATTTAGTGAGCGTATCCAGTGAAAGTCTACTTACTCGTGGTGGTTTTTTTCTTGCTGCCTCGACGTTCCTGCTTTTCTAAGGGAGGTTGAACCGCGCTTTGAGACTCGGTCAGCTCATATTCCGCCCAATCGCTGCTGTCCGGCCAGGTGTGATAACCGTTATTATTGTTATTGTTACTATCAGTACCAGCGTGCTTGCTTGGCCGGTCCGAATTGTATTGAGCTTCGGGATTCATCACAGGTGTACAAGTGATGCAAACGGGCGAGTGAAGAGATGAGCCAAGGTGAGGTAGCTGAGAATTGACGCGGTACAAATGTCTTTGTCCGGGATGTGCTTGCGGTATTCCTATGAAATATCTGCAAGGAAACGATAACGCGCTGCTTTCAAAAGGACTCACCGCCAGGCATTGTTCATTTGAATTCTCTGTCTTTTCGTGGCTCAACTCACATCGTATTGTTGACTTGATCCCACGCCAGAATGCGGATCACTTCGTATCTCCCATGAGTTAACGGGACAACTCGCTTCTTCGATACATTTGCCAACATTATGTGTTTGTAGTATCCGGACGGGCCATCGCGGACGGGTATTATGGCGACGTAGCTACTTCCGTCCGTAGAAAAAACCGGCGATTCCGGCGGGGTGTCAACCCACCCTCGACCTTCTCCGACGATGCGCTGAATTTCCTGAAAAATACGGATAACGAGAAAGTGTACTTAAAAAGTGTAAAACGGGCACGCGGATCGTTATTCGCGTCGAGATTCGAAGCTTTGAAACACCCACCTGACAATGCCACATGGGACTTTTGCAGACGGTTATGATGGACAGATTTTGCGTCCGCGTTAGCCACGTGACGCAGACTTCTGTCAATGACACCCAAGAAGCTGTGGTGAAGTAGTGTTCCCTGAAAGGAATCAAAAACATGCTCGAGTACCTACTTACTGAACGACTCTATACCTATACTAGGACGGTTTAACGATCCTCGGAGTGCCGAGCCATCGGATCTTTATCTTTTCGTGTCTTTGTCTCTTTGTGCTCGCGACTCTTTGGCAGTCGCCCGTTCGAACAGACCTCCATGACGGCGAAGGATGTAACGCGAAATCGGAGTAGAGTGACTGGGCTAAAATCAGAGCAAAGTCTTGAAAAGACAAGAATCGATAGTCCAGCACGCGACGAGCTGAGAATTGAGCAGCACGCGAATCGACCCGTTGGCCAGTCATCCTGCAGAAAAAATAAATGGATTCCGAGCAAGTTGGAGGAAGCCGAGTCAACTTACGCATGCTCGATGGCAGGCGGAGGCCGCAATGTTCTCGATCGAATATTTTTCAGGTCGGCCAAATCAGCGACAATCAATTGTATCGACGGGTTCGGAGTTCCTGGCTGCAACAAATTGATCCTTGGGTAACAGTTCTGCGCTGACTAAGGTGGGAACAATAAGGATTACAAGTAAAGGGTGACACTTGATTTCGATCAAGTTCAGAGATCAATCCACACCTGCAGGATGCCCGTGAATTGTTTCGTTTCGCATGAAAAATCGAGCGCACTAGATTCATCGAGTTACCTTCGGATAGCGAAGAGATCGGATGTCAGGGTACAAAGTTTTCGTCCCTTCTCCGAACCACGGAATCTTCATTTCTTGTACAAGCGAATCGTTGAATGACGCGTACAACATCAGGTGTCCGTCTTTGGACATCCATATCGCTTCTGCGCTGCGTAAGATCTCCTCTGCGCGACAAAGATTCAAAAAATTATTATGCATGTAAGAAGATGAAAAGAACTTCCGGAAAGTTTCAAGGTTCTTCCCCGGAAGTGGGTAAGGAAGAAAAGTTCTTCTTTCAGTTCCCACAGTGTGAAACTTTGATCGCTTGCTGCAGCATTGAAAACGATGAAAAATTCCGCAGACACGTATCATCTGTGTCCGGTAAACCAGCCGTGAACACAAAAGCTTCCGTCAATCACCCGCGATCTATGTTCAACACTTTGGCATTCGACGTCCCTCGAACGGGACGGGATTACGTATGTTTTTTAAACGTGATAAGCCGACGTTTATACCTTCGTACAACCAGTCCGGTAATCCGTTTGACAATATTCCCGGTATCGCCGAATTGGTGACACGGTACCCAGTGTTACTGAATGGACTAGGCCGGTAGTATATGTCGTAATCTTGAATCATGACGAGTCCGTGACCCCTCGGCGTCCATTGAGCCAACAGCAGATAGGGATGAGCATCGGTCTCCGGTTGAGGAGTCAGTGGTATTGTTTCTCTGAAATGGTGAAAAACGACAAGTTGTTCCAAAGGCAAGGTTTACCAAGCACATCGATGCTGTTTTTGCAAACTTGTTGGATTTAATCCCTGCAACCGTGGTGGTTATGAGATAAATAACGAGCAAAGTTGTCCACCAGGCAAGTTTGACGAGTCGACTCACCTCGTGTTCACGTCATAGATAATGTACTGGGCGAGATACGAATGCCGGAATAATTTCTTTACGTTTTGCGCCAGTAGAAGATACTTGTGATCCGGAGACAGTGAGAATTTCGCCGGGTTCAATCGTCTCTGGAAATTTTCGCTCGGTATTAGTGTTACAACCCTGGTAATCCCGGGGTAATCCGGGACAGAAACATAACTGAACAATAAATCAACTTTGTCCACTCACGAAAGTTGAGTTCGGCATTAAGCTGTGCGATGTAATGTTCGGATCGGAAGCATCCAGCAGGGAAATTCCACCCGAAGGGTCACGAAAACAAATATGGCGACCGCTTACCCAGCTTCCATTGAATAGCAATGGCGATAAATCTCCAGACAAGACCTGACAAAAAGTCGCTTATTTAAAGCGTTCGCTACTCAGGGTCAAAGGATCGAGCTACGAGTCTGACGACGCTGGTTAATTTTTGCTAAATAATTCGTACCACGGCCACGTACTGCAAAGTACCGGGTACCATAAACCTCTATTTCGTCGCCTCGGCGTCGTTATATCATAAAAGTGAATTTATTAGCATGATTTTCGAATGCAAAGGGAATAATCTTCCCGGAGAGCACCGCATGAGAATAAGAACTACACTGAGAGAAATTTTTAGTTCCGGTTACCGCTCAGTCCTTAACTATTTTCATTTTTTACCACAACCGAAAAATATAGTACTAAGCAGAAAATGAAAATTAGTTTTCTAGCTGTTACCAGAAAGTCTAGTATCCGTTACTATTCTTTCTCATTTGCGAAAATTTAATGCTTGTGCAAAGATAAATTGACGTTAAGGCCTTATTTAATTAAACAAGTACAGTAAACCGAACAAACTGATTTTGCGTTGTAATTACCAAAAAAGGATCGACAATAGCGCAAAATGGTTTAGCGTACCTCGTTTTTCGTAATTCCAACAATATTCGAACAGTTTTTTTAACGATACCTGTTTTACTCAATTTTTCTAGTTATTATAACAAATCAATTTTTTCTCAGTGTACATACTCTCGCTCCTTGGTGAATATCAGTTGAATAGCTGGGACAAGGTTTGACACGAAAGGTCCCTATACCTTTACACGCGGTGCATTGCGTTGTTTCATAACGATATATATGAATTCTAATCGCATTTCACAGCAGCGGTAAAGAAAACAAAGAAAAAATAGCAACTAAGAAGGTAAACCCGTCGTCGCGTGGCATTGATAAATTAAGATGAAATGTACCAGATTCAACTGAAATGGGATCGAGCAAAGTTGTTCGAATCGATTAGGCGGGATGAAACACTTTCAGCTCCACAGATCATGACTTGGCGATACCAGGGGCAACCGTTCATCAATCAACGCACTCCCGTCGTTCTAGACTGCTAATGCGAAATGCGAGTAAACGGAGTCTGAAATACATTTACGTATTCGAACAAAAAATAAACTTCGACCAGAAAGGTAAGAGCGGCGGCTCAGAATTTTACTTCCACTCGGCGTCCATTTCCACATTCCGCATCTTGTCGTTTGACGAACAGAATCTCTACGATGTACGATGATTCTTTTGGTTACGGTAATGAGCAATATTTTCGCAACTCACCTCTGCCAGGCGAAGATGGGATCCGCGAACTCTTGGCCCCTCATCGGGAGGTGTGAGCAGTGCAACTGAAGTAACAATCAGAGCAAGAACCGCAATGATAACGAGCAGAGCGATTAAGATACCCCTCCAGTTCCTCTGATTCGGATTGGTCGAAACGAGCTCCTAGATTGAACAGATCGTCAATGCATTTTTCGACTAATTCCATATCGCTCGTTATAAAAACACAGTGCGTATAAGTTGTATTTGCGATGCTCTTTTGTTGGATCCTACATTAAAGCAGGGATTACGTTACGCGCAGGTATAAGAACTAAGAACAAGTCGGTTCAAGACGACTCGAAGTTGTCAAATGTCACCGATAGTGAATAGTGAAAAACAATGAATATTTTATGCAGATTCAGAAATATGCATCCTTCAACTCGAATACTACGTATATTCTCCAAAGTAAATCATTCAATCAACCGACAGGATAGATGGACGCCAGACGTCTGTTCGAGTTCAGAGTCTACTGAAATTTCGAAGCGAAGATTCACGAGCCGTGCTCGAGGCTGTTTGAAAGCGATTAATTAACCCGCGGCTAAATCCGAATGAGAACCCTGATAATTACTCAGGGAGGAATTAAAATACGCCACCTCCTTTGACTTGGATTATCCAGGACGAACACCTCGGCTGAGCAATTCATCAGCAACAGTATACATGTATTTATGTATGTGTATATTGCTCTGGGACTGACTTACATTTATTACCTTTCATCGCATGCAACACATTCCTTCCATACTTTTTTTTCTTTTTTTTTGTCGTTTCTTTTTGTTATTCTAGTATACCTACCGTGCTTCATCACCGGAGCTACTTAATGTGCATTGATACAATAAAATAATGCGAAAGACGTTAATGTCGCAGAAGTTGAATGTTATACGGGAAACATGCAAGACTTTGAATAATTTATAGCATTTGGAGCGTGTATATTTTTTAACTAAATGGTCTTTGAACACGTATTGTGGAAATTATTTTCAATATTTTCGAGACCTCTTCACAGTGGAAGCAAAGTGAGACGTCTCGTTGGGAACTTTTACGTGCTGTTCTCGTTTTTGACGGCATTTTTGAATCTCAGGTCAAAAACCTCCGCGTTCGCAGTGCAGATAAGTAATTGGAGAATGGAATTGTAATCGACTTCATTAGCGCAATTGGTGAGAAGAAGAAAAAAATTTTGCGTAACGAAATCCGAAGAAACCTTTATGATTCGCACTAGGGTAGTTTTAGACGTGCCGAATCAATATTTGATAAAAGCGATCTATCGATCATCATGAAAAAAGTACCGTACAGGAACAACCGGTTCGATAGTAATTTTCTCAGAGACAAATCCTATACAGTATTTAGATCAAATTTTATGAATAAAATTTATTTCGTACCACTGGAATGTTTCAATTAATTCTAGATTGGCGCGTTCCGAACCAGCGAAACGGCACCAAAGCGAGTTGTAATTAAATTCGTATTCAACTAAATCAGTCTAACCTGCAGGACGGTACGTTTACTCTGGCTAACGATAACGTCAAACAATAATACGATCCGTGGAGCAAAGTTTGCTCAGGAGTTTACCTCTTAAGTCTGTTTGCAAAAAACGGTCGCGAAATTAGATTTCTTGAAATCGATAGGCAGTATATATAAACTATACAACAAAATTTGTAAGTCGAGCAGAAAATTCCGGTTACTTTTTATTAGCGTTGCCGCAACCGTAGGTTCCTTCCTTCGGAAATAAACAACGAATTCGTTTAAAAAAATCATCGTCATTGATAAGACACCGTCTGACGTTGAACCTGAACTCATGTACACGGTACTTGTATCTTGAAATATATCCTGAACGCACCTATAGCATCGAGAACAGTTTCTCATTTATTTACCCAGACGTGGGATTATAAAGCAATTTTCAAAGACCAAACGATATAAAAGATTGCGAAAACTTTGCTACCAGCTGAATACGAGTCAACTTGAGTTTGTAAAAAACTGAGTCAAGAGAGCAATATATCACGAAGATGTTCAAGGCAGGTTAAGATTGAAAAAGAAGGCAGGAAGTAAATAAACAAAATATACATATACGTACGTATTACTCAACAGCGAATTGAGCAGCATGATCGGCAAGTTTGAAATTTGTCTCGTCAGACAAGTTCGCGAGCTCTTTGGACTGTGGCGAAAATTTTTCCGGATGATATTGACGAGAGATAGAAAAGAAAAGGGGGAAAAAAGTAAACTTCGGCAATAAGAGTTGCGAAGAGAAACGAGAAGGGAGAGCAGGCGAAGTGAAATTTTAAGAAAAAGAAAAAGACCGTGAAGACACAGTGCTGGTACTTGACATTATTACCTCCTCTTCAACCCCCTTACCTAGGATACTTACGCGACTTAAAGGAAGGCTAAAGCAACATCTAATCTTGGTTCAACCACCAGCAACCCTCTCGCATGTAAATATACACGCACTTACGTAGTAAAAGGCAAGAGCCTCACCTCCCAGCAACCGACTTAAACTCCGGTGGTAGTCAGCTGCTGGTTGAATCGATAGTTGCTCGGTACGCCTAGCAAAGCATGCAGGTCAAACGCTCAACACTTATCGACATAAAAAGGTGCACGTGATTCGCCCTGTTTCCCACGTACATGTAAAACGATATCCTTGCAATATTTATTGATACAAATGTACCGCGTGCATTTATAGCCTTCGCAACTCTGAAATAGAGACGAAACCGATTTACCCGCAGCACTTTTGTGACACTATCTTTTACGTGGTGGTGAAAAGGCTGAATACATCGACCGCGTATAAAAACGCGGGACTTTCAGGGCTGCGGGGTTTGCTGCTGAAGACTCTTCTCGCTGATAGTTAGGACGGCACTAATGGAGACATTAAAAATAGCTCGGGATAACCGTTTTAAAGAATATGTTCTGGAAATAAAAACAACGTTGACGCGAGAGAACCTCGTTCCTTAGTGATTCGCTCCATTCTATTATACGTCTACCGCTGATATTTTCCC
The DNA here is from genome assembly GCF_021901455.1 of Neodiprion lecontei. NCBI lineage: Eukaryota > Metazoa > Arthropoda > Insecta > Hymenoptera > Diprionidae > Neodiprion > Neodiprion lecontei. The sequence goes on from NC_060262.1 coordinate 35,734,699, forward strand.
ACGAAATTAGCATCGCCGATTGTCAAATAAATTGATCAAAACTTTGAAAAATAACACTATAAGTGACAGCGTGAATAACCTAACTGCCCATATTTTGAAAAATGAGCGAACTGAGCTGAGGTAACGAAGTGTAAACTGTGTCTGGTTCGCATCCGCGGTTTCCCATGAAAGCGGCATTAATTAACAATGTACACAGCGTTCTATTCAACTGTACGGTTGATATTGACAGTGACTGATATTATTTATTCCAAATAAACAGCAAATATGCCAGTATGATAATAATAATAAAATACTGGGTGCTAAGAAGAGAATATCAATATCATATCAAATTATACATTAATATTTAATGCGAATGTGATTGAAAAAACGAATCGATCATATACTTTCGTGACGAACGAGACCAGATACGAATTGAAAACGCAGCAATAAACTTGTGCTATTTAATATCACGTGCCGTCGTGTACAGGTGCGTTCAGTCCCCGAGTTCCGCAGCATTTTCCCGTTTTCCATTATCTAAATCAAATATGAAGAGAGGTCGACCTTGTCGCAGGGCTCCTGAATTCAACGCGCGTGGAAGTATAACGCTTACGACTTGACACTCTTCGACCTATATTTGTGAGTGTAACGACTTGTGAATAGAAACGCCGTATATCACGGTAATACTTCCTAAGACATCGAGGAGTGTGAATCTAGCAAAAATGTAGCTGCGGACGTCTTTCGGAAGAAAATGTTATAACGATTCGGAATGTTTATCTTGGGCTCGATCGGCGCGCTTTCTCTGTCAGAGTTGTCTTAATTAGTTTTACGGCGTCCGACTTGCGAATGTGATAAGGATCTTCACCGAAATGGTGTATAATACACAAGCAAATTCTACGAAGTTCTGGAAATGTGGTCTTGACAATTGACTTGATCAATCGCTTCTATTCCTTTCTCAGCAATAAGTTTCATTTCGCCGTTAATTAGAATTCGACGGAGTAGAAGCAGACTTTCGTGACAATAAAACAGGGTAATTTAAAAGTTGTCTTTTTTTTCAAGAGAAGTAAGGTTTTTCGACCAACAATGAACGTTACATTTAAATGGGAGATCATCGATATTTATAGGTATAATTTCATCCCTGCACGAACGTGTGGAAAAATCTCAAAAGTAACATTATCATGTTTGCTACAAACTTCTAATAATTAATCACCTACTAACTATGCTTGCAAAAAATCAACCAGCATGTAGAATTGAATGCGGAAATATGACCATTGCAATCGTGTGTACTACTTCTGGAGCAATTCGAGATAAGCTGTTGATGAAACATATTAAAGCGTGTAATTGAATTTTTATACTCACAGGCAAAACATTAATTCATGCATTTATAACGAATCGACATGCAATGCTAATCTATTCATCTACGGACCGGGACCAGTCGAGAAATTGATTGTACCCAAGTTTACGAGTTAGGAAATATCAGACGAGTCTGTACGAATGCAGAGTAAAACAGGAATGTATAATTTTCATTGTAATTTTTGATTTATCTATTCTTTTCTATACGTAAAAGTGTAGTTGAGCTGTATATATGCATGTTATAATTTCTATTCGAGACATGAAACGTGCTGTAACATAGATATAAAATTGAACTAACGTTAGGAATGGTGATAGTGTATCGTTGTGAATTGAATAATGTCTGTAGAAATGAGTTTGTTTAACACGGATTTGAAAATTATTACCTCGTCGTCGTAATTATTATCTGGGTCTGCCATTAGCGAGACAAGTGTGGCTCAATTTCTGTTACAATATCCGATTAATAATATCAATTGCACCGCGAGCTTCGGTGGTGGTTAAAGTTTACATGGGGACCGAACCACCCACGGAGTACGAGGAGCCTTGGCTACTGGGCAACCGAGTCCGTAGTGATGCTGCGAGAGCGGAGGCTGCGCGTTTCCAGAGATGCGCGCTCCCATCTCGAAAATCTCATGGTACAGGTAGGATATCTGCACCCACGAGACGTGAGGGACACGAATAATAACAATAAGTGATGACGAAGACGACGACTATGACAACGATGCGAAAAATCTAATGTTATATAGGAGCAACAATGCGGTCACAACAGCAACAACAATTGACAAAAAGCTTTACGGTGATGCAGTACCAGTTTAGAAATAATTAGGGTGCACGGAAGGTGTTGACAGTTGAGCGACCCTGATCACCGCAAGAGCGGCGATTAGTCAGTTGTTAAATAAACAGATGGATAAACGACGTGTGATCAGTTGCACGGATGTTATTTTTCACTGCACGATTATTGATGAAAAATAGTTTTATAGACAGTCTCGGATCCGTACGTTGCTTCCGTTACTTCGACCCGAGAACGAATGGAACAACGCGCTCCGTCTCTCACTTTTACGCTTGATGTCAGCTGGATGTGTATTAGAGTTTTCTGTGGCTTTGTGTTAGTCAGAATACTCCGAGCGGATTCGATGTATGTAGAAGTAACCGCGTAATTGTCACTCCGCATCCTGCGTCTGCGCGTGGAATTCAATATTTGTACGTCGAACCCTCGACGCCGCTGGACGATAATCAAGTCGAGTTGGACCACCGTGTGCATCGCGTAAAAAATCGATTTACTCTCGTTTACGAGTTCAAAATCATTAATTCAAGAAAATTTTATACAGCCCATTGCGATTCGACGATGAAGTTAATCATGTCGAAGTAACAAAATGTCCGATGAAAAATCACTATTTCACAACTCGACGATAACTTTGAGGGAGTTGAAATCGCAAAACATGAGTTTCTCAATGCTGCATTTTACGTTTTACTGTATTTTAGACAATCCTAAAGTTGCGGAATATCAGGTTTTCCGAAAAACGTATCGTTATTATATGTGTAAACGTTACGAACTTGAGCCTCACACCGTATTTACAATTACAAACTTCTGTAAAGATCATTGTTTGAACGAGAACAGATCTTTAACAAGTACTAGCCCATTTGTTGTAAATTAAACCGCATACACTATCAGCTCTGATTCATTGTTGTCTCATACTAATAGAATAACAGACATGCTTGAAACCAAAAATCGTCGTCTTTTGCGCAAAGACTAACCAACCGATGGTACGTATCTCTTTGCTACGTATTTGATAATACAGTGTTCAACACGTTCAATCGGTTAAAGACGGTTAAAGTAGGCCTTGAGATTGAGAAAGTTAAAGCGAGCGCGCTACGTGCAGGTTCTTTCAAGAACTCTCGGTATATTATCTAACAATATGGTCTTCAGTCAACGCCGTTGAACGCTAGTGTAGCTAGTTGCGTTCTTTAAGCACGCTACTGATATGCAAGACAAACCCATTAGGTGCTTGCCTTGCCATTTACTGACTCAAGTCGACTCGTGTCACTATTTCTGGTGTATTCCTTTGCTTAGATTGGCCGGTTACACCAGAAGTAGCGACACGAGTCGATTTGAGTCAAGTAAATGGAAGCACTCATTCTAAATTACCAATCAAAACCATGTCTGTCAAAATATTATTCATACTACTTATACGGTTCGTCGATAGTTAATAACCGTCATTTGGTCATTTTTAACAAGATGATTGATTTATATCGTAGTCGGAAGTCGACTTTTTCCGCAACTTTTCTCGGATTCAGCTCGGCAGCACCAGGAAGCAGCACTAAGCAACAGATCAACCATTTTAAAGTTGTTAGTCTCCATGATTTTTTCCATGATTCACTAATATATATATATATATACTCACAAAGAACTCCAGGGAAACCCCCGATACTCATATATATATATATATCATATATATATATATATATTGATCGCTATGATTATGAGTATCGGGGGTTTCCCTGGAGTTCTTTGTGAGTTTACTCATTACAAAGCAACCGTATTGTAAGGCACAACGTCGCAAATCGTGGTCAAGAGCAGTAGGCTCGTTTTTTTGTCACATTAAGAGTTGTAAGATTTTGACGCGAAAATCGAAGTATTTGAAGACGACATTCGTCAACGATCGATCGATTCATTGATTTCTTTAATTTACACAACGTTTATACCGGCACTCGTGCAGCAAAATGCGTAGATCAAATGGTATGTAAAGTACATTACGTAACGCCACTGTAAAAACAAAAGAAAAGCGCTTTTATATATCTCAAAATATTGAAGTCCACGAATCTCAAAAGTGAAAAAGGGCCATTCTATACGCAATTCTAAACACAAAAACTCTAACACATTTTCATTCGACATAGAAATAATTAACGTATAGTCAGAATTGAGTATAGAATGAGGTTGTTGAGCCCTTTTTTGCGTTTGAGATACGTGGACTGTGATAGGGTAATTATATGATATACTATTCACATTGATCTATATAATTATTCCTTTCTATAACTTGAATTCACATTTCTAATTATATGATCGTGTGAAAATTTAATATTAGACAGTTGATCACATGTCTCATTCTGATACATGTATTAATTGCTATGCAGATCATGACAACTGGAGAAGTCGAAATGGATCCTCTGAAGAAAAATCTAATGGTGATACAGAGGGTGGTTTTCAACGGCACTTTCACAGCAGATTGAAAGGCACAAAACCGTAAGTCCGATTTATGTTAATTCGGCAGTCGCAAAATTTTTGGAATAAATTAAATTTTTATGGCTGACTTCTAGTCTTATAAATTATGTTTGGTAGATTAAAAAAGTAAAAACTATGAACAGGCAGGGGTTTTTCATAAATGAGTGACTTATATTGAATGTTACGTGAATCTGACCAGTAATGTAGGTATTTCAGAGTACAAAAATTCACAGTGATACAATAAGTTTCCCTGTGTGCTGTTATGCTGAGAACGTAGTCTGTAGCTTTATTTTTGATAATAGGTATTTGCATCGTAGAACCAAAGTATACGAATATATTTGCAAAAACAAAACACTTTTGGGCACTTTTTCTACACTCAATCGATCGACGCAAAGTTTGCTCTCGTAATGCAGTGAACTTTCAGATCTTGATTCTAATAGGCAAATGAAGCTGTAAAACAAAATTCATCGAAAAAAGAACTTGTATGAGTGAATATCCATTTTTTGACCATGTTGACTGGGATAATTGGAGTATCAAGGTGGTTCTAAACTGTAACAAAAGTTTCCAAAACTGATCCAAATTTTGTGTATACATAGTAAATGTAATGCTAAACGTGTGTACAAAATTTCGGCTTGATGGCCTTTACGGTTTTTAATTTATTTTCAATTGATGTTAACAAATTTACATGTGAGTAATGGTGCAAGTACTGCAGAGGAGATGTTTTTTGATTATAACTATTAATCGAATAGCAAAACTAATGACAATTAAAACTTGAGATTTCATGATGACATTCCACAGTGGTTTATGGATGCGCTGTAAACACGGAAACGTCACTTGCGCCACTCGTAGCATGCTATTCATGTAGCAGAGCTTGTCAGTGCCAATTTGTTTACTCAGGGCACTCTTGGATATGCCACTTCTAAATCACAATGCTGGTCATGATATGTCTATGTTTATTAATATTATTTATATTTCACAGTTTAACATGCTATTTCACAGTTTAACATGCATAAATACTCGTCTAATAAAGTTTTTGTGATATTAAGTATTTTTTCTTCGATTTTACTATGACCAGAATAGTTCATTTAAAGCTATCCTAATACACAGACGCTACAACAATTCGTTCCCACATTTTGCAGAACCCCTCAGTATGAAGTATACAATAGAAGTTCTAATCATGGGTACCCCAATAGAAGTGCATATAATATACAAGAAACCAATAGCTTCACACGTTCTAGGTATGTACATAAAAACATTTTTCATATTCATATTTTCAGTTTCACCGTTGCATAAGACTATCTTAAATGTAATATAATATTTTAGATATCACCGACAACACTCATCGTACAAACCTAGTGGCAATATTTTTACTTGGGATACCAGAATTGGAGCCACATGTAATGCAGAATACTTTAATTTTACGCACCTGGAACAATTAGACAAAATGACTAGTGATCGAGTCATAGCTACATTAATGAAACAAAGAACAGAATTTGAACAATTCTTGAACAGTACATTTACACCAGATGCCTTAGTAATGACTGTGCGGGTCCTCAAAAATCTTTGCAAAGGTAACTTCACAGAGAATATGACCGGCATACTAAGCCGTGCCTGTTCTGAAACGTTTCTAAAAAGCTTAGAGACGTATCTGATGTCATTGCCTTTCGAAAATGAATCGGCTGCTAAGAAAAGTAACAACATTTATTGGGAAGATAGAAATGGGTTCTGGAAGAATTTAATCGAAATATTCCAAACAATGGTTGATCTTTTGCCTAGTAAAGCTAGAGACGAACTTCCGGGGATTCTAGACAAAATGAATATTATTATCACAAGCATTGAAAACAATCAAGATTATGTAATTGATAAAAATGTCAAGACCGCTGCATTAGATATGTCCAATAAGTTGCAAAGCCAATTACAAATTTTCGAAATGAAGAGCGCAATTCATGCTAAAAGGCCTGAAGAATTGGAGGAAAGTCCACCTGAAGATTTCAGGTCCTTGAGCATTATACCAACGAAAAAGGATTTGCTTGATAGTCATCCTTTCATTAGGATTAATAAAGTCAAAGAAGCTTACAGTTCAGTAGAACATTATCTTGACGTGCAGTTTCGTTTACTACGTGAAGATTTTATAGGCCCTCTTCGTGATGGCATTGACGAATACTTGAATGACTTCAACCAACGTCGGAACAAGAACCTACGCATTTACAAGAAAGTCAGATTCGTAATTCCCAATAGCGATGATTTTGGTGTTATTCGTGATGGAGTTGAAATATTTTTTGGAATCAAGAATAACATCAATTGGAGAGATTCCAAAAGGCTTATATTCGGTGGGCTGTTATGCCTGAGCAACGATAATTTCAATACCATTTTGTTCGCAACTATTTCCCACCGAGATGAGAAATATCTTGAAAAAGGTATACTTACAATCAAGCCATGTGGTGGAACAGAGATTACTTCGGAATTTTACGACAGTGATTTTGTCATGTTGGAACCAAAATTGTACTTTGAGCCATACTTTGTAGTACTAAATGCTATGCTGCATATGAATGAGAGGAATTTTCCAATGAGAAATTATCTAGTAGATGCTGATACTTCGACTTTCCGACCTCGTTACATTAACTCGACTTACTTGACCTTCGGAGAAACTATATTCAGTTACAAGGGAATCGAACTACCTGTAGCATCAAACCGAACATGGCCATCAGCTCAGGAATTAAATCTAGATGAAATGCAATACAAAGCATTCAAAAGTGCACTCACTCAAGAACTTGTACTTATCCAAGGACCACCAGGAACAGGCAAGACTTTTCTCGCTTTGCAAATAATCCGCACGATTTTGGAGAATCGTGAATACTGGCTGAAACATGGGCCAGTCATGGTTGTATGCTTAACAAATCATGCTCTGGATCAAATTCTTGATGGTATATTAAAGTACACGGACTCTATCGTCCGTGTTGGTAGCAGATCAAGTAATCCAAGATTGGAGCAATGCTCAATCAAGAACAAACGTAGCAACAGTTTTATTTTCAGCGATTCAGCAAGAAATGCGCAGTCAAATATGCATTTTGCAAAACGCAAATTGCAATACAATATACAGGAAATTAAAGAAACCTGCAATGTGATTGAGAACTTAACACAAGAGAATAGTATTGTGTCGGTATATGAACTGCAGAAATATTGTAGAGAATCAGCATTGTATGAACTTAATAATCAGGACCTCTTGAAACGGCTGTTCGGATTCAGTGCAGAATATATCACTGTCGAGCAATTACTGAAGCATAGAGCTACCTTACGACATAAAAATTTTGAATGGAAATCTAACTTAGTCGAGCCCGTAACTAGGAAGAATTCGACGTATTCAACACATGAATTAGACATGCCTTGGCAAACTCAATTATTTTCCAAGTTATTCTTTTCACTTGGTCTCTGTGAATTTGTAATTCCTCTGGAATGTATAGATGAACTAATACATGAGAATTATGCACAAATGCATCTATGCACAAATGAAATGAGTATTCTGCCGTTTAATCCGACTACTGAATTGGAGTATGATATTACTGAACTACGTAAACTACGATCAAAACTACAGGTTAGTATAATTATGTATAGTCAATGGTGTAGTGTTAAAGATTCAAAAAAATATTCCAGTAGGTTCAACATGACCTGCATCCCCGTAGATATAGATAAAAGTTCAATTAAAAATATTCATATTACGTCATTTTAAAAATTTGAAACTAAAGGATAAAACTAAATGTTCCGTACAAGTTGAAACGTCGTTTTTGAAATCTCTAACATTATCAAGTTGTATTGGAATTGACTTTGATGGAACTGGAGTTTTTTATATTTTGCTTCTATTGTTAAATATTTGTACTTAATTTATTTCTAATTTTTTTATATTTCAGCAACAATTGGCTCAACATCCATTATTAACTACAGAAAAAAACAGACGTCCTCAACATCCAAATTGGGAAGAATATTGGCGATGGATAACAATCAGTTATGAAAACGCAATGTCCACTTTAGCTGAACTTAAAAAAAGGTCTGGATACCTACTTCAGGAATTGAAAAACGCTAAAGAGTATTTTGATTTAGAAATACTACAGGAACATGAAGTCATCGGAATTACTACAACGGCTGCGGCAAGACTACACACTTCCATACGTGCTCTTCATGCACCAATAGGTAGATATAATATTTGCTCTGTGTAGAATGATACAAGTGCTCTTAATATTTTGATGCCAGTTTCTTGGCTGATGAAAACAACCTAGTACACAATTTAATATTAGGCAATTCTTTGTCAAACGAATAAGTAAATTTCCTTGTCCCGTTTGATATTATTTCTAACTCATTGTAATTTGAAATGCATTTAAGCAGAATTAACTTGGGAATAAATTATTTAAAGATTTATATTCAAGTAAATAAATTACTAAAAATATTCGTATAATTTGAAAATCATGATTTGATTCCGGAACAAAACAGACTCATATTAATTTTTATAACCATTCACAATAATTTTATTACCTATCTAGTACTGGTAGAAGAAGCAGCTGAAATTCTTGAAGCTCATGTAGTTTGCTCTCTAACTAAAAGTTGCCAACACCTCATCCTGGTTGGGGATCATAAGCAACTGCGACCAAAAGCAGCTGTTCACAAGTTAGGAACTAAATATAATTTGAACATATCGTTGTTCGAAAGAATGATCAATATACACGGAGATTATACGCAATTGACAAATCAACATCGAATGCGACCGGAAATTGCTGCATTGATATGCCCATCTATATATGACACGCTTTACAATCATGAATCCGTTTGCGCATACCCTCCAATTGAAGGTGTGAGTAAAAATTTATTTTTCCTGCATCATGAGCACAAGGAAGTTAGCTCTGATCACAATGATGACACTTGGACAAATCCGCACGAAGCCAAATTTCTGGTAGCATTTGCCAGACATCTGATATTACAAGGATATGATGTATCAGAAATTACGATAGTCTGCACCTATGCTGGTCAATTATTCGTATTGATAAAGGTGAGAATATTTCTTATGGCTCAGGCACTGTTACTGGATGAAAATGTTAGAAAACTCCATTGTGCTTTTTCTACTTTCAGGAAAGAGAGCGTTATTCAATCCTCAGAAATTTACGCATAACAACGATCGATAACTACCAGGGTGAAGAAAATAAAATAATTCTCTTATCATTAGTGCGAAACAATGAAGAAGGAAATGTCGGTTTTCTCAGTGAAGAAAACAGAGTTTGCGTAGCACTGTCGCGTGCTCGAGCGGGTCTTTACATTATGGGAAATATGCATAATCTCACAACAAATAATCATATTTGGCCCAAAATTAAAAATGTTTTGGAAAATGACAATGCGATTGGTGATTGTCTCGAATTACAATGTCAAATTCACCCTGATGAATTATTAAGCGTAAGTATTCATATCAATATGTTTCAAGTAATATAAGAATGTCAAACTACTTTTACAAATAATTAGCATAGAATTAACATACAGGTACAGAGTTCAATGGATTTTCAAAAATCTCCGGAAGGAGGCTGCTTGAGAAAATGTGATACAAAATTGTCTTGTGGACATACCTGTTTGAGCGTATGTCATGTTTTGGACCGTAAGCATGTTGCAGAACATAAGTGCCATCAACCTTGTCGTAAAGCTTGCCCAAAAGGTCATCCTTGTCCATTTACATGTTCTCAAACTTGTAAAGACTGCCTCGTATTCGAAGATCGAGAACTGAAATGTGGCCACACTGTGCCTGTCCCATGTTGGGTAGATTCAGGATCATTTTTATGTCCTGTCATGGTATGTTTGCAATAAAAGAATTACAAGTAATTTAAATTGGAATAAACAGCTGTGGCATCCGTCGTGTCTCAAGCTCGATGATCACTAATTTAAAGATCGCAGCTAACTCGAATTTTATAGGCTGCTCCAAATTTTCAGGTCAACGGGACTTTACCTGACTGTAATCACACGGTTGTAAAGCCGTGTCATAAATCTGTCAAAGATTACCCATGCTCATATCCCTGTGATGTTCGAGTTCCATGTGGCCACTCTTGTGAATTGAACTGCCACGTAAATGATGACCCTGATCACTTGACGGTATATTACGCTTTTTAGTAATGTCGAATGTTCAAGTTGTTTCAATGAAAATGTCATTAACATCAGGTCTTACTGAAATACATTATACAAGATATTAATTATTACAGTACATGTGTCAGAAGGAATGTACGAAAACTAATCTCAACTGTACCATGAATCATGTGTGCAAAAAGCAATGTAGCGAAAAGTGCATCTTATGTGACATCAAAATGAAGAAAGAACGCTCATGCGGACATTACTTTGATTGCTTATGCAGTGAAGATGTTGAAGGAATTGTGTGTAATAAGCCATGCAAGCGTGACATGGATTGCGGTCACAAGTGTCAATTGAAATGCAGTGAAATTTGTGGAAAATGTCAAGTAATCGTGAGTAAAACATGCAAAATCGATTATATAATTGCATTCAATTCAAAAAACTTACCAAGGTGAATTACAATACTGAAAATATTGCAGGTTGAAAAAACAAGCACATGTGGACATAACATAAAATTAAAATGCTGCGAAGAGGCAACATCTTCAAAATGTAGTAATGAGTGCAAGCTTAAACTAGCCTGTGGACATCCTTGCAAAGCTAAGTGTAAAGACCCATGCACTACTGCGTGTAAACTCATGGTGCGTAGAAGTGAACTCGGATTGTGTGGACACAATTTTTCAGTGCCTTGTTATTTGCAAGGAACAAGTAAGGAACTCATGAATTATAATAATGATTCAAATCATTTATAAAAATATGGAACAGTGTGGAATTTGACTCCAGTTATTTTTTGCAGACTGCACAATAAAATTCTGTTTTGAAGCTAGAAAAGTACTCAGCGATATCGCTTATAGTACAAATAGTTAAATATGAATCCTTTGACCAATTAATTTTTTGTTCCAATCAGGAAATCTGCTGGAATTATTGAAATACTGTAAAGAACCGTGTATGACGGAACTGGCTTGTGGACACATCTGCAAAGGTAATTGTGGATACTGTAAACAAGGACGCATACACACACCTTGCGGCGAAATCTGTGGCAACATTCTCGTTTGTGGGCATAAGTAAGATATCTGCATGCATCAAGTGATTTTCTCTTTAGTATAGATAAGTGAAATGCAAACCGTTTCAGATCTTAGATAAATTAAAACTATAATCTACCCCATTGATGTGAAACATATCAAATGTCTTAACACACAATGATTTTGATACAGTGCAAAAACAAACTATATTTGATGCAGATAAGAACAAGGAATAATGTTGTCAATATAACAAATATTAAATGTTTAGATGCGAAGTTCCTTGCAGACAAGAGTGTCCACCTTGTAAGAAAGTTTGTGAAGTTAAGTGCCGCCACAATAGATGCAATAAAAAATGTGGCGAACCATGCACACCATGCAAGGTATGATTTAAACTGACCTCACTGTGAGCAATATCATGATATTAGGTCTGTAAGATACTTTGTCTATTTGGATGTAGATAACGTACACTTATTTAGATTCAATATTTTTCGGGTTTAATTATTCTTCAATATTTCTCGTTGTAGTTCGTTCATGACAAGAATTGATTATAAATTACTTTGTATTAGGAAAAATGTGGTTGGGGATGTTCTCACTCCAAATGCACCAAAAGTTGCTCCGAATTGTGTGATAGAGAGCCGTGCAATGAAGAGTGCCCAAAGCTATTAAAATGTGGCCATCCCTGTGTTGGTTTTTGCGGAGAGCCATGCCCACCATTATGCCGAATTTGTAATAAAGAAGAACTTATAGACGAATTTTTCTTTGGCAATGAAGATGAACCAAATGCAAGGTGAATTACCATTATTTGCATCAATGGTGATATTTAACCCATTAAAATTACTCATAACTGATGAAAATGTTGATAAGTAACAAATTAAAATTTAATATTTCAACAGATTCATATTATTGGAAGATTGTGGACATTGCATAGAAAGTGAAGGGCTTTTGAAATGGGTATCAGAACGCAGTGACCCAATTCAAATGAAAACCTGCCCACGCTGCAAAACGTTTATCAGTAAATGTATGCGAATAATGAATCAAATTAAAACTGATGTGGCAGATGTACAAGCAATCAAGAAAAAAATATTTGGAGATCAAACATGTTTGCTGAACCAGCAACAGCTTTTCGTCAAAGAAATTAAACGCATGCAAGAAAATCGAATTTCACAGAGTACGCACATAAACATATTATTAAATAATACCGCTATATCCATTACCTAGCAAGTCTCACATGGAAGTTCTCAATATCGAATGTATTGCGTGAATACAATAACCATCTGATTTATTTTTCATTTTGAATTCAGGCATAGTTTATTGCACCACTGCAAGGAAACACAACTACTACATCAAGCTGACAGATTCACTTTCTGATTTGAAAAGCTGAAGTTTTTATCGACAAGTTAACTTCCACTAGTGAAAAAACAGTATTGGTTTGGCAAAATTACTTGACCTCACTTGCACTATAATCTTTCTTGATATCCTATTATATCATACATCCATATAAAGCAAAATCTTTGCCGACGCTTCAGTGACATTTATGTCAATATTGCGAAAAATAAACCATTAATTCATTAAATTTCTGTTTATTTAAAGAAGACTCAATTCAAGGCCGAAACGTATGGCGATAACTTTATTTTGCGAACCTATTAACCTCTTCTGGGTCGAATTTTTCACGCGTTCGTTCCAAATATGGGACGATGGCTAGGAAGTGGTTAAATCAAATAACCCCTCAATGAACTCATCAACAATCTTTGACCATGTGGATAACAAACATTTTTAATTATAGGTTTCCCGGATCTGAACAATTTTTTGAAAATTTTGCACACCAAAGTGTTTCCTATGACAAAGAAAAAGCGCCGGCAGGTTTTGGATGTCCGAGCAACGGAAGCTACCAAGATCACACTGAACATCTTACAGCATGTAATCGAAAAACTGGAAAATATAGATCCCACCATTACGATCTATCCATGGTTAAACGATCAGGTTGTGATGTTGGTACAATCACTCTCAATTAGGGGACAGATTTCCAATCAGGAAATCAATGACATCGAAAAAGAACTTCAGAGATTACATTATATGGTAATAAATGTATTTGATCTGTATTTAGATACCAAATCTAGAAATTTTAAATACCAATTTTGAGAACTAAATTTTTCAACTGCTAAAATTTTATACTTTGTACTGATGTAATTCTTCATGTGTTCGCGATATGTAGATTAATTTTGATATGTGGTATAATATTTCATTTCTGACTGTTATATCTAAATAATCAAACTCCGTTCAATAGAAATTTCACTGTATCAAGCCACATCTTGCGTTTTAGTTTGAAGGATTTCTTTATTTGGTTTACATTTTCATTTGTTATGTATTTTACAGGCTGAAATTTGTAAGATGAATCTTCAGATCGTCTTCCAGCATAATGACACCGTGGAACATGAAATAGATTTCATAAATTTAGTAGAGAAACTGACAAGTGTTCATAAATTTACTGAAGAAAGAGAATTGGATATTAAAAACCAGATACATCTGCTCACACCATTATTAGATATGAAAAAAGTCATCCTGATGGATAACGAGCGTAAGATGATTGTTAAAGCAATGGGCTACAAACAAGGCCATTGGTTCAAGTGTCCGAATGGACATATTTACACTATAGGAGATTGTGGAGGTGCCATGGAAGAAAGCAATTGTAACGAGTGTGGAGCTGCTATTGGCGGCGGATCACATCGTTTAAGAAGCGATAACTCATTGGCTACAGATATGGACGGAGCTACACGTCCTGCTTGGCCTCTATGATAAACTCACGCCTTCTCTGAATAACACAAATAAACTTACATTAATGAGTACCACTTATTGACTAATGCTTTTTAATAGTTTGTATTAATCGGTTTATTTTACTTTTTGACAATTATCAGTTTGACAGGAATTAGAGATTCGAAACTAAATGATTGTGAAATTCGATTGTTCATATTTCTCAGAATAACTTTTCTAATTAATTTATCAAAATGTGGAAATTCTGCGAACAAATCTAATGATATCAATGGACCTTGAATCCTCTGAACATCACCAATAATGTGAACATTTGGTTGGAACTCTTATTGCTGGACATAATACGTGTTTAGTTTTAAGTGTTTAGTAATAAAAACTTGAAGTAAACCACAACTGTATTGCTCGTACTAGGCTGCACAACTAAAATGGATATTTTCAACATTTGTTATAAAAATTCATACTCGAAGTTGTTTGGGACTGAGTTATACATTCAGTAATGTACAGATTTGAATTGAAGATCTGTTGAATATTTAATGCACTCAAAATGATAGAAACACATCTTTTATCGAACAACTACTGATTTACTCGAGTCGATCACTTGACATAAAAAAGAGGAAATTTCTTAAGTAAAATTATAAGGGTAAAGCAGGATAATTTGCGGCCGAATGAAGGACAACAGTAATTCGAGTTACTTATTTGCGTGTATTTAATACTTCGCGACCAGTACGATGTCGTATTTCATAAGGTTTCTAGCCCTTAAAAACACATAATTTTTTTGTCACGCTAAGTATGACTGACTATGAAATAAAATAATTGTATGTTTGTCAAATACACCAGAACTTGGTTCTTGGTCGTTTAATTCATTTCTCTGAAATACGTCCCTGCTGGTTCTATTAAATCCGAAATTTCGTGAACGTAGGTTCTTGAAGTAAGTTGGATTTTTTGGGGCTATTATTATTGTTCCAATTGACACTTACATGTTTTCTCATATGTCCGCGATACCCGAATATCTTACACTTGAAATGCTTTATTCATATATGTGTATTTGCAATACTTGTATCTTTACAGCATCAAATCCCTTCAAAAGTGAATTGTAATCGTGAAATACGAAGTCCCGTAGCTAGTGCAAATTTACAGCGGCTAAAAGTTCGTCCAAAAATCGAAATCGGTCAACAGAATAACCATGCTTCATTTGAAGAGTTGTGTCAGAACCATCTCCTATTTGGAGGTAATTATCGAGGGAACGTGAATATGGCATCCAAGTTGTACTGCCATCCAAAGTTGTCGGTGTTCTGAAAGCATAATTCCGGATTTCCCATCAATCTTGTCTAGTTACAGTCAACTGAGATTTTCTTAATTTTTTTTTTTTTTTATTTTTTGTTTTACTCTTATTTCTAGCTGCTCGCGTTTACCCGGTAGCTGCAAAGGATGTCCACAGCTGGACCATCGTGTCCACCATTTTCCAATCGGCCTCGCTAAATTCGTAGCCTGGAGGTCCAAACTGAGACTTCGGTCCCGGAAGAAGATAGAGAAGCTCATCACCGTGTGCTACACCCATGTTCACAGTATCCCCTCCACTGAAGAAATAGCTGTAACTGACTGTACCCCGGTAGTTGAATGAGCAAAAATACTGGGGGCTTTTAGTATGAAGAGCTTTTTCCTGGATAGTTTTGTGCGAAAAATATGTGACGGTAAGATCACTCAGGAATAGCGAAAAATTATTGAATATCTGAAACAAGTACCGAATATTAGACCTGGTAATCGAGGAAATGGGAACTTAATTTGCTGACTTTGAATACCTACTATGTTTTGATCGACGGTCAAATTGTTAAAGTAGTATGACTTAACGGCATCAGCGAAAACTGTCATATTGTCAATATCATTCTCATATTGTAAGACGTAAGGTAGAATAATATGCAACTTGTCCAAAAACTCATTGATCAAGTCTTGTCGGTTGAGAAATACTAATGAGAACAGAAACAAAATTGTATCAAATTTGAATTCATCTGTTGGCTACACTTATATTCTACTGCTTTTTTTAAAAAAATTTTCCGCTCGTGAATATTGTAAGATTACTTGCAGGCACTAAAGACAATTCCTTCATCGCGAACAACCAGGTTTATCGACGGCAGATCACGGACCATTCCGCGAGCATACAAGTTCCTCGGAGTATCCGTTATGAATGCTTCTTCTGTTTCTGGTTCGATACTTGGACCCCATATAACATACGGAAATACGAACCACTCGGTGAACACAGACGTCGTATCGACAAGTTGGGACGCGTTAAAAGTTCTCAGACAGTTAACAAGGGCAATAGAGGTATTAGTCGGGCAACCAAGATGTTCTCCAAGCTTAGCAGCATATTTTGCGCTCTGCGTTTTCGTATGTGGAAATAACAACCCGAGCGCGTTTCCACTTTGCAGGATATATCGATGAAAAAGTCCTGTAAGAATAAGGAAACTGTATCGGTAGCTGTTCGAGCGATACGCAAAAAATGACACGCATTCAATCACATAAAATGAAATTGAATTGTGCATCATGACTGGAGCTGAAGGAAATTCACGACCAAGAAACAGTAAGCTATATAAATATACGTAGGTATGTCACCAATAATCAACAGCTAGTGAGTCTCACCATTCGTTGAATTCGACATCGTCAAGAGATGAACGCACGCGGCCCCTGAACTTCCTCCGTGAACAGTGACTTGATTGGGATCACCGCCAAAATAACGAACGTTGTCTCGAGTCCATTCCAAAGCTCGAACTAGGTCCTTGAGACCGTAATTACCAGGTGATACTTCATCTCCCGTACTGAGATATCCTAAAGGACCCATACGATAGTTAGGAACTAACAGAACGACATCTTTATCAAGGATGAATTGAGGTCCCCATCGTTTGGGATTATTCGTTCCTGTTTTGTGTCCACCGCCATAGGCAAAGAGCATTACTGGTAGTAAGGTAAAGTTGTCACCGGTAGGAAGCTGCAGGATTGAGCAAATCAAAAATCATTTTCAAAATACACATTCGGCAATCCAGATCTCCTCGTTGAAAGTGCATGGACTGACTACACGCAAGTTGAAAACATAAAAACTGTCATCCAATTGTGCTGAAAACATGAGGTATAATGATTACCCGTGGTGTATACACGTTGAGGTATAGACAGTCCTCATCTCCGATGAACACTGTACCCTCCAGCTGAGGACATGGGGGGGAATCGATGCTACCATCTAAAGTACCATTCCACGCTCCTGCTGGTACGGGTCCCTTGAATCTGTATCGAGACAACAGCGAACGTTGTTTTACCGTTTACATAACGCGACATCCAGTATTCAAATTGATCGATCTATCAGTGGAGAGATTTAAGAATAGTTGTTGATCAAGCATTGTATAAGAAATAATTATTTGGAACACTTGTTCCAACCAACAAAAAAAAAACCACTTCGAAAGTTGAACTTGAGAGTTACTCTATGCAGCAGATTATTAACTACTCGCTTCTTCGTTTTAAAGTAGTAGTGAAGTTTATTACAATGATCCCAAAAATGAAAAGTTAAATATTCACACGATTTTCACGTTTTGAGGACTAGAGAATCACTTTCGATTATTTTCACAGGGACGTCCGGGAATGTACGTATGTGTATTTATGTGATATTTTTTTTGAACAAGCAATATGAATTTTCTTGTTGTGAAGCAAACCTGAGATTTCCAATCGGCGGTTGGGCGAATGGGATTCCTTTAAAACCGAAGAATATCCTGTTGCGACGCGTGACCAGATTTACACCTTGGATATTTCCTTGAAGTATGTGGATTTCTGGGCGAGTCGAATTTTCAAAAATATCTGCATTTCCAGCCGGGGCACTGCCGCAAATACTTACATAACTGCTTAGTAGAAATAGTATCAAGACGTAGAATCTTACGCCACAATACGATTGTATAACCATCATCGTGTTTGCAGTTTCGCGATTTGTCGATAAATGATTCCCAAGCGATTTTGCTGTCTTTATTTAACCGTAGTACAACGTGTTTCGTAATTCTTATACAAGCATGTGAACTCCGATCCTCGGTGATCTTTCATACTTATATTATTGCGAGTTGTGTGATTCGGGAGGCGTCTTGCTGATAATCAAGGCTGCGTAAGCATGATAAAGAATTTATTTGTGTAATATGGATAAAACGCGTGCTTCCTCAGATTCAACAATGATTACATTCATAGCATTTTAAACTTTCAAATCATTAACTGACATAGAAAATCGAATAGAAAACCTTGTCAATTATTTTATCAATCGAACATAGCATATTCGAGAAATAAACAGGTTTCTACTGACTGGTATTAGCTAGAAGCAAAATAGGGGATGGACAATAGGGTGCTTAAAAAAAATTAATTTCTGTCTTCGATCTCCCACTTCATGTGACCATAGTTCATGACATATTAGGTATTTTTTTGGCAAACCGCCAGTATAGATACCAAAATTACCTTACATTGAACATCGTGAAAGCAAAATGCCGATGGCGCAGCACAGCACATACGGGAATAATTCAATCTGACACGTAGAAAAGCCATTGAAACGGAATAGTAATAATAGGGAAATTGAATAAAAAGTTTGTACTTGGTAAAGCACGGATCAGTATGGATAACAATATGGCTATACGATAGATGGCTGTCAATTGATTATAAACTTACAACCTGATTCAGTGGCTAGGTGTGGAAACGACTGAGAACTTTGAAACTTGGTGGAAATATTCTAGATCAACCCCAAATACCAGTCTTACATATTTGAGTCAGAAAGACTCATAATTACTACAGAGTTTTTTGATTTAACAGGACTTCAACTTACAATTGGCAAGTGGTTAGGAAAGACCTTTCTACCAACCATTTTCCACAACACTGAATTTCGCATTGTCAACAAGACAACGTATACACGTTCTGAACTTCTTTCACAAACAATGATGACCCGCTTGGGATCACGACTATGACGATAACACCGTGCTAACCTTCCGGTCCGGTCAAAGGTGCAGACCACTTTTTTTTTTTGTGGGCCGGTGTAATCAAAGTATGTCATGTTATCACGATTCCATTATCAAACTATGTACAACCAGGTCCTTCAGGCCGTAATTTGCAGTTGGCAGCGCGTGCCCAGTGCTAAGGTATCCTGAGGCCCCTAAACGATATTAAAGATAAAATGAGTACACCAACGATTGGAATTATTGGCTCCTGTTTTAGGAGAACGAGATTTAAGGAATTCTACGAATATGTATGTAAGTGATAGGAAGCAGTTCTCAAATAAAAATAGTTTACGTCGAGTAAGTTAAATGACGTTCAGTAGTTTTATACTCTACAGTGTTTATACTTCGCTGAAATTGGAATTCGCTGATATTGTTTTTTTTTTCAAATATTTGACTGTCGAAATTAAAACACTCCAGTGCAAAATCAACCTATTCACTTTTAGACTGCACTATTCAGTTTAAACTCTAACGGCACTCATATTACGAGCCTCTGTTATCTCCCAAGTACACTGCTAAATTGTGTAATTCAAAAGCCATTGTTTCGATAATCGAGAGATGCCGAAAAATGTCGGAAAATTACTTTGTATACTTTGCATAAATGATAAAACGTATGCTATTTCGGCTTCGACGATGATATCTTCTTTTACGTGTTAAATGTTTATCACTATCGCGGATACGAAAATCGCTTCTTCTACCACTTTATCAATCGAATATAACATTAAGAAATCAAGGCAGTCCCATATGCCAATATTAATTAGAAACGATGATAATGCATGGACAGTGGAGCAAAATATAAACTTTACGGTATCACGAGATGATAATACCTACCCGAAGTATTAATAAACGTACACAAAGAAAGGCCACTCATTTTTGAGTTACATGCAGTTCTAAGTATAAAAGTTCGCAATAGATCCAATATTACGCAATGGATTATTTTGAGCAAGATGTGATAACCCCCAGCAATATCTCTTCATCACTTGGTTTTTAATCATTTATTAGGCGATTATAAATAATTCTTGGTTGATCTTGACGTCTTAAATAGCCGTGACACGTGATTTCATAATTATCAGTGGCTGACCATGAGTAGGATTCTTATGTCATGGTCAATGACCATGTAGCCTGCCATCCCAAGCTCCATTCCAAACAACAATCTACGAGTAGTGAGCCCTTGAATCTTGTTTATTCTCTCCGCTTCCAGCATGTTTGTAATTTAGGGGTTTCACAATGATATTAGTGGAACTTTGTTAGCAGTAGCCCTTAATCGTGAATCTCACAAACAAAAATGAATCTATATTATACTAAATCCATCATTGTCGCCAATAATAGTGATGGCAATGAAATATTTGCCCACGGATAGCTTTGTTTTTTGTTTTTTCAGTACTATATAAAATAATTGTTCCTCGGTTTTTCGAAGCAAATGACATGACCACTCTACTCAATGGGTTGGGTAGTTTGTTGACAATTCGTGTGATTGTTCGTCGAAGATGAAAAACAGCGCCCAAAGTGTGCAGTTATTAGACAAGAATTATTCCATGAATTAAAACTCTTCAAACTACGTCAATTTCTCACATTCGGTAAGAGTGCTTGTAGCAAATCACGTTATAGCACGATTATAAGAGAATAATCTCTAATAACACAGTTATGATGTGCGAATAAATGCTTAGTAATAAATCTTACAACTTATTATTTTATGTGATCACAGTGCATGCGTAATCATGCCTCAATATGTTTCTCTTACCTGACACAGTTACGCTATTTAAATACATAATGTGTAGCTTATGCAACTATTGATTTTAGTGTTTCTCGAAATTGGCAAAAAACGATACCTCAAAATCCATTAGTAAAAGTGATTTACTTCGAAAATTTCGTCGAACATTTCAAGTTGTTAAACATCAGATCGGCTCGAGCATACCCATTCAGATAATTTTTTATGTGTTTGGGCTCAGTAATGTGGAGTTATCAAATGAAGATTCTCCATTCAAAATATTCTAATTACTTATGATACATAGTATTTCATTAATTTCGGACGATCGCTAAAAAATGGTTTTTATATTTTTTTGTCAATTTTGGTACAATTGGCAAGCACCAATTATTCCGCGTGATTATCAAAACACTGCATGCGAAGCTGCGAAGTATCGGTAAGGTTCAGTCAGTTTAGTCGGGTTACTTTAACGAAATATTGAACCAAAATCATTAATTTGCAATTTTACTATAATGACTTTTAAGATGTCGAGTTTTTGGAATGAGATTCGTTTTGCTGTATTACAGTTTAATAAATTTCACACGCATCCTTGAATAGGGAAATTGCGATTTTTTCTAATCATTTAGTATTACACTAACGTTACGAACATCAACTTCCTAAAAGTACGAAGCCTACGCGCAATCGTATACGATAAAATTCAGACTGTCCTCAGAACCGAAGTGCATCAAGTCCACGCGCAAACAGCGCAGTTAAAGTCGAACAATTTAATTACTGAAATCGCGCTCATAGTATAATATTGCCGTTACTGCGTTCGGTTTGTTGACAGGACACGCGCAAAATCGACGTTAAAATTGATATTTCAGAAAAACGTCAATACGGGAATTTATATTCTGGAATACAATCGGTAGCGGCATCTCTATATTAATCTGATGAATAACGATGCAAATTCTTATTCTTAGAAGCGGTATCAAGTGCTAATAACTGTTTTGTAAAACAGAAGAAAAACTATTTATAATTTTGGTGATTTCAAGAGGGTTCGAATATTGAGCAGAAAGTGTTAGATAGAAAGTGCCCTCGACATAATAATTATTTTTTAACAAATTTCATGACAGAGAAAATAAAATCATTTACTCGAAAAATAAACTTCCTTAAAATTGCGAAGAGCCTATATATTCATTTAATAAATCGAAACTTTCTGTAACGATTGTCACGGCCATGTCACATAATGAAAAAATGTAAGCAAGAAATCCGTAACCCAAACGCATGCGACATTCACCAATGATGTGAAGTAATTTCTGATTCACTCCATTTCTGACAGAAACTGAAAAAAGAATAGGGAAATTAATTTAGTTACCTTTCAGAATGTGTGCTTGGAGAGTTTTGTATTTTTTGATTCTAATTGCCATTCGATTTTTTTTTTCGATGTTGAATCATTATAAATTTTGCAAAAGCAGTGCAATTTTTATGCCAAGAAAATTTTATTCCTCTATCTTTTAATTCATCGATTGAAAGTGAATTTTTAGCTTCTCTTAGTTCGTATCTTCAAGTCATAAACTATACGTATATCGATTCAAAAAATGAACCTACAGCGTAAGTCGTAAAATGCGATGAGAATTGCTCTCGTAATCATATAACTAGTTAAACCATTTTCAAAGGATATAACACAGTTACGCTCACATAGATCTCCTAACCGAACCAGAATTCTGAACAGTCCACCTCCGTATTAAGCACTGCATATTTGTGTGCACATTAGGTATAGAAGCCAAAATAATTTGAACGTAGTGACACAATTTGGAAGATAAACCGCTATTTTGTAACTTTATGGTTGGTAGGATTTCAGTACGCCAGAATGTAGCAGAGAAGGCTCAGATTTTCCAAACTCGACTCCTTAAAATTCTCTCCAAAGTTGAAAAATGATGATGTTTTGGATGATGTTTTGTTACGTTAACATTATTTATATTATACAGTGACTAACGACAACATCATGATCGATTGGCAATTGATAATATTGGGGAAAAGAACTTGAAAGTCTTCTGCTGAATTTATAAGTTACGTTAGGAAATTCTATACAACTTTCTTGTATTTCGTTTTCTCCAACATTCCCGCAAATATTACAAAGCACGTATACAAGTCTGTTCTCACCTGAGCTGCGAATTATGGCCAGTTTTCCAACGGCGATATTGTCACCAAAAATGTGTTAACCAATATTATTAAGTAACTCATGAATATGTCGATATTTTTAGAAAATTCATGCGAAGATGGTTCAGATGTAGGTGGATATATTCCGCATTCGTATACACATCACACTATACACAAGAACTATATTAACCACAATCCCTGCAAAATAAAACCACGCAATGATCTTGCAATATTTTTTTATTCGGCGTATTGTTACGTCGAATGAACAAATATATTCAATCACACTTATTTCACTAACAGCAAAGCATTGTTGAGTGGGTTAACGAAATTAGCTTAAATTTAATATTTCAAGATGAAAATGTAAATGGGGTTTAATTTTTCTGTTAATTTAGTGTAGCAGAAATCGCGAGAAGTGTCCTCGACACACGGTGTTGTTTTCAAAACTGTGAGAAACGGTAGGACTATACAAGTCTTATTTTGAGCGACAGTCGCACCGTTGATGTTTAACTTTTGATAAATACACCAGAGAGGAAGCCGATATTCAGAGACGGTGCTTAACAATTAGCCCGATTTTTGACACAAACGAATAGTATTATTAATATGTGTTACCACGCAGCACATGCTTACCATGGCATCCACTGATCTCGATATTTGCATCGCACAACGGCCGCAACATGGCCGCAACGCTTCTCGAACGCCTCTCGTGGACAAAATCTGCAACACTGCACTTTGGTGTGAACATAGGTATATGACATTCGAGCAGTGCATTCGAGTCACCTGACAAAGCACCTGATCTGAACAAAATATAAATTCGGATTCCGTTTGGATCATATTTTTATATCTTTTTGTAGGATACATCTATGTCATGAGTGTTTATCGTGATTTTTTCATGATTTTGACGTCTGTGGACTGGTCAATCGAAAATCTGTGAGAGAGTACCGAGACAGGGAATTCCAATCTCCACAGAAGAAACTGCGTGCTCCCATTGGGCGCTGCCGTTGTATCCTATAATATGATCGGTTCCTGGTGTCTTGATCTGTACCTCACTCTGATAGTTGCGCACCTCCGACGTGACATTGAAATCAGTGTTCGAGCAGAGATGAGTAGATCAGAGACCATCCGTCGGTTAACCTGTATTCAATAGTCTTTAAAATAGTGCAAGCAATAACCATACGTTCAATTTTTTACGGCCGCTAACGAGTGCCTCAGTGATCCGAATGTCGAAATTACGAACTGTAATTTTGGATCAATCTTCCGTAAAGATTCGGACAAGTTATTTCAAATTATGACATATTCGGACACTACTCATCCGAAGGAACGATATAATCAAAGCTTGAAGCCACATCAAGACCCGGTTTATATTATCAGGCCTACGGCTTAGAAATATATTACATAATTTATTAGTCATTACAAATAAATGCCGACAATATCATCGATGGGTTATCCGAGAGTTTGCATAAACTTATTTACAGGCAAACTTGAATTCAGCACTAGTTCATTATTGTTTAAAAATCATTACGATACATTAGGCCTCTCTCCGAAGGCTACACAAAATGACATCAAGAGTGCTTACTACAAACTGACCATGATTTACCATCCAGACAAAAATAAAAGCGAGGCAGCAAAACACAAGTTTCGCAAGATCACAGACGCATATGAAGTATTGGGAAGTTACAAATCGCGAAAAATGTACGACCGTGGAATGAGACCTGGTGCTGGTTCTAGGCGCATGGAAGAGAGAGATCCAGAAGAAGTGAAAAAAGAAGACGCCCAAACTCGCTTTTACAAGGCTAGAATGAACAGAAGCAAAATCGTCACTTCTGACGGTCGCTCTCCGATATACAACTTTGACGAATGGGCTAAAGCACATTATGGTTCGTTATTTACTCAAACTAGTGAAAGCAAAGTAAACTGTGAGCGTTTGCAAAGAGAGAAAGAGGACGACATTCGTCGATCGCAACAGGTTGCAATTACCATGCCACTTGGTATTCTATTTCTGTTTACCTTGGCATCTTTCTACACTTATCGGGATAGCATAAGTTATGATGTGAACCGAATCACTCATGATACAAAAGATTCACAGCCTTCTTCTTCTCCAGGAATCAACAGTAATAAGGAGAGCTCTCCCAACACTTGAATGGCTAAAAATGTAATTTTCAGCTTTAGATGAGATAGATTGTCAGCTGTTACTGAGTATTGTATATAGTAGAAATTTGTTTATAGTGTTTACGCTGCTGTTCAAATAAAAAATACTTTATTCAAATATCTGATTTGTTTTCAACATTCCTTTCATTCAAATATATTTATAATTTTTGTTTTTTTTTTCTTTTATCTCTTATGGTTGTTAAAACCAAGTTCGCATATCAAATAATAATAAATGGATCATCTATTCAAAATATACCTTTAAATATCGTACTGCACTTGTTAGTTAGCATTATGTCACGTAAGATAAAATTGCTTTACATTCAAAGGAAATATAGAAGTTGCTTTGCATTTAGAGGAAATATGGGAATTCCAGGAATATGTGCACAGGGCACCATTTATTACGAGAAAAGTTGGAAGAGATGAATAACAAAAAACGACCAAGTAAATTGCAAGAACTCTAATCAGCCAAAATTCATAAATATAACTAGTAAAACGTTATAATATTAGTTTAGTCTTATCAGTTATATGTATGTATTTATAGTCTGAGAAAACCATTATTGTAAAACTCCAGGTTGATTCTTTGTTCATCGTATTCTGCCTTAGGCTTGCTTCCCTATAGGTCTCTGAGTACTCAGATAATGATGACGTAAGTAAATCGCCACACGTTTTTGATCTATGCGTCAAAGCTCTTAGATTTTCAGCTATATGAAACTATCACATAACAATATCATTAAGCTTTGTAAATTTCACTTCGTCCAACACAGTGGACGGGTTTTTGAATCCCTGAGAAATAATTAAACTGTTATAGAATAATTCGGGATTATCAAACCATGTAGTGCAATTTACTACAAGTTGCTAGAATTTCAGTTTCTGATCAAAACATATGGTTTTTGTTCTTCATTATTAGAATATATCATGTTTACAAACCGCTTTTGTACTTCCAGAAAATGATAAATTATACAGAACTGATCATTTAAATGACATGAGGAGTGCCAGATACTTAAATGAATGGAATTTCATTAGTTCAGATGGTAATGCCACATGTTTTCTGTAAAATAAACCTAAACAAACAAAGCACTAAATTTTCAGAAGCTTGTATAAAATTTGAATGTATATTACAACAGTACTGCACCTATGAATCTTTGTTTATTGATAATTCACTGGCAATGTAGATTAAGATTCTTCTTAACCATGAATATTAATTAAGAGTTAATTATACCTGGCATTGAATTAAAAGGGCCGATATACTGGCGGAACAGGCATGGGCATTCCTATGACACCTGTAGGATATGGAACGGAAGGTCCCATCCCTGGGAAGTTGCCAGAGGTAGGATACCCTAAGATTCCAGAGGACGAAGGACAAGGCTTTAGCATTAGCTCCTTCATTTTGTCAACTTTCACTTTTCGCAAGTGCATCAGCTTACGGCGCGTCAAAAATTGCTCCAAAAATTCATCCACCTCCATTTCTTCATTCATAAACTTTCCTTGTATTTTCTGAAAACAGGAAAAGAAAACGATTGATTGGTATATCTCTAACTACTATTACATGACTAGGTAATAATCATATTTGTTAAATGCTCTCCAGATACACAAATGTATTTACCTCTGACTCTTCTTCGATTTCCGCTGCAGATGCTTGAAGTAGGGCCAAAGCTGTATCAACAGTCATCGTGCCGGACTGTTCCTCTGCAAAAGGTAACATTTAATGCCTATCTGAACCAATAATTAAAATTTATTAGGGACTATTCCTGAAGTGGATGCAAGAAGAATGCAGTGAAATATTTAACTCTTAATAAATTTGGTGATTAAAAATTGTTCTTTGTCAGTCAATGCCCGTAGCTGACATCACAATTTAATGCTCGTATGATTCAATGTTTTAGAACAACAGAAGGAAAAGTAACAGCAGAATTTCCAGTGTTGAAGACGAGACATACTCAGCTGATCTAGCTTTTCCATAACACTCGTACAGAGTCTGCTTCCCTTCTCGCTGAGTTCCCTTATTGCTTGTTTGCCTTCTTCTAATTTTGGTTTATTGGAAAGATTGAACTCTGCCATGGACCTATTACTAGCCAAAAGCATCTCCTTTTCAGTATCTTGATCCTTGAACTATAAGTAACACCTTAATTATACCATGGATTTCGCGCTGTTCCAACTAACAACAAAATACGATCACGAAAACCTAACCTGTTTGACATCTTTGACAATCTCCTCGAACTTGTCATCGTCGTTCAACAACTCTTTCAGCTCCTCGTTGTTTAAATGAGAGAGCAATCCTAATGTTGCCACTATGTCGGGCTCCTGATTGCACATTTTAGCAAAATAAATAAAATACTATAAAGCTGCTTTGCTAGTCAACTCTTTCCTGACACAACCTCTGACAAATGACAATCTGCACCTTGACCTGAAGCCTTTACGCCACTGAAGTATAGTGATAATGTGAGTGCTTCACGCATACTCAACCGCACGGGGATTTCCACAAGTAACTGACAAGCGATAGTCAAGCTGTCAAAATATGAATAGTGCGTCATTCAGGATGAACGAGATGTTCATCAATTTTTACCTGCTACTTTTGGTTAAAAAATAAAGACGAAAATATTTCCCATTGGTCCTACCCCTCTAATCTGCCGCCACTATTTTCAACAGAATACAGACTTTTATTATGTTCACAAACGAGAAATTTACAAACGAGAGTTCGAGAAATGACCCAACTATAAGTATATTGCTGAGATTGCATTACCGGTAAAAGTTCGAAATTTTATTTCTCTTTAAAGTATCTTAGTTCCTCGCAAGTTTCCTTTAAAAAACAGGTTATCAAAGTTTCGAATAATTTAACAAATTGAAGAAAGATCAAAATATTGTACACTTTTATCTAAATTGCAAATTGCGCGATCGTTGTTCAGTACATTTCATATAAGACTCAACAATGCTTATAATGAAGCATTCGTTGTTTTGTTCTAAAATGAATACGAAGGATTGCGTGGAGCTTTCCATTATCTGATATGGCTGTTAAGTTTTCGTCATTATTTGTGCACATAGTAAGCAGCTGTAAATGCAAAGTGTAGCATACAGTACTTCTAATTAAACAAACAAACCAAAGACTGTGAGCAAAGCAGACCACTGTACTTATTTGCAGCCAACTCTACGATAAAGCCGAACCAAAACTATTCTTTCAATTATTCAATTTTATTTTGCGTTTTTTTTTTTATATTTTGTACATTGCAATTATACAAAAAAGATTTTTATTGTTATGTATACTATTTAGTATAATGTTAGTGATTTGATAGGATAAATCAAGTAACAGTTGTTGGGAAAAAAAAAAAAAATAAATGCTTTAAAATTATCAAGGAAATCATATCTTGAGTAAGTTCAAAGCAGACATATCGTCACATAAATGATTAAATATGATCACCAATCTATCACGCTTTCGTTTTTTTATTTTTTATCACGTGTATAACTGGAAACAAAGACTGTATGTGATATGAAGATGAAATACATAATAGACCCTTGCTCAAAATGCCTAAAAATATGTATTATTAGACTGAGCGTTTTTTGTTTTCTATAATACCATTCCTTGAATTATTATAAATTTTTTTTCAATTGTAGAACACATTGTTAGATCACTCGATCACACAAGCTTGTAACTAATGTAAGCAACGCAATATAATGTTATGCCGTAGTTATTTACATTGCTCAAACTAATCTGAGTACTAGTTATTACATTCATGATATCAACTCATATAATAAAATGAATAGTGAGTAGAAACGCTTGGTGATCATATTAACACTTTAAACACACAGTAATGTCTACTTCGTACAGAATATCTTAAAAAATATATCATAGACAGTGTTTGAAAGGTTTTTAATCGTCAAGCTGTTTTGCCAATGTTTCATAATTATGGGGAATTTTAAAACTTAGATATCTTATTGATAAATTTTTATCGTAATATTTTGTTCTCTCCTAATTCATTAATCATGAAGATTTGATAATCCTGTACAAATTCAAAATCAGATAAGTTCAGCTTAGTTCAAAAAAAGTTCGTGTATGTTTTTAGTAACAATTCATTAATATATTCTCAATAATTGAATATTGGTTGCAAATAAATACAGCTTATTATAAACACATTGAATCACGTTTCCTAAATTTTTTTTTCTATGCTTTTTTTAAATCCCTTCTTTCCTTCTTTCCCCAATCACTCTTCAAATACACAGGCCACCAGTAGCTTTGCTTGAAGCCTGGGTCGCATAGTACAAGTGTAATGGCTCCATTGTACCAAGTAGAGCGACTGCCGACCGACATTATACTAGCACAACTGTTGATATTATCATTATTACTATTACTATTTTTTTTTAACTTAAATGCAGTCAACTGAAATGCGATTTCAGGCTTGTCTACGTAGTCACAGTTCTGCAAGCCTAACTCCACCCACCAAATAATACAAGTGATATTACATTGGCAGTAAAAGCTGTACAAAATAAAGACAAGAACTAAAGTTACTCGAAAAGTTGACAATTTCAGAATAATAATTACGGAGAAACGTCACGATACAATCTAGCTATTATTACATTTCAACAAATTATTAAAACCAGCGTCATTGTTTCTATGAACTTAGATTACAGTAGTACCGGTGCACCTCGAATTTATTCCGTCCTAGTGTCATATGTAATTTAGATTTAGAGAATAAACCTTTACATGTGGAAAATGGTGTAAGAATTTTTTGTCTTTAAGGAAGCAATTATTTTTTCATTAAAGAAGTTTACATGGTCAAGAAAATTGCAAGAATACTTTGGAATAGGTGTGAAGTAAATATGGTCACATAAATGAGTAAGAGAAAAACATCAACGAATGTAGGTAAATGTCTCAAATAACAGCAATAGAGAGCTCAAAACTTGATGGGTTGCGAAATTCTGTGATAATCTTGTTTATTTTAATGGGGTAACGAATGTACGCATTTGCACACAATTAATGTATACTATATCCTCTGAGCTTTGCTAATTTAGGACTTCATGAGTCTTTTCTTAATTTTATTAATTTCGGCAACACTAATTATCCACAAAAATGTATTGGCTATACGTATACTGTGAACACTGAAAATTTTAGTTTGCTTCACAAACAGCAGGTGATTGAATACTGTAGATACTTTGCAAATTGCGACGACGAATCAAACTTGTTCTATTGTAACTGAAAAGTAGTATAATAACGAGATAAAAAGTGTTGCATGAAAAATATTCGCAGTTATTCTACAAATGCCTAATAACGAACCACAATCGTGAGATAGATTTCATTTTGGTAGGATGAGGACTGTTCCTATAAAACAACAATGCTTAGTTGTGATAAGTTTTAATTTACAGGATGCCAATTTACGACTCGCAATGCATATTATAAGTAGTAATAATGTAGTATTATAATACAACTTCACTCGGATAAAAACACACATATTCGCCTAGCACATTTATTTCACTAAAACCCTGCCGCAACGACACTATTTTATGCAATTAATATTCAAAATTCATACACCAAATCTCGATAGTGTATTCTAAATAATTACGTTCATGAAATATGCAAATCAGATTCAGTATTTTGTTACACTACTTCTTAGTGTAATGTACTACTTTAGATTACATTGACAATGGTAGTTAAGGTGGCGTGTGATTGGGCGCAAATCACCATATTTAGCCTAGTATTTTGCAGCCCCACTTCACAAACTCTATATAGTATCTAAATGGAACGCGACATTGGTCCTGAGTTTGCTCGTTACTTCAATTTTGTGTCCTGCACTCGATCTCACAACACCCCAAGTAGCACCTACACTCGACGTCTGCGACTGTTAAATATAATTATTTATCTATTCACTCACCAATTTAACTCACTGACAGATTCATTTTTTATTAGGCGTTCACAGATTCGGGAGTTGCAAATATTGAGTCTATGCTTTGTTAGTATTGAAATGAATGTTGATACAATAGAAAACAGTTGAAGGGTTCATAATCTCAAATCAAAGCAAAATTTAAAGGTAACGCAAAAGAGAATGGAACCCGGAATGGCATTCATGCAGTGCGTGTATGATAGGTACATAAGATGTCATTTAATGTGTAATGAATCGCAGTTCAATTTGGCAATGAGTATGTTACAAAATAACTTCATATTACAACTTTAGTCTTCTGGCTTTGATTCGATTTTATTCATTTATTTCTGTGATATTATACCATTTAATACTTCACACAGTGGGATTATTATCCTCCAATTTTCTCTGATTTTGACCTAAAATTTAAATACAATCACCCCTTTTTCAAGTGATATCCAGTATAAAAAATTTACATTTCAAATTTACATTAACAGGTTTTTTTCAATCAGACTTCTAGTTGATAAATTTAAGGCATTACTAGATTCACGATGTTTAACCCAATTTAGATTTGCAGAACTCAGGTACAGCTTTATTTGTCAGTAAGTACAACTAAACATTTTATTGACGCAAAGTTCAGTATGATTTCTGGCTATAACACTGACATATTATAATGTTCAAGCTTGATTTTGATTAGCAAAATTATTCGAATGAAAAATTTATTTGATACGTTTTTTTTTCTTTTTTTTTTTTTGTAACTGAATTCTTTTTATGGAGAAAAACCTTGCATTCTAATAATTTTCGAATCCAATTCTCCAACCCAATAATTCATTTCGTTCAATTTTCATACAGACTATTGTACAAACTGATACTAATAGTGAATTAACAAATGCTGTACAGCGATACTTTCATCAACCATCATAATAAAGAGGGTAATACATACCACGAAGAGTACTGGACCCATTTGAAAAACTTTACTAAATTACTGTATCTCCATATAATTATTGCGAAATATAAAAAATACTGCTGCAGACTTGCAAAGTATTAATCTTACTATATTCACCCTATTATAAGATTTTCGAATTAATGAGAGAAAATTAGAAATAGAGAAAAAACCCCACAACGAAAACAAAAGAATCAGTAGAAACGTCACTCGTTGCTTCCAGAATGAGAACATTCATTAACCATCATTGGACCATTGAAGGACTCGTATAAAATGAATAGTCCAATATTACTTATGGCATGGTACTTCCACGTTACTGATGCACGCATACGGGTATACTACGAACAATTACAGATATCAAACGCACGAGAAAACGAAAACCTACCGATCATACTATTATGCAAAAATCATTCATTTTATTCTTATTCTTATTATTATTATTATATTTTTTTCATCATTTATTACTCTTAGACTTAATCTCGTAGAATTACTAAGAACTCCGATACACGAAATAGCGTCGGCGAGCAGGCATTCACATCTTACCCACAACAAGAACTCAATTTCATCTCGAATCCTATAACAGACAAACAAACAATCACCTCGTCTTAGCTTACCTCGTTAAAGGTATAATATTTTACACTTCTTGGCTCTGTTTAAGTATATAATATGTATCTGGGCGGTGGTGGGGGTGGCTGCAGATAAAAGGATACAGACGTATCTACAGCAGAGCACATTTCGATCAGATTTGTTGGGGTACAGTAGGGGCTGCGGGTGATTCAGTCCTGCATCTCCTCGGGCATCTCGTGAGGATTGAGGATACCCGGCACTGCCATTTGCTGTCGTCTCTTAACTCTCTGCGCATTTCGTAGGGCCGTTTCCCGCTCTTCCAAGTACAAATCTGTGTCATCTTCACCCGTGTATTCCTGCACACAAAAAATCAATCGGCATTATAATTAGCCAAAATAACGTTTGTCATTACCGCACAAATGACTAGAGCTTCAAGGCTATATTTTAAATATCCTAAACAATAAAGAGTAGGTATTTATATGTCAAAACATTCAATACTTACTCGAATTTGAACGAGGAAGTCCCTAAGATGCTCCTTAAATGCAGGTATGTCTTGGTCAAGATTAAATAGGCCCTGCACCGTGATCTTTATCTGATTATCACTTAGATGTGG
This sequence comes from Neodiprion lecontei, assembly GCF_021901455.1. Classification (NCBI taxonomy): domain Eukaryota; kingdom Metazoa; phylum Arthropoda; class Insecta; order Hymenoptera; family Diprionidae; genus Neodiprion; species Neodiprion lecontei. Next base: position 35,768,069 of record NC_060262.1, read on the forward strand.
AAATGCGGCTCTTAATAAACTTGCTACAAATTCTTGAACATATAACGTATTATCTGGTACAGGTCCTAGTGGCACTTGAATCCTTCCTAATTCTACTAACGTAAACATGTACGCCAGAATCGTTGCATGCATCGTCAAACCTAAGTTAAAATAATTCGCAATTACTACACAGTGTACACACTGTAACAAATATTTATTCAAACGTTACAGATTTTTTTACCGTAAGTAAATACTTCGAATTTTTTAAATTTCTTCAACACTAAGTACTTACCAGCTGTGTGCGAGGTGTCTGTTACGACACTGAATATGTGTTGTAGAATGTCAGTAAAGTATGTTTGATAAAAACTCTGTGCTGCTTGATTATGCATCTCAAGGTTTTGTATGAGCTGATAAAGTATTTGTAGTCCAGTATCTGCGACATTTCTCATTGTATGCTTAAATGCCCAAATAATGGAGTCAAGAACCAGCTTGAACTGAGCTGGAGGGATTGACAGGAATGCAGGGAAACAGTGGCTATTCACTGCCTGTGGACGATAAAATATGGAAGATTAAAAGCATTGTACAGAACAAGACTATCATATATGGGAAATTTATAAAATAGTTTCTTAGTTTTTTTCCAACGGGTATTCTTATACAAAGAAACTGAAAATTCAATTACTCAAATGAGAAACGTTACCTGCAGTAATAGGAAGAAGTTTGTTCGGTGTTCAGGGAATTCTTCGAAGTCTTTATTAATCATTTCAAGAGTGCATTCGAAAACAGCGTCAAAAATTTTGGGTACTTCGCTTGTGATGTGCGCCTCTAATTTGTTGACAATAGTAGCCATTGCACCCAGTACTTCGGGCTCCCGAGCACAGTGCACATTTGTCTTCTGATAATCAAGCAAGACTGCGTCCAATAATGGAGGTATGAAATTTTCCAAAACCTGTTCAACAAATTTATTAAATTTTTATTACAGCCAACGTCAATATGTGAATAGTTTTCGAATTGAATAAAGAGAACCAGGCAGGTAGTGAATTGAACTGAGGGCGTACATAGAATACTCATATGAATGCCAACTCTAATCACAGGTACATCACAGAATCTAAAAATGATTAAAATCACTACACTGATTAGTAACTGTTGTATTCAACATATGCTTTGAAAAATGTTACTAATTAGATTGGACTCTACTCTCTGGCTTAGAATACAACGAGTAAAGAATCAAATTGAGTCACTCCGTAAAATGCTTTCTATGAATAAGTAATGAGGGAGGAGTGTTTCAAAAAATAAAAACTCACCATTTGATGATCGTTTGATCTGCTGACCCAATCTGAGATTAATTTTAACGTTTCCTTTTTGACAACTCTCATACTTTTGATCAACGGCTGTTTCATAACCATTTCTCCATTTAAAGCTATTGCTGCAGTTATGTTTTCACTCATAACCTGGAATATTAAATTCACGTTCAGTAGGATAAGAAAAATAACAATACTGAGAGCTGTAGAAACACATATATGTATAATTTTAATCAACCATAGACGTTGTAAGTATTTGAAAATATCAATTTATTAAAATTACAAAAATGGCTATCAACTTCATTCATTGTCGACTTATTACATATTCACAATGCTACTCCACAGTTAGTTCTAGTTTTTTTGTTCGTAATTTTGTAATAAAAAAAATTGCTTACCTTGTAAACATTTAACATATCTAAATATATTCTTCCTAGCTGCATGACGTAAGGATGTCCGAGAGCTTTGCAAGCTCGAACGTTTGTTTTTAGGATGCTAGCAAGCTGCTTGACAGCTTCTTGATTCTTCAATATATCGACATTCTAAAAAAAAATCCGAAGTGATGAGTATTAGTATTTTATGTAGATTATTTCACTTTTCCTACTTCTGCAATTGAATAAATCATACAGACAGTTTTGCTAATTACCTTTGATGCTTGACTAATTATGTCATCCCAAACTTGATTAGGCAAAAGCATATATTTCTCTATAAGCTGTTCCTGTACACATGTATCAACTTGAGCACTAATCATGTAGCCAACTGCCTCGTAAAACGTGTGCACCTGTACAAAAAAAAAAAAAAAATTTCGACCGTGAAACACAAGTTTTAAGGGGTTCTGTTTCAAATAAATAGTGAATTCAAGATTTCATTAGTGAATAATACTTCATTTTTGCTTGAACTAACTCGAGTTACGGATCTCCTGAATAATTATAATATCAAGATTTCTTTTTGAACAAACTCAAATCAGAAAATTTAAAACGCAACGTTTTAGGCGGTTTGATCAAATATACTGGTGGGTAAAAAGATTGGCATTACCTGCTGGGTTTGTAGATCGCAAATAATACTGCTGATCGTAGACAGTATTTCTTCGATAAATGGCATAGCTTCGCCAACCTGAATAGTTACGAAATGTCTTCTGCACTTCAATGCTATTTTGATAAAAGTATCACAGGCCATATCTTGTACTCCATCGTGTGTTTCTATAGGGGATAAAATGGCATAGAAAATTACATTAATGAGATACTGAAGTGGAGTTGTATTTACAACGGATAAGCTCAATAGTTACATGTAGACGGAGCTAATACATAAAATAAAAAATGCATCTCTCACCATGCATGAATTCGAATAGCTTATTGACAACAGTCTTCAGAAATTTCCAATGGGCTCTCAAAAATCTTGGATATTGGCCCACAACGTACATAATGTTACTTGCAATGATTGCTTTGTTATCTTTGCCTTTCTTCTGCTCGCACAATCCAAGCAAGTCCTTGATTACCGTTACTAAGAATCGTTTTTCATCCTCCTCGTGCATCGCACCTGAGATACTCCCAATTGCCCAGCATAACTATACCAGGAAAATAATAGTTACATCTGTCATACCGTAATCCATTTCTTGTTAAGTATATTCGATTCTCATCAACAATGCTAAGTTACCAAAAATTCAAAGCACAAACTCATAATTTATTTACTTTTTGGCATAATAGTACATGCACTTTCAGCGCTTACAGTCTAAAATAAATGCTATTAAATTCGAGCTTACGGTATTGAGATTCTTCCAAGACCACTCCGTACCATTGACTTGGTTCTGTAATTTTTCGGTCATAACTCTCTCTGTGTCAACATAGTCGAGATGCGTTAGATAAACTAAGGTCTCCCTCATGTTTTTGTAGAGGTTGATTGAGTCAGTATCTTTCATGAATTCTCTGACGACTTCGCCATTTTCGTTTTCCACTACCAATACTTCTTCAGGCTTAGCCATTCGACTGATCATAATATACCGAACCTTGGTCAGCACAGGGAAATAAAATAGCCTTCGTGGTGGTATGGCTAAATTATTTTTATTTACGAACAAAGGCGATGGCGTAGTGAATGGGTTTTCTCTGTACAAATCGGCAGCCAGTCCATTCCAATATTCCAAACATATTTTGAATATCTCAACTTCTTCGACTTCGGAAATCAGCACAAGGTAATGAAGAGCTTTTAAAAGTGTTTCATTCAGTTGCTTTTTTTCAACAAGCGGCCCATGTTCTTTTAGATATGTGCACAGAAACATCGCCAAGTTCTGAATGAAATTCTGTTCTTGGTCCTGTCCTACAGCATACGCATCACGGATATTCGTTTCAAGTGAAAGCATTTGCTCCAATTGCTGCATTGTGTTAGCGAACAAAACCACAAACATCTCGTCGTAGCTTGTTACTGTGACTGCAGCTATTTCAGTTAAACACTTTAATGTAACATTACGAAATATCGGCACGTTCAAAAACTGAAAACAAAATTACTACTTAGTTTTCCAGTTCTGCAAATGCTAATAAACAAATTTTGAGACTGAAAAAGATACATTTTTTCTAATTTTCATTGTGGATTGGAATGTTCAAAAGGGTTTCTACTCTGAAATTTTTATCTTTGAAGTAGAGTTTCATTTAAATTTTGAGTGTTACATCTCACATAAACATGTTCAACTGTTAGAAATTAGAAAATTAATAAAAATGCTATGTACCAAGTGAAGCATATTAAATCATGAGTATAATATTCCGAGTTACAGTATTGTTTCAAGTGAATTGAGGAAAGTTCCTTCAAGGGGAAGTTTGCTTACATTTATTATGATAAAACACGAATTGCCACTTTTCGTAGCACAATAAATTGAAAATTCTGTTAGAACATGAAAATTTGGCTACCTTGAAAACTAGGGTGTTGATCAACTTGGTTTCAAATATGTATCCAAGTGGAATCCAGTTGAGGAATCTGAGAAGAGTTTCGAGGGTAACAGCAACTAGAGGAACATTCTGTGAGTTGTCCATGACAAATTGACAAAGCTGGAATATTTGAGAGAACTCGCTACACATTGTATCCTTCAAGTGCTTAGCCTTTGTCTGCGTCATCTGACCACTTGAAAAGTCAAACACTTCTTCGCTGAGAAGTTTCAGAATAGCCATATTATTCTGACATAAGCTTTCGTTGGTTTTACTGGCACCCACAATGTCACCTATGAAGGATTCCCAGTTCTTTGGCCATTCTCGTTTTAGAACCTAAACATCAGCATCACGTGTTAAATAGTGATAATAAGTATTCCCGCAAAGAAAACAGTTTTCTTTTATTTTATTTTTTTTCAATTATTACCTGCACAAGGATCATATTCAGCTTGTTTAAGTAGACCTTAGAGGCCTCCATTGTTTCCAGGTCGCTACTAGTTTTGATGATCAACCCGACAATATACTTTTTAATACCCTCACATTGATTCCTTGGTAGAACTTTCCACCGTGTCTTGATAACCTGCTCTAAGATCTGTAGTGCGTAGTACTTTGTTTGTTGATTCTAAAGAATTAATGAAAAAGTTAGACGCATTCCTGTTTCATTCACATACTCTGTTCATTCAAGATTCTTTATTTCGGAGAGAAAAATGAACATCATAATGACCATTTTTTTTTTTTAAATCACTGTGAAATTGACATGATCATACTAAACTTTCAGAGTTTTGAGGTTTTTCAGAACTCGTAATTTAATTCTATCTTGATTCAACTGTTTCAAGATTGAAATTTTATACAAATTGTTAGAACCACTGAAAAAAATTAGATGCTGAAGGTTTCCACTTTTATTCTGAAGTTTACTTATTCCAAAATGTTAACTTTAGTGAGAACTATTAATTCTGTGCAGCTGAACTTTTTTCTTTGTCTAAAATAAATTCCAACTATCCAAAAAAAATAAATTGATACTCTTCTTACTTTCTGGTCTATAGAATTTCGCAATCAATTTTAAATTTTCGAAATCACCAACTTAAATGGCTAACTATAATAATTTGATATTTTTCTTTGTTGCAATACAATGAAAAATTGAAGGGAATTATTTTTATTTGGTAATTGATGTCAAATAGACCAAAAAGGCAACGGTGCTAAATTTGGTGTGAATAACTTTCAGCTAAGAGTTACAGAATTAACCAAATCATTTATGGTGATGCTAGTGGAAGGCATGACCATGTCTCTCTACATTGACGGCTGTTGATTATGAAATGATTACTTGAATAAAAAGATTTTCACACTTTTCATTCAATGGTCAAAGTTTTCTCTACAATTGGCATAACTCACCTGTGAGTATTCTAAGATGGTGTCAACTCGTGTCCACGCATCTGGATGTTCTTTGAGGGTGGTTAGCACTTCCTGAGCAACACGCTGTTGTTCACCAACCCCAGTATACATGCATCCGACTATATTATCCAGGAGCGTGATGTCCAGCTTTTGGTTGAAGTCCAATAACTTGGACGCTTGCTCTGCAAGTGTCGCCATTGCACTCACTTATTACCCTTGCTTTCACACACTCAATCTGCACACAAAAAAAATATCATTATTTGCATTGTTACTTGTAATGCGTCAACAGTGATGAGCCTGCACTACGACTCTAGTAAATATTTTAGTTTAGAGGTTGCTGCTGATCAAATAGAGACTAACAGTTGCATGTAAACAGTAGAATTGTGGTAACTAAATTTTAATGAATACTGATAACTTATAATCATAACATTCTAAACAAACAATATTTCCTAGGCAATCTTATTTACATATGGGTACCTAAAAACAAAGTGCCCAACTGAGGGACTAATTTTTTCGAGTTTCTTTTTACCTAACATAATTTTTAAGCATAGCTCGTGCAGTGTAGAAAGACACAAAAACTCAGGTTTTAGAATATATGTGAAAATTTGCGAATTATGATAAATCCGGAAGCATATGGTCTGACAACGTAATTTCAGCTTGATAGAATAAATAAACAAAAATTACAATGTAAAAATGTTCATTGACCGCTATAGAATACGTTGTTCCCAAGTTGTTTCGGTGTGCACTTAAACAGCGTTTGTTAGCAAATTTGATAACTGATCAATATTTGCCATGAAGTATGATGCACTTGCGGTTCAATCATTACAATTTCAATAATATTGAAATATGAGACTACATGGAAAGATTCCAAAGTGCTTAAGAACAAAATAAGCAAAAGAAAAATAATGAAAACATCATTAACTTTCGAATTGATTTCTCAATGATTAATTAAAATTAGATATCAAAGTTTAAGCACATGCCCCGACATGTGTAATCACGTATGTTTGTTTATTCAATGAGGACAATACATTACTTGTTTTTAGATTAAATTTCAACGCAACAACTCTCAATCTAAGAACATTTTCATTTACTGATACAAGATTTAAAAATTTGTAAGTACGATGCTTGGTGCACCTAGTTTCCATCCAATTTTTGATACCGATAGCATCGAAATTGATCTTGCTAAGGAAACATGCCCAAAAAGTCACTGAAATTCTGAAATCTGAATCTCAAAGAACCTTCAAAAAAGATGCATCCATTATTCTAAACTTCATGCCATACATAATGGGATGGTGCTTGATGTATACTTTGTCTATTCAGAAGAGAGTTGGGAAGGGGAGGGAGGGGAGGGGGGATCATGTGCCATGATTAATTTGGGGATAAATAAATTTTCCGAACAAATGTTGAGAATTCAAGGAGCCCGATTCCTCCACGTGCCGAAAAAACGGAAAAAACCAAAAATGCTAGGAAGCGTGCCGCAGGGGAGGTCACCGCACTGCGACCGACCGAACAACCGACCTAACCTACATCTGACAATCGCAAACAAGGTTATGTGAATTTCGGATTTTGAAATATAGTGTAATATTTAGAGTGGAATCGGATGAGTAGAGGAAACGATACTAACATAATGAGACTCGACGACGACTACCGGAGTTAGGTTAAATAGTGTAAATTCGGTCGTCCAGGAAGCCCGGCTGCCGTTTTTCCATTGCGTCGTTGCCCGTTGGGCGAAGGTGATTTGAGATTGAAGGTTTTGACCTACCGTATAAACTCTTTCATACAGCTTCCCGTCCCCGGGGTAAAAAAAAGGACGTTTTATTTTCTTTCTCTCGCCAGTCGTTACGTTTCAGAGTAATTAACCACAAGCACAAAAGGGCTAAACACACAAGTCGACGATTCCCGCGCGCTACACACTTCTCGCTCCTCGTTCCACACACTCGCAGTTTCGCTCTTTCTCACTCATTTCTCCAACTCTCTACTTTCTCTCTCTTCCACTATCAGAATCAAATACACTAAAATAATATACCCACCGAGGCCGATGTACGTCAAACCTACTTTCCCCAGGTTTCATGCGAATTTCATGTGATTTTTTCCACCGATAATACGAGCAAACCCGTCAACTATGTCGTCGCGAAACCCAACCTAAAGATTTTCGAAAATAATAACAAGATGGCCGAAAATTTTACGCGACAAATGCGGAGAAACAACGTTCACCATTGGTAGGCTACACCAATTTCGACCAATCCTCAATCGCATAAACGATAGTTTAGTATGACGTCAGTGGACGTCACATGACGTCACGGAAACACGTGTGCTCATTTTTACCTTGTAATAAAAATTTACGGAAGGATTCTGTTTTTAAGTGTATCATATTTCGAAATTGTATTTATTTCTATTCGGCGCGCGCCAAAATTTATCCGGACATAATGTACGCTGCATCTATCCTCTCTTTTAAGGAACTTAGAACGCGTTATTTGAAATTCCGCAATATATACTAGCATTCTCAGAAACATCGTGTCATATGATCTGACAATTCTACTAACTTTTCAGTCAATTTCCATCAAACTTTATTCCGCTACAGTCTGCATATTCATGCATATTCGAGATGAGAGTCATTTAACAACATATTTATAATAAAGTGTCAGCACGAAAATGTCGTGCCAAATCAAAGGAATCGCTAATTTGGTCGATTTGCCCAACGTCAAGAATTCCTTACTCAGAGATGCTGGCTCCAAACGTAAGAAAATCCCATTCAATTAAAATCTCAACTGTCATCAATAACAGTAACCACTAAGGTTATCCAATAAACAATATGTACGTTACACCCATCTATATCTACATATTTATACCCAATCTTTCAGTGGATTATGTACCGGATAAAGAACTACCTCTTCAAGATCTTATTATCTCCTTATCACCAGCAGGGGATGTCCTCGCAATTGCTTGGAATAAAAATATGGTCATTCTGACGTGTAAGTTTACAGCAAAAACTCATTGAGCAACAGTACAAGTTTTTGCTTATCACCACAACATCCTCTTGATGACTTTCTTATACAACAAAAGGAGCGATACAATCATCTCGACCTGCATCTGATTTATTACCGATGATAGAATCACAGAATTCTTCATACGAAATAAACTTTTTAAAAACACACAAATAAAATCCACAGAATCGATGATAGTTCCTAGTTCAATAAAACTTACCCCGCTTTTGACAAGCTTATATCGCAGAGCTCAAATAGAGTAGCGGTGATGTTTTCGAATAAGCCTATCAAACTCATTCTAGCTTACGAGCTTATATGAACAGTTTTTCCCTACATTAAAAAGAGGTATAAGCAAAATAAAATGCCTTTCAAGAGCCTTTTAAATGCATAGCTGTTTCCACACCACAATTGGGCTAGATATAACTTTATTCTGTGTCAAACGACAAAACGTTAAATAGTACAAATTTTGTAAGCATAAGAGACACAAAGTCATACTATATATATTTTTGCAATAATAGAGTAAGAATATACAAAATGTTAGTACGTGAACTGAATATATTCAATTTGCGAAGCCAAATAGCTCGGTAAAGTTCTTCATAAATTTTAGATCCATCTTCAACCATTATCTTGCTAGTATCACGTCTAAAATTCAAGATTAAGGTGCCGATTACTGGACCTAAAATATTTTCAATTTTTCATCACGGCATAGTAGAAAACTTAATAATACTGAGTATTCAAAAATTTTAACATCTTTCTAATACTAGCCAATGATTGATATGCCTGTATTATACTATAAGCATTAAAGTTCATTTCATACAAATAACGACAATTAATTCCGTAAACGTTGTAATTTTTCACACACTGTTTGTCAATACAGCAAAATGGGATTCGCATGAACCTGGAGATGTGAAAATGAAATTTCATCTTACATGGAGTGGAGATGTAACGGATGAGGAGAAGTAAGTTTTTCTAATTTCGTTGGGCTAGAATGATATTCCACCACAGATTGGGGTTATTCAACAACTTTTATTTTGTTTCAGTGAACAGATAACATGTCTGGCATGTCTACCTCTTATATCTTTAGGCAAAACCAGTGCTGGTAGCGGTCCTGATTGGACCTGTATGGCCGTTGGATTTTCTAGTGGGTTTATAAGGTTCTATACAGAGGTAAACCAGAATTATCCATGAAAAGAAATGTTAGAGCATTTTTTCCAATTTGTATAATACAAGCCAAATAAGTCATTTTTGTTCAGATTACGTACCAAATCATTAATTGTTGTAGACTGGTGCATTGTTGATTGACGAACAGCTTCACAATGAAGCAGTTTTGGGAATCAAATGTCAATCACATTCTCCTTCCCGGCATGTTGGAGATTCTGGACTATCCGAAGAGGTCCATGTACTGTATAACAGTGCAGTTTGCATAATGCAAGGGTTTCCGCTGTTTTCTACCTTGAGAGCATGCAGAAACCACTTGGCTAGAGGTAGTAATTTTAAATGTGTGTATTATTGATAGTGAAGGCATGAGTTTGGTACATTCAATTTTTGATCTTCTAGTGCAGGCCAATTGCAATGCTAAGCCTCCGGCAGCAAATCTTTCATATAAAAAATGGGGCTTTAAGAACCAAGGAATCACAAATGACAGTGAAGTCATTGGTACAACATCCGTAGACACCTTTGACCATTTGATGTCTGCGTCTATTTGTGGTGGCTATAATGCTGCGTATCGCTCTAGTGCACCACAACACAGTCTAGTTATGGCAACTGGCAAAAGACCATTTATTGGTTTTCATTACGCATTGGAAGGTGGGGCTGCTCCAGTTTTATCTGACGTCGCGATTGCTATGGCTAGCAAATTAGCAAGTGCAATAGGAACTGCTGTTCCGTAAGTAGCTATTTGTCATGTGATTTTAAATAAACTTTAGCAACTAAAAAAATTGCAATCGAAAATGGCAAGATAAATTAATTCAGCCATCCATTGTGTCGATATTTCATAACCTAGTGATTATCCCTGTCAAAAATTTGTGAAAATATTTCAGATGGTTTCGTGGAAACAAAAAAACTCCTACATCGCCAGAAAAGACCAAAGGAGTTATAAGCGAACCAGCAGAACCAATGATCTGCAGATTTGGTTTGAGCGATATTATGAGAGAAGGGGATTGCATTGTCGTAAGCCCTAATAGGGCTCTATCTATCGTATCAGATGCTATGGGGAGAGTTACGTTGGTTGATAACAGACGTGGTGTTGCTGTAAGAATGTGGAAAGGTATAATTGAATTTCTTCTTCAAATTCTGTTATGCAACATTTGTTCTCGAAAATGAGACGACTTACAAAATTTTACCGAGTAATAGACATGAGATTAATACTAATTTTACTCACTACGGGCATTATCTCTACATCATTCATATTTATTTCTATTCCCAGGGTATAGGAATGCTCAATGTGGGTGGATTGAAGTTATGGAGGAGAAAAACAATGGATCTCGCAAAAGTCGTGGCAGCAGCAGTAGCAGTAGTAGTGGTAATGTTCACGGTCGGCGAATTGCCTTATTTTTGACTATCTATGCACCAAAGAAAGGAGTAATTGATATTTGGGGAATTCAACAAGGACCCAAAATTGCAACCTTTTCTGCCAGTAAAAATGGACGGTAGGTAATGCACCTGTTAACATATTATATCCTCTATTCACGAAATTATAGACAACTGTTGAGCTACTGAAATGTTTGCAATCATAATTAGTTCTCCAGATCTGATCTCGCACAAGACTAACAGTTCGGAGAATAAGAAGCGAAGCTGCTCTGTAGACCATTACAATAATATGAAAGAATTACCATCCTAGTGTTTTTTTTTTTGTTTTACCTTCGTAAAATATGTCTAATGTTATTCTATCTGTGATATATCTAAAATTACAAGAAATCGTTGCAGGCTGCTATACACAAATTACGGTCTTCTGGGTTTAAATGATATGACGATGTCATCTGCAAACCGTGCGCAGTATCCTTGTGTGTTTGTTGACCCTTTGGGAGGTCTGAAAGAAGTGATTGTTCCATTTCACTTCGCTCTGAGTAGTAAAAATGGAAAAAGGGCTCGAGACTTACATCTGCTCAAAAAATTGAAAGCATTTCTAAGGGAGGAAGAGTTTGACAGTGAGAAATTAATTAACGAAGTTACTTCTACATGTATGGATTTCAAAACGAACGAAATTCGCCTGCAGGCTGTAGAAATGTTGATGGTCAACAAGCATATCACCCCCGAATCACTACTAGCAGCATTGGACGTATTTGTTGAAAACCTATCGCAATATAGTAAGTTGCTTTATGACGCATGTATAAGGAACACGACTAATGACATATCAATTTATAAACTATTGAAGATTTATCGTATTTCCAGAAGACGATGAGTTTGAACCAGCTGCCAAATCCCTTTATCAAACCTCGACGCGGCTCCAAAGAGTTATTGCGTTTTACAAATCTGTTTACCTGCAATTCAATCAACCTCCTGAGTACAATACCATCGCTTCAGATAGCTTGCCTAGTTGTAAACAGTTATCTGGAATTCTTTTAGCATCTGAAAGAGAGATACGACGTATTTTAAAGTTATCAAAGACGCTGAGTGAATTCGAAAAGCCAAAAAGTAGATCACAAACTAAGGTCCTATTCAAAGAAGATGGCAGTGCATTTGTGGATTTTCTATCTTGCTTTGAATTTGGTGGTTCAGGAGATTTTATTGGCATAAAAAAAGACGTACCGGAAGAAAAGAAACACAACATTTGTAAGCTTTTGCTGAAGCGCACTAGTGATCCTTAGGTTCAAAGTGAGTATAATTTTATTAATTTTATATATTATTGCAGGTCAATTGTTGTATCAGGGCTGGTTGTATTCAGATGATCCGATTACAAATTGGCAGAATGTAGCTCTACACAGTTGCATTCAGCCAGCTATTCTAATGCAATTTGCACTTATTTATTGGTTGCATAAAAAACCTGGGGCCCCACTGGAAGTCGAATTGAAACGATTCAAACAACTTCTTCACGCAATTTGTTCTCTGATAGGTAAATATTGCAGCTACAGCATTCAATTTCCGTGCTATTCAATATATTAGTAAAACACCAGTTCAAGTTCTCTAAAATGTTTCAGAGGTAGAAGAAATTTGTGTTGAATATAATGAGATATCTTCGTGGTGGCAAGAAATGCGAAATATATTGTCAGACTCGACAAATCCGTTCAATGCACTGACAGCTGCGATGGTTTGTAGAGCAGTGGCAATGAAGCTTGAAAAAAGCAAAGATACAGCATACAACAGTGAACAGAAGGATGGTAATGGTAACAAGGATGAAGATGCAGAGAATGGGAATACTAGTGAAAAGATGGAGGACTTAGATGAAGAGCTTAATAGAACCCCAGAAGAAGAGAATTCCAGTTCAACAAGTGATTGGGAAAATGTAAGCAAAGATACTTGCCAATTTACAGCCCTTATCAGCAATCTCGAAGATATAGCTATATTAAATGCTATTGTCAGGTAAGTTGTCAAATAGAACTCATGTGCTGTCATGGTTATTCCTCAATTGTAGAAAATAACTCTCATATTTAATCCAAGATCTGCCTGACATAGATCATTCACACAACTTTGAATAATAATTTCACACCTACAGTCAAAAGCCACCATCAGACCACACAACAGAATTTTTCAGTCTGCCATTTGAAAGTATGAATATTTCTTTGGGCTATGTTCTCTCCAGAGGCAAAGGTATGTGCATTACACGTTCAGAACTGTTTATAACTCGAAATTAAATTATATTTTTCAATTATTGTATCTTCTTCATAAGGTTCAGTATCAGAAATCGTTGCCAAGTGGCTTAGTTCAACGGGAATTGATCCAGCTCGTTTGATAGACACAACAGATGTGGAGTTTGATCAAATGCAATTGTCAATGGATTCTTTAAAAATAGCAGAATCGTTAGATGAAGCTGCAGCAATGGAACTATCGCAGCAAGACCAAATGAAACTTCTCTCCGTTTCTGTAGAACTTGGCAGTGAAGCGCAAGCAGATTCAACTGCACAAAGTTACATTCTAGGTAGGTAAGATAGCTGATTTCACTACGTTTTCCCTTCCCATTGACTAAACTGTGTCCCAATATTTCAGAAAAATTAACTGTATTGAAGAAATCTTTCCCGTACAGTCTAACGACTAGTGTTTTGCTTGCTAATCTTTGTTGGGAATTTACTATGACTTGGAATAAGGATGTCACGCAACTTGATGCGCTTGAAGCAGCTTTAGCTGTTCTTAGACAAATTCCTATGAAGCAAATGCGACAAGGTTTGTGATAAAATATTGTTTTGTCTAATATATCAACCAGGATACAAAGAACCAAATGATATATACGTCAGACTGTCGTACATTTTGCTTAATATTTCATATCTTTCATTCTGTTGTTTTGTTTGATAGGAGTTTGCTGCCTTCTTTGGACACTGCACATGAAAAAAAGGATGGAGGCGGCAGCAAAACTGATGAACAAGTCGGGAAAGTTGCCAAAAGAAAGATATTGTTTACAGGACGTTGGTGTTTCTGATATGCAACTAATTACACTACTACAACTCTGTGTTATGTTCTTGGATATATTTCTAGACGTAAGTATCCTATATCATTCACCACATTGTGTAAGAGTCACGAAAGTTTGAAGCCATGAATTACACAAAAAGATCTTGAATCAAGCTCCAATTGAATACTGCATAAGAGAACAGAATTTTTCTTAATCGCTTCACTTTCAGGCAGAAGTGATGGAAATTGAGAATAGTTCGATTATAAAATCAGAAGAAATTTGGGAAAGTCATCCCATAGGTCCGCAACCCTTCGCAGCTCTAGCACTTTCTCAAACTCCTGCTTGGTATGAACTCGTGATGCTACATCTGCAATTGGCTAACGTCTTGCACATGATGGCTTACTTTAATCTGAAAGTACAAAAGCCTTTGAACATTCTTTTCGACTCTGTGGTGGGTATTTAAAAAACCGTCTATGTACAGAAACATCGGGACAATGATACTTTTACATTCACGGAATTTCTCACTTTTACAGTCGCATCCATATTTTTTCCAAGACATCACCAACAAAGCATTGCTGACGTGGTTTCGAGATGAAAAACGCGATAGTGCAAGAACCGAGTTTCTTTGTCGTGTAATCACTGCCACTATGGACTCGATTCATCAAGAAACGACGGAAGAAAACAACTTTAGCTCTACGCAAGCTATTACGTGGATGAGCAAGTGTCAAACACTAGCTTCTATATGGAAAATAAATAACGATGAGCTGAGAATTCACCAAGTTTGTCAATTATATATTAACGGATTTGACCGATTGGCTGAAGAGGTGAGAACTGAGAAATAAACTAGTCACACAAAATCTTCAAGCTTACACGACTGTTTACTATTATATAATTAAATATTAGATCCTTACGGCGGTAAATGACACGGAGGGACTTGCAATTAATTTGTTACCTATAGCTGGAAGAAGAATGATGGCTTACCTATCCAAAACGCCAGATCTTCTGGAAGAAATATCAAGAATAAGTCCTACGCTAACTACATATCTCGAGGGCTTGGTAAGTTGAATTAACGACATACATTATTGAGACTCAAATGTGATTGATTCCATCCTGGTTTATTATATTGTAAAATGAAGATGTCTCATTAAATCAAATGAAATGAACATGTGCAATTACTCTGTTTTAGTGTAATCCAAGCGCAGCATATACAAGTTGTTCAAATAGCGATACCATAGAACTTATTCAAAGGGTTTCAAGGACTTTACCTGAAACATATCCTAATTATCACATCGCGCAACTGATGCTTGATGCTACGTTTATTTATGAAGGTAAAACGTGATGAGCCAGTCTTTACTTCTGTCAACAAAGTATTAAAATCACAGACGTGAACCCAGAATGAAAAACGGTAGAAAATGTCACGTTTTTTGCATGATTCTGTTGATCATGAATTGTAAATGATTAGCAAAATGAATTAAGATGATCCTTTCAAAGCTGTCTTGACAATTCAGTGAAATACACAAATTTGAGATGTTACAAATATCATTAGTTCAGCAAAACATTCCTTAAAAAATGATAAATTATCTAAATCGCAGTCGAAGTATGCATGACCAAAAATTTTAGTTTATATTATTAATTTATGAAAAATTTCGAAATAAGGGAATGCGTAATGGATAAAAGTTATTACCTTGTTATTATCATTTGAATTATAATATTACATACTTTACATACTCGTTTAGAAACAGTGGATGCAAACTGTTCACTAAATGCCATACATCAAAGCCAAAATATCGCAACCGATAATTGTTTTCGTCAATTATATCTATCAATCATGTTTTCAATTCGAATTGAAAATAGCATTATGTGATTTATCATTGAGCATTTTGAATGACTGTTTTTAACATATTCGTCATCAATGGTTAATTACATCTAGATAGATAATTCAATAATTGTTTTCAGATAATGATGTTAAATAAAATTATACTGATTACTAAATAACACGTTAACTATTTGAATTCATCACGTGAAACCTATTACTGTAAATACTATTGTCTTACTTGTATTTAAATAATGATACCAGTACGTGTAATGTGTATAACTTTGTACAAAATAAAAAAATCTGGATATATTCCTTGCTCGACTTTTCAGAATTTTTGTATAACCATCCCAATGTAGCCATGTATATAAGATCTCATATATATATTGGCTTGCCGCCATGTCCTGGTATCGTGTTCTTTTTCGCGTGCCATCAGTGTACAATAAATATTTCCCTCCGCAGTGCTTTGCAGGAGTAACAGTTTTTGTTCATTGTGTTTCTACGGTATGACGGGACGTTAACTGAAAATTTCTCACTCTACTGAAACATATTATTTGCCGTCACATTTTCGTCTCAGATTCCAGGTGATATATATTACAATGAACGATGTGACGAAAATTTTCAACGTTTATTTTTTACATCTTTCTTCCACATATTCTTTCTTTGGTACTTAACTTAACGATTTAAGATTACTAGTCTATACAAATAGGAATCATTGACCAGCTAAACAATATTCACTAGTTGTTAGTTCAAAGTAATTCAATAAAAGTAAGAGAATCTTCACTAAAAGTCTGTCATATCTAGTTGGTAATTCTTATGATTCAAATATTCCACTCTCTTTAAAACTAGTCCAAAGATTTTTGAACTTTTAAGTACTACTGTACAGCTTCAACGAGTTATAAATAAAATAGTATAATTATGGCATACTCTCACACATTCTCGGCATTCGTGCATGTATAATTAAATATTAAATATAATCCAAACCTGAGAGACATCAGAGATGTATACACCAGAGGTATCATTTATACAAAATAGCCTCTGTGGTCGATACATTTCAATTCTTTTACCCCTATAATCCTGGTGTTTAAATTTCTAAAATGGGAAACTAAAACAAGAGTACAATGACTCTTGCTATAAGATCACCGGTGTTTTTTTCCATAGAATACTCATAACAAAATGGGACATTGATATGAACTTAGAATTATATCTTTGACTGTTTCATTAATCAAACTTCCGATTCATTTGCCAAATTTTAGAGCCGAGAAACATTTTTTTCACATGGCAAGTATTTTTTTTTTTTGTGCCTTGTTTTGAAAAATGCAATATTGTTTTTGATTTTTCACGCATCGATCTCATTATGCTCGACGCTTTTTTCATTCAACAATTTTTTTCAAAAGGTGTTATTTTCACAACAACTGGAAGTATATAAATATGAAATGAATTTTCGGATTCATTTTACCCATCACCCTGATTTTACATTTCTTGCTTAAAATTAAAACCGAATTACAAATCCCTGAAATTGCGGTCGTGCCACATTCTCCCAGTTCGTGAATTCGCAATGATGAATTTCACTCCCAGGACTGCCCACCGTCGACAGCCACTCCGCCCTAATAAACAAAAAAAAAAAATTCATTTTCCGTAGTAATCGTGAGTAGAATTGGTAATCAGACAGGTTTTTCATAATATCTGCAAAAAATCTGAACTTGTTGAAAAAAGGGGAAAAAAAAAAGAAACAAACTTGCGGTATGTTACACAATCGTTCTCTTTAATCGTTTCACTTATCTGGGCTGTTACTATAATTAAGCGTGAGCCTTTAGCGTACGCGTCAATCAAGATTTGTTTTCTATTGCGTGTCAAGTGTTGTAAGTCTCCACAGTGCGCAATTGGTGCGGTCATTTTGACACCACGAATTTATTTTAATTAAAAATCTTTCCGAGGCATCGTCGTCGCCGTGTCATTTGGCAAATTTCCAATGACGCACGAGCCAAACATTTTTCCTATTAGCAACGTAACGTTTCGCTACAAAGTACCGAGAATAACAGCTGTTAACACAAAATATCGCCATTCCAGTTTATTGTGTACTTTGAAGGCAGAAAAATTATTCACACTCCCAATGCTTGCATCAATGGTTTGAACAATAATGCGATATTTCGGGTCATTTTCCCTAACAATAAGAGAAATTGCAGGATTAATCACGCGACTTCCTATAATACGAAATGCTATTTCACGTGCATCTTTGAAGGTGACATCAATGGGACTAATTACAATTTCAACTTAACTTAACCGCACGACCGTTCTCTGATTTATATCGTTAATGACAAAAATGTCGTGCCAATGAAACTGCACAATGTCGACGGTACCGGATGTCCAAAGCGTACGAAAGAGACGTCGACAAACAGTTCACTTACTTTTATCAAGACTTATGCTGCAATTTCACGCGTTGAAGTCACTCTTATATTGAGTTACGTGCAAGCTTACGTGACTGCGTGAGATCATCGAAAATATGAGCCGAAATCCGTAACGATGTTTTTATTTCGATTTTGATTCCCTTGTTTGCTAAACAAGACGAAAGCAGGCATCGTATTGTTACGGAGACGTGTTTCACCCTTATAGATTTGTTGCTCCGTTTGTTCTACGCCACTGTAAATGTTTGCCGAACAGCCAATTGGCCGTCGAACCAGTAACTGACCACTACCGCGAACATCTTGGATCTCTTTCCGATACCCCGACCTCGCATTTATTCCTCTTGCTTCTCTGATATTTATTATTAGCTCCTAATCAGACCGAGTGCAGTTATTTTTACCTCGCTTTGTCGAACTAGACGTTTAAAGGCGATCAGCTGTTTTTGAACAACACCTGCAGGTTTATTTAATTCAAAAAAAATACTCCATCCTAATTACTTATTGGGTATTTATATAAAGACAAACAGGAATGTTGACACGGAATAATTTTTCATAAGTGACGTAGAGATTGTACTCAATTCAATGTAATCAAATCGGGACTGTTGTACTTTTTGTAGAAAATGACCGATTGTTAGAAAATTATTCTTTACTAGACTGCTGGTTCCTTTGCTATTTGACGTTGTCTTGAATAGATCAGTATCTGTACCCGGAACAACGAAACTTAACGAATTCGCAAACAGTTATAAACTCACTTGTAACTGCGGATATTGCCACATCTTTGCATTATATCTAATGTTTGCAAAGTCACTCGAAGGGCAAGTAAATGCGGTTACTTCCGCTTGGGGATAAGCCAGATCTCGATACGTTTGCTTTTTATAATCACAAAACAGACAAATAACGACTTAATGAGAGGTCGCCAGAAATAAAGCCTGATACAAATTTCTACACATCCCCGTAGTGCACCGCAGTTTGTGGCTGTTCAAGTCGAGATAATTACGTAGAAATTTGAAAAGATTTCACAATATCAGTCAAATAATCAAGAGGATTCGACGTAAATAACGTTACAATTTCCAAGACATATCGAGTTTCAAAAGAAGTAATTTACGCTTCGTTCCTATGACGTTGCATTAAAGCTATAACACTTTAAATTGAGTGTCCGAGAAATGGATTAGTAGAACTAGCTCACACCTAGAAATAACGACGAGCCTTATACTGAGAAACTCTGTCGGACGGAACCCGACTCGATAAATATCGAGTAATTGTTTTATTCCGCGAAAATTGGATTTTAGAAAACAATTGCTCAGTCGTGATAAACGGCCGTCTCAATTTTGCAATATTCATCAGACACTATATCGCCCCACACCCACGTTCATCTGCAAATAAAGAAGACGTAACAGGCGGAAAAATGCAGAGCAGTAGCTGAATCACTCTATAACTTATACGTTGGCTTGCTTCCTCAACCGGCTGCCTGACCATACATTGACCGGTTCTACTTGGAGAGAGTTGTTATCGGCTCGTAACATTCCGGCGAGTGAACATTACGCCGATTCAAAAATTTAGTTCAGAAGCTTGACAATGATCGAGAGATCTGCTCTGCTGAGTTACTTGAAATTCGAACTGCTATTGCGAGGGGAAGCAAATATTCCCAAGTAGATTTTCGTCGGCCATTTCTTCCGCAGGATGCGTTATTAGGTACATACGGATTTAAACTCGGCTGTGGATGTAACGTCTTGAAGTAATTTGGTAGTGACTTGCGCATAGAGGAGGTGGTGATGTATTGGGCTATTACTTTATTAAAGCCAGTCTTCTGTCTAATGGACCTCGCAATTCATGACTGAGGTCATGCTTAACAGTCAACGAATACAAATGCTTCGGAGACAGCAATTTTGTACGACGGTACCGTGACCTCTTCATTCGTTACCTTCTGAGATGCGTATACCCAACACACTAAACATCCGCAGTTAATTTATCACTTCAGAGGACATTGTTAACGAAATACATAATTCACGAACTTGCTCCACCGGAATGAGAGGAAAATTTCTCAAGAGCATTTGTATCTACCGATCGAATTTGAACAGATTTTTAGTACTTGTTGACAAATTTATTAATGCATGAGCTTACTTATATTGTGATAGAAAATGTTTTAAATTTATGAATCCATGGTCAAAGGTACAACTAATTCGTGTCAACATCGATATAGGTTCACGTGCACATGCGGCAATAACGTAACTTACATTTCATCTACAAGGGCCTTAGGACCTTGCATTTTTCCAAGAATTGTTCCTGTTTTACTGTTCTTCACCCACCCGCAAATATTCAGTTGCAGGCATATGTCTCTGACGTATTTGGTGAAGTATACGCCTAAAACATTGGCAAATTAAATCGAAAATTATTGTCTTTAGTCGGGAATAAAAACGCGTACGATATTTTTTTTTTTTGACTAAAATTTCTCAAGATTGTCATGTGAATACAGGCACCGGTTAATCGCAATCGTACTTTACGCGTACAGAGAAATATCTGGCACTGAACGCCGTTATTACGTAAGGCCTCGGCGTTTTCCCTGATGATAAAATTTGTCCTTGCTTGGCATTAATCAACCGATCAACTCACCCTGAACTTTGCCAAAGACCTCGAAGTCTACGGATACGAGAGGCTCGGAGCAGAGTGGGTCATCCGCACCCATTTTACCCGTAACTTATCAATTCCTTTCCACCCTGTCTGTACGTCCCCGATTAATTTCTGTGCCTACTTCTCCTCCTCGGCAAAAGGACTCGCTCTTCTGTCAATCGGACGCCACGGACAGTCGGTGGCAAGGATCTGTTTTTGTTTTTGCACACTAAACAAATTTTCCGTTCGACCAACTCTCGATGGCGAGATTTGCAAACTGACTCTTGGTACAACAAGGCGTTGCGACGCCTCAAATAGACGTCCATCCCCACTCTCCTGCGGTCAGGGGGCCAGCATGTCATTGGCGATTGATTGAAAACTAATTAAACTCAATTCTCTCGCCGAAAATCATGTCCTCGGATCTCGGTGGTTGCATAACTTTTCTCATCTTCAACGGCGGTATTAACTGCTTCAACATTTTCCAATTTCACGTTCATGCCGCACAAGGTCTACCCTTTTGCGATACGTAATAGGATCGCCAAATCGTCAAATTTATTCAGTATTATTATCTCTGGTACGACGTTGAGGCACATATCGCCAAAGAATCCGTCCTGTTTTCACTGGGATCTTTTCCAACTTATGTATCCAGCGGAATGAATTCCGCTTCTCGCAAGCTAAGCAGATCGTTAAATTTTTTTAACGAGCATCGTCCGAGAATATTATACAGGATCTAGTGTCGCGGTAAGGATAGTTTACGTAACAAGCAAAGCTACTCATCACACGGGGGTAGGTAATATTTCTCACCTGACAAGAAATAATGGGATTTGTTGCGAGTCGCGTTAATTTTACCAGCTCGTTAAAAGGAAATATGGCTATGCAAAACGGAGGGTAAAGTAAAGCAGCACATGTGAGTGGACACTTGTATCGTTTTACCGTAACGTTTCACCATGTGCAAAACAAATAAAAAATCGATTACTCTTAGGAATTAAATGGTGAACCAAACTGTAAGTGTTCGATCCTTTGTCCTAATGCGAAGATTGAAATAAAAGCCAAATCAAGGTCCGACCGCAGGTATTAAAATAAGGTTCATTGATTGACTTGAACGTCGCATCTGTCGCAACGAGTTCACGAATCAAGCAATTCAATAATAATTATCCACTGGATCACTGGATTAGCATTGGCCATTGAATATGGGCCAGGAGGACAGGAGCGCCCATCAGTGAACTAGGTACTTCCGACGATGGCATTGTCCCGTCATTATCATAGTTAATTAATAATTATCATGATGACATCACATAATTGAGGTATGTACAAGAGGAAAAGCGGGATTTACAGGATGCGAGGGAGAAGGTTAAACCGACTTATAATAGTCGTTTATTATAATCTCCCACCATTGTTATTCAAGGTCCTTTGTCAACCGTAAACTGCATACCTATATCTTGGATAGCCTAAAATACAACGCCCGTTTAGCCCCGCTGTGATCCTGTCTGCAATTTCGGATGTAAAATATACTCTTCGCATCCTCAGCGTTCTCTGAAAAATTTAATAAGGATGCGAGCCTATTAGGGGGCGTAGTTAATTCTTATCGAGTTCAAGATCAACATTTTGCGAGCTTCCTTTTTCCGCAAATTGCGACGAGACGATGCTCCTGGAATTTCTAAATTTTAATCGCCTTACATACAGGAATGTTGGTGAAATATTAAACAGACTAAACCACACCTTTACAACGTTACAGTATAATTTATTTACATCGTATTAACATTTACTGGGAAACTATTTTTGATTCATACATTAAATTTTCTAATAAATATAAATAATCGTTATTCGATATTATGTGTAACAATTTCACAGTCATTCAAACGGTAATCTCGGCAAGAGTATTTTATATTTTATTGTTCTGAATTAAAGGGATACTCGGAATGATGTATAATATTTTATGAGAAAATTCGCTCCTCTCATGTTTCTAATATCTCACCAAATTCTCAGTTATTTATAGTGTATAATGCTGTGATCCCAATAAAATTGAGAATTCAGAATATTTTATCATCAAATAATATCATAATAAATATACTTATACATTTCACCTGTCCGGTGTATTTACAATACTAATATGCCAACAAATTCATACGATTCGAGATGCACATCTTTGACAAAATCTTTTCCTGAATTTACACCACTTTCAAGCCTCACAGCCATTCTCGAATATACATAGAATTTTTTTTAAATTATTCTTTTTTGTTCGTTTCGTCTTTTTTTGTTTTGACTGCACGCGGCACAGCAAGCGACGAAATTTGCAACTAAATTTCTTGGCTGTTATTATTAGGAATCAGCGATGAGAATACTGCCATTCATAGTACTAATTTAACGTATTATACATACATATGGCATGTATATTAATTACCGCTACACGTTGCAATTTCACGTAAATTCAATTTTACGATTATCTAGATCGGGATTTACAGCCTCTTATAAATCCGTCTAAATGATAAGATAAACATCCAATTTATAAATTGTGTTAAATATCTTATACATAAAGTTTGAACGTAGCACTGTCACTCAAGCACACTTATATTTAGCTTTGATACTTTTTAATCGAATTTTTTTACCATTTTCTTCAACTTGAGACAAAAATATTACATCTGTTAGCTATTATCTGTTAAAGCAATTTTTAATCTTACTTTCATCCATCGACCGTTTAAGCGTTTGAATAATAACAAGCCGGAAGTCGTTGTACTTTGGATTTTCGAGTTTTTGTTATACTCTATATTCTTAACCGTATGTATACCAAGTATGTATACTCTGGTCATACCCGCTTCCAATACTTGATTGGAGCTTCTTATAAATTGTTTTGGCGATGCCGCGTAATTCGCGATTTCCGAATAAAACTTGCGAAACCTCAAGTTTGCATTAACAAAGAAAATAACGACATAAAAAAAAGAAAATCCCCTGACTCGGGCAAGCTCCGTAATACTATACATCTCATTGACTGACGGCCGTCGCGACATTTTGGCGTTTCCGGCCAACATTTGTCACGCAAATGTACCGCCGCGCTGTTACGTTTGGAAGAAGCGCTGCTTCGACACTTTCATGCTCATAATGCTTTGGCCGGAAGTTCGGGGGCTGATAAACTGGTAGAAAAGTTGGGGGCACAGATCCTTAGCTGATCGATATAACTCTAGACGAGAGACTCGGGATTCTCTGCAGCGATTCCCGAATTAGGGGTGTTTATGAGGATCCCATTCTCCTCCTTCCCAGTGCGTTCTCTAATAGTTGCCAAGTCCCTCGAGGCCACAACGATATTTTGTCTCCTAGCTGCTTTTTTCTCCCTTTCAATCTGAAACGAGACATGCGTCATAACTAACCAACGACTGAATGCCCCTTGAAATTCGCGATAGTCGACTCGATGTATCATCCGGTATTTTGACGTATTGTAATATCGTACGTGAGCTGACCTTAAAGAAGAGCCTGAGGTAGTGGCAAGGAAATACGACGCACTGTCCACCGTCTTCGTAACCGTCTATGTAAACACCCCGTACGAGGATGGAGTTGCTGCAGTTAAGGAGAACCAGGAATATAAAGCAGCCGAGGTGCGTTATCCAGCAGGACAGTTCGGGATCCTCGGGAAGGAACCAGAGGTCCAAAACATTCCATACTCCACGCCATACGTTCACCGTCGCTACGAAACTGAGCAGCATGAATAGGTCGGCGACTATAAGTCGAGAAAGTCCTTTTAGCCGGTCGCAGATGCAACACATTATCGGCTGCAGGGAAAATGTAATCACTACAAAAGTGTAGCCAATCACCTGAAACACACGTTCCACATGTTACAATTAACGCGTGTATTAATCGGTGTGGACATGCGATTTTGACTTTTTTTTTTAAACAGATCAAGAGAACTTGTATTTCCTGAAAAATCATGCGATTCCGGAAGTAAAGCAAGCCTGGAGGAAGCTGACGAATCTTTATCACGAGCCAAAACCGTGGTCAAGTACAGTGGAGCAAGATCAATCTAGCCATCCACAGGATTAATGTCATTAAATGGTGGAGTGCTGGAAGCACTATGTCGGTTGGTTAATCTGTTTGAACGTCAACCTCGATTATTTAATCGCTTCTTGCTAAACGCTGCTTAGTATGAACTCTACTGCACAGAAGTCTTTCGTCGCCTCGTGTTACAACGTGGCAAGTATATTCACACCGAATCAGAAAATTTTACGTCATCATCTCTTATTACATCAGGATCACGCGAATTGATACGTCACGTTTTCATGTCCCTGTAAAATCAAAAGATTCGACTGTTTCTGATAATGCAAATCTTTTCACTCTTGTCTCATCGCTTTGCTTAATCGTATAACCACGTCGACGAAACTTAAAAATCGTCAAGAGTCATACGACTCCAATTGCTGGGTTTCTAGTTCGTGGCGTAGGTGGGCCTTGTTAGCCTGACATCAAAAGTTGGGATTTCCTTTTGGTGTCGCTTTCGCTAATTGACAAGTTGACGGGAAGTACCAGATTTTCTCGAGATATAAGGTCCGGTAACAACGACAGAACCGTGAGCTTGCGATACAGGCTCGTTAGGCGAAGTTGCTCTAATTTTAGACCTGAGGAACTGCTCATTGCACTCTGATAATTTTTGGAAAGTATAGATAGATCAATAGTTCAATCGGTTGCACTCTGACTGCGAACGAACGTTGACTTCTTTGAAGCTACGCTAATACTCTCTTCAAGAAATTGAACGAATCATTTGATATACATTCCATCGTTTGTGGTGTGATAAACAAGAGCTATTAAAGTGATATACATAAGTACGATACGTAGTTTAGTCAGACATGTGCCTGACGGCAATCATGCAATTGGCGAACATTGAATTATATAATCGAAACATTTGTGCCGTGGCCTAGTCGTAGAGTGCATTTATCACCTTACGAACGTCTTAAACTTTCAAAACTCTACGAAACATGCATATGTTTTCGTTATAGCTTTCTATGTGGCTTTCCGATTAATTCGCTGAATATAAATGACACCGTAATTTCAGACAAATTTAATGGAACTCTAATTGTCGCATTCACTACTCTGCTCAATCTTCTAAAAAAAATATCAAGCAATATAATTTAAAGCTCAATTTGACCGAACAAAGTTCTAGTAGCACAAAACTGAAAAATTTTGGATTCAATTTTTACGTGAAAATGATCTTCAGAGTCCTTTTAATATTTTCCAGTAAGTCGACTCATGGATTTTTATGCTTTCAATTTAACACCTTTGATCAAACAAATTTCGCAAATGTTCAAATGATCTAAAAGCATTTATTAATCGCTTACGACGGATAGGCACTTTTTTTTCTAGAAAATAATTCAAAAAAATTGCTAATCGTTTAACCAGATGCAAGTGCGACTTGAGCTTTCGAACTCATGACAAATTCGTAAATCCAGATACCTACTTGGGAATAAATAATTTATAAACTCACAAGAACTACGGCGTGAACGATATGGTCAGCCGTAAGTGGTAACGGTTTGGGCCACGTCAGCCAACAGTGGAAATAAGTTATGCATTAGAAGACAGACGATTGTGAATAATCGCATATAAAATAATTGCTTGATGCTATATGCTGTGAATTTTTGTCTTGGGTTACATATTTCAACGAAATGTTCATCGCGCAATGGCGACATCACTTTAACACAAGGGGTTATATTAGTTTTTATACTCCATTAAACCGGAGGGTACTTATAAACTCAAGAGGTTGCGTGGCCCATACTTATCCAGCTCATTAGCGCGGTTGAACTGATATTGTGGGTCAAGACATGTACGTTGTGTGAATTTATCTATGCGTGCCGAAATGCGTTGTACTCGGGAGTTAAAACCCTTTCGGCATAATTCGTTAAGTCGGGACTGACTAACATGTGCAATGAAATTTATGAGTTTGAGATTAATTGGCTTGAGAATCGTTTAGTGAAACAGTACAAGTTGCAGATAAGACACCTACGATTAATCAGACTGAAATCAATACAGGATTGTGCAATCCCGTAAGATAAAGCGTTCATTTTTTTACAGACTGCACGCCGAGCATTAGAGGCCACTGATTAACAGCTTCGTGATAACGCAAGCGGTAGTCCAATGTTTAGCATTGCTTAATTATCACGGTAAGATTGTTGACTCAAATTTGGCAGTTGAGGGTGAACCAACAATCTGAATCTAAAGTTGGGAAGAGCAAAAAATACGTTAAAAAATTTCTAACGATGTTATTTTCGCCAATAGTGAACATGAATGATAGAACATCCCTTACTGCCTAGTGAAGATCTGTTTGACCGAACAACATAAGTCAAGATGTTCACAATTTTTGAAAAAGTTATCCTATTAAAACATTCAAAACAATTAAAATCTGGTGATTTTCAGTCATTTGTAATGTTTTGGGCTTATTTTGTAGACTAAAGAGATCTTCACAGACCACCCGAAGGGAAATTTCACAAGGAGTTATCTCCAGAGTGGATAAAAATAAGTTTGCACAAGTGACGATGCGACAGATGTTCGCCAACAATAACATTTAAATCGTTGATATCCTAGTTTGTGTTATTCGAAAATTTTCCCAGATTCATATCGATCGCAGAGTTGGGATATTGTTTAATTTATGCTCACTGTCATTGGCGCAAATAGCATTGTCATAGATTTCTTACTTTTCCTAACCTGCGATTCAGACAATGCCTTTGGCTGATTCGTGGATAAATTATCTTCGAGAAACGAAGAAATTTGCAGGTCTTTTAACCGTTTCTAATGCTCAATAGCAAGATTACTCTCAGATTGCAGTTAAACCAAATGAAAGGTTAGCCGGTGATTAGAGTATACTTACTACAGAGCCAACAGCTGAGTATTCAGCGTTGTCCGGAAACAGGTACAAGTCGAAACTGGCCCAAACACCTCGCCAGACAAATACAACCAACGTCCCTACAACTCCGACGCTGAAAGCGCAGTCCAAGATGTAGAGGGACCAATCTCTTGTGTTCTGCAACATCCAAAATTCATCTCTTATATTGCTTACCTTTCATATTTTACAATCATTTGGAAATCGTGAAATTTTTAATAAATGTTAAGAGGTTCCAGGTACAAATGAATCATGATGGTTTTTTACCCGTGTCGCATGTAAGTAACATTATCAGGTACATAAACTTACAAGAGAACGTTTTGTGAATCAATGCTTATTACGAGTTCAACTATAACGACCACAATTTGAAAGTTTTTTTCCTAATTGATACAGCTTATTATACCCTTAAAACTCCGGTTCAAGTTCCTTGTTAAAACTGTTGTAGGAATGAAGGTCGCAGGGATTATAAGTAAAGAACCCAGTAAAAATAAGTAAACAAAATTTGAGCCCAAAATATTGATCACGAATCACTATCGACAACGTAAACTGCGCTCTAAAAACCTAACTAGATTCTAAAAATGACAGCCAATTAAAATCAAATCCGGTTTTCAGAGAAGATCGCACGGATCATAAGCTGCGGTATAAAGAAATTAAGAAGTACACTGATATTTGTCTTGCCAGATCACCGTCCCCGCTGCAAATACCGTAATCTATCCGACGAACACGAAGATGTAGCGTAACACAAAAGAAGCACATGGCGCAGACCAATTACATATCTCCATTCGTTATCGGTCACGGAGGCGAAAAATCGCGACGACCTCGCGTCAGTGGAAAACGGCGGTACCTGATCCGACGTCGCGGACACGTAAATACGTAGAATTACTTATTGTTAGAGCTGGTCAGACGAACTTGCGATGCAACACGTGGCTGCGACGTCACCTCGATCGGCTTGCCGCGGCGCAAGTGATTAGCCCCAGTTAAGAATCAGGCCGCATTCTGCCCACTGGCCAAGCTTTTTCGCATTTCCAAGTTGACTGGGTCACTTTCCGATTTTCTAATAATTATCGAGAAGGAATCTTTAATCTTTAGACTTATTCGAACAGGTCTTATTAAAAACCGCGGATATGTTTATAGAAATTTGCAATAATTTCCGTGTGAGACTGAGTAAACAGATCTGTAATTGTGTATGAATATGGATAGATCTGATTCGAGTTGATTATCCGATGAAACTGGAGCGATTATTTCGGACAAGTTCAAGCCAATCCTAAGCAGTCAATGAACGCATGGTGTGTAATAACGAGCTGCACACGAGCTTTTACGCAGGGAAAAACAAACGCATTCAGCTCGTGTCGGCTCCGATCGAACGTTGGCTATCGAGTTCGCAGATATGTATATAGAAAAGGGCGTACAAGAGTGTGACAGACAACCGGGGGACATAGCCGGAAACTGTGTATGTATAATATTATGTGCAGCATCGCGCGCTTTGACATGTGCGAAAGCAGAGACGTCGATATCTGCGTCAGCTTCGCTGGTAATCTTACCATTTTAAATCGTTCGGATTAAATACCGTTCGAATAGCATGAGCAAAGTTGGAAAGTTTCGCGCCGATTTTATGGATTGCAATCCAGTGCGCACGATACGTGAATCCTTGTTTTAGTTTGGAATAATAAACAAGAATATTTGCCGCCGACTTCAACGTGTTTAAGTATAATGTTTACTTTACTTCTTTGGGAATTTCCATCGCACTTGCAGCAAAGTTTCAACGCGTATTGTAAGGCGGACGAGATTTAAGTTAGCCGCAAGTTATTTCTGTTGTAAATAGTAGGAATAATAGCTTTTTATGATCCAAAAATGGTATAAAAAGCTTCTTACCTTGAATCCGAAAGGGTCAGGTATGGAAAATTCTTTTGATTTGACGTGAATTTACCATTGAGCGAACTTTAGTTGAGAACAATAGTGTACTATGTGTAAACTCTGAAGAATGCAAAAAAGACAGATTCCATGACATTACAATTATTCGGTAGTGATAAGAAGTTATCCGAACACACAAATAAGGTTTCAGGATTTCTGCAGAATTCATTTAACTATACGATTCATCAATGATACTGTCTTATACGTTATAAAAATGACCAAATTACCATTCTCCGCTAAAATTTCTTGCCCGTCACAGAGTCATTCTAAGTTCGGCGCGTTGATCTTACTTCAATCGTTAGGGTCCGCGGCACATAAGAAGAAAAGTTCCTGTCGCATAATTACTCTGAGGAAAAGTTGATAAAAAATGTTTGGCAAAAGTTCTTTCAGCCTATCTTAAGTAATTGTGAAACGCTTCCAATTGAACAACACTGTCAAGAATATAGATTTATCGAAACTATCTGTATTCGCGCAATAGAGACTTCTTCTCTGAGGTCTTAGGGACCCCCCAATGACCAAGATATGGAATCTTCCAACAAGCATACTATCTTGCTGAAAAATGGTGATTTGAACTGCCACGAATATTTAACGATCAGTGAAATCAGATCCGGCAAGTCTGAACCTTCTTGATTTAAATTTGCTTCCGTTGGTCCAAAAAACGTAAGCCTCAGTAATGCGGAGAACAATAAAAACGTGACCTGCGACATTGACGCATGCGCACAGCTGAAAATCTCAATTTTACACACTGGGTCTTTTTCGTGCATGCGCACTTTCCGACAACTTAGTTTTACGTACGGACTTAACGGACCTCCAGTGACATCATAAGATTGAATTCAACCTGAAGTTTGCGCGAATAGGTTGAGTTTCATGAAACCGGGCCTATACCTTGATCTACTTCTTCAAAATTATTATATTACATTTATTTGCTTCTCAAACGAAACTTCTCTTTACAGGTATTTGAAAAAATAACGTGTGTGACACGTGCGAATGGGCGATATCTGACTCGTGTATAATTTCAAACTTCACACTCGTCTAAAATCGCCCACTTTCCGCACTTGCAACACAATATACTATTTCCTAATTCTTCAAAGTTCACATGTAACACTGGTCGTTTTAATTATTTAAGAGACAACTGTCACGATTGACATCTGCAATTTCGATACGGATGTCGCGCCGCGTAAATTATCTTCGACGTTCCGTATTTCTCTCGCGGGAGATTGGCCGAACTCAGGATGATCTCGAAACGCTTTCTCGTACTTTCGTTTAACTCTGGCATGCTTACTCCGATACGTGTAATATCAGAGGTGGTGGAAGCGAGCGACTTACTTCGACGCGAAACATGGTGGGTACGTCAAAGTACCCGGGGCAAGAATCAACGGAGATGGTGAAGGGCGGTGCAGCGATGTTCCTGATGACGCGCAAGAGGGCAAGAGCGATCAGGGCTATCCCGGTGGTGGCGAGGACGGTGCTCGGCATGAGGCCGGTCGTTGCATCGAGGGCCTGCCACGCACCTCGCCACACGTTTACGCAGCAGAAGCCGAACACAGCGGTGTAAAGCCGGGAGCCGATGTAGTAGGAGAGGCGATGTTTATCCGGGTGAAAAAGCTCGTCGAGGAAATTCTGCGACACGCTGAATATAAAGAGGCCGGAAAACCCGATGACGATCGAGGCTATGCAGCTGAGGATCTCGTCCTCCGGGTATATGTAAAAGTCGCTCAGGCCCCAGGTTCCTCGCCAGTAACCGACGACCATCGGCGCCGCGACGCATCCCGAAAATACAGTGTCCAACACCGCCAAAATCGTATAGTGGACGCTTCTCGACGAAGGGTTGTCCAACGCTCCTGTCACGCTGGCACCCCGAAGTTCGACCATTGTCCAATCTTGTCTCACACCGGACCTACTATCACTGGACATCATGCATTGTTCCCAGGATTTCGGATTTCACTTGTGATCGAACCAGTGAGGCCTTCTTATTTTTCTCTGGGTTTCCTTGATCGCTTTAACGGATGTAAATCTTTTTTTTTTCTCACAGACCGTAGAAGAACTCCTCTGCCGAGGCTGGTTTACTCGAATTTGCAAAGAAGACTTTTACGCAGCTATCCTCTGGGGAGGGGGTAGGAGAATTTGCTCTTTGTCCGCGGATGCACTTGGAGAGACATTTGCAGTCTTGATGTTAATTATTAGTCTTATATCCCTGACGCTTTTCTCCGATGCATCCCGCTCCTTCAACTTCAATGCAATCAATCCTCTCGAGCGATTTCAAACCAAACCTGCTTCAGCGGTTCAACTATGACGCACAGATGCAGTTCCGATTTTATGCACGTACGAAAAACGTTCCGTACCTACAATAGACTCGTTCTCTGTTTGTCGGCTGCAATCTTATCTCTAACAATTTATAACCATCGCACGTCTTTCCCTGTCTCACCGTTTGGTGAAATTTCTACGATCCAATTCGTCGTTAACCATGTTGGAATGTCGTTTTATTTTTCTCTTCAAGGACTCTAAGGACTGGAATATCTCACAGGTCTGCGTTTCGGAACCCGATCAAGTCCTACTCGAATGTATATAATTCACAAAGCTGGGCTTCTTTGCTGCAGCGGGAAAAATTCTAAGACTTTTACTCTGTCATGTCTCTGTAAGGAATCGGTTTTCCTCCCGACTCCGAATCGTTGGAACGGGGACTCTCTCGTTCAAAGAAATCTAACAACTCTAAGCAAGTGCAACGGTTTCGCGAATTTGAAGCGGCTCTGAGTTTGCTCCGACTGACAGGTCAGAGCCGGATACCGGGTGGGTACTGGCCAGCTCTAGCCACCGCTATCTTTTATCAACCGTTGGGCACAAACTAACACCACCGCATTATCACATCGTACATAAAGTACTCTGGACCCCTCCTTCTCCCCAGCCTCTCACGTGTAATGATCATCCCAGCTTTACGGTGTGTCTCCATTGTGGCACACATCGACAACATCTCCTGCACACGTTTAATCTGCACGTACTGTAAACGTACGGTCTGCCTACGAACGTGCGGACGATGATGGTGCATGTGTGCATTATATCCACGAACACGGGGCCTCCTACGCTCGCCTAGCATCGCGGATGCGATTTTATCCGTTTTGTCAAGCCGAAGAAGTGCGCAGCCGGATCGTCGCGCGAATCCGGAAATTTTAAACCCGTTGAAATACGTCTGTAAATTATTCTCCTTCGCTTTCTCAAAGTTGACGTTGTCGCTGCGTAACGAGGAGAAACGAGGTCCGAGGTAAGTAAAAAGAGGGAAATTTTGCCTCGTTATAGCAGTTGTCAGTGTAAGTTGTCGAGTAAATTTCCCAATAGTTCGTGTAAAACGGCGATGTAATATTATATTATTTGTTTATGAGGCGTTCCACGCCCAACTGACCTACGTCTCACCCTCATAAATGGCGATTGTTTCATTATTTTTAAGTATGGTGTGGATTGAGTAATAGAGTGAATAAAATATATCTTTCATCGAGTTGTAGATTTTTTTGATCCCGGCTCTGATTTTAACGACCCTTAAAAAACCCACTTTCTAATGAATAATCCCGATCTATTGGCTCAAGATTTTTCCCATGAATTCTTTGTTAGCAAATAAAAATTACCAGACCAGAATGGATGTGGGCAAGCTTTTGGCTTAGACGCTACAGGCGGTACAAGTAAATAAAAAGTAAGAAAAATCGAATTGAATATAAATTGATATTTTATTGCTGGAAAGGGCTGAAGTGAGAAAATTGGAATTAAATATAAATTTGTATTTTGTAAATTTACATTCAATTCGATTTTTCTCACTGTTCGATTACTTGCTTTGCCTGTGGCTTTTAAACGAAAAGCTTGCCCACTTCCATCTTGGTCTCAAGATTTTCATTTTTCAACAAAGAAAGCATGATAAACATTAAAGCCAATCGGTTGGAGCTATTTATTCGAAAATTGGGTTCTTGTGTAATATTTTTAGGAGCAGTAAACTCATACCCGTGCGGCCGTCGTCTAAAGGATCTACAACTCGGTGAAAGATGATTTCCTTGTACACTCTACATCGCACTTAAAAATAAGAAAAATCGCCGATGGTGAGGGTCAGACGTAAATCGGTTTGGACTGGAATGGCTCGTATGGTTTTTTTATAAGCCCACCCATACAGTCACAAGAATCATTCGTCAAGCGATTCTACGCAAAGGAATATCGTTCGTTTGTTAATGACAATATTGAGATAATTAGCCGATGAGGAAGGAGGATATTTTCCCGTGCAGGCAACGTTACAGCGACAAACAAGGTATAAACAACCCCTCGCAGGATGAAATCGGCGTGTTGAAGTAGTCCGATTAGTTGCAGCTTGTGGGTGTTATAAAATTTGCGAAAAGCGTA
The DNA here is from genome assembly GCF_021901455.1 of Neodiprion lecontei. Lineage (NCBI taxonomy): Eukaryota > Metazoa > Arthropoda > Insecta > Hymenoptera > Diprionidae > Neodiprion > Neodiprion lecontei. Next base: position 35,802,118 of record NC_060262.1, read on the forward strand.
TGAAAAAAATTTTGTCATCGGGTGGCCTGCAATTGCCGATAGCTACCTTGAGCCATGATTTTTCTGAGTGACGTTTCCTGTCAGTAAATCCAGCGCTTTGTTGTGGAACCATCGACGCTAATAAACATCTTTTTGTGCCCCAATCAAGCTTCGGTTTCAATAATCTTCTCACCTTGGCTTGACACGTTTATCTCAAGCGCACATTTATCAAGCTTAAAAAGCTCCGTCGATGAAACAATCAACTCTTATAGGGAGGCTAAAAAAGTCGTGGAATTATTCAGGGTTAAAAGGACCCCCGTTTGGAGAAAAAAAATATCTCTGGCTTTATTTCAGTCACCTGTCTAAATAACAAAAGGACCGATTATAACAACTGACTCCTGATTGCTAAAACGAGAATTAAAAAACAGCAATGAATTTGTTTTCTTGTGAACGGTAAAAAACACTTACCACGTTGAATCTCGTCGTGAACTTGAACGTGTATTCACGATTGTCGATTCCCACTGTGAAAGGTGAACTCAAGAGGTCTCGGATACAACGCAGCAGCATCAAGACAATCAAGCAGATGACAGTGGCGCAATTCGTGATCCTGAATTAACATCAAAATACGATTTAAATAACTTGAGGAAGGAATATCATGCGTTTATATTTTATTTGGCAGTTTGCAACACGGTCTTAAGTAGAAATGCAATCCATCAATTCTAATTCCCGTCTCCTTTTTTCGTGTCATTTGCCTGTCAGGCTTAGTTTAACGCCACTTAATATAACGTGTCGCGTAACTTAATTGATTTCCCACGAGAAGTCCACACTATCCCACTTAGCGTACGTTCATAAGAGGACGAAAGAAGAAACTCGAATTTTTCGGAAAAAAGAGAGAATGAAACGATTTTTTTTCCTTTTTTTTTTTTGAAAACTAGAGCACATCGTAGATCAAAATATCGCTAGGGATTAAATTCTCGAGCAGGTTGCAATCAAGTACTCGCGTTCATCGAGCAGGTGTCAAATTTAACGAATAAACCTACACTGAAAAAAATTTCATTTGTTATAGTAACTAGAAAAGTTCAGTAAAACAGGTATCGTTAAAAAACTGTTTGAATATTGTTGGAATTACGAAAAACGAGGTACGCGTTACCATTTTGCGCTATCGTCGATCCTTTTTTGGCAATTACAACGCAAAATCAGTTTGTTCGGTTTACTGTACTTGTTTAGTTAAATAAGGCTTTAACGTCAATTTATCGTTGCACAAGCATTAAATTTTCTCAACAGTTGCAAGAAAATATAGTAACAGTGATGGTAATGAGAAAGAATAGTAACTGATACTAGACTTTCTGGTAACGGTTACAAAACTAATTTTCATTTTCTACTTAGAACTATATTTTTCGATTGTGGTAAAAAATGAAAATAGTTAAGGACTAAGCGGTAACCAGAAATAAAAATTTCTCTCAGTGTATAATTGAGTAATGAGAAATTCGACGAATGTAGCGGACACACCGTTCCAAGAAAAAGCTAACAAGAGAAGTAATCGAACATAAAGCCGTTTGATCAAGGATAATTTGCACCAGTAAATCATGATCGAAAAGCATTGAGGCCAGTACCACGAAATTAGGCCTCGAGAGAATTGCGATTTTATAAATCTTTTGCTAGATCATCAACGAAACCAATTACGATGTGATAAAGATAAAATTTATCAATGTAAAAGTAACTTACCACTCGTAGGCTGTAAAGTCAATGAAAATAGTCCACGCCCCTCGCCATTGCATGATGCACCCTGTGCTGAAAATGCACGTATACACCGTTCGCAGCATGCGATATCCCAATCGAGTGCAAACACTTTTGGCAGGTATTTCCTTCGCGAAGGAATCGTCTAGGTAATACTTCAGAACGGAGAGAATCGTCTGAATTATCGAACCCACCAAAATACTGCCCCACGCTGGAAACCTGTAAGAGGAACGTACCTCTTTCATCCTAACACATCCTATTCCTGTCGAATTTTGGCAAACAAGTTATAGCATTGATCGGTAGCTGATAAAAAAAATATTTCGAATCATTTCGAGGGTACAAAAAAAAAACTCGAGCGATACTTTCAATCTCAATTACTGAAGCAAAGTTTAAATGTGGGGGGGGGGGGGGGGGGCGTACAGCTTGCATGGTCTAAAATCGTACCTATTTTTAGGAGTTTTTTTTTTTTTGAAATAACATGAAAACACTTAGAGTAATTTGAGTTTGAGGGCTTTGTTACTTATAGTTTGCAGAACATTTTACAATTTTTTCATTTAAATTAATAACAAAATGGCAGAATGTTGCATATGAGTAGCAAACGACCAAGTTTTCAATCCGGTCGCGCAGATTCCACGGTTAATTTTTATCCGATAAGACTTGAAATTTTGACACAATCGTTAAAACTTGTTTATCGATTCGAGCTCGTGGCTAGATTTTTGAATTTCGGTCCGATAATTTTTGTAATAAAAATTTATTAGTCGCAAAATGACATTTTTTGCTCATCGTCGTATATATTAGAAGAAAAATAATTTTTTTGTGAAAATTTGGGCTGTGAACTCGAACGCGAAAGGGTGTTTTTTAAATCTGAAATTTTTTTCTGTCTGTTACAAGCTGGCCAGTGATGTCAGGAGATGTGCCACGGCAAAAGCCTTCGAGTTTCGAGTAGTTGGCTACTTATTATATGCGCCATGCCACCGTTTTGATAATAATTTCAATGAAGAAATTCTGCAATGTTCTTGAAACTATAAATAATGAAGCCCTTAAACTCTAATTGCTCAAAGTGTTTTTATTTTCTTTCAAAAAAAAACTCCTACCCCCTCCACCGCCTTAATGCAAATGCAAAAAGAGATTGTATTAAACTGTTTCTTGGCCAAAAGCCGTTTTCAATCACTCGAGATGTTTGCACAGCGATTGTTAATTACTCAAAAGTTATAAGCACATGTCATAAATACATCGAGAATTCTTTGCAGTTCACCTATATACCGAGTGGCACTCACTTTAACGAGCTTTCGCTGCTCGTTTTCCCGCAATTAGCAAACGTATCACAAATCAACCCACCCGTCTGTACGCGATTGAATAATAGTCGCTATTATCAACATTTGATTGCAAGTGGTATTGGCCTTGAAGAAATCCCAGTTATAAGTAATTCATTCTCTCCATTTCATATTCGAGATATTTCTTTTATATCGACTGCTGCATATTCTTGATCTTTAAATGTTTCAAACGCACTCAAAACATTTCATGTTATAATTGAAATCTCTTCAATTATTCGAACATGGCAAACTCTTATATTGACACGATGAAGTGTGAAATGTTCACAGATAACTGAGAAAACTCGGTAACGTCTATGTGTAAAACTATCAATGTCTGACTAATCGTAAGTATAAAAAACGAAATTTACTGAAATTCCGCTCAAGTTTTTGGAACGAAGTTCCTTATCGCTCGTTCACCGTAGGGGCTAGGCGGAAAAAAACGACACCAAAAAACCGACACTTTTTGGCTATAGTGCTCGTTTGCTATAGTGCGCGCGATCTCCCTCTCTCTCTCTCTCTCTATTCCAGCGTGTGCGCGCGCTCTCTCTCTCTGTCTCAGCGCTTGGGGTGGGAGACGGCAGCAGCGGTCTCTCTCACTCACAGCGCACGACTATACTTCGCCCCTCTTTCTCTCTCCTACAGCGTACAACTATACTTTGGGCCGCAGCGCGCTCTCTCACAGCGTACGTCTATACTTTGCCTCTCTTTCTTTTTATATCTTTCAAAAACACATTCGTACGATTTTATTACCATTCCTTCATATATTTGATTTTTCATTTAATTATTCTTCAATTAAACGTTCTTAATTTATTCAATGAGCAGTAATATAGCGTAAGGAACTTCGTTCGTACCGGCTGTCCCATGACAGCTCTCATGTTTTTTTTTTTCACACCTATAACTTCCCCTGTCTGTGTTAATTACTATTCTTCAGCTCATTGTCCAGCTGTATAAAAATGCAGCAATCACGAACCCATTAAAACATTAATACTCGATCAGAAATCACTCAAATATGAAAATTTCGTATACTGTAAAAGTATGACTCACCTTTCGAAATACATGTCCATCAAGGTCCAGTAACCCCTCCAGTGACCAATTACCATCGGAGCAATGATAACAGTGGAGAAGAAATAGTCAGCGAATGACAAAACGCAATCATCGTCAAAATCTGCCTCTGTAGGCTTCACCTCGTTTTTATTATTGATGCTTGTTTCCGTGCTCGATACATCGTCACTTGGCGTTTTCGTTTTTTCATTCTGTAACTTAAAAACATCATCGAAGATTTCCGATGACCAGTTTATGGTTGTACTGAATTTATTGCACAAAAGCTTCAACATTATTCTACGCGTATCATGAAGTAAATTAAACTGCTTCGCTGCAGTGAACTTACCTGCGGAAAACTAGTTTTGCGGGCTAAGATAATTCTTGAGATTCCGTTTGAAAATTTCACCGCTGAATCTTCGCCGCTTTTGTAAGTATTTTCATTTCCGCATTTTGGTGGTTTCGCGCTGATTTTTTCATCGTTAACAAAAGCGGTGTTACAGCAGCACAACTTCGTATTCAACTTATCCGGTCCCAAGTTGTCGTCGGGAGATGAACCATCGTTTGATCGAGGCAGCTTGCAGCTTTCGACAAGAATTGAAGTTCGATACTTTTGGGCATGATTCCGACGCTCCTCGTGATGGGAATTCGAGAGGTGCGCTACGACAAACTTTTTTACATCAGAATTATTCTTCTTGTCGCTATGAGAGTGGTGTGTGTCATTAGAGATAACGTCTTTATCCTCGTCGATCGCATTTATAATTCTCGAAGCCCCGTTCGACGCTTTCACTTCACCACCCTCGATATTATGCCGCGTATCTTTATTTCCGCGATAATCTTTATTGGCGACTTCATCTGCTCCGGGTGTTGAAATTGGGCTTTTTTGGCTGTCAAAAGCACCCGCGACATTATTTTTGAATGAAATGGGTGCTGGACCATCGGGGAACGGATGATCAAAGCCTTTCACGAATATTAGAACTCGATGTTTGTGGTCAGCATTCGGACGTTCGACACGTTCGGCAGTCAATCGGTGAATTACAACGTTTCTACTTAGGTCTAAACCGTTTTTTTCGTCATCAAGAGGACCGCCGTTTTCTACTTCGTTAGTTCCGCGCTCTTCAACAATTTCGCAATTACGATACATATTGAAACGAATCCACTGGGCCAACAAAAAGCTGTCAAACAGTCCGACAACGGATCTGCAGGTTTTCACGTTAACTTCACTCCGATCAGAGACGAAGTACACATTTTCCGGGATCGTATTAAGATCCTTTATTTGTTCACGAATTGTTACCACAGAATTTATGACGAATGAAAACCGGTAATTGGTTCACGCTCCAGAGATGGTAAAAAAAAACCTGTCCGATTTACAATCCTACTGTTTCGTCGCCTTACCGTAAACACTTAATACCGCCACTGTGATTGAGCTGTTCATGATTTATCGAGGAACGTGAAGGAATGTGAAGTAACAATTACTTGTACAACGATAATTTTAAACCACTCCATAAACATTTCGAAATTACAGACGTATATACCACCGTTGATTCTTCTTAATCTTCGATAGAGTTCCTACTTGTTCCACCCGATTGTCGTGATCGACTTATACGTTCTACCCGCGTGAAACCGCGTATCGCACAGGTGGGAAAAAGCTATAGAATATACTTCTGCGCAAGTATCAACACGCATCCTCAAAAGTATTACATGATTGAATATGAAAACTTTTATTTATTTAAATGATATTATTCTTGTAATCCTAAACTCATAAAATGTGCGTTTGATGGCGATACCGCCTATTTTCCTAATTCACTAGTAGATATCAAGATTAACAAAAATGTCGATCAATTAAATTTTTTCTGTGTCAGTACTTGTACCCACGCAATATGAATACGTATTACAATGATAAGCTAACAATTATATACCGAATATATACGTGAAATATAGGTATGTGGATTTCAAGGAGGTATTATATATAATACGTCGTATGTTGCCTGGGTATCTATTCAAGTGCAATATAAAAAAAAAAGAGGATGAACAATGTTAAGCTGAAGAACTGATTTCAAGGAGATTATACCACCGCTGAAGTAAAGGATTTGACACTATATTATAAAAATAGATGTTTGCCTTCACAGACATTCCATACATTTCGAATGTATAAGATTTTAGATAGTCTATTAGATAGTTAAAATTGATGACAATGTGAGTTTGAAAAAAATTCGCATTCTTTGTTAACTGTGTGTCTATACGTGTAAATTGTGAAAATTACGCAACGTAGGGGTAATAAAGTGCAAATTACACTGTGTTAAGTGCTCTACAACGGTCCGCCGCGGTTATCGCAAGTAGTAACGACTTTATTCGCGCCTTATCGAGTGATGTAATCTTGTCAGGATTTGAGAAATATAATGACAGCATGGTGAGGAAATAGGTGACAGAACTCGAGATCGGTACGTAAGATTAATCAGATTTTTTGGCTCACGAGAGAGTGAGTGAGATGGAAAGTGGCAATCGGGGATTTTGTCAATTATTCCCTCGCTTTAGGATTTTAAGATACATTTCGATTCCTACGTACAATAAACTAGAAATAACTCGAGATACGCATCTATCTTACAATTACAGGTGTTTGGTTTAAGAAATTTCGGCATGTTTTTTTTTTTTTTTTTTTGACAATGTAACACACGCAATTATATTTTGCACGTAAAAAAAAAAAATACCACCTAATCATTTAGTGTTCCTTCTACTCAGGTACTTATAACAAAAAAACGCAGAAACTTAATTATAGTGTCGTTTCGTTTTCGGCTGGTAAAGAAAAAAATAACGACTAATCGTTTTGTATTTCATCTCCTCAGGAAAGTGTAAAAAAAAATCTCTTCAAAAACAAAGACTCAATTATAATGTCGTTCCGTTTTCCCGTGTTATATAGATATTTTATACATTCATATGCTTATAAATTATAAAAAATCGGCTATCGATGACACGTTTGTAACACGAGTACACATTTTTTGTACAACTTCATTCGATAACTTCGGAGTCGTGCTATGTACCTAATTATTCCGTCTCCTCGTTTTGCATTGTGTGCTTTAGGAATTCAGTCGCCGCTAACGCGAATAACCGTGCTGCACAATCAGGCCAAGGTACTGGATTTCCAAAAGTTTCCAACTCGTCACTTAGCCGTCACATTTTTCCCCACCTCCATTTCAATGGTTGACAATTTGAGGAATGCAATAGTTGAAGTGAATAATACTGCATTATAGATTTAATGTACAGGCAATGTACTTGATATCACCAGTTTCTTCACTGGGTAATGAAAGGTAACATTAAATTTCTTTAAACGTAACAATTCGCTGTATGACGTAACGTTGTGAAACAAAAATATGAAAAAATTACGTGGCTCTTTGATGCAAGGTAATCAGTTTTAACGACTATGAAAATTGAAATATCAGACTATACAGTAACGATGGCTTTGTCATTATATAACACGATACCTCACGCACACCTCAATTACTAATGAAGTGATATGTTTCTTTTTTTTTTCAAAATTACATCAATTTACAACGAATGAATATTCTTTCACGAGGTATTTTATATAACAGATGACATTCGGCGACTCACAATTCTATTGATGGTTAATTTTCGAAGGTCAGAAAATGGACCGCCTCTACCCTCTTCAAAATCGTTGCCTTTTTGGTATTGTTTGTCAAGAAGTAATAATCAGACCGAATCGTTTAATAGAAGCTGATTATCGTTTCATGAACAATGAAAATGATTGAAGAAATCTACTTCACGATAAGATTTTCGTTCAATTTTACAGACTCGAAGCGCGGAGATGATACTTGGAAAAACTAATGAACTCGAACTACGGAATGGGAAAATTTAGCAAACTTTAGAATCACGCGTAAACTTAGCCTCCGCGAATATGTCTAACCGTCACAGATTTTGCCGACAACATAATACAATCGCAATCCCAGCTGGAGCTAGAGGAATCGGAGACTATATGCAACCGGAACTTACGTTCTTACACGCGCATCAAAATCCACATTACGACCGTTCTTAGCAGATGACACGTTGGTAATGAAAAATGTGAATTGGACATTCACAGCGAAGTATTCGAGTTTAAGGTAAATAATATTCTAGTGGCATCGATGAGTATCTATCAACTATTTCTAATTCCTTTTCATTAAAAATAATTTTACCATTATCCATAAAGACATTGATCAGTTTACTTTTCATAGGTACTTGACTACCGTATCTTTTCATCATTTTACACATGTATAGGAATAGCTGTTTACTTTACTCGACAAGCTGCTTCACGGTTTCACAACGTAAGGTCTCATTATTCTTATCCTTCTTCATTCTTTTCAATTCTCGTCGCCCAGTGCATTCAAGCTAATTGACCAATTTCAGTTTTCAAACATTTCGCATTGAAACAAGATGCAACGAATTGTTAGTATGTGTTGAAGTTAATACTTTTGAAACCGGAATCTTGAAGGCCTGGCTTAATCCATAATTCATTAGTTTTCGTTTATATATATTTTCGGGTATATGCCTATTCTGTTTGCATACAACAATCATATTTAAACTGCATTTTTATGTAACACATGTTTACGCGACCGTTTTTACCTACGTTCCGTTCGTAAATTTAACGTTTTTGGGACAGTACAAAAAAGAACTTGTGAACCACATTTTGTTACATAAAATGTCATATGCACCACAAGGGCAGTCTTTTTCGCCTCGCGTATTTGCAATATTCAGTCTTTAGAATTCAAAGATTTTTGAAAATTTTGTGACTAACATTGTACGTTTGTTGAAAAATGTACGTCCAAAATAATTTTATTTTTATACAAAAACAAAAATTCTTGCACATTACTTCTAAACTTGTTGAAACCTCCTTGTATTTGTATTTGGTAAATTTTTTTTGAAAATTGGACAATACAACCATTGGGTACTGACTGTCCGATGTCCTTAAAAGTAATTAAAATTACATCACTGTATCTACAAATGTCGAATTTTTACAAACATCGAACCTTACAGGTATTTACTGAGAAAATTACAGCATCGACAATTTTGAAAATATTTAAAAACTGAGCGAGAAAAGTTACCACTATCTTACCGTCGATTGCTAGTACTTGTGGGGCGGAGCCTTAATCAAATATATTAGTAATCGCATTTGATAAATGAAATCCACAAAGTCGCAGTTTTAACAACTTTATTCAATCAACGTCGAATAAATTAAACATAATGTTATGTATCATATATATATATATATACAAAGTGCAGCAACAGAATATATTATACAACATACTTTTCTTTCGAACCAACGCACAATCACACGTTTAAATAACCGCTTCACAACTATATCTTTATAAATCTCCAGCACATGGCATTAAAAACGTCTTCAAAAATTGTAAAGTTCATTAAACTTACATCTATTAGCAAACTATCGTTCTCTTTGACCATTGCAGACTAGGATAAGTCGGAAAGTGCAACGCACATTACTATGGTTACTATAGAATACTGCACCCGAAATCACATCTGCTGATACATGATTTCAAATGCCAAGAGACCAAAATGTGAGATTAGTTTTGTCTTGACCACCGAGTACTTCGCATTAATTTAACTACAATCAATTAGTTAGCAATTAATTTGTGCCAAAAAGAACGGTGGATTTTTAATTAAATTTTTGGTACTCGCTAAAACTAAAGTATTCAATTTGTGAAGAAAAATGCAACAATCTATTAGACTTTTAGGCATGTGAATGAAGTTTGATTTACAATTGATTCAATGACTACATCACTAATTACACCCACTATCAAATTTCTGGTAACATTTTATATACTGCTTGAGAAAAAGGAATTATTTTCAATTTGTAAGCTATTCTGAGATATTCACTCACTATTGATTTCCTTCTAAGCATGATTTAGTTTTCCGTATACGTCAGCTAAGTAATAATTACGACATAAAACGAACTGATAATTGGTAACATTTACAAATTTGTGCAATGAATAAATTAAAGTTTTTGTATTCAAAATAGCTATGAGTGTTAGAAAATTTTTAGTCACTCATTAAATTTAAATAAAGCTAAATATTGAATCGTAAGAATAAAGTAGAGATATACGTATACTGGATCGGAAGAACAAGAAATTTTTAGCAATATTATTTAGAATGTAACATTGAGATGTGACATAGCAATAATGCACTTATTAATCTTTGGTTATATTTAAATGCAAACTGGTAATATATTTCACTGTTGGTATTGAATCAGTGTTACGAATTAACTTGTTCAAGCATTTGAGTTTGCCAAATACCTGGAGTCATGAATCACTATTTACAGATGGTAAATATTCGAATATACATAGGTGTGTGTAACGTAAGAAATAAAAAAACGATAATCTCAAACATTGATTACACTCTGCTGTTTGAATTTACAGTAAAAATATTACATTGTTGAGTCATTATGTTCCTTTCCTCATGTATTCGGCACATTTTCAGTTCAATTTCAACACTTGTATATACATTTTTTTTTGTTTTATCACATAAGATGCTATACAGTATAATGACGATAGAGTTAAAATATAGTATTTCGAAACATTTCTTTTGTTTTCATTTTTTGATAAGCATACCTATGTACCTATAACATAGGAAACGGTATTTTTCACAAATCCCCAATATTTACTTCAGGAATAGTTAAAACTTAGGACAATGAGCAATATATTTTAAAGCATATTATAGAATATATATAATATATCATTGATATAATAGTATTCGTGCTGTACGAAAGAAAATACTTCACTTCTGACTGCCATCATTTGCAATCACAGAGAATATTATTTGGAGGATGATTATTATGAAATACGGTTTTTGTTTCCGCTGTTGCTAATAGTGATTTATTGAATACACGGCTGTAGTTAAATGATATGAATCTTTGTATTTTACGGACGTAGTAGCAGGTAAAATGATATTTTCATATGTGTATAATATTTAAATGTCCACATTGTGCCGAACATATTTAGCTGTACCTATTGAATTTAGAAGTAATTACAAAATTTAGGTTATTTACGTACGATTGAGAAAAAAACCGAGTTGTAAATGTATCAATTATAATACATACCTCACTAGTACTCTTTATCATATCGCGTAATACCAATATGCTTACAATCACATGTGACCAAATTAAATGGTATTTAATCATTTACTTGATTTCTGAGATTGCAGGTTTAACTGTCAAACAGCTTGTCATAAGCATTGATTAATCATTGAGTCACAGCAAGTCAACACAATTACACTCCGGTTTCAAAATACAAAATATGTGCACGACCGAATGATCATTACTACATTATCATTATCTTCCATATTTTAATTTTTTTTTTTTTGTAAACAGGGCTAAGATGTCTTAATGATCAAAACTTAAATAATGTTGAATACGGACTTAGAAGAGTTATTATCAACATTGATAACATTCTGTATGATTATATTTTTTAAGGCTTAAGAGATATTATTTCATTAAGAGCTAGATTAATTTTACGCACGATTTTCCCCAATCCATTACTCAACCTGACGATGTCCTGTTATGGACATGAATACTTCACTTATACAACTAGACTATACGACCCTAGCATTAATCACATGTAAAAATCCTACAACGAAAAGACAAGTCGTTAATCACTGTCCAAAGTCGTAGTTTCTTTACTGGGCGCTTCCTTTAATTCTGATTCATCAACAAAATTGTTTTTGGAATTTCTCTCTTCGATTGATTTTACACACTGCAAGGAAAATGAAAATTTTTAATTCATTGAAACACATCGATATTGATTATACAAATCATTTTTCAATGAAATTTAATCTTCAAATCACCATATCCAATACACCACTGAAAATAGTTGATAATTGTATATGGTGCATATGCTTCAAAACAAATCAACAAAGAATGTATTTTGAAAATTTATTATAATATACTAAGATCAGTATTTTCAGTATCGTTTCATTCAACATTTAGACAGACCGACTTTGAAACACAGGGATATAAGAAGCATATTACGTACGTCTTCAATTCGTATTCGAGGTGCACTGATTTGCTCTGGGAAATGCCAAGGCTTGTGATCAACCTTGTGCAGATTTTTCCAACTTGGATAACCGATGGCAGCTTTGTGTAATTTTTTCACCATCTATGGATTTTACCCAATTTGAGTAAAGCCACAAACTATTGTTGCTCAAATTTACGGAGAAAAATAATTACCTTTCGAAAATTAAGAAATATTTGAAGAAGTTCTTACCTTTGGTGCAAATATTTGTGTCACTTTATTTACCAGCCATACTGGTAATTTTCCGTGTGGATCGGTATGTGATACATATCCCAACTCACAACCATCTCCATTAAGAGATTGCCTTACTATGTATCCTGAGGAATTATTTACATCATCGCGTTAGATATTGTTGAAAATGTGTGAAATGTGTATAAAACAAGGCATCCAATGGCCAAGTGATACAAAATTCACTGAGAATTTCAGGATGAACAAGAATTTTTTCAATCAAACACGCAGGAACCAATATTTTTTGACCATTGAAATTTAGAAATGAACGCATGATATGAACATGCTGATACTGAGATACAATAGATAAAGAAAGAGTCAAGCGTAATTAGAAGTATATCAGCCATGTACCTGTGAGATAAGACGTAGCTCTCACGTAATTTTTCCTTGGTGGATGGTCTTTGTGAAAGACAGAATGATTGATGATAAGCTGTTCGTGCCCAATGTCCAACCATGAACGATGCAAAACAAAGTCTCTATTCTTCAAAGGGGACGGACATGCCACTGAAAAGTGAAGTATTTTTAGCAACGATAAATTATAAAACTATATTCTATTCTCGATGGATAACATTTGTTTTCTTCGGTAATACCTGAACATTGAATGTTATTACAAGTATTGTGTAGATAATAATAAACATAAGTTGCTGAATAACATTTCCAAACTCCACAAATATTCTCGAGGCTACTCACTTGAATAGTACCCGATGTCATTGTTGGGATTGAAAAAGCCAATGTCCTTGGACTCAATCATGTGTGTATCCCAAACTTTTCTATATTCAGGATCATGGAGGACGTCGTATAAAGTTTCTGGTAAAACATCAGGAAATCTTGTCTTAATCTATGAACGCACCAAAAAATACATTTCTCAAATGGCAATTTCCATACTCGAATTTGCAGTATATTTTTTTTAATTGTAACTACAAACATGTTCAGTCCGTGTTTTTTGAACCCCGTAAACAACAACATGGATTAGGATGAATCAAGACTCACTTTAACCATCCTGAAGCTCGTCCCAGTCACAGTTTTAGTCCAGACCGAAAGATCAGGTTTGTTGTAATCCAGCCTCCACTCATTGTTGTCATCGTACAGCTGCTTTAGCTTCTCAAAGTCTTTGTCCTCCGCTATCCTGACAACTCCCACGTCCATTATAATTGGTTTCTGGGCATAAACTAGAGAAAATCACGCCAAATTATTAACTAGTGAGATGCCATATATTTTTCTGAGTTAAGCTTTTCAAAATTTTAATAACTCACTAGCTAGCTATCTAGGCTAGAGCCAAAAGCCGTCTGGCCAACACTCTTTTGCTTTTAGTCAATAGCAAATGGCATACTGATTAGATTATTCTCCTACAACGATCAAGTTATGTGGTACGTGTTTTATTAGAACGTTATCGACACCGTCATCATCAATTATTCGCTAAGTTCTACCACCTGCTGTAGCTTTGGAATATTTATTACGTGTAATTGGAGTCAACTTGCATCGACACGAAGAGCAATAAATTTAATTAAATATGTTCCTATACAAATGTACATTAAATGCTATGAATTAAACTAAAAATTAGTAGATTTTTAATACATTACCATCGTAAATTATAAACAAAATGATAGAAAAAAAAAACTAGCAAACTGAATGAACGAAGTGAAATAATATATTTGCGGATACATTGATCATTATAAGTAGATATTTCGACCAAATAATAAGTTTACTTAGAAAGACAACGAAAAAATGTTATACAGATTCAATTTAGTTGGGTGACGGTCAGGGATGAAATGATACAATTTTAGCAATCAGTTATGTTTTTTCAAAACGACATTTCGGCAGGCCCCACCTACCATCATCAGGTTTCTTTAATGTAAAATAAGTCACAATTTTTACATGAGAATTTCTAGTGCTTACAAATTTACTAATGTACATTGTTTAACTTTATTATTGAAACTAACGTGAAAATTGAATTGTTCTAAACTTACATATATCGACATTCCTAAACATTTGCCATGTTTGTTACATGATGTGCAAGAAGGAAATGACTACCCACCTGCCTATACCACAGGACTGTTATCTCAATGTTTATTTCAACAACTATCTTTGAAAGTCATACAATTGTTTACATAACAGTCAGTACAGTTTCTATTGAGAATGTATATGATGGCTGAATAGAGGTGACTGAGATTTTGAATGTCAGTTTTTTTGTTTAGTGTCTTGTTTTTATAAATATAAATCATGTCTTTGATAAGCCTCTGATGCCAGTTTGTTTCCTTGTCAATAATCTTTATGTTTTCGAAGTCAAACCTGTGCCCTTCAACCAATGAGTGTTGGGCCAAAGCCGATCTATCCGGATCACGTGTTTTTATATCATACTTATGATTTGCAATACGTTTATTTAGATATTGTGATGATTAGCCAATATAACATTTATTGCAATCTTTACATTCAATTTTATAAACAATATTGGTTTGTTCCAGTGTAGCGGTTTTTGATTTGAGAGATGTAAATATATTATTCAATGTATTGGTAATTTTGTATGAGACTTTGATATTTTCTTTCAATAGTGTCTTTCTGATATTCTGTAACAGGCTGTTAATAAAAGGGATTGATCTAAGACATCTTTGTTTGCTGGTATCGATGTTATCAACATTGTTTTCTATGCAGCTATTATAATGTTTGTATTTTCGTTGTTCTTGTAAATGCCTAATCAGTTTCGATGGATTACCATTACTCCTTAGATTTTCACGTACTAATTTGAAATTTTTCTATCTGAATTGAGCATCAGCAAGTGTTATGCTTTTATCAAATAGGCCTATTGCTACACTTTTTTTATATTGAAGCAAATGGTGCAATTGATAGTTTATGTATCTGGCAGACCATGTTTCTTTATGATACCAATCCGTTAGCACTATTCCTTCGTAATTAATGATACAGGTATCAAAAAAGCTGATTCTATTGTTTGCTTCTATTTCATACGTGAACTTTATGCATGGATGATAAAGGTTAAATGTGTTGACTAATTGTTGGATATTATCTTTGTGCACATGTGTAATTATATCATACACGTATCATTTATAAAAAAATTAATTCCAAATGAAGCGCATTGATGACTGTTTGTTCTAATTTTTCGATTACTGAATGAGCTACACATGGACTAATTGATGACCCCATAGCTACTCCATAGGTTTGTTTGTAAAAACTGTTATTATGTATAAAATACGTTGAGTTCACGCATATCTCAACAGTTTTCACAAATTCCATCTTAGGAATGGCTATGTGTTTTGTTATTCGAGCCCAGTTTTTCTTTATGATCGCTATAACTAAATTAGTAGGTATGTTCGTATATAGAGAAGACACATCTAAGGATAGGCGGGGCCTGCCGAAACGACGTTTTGAAAAAACATAACTAATTGCTAAAATTGCATCATTTCATCGCTGACCGTCACCCAACTAAATTGAATCTGTAGCACATCTACACGCTCACGGACATCAATCTCATCTATGAAAAAATGTTAGTGGTAAGATAATAAAAACTTTAACTACTCTGTCAAATTATGCACACACATAGATATGTCAAGAATCAAACAATCGTCAGAGTCAACAGAGAGAAAAAATCCGCAAAGTATTAACGGTTTGGGGGTGTAGAGGAGTTATTTGTACAGGAAAAAGAAACAAAAAAAAAAAATGGAAGGTAATTTACTTACCTACCCTTATGCTGATACTCCTGTTCAGTGTCACGGCGACAAGTTCGTTTTATTCACTCCGCATGTGAGGATATATTCGTGAATTGGCGATTAGATAAACGATAACTACATATCGAAGCTAATATACTTTATGACATAGGTATGTGAGCAGGCGGGGAGAAGGCGGGGAAATAGCGATTACGAACACATAACATCTGCGTCAAGATGCGAATAAAACAAATGCGAATTTATGTGACGTTACTGCAACAAACCGAAGGGCAAATTAAATTGACGCATGAGCGACCAAAAAGTGGATAGAACTGGTACGGTCGAGGGCAAAAGAAAAGAAAAGAAATTCGCAACAACTCCGCAGAAGGACGAGGAGAGAAACCTGCGCGACCTTACAATACGCACATCCCGTGAGTAAACTGTTCTTGCGTTTTATTGATTCGTAAAACATAATTCAAACTTTCAGTCGAGTATATATATTAACGGTATTTTCGCACGAATTCATTTACTCTATCGATTTGCCACTTGCCAGTCAAAGAATCGCCCGATTCTTCCGTAAGTGACCTAGCGTCAAATCGTATTTGCACGAGGTTATGTTGTCACTGTATTTTAAACACGCATTCTTGGCCCGACCGGGGGGCGATGTGCCTAAGAAACTGTTTTAAAAACATTGATATTACCTTATCTACGATATTGCATAATAGGGTCATGGCCACTGATATACATTCAACGAACTTTTCGCGTTTCTGCGACTAGACGGCATATCCCAACTGACTGCCAGCCGTCCGCAAACTGCCGCAAACTTTCTGCTCGCGGGCTTGGGACTCCTCTCTGTCACCGAGAAACCGTGGGAATTTTTTTTAACTATTAACTGCTGTGAGTTTGTTACCCTCTTCTGTCTCGTGAAACTTCCCGAAATATAAGTATCGCCGATTATTTACGTCATTTCTGTGCTTATTTTACAACAGTGCGCAACTCGAAATCGTTAATTTCTCTAAAAAATGATAAGATTTAACTTAACACTTACATCTAATTCGCAATTACGGATGATTCTTTGACATAGTTTACACACAATATGATGACATCGTTTTTTCTTATCTCTGACTGGAATGATCAAGATTAGATTATCAATGAAGACATTATCAAAAAATCCGTGTTATGCCGTGTATTTTTAAATCGTAAAGGGCATAACTCGAGTTTTGTCAAATTACTACAATTTACACTTCAACAAACTTATTTTTACGATTTATATTTTATATGTAACAAAACATGGATTGCAAAATTATTTTTACCTAAACAGTTTTTCGTATATTGACGTAAAAACATTTTTAAAAATATTTTTGTGAATATCTAAGTATCTTGGGCATAATATTAATCAATCTATGATCACTGCACCATATTTTGATATTAATCATGGTACAGAAGGATAATTCGAAATATACCTTAGTAACCATTGTTTAGCAAATTTGGTAATCTCATTCACAACATCACGAATTGCAATGGCCATAATTAATTACCTTGACTAGAAACACATATTTGTACGTAATATATATATATATATATATATTTGTTTTTTAATTCTTATCACATGTCAACTATCACTTGCACAGTGAGTGAATATTAAGTTATTAGAAAAAAAATGTTAGGACGCGCATTGTATTTTTGATAAAATACACGTCAAATTAGTAAATTTATGACAAAATAATTACCATTCTATTTCTAAGATTATTTTACTATTATTATACACTAAAAAATGACAATGCAAGTGTAACAGAGATTATTAAATGCTGTGCATTAATCTGTTCTTTCCTCTATAATTCCAGTCCCATTGTTGCATCATAAAATTTTATTTACAATCCGATTATGGCTCCAAAGGATTCTGTAAATACTGGAAACACGATCCTAGATGAAAAGATAAAGGAATGGCTGTCTTGGAATAATGTATGAACCAATTCTGTAATAAAGAAAAAAAATTTCGCGTAAAGATTAATATTTTTTAATCTAAATTTTATTTCCAAGGATTCAGCAGCAGAAAATGAGATTCAGAATTACATCAATGAAGGAGATGTATCGACTCTGTCTAAACTTTTTCTTACGCGATTGGAATTTGGTACTGCTGGACTGCGTGGTCGTATGGGTCCAGGATACAGTCAACTAAACGATTTAGTAATTGTACAAACTGGACAAGGATTTGTCAAATATTTACTATCCACGATTTCTGATGCTAAGACAAAAGGAGTGGTGCTCGGATATGACGGTAGACATCATAGTAAAAGGTGTTACTCTATCGTTCATTTCTTATTCAAGTGAAATTCATAAAGTTGTAGGCATCAATTATTATGATTCAGAAAAAATGTGCACACGATAGTAGTTGGGATAGAAGTCCTAGAAATTTTTTTAATTCATGATGTGTGAACAAATCTTGCTAATTTAAAAGAAGTTGTTTACAGATTTGCAGAGCTGACTGCCGCTATTCTTGTGAACAATGGTGTAAGAGTTTACATGTATTCAAAGGTTTGCCCAACACCTTTCGTCCCCTATGGAGTATTGAAGTATAAATGTGCAGCAGGTATAATGGTCACAGCGTCGCACAACCCAAAGGAAGATAATGGCTATAAAGTTTACTGGGATAACGGTGCTCAAATTATTTCACCCCATGATAAAGGAATTCAGAAATCCATCTTGGCTAATTTAGAACCATTGGAATCGTCGTTTAACACTTCAGGAATTAATAGCCATCAGCTATTCAGTGATCCACTTGAGAATGTTATGCAAACTTATTTTAAAACCCTTAAGGATATGGTTTTGTATCCTGAAACAAACAAAAATACAGTTCTAAAGTTTACATATACAGCTATGCATGGCGTGGGATATGATTACATGGTCAAAGCATTTGATGCAGCTAAGTTCAAGGTAATTTTTAGCTCAAAGTATCAATGTGACGGGAAAATAGTCTGGAACTCTATTCTAATTTAAAATAATTGAAAACATGTTTCTGTCTCATGCTCCATATTATTACATCTCATATTTTTCAGCCATTCATTGTGGTCGAGGAGCAAAAGGATCCCGACCCAGACTTTCCAACTGTTAAATTTCCAAATCCAGAAGAGGGTAAAAGTGCGTTAGATCTGAGTATGAGGACTGCTAATCAAAATGCTTCTGGAATAATTTTAGCCAATGATCCAGATGCAGACAGACTTGCTTGTGCTGAAAAAAATCAGAAGTACGTTATTGGAGGGGGTATATAATCTGTTAAGAAAAATGTTTTCAAACGACTCATTCGTTTCAAGAAGGATACGATAATTAACTCACACCCTCGAAAATTTTTACACAAATGTCATATAACGACATGCATTAGAACTAATCCACCAACATTTAGGATTTAGTCCATTTTCATTGTCAAGAAGCATGTAATGGACTCTGAATACTGGTGTTATGAACAATTTTCATGATAGTGTATGAAACAAGGTGTACAAAATACCATTTTTTTTATTGGTCACTCGATTCCAAATACCATCACTCTAGAATTATGTTATGAAATTTTTTAATTTTCTGACGAACCATGCAGTTTACATGTAGGAATAGCCTTTGATTTTGATTGTGTTTGATTATCACAATTGATGTTGTCCAAAATTGAATTTTCAACAACACATATTAACATCAATGCATTAGTAAATGGTTAATTGCTCCATCAATGATAATGTGTCGAAACGTATCATTTAGCGTCAGCGCCAATTTTTTATCATCGAAATGACCAAAAACACTGACAACTTATTTTAGTTCATACACACAGAGCATAGCCATTAACTTTCTTTTATTGACGATTTTCTATGAGCACAGAAAAATATTTTTTTTCACTGATGTACTTATTTTACAAATTTTCAGAGGCGAATGGCGAGTTTTCACTGGCAATGAATTAGGAGCCTTATTAGGCTGGTGGATGCTACATCACCACCAAGTGCGATACCCGGATGCGAATTTAAGTGACGTGTTCATGTTAGCATCTACAGTTTCGAGTAAAATACTGCGATCTATGGCCAACAAAGAAGGTTTCACATTCGAAGTAAGCACACCTACCTACTTTGATAATGAATCATAACAATGGCTCGGACTACCAATTCTACTAATTTGTTCTTAGGAAACATTAACAGGCTTCAAGTGGATGGGTAACCGAGTAACAGAGCTGTTACGTCAAAAGAAAACCGTATTATTTGCTTTTGAAGAAGCTATTGGATTCATGTGCAGCTCCACTGTAATAGATAAAGATGGTATCAGTGCGGGTGTCCGCGTCGCTGAAATGGCATCATATTTAGAAACTATGGGGATATCGCTTGCTGGAAAGCTAGACGAGATTTATGCAGAGTGAGTATTTTTTGTCTACTTTATGGTGTGTAATATCGTCAAGACCAATTGCTACTGCCAAGTTGTTGAAGAAATTTAAGGTTCATGTTAAAAATAAAGTACATTAACTTTTTGAATGCAGCTCTTTAAAAGAGCGATAACTGGGCATTCATTTCCGTCACTTACTTTATAATAGCATGAATCGACTCGAACATTCTTGCACGTGCAAATATTCCCACCTGTGCACAAACGTGCAATTAATAATGTTTTTGTATATGCTCGCAAGTTATACACACACTTGTATCACACAACCTGACTAGAAAATTTGTGCAACGCAAACTCTATAGTCAGAATCTTACTCAAGGTATGTAATTCTAAATGCAGGTATGGTCATCATATTAGTGATAATTCCTACTACATCTGTCATGAGCAACTGGTGATCAAAAGTATTTTTGAAAGACTAAGAAACTTTAACGGAAAACCAAATACGGTGAGTACCTTTACCTTGTTACTTCTTTCATTAAGACGAATCAGCGTAATGTGAAACTTGACCAGTTTGCACATAATTCAATTAAATTACCACAAGAAACACATGGTCTACTTTCCCTCGTAAGATTTCGTGGAATTGATGACTTCTATTACGTACATTCACTCGAAGTCCTGCTAAACAAAGTGTGCATGTTACATGCTACTCTAACATGTTTCCTACCCTGGCCTCACTAATTTCTCTAACGCTATTGAAGTTATCATTTTTTTAGCGCTGCGAAGACTACTTTCATGTAAATTAATCTTGAGGAACGACCCCTACCCAAGTAGGGAATGAATCATGAAATTTATTTACTTTCCTAATAAGCTATTGTTTTTTTCTCTCTTGTATTTGAATATTCTGTTTATACAAGTTGTATAACATCGTGGGAGAAAATCTAAATTCTACATATCGGTTAACTTTGATTTCATTATATTCCAACATGAAACACATAGGTTGTGCTCGAGAATAATTCATAGATTAGTAAAAAAAATTTAAATACATGAGTAATATATATTAGTTAATTTAACTTCTGCAATATTTCTAATCCCGAGTTGTAGAATCTTGTAAAATTTTAGCTTTGTCATGTGTTTATGTGAACCTCCAAGTCAACTTAACGGTTTACATAATAAACACATAATTTATTCTCAAGGTAAACGAGTTTCCAATTCATTACAATAACGCAAGAACTTCGAAGAACGTGATGGAAGGTAGTTCATATATTTGAAATGATAGGAATAGTACTCAATGTGTACATAGAGAAAAAGATACCTTATCATTACTGACACATAGTTAAATACGTATGGAGGTATCTTTCAGAACGTAAATACTTATCTTCATTACAAAAGTAAGATTATCCAATCGGCACTCATGCGGTGCCAAGTTAGCCAATAAAAATATTTCTACCATTTTAATTGATGACAACGCTTGTATGGAAAATATTTTATCCAATTGGAATGGAAGTAATAGTCAGTTTCAACTGCAAGGCTGTCGTGACTGGATTGAGAACAAACAAAAATATCTCTCTTCAAATATTAGATATCACTTGATCTCAACTTTTTAGCCTCGTTTATTGCTTGAAAATACAATTGACAATGTTTTTCAAATGTCATTTATTAACTATAAAAATAATATTTTGAAATTGATGTATTGAAGTTGCATGTTTATGTATGTGAGTTTTTACTAATAATGTACATGACTTACTTCACTTTATTTACAGTTCAAATTGCATTTTCTAAAACACTTCGTGTCGCTTGCTGCAATATTAATATCACACGGGAAGTTTGCGATTTCTTTTTTAGTGTTTAAATACTGATTTTTATGATTGGTCTCCATTGATTTTCTTCACTTTGTTACATTTTTGGTACTGTTTTTTCCATTTCGATTCACTTTTTCCAGTGTTTTATTATCGTGTGCTGTTAACTCTTGAGTACTAACATTTGTGTGATGACCTTATCTATATATACATATAGGAGTTGGTCAGCAAAGTAGAGATAAAATTAAAACGAGCAGAAAACGTGAACATCTTTCACAGTTGAACTATCAACGTTCCTGAAAGTCATAAAATAATAATCAAAATGTCAAACAACACAGTGTGGTTGAATAAATTGACGGACATGTTCCTCACGTCGCTGACGCTCATTCCATTCCTTCTTTTGGGAATATTAGCCATTCCTGTAGTGCAGTCCTTGTATTTTCTTACACCTTTCTTCGAGGAGACATCGGAAGTGGGTGTATCGTAAGTGAGGACATTGTTGATTTCTTCACCGGTAACTTTTCATTTACATATTTGTTCAACATAAATATTTGTTCTTTCCTTTTATGTTTTATTACAAAAAGTTTGAGCCATAAGTTTATGATGTGTGTAAATGACTCAGAATTATTACATTCCGTAATATGTACTAAGACTACTGCAATAAAGAAATGCAAGGTTCAAAATGTTAATAATTTTCAATGAAGACGAGTCCGACAGGAAGTTTGCACAGAATTACTAAGCATCCATTTTTCCGGAAAAATTGGTTTGTGCTGTGATTTTCTTCAAGTTCCCTGATGGGTGCTAAATAAACTTGTGGAAAAAAGTAAAAGATGTAGCAGTAAATTTACCATTACATATAATTTTTTTACTTTACCAATTACATGTAAATGTATTTGGCAGCATTCTACTTATAATTTTTTAACCCTTTTCTGATTCTGATTCTTATTTTAGAAAAACTAAAATTTCTGGAATGCAATACAGTCCTCCCATTTTTCTTTAAAATACAGTAGACAGTATTTCATACCAAAAGTGATGAGCAAATAGTCTCACGAATTTTTCCTATGTAGTTTATAAAGTTTTATTAGAAAACAATTTTAATGCTATGAATCCACCGTTTATGCTTTACAGTATCCAAGCAGCATCCTTGGAGGCAAATATCCCATAATTGGCATTCGCGATCTTACGACAGGATATGATAATACACAGCCCGACAACAAAGCAATTCTGCCAGTTTCAAAGTCCAGCCAAATGGTCACATTCACATTTGAGAATGGGCTTGTACTTACGTTGCGTACCAGTGGTACTGAACCCAAAATCAAATATTACACAGAGTTGTGCGCCTCGCCAAATAAGCAGTGAGTACTTCAACTTGCATAACTAACAAAATTTTGTATAAATTCACTGTCCTGATGAAAAGAATCATTGTCTTGTGATCATATTATTATTAAACAAGCATTATTTCGAATGTCTAAAAAAAACGTACATGCATTATCAAATTTTTTTTATAAATTTCACGCAATAACGTAAGGCAATTTACATGATACAAAATTGTTGTTAGCCCTTAAAAAATTTCGCACGGATTTCGTCTACACTTCGTAAATGTCTTATCATCAATGATCAATAACGATGGCAAATTGTTATGATTGTTAAACAGCTCAGCTATCATGTGATAATCAATATTTTAGACATTCTCATTAGAATTGTCTTATCTCTGATCGAACAGGCCATATTTTATCCATGCTTTGATTAAATTTTTCATCAGGCTTGAGACACCCAAGCAAAGCAGCTTGCCGCCATCTAACTTTATATGAAAAATACCGTACCAATCACAAATGAGTACGATCAGAGTAGAACACAAGCAGGAAGTTCAAAAACGAATGTCTAACTTGTAATCTGTGTGATATTTTATAACGTATATACAATGCAATATTGATAATGGCATGACTAACTGTGCCAATTCCTTTTTCTAGGGACCTTACAGAGCTGAAGGATGTACTTAACGAAATGGTGGCTGCTATTGTGCTTGAGTTTTTACAACCAGAATTGAATGCGCTTATTGCGAGAAGTTCGTGACTTGATTACTATCTATTTAATTATGATATGGTATGAAGAATGAAGTTAATTTAAATGATTTCATGAACGTTGTCAAAGGAATAGTTTAGTTCTAGTCACAAACCTATTTAACACAACTAGTGGATATTTGAAATAACCCATTAGATTTTTTCATAACATTCATATTTTCTCAAAATATTGCTAGTTACACACAATAATTGAATCGAAATAACTTCTAGTTGTATTGTTTTTGGAAATTTTTGTTGAAGACAATCGAATTTCTAGTTCATCACGAAAAATAAAAAAGTATTCACTTATCAGTCATATTGAAATGAATAAATTAAAAGAACATATACGTTAATATTTCATTAAATGTTCGTTTTTTATATTCCAGTGATAGAAGGGCAAGATTTTTTATTATACCTCCATATTCTGTGTTAATAAAAGAAAATATATTGTTTCTTATTTTTCCGTATTTGTATCACAATATAATAACTAGTGATTTATTACAATTAATTGTAGTTGACTGGAACGATTTGTCCAAAAGGATCTTGTGATTTTCATAATGATTAACGTTTGTTGGATTTAGGTTAAACCGAATGTTCTACTTTCTACAATAAACAAATTAATCTTAGCAGTGAATTATTAATTTATGATGCAACGATAATCGTATTCTTATCCCTATGTCTTGCTAATTGATACCTGTGTATTGTAACTATCACAGCCGGTATAACTGATACATAGAACGGAAATTTCTCAAACATTGCAGTAATGACAATTAAGACTTTATTTCGTAGATAATATATTCTTCATTCGATAAATGTATCTCATGAAATTCAGCAACTGGGTCAGTTGCCATGCAGTGATAATTATGATCAGGCTCCAGGGCAAGATAATAACGATATCAAGAAATATAACTTGTCAGACATAATAGACATTTAATGTGCTGTCGTTCTAGATATCAACATGACCTAATTACCTATATTGTTGCATTATATTATTCTTCAGTCCCAATAAATGAGATTCGACATAAATGTTTTACAGCGAGAAATAATTTTTCTGATATACTTTCAGGATATCATAATCAGAAACAAAAATTTGACGCTTAATTTGAGTCGAATGCTGACAAGAGTAGCCAGATATAAGGAAACGATCAAGCTCTTTTTCCGATTTACCATTTCGTCAGTACAGAAAAATAAATCCAAGTATATAACATGTCATTTCCGTGCATCATAACTATGCATATACATGTAGGAATATGTATCTAATAACAATCGGTTAACTGGTATTTAAAATATTCTTACTTTCAACGACCTTTTGGTAATTTCTTGAGTTCTTTTTGACTCATTAGATACATCAGTTTTTTTTTTGGCTGATTTTCCGTTTAGTTCTACTCTTCTTTGAATTGGCCAATGTGCGGAATGTGATGCACTGTGAGAAAAATTAAAGAACATTTAAAATAATTTCTTTTTGTTGTTCTGAAAATTTACGGAGTAAATTTCATTTTTGGTGCAAAACCATATAAAATTCGGGCTCACCTGCTCATCTAACAAATCCATCAAAGCATTGAGATTGCATTTTAACCCTTGAGCTTTTAATGTTGCATGCAGATCCTCTAATATTAATGGTTCATAGGCCAAAATTTTGTTGTGTAGTACTTTATCCACCTGTATTAATTTCCGGAAAAAACTCTCCAAACTGTCCGAGTTATCAGACTGGCTGAGAGTGTAAGAATCATTATAGTCTGCTCCTTCGTAGTCGTCGGAGGCTTCCCCTACAGTTCTTCAAATCAACGAAAATTTTTTAGTGGGCATAACATGCAAAGAATCCATGCATTTTTACACTTAATATCATTAGTTGATTTCTATTGATATTTCTATTTACCTGGCATCAAAAACCAATGCTTCAGAGTCGGACTCAACATTAGCAGTGTTTTTGCCATTCAGATCTTCAATACTGTTACTCCTGTTCAGTCTTTTAGGAGCGGGGCATTCATTCTTGCTACTGTATAAGTTAGAATATGAAGTGACATTGTCATCAGCCACAGGCACCAATGGGTGTAATTCGTTATAAATGTACCTGAGAAGTTGTTTAGCTCTGTGACGTTTTTGTGCCTTCAATCCGTATTTGTTCAACTCTTTCTGTTAAAAAGTAATAAAAACACTGTTACGAAAATATTCTTGTTGGAAAGAAAGTTAAATGAAACAACGTGTTTTGACTAAGAAATGAAACAACTTACCCTCAGTTCGGGTGTCTTCATTGCACTATAATTAGCCAGTGGTGTGACATTTTCGGTAGGTACTTCTTGTACTGGTGTCGTTTCATTTTCACCTTTGCTGATATCCTGATGTTGCACTGGTGGCGTCCTCACCTTTGCCAATTCACAGTCAAATGAATCATTCATTAAATTAGACCAATTTGATTCCTTTGTTTTGATAATATTTTCCGATATTGATCTCTTTTGCAAACTAACGAGAGAACGTTTTGGAATATTTATTGGTGATATGCTTCCACTCCTTGAGTGGCTTGTTGAATGTTTGGAAGTCCTGACTTTTGATCTTTTCATCGAAAAATTAGATGGAGTTTTACTCATTTTATGGATGTTAGAATTTTCATTGTCACTCAAATCACTGTCCAAGATATGATATTTTTTTACTGTGCTCTGATTGCTTGCATCTCCTCTCTTTTTGGTATTTACTGCGTTGATTTTCGAAGAATTCTGTTTAACAGAAAATTCTGCTTCATTGAAATCTGCGTCGCTTATTCTGTCATGTGAGGAAACATCATCGAATACAGTTTTATATGTTCGAGAAATAGGAGTCGATATAAATGAATCTGAAGGATCTGCTCTAGATGGTGTGGCTAAATTCACAGACGATTTGGGTGAAGTATGATTACTCCTGCTGCATTTTTCAAGTAAACTGTCGACGTTATTGCTAACTATATTAACGAGATTAAGGTCCATCGAAGCGGATGATATTACTCCAGAAATTTCACAGTCAGGAGAAGATATGTCAAAGCTATTTTCGTCAAGATGTTGTAAATCCGGTATTTTTTCAATTTCGTCATCATTCTTCTCTTCCATATCCCCTGGGTCAGTCTCTTCACTGTAAATATCAGATTTTTTTGGTTCACCTAATTCGGACGATTCAACTTTTTCAGCCTGTCTAGGAAGTACAGACTCAATCCAACACTCAGCATCAGTGTCTTCATCGGATATGTTACTTTTTTTGGTTTTGCCATCATCATTTTCTAAGATTGTATCCTCCAGTTTTAAGTCAATGAAACTCTGAATTTCTCTGACCGTATTCTTGTCCATTCGTTCATCATCCGACATTTCATTATTCGATTTGGTTTTTGATAAAGACATCCTGTAATATTTACCATTTTTTCTACTTTTCATTGAGATGTTCAAAGATTTAGTGCTAGATAAATCAGATAGATCTATTTCCAAATCTGAGGGTTCAGCATCATCAAATTTCAAAACGTTCTGTTCCCCAGTATCCGAGTCAGTAGAACTCAAAATTTCTGGTGATTTTTCAACATTTTTGCTACCCATTGGCAATCTGCCTGATAATTCCCTCTGTATATTAGATGTGCTCTGATTTGGGTCTGTGTACTCATACTTCGACGAGTAACTATTACAATTCGCTGCATAATGTGTGTTCCATAGTTCATCACCAGAGCTTTGATAATCTTCAGATGATAAGCGTTCATTTGTAACTTTAGAACTCGATATGGAGATCCGCGAGTTATTATTTTTAAGGGCACACCGATATTTATCTATACTGTTGTGGCTGTGTTTTCTCTTATATTTTGTGAACATGGATAAATCCTTGTCTTCGGTATCAGTGTTATTGGTTTCTTCATCACTGTTAAGTTTACTTTCTCTGGAAGATTCCTGCGTTAGATCAAAAATGGCATTAACAGTGTCATCCAGTTTAGCGACTCGTTTTTGGGATGGTTCTATTTCATTCTCAGTATCTTCATCATTATCTTCTTCTTCATGGACTTTCGAGTGTGTTAATTCATCACAGCTGACTTCAGGTTTTGAGATGTGAGATGATCCCATATTTTTTAAGCATACGTCTGATATAATTTTATGGGTAGGTAAATTAAATATCGCAGGATTCTTAATAGCTTCTGACTCTATCTTCGCTTCAAAAATGCTCAGAGCTGTTCTTTTCTTTGATGGAACTTTATAATCTAAGTCAAGTTGTGTAGTATCTTGCAAATTTTTTTCAATTTTAGGCGAAACATCGGACCTTTTAATACGAAACGGATTTTTACGCTTTTTGCTAGGATACATGGCAACTGATTCGCATTCAGAATCCGATTCAGAAATGCCTTTAGAGTTTACCTTTTGGATTCGTTCAATTGCTATTGTAATATCGCCCTTTTTTTTTATAAACATGTTGGACTTATTTTTGTCAAAATTCATATCATCAACTTCCACATACGGATCAGCATCATTTATAGAAAGAGGGTGTCTGTAACTTTTTTGCTTACGAGTAGATACGAATTCAAAGTTCACTTCAGGTTTTCCACACTTTTTCCGGTGAGTCAGATCTGCTGTTTTATTAGCTGTTAATATATCATAATTAGAATTTTTAGTTTCCAAAGTTTTGGTGGAGGGAGATATAACTTCAATGTCTGAATCACTACCATTTGTAGTATGTTCCAAATTACATCCTTGTTGCTCCAATGCCATAATAGTATGTGAGGGATTTTCAATTACACTATCATCAAAAATGTCAGGGGATATGCTGCGATCCACTTCAAAATTTTTGTCAAGAAGTTTCAAGCTTTCAGTCCAAGGTAGAACATCACAATTGGTCTTGCTGAATGCTGAAGTAATTCTCTCGAAACTCTTTTCATTTGTGGTATTGAAGTTGACAGTTTCAATACTTTTGGAGTTCTTTTGGTTTGTCGGTATGGTTGATAAATTCTCACACGCAGTTCTGGTATTTGCTGAAGTTGATAAAAATTGTGCCCCGAAAGAGTCTTTGTTAAATGATACATGGGAAAACATTTCTCGTTTTTGTTGTATCTTCAATTCCAAATGCGCATCCTGAACATTATTACAATCAGATTTATGGTACTCAATGTCTTGCTTATTTTTCTCCAGATTATTCCACACACTGTCTGGTGGGTTGGAAGAAATACTCACTACTTCTTTTCCAGAACAACTAGAATTACTATCAGGCATGTCAGTAAGGTCTGGCTCAGAATTCATCTTTAAATGTGGTTGTTGAGTTAACATATTAACTTTATTTGATTTCAGTTCTTTTGATTTATCCCTTAAGTAAACAAATATTTGTTTCAATTTATACTTTCTTGCAAGTGCTCTTATTTCTGACAGGGTATTAGGATCATCAAACACTGACACATATTCCACTATAACACTGCAATAGATATATTCCAGAAATGCACTTGCTACAGAAACTTCTATTTCTGGCCAGTGTATTCTGGCCATTATGTGATCATTAGGTATCGCATCATCCAAGACTTCTCTACATCTTACAAATAATACTAGTCGATGGGCAGGTAATTTTGTATCTCCTTTTACAATCACTGAGACGTCACTCATGTAGGAATTAATCAGTAAAAATCTCCAGTCTTTGGACAAATGACCAATGAACTCTCCATCTATTCTACTCTTTGATGTTGTTACAGGATTATCATCAGCCGCTAAACTTTCAGCTTCAGAAGAGATGGAACTTTCTGAAAGAGCTGTGATACTTTCATCAATTGTTCCTGGAAGGTATTTCGCACTTTGGTCGAGAGGTTCCTATGAAGCACAAAAATATTTGTAGTTTGAAATTTTTTTTAATCAATACTTGACGTTATTTCAATTACTGTATGACGATGTAAATTAACGACAGACGAAAAGGTAAACTGTCGTGTGTGAGTAATATACTAAAGAAACGAGAAAAAGTATATTGTTATTTCCTGTTTAAAGAATAACTCTAAAAAATATTTTACCTCTTTGGGTGGTTCTTCTTGTCCCGATTTTGTTTCAGACTCAACTGTGACTTTACATAATAAAAGCTCCAACTGATTACAAAAATATGAACCTTTACTACCGAGACATTGTTGAGTTTTATCCCATAATCTGTCTTTCTGTGGAAATCAAGGAAAAAAATTGATAATCAGAAAACAACTTATTAATCATAGGGCCAGAATTTATGAATATTCAAACTACGATCTAAATTCAATGCTTACCACACGTTCATAAGATTGAAGCAAGCGACTTTTGAGAATGATATTCTCTTCTGGTTTGGTAACTTCTCCCTCTTCCTCCATCATAGCTTGTGTTATCGCTTTGTCACCCATTAAAACTTCAGCGATTTGAACTGATAAAATATGATCTCTTTCCTGCTTAGTACGGGTTTGCAAAAGGGTTGGACCAGCCAGTCTTCCTAATGAAAAATAAGATTCAAATCTCATACATATATTTATAGTCTTCCATGTATAGTTAGTAAAAATGCATAGCGTCAATATTTTTGTAATTGTTCATTGTTTGTTCGATTGACTGTAGATGCGTGATGCCTTCCAATGGCTAACTCAAAGGTTACATGTGCTTACAATTGCCAACGCTAAAACTTATACTGCATTACATTGATATTACTCTTCAGTTCAGACCATATTCTGTTGTTCAATTGGAGGTATGGCTGATATTTAAATGCATCTTCATTTGTTTCATGATGTCAAGTTTCGAATCTTGAATATTCCTCATTTTATCGAGCATTGATAATTTATGAAACTAATAACAATGTTCATTCAAAACCTCCTACTAAGATCACTTGTGGGCATCCACATAAAGAATGTGTTAAAGGGATGGTAACATACTTTTTTTGGATTTGTTAGTGGTAGATACTGTTGCAGGCTTGTTTGTTGTGAATCCAAAATTCTGCAGTGTTTTTCTACGCTCCTCCGTCATCTCTCCATAACTTGAAGGACAGGGTTCACCTACTAGTAAGTGTGCATCTTCGATTTCCTCCATCAATTGTGCTTCATGGAGTGACATTGAGAGAGCCAAAGCTATTTGTAGTTGCGGATCTTTGTCTGAGATCTGTAACATTATTTTGCTTCTTCAGTCATATTCATAATTATATCCTAAACCATCAAATAATGGTTTTACAAAGCTTTACATATTCAAATCGTACCGATACTTTCTCTGTACATCACTAATTTCTCTGGAGAGTTTTTAGTTCATCAAAATCCTTTACGTACCTTACAATAAATGCATGGGTAATAAATAAGCTATTAACATTACGTTAGTTTTCAAAATTGCATGATCCATTAGAAAACATAGTATAAAATTGCATACCAATTTACGCGATACGGTTTTCTTCGGCTGTATTGGAGGAGCTTCGAGGAGGCCCAATGCTTTTCTCTCATTAGCTTGTTTTGCCTGCAATTCGACGGCATCCAAAAGTGTTTTGGTTGATACTTTATTCTTAGTAGCGCAACTTTTCATATGACTATTTTTAGTTGTTGTATCTTTAAACGATTTGAAACACAATGGGCATGGAAAACCAGTTTTCACCATTGTTTGTGGTTTGAAAAAAGATGATTCTATCGATGGTTGATTTACATTTGACAGAGCATCTCGATTTTTTTTCTGCTTTTTCTTAAGAACAGGTTTGTTCTCTTTATGAGTTAATCGCTTGTTTCGTAACGAAACTTTGAAATCCGCTAAAGATTCGTTCAAGTCCGTCTCTTTTACTGGGGATCGAAAATCAGCCAAGCTATCATCTTTATCCAGCGACGTAATGTCACTGAACATTCCACAACTAGAGGTACTTGTAGAATTCTCTGAATGCAAAAATGTTTCAATAGCTTTTGAATGACCGGCAGACCGATCAGATTCTTGGGCCAATCTAAAAAGAAATAATCATATTTTATATCCTATTACCAGATTTAATTCTAATGAATTTTGTATCTGGCAAATTTCGAGCATCTGCCGTTCAAAATCTGACTCAGAGATTCTAAAATATTACAAGGTCAAAAAAATCACATAGCGCAGAAGTTTGATAAGAATTTCTTTTTATTACAAAAGACAACATAAGGGTTCTTACATTGTACAATAAGGTATATTAAAACAGTCAGATGTTGGACGAGACCTTTATTGACTACATAATCAAATCAACAGGATCCTACCTTTCGTCATCTTGCTTTTTTATCGACAATTTTTTGTTTCTAAGTGATAAATTTCTAGGGTTTATTTTTCTTCTACAATCTAATTCCCTCAATTGAGAGGGATCATCATGCTCCCGATTTTCCATTCTTACGTTTCTTCATGTACAATATATTGCATAGCTCTAAATACTGGGCTCTGCAGATTTCTGTTTTTCGGCCTTTGCTCTATCATCCATTATGTTATAGAATGTACTGAGCATTAAATTATTTCTGTGTCTTTCTTCTTCAGTAGTTTCACTTAGTATCTCTCTCCTCAATGCGCTCTTGAGCTCAAACGATTGAAAGATGCCATGAAAAAGAGGAGTATACCTGTGGAAATGAAAAACTCATTGTTATGTGTAGTCAGATGTCAGATATTTTTGAATAGCTCAGGCTCTTGAGCAATGCATACTTGACAAGCACACTACCGATGTATCTGCAATTTTGTCGAAATACCCATTTTTATCACATGCTCACCAAGTTATATCTAGAAGAGACTTAATTTATCTACGAAGAGTAAACTTATATCACAGTGTTGATCTATAGCACAATTTTCAGACAAGTTCACTTTATTTGGTTTTCACGCACATTTTGTAATACGATATACGTCTAACGCCATGTGAATTATTGTCAACTATTGATGATATTATTTCGAATTGAAACTTACGTAAGTATCACTCCGGTTAAGAGAGTGAAAACAGACACGACACCACCAACATAATATCGGAATTTAAATAATGGTGTGCCTTTGGTTTTACGGGGTTTTCTATATCTAGCATCTATTGAAGCCATCGAATTGATTCAGTGTTATTAAATTTCGTTGTTGCCAGCACAATCATACACTTCGTGTTAATTCCTTAACGAAATCTAGTTTCCTCCGTGGTTTCCTCTTTCCCGTCTTCATGTGTGCGGCGCGGACCGTTGGCATTTGGCAACGACAACACTCCGGTCCGACCTGCGCTTACCGACCATGTATCTCGACCATTAGTACCAAATCATAAAACCTATTCGTGTCAGAGAGCGCCACTTCAATCAAGAACACACGAAAAACGCGTCGAATAGTTCCATTAATGACCACAAGGGTTTCAGTACTATTGGTATCATTGTGGTTTCAACCTCGAGTATAGTGAGAAGGGTGAGAAGCATAGCTAACTTCAGACAGATCATAGGGGGTAGTAGTTTTTATGACCACTCAAACGCCACTCGTAAAAATGCGTCATTTGCCAAATAATAAATAATCCCCCTTATTAATTTGTTTTGATGCATTGGATATGTTGCATTTGGTGAGTAATTAATAAGTCCTCATCATCTCTCGACGTAATACAGATTGAGTGCTAGGACAGATTCGAGTTTCATACGAGTTGTTGATCGTTTCTGAAAGTGCTTTTCATCAGATATGATAATCCAGGCTTAAACACTTTTGACTGATTTTTGTTGAGATTCTCAAAGATAACACATACAGACACTCTCAATAATCATCGAGTCAATAGCCTCGACCTCTTCACCCAACAATAACAAGCACGTAACCATCTTTTTGCCGAATATGTAAACATTCTTGCCTGTCCTTTACTCTCAAACACAGTCAAATATTATTTAATAGTAAATTAATTATGAATCTCGGGTTGTGTAATAATCCTACTTATTACTAGGTTCGTGTTTAACCCCATAATGATATATTACTGCAGAACAACATCGTCAACCAAAAAATTTGTTACACACACACACACACACACTCATATATATATTGTGTATATTTAAAAATACAATTTTCACTTCAACAAGTGCTAAATCAAGTATACCTAGCTAAATAATATTGTTCATAAAACTGTGCTTGTCAGGTACTAACTCGTCATAAGAAAGTAATGTCTATGAATCGATTGCTTTCTTTGAAGAGCTTGTCGTTTGTTGATGGACATGTTCTTTTATAAGTTTTTTAATAGCTCAAATAACAGACATGTATTGCTGACACATGTGCGATTTTATTTCTGTTTCATATTTTTCATTTCATATAAACCCCATGGTTAATCGAATTTGTCTTGTAATATTTAACAAGAATGACCATATAGACATATACTTTCTAATATAATTAAGCATATTTATAGTATCAGAAAACAGAAGACTTGTAAACTTTTCTGAGTTTGCATTTATTATTATATAAACCTTTTCGTTTCTTTTTTTCAGATCAAAGAAGGATGGGGTGTGTTAACAGTCGGGCGGACATTAACGATCTTCATCCAAATATATTTCAAGTGATGAACGTTGATGATGCGGGCAACTTGATAACACCTGGTAAGCTAGAAATAACAGACTCAGATATAGTTTTGTATCAACGTGATAAGCAACCAGTCAAGTGGCCTCTACGCTGTTTACGTCGCTATGGCTATGACGCCGAAATATTCAGCTTTGAATCTGGAAGACGCTGTTCTACTGGGCCCGGCATTTACGCATTCAAGTGCCGTAGGGCTGAACAACTATTCAACCTTGTACAAACCAACATTCAGGTAATTGCCCATATACTCTATCAGATGTTTATTCATCCAATAAAGAACAATGCACATAAATTTTACATTACAAATGCACAGAAATCTCATACCTTCCACTTGTCACTCAGGTTTGCAATAGTAGCGGAGATGATACGAT
Organism: Neodiprion lecontei; assembly: GCF_021901455.1. Taxonomy (NCBI): domain Eukaryota; kingdom Metazoa; phylum Arthropoda; class Insecta; order Hymenoptera; family Diprionidae; genus Neodiprion; species Neodiprion lecontei. Next base: position 35,837,160 of record NC_060262.1, read on the forward strand.
ATCGAGAGAACTGCCAGTTGCATCACATCCAGGATCGACGGTAACAATGCGAGTAATGATGCCTTCGGAGCCCAGTTATTTAGACCCAACTCCTGCAAGGAGCAACAGTCGAATAGGTCCGAGATTTTCTCACAGCCAGCAAAATGGAATTGGAAGATTAGGCAGCGTTGGAAGCAGTAGTGGCCCCATGTCACCCCAGGGTACTATGGGATCGCCATCACCGCCACCCATGCTTCCACCACCACCTCCAGTTCCCCATCCCCCTCCGTCCTCTCTCTATGTCAATGAAGAAGTGCTGACATCAGCCACAATCGAACGAGAACACAATAATAACAAAAGCCTTAGAAGAACTATGCAGAGGTATATTGCTGTTGATATTATTAATTAAGAGCAGTTTTAAAACTTCTGTATTTACGTTGAATCTTTTAAGTGAAATTTGTTATATTTCACTCAGTTACGAACACATAGTTTTAATCAGCACTCCTCAATTTTATTTGCAGGTCTTGTACAGTGAGTAGTACCACATCTAGTAGTGGTTTTATGGCTTTGGAACCTACGCCTCTACCTCTACCTACCAGTCAAGAATCCAGTTGCCGAAGTAGGCCACCACCTCTTCCAATGGCATCTTATATAAATGTTGATCTGAGCAGTGATGCCAGCCCACTTTCTCCGTCGCACAGTATTTCTGATTCAACGCCTTTGCGAGAAGAAGCCAGCGAGCTTGATGGTGCTCAGCATGCCTACATGAATATCAGTCCTGGGCAAGAACATTATGATACTGCAACGACTACAATGCGCACATCGTTACCGCAGGTACAACCTGACTGGGAGGATGAGCCTAGGCACTGCTATGCAAATCTTGAATCTAGTGATATAGAAGGATTGAGAAAAAGATTCTCAGGGATATCTACTGCAGAGAAATCTCCTCTGCTTCCCACCACTCCTCCTGCTGGGCCAGTCAGAGAGGTGAATTATGCCGTTCTGGACCTTGACCAAAAACATAACACAACAGCTGTGAGCCCTGAAAGTAATGTGAACCCTGCAAATACTCCAATTCCACCCGACTCACCAAATAAACCGTTGAAAGGGTATGCGACAATAGATTTTAATAAAACTACGGCTCTTTCTCATTCTGTTAATCCAAATCTTGTCAATGACAACGAGGGCTCTCGGAAAACTCGACACAATTCAACGATCAATGACTTGTCAGCTCCATCTAGACACAGCTCATCTATTAGCGAGTGACCCATACTATTATGTACCTTTATTATGCTACAGGTATTTCTGAAGAAAGTTTCTTTAAAAAACGACCCATGGCTTCGTACAATATGCCTGCTTGTATAGCTTGTCACTTTTGAACAAGAATTTCTCATAGAAGAAATTTTGTAGGTAGCATAATTACGAATCTAAATAAATTCTGATCTTTTTATCAATATGGGCTACGTTTCTAAAAAACTATACAATTTTCGAACTACGACTATGTTGTGAACATGATATAAGACAACGACACGTATTGAAACTAATGACTTGATTAATCGTCCTCATTGATATAAATATATTCACACTTCTTAGCAAAGATATTAAAAAGAATAGGAGACTTGGAATATTACAGTATGTATCGAAATACCAAGAATTCAATCTGAAGCTATGGATACAGATTTATAGGTTAGTCTACCCTGTAATTTCATTTGAAGTGTAACCTGATTTGTTACGCCTTACCTCGATCCTTTCACGACCTCTTAAAGAAAGAAACAAATTTTCAGCAAATATTTTCATACTATATATTTACTAATGATACTGTGTGCAGCCGAAAAATACTCCTCAAAATTAAACAACGAAACAGAAAATGTAATACTTATCAATAGTGTGTCATTCGTTTTTTTTTTTTAAGTATAAAAATGTTTTTGGTTTCGGTTTTCATAGTTCATTTTTTATTTCTAAAAGAGAGTTGGAGGCTGACTTTTCGATCGAGGAAAAGAAAATGCTCAATGCCTGTACGACTTGCGTGACTCCAAGTTGTGTACAGTACTACATTTACTGTTGACATTGTAGTTGATACCTTTGATGTCAGCCGATGAGGTTTTGCATTCTATTTTATGTATTTCAATTCTACATATTACTGATCTTATATCGTGTACATGCACATACTCGTATTTGTACAGTTTAACGGCAGTTGACTCAGTGATATAATACGTAAATGTGATAGGTGTAAGGCCTATGAATTGATAGTAAAATAAGTACCACAAGACTCGTTCGAATATGTAATATATGTTTGATTGATAAGGAGCTTGATTCTGCCCAAATTGTAAGTAGCTTATTTTTGGACCATATGGCTTTTATGTCTGTTATTTAAGTGTAGACAAAACGTTGTTTACAACGTTAATTTTTTTTGTTGGAATCAACTAAACTTTGCAGAAATCTGCCATTTCTAAAATTTTACTTTACTGCTCACGGAAATATCTCAACAATTCATGCCAGCAATGTATTGCTCAAATTAATAGAAGCAGACATGAAAAAGGAATCTGAATATTTCAGGAATTTCAAAGTTCAAATTTATTCATATATTAATATGTTACACATATGTGCGGTACTGGTAATGTAACAATTGCTGAAATTTTAGATGAAATCACAATCGAATCATTTCATGCTCGTTACAGTGTACTATTTTCACTGACCAATGCCATGCATATCGTTATGGATGGTCCTTGGTCTGTAAGGAATACTTAGCGTAGCTTTCCCAAAATGAGTAGATTTTTAGATAATTGTAAAAAATATTATGTTAAGAGCAAATTTGTAAATAAATTCTATAACTTGTTTCGTACGAGTCTTGTGTTAAGAAAATATTATATAACGGACAATTAATAGCAGTGGTATATTAGGTATAGGTATATGCCAAAAGAATATTAAATGTATGTATAATACAGGCCAAAGAAATTAGCATAACCAGATTTTTTAATAAGCAAATAAATTTCTGGTACTTCCTTTGAGGACATTATATATTTTTAAACATTTATTTACGAATGTTTCATCAAATACCTGACAGCATGCTGTTGGTATTTCATACGCACAATAAAGAGATTCATCAAATAACATATGAACTGAATATATATGTATATTTGTTTCTTATTTTTGAATCAACATAGATAATCGAGCAGATTCTCCATATAAATGAAGAAGTGAAATTGAATATATTGTAATTCGGTTTTACCTTTATGTCCTCAATATGAATGCTTACCAAAGCGCCATAGAGCACTTGCTCTCTAATCGAACTAAATGAAAGATGTATAAAACTATTTTGTAATCATAATTCTCTAGACAATTGTACATTGGAAAAAAGCACAAGGTTTTTAGAGATCAAGTATTTCATTCTGATATACAATATGTTAGACAACCATAGAGAATAATTATGAGATTTGAGTTAATTCACATCCATAGATACAATCTGGTTGTGATGAAATAATTGCTTCCACAAATACAATAATTCCATCCCAATTAGTACGGATTTTTGTAAAATTTGAAGACAATTTAGTGACAGTTCTATATTCCACAAATATTTGATCAAGTAGCATGACAAAAGTTTGATGAGATATTGGGATGAAAATGAATTTCTGATACTTGAAATACATACTGTGATTTACTAAACTATAATTAGAGTGAATTTTATAACTTTTCTTAGGTATTTTATTTTATTTACTTTTTTAAAGTGGCAGCAATTATAATTGTTTTGAATGTCTGAAATCTTGCGAGCTCTATGGTATATTAATATATTAGCTTCTGAAATCATGGTAAAATGGAATTTTGGTTACTATAGTATGGGAAATTCAAAGCATACTGCATATGTCATCGATAGTAGGGATCTCCTTGTCAGACATAGACAATAGATTGCTTATGGCCTATATTATGTTATTTATTATTTTCATGAGCCGTGCGAAATTATATTTAGATGTTAACCAAGATGGAAATTGTCATATACATATGTAGACTAAGCATTAGATTCTAGGTATCCAAAGTTTTGACCAGCCAAAGAATTTATCGATTCTGTTGATTCAGCTCACTGCATGATTTACCTTTTGTAAAATGTTACTTTTTATTATTGTCATTGCTATTATTATCATTATGCATAAGTATGAGATTAAAAAAGCGTACTGTTATAATCTATGGAAATATTGTGACAAGAAATGGAGCATTGAGATGTATACGGGGTAAAGTTGTAGCTTGAATGTGCAAATCCAATTGATTTGAATATCTAGCTATAACTTTTCATCAAAGCTAAACAAATAAACATCGAACTGATTTTATCCAAAATCTATTTAACAGAAATTTTACGTGAGCAAATGAATGAAATATTTTTTATCACCGATAAAGCAATGTATTTAGAGACGAATTTTGTAAATACAGTAGTACTTCTAAATTTCATCTCTCTTATTTCGACAACGGGTCGTGCCAAAAAAATGATATTTATTTTGTAATTGTACATTCTAAATTAGCATAAATAAAATGTCAAATTAGCTGTAAAAATTAAGAATAGATAAAACACCTCGTTAAGTTGGAAAAAAAAACAAAATCGAAAAACTAAAAAAAAAAACTTGGAAAAAAAAACGCAAGTACCAAACAATAAAGAAGCATTGCTCCATTTTTTCAGCTACAATGACACAACCATGTTTGCTATAGGCATGTACATCGAACTGATTTTTTATTGAGATAATAAATATATTATATGTACACAAAATTAGGTATTAGATCTATATTACACAGTCGAAGTGAAGGGCAACTCTCAACTGCCAAAAACTTATTAAAACAGGTTTACATCTGTTACAACTGCAACTTGTTACTCAACGGCTGCTACATTTTTTGCAACCCCTCAACGAAAACATTTTTCTTGCTCGGATTCAAACACCTAATTCAAACTCTTACAAGACTTTGTTATAATCTTGAATAAAATTGCACATTCCACCTTTGAAACTGAGTTCCTATAAATGAAACAAAAAATAAAAAAGAAATTTTAGTAGCGTTTCAAGTTGTACAATGCATTTTACTTTTTTTTTTTTTTATTCGCGAATCACCGATATATAATTGGCAACTATTTAAAGTACAACACATGAAAGAATGCAGTGATTTCTAACAGTTATATTTTCTGAGTAAAGCTAGTCACCATTATCCCAAAAACGGTGCAGTGCATATTGCGAGTCATCAGATCAAATTGCAATGCACCATATGTCTTTGTTGAGCACCTTAATTGAACAAACAGTTGAAATCAGTGCTTACAGGCAGTGCTTGTCAAAAGGGAAGAAATTTCTGCACTGAAATTAATTTGATAATGGTAGTTGAGATGTGGCCTAATTCGCACAGCACATACCATAAAAAACAGTATGCGATTCATGGATTTGTAGAAATAAAAAATAGCGACCTCAGGCTATAGAGTCGGAGAAAAAGTAGATAAGTAAGATGTAACCCCACCATTACTTTTGGAATACCGACGACGTCACATCTGATACCAGATTTTTATCTGTTACAAGAATTAATATACAAATTTATTAAAATGAATAGTGAAGAAAATCACAGTTGATAGTGTATCGATCTTTTTCATACTAATACTTACCAAGAATTGGTGTCCAGATGAATAGGTTACAGGTGTTCTATTGCCTCGTTGACACATCGAATACTTTTCCCCAATGACAAGTGCTATATTGTTTATTTTTATAAATCCATCATCAGGATATATCCAACATCAATGCATATTTTAATAAACTGTAGCTTATAGAATTATTTTATAAATAATTGTACATAAACAATCAAAGAAGCACATTTCATTCAATTGATTTGTGCTTCATTTTGAAATCATAACATATGGAATATACGAAAATGTTGTACAAGATCATGTTTTTATTATTAACAACAATACTTTGAAAATTACCTCATTCCTGTCAGAAAATTTCAACACTGATTAACAGGATACTATCCATCACCCGACAGTTTATGTGTGATTTCGTAACATCACAGCTGCTAGATGGAGAAGAAGAAAAATCATTGCAAGCTGCTCTAGCCAATCAGTTGTGAAAATAATGAATTTGTGAATCAGAAGATTGGATCCAACATCTAAAATTGTGCCGGTGATAATTTAAACAACCTTCAGAAAGTTTACTTCTGTGATGTTATTTTTGGCAAACAGAGCACTCACAGTGGTAAAAAGTGGAACGTTTTCAAGAGGAAAGGATCGATCTGAAACAATGGTACATAAATTTTGTTGAAGAAAGAATATTTATTAAAAATATCAACAAATTCGTCTACATTCGATATAAGTTGTATTAATCGCTACGGCATTGTAAGCAATCCACAGGATAACAGTTCTATTACATAAAACTAGAACACATAGATGTGACTGTACAGTAAAAATGGTAATCAGTGTTAATCACTCACTGCATTGATAGAATATTAGCTATAGATATTTTTTTTATTACGAATACATCATTACCTGACATCTTTTGGTGTTGATGGCTGACAAAGTGAATCAGATCAAAATGAGCCGCAAGGCCAATTTGTTAAGAATTGACCAACAGCTGTTTGACAATTAATTTCCAATATGTAAATAATATCACAATAATTCGATAAATTTTCGAAGAAATGAGACAATTATAAAAATAATACAATAACATCATTGTATATAAAAATCGTTTGTTACTGTGAAATCATTCAAGCAGCGAGCTGTCGACGTCTTGTTAACTCGTGATTAATTAATACAGAGATATCAGGATGACGATGTAAAGTAGTGACACAGTAATTAGCAGTTTGACTAGGATCGGCACCAGCTTTCAACAAAAGTTTTACTGCGTTTACAAAACCGCTTTCAGCGGCAACTTGCAACGATGTTAATCCGTCATCATTAGTTTTCTCCAACTGTGCCAAAGGTGAAGTAACCAGAAGTGAAACAGTCTGATGGAAGCCTCTTGCAGAAGCTAAATGCAGCGGTGTATTACCTCCTGCATCCTGCAAGCTTGGATCCTCCCCAAGTTTAAGGAGACTATCAACAACTTCGGACTGGTTTTTTCTCGCTGCAATGTGCAGAGGCGTTTCACCATATCTGGACGTTATACCGGTGGGTGTGTGAGGGATCAGAAGGAAAGCTGTATTGAGCGCGCCACACTCTAGAGCTTCGTGCAGAGGAGTTTCGCCACGGTCATTTTTTTGAGCCGGATCCGCTCCAGCTTCCAAAAGTGTTCTTATCATGGGTTCAATTTCTATTTTATGACTGTTGCCAAATGTTGAAGATGACGCCAACAGATGCAGAGCACTGCGTCCTTGATGATCTTTGGCATCGACTGGACCAACCTTTGCAAGGAGTTCGAGCGTTTTTAAAGCTATGTCAAAATTGTGATGAAGACTCTTTGAACTTTGTGCATTCGCTAGCTGCCGTGTCAAAATATGCAACGCCGTCAACCCTCCACCAGCTTCTTTCACCGTCGATGGACATCCATATTTTAGCAGCTCTTCTACTATCTCAAATACGCTTGACGGGCTGCCATTTATTATCGCACGATGAAGTGCAGTCTCACCACGTGGAGAACGGACCCCAGGATCACAGCCATTTGCAAGTAAGACCCTGTATTTACGTTAAATGCATTAGAAAAAAATTTCAATCTTGAATTATCAGCTAAAAGGTCATCTGCTCAAAAAATCTTTTAAAAGAAAAAAAACATTTGAGCCAGTAGGTAATCAGTTCAAAACTGAAAATGGTAGAAGGAAGCAGTTTCAAACAAAAATGCTAGAAGCTTGAGACCTAATGAGAATTTAGAAAAAATTCTAGCAGACGAAACAAATTGCACAACTGTTCCGACAGTCATTCTTCCACTAGCGTTGTTAGAAGTTCAACTTTATTCGCATTATGATTATGATGAACTTGAAAGGAGGATGTATTGCGTTATTTTCATTTTAGTATGTCATTTTGTGAATCAATATTGAAAATCTTGTTTAAAAATAGGCAAATTTCCGTCGAGTAAAATTAAACGAATTTCAGGAACTTTACTGAAAGTGAAAGTTACGATGACAACGGAATATAACGTACAAAGCGTTTGTAAATTAACTTGATTGTTCAAAGCTGTTAAAAGAAAAAAAATTAATCCTACGATTGTTAAGTATATACGCACACAGGATTTTTTCGTTTCGTATCGAAGTAGGTACTTATAGGTATATTCGGTGAGTAAATTCAATCGTTGCGGATGTTTGAATATTATGCGTGGCACGCGGGTATTAAATTCGTACAATAATAATGCACTGCGTAAGCGAAAAAATAATTCCGTTTATATTAATGCATGCGAACAAATTCATTAAGCAACACGGAAGAGGAGACCTAATATTATATGTACTGCATATACCTACATATGTATCATGTATATTTAATGCGATGTCTGAAATCGGGGTGGTACTTTTTGTTAGTCCAGGATGCCGCATACCGCATGCCTACGCTTATATTTTATTTGTTACTGTTTCTTTTTACCTCAGAACCGAGAGGTTGTGATTTGTTGCCGCCACTAGTAGCGGCGGATCCCCCGAAACGTTCCAATCCGGTTCGTCAATATTTTGAACAACGCCGCGTGCTATGAGCAACTCGACGCTCTTCGCATCTCCAGTACGAATTGCCTCGTGAAAACTCATCGCGCATCCCGGGTCGTAATCATCAAAGTTTTCTTTGTTCAATAATTCGGCGACCCCGGCTCTTTCGCCTCTTTCCTCGAGTAAATCAGAGCCCCTTGTTTCGGGGAAAAAAGAATTTCTTTTTGATCGATAAACGTTTTGATACGTCTTGATCTGATCACTGGACTTCGACACCTGAATCCCATTTTTTGTAACGCACTCATCCGACAATTCAGAGGCACATTCGTGCAATGGGATACTTTTAACTCCGTTTTCTTGAGAGTTATTACAATTGACAGACAATGCGTTACTGTCGATAAGTAATTCTTGGAAGATCGCGAGCTTTTCGCTTTTATTCTCGTCTGTAAGATTACAGCTCAGATCTTTCTCTTCGCGGACATTGCCTTCCGAGGTAGACGGTGATGTTCGATCGAAAGAAACGGCATCTATCAATTCCGTGGATAACTTTTCAAAGTTGAAACTATCTTTACAAGGTTTATCCTCGATTTTTGTATCCGGTATTTTCGAAGCATTAGATTTCTGTACATCAATGGTCGAAAGATTTTCTTCCATGTCCGAAACCGTCTTCTCTACATTTTTTTGCTTACGAAGTATCAAACAAGTTTCCGATAAATTCCCTTGTTCGGAGCTTGTGCAATTCCCTTCGCCTTTATTTACTACTACATTTCCTACATCGACACATCGACCTGTTATCGAAGAATTTACAGTTTTATATCCTGCACAAGCCTCGGGGAATGGTAATTCCTCAGAATTTCGACTTGCGTCTTCAGAACTTTCATCTGCAGCTCCGTTTTCGAATCTAGAATTATTTACGGATTCATCCAAAGTTGTTACACTTTTTTGCGAAGCGAAATCCACCGGCACATCGCAATTCTTAACGTCTTCTTGCCGGCACGGAGAAATCGTATCGTCATCGTACGCGGCGGTCATCTTCCAAATCCCGTAGATTTTTATTACTTCAAAAATAATTTGAGTCAGCTATTGTTGTTGTTGTTGTTGTTATTATTATTATTATTGTTGTTATTATTATTAATAATAATAATACAACAATGAGCGTTTTATAATCGTAGTTTGTTAATTCTGAATCCTTAAATCACGCATTCGAACTTTTCCGCCCGCAATTCACCGTCCGACTACTTCATTCACCTGTACGGCGCTCAATTCTCGAATGTCTGATACTCGGTCGCAAGAACACGATTCGCGGTAAGCGTAAGAAGACGACGGAGACGACTAAAAGAGACTAAACTAAAACGCGTCCACGCGATGCACGCTGCAACCTCCCCTCCTCGACAGAACACGACGAAACTCACCCGAGCATAGGCGTCAGCATTGAGGAATGCAAAGAAATTTTATGAAATAAGGAAATTTTAGATGGTTCCCCCGTATCTTCCGATCATCGATCGATTTCGTTTGACGTTTTAGTTTTGTTAATGATCTGAAAACGATGAAACTTATACCAATACTTTGATTAAAAACAAAGTAAGTTTTCAGTTACAGTATTGTTGCATGGAACATATTATCCGTAGGACTCCGCTGTCTGTATTTGCACAAGTGTTGTTCGCCGCTCGAAGCCACTTCGTGGTAAACTTACAAGTGAATATTTTGCTTTGCGCTAATTAAACAACGTATTCGCGTCTTGACACACGGAAATTAAGGTGCATGTTGTAATACGATATGTCGACAAACGATTATTATAAGTTACTTAAGCAGATATTACAGTACGCTGCCGAGCTGTATTCTTTTCTTTGCAGTGCATACGCCTGCCTTCTCGTGTCTCTAATAAAAATGCTGGTTAAAACAATTAACCGTAATAATACAACACTTGGTACAAAATGTTCGAGCGTTACTAACGATCGTATGACGTCGGATAGATATTATGCTTGTACGTTATATTGAGTACCGTTGATAAAATACGTTTGTAGCACTTGGTGTATCTTTTCCTTTTCTTGCGCTTTTTTTCTGCATATTTTGTGTATTTTCGGAGATTATAAATAGTTTTCGCTGCACATACTTCAAAGGTCAATACTTCGACGATGTTAGATATTAAATGTGTACCATGAAGAGCTTAGGTGTCGCGTAATATTTCAAACGTACAATACGAATATTCAAATATAAATGTGTTATAGATATAATTTTAATGATTTTGGAAAAGAATGAAAATTAAAACGACCGACATATACCCAAATCCTCACGCTCCAATTCATTGTCTTACATTATCTTATCCGACTAGCCGTGTATACATCGAAATTCTGATTCTGAGGTTACAGTGTTTTTACTTCTAAAAATGAACCTTCCACCCGCTGGGCGGCCAGTCGGAACATAATCCGTCCCTTCCTCGGCATTTTTTTAAAGGTGGGGAATATACCTGCCTCTATTTGCTAATACAGTTCGAATACGTAGTTCGTCTATCTTTTTCTGAGATCTTCTAATATTCCTGTTTCTAGTTCTAGTCGGTACATCGATTACAGAAAAATTGCGTATAGACTACCATTTGTACCGTGGAACTTAGGGTCTTATCTTTACCAAACAAAGCTAATAACAGTATACACGATGTCTGTAAAACACTCAAGAAGTCCGATAATAAACGATATCTGTACATATATGTACAACAAATACGAAATTTGAACAGGAAGTGCTTAGAGAGATTAGAAAGTACATAGTTTCTAATGTTTACATTAGAAAAAAAAAGACTTATAACGCATTCGTATATGCAGCAAAACGGTACATCTTGTATGAATCTACGTCGAAAGAAGTCCCAAAGTACCGGATGTGCATGAAAGATGATTAAATGACACTTGACCGTTTTATGTGAGCGTGTATTTTCATGATGCGTTTGCTTGAATATTCATTCCGTAAGCATTTCGCGTTTTGTAATGAAGAAGAATGCAACGGCTTCTTTAAAACTAACGGTCTGATCTCTCGACCACCGTAGCCAAGTGTATAGCAACAGATCCAATGTGAACCACGCGTACTTGAATAAGAGAAATCTTTTTCCAAAGCTAAACCACATGTGCACATGTGCGTGAAACAGCTTCTTCTCCCCTTGCGTTACATTAACTTTTTTTTGCCCTGCTTAAATCTTATGGATGACGGTTTGTCCGACTTGCTTGTCGTCGCTTCTAGTGCCAAGGGCATAAGAATGGCAGGATAGAAGGGCCCTTTATGCGTGGCCATTGAATAAAGTGTATTTTCAAGCGTTCGATTGCACGGCACATCATTCGTTAGATTAGAGTTGATTGCCTCTATCCGTATGACAATAAGCGTCGTCGGGAAGAGTACGAATTTATCAATAGCTACCGAAGAATGACAAAACCCGTACGTCGAATGGATTTTTATAAACTTGACTCTCCAAGTCATGATGTAGTCGATTGATAAATATTTTATGGCAATGATTGTTGTTATATATTTCACTTTGAATGATCAATATAACGATACCACGGAAGCTGATAATCTAAGAATTAATTGCCATTTGAATTCACGTACCGGATCTAAGTATGATACATGTGTTTCTAATGGTTCCGCGCTGATATTTGTCAGAAATTTGCGTTTTTTTTCCTTCAAATTTTTACTTGACCTCGCAATGACGTTTCAACTATTTACACGGTATTAGCTATGTATAGTTTAAAAATTTTTCATTTTTCGCTTTATAAAATTATGAAGAACTAAAGCAATTGACGAGGACAGATTTTTAATAAATGAGACAGTCGATATTATGGTATAAGCTTTTTTTATTTTTTTATTGATAGTCAACACGTATTGTTACGAATATGTTCACACTTTCACTCAAACGTCAAACCTTAGGTTATTATTATTATAACTACTGTTATTATTTATCGTGTACCATTATAATACGAAGAGAAAATATCCATACAAATTTTGAATCAGCTTATACGTTTATACATACTTTTCTTTTGTTAACAATAAGAAAGAGTGTCAGAATAATGGGGCATTGTTTGAAGCAGTAATCAATGTCTACCCTAATTGAATACAACTTAAATTCTAATCTTCCTTGGCATTCCCATTACGATCTCCAATTGCACGGCTCCTACATCGTCAAGGTGTGCAAAAAAAAAAAAAAAACATCCATTTATTTCAAGCAATTATTTCTTCAAAATATGAAGGTGAATCCTTTTTAAATTCTAGCCTGATGTACACTGTAATTCATTGAATTTCTAGCTCGTGTACGATTCATGTTTTAACCCTTTGTGTGCACACTTCCTTAGAATTACGTACATTGAACACTGAGGCAAATAAACCGTAAGCAATTTTCCAACAATATAGCTCGATAACCTTGCTAGTTTTCTGAAAAGATGTATAAACACTTTTCGAAACTAACGAGTTATATTTTAATCCAGTATTGTCATTTTTCGTTCAAAAATAAGTAATGCAAAAGCAATATTTGAAGTCGACGATCATTCAACAAGTTATCGTGGGTAAAGGAAAATTTCCGTGTTAAAATGACTAAATGTTTAAACGGAAGGTGACAAATATACTTCAACACACTTTGTTTTTTACTTTATCTTAGTAAAAAACGTGCCAGAGTCTGTATGTTAATATTTTTAATGGATAACACATTGAAATACTTTGTTCCTGAAATTTCATGAGGAAAATACACCTACTGTCCTCTCCCGTATTATAAGATTCATTATATATAATCGCTGGAGTTTTTCAAAAACAGAAGAATCCTATGTATTTCTTTATTGGTAATCATGTATGTACTTGAATAAATACCAAATGCCGATGTTTACCGTTTACCTGCTGCGGGACCTCGAAGCTGACCTGGATTTGGTTCTGCGTGGACTACGATCTTTAGATACAGATCTGGCTTTACTGCGAGACCTGTCCCTATCTCGACCACCACCTCGACTGCGAGAACGGCTTCGTGAAGCTGAACGAGACCTGGAGTGTTTGCTGCGAGATCGTGAGCGTGATCGTGACCTAGAGTGAGACCTATAATGAACTTCACATTAAAATATGGATCGTTCGATCTGTGCCTATTATATGTGTATGTATACGTAATTTACTATTGCAACTTTGAAGTTTTTTGTTCAACTGTTACCAATTTAGATGCATGCTTTGAGCACAAATACCAGTCCCTCATCGTTATGTTTTTACCTATTGACATCAAACCATTCGATTCCCTAACCAGATAATAATTAATCAGAGAAAATGCAATGGCTCATTTGTAGGTAGGCTGCTTACTTACCTACCAACTCATTTGAAACTGTGCTAATCGCATCAAACGAATCGTATAATTCACATGTGAGAGCTAAGAGCTACAGATATGTAGTTCTTGGCTCTCAATATACATAATACGAATATGGTTTTTTTTACGACTGTAGCGACTAATAAAACCAGTCAATTGTGATAAATTTAAGCTGCAGCAAATTGAGGTTTCTAATAATTTTCCTTCGTTTTTTTATGGCTCCGTTTTCTTGCTCCATATAGCTTGATGAATGCCCAACAAGTATTTTTTAGTTTGTTAGTTAGTCATCAGAGAGTATGATATGAATTTCGATTTGACTGTATGTGATAGTCTACAGCTATATTACATCAACATGCAATGTTACGGATTATTAATTGATGAAACATTCCTTTCCTAATTTATTGTATCATTTTCTTCTGTATCATGAAAATCAGCATTTCAATGAAACTGTTGTATTGATGTAACACACATTCAAAAAGATTAACCAACATATAGACATAAAAGAAACGTTACTTACAAATAGTAAAGTTTTAGCAACTGATCAGTGAAAAAATTATGGCCAAATCAGTGACAACATAATGAGGTTGAAAATTTTGATATCAAACCAAAAGGATATTATCTATCTTATTCCGATCCATCTTACTGTCCAACAACTGCCACTTGGTTTCATCTTCGTAAGAACATACATGTCGTGTAAAAAAAAAAAACGCATCCCATAGTCTTAAGTAATACTCCCGAGATCGATTGGTTAGTCTTTTTTCGTTAATGATACATATTGCAATACATTCGTCGTATACATAACATTGCCTTTTGTTTTTGTCGAAATATCTGATTACTATTTTATTTATATACCATAATTTGTGACAGCCTATAGTAGACGGCTGAAGAACGCGTGAAGGCAATGGCCAGGAGAATGGGAGAGTGGGCGAACACATATGTAGACGAAATCGCGCGAGGGTCAGATGGACAGATGTACGGACGGAGAGTGGCTAGACGAGATGGCTGGACAAAGACTGTCTCTCAGTGAAGGGTACGGTACTACGACGACTAGGCGCGAACTGCGAGCAGATAGAAGAAGGCTGGATCTACCAGACGTGCCGAGGTGAGCAAACTCTTTGTCTAGGGTGATGTCAGTGGTCAGTGAAGTACCGAAGTGCGCAGAACTAGCCACTCCGTCAGCCATGTTTGTCTCTTTCTCTCTGTCTTTCTCTCGCTTTCTCGTAGAGTGCAGAAGGTAACCCAAAGTAGGTGGGTGCTCTACGCTGTAACTCTACGCAGTGTGTGTGTCACAAAGTGAACCCAAGTCGAATCACGCGAGAATCTCAGTAGATACACATTTCTCAAGCGTGTGTCTGTGTTCAGCCGCATCTCCTATAAATAACGGGCAGGATTACATCGGCTTCGTCCTCTGCCAGTTTACCAATTTATTTCCTAGCAATCACTCTTACTTATTTGACTCTTTAATCTTTTTTCACATCAATCAGCTATTCAAGACATTATCACTTTTCTATACTTCACCATTGACTTACATCTGATAGAGATTACTGCCTGGTAGGGTCCAACCTGTTTTTACCTCAATTTTATTCAGTTTACAATGAAGGGTCTAAATTTACAAATTGCCGATCAGGATACCGAGATCCATGAGCATTGTACCAAATGAAAGATAAAACTTTTCTTTCTATTTATAGAAAGAGATTTCTTTCATAGCATATGCTCACTTCCAAATTTCGTTTACCAAAAACAATTTACGGATTGCTCAGTTTTACAGCTAACGTACATCGAATTTAAACCACTCAGACCCCAGGACAAGCAACAAAAAAATGAATGGCTTTTTATATCTTCAGATAGATTTGAACCCTGCGAGCAATGACTCGCCACACATTTTGCCACAACCATCAAACCAACCTTGCCCACCTTCAGAGAATAAATGAAAATACATATGTTCACAATATGATACTTTATCAAGGAACATGTCTATCATTCTATAAAATATCTCGAACTATTTCTCATGTACAGTGTCTTCAAGACTGCCATTAGAACTGTACTTTATATGACACAAAAAAAAAAAAAATTCCAAAAATCAATTCAATCTTTTCTTGCACTCAGAAATAATTTATCACATAAATAGCAGCAAATGCATTTAAAAAAATATTAATGTTTTGGTGAGTCAATTTCGGATACACCTGACTACTTGAAACTAACCATAGGCGACATTAATACTTATTAGACAGCATTGTATCAAGGGTAGGGAGAAGTGCACAGAGTCTCAAATGAATGCTAAATATATTGGGTAATATTTTTTGATGACTTGCTCTGAAAAATTTTTTATGACGTATGACTCCAAATTATTAATAAGCAAGATAACGAACCTGCGCCTACGAGATCCGCGATGCCGTGGGCAATCTCTTGCATAATGTCCTCTTTCTCCACACTCGTAGCATCGATCCTCTGGATGGAAAGGACGTCCGCCGCCACGTCTTGACGGACCACCCCGATCTCTCAGTCTTTTCCCATTCGAAGGTTCAACCCTTGCTCTTCGGCCACAAATAGTGCGACCGTCTAACCCTCTGACTGCATCTTCAGCATCACGCGCATCTTCAAATTCAACAAACGCAAAACCAGGAGGGTTTCGTGCAACCCATACGTTTCTCAAAGGACCATAATACGAGAAGGCATCTTCTAATTCCTGCTTTGTGGCATTACTTCCAAGATCACCTACATAGATCTTACAGTCGGATGGGTAGCGTGACATCTGTTGGAAAAATAGTTATATTTTTAGCATATAGAATCCTTCAAGTTGGTCAGAGTCAGTATAAAAAGTTGGTTTATTAGTAATCCGCGAGATTTTTAAATACCAAAAGTGTCTCTGATGAAGGGTAAAAGTGTCAGGGTAAGAAAAATTGATTAAGTTAATTAATTAATGGCTGTAGTCTTTAACTGCGTTATGACTTTTTATTAGTATTCACTTGCTAACAAATGCTCAGAGTCTCATAAAGTCCTAACGCCAGTCTAATATTATCAACTTTATTCAACAGGACTTAATTTTCTTATTTCGGCACCGTCTTGATCAAAGTGGTTAAAGCCTCTTCAATTTATGTAAATCAGTCATAAATTAGCCAGTCATTTCATTAGTTGAAAATGGTTTATAAATTTTACGTGAATACGTGGCTCGTAAATAATTTGCGAATATTTAGCGCGTAATGTGTTATCGACAAAATACACTGAATTACGAGAGGGCGCTAACTGGAGGCTCCATGATTGAGAATAATTTGGGCATTGTAAAGAACTTTTGGCGTCGCTTTGAGAAACTGATTCATCGTCATAAAATTCATATTCTGCGCTAAAAAATGTACGTTGGAATTGCGTGCAATTATACAAGCCTACTGAAATTATTACTATACATTGTTCTTCTGGAGTTCATAATTATGTTTAATCGCCACAGGAAAAAAATTTGCACAATTTGCTGTATCTGTATTCTTTGACGCCATCTTTGCAACCACCCAAATCCACACCGTCCAACTGCCTGTGTAACGCAATACACTAAAGTAAAAATTTCACCCCGTTAAAAAGATATTAAGATTCACCTACCTTGTTCATTATTGAATCACGTTATCGCCCTCATACGTGCAGAATATCTTGTCAGGATTAATTAATTTACCGCAAGAAAAAGCCGGCTCTGTTTCAGCCGCACGGCGTCGTCACCCTTTACCACTATCGATCTCTTCTCGAGAAAACAACATGGCTGTCGCACAAGCCCACCAATTACACCTCCGTGCCCTCCGTGACTAGACTATGGACTAGACGAGCCGAAGTTTGCCGACGTGGAAAGTGGCTGACGACGCCATCACCCGATTTCCTATACGCGCGAAAAATACAATTTACGAAATCTGCATGAAGAATTTACCGGCGAGTGCCAAGTGTTGTCATGGGATGTTAAAAATACAATTTAAACTACAAGATTTAAACAGCAAATGAATGAATACTTGACACACATTAATCGTTGTAGTATTTATGTATTATAATCTACGTTTTTCAAATTTAAACCATTTTCAAACCAAGGTTTATCGTTCATTTCGAAGAACTTCGAAATCTGTCAAGTATATCAATGAGAACTAACAACTTATCGGAATAGCAATATTTTCAAAGAAGTTAAGCAATTTGAAATAATAAAAACTTGAGACGATTACAGAATTTTAGACAATATAAACATTTTCTGTATCTAATCGCTAGAATGAATTTGGGTCTTGAATTGTTACGGAAGTCAACGAAATAGATTAAATCTGGAAGAATTTCCTAAACGAAAGCACTAGAGCATTCATTGACTATGTGAACGATAATCTAGAATTCCTGAGTAAATATCTGAAAACAGTTCGGTTGTAAAATTTTTCACGGTAAATCGTGGAGGAAAAATTTGTACCAGGAGTAATACTGTTACGGTACTAAACTGCGTAATTCACACTAGCAAATTTTCAAATCGCAATTCATTTGAAACACATCACAGTACCAACCGAACTATTTCTTTTTATTTCTACAAGCGATACAATCAATTTATTCTCTCGCTGAATACGCCATCCATGCATGCTCGTTACGATTAAATAAGTAGTTTGCATCTAAATTTTTATAATTCTCCTTACATATCTCCATCGATCAATTGATAATGTAACTCTGTTTCAATTAAAGTCTCCATGCAATTAATCATCGATTTTCGCTATCGTCAAATCAGTGCCTATATAACATAATATTAGTGGAATTGACATCAAGAATTGGCACTTCCTAGTTAAAAATTATGTTAAAAAATTATAAATTCTATAAATTTGAATTTATTAGCAATAAGAAATATTTCTATTTCCCCACCTACGCTGAAGCAAAACTTTATAAGTTATATTACTCACTCGTATTGACATAGGAAAATATAGCAATTATATTTACAACGCAACGCCTGAAATTTTCGGCCCTGGACAACCGGCTCCTCCCCCCTCCTGACTCAGCCTCGGTAGCGAGGTAATTCCCGTTTTTCGTCGGCACGACGTATTGTACGGAGTCGCGGGCTTGTTTTGTTTTCAGTAGATATTCTCTAGTCAGTAGATCCAGTGACGTGGCGGAGGGAGGTGGTGCGGATCGCGCGTTAAGTAATTGGTTCTACGTACCGTACGTAAAGAGGCAATATTTCTTCAATGGGAATCGTTGGTCTGCCGCGAATTAGAGGTACTCGATAAACGTATCGCCGCACTTCAACCCCAAATGAGTTCAATCATATTCCATTAATGTTCAGGCGACTTTTGAGCATTTTCTTTTGCGATGTGCTATGCATAGGCGAGTTTTGCGGTAGGTCGCGTATCGAAAGCAAAATGACTTCCTTGAACTTGAAGGCTACCGACCCCGAGAGCATTCTTTCCCTGTTACAGGATCTCGCCGACGTTCCGTGCAATGTAGTCCAACAAAAATTGAACAGCTACGTAAGTTTTGTTTTATTTTTATCAAAGAATGATTAACTGAAAGCCATCCTAAATCCAGCGGATCGCGGATGCTGGCCTATTTTTTCATAAATTATCTAACATCGAATGGTATAGCATTTGTTTTTTTTTTGTTTTTTTTTTTTACAAATATTTGCACAACTTATTTGCACCTTGATGTTTATCCCTATACGTTTGTTTTCATTCATTGGACGTCTGGAATACATCCAGATAATCTGTAAATATTAGGTGAACGATGCCTGGTCGGTTGCACGTTTTATTTTCGAGCTTTTACGATGTAGTTATTCCGGATGTTTTTGTTTTACACACACCTTTTCTCTTCCTCACATCTATGCATGCTCTATATTATCTTGTCACAATGCAACTACAGAATGGTTTTTAAACCATCTGTCGAACACAATTCTTTCTCATCATTTGGATTACTTTATTCCATAATATGAAGGGAAAAAAACAAAAATTTGCGTATATTTTCGTAGTTTTCCGTTTTTATTTGCATATAAGAAAAGTAATAGTTTGACAGTGTTAAACTTCCGTAATTGCCATGGATGTGTACAATGTGAAGAATGTCGGTATTGTGGCATTACGCAAAAGCAGCCTGTGCTACCAAGTTTGGTCAACATAAAACCACATAAGCCTAACGCTGCTTATCTGTCTAGTTTTCAGAAGAATATCCCTCCCGACTAAAGAAAAATAAGGAAACAAGGAAAAAATTTGCCGAGTAGTATTTTTCCCTGTTGTATCAATATTTCCTTTTCAGTGTTTACATTCACAGAAACTTTTCTATCATACGCCTGTGCACAAGATAATAACCAGACATCATGGGATTTGATTATTTACCGATCATAAAACTTTGTCAAGTATATTTACAAGAGTTAACAAGTATTAGTTGAAATGATTCTGTAATAGAAAACAGTCCGGGATTTCATTAATCTTTTGTCATAGTTCACGGATGTTTAAAAATATTTCACGTGTATTAATCTGCCCGAGAATGAAGACATCGTAAAGAACCAGACAAATTTATGTTTCAGAATATTTGAAAATGTATTCCAATCGCCGAATAGTATTTTTTTTGTGCATCTTGCATGTTTCTAACGTGTTATTCTTTCAAATTTGTATTGACAAAGTTCATACTATGTAAAAACACCAATTTTTTTATCAAAGTGTAATCGAACACTATTGATCAGTATTTAAAGTTATTTCCTATTACAATAGTGGACACTGTTTAATTAAACCTTAATATTCCAAATCTTTGATAATCTTTCATCAAAATATACTTTTAATTTTCAGTTACAAACGGCCACTGGATCGAAAGTGGTTTTCCTAGCTCCGATTCTCTTGGAAACAGAGGAGATGGTAATACATGTTGTGGGTGAGAAGATTCTTGAGAGAGAGCTAAGGTTCCCAGTAAGCCAATCCAATGTAATATTCAATATTTAGGTATTTTCTCTTTGTGTTTATTTATGTAGTAACTGAACACTTTATTACTTCTTTTACGTTGCCTAACACAAAATGTCATAATTAACAAAGTGATCTGCTAATATATGCTTGTGTCAATTTTATTAGCGCCATATATTTTCATTTATTGCTGTTTGAGGCATAGATTTAAATTCAATTTAAGTATGATGTTTTGCAATGAGGAAAGTGATTGAATTCCTAAAACAAAAGAACGTTTTCCGATGCAGTTATGTAAACATACCTATGTATATGCATAGCATTGTTACACATGGCATAATGTTCGAATTGCTTGAATGTACGAATGGCCTTGGTTAAACACGAGTTATGAATATCAATTAATCAGGAACCAAAACTGCGTTTACGTTGCTTTGATAGTAGCACATGTGAAAGATTAATCTATGGCTGTGTAACAGAACGCCAGTTTTGTTTGGCATGCGTATCAGATAAGAGGAACAAGTCAAACATCACCTCATTAGCTAACCCCACCTACTACTAAATCTGCCTGGCACTTTGAAAATGTTATGGGTCAACATTCAGTGTCTCCATATTTTACGTTAATTTTTATTATGAAGCGCATACGACATGTATTACATACTGGATCTGATAATTCATAAAAGTACCGGATTGTATTATATCGTTTGCAACATGGCAGACACCCAACAATCACTTGCTCCTTTATATCAATACGATAAGTAAAATGAATCATTATGTCCTGACTCAACTTAATTCGATGCCATTGCATGTGTCACTATTATGATAATCAGCCACTCTCGAGCATATAGTATTGTTACGTAATTTTTTATGTATCCAGGCTACTCCCTGAGTTGTTTCAATTACGTGCATAGGGTCGAGACATCAAAAAAAGTGACGAACTTCCAAGTGATTGCATGTAATAAACACCGCCTCCATTTATCTCAACTACTGTGATACTTACTACATTTTGAAAGTTTTTAATTGGCTAATTCAGTCGAGTAAAGCAATATACTTCTATAAAACTAATTTTCAGTTATTACCTAAGAGTATCATTCTTACTAAGATATCTGGCACAATATGGCCATTAAAAGTGAAAAGTAATCCCAGGTCTATGAAACACATTAATAAGATCAGAACTTTATCCGATGCAGACCATACTCTTAGTTCAGCAAAGCAATTAGTTCACGTTTATAGAACAAGAAACCGTAAATACTACCATGGATTCCACTGTTCAATTACATACATTTAGATTCTGAATTATTCTTAGGATTAGCTTTGAGTGTACATCAGTTTGTATAATGATCATGTGTTTGTTCTATGAGTTCATAAAAAATTGCTGTTTAATTTGAAATAGGGTTACCAATTTTCTCATTTACATTCGTTTTACGAATATCTTTGTGGAATTGTCTTTGTTTGGAGTATTGTTTGAATAGCTGATGCTGAATTGAGTTGATAAATTGATCTATTTGCATGCTCTGAAATAGCTTTCTATCGAAAAGTTAGAGATGACTCTCTTAAAGACTTTACCACGGACAGATGAATTAATTGTAATGGAAAACAGGCAAGTTTACCAGTCTATGGAACTCCAATTATCTAATTACAATTAGCTGAGTGCTCAAACTATTAAGACAATTTAGTACCATTCGTAATTACCAAGACAATAGTAATATTAAATATTGGTAGAATTGATGACCTTCCATCATGCAACCACTAATGTCTTAATAGCCTTTTGTACTCTTACATCGAGCCCGTCTGCAGCGAGTCGTTAGATCAATATGTCCATCCATTGATGATGAAATGTATTTAAATGTTAGCTAATGTCTGGCCTTTCAAACTTATTGTTTTCATTACATTACCTATGTGATGACGTATTTCGACAAGGTAGACCTATGTTTTGAAAAGTTGAGCAATCAAAACTAAAAACATTCATGTATACAGCTCGTAAAGGCGTAACGAATTTTTTCTCACGTGGGTGAGTATCGTTAAAAGTGTTGCATTTTTTGCTAACTTCAAGCAGATTAAATTAATACAGGATACTTTTGTATTTTTAGTAAATGTGCTTGCAACAAGAATCACGCGAACTGGACTTGTTCTTTAGGGTAGCACTGTTTTTGGCCATTTCAGTGTTTTGATGAGCCCAATCAAACACTGAAGTTTTTATTATAGTACTATACAATCTTATTACAGAATTCAATTCACAAATTACTAAGGCCACAAATAGAGCAATGACCATAACGGTGTATCTACACTGGCTTAAGGCTTGACATTATTTTTGCGTACTATCAACCGAATTTGTAGATTCCATTTAATCGTTATTAATGATTAAAAACTTTCAAGATACCACTCTATCAAATCGAATAGGTATCGCCAAAATGGTACTCGATTGTTAAAAATCGAATGACTGGTAGGAAATAATTTAACTGCGTTGAGGTAATGTTTGATTAAATTGTATATGGGAAATAATGCGAGAAATTAAATTTTCACAACCGTATATTTCTTACTTGTTGACTCGGTAACCGGACATTGCAAACATCAACAGATGGTATCTATGATAGCTTTTATTAGGTGTTTAATATCTAACCACAGCACCATTACACATGCAATAATCTCATGCCTGGAAAGTAATCTTTTTTGATAATATTGCTAATCAATATTTTGAATCCCTGTTGTAAACTATCAGAAGTATCTATCTAGTGATGAGAAGATAGGCTCTACGTTATGAGTAAAAAGAGTATTATCACAATTCATAACGAAGCAAGATATTTGAGATTGTCATCATCGCTTTCAGTATTTTCATTTGTCTCGAAAGAGTGTACATATTATGTAACGTCACTCTCCCCTATATTCTATCACCTGTTGTTTCGAAGGCTGCGCTTGGAACTTAAAAAGTGGTTACCAATCATCACAAAAAGTGTTCATTCATGTTCTGAATACAAATGAATTTAAATAATGTATTCGTAACGTGACTTAACCCGTCAGAAGTAAATTTAACATAACAATTGCTAGTTTCAGCCCAGATACCATTAGAAACACCTCACGGCAATCATTGAATAATAAATCGAATTATTGCAAAGCGCAACACTACCAAATGTTATGTTCGTCTTTAGGCAAAATGAAAACTTGTGTTATGTGTCGATAGTTTATCAAACGGTGTATTAAAAAATGATGTACGATAATTTACTGAATATGAATCATTTTTGTCAATATATACACTTATTGTACACAATAACATCGTTATTATTAAACCGTGATGCCTCAATGATTACATTTATTAAATATTTTCTCTGTGAAAATTATATTTACACGTAATTACATCATCATTGAATTTGAACAATCAGGACTCAAAAGTAGCTGGAATTTATTTATAGAAAGTTATTTAATAGCTCTTTCGTATTTGTCCAAGCTAAATAATTATGAGCTAAGCTCAGCTTCATCACATAGTTCTGGTTCTATTTTGAAGTTTTATTTAACAATAAGATAGATCAGTATACCTTTTTGCTAAACAACTGGTAAAACTAACATCCGTTCCAAAGTTTTTAAAAATAGGCCGTCAGTGCTCCGGCGAAAATAAATTGAGAAAGAACTTTGTATTTTTGAATAATTCGCATCTATTATCACCAATTCATGTATTCTAGTTTATCGCTAACTTTAAGAATACTTGGGTTCTCACATCAGTGTCCAATTTGCCAGATAATAAGATACGTAATGTGATTGTAATTCTACAAATTACACAATCCAATTACCTAATAATCTGTCTACGTATGATACAACAGACTTAAAATTCGCATGTGCTGCTCATGAATAATATCTGCAAAACGGAAAATACAATTTATGCAGTTTCCAGTAGAAACAGTAAACTTATTGTTTTTTTTTCTCTGCATTATCTTAACTCGATAATAGTTTTTGAAATTCCATGCCATTTATAAGTATTCTGAATTAGAAAATTATTATTTCTTCGAATCTTTCTCACTATAAGCTGATCGATTGTAACTTTATAGTTTTTATCTTTATTGATACTGTGATATATCCACGTCACAGTTTTACGAAGACGTCATTTTATAAGTACTGATAAGTTATCATATTTCATATCGCCAGCATGTAGTTTCACTAACGTCTTTATTTTCAACTTACAGGGCGTATGGGAATTTTTTTTAATTGAGAATATTGCAATTCATTGATATTATTTATTTTGAATTCTGAGAAAGAGAGAAATGATATTATTTTTCAAATTAGCGTTGAGAGTTATTTTTTTATTTAAACTAAGGCTGTTTTATATTTAACGAGTTGTTTTCCACCTGTGATACCTTCGTTTATTATAATTTAATACATGCCCCACTTTATTATTTTTCTACTGAATTTAATCATTTTCAATGAATCTATGTTTTTAGCATCTATACCTCAAACTGCTTATAAATTATAATTCAGTTTCTAGCACTGTTACAAATGTATTTACGTCTGTGATGTATGTGTCAAGTAATATATCAAAATTTAACACCAGCAATGCTTATATTTTGTCAGTTTACATCTCGTTTTCCGTTTTAGTGAAAGACATTATACGTATTCTTCATTACATATGTAGAATAATTTTATGAGCCTTATCAAATCTAATCTCAAACATGCAGTAAAATGTAAAAGTCAGATATCAATTGCTCCAGTTCACGTGTGGGCACATGACTTGAGACCAATTTTCAATCCAAAACTACCAAGAAAATACCTTTTTCAGGTGCTGAACCATGTCTTGCACAGAGCAGTGAAACATCGCAAGTCCGTAACGGCCCATGCAACAGAACTTGATCAAGAACTCTTACAACATCTTCACTCGGTCGTGAATCCTGTGCCAGATCTGTTTTTATCTATTCCGATACAGCATCCCGTCCGGCATCACATTGCTCTTGTTGTTTGTCTCGTGAATTGCGAGGACCGAGAAAATGTTGAACATATGTGTACAAAAATGGTCCAGGAGTGCTTTAAGTAAGTTCTTACCTTTATATGCAACGATTAACACCCTGTCAGCCTAACACCTCGTTTATCATTTGTTATATACGTACTCATACTAACTTCATTACAAAGCAAATACTTGTGTCTGGGATGCTAAAAGATATATGAGATCGTGATCCCATAAAATGAACTGGAAATTTTCCATCGGCATATGCATAAAAAAAATTCTATCTACTGTGAATATTATGTCAAGGTCTGGGCTGATAAATTTAATGATAAGCAAATAGTATTTCAAGTTGCAATTATATTTGTTAGCTAATAACATCCTCAAGCCCACATCTGTTGACAATTTATCCTTTTGCATTTCGTCAGTGTGCGCCAAACAGAATGTCCAATTCAATAAATTTTGTATGTAATATGCAATAATTTTAATTTTAGGTATTGTTTGGGTTTACTGTTGAGCACTTTGCGATGTCAAGAAGAAACACGATTGAAGTTACAATGTCAAGATTTACTGGCTGTCTCAAGAAAACTCTTCACACATTTAGGTGATAGATAATTTTATAACAGTTGTGCGTAAAACCATTTCAACGAAACCTGTTTAAATTGGCGAGAATTTGCAAATAATCCCTTGGTTATGATAGTATTTTCAAATTCACAGGAGATTTGTCAGATCTCCTGCGAGAGATCATGGCAGAAGCAAGAAAGCTAACTAATGCCGAAAGATGTTCCTTGTTTTTACTTGACCCAGAACAACAGGATCTAGTTGCTAAAGTGTTCGATGGTATATCTACAAGAGATGTAAGCAACATTGCTAAACATCAGTTGCATCCCAAAGTGAATATGTGTACTAACATGATTTATATGTGCTGCTCTTGTCTAATTTGATGGCTATAAAGCTTGTAATCAAACACAATCATGCAAATGTTTGTAAAGCAATTTTATCTGTTTACAGTCTGTAAAGGAAATGCGGATAGCTCGTGGCCGAGGCATAGCAGGTCATGTTGCTTCATCAGGAAAACTGCTTAACATAAGGAATGCTTATGATCATCCGCTTTTCTATAGAGGAATAGATGAGGTTACAGGTTTTAAAACGCGAAACATCCTGTGTTTTCCAATCCGCGACGAAAAAGGAATCATTGGTAAATTTCATTATTGCTCATATTATTAGAATTACCAGAGAAATGTTTTGTAGAAAGTTAAACTCTGTGGTAAATAGATTGGATGAAACCGTTTTTTCTCTAGGTGTGGCCCAGTTGTGCAACAAAATGGATGGGTTGTATTTTGATGTATGCGACGAAGAAGTGGCTACAGCTTTCAGTATCTATTGCGGTATATCCATAATGCACAGCATTGTTTACAAGAAAATTCAAGATGCCCAAGCGAGAAACAAACTCAGCAATGAACTCATGATGTACCATATGAAGGTGAGTTTCTATAAATGGGACACCATTATTAAATGTTTTCATAGAATTTTTCTACATTATTATTTTGAAGCCGTAATAGTATTTTTTAGAAAATATATTGTAAAAAGCGTTTCAATTTCGTCACTTTGGTATCGTAAGTTATTGAATATGAAGAGGAAAAATTAATCTATCAAAATTTTTTGCAATACTAACATTGAATGAAAATATTAAATGCACGAATGAGATTATTTATTCATGTAAATCTACTTTTTATGATCATTCAATATCATTTTTATCTTTTCAATCTTACCATTGGTGATTACAGCAGGTAATGTGCTTATAATACTATTTAACAGAAATTTAGTCAAGGAAATTTCTGCTCCTTTAAATCTCACAGATTTCATTTGGCTGAATTGAAAATTTTAATACATCATAAATATAATAAGTGTTACAGAGAATCTGATAGAAAAATATATTTAATTGTTGACCATTCATTGTTTTCCTATGATTTGACGAAGTTCGTGAATATTAAAAATACATCCTACATTACATACTTTTATTTTTCAATGTTTTAGGTGGAAACTGAATCAGTTCAATCTTTCTTAAATTGTCGGGATGATCACAGTATTAAGGACTTCGATAAATTTCACTTTAGTCCTCGAAGTGTACCTTACAAACACATGCCATGCTATGTACTTAAAATGTTTGGCGAGTTAGGTTTTATCAATACTTGGAGAATTAAGACAACAACACTTGCTAGGTAAGTTCAACAACCGATCGAAACTTATATTGTATCACTCAAGTAGTGCTGGTATCAGATATCAAAACAAAGCCTTAATTGTAGTATAAAAAAGTACGTACATGCTGTCATAGCTTCCGACATTTTTTTTTTTTTTTATTTACTAATAAATGGATTTTTGCAGATTTATATTGTTCGTGAAAAAAGGTTACAGAGATGCCCCCTACCATAATTGGGTTCATGCATTTTCAGTGGCTCACTTTGCTTACTTGCTGATGGTAAATCTAAATCTAATAAAAAATGATTACATAACATCTCTACAAGGCTTGGCATTCTTGGTTTCGTGTCTTTGTCACGACATTGACCACAGGGGAACTAACAACTCTTTTCAAACCAAGTGCGGCACTGTTCTCGCGAGTCTGTATAGTTCTGAAGGATCTGTTATGGAGGCAAGTAATAATCAATGTTAAACACATATCATTACAGATTGTACATAGTGTTAATTAACCCGAGCTTTGCAGAACAATCTGTAAACTCCAAACTGATATTACAATTTACACAGCAGTGATATTTACAGTAACTGTAATGACTAAATATTTACCAAGTTCGTTACATATGGTAAAAATATTTATTTACATCTTGCAGAGGCATCATTTGGCACAGTCAATGTGCATTTTGAATACCGATGGCTGCAACATTTTTGAAAGCCTATCCAGCGAAGAGTATAGTGAAGTATTAGATTTATTAAGGAACAATATCCTTTCGACTGACTTAACTTCTCACTTTCGTATGGCCGAACAACAACGCGAGATGATCTCAGCAGGATTCAAGAAAAATGATCCTACTCATAGAAAGCTTCTTCTAGCAATGTTTATGACGTGTTGTGACCTTAGTGATCAAACAAAAGATTGGAGGGTCACAAAGAAAACTGCAGTATGTAGTTCAAGTAATTTATATGGTGAACTCATGGTAATAACTATCGTAGGGACAGGGTAATAATAGTTTTCTATCTTTTAAGGAGCAAATATACGACGAATTTTTCTCACAAGGTGATTTAGAGAAGAGTATGGGAACTGCACCTGCAGAGATGATGGACAGAGAACGTGCCTCGATTCCGGATCTTCAAGTGCAATTTATAACGAATCTTGTACTGCCTCTTTTCAAGTAAGTTCAACCAACAAGATAGTGTAAAGAAATTGAAAACTCATTTGATTAATTATTTATCGAATTTTCAGAAATTTGGCAGATTTGTTTCCTGCTGCGCAACCACTTGTAGATACAATTATTAATAATAAGAATGTTTGGAAGCACGCTCGCCATCTTTTTCAAGAGTACAGTCAGAATGGTACAAAGTCCATGGAAATTCTTCTGGATCCAACTTTGGAGGATGAAGTGCTTAAAGCATTCGAACAAAGTGGAGATATTGAGCAGGAGCCGGCTACAGAAATGACGGAAGATGCAGGGGAAAGTAGTAGTAAACATGATTATGAAGTCGCAGATGAAGATTGAGATCCTGACCGTATTGATAATTATTAGCATTAGACAGAATATCTGATGACATTTCCAATCAACCTCTTACAACTTGGTATTACCAGCAATTACACTATATACTTCTACCTTGCTATTTCAGTAGCGATAGGGCTTACAAGATACGCCAATTGCTTTACTGCGAATATGAATTCTTTTGGGTTGTATTTAGAAAGGAAAAAAAATTATTTAACAATATTCTCGAAGATAAACCAAATGAAACACGTAAGCCGTGCAAACACATCTCAGTGCTCAAAGTTTGTCAATAAATTGATCATATCTAAACTTTACCTTAAACATGTTATTTGGTATACAGAAAATGCACTAAATTATAAAGAACTTGGGGTTATAAATTGCGAATACAATTTCACAAAGTTGGATTTTCTCAACTGAGTCCCAAAAAGAAAAGAGAATAAACAAGGTATATATTTTTCGATGGTTTAAATTTAACACCAGTGTCAAATAATACAAGTATTAAATTAATTATCTAAAAACAGATTTATAGTCTACTGAAAATAGAACGGCGAAATTTTTTCTCACAGCCTGAGTGCAAATAGCGGTTTAATGTCAGTATTTAATGGCCAAATTAGATTTATTGGAATAAAGTGTAGTGTGAACGTATAGAAATGATTAATAATAAATGTACAAAACACGTAGAATATATAGTTATAGTGACTTTACCCGCGAAAATAGTAATGAAAAATGGTTTCTTAATATAAAGTTATTCGGGAGTAATAATGTTTTCACCTACTGACCAAATACTTGACGAACTCATTGTGGTTAACTGTAGTCCAAAGTATTCTCTGTACTAAATAATACGGAAAAAAAATTTTCCTAATGTTCCACGTTATGAAAGCTCAAAAATTTCATAATTCTAATGTATTGGTTGGATTTAAACTGTGTCTGATATTTGTAATTACATATGTATTTTAGTCTGATTTGAAAATAACAAATTAAAATAGCGTAAGCTTGTAGCTTTAAAAGTTGACATGGCACTAAACAATTGCCCATCATTTTTATCAAAGTTCAGATAGTAATTTTTACAGTTGATTGTAAATCCTCATATCATTATGAATTTGTGTAGAAGACCGTGATTTGGTCCAAAAATAATCTGGACATATCTGCTGATAGCGAATGAAATTTGATACATCCGCACTGATATAATAAGTCTCATAATTGCAGTAGTGACAATTATAATATAAGTAGTTATATGTGAAACCTCGTTCGCTATTTTTTTTCTTCATCATGTTTGAATGCTACTGCTCAACTTTTGAATAGTCATCTGATATGAAAATATAATTTACCTCCTTATAGAGCGATTGTTCGTTCGTCTGAAATGCAACGTTTAAATATTCATAAAATTTACTTCCTGGATCTACAGGAACTTTTCTAATTGAAACTAAAAAATTGTAAAATCGATTATTAAGAATTTCTCGTAAGCACGTTGTCTTACCAACTACGTCTTTATATTCTGAGGAAAATCAATGCCGGCGTAATTGTCAAAGTATGATTATTTATTTTAAAGTGAAGATTCCTCAAAGTAAATTATCTTTGATAAAACCAACAAGTCATTCTGTAACGTTGTATTTGGAGCAACTTTTTATATTTGGAGTATTCCTATGAATTACAAAACAATAATATATAGGACTCTCAATTTAAAAGTATAATTTTACTCCGACTACGCTTTTAGTCGCATAGCAATTTTATCATATTCATATAATTGTAAATAGCTCAACGTTCTATAATACATTAGTCTATTACCAATCAACCCTTCTCTATTTCATAATTGGTTAAACTGAGAAGATTTATTTAACAGAAAAATAGTGTATTAAGTTACAAATTATATAATATCATATCAGTTACATTCAAAAATTTAATCTTGCAGTTGCATATGATTTGTCGTAGATTCACTGTACCATAAAATCACTTCAGTACGGAATCAATCAAAACATAAAATCTTATCCAATGTAGAATAATACCTGTATTCGCACGTGCGAATTTGTATGAAACATTGTGACAGAAACTAACGACGTTTACATGACGAAAAGAGTGATTTGTCACATTGAGTCTCCATCCGTGATTCAATGCCATTCAATTTGATATCTGTATTTAGCACTAACAGATAAAATTCATCAGTTAATTCTTTTTTTTACCATGTGATTCTATAAACATGATTCAATCATATCATTATTTTTGTTGCATCGATATTCAGCTTTGGGTATCAACATTTTATAGTGTATTTATGAAAATTTACATATACTTTTTAATTATTATCATTATGATATTGATCATATGTATATTATTGTTGTTCACTTGAATAGATCCGACTTTTATTTCAAATTGTAGGCATTGGTATAAATTATCGTGGCTCAAATATTTGCCTATAGAAATTTGCCTTATTAGATATTTAATGAAATGTTGTACTTTGTTAGAATTTCCAGAGCCAAACGCAAAAAAATATGCAAAAAGCATACATCTAAGTAACAGTTTCATTAGTTTGTGTAACTATCATAATGTCTAGACATAGCATTTTTGTCTTAAATAACAAATGATTGTGATTAATGTTTAGTATGGAATATGTTACAGTGTACGAACGCAGTCTAAGGAAAGAGAGAAAAAAACGATCTAGTCACGCATACGATTTGTATTTTGAAAAAAAGTGTAATTTTACACAATATACACAACTGATTATTTGGTGTATTAAACATTTTTCTTTATATATATCACAATACTTATCTTTTGATGTACATATCTAATGCCAAATTTCAATTATAAGGGCTGATATATTGCAACAATCCACCCTTTGGCTGCACCGATACAAATTTGTCAAGAATGTAAAAAAAGTGCAGCTGATGAATATATCTATGCATATGAAAGTGTAAAAGTACGTTATAGCGCTTACTTACGGTTGAGAACAGGTTGAGAACCTTATCTAAGTGGTAGGAGCACTGATATATATATACACATATCAGTGGGTAGTAGAAAAGAAAATAAGTGCAGTCTGTCACAGATGGCGCTAGCTGGTAAAATTTAAACGAAAGAGACGTTATTTTGTGTGAAACTGCCAACAGGATCGGGATGCCAGTGAAGTGTTGACGTTCGTAGCCTCTTTTAAGTGGTGATATTATTTTGAATTTGTAGGGGATTCTAATAATTTATCGCTATTAATGATTTAAAGCCGACGTTGAAGCTTTAGTTTCATTTTCACTACGAGTAGTTGCAGTCTCGATCTCGATTGAACGTTTTGATGAGATTCCATTGAGTAAATACCGCGCTGCATGGCTTCATGATTTTGAGCCAGCTTACGTTTAGGATATCATTAACAGGAGTTGAACGAACTGTTCCTCAAACCCATCTAATAATTTATGGAAAGCACTTAATATACTTGCTCTGTGCCAGAGGAACAAAGCTAATTTTGGCAGTAAATACACAGGTGCAAAAAAACAGTTATATTAAAGACCTACGTCTTAATTTCCAAAAGCTTTCCGTTTCACGTGAATATTATGTACGTAAATTAAATCTATACATATAAACTTAGGCACATAAATACCGAGCTTTAGATCTATGAAAGAAATTCTATTTTTAAGTCGTAGAAACTGGTGCTCATTAACGATTTTCTATTCCTTCCAGGATCTACAAAATAATGGAGGGCTGGACGAAGGAAAAGGTGTTCAATTTCCTTCAACAACAACTGGTCGATTTAAGCGAATTTGGTAAAGCTAATGAAAAGGAAATCGAAGATTCACTCCATGAAAACCTGACATTTTTGCGTCGTTTGGTATCCCAAGTTCCAGACTCAAACAATGGTCCATTACTGCCGAAAACTCCAAAAGTTAATCGCAAGCATCCAGCACAACGAATCGAAACAATTCACGAGGATGAAGCTGTTACATTTGAAGTCACTCGGACGACCAGCATCATCTCTGCACCAATTGAACCAGCAGAAACTGATGACGAAGATGGTAAAACGTCTACTCGTAGATCGAGAAGAACGGCATCTAGACAAGCTTCAAGGAGCATAAAGCAGCAACAGTCTTTAGCTCTTAATACTAAACTAAGAAGACCTGAAGCTGAAGATGAATCTGAACCACAATGTCAAGAGGTCTGCATAATATTTTTCTCAATATTCTACAAGCCAGTAAACTAGCTATCAAAGAAGTTTTTATGAAAAAACAGTCAGTTGCAAAGAATATACAGTTGTTTCCAAATTTTCACCTGAGCTAGTATTTACTACAAACTATTGTTAAGTATTGATAATCATATGACATCAAATTTTTAGGACAATGTGAAAGCTTCAAGTAGTTCAGAGAATGAAGATTATCTACCGCTTAGGCAATCCAAAGCTAGAAAAACATCCATTCAGAAGAAGAAACATGGCCAAAGGGCGACGTCAGAAATGAAAGACAGTACATTTGTTTTGAAACTTGAAAATGCTCACAAAAATTCAGAACCTGAAGAACGAGTTTCAAACAGCAAACGTAAACGTACTCAGGAGAGGTCTCCATCTCCAAATTTATCAGTCGAATCCAAGACTTTTAGGGCTCATAGTGGAGAACCTGCAGCTAAAAAGGCTAATCTTATTAACGAAACTTTGGAAAAATCAGACATCGATGATACTTTAGAGTCGTCGATTTATGAAGATGCTATTGGTAAACCTGCACCAATTCATAATTCGACTAAGATTATCGACGTTACAGTCACCCTGGATCGAAAATCTCGTGAATCGTCAAAGTCACGAGAATTACCGTATCCGTCAAAAGCTAATCAACAATCCAACATGAATGTAACTGTTGTACTGGACAGTTTGTTGAACAAGGCAAAAACTCAAGCCACTGCTCATCAAGACAGACTGGAGGATGATGAGGATGAAGTTGGCTGTACTCCGGAAGTCAAAACTGTTACTAGGGGTATTTTGCAGCAAGGGTATCGCTCTAAAGTAGATCAAACAACGAAGAATACTCTAAAATCAAATGCATTGTTTAGTCCTTATGCTACGGATTCTGTGAGAAAACGAGTCCAAGCTTTTGAGCAAGTTGTTTTTAACAGTCCCAAACCTGTAGAGGTAGATGCTCCGACTAGATTAACAAGAACGAAGACTCGAGCAATGGCAGCTGCTGCAGCTTCAGGAAATACCGTTCAACCTCCGCAGTCTGTTCAGAGTCTTGCTCAAAAATTAGCGCGCAAATCTTTGGCCAAAGCAAAGAGGATTTCATTGGCTAAAAGGGTAAAAGATGTCGATGACAGCAAAGAGGTAAGCAGAAACGTCTGTATACTTAGCGTTATTGAAATTCGAAAAATATTGCCATTAGCACTTTCAAAAGGTATGTTCACTCATATTCATACTTTCTGTATTAGCACTGCAAATAAAATTTTGTTGAATTTATAGAATGAAAATGCGAACAACACAACAACAAAAGGCAGTACAATGTTAACACTCAATGAGAAACTGATGCAAAAGCAGCTACAAAGAGTAACTCCAGTTGGAAAAAGTCGTCTACAAATTCCCACATCTCTTAATCGCATGCCTCCCACACCATTGAGCGTACAGCCTTTTTCCAATGTAAGAATTTTCTTTTACTTCCTATATTTTCTCTACCATAAGATGTTTTCCTATCAGTTTTCTCGACTAAAAACTATTTCTCAACTAACCGTAATAGCAATAAATCCATTACAGTACCCAAAAGCCATGTCGGCATCTCGCACAAATATCATTATGAACGTAGACTCGTTCCTTCAATCAAATAAACGAGCTCAGAAATTGAGTTTGGCAGAGAAATTTGAAGAAAAAAGAAGAAAAGTACATGACGAAGACGCAAGACGGAAAAAGGAGGAGGCACTGAAAATTCAAGCTGAAGAAAAAAAAAGGTAATAGCCTTTAATATTATCTGTTTTCCCAATTATAATACTGTCCATTAAAATGCTAGAGTTAGTCATCCTACCTTCCCTTTAATAACTTTCACAGAAAAAGGGAAGAGAAGGAGTTAAAGAATAAGATGGCTAGAGAAGCTAAAGAAAAACTTGATCTGGAAAAACGAATGAAGGCTGAAAAAGAACGGGAAGAGAAGGCTAAAATTGCGCTGCAAATGCAAGAAAAGATACGTGAGGAAGCTGAAAAAAAGCGAATTTTGCAGCTTCAACGGGCACAGGTTTGCATATTGACAATCCAAGAATCAATAATAGTAACAATAATTCATAATTATTAGTGTAAATATTTAAAGGAAAAAGAAGAAAGGCGTAAACAAGAAGAACAAATACGGTTGCAGCGATTACAAGAGCAGGAAGAAATGGAGCGGCAATTAGCTGAGCAGAAACGGAAAGAACAGGAAGCTGCTGAAAAACAACA
The DNA here is from genome assembly GCF_021901455.1 of Neodiprion lecontei. Lineage (NCBI taxonomy): Eukaryota > Metazoa > Arthropoda > Insecta > Hymenoptera > Diprionidae > Neodiprion > Neodiprion lecontei. Next base: position 35,872,870 of record NC_060262.1, read on the forward strand.
TCTACGTCGTCTGGCTGAAGCAAAGGCTCAGCAACAAGCAGTAGCTGAGGCTGCAAAAATCAAGGCTCAATATCAAGCAAAAGTGAGTAATATCTTCATACAATCTAAATTGAAGCATTGCTAAAAGTTCACTCACATTAAAACATTTAAACTGCACAGTAAGTTAACTACAGAGTGAAAACTGTTAATATTTGTTCTAAAAATCAAAGCAATATTGTGTTTTACTTCTGTGAAGTGGATACTAGTACTTACTTGGAATCAAAATTAACAGGGGAAACAACATAACAATACTTACAATGTACCAACGCAAGCTCAAGGTCCAGCTGCATACAAAATAGAAAGTGAACCTGATGAAGATGATGATACTACAGATAACGAGGAAGCGCCTAAGCATGCCGTACCTACTTGGGCTAATGGTGGGTATAAAAAAAAAAAAAAATACCTTTGATTAAAATTCATAACTTCATGACGCATTTTGCAAGGTCTGACATTATTCAAAGTATTGTCGTCAAACCGTAATTTATGCATTTCATTTTTTTGTAACTTCGAAAATTATCTGGATTAATGAATTAACTCCGATTATTGTCGTTTCCAGCCCAAGTTCGCAGGGGTCAGCTGGCCTTACAAAAGTACATTCCAATTAGGGAAATATATGGGTATTTTGGCAGTAGACAATGTACACCGGATCTCACAGAAATATTCCAAGGCATTGACAAGAAACGACTAATACGCACATCTAGTGCGGTCTGGAAGACACCGCCACGATATTCTATTATGTATAGAGAATAATCGTTTTGCTGACATGGACGTCAATCATTCAAATGGAGTAGTTTTACTTTTATATTATTTAGACGTACATATTAATACTAATGATAAAAATGAGTCAAATTTTGCTTTGTATTCAGTTGGAACATGTAGTATCCACTGGATGATGTAAACTGCTTTGGAAATCGATGAGCTCAAAGTATAGAATACGATGTACCTACCAAGTAGTATAATCTAATTTGATAATAAAAATTTTAAAGCTCAGATGATACTTTGTATAAAGATGAATAAAAAGTGGCAAAGTCATGATTTATCAATGTAACAAACGTAAAGCCACTCTTTCATCAGTGTCAAACACTAGACTTTAATTCGCCAGTTAGTGAACCGACGTAGTCAGAGTTTGAATTGCAAATAATTACTTGGTATAGTGACATATTTTAATTATTTTCTTACTGAAGTAAAATATTTGATATCATGTGATGTGTCACTTTTTAATTCGTATAATCTATCAGCACGTGTACGAATTCGTTAATTCCGTATTGCACTGAAAATTACTTTCAAAATTTTTAGCTGCATTACTGAACTGCCATTTATTTTTTAATAAACTGAGATATTAATTTTTTCTATTAATACATTGAAATCAATAATGAAATAGATAAACCAAAATAGGAACATGCTCTATTTTATTCATTAGTAGACATTGACAATAATTAATTTAGGTGTTAATTTGGGAAAACTCCATATGGTACCTCATGTATGATGAAATTATGAATACAATCAAAATGACGTTCATTTTAGTATCTCCAATAATATTCTCTACAGAACCATACTTAATGTGAACTTTTTGATTGAGTTTCTTTTGTAGGGTTCGATACACCTTTTGCTTTGATTTTTGAATGCAGAGTTCTGTTAGAAAAGAATAATAATAATTAGTACATATCTCTTTATCAATTTCGATGCTATTTTCATTATTATTATTATTACTAGCATATAAGATATCAATTATCTGTTTCTTTTCTTTATTTTATGTTTAAAAAATTCATACCAAATACTTACGGTACCGATTTCTGTATTAGTTGTGGTACTGGAGGTATCATTATTGGCTGTAATTCATGAGTTACTAGATGTGTATATACGGGAATCTGAATATAAACGGAATTACGTCGATGTATTACATACATGTCTGTACAACATTTGTATATCACGCTTTCTTCAAGTAATACTTACATAAGCTAGTGAACTATCCAGAATTGGCGGTGCACCATATGCATTAGAACGGGCAGGTAATTTGTAATAATGCCCAAGTTTAGGAGATGATAATCTTGTGCCATACAACATGTATCTCTCGTGTTCCGGTACCTCCTTCAGCATTTCAGCCTCTTCGGCCTTACCTTCTGTTTTCTGTGGAATCTGACCTCCATTTAAAACCTTAACAAAAATGGTACGATAATGTATGGCTCATTATATTCATTTATCCAAACAATTCGCCTTTCAACCAATTTTTATTGGTTCGAACATCAGTCAGACTGAAATACCTTTCCGTTCAAGGGAAGCCCGAATATCATACCCTAGATCGTTAAATATTATTGAATTTCCCATCTCTCACAATTTTACCTTCATTGTAGTAAAACTTCCGACACCTTTGATATCAGGTGGCAATCTGTATGAACCAAAATATTTTTCCACCCAAGTGTTAGGGAGTAACGTGGACCATGGCCTGAATGTACCCAAAGTTGAAATGTAACGGCCATTCAATGTCCACAATCTAACGGTATGATCAGAACTGCCACTGCAAAAAATTTAATTACAAGTACATGTTTTCTTAATGTGCCTCTTTACGTACATACACATACACAAGATTGAGTTTAGAACAATTCATATTCTATTTTCAAATTAATTTTATTAGTCTTGTATATCGAGTGATTGACAAAGTAAATTTTACTACAGACAGCGATTGAGAATACGATAATTAGCACCACTAAACCTTACCTAATAATCAGCCTTGCTTCTGGGATGTATTGCAGAGAATTAATTGTTTTACAGTGAGCACGAACGGACGAAAGTAAAAGTGGCTGCGGTTGATTTCGAACAGCCCTTTTTGCACGTCCGTCAATCCGATCTTTCCATAAGAACGGAAACTTCGGTTTTAATAGTGCTATAGACACCTCAGGAGGATGTGGTAAAACATAGTTCGAGAGCAACCAAACCTTTATGTATCCAGCAGTATGTCCTAGGAAAATATTATCTGTTTAATCAATAATGTTTCGTTACCAGGGTTAATTTACTGTGATTCATCTTCTTCATATAGTGTTTCTCAAACTTCACAGTTACAAGAGATGATCGATTGGAAATTGAAACCATAATTATATCAAATATTGATTGATTTCATTACATTTTCGATTACTATATCAAACCTGTAATCAAATATTGATTTTCGGGATCTGTTGCTAATGACATCACATAATCACCCAACATGTGAATAGCAGAAAAACTAGTTAAATATCCAGCTGCAGGGTGATGAGTCCACACTTGGATCATCCCGTTCTCTAACGATAGCAATAAAGAGCCAACATCGGGGGCAACTGGTCGTACATTGAGAAAAATCATAGCATATACACCGACTATCCTTGTAAAACTCAATGCGGACTTTTGATGTTTAGATACTTCATCGTCGGAAGTATATACTGGATTATTTTCTGTATCGTCATTCAGGTTTGCGTCTCTAAAAATAAATATCTAGTATTAGGATTTGAATATAATCTCTGTTCCCTGTTGAACTAGATGTGGTACAAATGGAGTGCAATTTGAAAATAGGCATTTAATTCCTGTTTGGTGCACTATATAATGCAAATTTGAAATTTGCGTAAGCTTTTTCTTGGAAAGGAAATTATTTCTTGTTACAATTTAGATGTATACGAGTTTTAAATTGTGGAACAAGCCTTACGATTTCAACAATAAGGTCTTTACGTTTGATTTGAGTCTCTTCATTGGTATTTCTAATCTCTCCTTTGTTTCTTTCTTGTATGATATAGCATACCTATGTTACAATAGATGAAACATCATTAGTGTTTCAACTTTATTAACAATCAAAGAATTTTTAATAAGCTGTAAGAACAAGTAGATTTTATCAATCACTCAACTTCCCGTAGGATTGTTAACACGATATCTTCTGTAAGGCTGCCCAGTCTCTAATCGCCAAAGTATCAGTTCGCCGTTATATGATGCAGTCGCTAGGGCTTGAGGGTAATTTGCAGCAGTACAAAGTACGTCATCCGTGTGTCGGGTTTCCCAATTCTTTTTATGCACGCCAGCTTCGGTGTCTGCAAATTCGGTAATGTGGCGATTCCAACCGGTACAAAGAATTCGGTTCGATAACCAGGTAATGCTTGTTATTTCACTAGTGTAAATAGAAGAAACAATTATAAATCACAGAAATTAATATAGAGAGTATGGTTTATAAAACATACCACTGGGGTTCAATGCTCATGTTTCGTATACAGTTTCCTGAATGAAAAATCCACATTTTTATTGTCCCATCTCTAGCACCAGTGAGGAGGAACTGCTCCGACGTATCAAAACTGGCAGCAGTTATTTCAATGGGGACTCGTTCGCCATACACTAACTTATAGTGGGCATTTTTGCAAAGATACAGGCGGCGTCCTATCCAAGGATTCCAAACGATGAAGCAAGAATCCAAGCCTGTTGTAACAACCTGATGAATGTTTAACAAAGAGGTAACATTGTGGACCAATTTTATAATTTTTACTGTATGTAATTGTTTTGTGACTTATTAGGACATTCATTAATATTTACAACTTTATATAAGGTGTTATAAAGCACGCAGCTGACAGGTTTCGTGTGCGTATATCCGTCAGATATTTCCGCATTTATCACGTGTTCGCATGTCAGTATGATCATTTTCATACTGGCTATTATCAGTTTTTGCGTTATCGAATTATACACGACAGACATTGGAGTATGTTCGCCAAGTTCACTTGGTAGACCGTTGTAAGTCTGTTTGAGAATTCATTTGAATTTTTATGGATACCACTACTTTTTTTTATTATACCAATGTGAACTCTATACGGAATATTCAACCTGCATACAAGCTTGAGCTGCGACATCCCATACTTTGATACATTTATCCTTGGCCAAAGAGTATATCCGTTTTCCACCATTGTGCGTTATTAGTGTACAAATAGTAGCATGATGTCCTTGGAGAATACAGTTAGGTTTATTAGGCACAAACGGATTCCATACACGAACTGTACAATCAGGGCCACCCGTCACTAGAATATGGCCTTCTGTAGGGGTAGATTCAATATTAATTACAAATTGGGAGTAAGCATTGCAACACGAACCAGTATTTCCCTGTGTACTAAATTGAGCTAAAGTAAATTTGACAAACCTTCACAGAAATCGAAGCATGAAACTCCCTTTGCTACATTGAATATGTATTGCATCCTAGTACCAGTTGCATCGCTGAGAAAAACTGAACGATCTGAGCAGATACCGCAAGATACGAATGCTCGCAGATTTCCATAATATCCTACTTGTCGTACCCAATCAGCGTGAATGTTTTTAAATTCTGTAACTTTCATGCCTTGGAGTTCGCCCTATTATTTGAAAAATCACTAACAGTAACGTGAAATAGCTGTATTGAATTAACTTCAGTGTAAGAAATTCAATCAGTTGTTTTCAAAGCTAACTCTAGCCACAGCTTCGTAACGAAGATGAATTAAATCATGTCGTGGAGCATGTTTAAAAGGTCCCTTCTGCAAAGAACTAAACGACATCACTTTGACAGTTCCTCCCATATCACCCAAAACAATGTGTGAGTTTTCTTTAATATTGGGACTAAAGTAATAGCTCATGCATACCACTGCATTTTCTAAGCTTGATATCTGTACAGAAATAATGCACAATCGAAATTCAGTATATTTTTCGGAATCAATATCGACAAATGCTAATTTTACTACACATATTACTCTACTGGAGCGCCCTGATGGTACCAGAATTTGAATGTTTGTTAAAATGAAAGTGTACACGTACCATTACTCTCAGATCAAATTTCCTTGCCATGGTATCATAAAACCGCAGGTCACGCTCCGAAGAACTTGTACATAATATTTGAATATCGGGTAGTACAATCATATCAGTTATAGTTGTAGAACAAACTTTCAAATATGCTGAAAGTTCAAAGTTAGCGCTCTACAATTCAATACTCACTCCCAAAAAATGTATTAAGATATATCTGCGTCAAAAAAAAATGTTTTGGAAATATTGGCTATAATTGTCTAAATTAGGAGTTTCTATTAAAATTAGGTTTCTTTGTGTGCTAAAATCTCTTGAACAAAATAAGTGAAATGATAAGAAAAATCAGGAAACATGGCGAAAAAGATTCTTACGATTTGTTGATTGAACGCTTCGCTCATATTCAAGATCCAAAGACCAATAATTAATAACACCATCTCTACTTGCTGTTAAATAACAACCTTGCAGGAAATCCCAGGTTCGATCCTAAAAATTGAGAGAACCCAAATATTCTAAAAATGAATCACTGATAAGCTTATGGTGACACTCACTGGGCGAACTTCTGGACAGAACACAATTCTGCAGACCGCACTACGATGATGGGTTCTTTGTATCTCTGGTTCACCGGTTAAAGGGGGTTCCAGTGTTTGCCGCTGCAGGGTTGTATCTGTTTGTTGAAACTCTAACAGCAAATAAGTTATAAATTCATCCCATGTTGTGTACCCATTTCTTCTCAAGTTTATCTAATGAAAATCAAAAAGTATCCAGAAATCATATAGAAATGAAAAAATGATACATAATCTTTAAAGAGTGTGAACCTTCTTGAATAATGTTCGAAATTCATCATTCGGGATATGAATTTTCAGTATAGTTCTGAATGCTTCTTGGAGTTGCAACTCGCTTATTTCTTGTCCTTCATTTGCCTATAAAAACAATTGGGTTTTTGAATTGACTACACTCTTTGAATCGTAATGAATAATGTCGTTAGGTGGAAAGTCAATGTTTTATGAGTTGAAATTGTTTCCCTAACTGTTCATAAAATATGTCATACTGAATATTTTCTGTACTTATATGAATACGGCGAACGATAGAGAGTAAGCAGGAACTGACCAAGAAAGCTTCATGCAAATTTATCAAATCTTCCTCTGTACATTGCTCTTCGATGTTTTGTTGGTTGTAAAATTCTTCGAACTGTTGTTGAATGCTGAACAAGTGCATTTATAGGATTAAAATAAAATTTTCAATCATTTACTGAATATTCAACAACTAGTTTCATGGAATGAATATATCAGCCCAAATAACTTTGTGAATATTTGTCACGTCCTGCATAGGAAACTTGAATCGTTTTACTCAACTGTTAATGTTTTACGATAATATATCAGTAACATCACAATTTCATGAATTTCTCCACTAACCATGTTTCTGCTGTCAGTATTGTTTGGGGAAACATTCATTCACAGGATGCTATCAAATTATAAACGAATCAAAGGTAACTTTGCTATTTCCTCTTCTCTCCAATTCCCTCCAGCTCCTTCCACCCTTGTTGTCATGGTTTAGAATAGTCATGCAGACATCAGCCGCAAGATACTTCTTATAGTAGGTACTAAAGTATTTTTTATAGGTGCAAAAAGATTATTTAAAATATTTCAGGGCAGAAGTGAGCAATTTGCCATGCAGAATGCTTTTCATTTATTTTATTGAAACGTAAGATGATGAAGTTCATAACATACTGCGATGCAATATACAAGATACTATGGAAAAAAACTGCAACATTATATTATTGTATTATTAAAAATCATAATATGACAAAATTGGTCGTATCAATTTTCCGGCTAGCTGCAATTCCACTTTTCATTGTGTTTTTTGTTCTTTGTCAAGGACAGAAATAATCAATATACATATGTCCAGCAGAACAGGTCATGATAGTTCTCTACCAAGTGATCAATATTAGTCTCCCCTGACACAACAGAGCCGGAAAAAATTCTTATTGTTTCTTGGACAATGGATCCCTTATATTCGGCAATCAGTTTATTTAGCAGACGAAAGTACGAAGAATGTGCAGTTATATGTTCGACTCTGTTAAAGAAGAATCCGTTGGATCAGGTGAGTCACTTAAAATAGCTATTAATAATTATATTTTGATTGCATAATTTCCACATATCTTTCAAGAAATGACACACAGTAAATGAACATTGTCTTCAACTATTTGATATTAACAATAATAGTTTTATGCAGGCAATCTGGATTCTCAAAATGCGTGCTTTGACGCTTCAAGTTTACGTGGATGACATCGAAGGTGAAGAAGAAGGAATAGCAGAAAGTATTTTAGATAATGACACAATTGCTGCTATGCCTCGACCAGGGACATCACTTAAGAATCCAGGCACCTCACTACCTGGACAAGGTTTTCGGCCAAAAACAGAATCAGGTTAACATTCTGGCATTACCTCTAATGTATACCACTAAAAAATTTTAACGAGAGTTTTGACCGCTCAACCCTTAACGGTATTCTCTAAAATCAATCACAGAGACTGTAGTTCAACATTACGAGTATTCACTGAATAATATAGCATCAAAAATATTGAGTCAAACGATTGTTCTTGCATTGTTGAAGGTAGACCAGTCACAGGTGTAGTTCGACCCGCAACTCAATCTGCAAGATCAGAAACCATGGAACAAGCTTTGAGAACAGCTAGAACATCAAAAACAGCAAGACCAATCACTGCAAATACTGGCCGCAGTATTAGGTCAAACATATGACAAAGGCCATACGTTTGAATTAGTAATATTTTCTGTTCATATGTTTGTATACTGATTAATTATTTTCAGACTTGGCACAGCATCAATGTTGACAGAACCTGACGGACCATTTATACAGCTATCGCGTTTAAATATATCAAAATATGCGGCTCAACCTGGTATTGCCAAACCTTTATTTGAGTACATTTACTATCATGAACACGACGCGAGATATGTAAGTGGAGAATGGGATCATAGCGTCTTATGTGCTAACTCTCAAAAACATTTAGATGAGATTCACTGAAATTTTAGGCTCTTGATTTAGCAGTCCAAGCAACTCAAGCGTGCCAATTTAAAGATTGGTGGTGGAAAGTCCAGTTGGGTAAATGTTATTATGCTCTTGGACTAACTCGAGATGCAGAGCATCAGTTCAGATCTGCTTTGAAGAACCATAAAACCATTGAAACTATTGTTAGATTGATAAGGGTATATATCAGATTAGATCAGCCATTTGCTGCATTGGATATTTGCAACGGAGGTCTCGATTATTTTTCAAATGAAGTAAGTCATGTTAAAAATCGAACACAGATAATAAATTAATAACCAATGCTTCAGGTACCAAATTCAAACTTTCTTCCAACGAACTACACCTACCTAATATTTCATAATTCATCCACACATATTAAACCGTACTCCAAGACGTAAATTAAAAATTTAAAAAAATACGCCAACAGGTAACTATTTTGACCGAAATGGCTCGTGTTTTTGAAGGTTTAAATAACATGCAAATGTCTATGAAATATTATAAATCAGTACTGCAAGAGGATGCAGCACATATCGAAGCTATTGCAAGCATTGGCATGCATCATTTTTATAACGATCAACCAGAAACGGCATTGCGTTATTATAGGTAAGGTCAATCTACTATTATATTTCATACAGTTTACTTTCAAGTTCTCTCTGAGATATTTGATTTACAGGCGTCTTTTACAAATGGGAGTTTTTAATGCTGAACTCTTCACCAATTTGGGCTTGTGCTGTTTCTATGCTCAGCAGTATGATCATACAATATCATGCTTTGAGAGAGCACTCAATCTTGCAACAGAAGAGAACATCGCTGACGTGTGGTATAATATTTCTCATGTGGCCATTGTAAGTTTGCCTAATATAGCAATATATTACATACATATGTATGTACGATATCCTTAAATCTAAAACTTGTATCAACATGTGTTCAATTTAATACTTTGGATTTTCAAGAGTGTAGGTGATATACACATGGCACAGGAATGTCTGAGACTAGCAATTTCTGCAGATAACAGTCATGCTTTATCTTACAACAATCTTGGAGTATTGGAATCTAGAAATAATAATGTAACAGCTGCTCGGACTTATTTTCATGCTTCGGCAAATCTTGCCAGCTATTTACATGAACCACACTACAACAGTGCAAAGTTAGCTTACGAGGTACGCTTTTAATGGCTAATGAAACAGATGACTAGGCAATGTATTAGATTTTTTTCTCAAAATGTTCATAATTTAGAGTGGTAGCTGAATATCAATGAGACCAAAGAAACTATGCTACAGTATAATGTCAGTTTATATTACATTTGATCTACTGAATTGACAGGTTGGAGATTTACAAACAAGTTATATTGTTGTGCAAAGAGCACTGCGAGCATATCCAAATCATCAGGAGAGCAGAGAACTTTTCCAGAGATTACAGAGGCATTTTTCTTACATCTAAATAGTAGGCAGAAAAAGATAGAATTTCGTGTTGATGTCTTTTTTTTTATTGGAACATTTGATTTATGCTTATTCAATAGTTATCACTTAGTTATACACGTTAATATTATTATTTATATAATAAATATTACATATTTTCATTTGACATTGAAAATAAAATACTTTTAATCCTAGGAAATGCAACGTTGAATATTGATAATCACGTTTGATTATTCAGATGTTAAAAAGGGTTCAGAGGCTACATACCTTTGAAAGATTTTAACCCGCATTAAGAGAAAGACAGAACCAGCTTTAATCTTCAAGCAAATTTGCCAGTTAATTCAATGTCAATCTTTTATTGGGCTTTGTGCAGCTTTATACAGTCTTGAAGTCAAAATCAATTCTTCTTTGTGTTTAAGATTTTTCACGTGGAGTGTGATATCACTAACCACGATATGATAAAGTAAAACAAAAAAATAGGATAAACTGCTAATGCTTTTCGTCCAGCTGGCTGACTATCCCCAAGAAATGCCATGGAAGCTGAAACATGATAGTTTACATGTAATAATGTTTCTTTAAAATTTTAGGACCTTTAAGACTATTTTGATACAGGGGCTAACAAATTTTTGCTTTTCATAAGATAATTTCTTTATACTGTACAAGCGAGCTCTAATACTGCACGACCAGTAAATTTATGACAGAATGGTAACTGAAATTGAAATACTCACCATATGTAGCCCAGAGAAATCCAATTATCGTAATAATAAACCGTAGGATGAACCAACCAAGAGTTTGTTCTACCAACAAAATGATTCTGCAAATAATGAGAGCAACAGTTGTTGGTAGTAGGCAATAGCCTAGAACGCAAACACTTTGAAAGAATGATCTGAAACATGAGGAGAACGATAATAGTAAAAGAATGCTATTCAAGAAGCTATTGAAAAAATGGCATTTTCAACATTACTGAATAGCAAGTTCAACAAAGTAAATAAGTACTATATTAATCCCATTGATCTTTTGACTTAAATTATTTGAACATTATAACTGACTTACATGTTGCCTCCTAACAATTTAGAATTAAGGGTGACGATCATAGATCCGATCCAAACAATAACAAATACTTCAGCAAATTCTGGGCCACCATCATTTTTGTTGATTGCATCATCATCCGATCCTTGGAGAACCCTGTTAAAAATGATCAAGTTGATTATTAAATTATGCAGTCACTTAGGTTTAGTAAATGAGTAATTGAAATATGAAATAAGAAAGAATATGATTTGGAACTAACTTACATCGCCATGAATGTACAAAGTACCAGAGGTCCCCAAAGATCCCCTAAAGACATAGAGAAACGTTAATATAATTATAAAACTCAACCAGCGAGTTTATTTGCTAACTCTTCCGCTACAGGTAATTGTAATTTTGTAACAATGAAACAACGGCGGTTGCCAATGACAACTGATTTTTTGTATTAGACACAGGCTACTCGTAAACTGTTTGAAATGGAACGGCACCTATTTTTGTAATTAGCCGTACGCGCAAGGTTAGTGAATAAGCCCGTAATTTAACAGCTGTTCAAATACACATACATTCTTTGAGTAAACTCTTCTTTTCCTTTGGGTATAATACATGATAGAATTTTTTTCCAACTGCTCGAACATCTCTGAGCTGAAAGAAAGGAAAATTTAAAAGTTATTTCTACTTTCTATACGCATCAAGTTTGTACGTATTTGGACAACATGGGAGTCTGAAAAAATTATTCAAGGTGATGTAGCTTAATAGATGTTGTGATTTTGTAACGCCTCAAGATGTGTTATGGAAAGAAGTAGAAAAGCAGTTGAATGTTTTGAGGATATTAAGACTTCAGTATTAGGAGGGAAATTGGAGAAGTTATTTAACTGTAGGTCTGCAAAGTGGAGTAAAAACATTGACCAATCAACTAACAATAGTGTCTCTAATCGGTTCGTCAAGGGTGTTGAAGTCAGGTTCCCCAATATTCGCTTTTTGTCTGGTGCCAACTGTCATCTCTCCTTCCACGTGTTGTGGATCAACAGCGTAGATCGTATCATCATACATCTGTAAAGTAAAATTTTATGAAAATGACACATCACTGATTAAACCACCAGTTGTTATATCAATTTATTCATTTCTAAATAAAATGATGGCGATCCGCGAAAACGGATTGTGCTAACTTAAACACATTTTACGGAGTAATAGTATCAGAAAAATTCACATTCAACACAACCCACTTTGGCTAATAACAGAATTTATTTAAATATTATACGAACGTCAAGTTTCGCATCCCCCATGGTGGCCATATTTGTTGCCGATGTGTTCACTCCACGGTTCACTCATTGTTCACTGTTAAGATAAGACAGAGAGAGAAAAACGTGAAGCCTGGTTTACATTAAAACACGTTGTCGAAACGTGTAAGTGATAGTTAAGGTTCGCCATGGTAACCATACCCTACATTATTCACTGTTCACTGTAATTCCGGCAGAGCGCGAGTCGGTAACCGATATCCGCTTATCATTCGGTTAGGTACGTGGAAATTAATTTCAGGTAACTACTTCAAGCCTGAGCGCGCTACTGCATGGTCGAGACCATAGTATAAGAAAATACATGGTCGAGACGACTAAATACGACCAAGATACCGCGGGCTCTGTCAGGATTTATTATTTTTACACCGTGTTCAGCCTGGCATTAAATAATCTTCAGTCACAAGCGTCGTGCCCAGCTAGCGTCGTCTCTACACCCTATTTTCTTCAGTGTTCGTTACGTGGCGCGGATTGCGCCAATTGCAAGATGGCCGTATTTGAAATATACCCGTGCACGCGTGTAACCTGTCGTGATTTTAAACAGTTCTTTTAGAACTTATCGATACAGCACAAACAGGTTCGTTTTATGGTACTGAAGGTTTTTCCAAAATAGCTTCCCATGCATGTAAACAACGTACGCAAAACACTTGCAATATGCAGACACCGAAGATGATTGCTTTTTATCTTCCTGTATTTGTCGCATCGTGCACGGCGCAGGTGCAAAATACGACGCCGGCCAGACCAATCGGCGTGGGGGAATCTACAGCCGGTGATTCAGTTCAAACTGATCCGAATGAGCTACTTTGTATCCTTCGTTTGTAAAGTTATTGACATTAATTTATTTCATGTTTACCGAAATTTTCTCTTGTATACGTATTGATTGACCCTTGACCGAATTTTTGATCGCATAGTCAAAAGACTCTTTGCCCGGCGGCGTGAGGAACATGTAGAAGCTGTTAGGGGATTAAGGAAAATGGAAAATTATGAAAGACAGTATAAAATGATCATGGTATTAGCTGAAAAAGTTTTCTCCGTCATCCAGACAAGCCGAGATATTTTAGAAAGCGCTGAATTTGAGCCGGGTAACACCCCATTTCCAGAGGATGCAAATCTGCGAGATGGTACGAGAAAAATGATTTTGATTCCAACATAACGCCGGATGCCATGTAGTCACTGAATATTACAAAAACTTTTCTGTGTCTCTGCATCTTGATATTTCCATAGCTTACCTATACTGATCAGCTGATGTTATTCTGTTTACTAGTCAATTTTATTCCTGATGCTCATACTTTGGATTATAAGTTGTAAGCGTGTTTCATATTAATACACAGTCGGTACTTGACCCCACATATTCTAAGAGATCTAATAACGTTCGGCTGGAACTGATAATTCTCAATAGTTATGATTTGTTGGTTTAATTGAATTTTTCCCTACTGCAATTTCAGCTTTATCCAATATTCTGGAAAATACAGCACTATTTGGCGACATAATCCTTCACTTACCAGAGATTAGCCAAAGGGTGTTAAACACACAGCCGCAATGGGATACGATGATGCAGTGGTCTTGGAACTTTGCTAATCAAACCAGACACTTGCTCGATAAGTCGACTAACACAATGATACATTTGGTTGGTCAAGAGCTCAACATAACAACTCGCGAGCCTGGGTATTTTAATCCATATTGGTCGAACGCTGCTGGAGAATCCATCCATAATGAGGATACGAATAACAAGCAAAAGAAGAGGTCGAAAAAAGAAAAACGAAAAAAAGGTCCTAGAATGACGAGAATGGAGTTGTAAATTGAAAAATTTATAAACAGTGTCATATTCAGAAACGTCTTCGTGAGTTACTTCCTGTAAATACCTAATTTATAAACTATTCCAGAAAATTTTAATTCCATGCAAATAAAATGTGAATATAATGTGTTATTGTTGTTCTGCGATCGTGAAATTTAACAATGATTATATTATATATACTTTAAAGGATACTTTTCAATACACATATTGAACACGATGGTGATTAGAATAACGATAAAGTTAAAAATCAATTTCTGTGACTTACTATGTTTTGTAGTAAGAGCGTCGACTGCTTTCAAAAATTTGAAATGAGTCGATTGTTGGAAATTGTGCTGGAAAAAAATTTCTACTGGTTGTTTTCTACGTTGTCACATATCTCTATTAATATATTAACAGATTTTATACAGTTTTTGAAGTCAAAATTTGCGTAAACAGTAAAGTAACGTTCAATATGCATATTTTTTCGTTTTGACCAGTTGAAGTAGGCACTACCCTTAAAAAAATCTTGATAAATGGTACGCTACCTTCTAATTTTCTAAAAAATTCAATACCCATAGAAGCATGTACGTGTCTAAAATACTGAGATTTCGCTAATTGATTTACGTAAAAATCAAAGCCATATAGGTATACACTCTCTGAATCAGATTTTCTTAAGCAGAATTGTATCAGTCATTGCTCGAGAATGAGACTTGCGTTAGTGAGTAAGCATAACAATTCGAACAAAAGAATAGTTCAACAACGGTGGATAATAAATTATTGTAATGTAATTAGGTACGAACGGTTACAATAAGAGCCATTTGAAAATTGAAAGGGAATGATGAATAATTGATGGAATATTCAGCATGTAGTATTGTGCCAAAGATTGTGTGAAAACTTAAATATTTCATTCTTATACAGATGGAAATAGAAAAATTAAAGAATTATACTACATAAAATATTAAACGTTCCTCCACATTTATACGGAATAATTGGAATTCTACTACCTCGTACAATTAGCTTGTATGTACCACATGGAGGGAGTAGCTATCGTTTATCACGTAGAACGGAATGCTACACACTCAGAACGCTTTCTATGCAACCAGAATATCTGGCCTTCAATTTATTTAGGAAATCAAATTGTCAGTTGGCCCCAGAAATTTCAAGTTTCTCTGGCAGGTCCGATTTCTCCAGTGTCTAGGTCCCTCGACATCTCTGAACCACGTACGTAGGTATGTATATGGTATGAACGTGGCAAATTCATGTCGTAAATTATAACTCGGCTGTACATAAGTGTAAAATAAAAGTCGATGTATTATAACACACTTATGCCGAAAGTAAAATACAGAAAATCCCAAAGATTACCGGCTTTCCAGTGCAATGAAAAAATGTTAAAATAAAAAGTTGATTGAACGTAGGGATCGCGTGCTACGTGACGATCCATTCACAGTCGCTTTTGTTCGATGAGTAAAATTTCTCTTCTTCTTAAGGATCCCAGGTTAGTGCCGGGTGTCTGAAACTTGTCGCGTGAGTATGTTGCGCGAGGTGGATACAGTCGGTAAAATAAACGAAGGATTCAATTCACTCTCACGAATGGCTCGGCGTTCGAATATAATATATACATAAAATACATACTTTCAATTTTTAAGCACGGCGACCTTAATGTATTTTCGAGATGCTGCGGGACGAATGCGTATGTACTTTTACTTTTTTTTTTTTTTTGGGTAGTCAATACCAGTCAGTGCAGCTTCTGGAGATACGTTGCCAAACAGGAATCATCGATTTTTTTCTCATTATACCAATAACTTATAATGGACGAATACAGAGAAGTAATATTATTATGATGATGTTCTTCCACGAATTTAAGTTATATATATAATATTATATATATACACACACGTTCTGTGGATAAATGTGTGTGCACAGGACTTGAAAACCGGCAAATTCCACAGCTTGTATTATGTTATGTCCAGAACATCGAGAGTCGTTTGGAAAAACCGTTCACTATTAGTGAGAATTTCATCAAATCGCTGCGACTCGAATTACTTACCTTAAATATCAGTCTGCACTTGCACAGACTTGATGTAGGTACGCATTACATTTATTCGGGAAAAGGTGGCACAATTTCAGCCTTGAACTTGCCCTCTTAACGTTCGTGAGTAAAGTTACGAATTTCTTACACATGCACTCTACAAGTATAAAACGAATAAGTACTAGATGAACCTTGACTTCAGACTCCAAATAGAATACTGATTTTATCTGAAAAACGGTTACGTTCAGTTTACTCAATGTCAGAGTAACTTTAAAAAGTACTAAATGTTTTCTCAAAAATCGTTACTAGTATGATTTTTCTCACAAGTTTGATTTCGCAAAGTTTCAATCGAGGCAAATTTTCAGAATTTCTCAAGTGGAGTTCAGTCAAATTTAATAATTTCTCCCGTAAGTTTGAGAGGGACACATTCACCAGCAGACTCACTCGCATCACACGTACCAGTAAAATTCTGCAAAAATTGCGAACCTACAGTACTTTTGACGCAACGAACAGTTCGTGATGTTCATGCATTCGGACATTGCGATGCGGGTTTATATTCGACCGAAATATATGTGTGCGTACCTGGCAGGTTCAGGTTTCAATAAATTTTGTCTCTTTCATTAGCAGTAGAGACAGTAGAAAGTGGTCAGCCAATCGTTGGTCGTCGAGGCGGCGACGGGTGCACCGTGAAATCGTGAAAGAGGGATCTCTGGAGTCTTTCCTGGCGATTCCGATCAGTCAGTGTTGGGCGAGCTGTTATTCCGGATAGTTGTCAAGTTAGGGAAAAAAAGTGTTACTGGAGAGTGACCGGGGGGCTATTTTTAGTCATTGTTTATTAAACGATCGAAAAGAGATCATCGAAGAAGTTCGAGAAGAGTTATGAAGCTACCAGGATCGGTGCTCGTATGCACCGCATTACTGGTTACAGGTGAACATCTAGTTTTCCAATTACATAATTACCATTTTTGTTTTCCCCATTTTAATTAGGTGAAATTTGCAGTCGGATAGTGTTGAGCATTTTTTGCGAAATGTAATTACAATTTAATTGGAACTACAAGATTGCCGAGGTGCTATACCGCGTGTCCCTGATAAGAGGGAAAGTTGCGCTTGTAGACTTTAAAGTTAACTACTTGTCAGGAATATATTTCGCTGTGGAAAAAAAATTTTTCTTACATTTATACAATTCAATATTACTACAATCACAACGGGGACGTTGGCACGTTGTTTTTAAATTTTCAATTTCGATTTTACCTGGCTTGAAACGCCTTCGCAAACTTGTTCCATAATGGATGACCATTATCGTGATATATTCGCGTGAGACGTGGTCAAGATGCAGCGATGATTTTCACATTGATGCAACACCTCCTGCAGTGCAGTTTATCGTTCAATCGGATCGTGATCGATCGGTACATGACATTATACCCTTAGCTGACATAATGTTACACTCAAATATCACAGTTTGTTGTGTAATTATCACGGCACGTAACAAATAGACTTCTTTATTAATTTATTTATAAAATCTCTCGAATGCGAATGAAATCGTCAACGCTTTCCAATTCGGACGTGCGCCATTGCATGACTCTTTGAAACGCAGCGAATTTCACAGGAGAATTAAAATTCCGCACGTGTTCAAATAATTCAGCATACAATTTGAAAAATTGTGCAATGCCTAATTAATAGCGAAAGATGGAGTCCAACACCGTACCAATATTGTTTCCCGAATTTTACTCCGAAGGTCTAGTAATCGTTCGGGAAGTAGTATAGCTTTTGGTGATTATCGTATTGTTATAATTTAAGCCTACAGAATTATTTACATTCTTGCATTTAACACCCATATGGAAGTCACGCGCAATGGTATATATGTATAAGTTATAACGGTATTGTCGCCTCTGGGCACCTGTAGATATATACCGTAAACATGTCATAAAATCCCATCGTTCTTACGTAAATTTGTGCTTTCGCTTTCCACTAATATATGCGCATCATTTAAAAATTCGAAATCACTATATTATTCAAAGTATAACAATATCATCACGAACTATACCTAATATGATTTCGATATTCTGAGTAATTTATTCGTTGTACGGCTAACCAGACGAATCTGTAAACAAATCAGTTTCAGTATAGAAAAATTCATTTCTTATAACCGTAACACGATGTGCAAAATGATGGTATCTCTTCTCGAGGAAATAGCTTGGTCTGTACGTTACAGAGGATCACAGTGAAACGTCCAACGCGCACAAACATCGCCAATACAAAAATGCCGGAAGAAATTAGAATCCCTTACACGTACTATCTGTTTGACTGTCGCTCACGAGGATTGGTTTGTTGAACTTGTAGCTGGAACTGAATCCATCCTTATCTATATATTTTGCGGATCACGATCAGTACGTAGAAAATCTGAATATCGTGGCCATTTGAAGAATTTACGGAATTTTGGAAAAGGTCATCCTCATACTAGTCATTAGAGAAGCCTTCAGTTTTATCTGTTTACGATCACGTATACATACGAGTACTTATGTATGTAAGACTTTATAGGTATTAGACGATCGATCCGTAGGTATGAGACTTTCTAAGAACGCGTCTACATCGATATCTACAGGATTTCTCTCTTCAATTCCTAATCACAATTTGGGAATGTACCGGAGACGATTAGCGTTAATTGCTTCTTTGAAATAAAAAGTAGAAATTAAAAGATATATTATATAAAGTTGGAACGAAGCGGGCCCTACGAATTGATTTCGTTACGTTAGCATCGTTAAAACTGTGATCAAGCACCGCGCATTCGGTATAACTATAAAAAAATACGACCTGTGCACGAAATGCTCAGGCACAATTATTAGGGAAACCGAAAGATGCCTCGGTGAAAACTTTCTCGCGTCTCAATTTACGTTTCGAATTTGTTTTCCATCTGTATAATTCGCTGAGACTCTGTTTTAATCTATGCGAAGATTGATTATCTGTGCGAGATAAACTTTCAGTTTAACTTTATCCAATGTATGAACAATATGGACTCAACTCGTCGCGGCATTGCGATCGTGATCGATTACCAAGGCTGCAAATTATACCGTATATGTGAACGTGGGAGAATGAATGTCATTTTATTTCACCTTGCACTCGACGGGACATAAACCTACTTTGAAGGTATAGATTGGAGCAGTTGTACGGATAGTTTTTCCAGTTACATGAAGCTTATTACAGTTCGCCGAAAGCGTATTCTCGAATAATTACCGAAGCCTTTCTAATTCTCACAATTATCGGAATTCGAAATTTTTAATAATTTATATTGAGATTCTCACGATTGCGGCCATGCGTCCGATTTTTTCTTGTCACAGTTCACCGTCTTCCTTATTATGCGAAACGAGAAAAGTATTTATGAAGATAATTTACATGTCACTAATTAGCAACACGAGTGAGAATATCGGAATTCTGAACCGAAGAATTAAACAAGCGAAGGTTGTTTTATCACCGATTTATGCATATAATGTTATTGCCACGAATCTGATAGCCTTGGATTAAAACTTCGTGCGAACAATGTCGCCGACCATCTTATATATTAATTATACTATACCTATGTTGCATTCCTCGTGCATGCGTGCATGCGTATACCTGTAAGACAGTCCGAGAGCAACAGAATGATAAATAAAATGAGATGATAATCATTCGTGAAAGTTCAGTATATCGTACGAAGCCGGTTACTCCTTTATAGATATACATATACACGCGCATGGCGTACGCATACTTGTAGAATACAGAAACCGCACACATCATACCGGTCGCCACTGGAACGCACTATAAATTGTGATAGAGCAAGCACCTGTGATTTGACTTGCTAAATTTCAAGCTTTGACATTTATATAATGTACAAATGGTGGTTCCTCAGCGAATAGCGAATTATCTTGTTTTCTGTACGGTAGTCAAATTTGATTGGAAAAAGAGCCAGTCTCAAGGGTAAAGTGAAAATATTGTTTTGCTAATATTGGAATAAATGTATACGTACGTCGAAACGGAAATGTAATATTTGTGATATTTCGTCACTGAGGTGGTAAATCAAATACTGTTTTAGTGTGAATATATATCGCGTGGTATGCATACATATGCACGTGTATGTACACATTGTACATATCTACGCGTAGAAAGCCGGCGAGCGATCATTCGTGTTAGAGAAACTTAAAGTTTGTTTACCAGGAAATCAGGTGTAGTGAAATTGCAAATACATATTGGAATCGCAAGTATAGGTCGTTTGAGCCAAGCAGGTCAAACTTGTTCCTATAATCGCGTTACCATATTTGTATAAGAATTGATTTCCAACCGCAGAGGAAATTAAAATAATCACGCATCTTTGTAATTTTCTTTATTTCTGTTCCTACAGTTTGCGCTGAAAAAAGCGTCAAGTTCAGCGATGAACCGTTTATCTGCCCGGAAGGTCAAGGAAACGGTAATTTCGCCGATCCGGCGACCTGCAAAAGATTTTATCAGGTACGACGGTGGTTAATTTTATAGCACCAATTTGTTTCAACCCAATTTTCTTTCCGTGATAATATTACTAACACGTAACGTTCATCTCATACAGTGCGTAGATTCGTTTCCGTACCTGAACAGATGTCCCTCCGGGCTGCACTTTGACGATATCAGCAAATTCTGCACGTTCAAAAATGAAGCAAGATGCGGTCCAATTCCTGTTAGTAAGTACACATGAAATATTCGTACTCACATGATTTCAAGTTATCGTAAATTTTACAAACGACTACAAGGTACATCGGTTCTTTTTTTTTTTTTGATGTGATTACAGCTCCTGCACCGATAACGGAAACGCCTATAGACATAGCGTTAAAATGCGACACCGCGAATTGTGAATTACCGTATTGTTTCTGCTCCCGCGATGGAACGATAATACCTGGAGGTATACAGCGTGAAGAGGTAATTTTAATTGAATAGCTCGTTATGACATTAAATTATCAGGCGATTTTTATTTACCATTTACGTAAATTGTTGTCAAGTTTTTACAATAAGTCATTCGAATTTTAGTATTAACACTGCACTGGTTGAATGTTACAGACACCCCAAATGATTGTAATGACTTTCGATGGTGCAGTAAACCACAATAACTTTGATCACTATCAAAAGATATTTGCGAAGGACAGAGTGAATCCTAATAACTGCCCGATAAAGGGGACGTTCTTCATCTCACACGAATATTGCAATTACAACATGGTCCAAGGCCTGGCGCATGACGGTCACGAAATTGGTGTTGAAACCATATCGTAAGTGGAAGATTTTTAAATGGTGTATAATTTCGTTCTACATTTTTCAACTAATTTAAAAATTCCACGGATCTCTTTTTAAATATTTTGCTTTGAGTACGAAAATATTTCTTCTTCAGGAACGGCTTATATCACTATTTATGCTTTACAGTCTTCAGAAAGGTTTGGAGGACAAAGGGTACGAAGAATGGGTCGGTGAGATGATTGGTATGCGAGAGATTTTGAAATATTTCAGTAACGTTACATCCAGCGAAATGGTTGGCATGCGTGCACCATATCTAAAGCCTGGTCGTAACACGCAGTACAAAGTCATCGAAGACTTTGGGTTCATATACGATAGCAGCATTGGTATTTCACCATCAAAAATACCAATCTGGCCGTATACTCTCGACTACAAAATTCCTCATGAATGTAAAGCTGGAACATGTCCCACTAAAACTTTCCCAGGTAAGTAATGCATTAATAAGATGTAATGCTCTTAACAATCATTAGCACTGCGAAGAAAACGTTGAGTCAATTTACATTGTTTGAATCTCAGGTGTTTGGGAATTGCCTCTCAATGCTCACTACGTAGAAAGCTACGAAGGTGGGCACTGTCCGTACTTGGATCAATGCGTCTTACACAACCACGATGCCGATGATGTTCTCGAGTGGCTCCAAGAGGATTTCAGTCGTTACTATGACCAAAATCGGGCGCCTTACATGATGCCGTTCCACACGAATTGGTTCCAAATCAAAGAATTGGAACAAGGTCTTCACAAGTTTGTCGACTGGGCACTCTCATTGTATGTCTTGAAACGATTCTGAAGGTTTATTTTGTTGTTCTATGGAATACGTTTAAAAGAATTGAATGTATTTTCAGGCCTGACGTATACTTTGTGACAGGCACACAAGTCTTAAATTGGATGACTGATCCTACGCCATTGAAAAATTTGAATACATTTGACGCATGGGGATGTAAGAAGCGGGACAATGTTCCAGAGCCAATGTGCAATAATGCTAATAAGTGTGCACTTGATTTCAAGCCTGCGGAAGCCAATTTTACCACAACTAGGTAAATAAATAATGGTTTATCAATTGAAATAATACATTTTTGAGATTTTTAATTGAAACAGTTTTCCTTAATCTGATTAATATAATATTTCATGATTATAACCGATTATCGATATGTTATAGGTATCTAGAAACATGTAGGGAATGCCCGAATAAGTATCCGTGGTTGGGAGATGCTGAGGGCACTGGATTATTCAATGACAACTACAATCCGGAAAGAAAATAGTATTCTTCTACATCCGATTTTGGATTGTGAGCTGGGAGGAAGAAATACATAACGGTTATGTGACGCACAATGAAATAGTTTAAGATGGTTTAAAAATATCCATTACTATTTCACACTGCATAGTGCTCAAAAATTTGAATGCCTGTTTTCAACAATCAGCATTCAAATACTTAATAATAAATACGTACGTTAATAGTTGACGAATTTATTGAATTAAGTTCCAGTCGATCTAAATAAGCATGTAGTCTTGTATAATTAATCTGTTCGAATTTTTCAAACACTTATTGAAAAGTTATTTTCTTATAGCGAACACCACAGATAAAATCTAAACTCAGTCATCGCCTGTTTAGACCGAACTTATCCTTTCGTTTCCCATGCCGGCGCGTGCTTTCTACCCCGTCTGATACCCGGAATCTTTACCGCTACTAGCAAGCCGCGGCAAGTTTAGGCGCGATTCCGGGGGTGGATCGTCGATAATCGCGAAAGCTGGCGCTGATCGTTGGATGAATAGCGATAAATATCCGGGAATTGAGGCTCGGACTTTCAGTCAAATCGAGTCTACGGTAACGATAACATCGCTGCGGATCATCTTAGGTATTCTCATTTTTCCATCCTCTCAGTTGAGTCTCTGTTCCTCTCCTCTCCAATTAAAAAATAGTAGGTTCACGCCTTCAGGCCTCTGAATCTCACAGCAGCTCTCCACATGCGAGATAAAACCATGGATCGTACACTCACACCTCATACACCCTTGACACGACTTTATTACTAGATAATAAGGGGTTTTTATGCCTCA
Organism: Neodiprion lecontei; assembly: GCF_021901455.1. Lineage (NCBI taxonomy): Eukaryota > Metazoa > Arthropoda > Insecta > Hymenoptera > Diprionidae > Neodiprion > Neodiprion lecontei. The sequence continues at coordinate 35,896,590 of NC_060262.1, forward strand.
GCGGCTTTTCCTCTGCGAGCCAATAAATTGCAATAATTTTCTTGGCTCAATCGAGTGTTTTGATCACTTCATTTCGGCCCATATTTCATCCTCCAATCCTCATTTTTTTACTATAGAATCACGGAAGCTTTGCATGTTGGAAAGTTTTCTGACTCTACATTGCTACTTGTAGAATCACTCTCACTTTTCAAAAATGGGATCGCATTTAATAAGCTACTCCATTCAAGCTCATTGTTAAAAACTGTGCACTTGATGTGATGGGAAATATGTAAGCTGCTATATCATTATGATATAACACTTGTATGATGTATTTCGTGTTTCACTCAACACATGGCTGTCAAATAATTTTCTCGACAGCTTAGCTTGCTACTCAAGCTTGGAGCAAGTAATAAGATAAGTTCTACCATTATTCATTCTCAGATTATATCGGAACCTTTCAGTACCTTTCCCTCCAATAATTTGCTAACACATTAGGTTTAACGGAACAAGGTAAGATGATAAATAAAGTTCAGACAAACTTGTTGCTCGTTAGACAATGTCTAGATTATATATGTACACGTCATTAAAGGTAAATCAAGTCCTCTTGTGGCAGAAGAGGAGTGATTAAGAGTTTCACTCAAGAAAATAGATATATCCGTGCGATGAAAATTAATTTTTTCGTTTCAATTCAAATTATGATTCAAATGAAGTCGAAGCTAGCAGCCAAACGTGTTTAACTTTTTGGAAATGGAAAAATTCAGTTTAGTTTTATCCTCATTATTCTATAAAAGTGTTGGGGGTTCAAGGTGTTTCACGAAATTTTGATTTTCGGACTCCACTACCTTATTTGAATAAACATTAGAACGTTTGGCTGCTAATTCTGGCTGCTAGCTTTAACCTCGTGTAATTCAATTGATATCATTCGAACATTATTGTTATGTGTAAAAAAAATAGAATCCTTGGTATACGCAAAAACGGCATACCCTTCAATTGCAGAAAGGTTTTATAGATAGTTCGTAGGATGTAAAAAGTAAAGCGAATGTGGCATGAAGAAGATGTAACCTGAATGCTACCGGCCTATTACACAAAACTGTGTCGAAGTTTAATACTAGTGAAGAACCTTCAAAAATTCACTATACAAGACTGTTTTCAATACTTTCGTTATTCTATATTATGTAAATATTTACAAGAGAAGTTAATAATATTCACCATTTATTCAGAAACAGTAGTATTGCATGTATGAATGACCTATGAAAACGATACAATATTCTCATTGTGTCTAGCGCACTGGAACCCACTCCAGAAATTGGTCACCCCACTTTTTACGTTCTGAAAAAGAATTGGTATTCTGAATTAGGTCAAGTTGCTGCTAGAGCTGACAGCATTGAGATTTTACTAGGTGGAAGAAAAGTTACTGAGATCTGTTCATAATAACATTGAAAATGGTGGCAGTATTTAGTAAGTATAAAATAATCATGATGATTGAAGCAAAGCTAACAAAAAAACATTTAAAATAAAAATTTATGATCCTGTCATGTGTATAAAATTACAGAATATTACTGTTTACCTGGCTCTGGAAAATCTTCAGGATGGCGCCGAATGTAATCACGAAAAACGGCGTCCCTCTCTGAAAGTATGCTTTCTCTTTTGAGATGACCCCATTGACCTATACCAGCTCCCAGTACGGTAAGCACTATGTGTGATTGAATTCCTGGAAGAAAAAATTCGAGTCAATACATTGGGGATCAATTTCAATGTTATTACTATCAATGTGCAAAATGGTCATCTCAATTTAGACAGCTAATGACTGTACGTGGGATTTTCGTACATACAAGATACAAAATAAGTAGAGTGCAAAACAGTTGAAATTTTAGCTGACAGCTGTAAGAAAACAACAATTCCGATGATACTTACAACGAAATTTATTGTTACTTGCGATTGTTGCGTAACAGGGTAAGTAAGGTTAGGTTCAAATGTTGAGGGGCGGATCGATAACGAGTTACCACCGGTTAGCTCGTTCTAAATTTGTTGGGTTCAAAATATATAAATTGACGTAATTACCTGACATTAAAGGTCTTTTTCCAAAGTAATTTACGACTAGAGCCGAGGCGAAACCTGCCAGAGCACACGTTACAGGAGGCCAATAATCGTATAAAACAAAACGTTCACGCTCTGGATGGGGTGTCAATAGGTCTAAAGCCCACTGTATGTTGGGTTCTTTCTCTGTCATTTCGCCCATCGTCCACACGAGATTCTTCGACTTCACGGATAGTCAAGGTTCTAGTCAGGGCAATACTGCTTGAGCCAAATTAATTGATATCAAAAGTGTATGATCAGGGACGAACGTCGTTTAATCGACTTTCGATACTAGCTCAGCTGTCAAAAATGGCTGTGAGTACGACTATCGATCTCGAAGCGCGAAACTCTTTGAATTTCCGGCGATTTCGTTTTCAGCTGGGTAACATTGGAAAATTGATGTTGCATATCAAGTGTTTGTTAATTCGCGCAGTAGTAACAAAAGTGTGATATTGAATCTGGAAGTGCTTATATTGACAGTTACCTTCTCTGCTAAAATAAAAACAAGTTTACTGCGTTACACATTTCGTATAAATTAGTGAATATGACTAAGGTATAGAAGTATGAGATGCAATACAAGCATATCGATCACCCGGATGAAATTTGTGTCTGGATATTACTTTACAATTAATTTATTCTAACCTTTTTCAGGGCAAAGCTGGTAGTAAAAATGAGATAGAAAAAGAGAATTTAGCTGAACCCGCCCAGGCAAATACATCCGCTTTATCTCCGGAAGAATCAGATATCCAAAAGTCAATCGAGATAACTATCAACAGTATTGAAAATTTGTCTACAGTTAATATGGTAGGTGTTCAAAGCATGAGAATTAAAATCATCTATGATTCATGGCCATGTGAATAATTTACAGTTAATTTAATACGCAGGTGGGAGGAGAGGGTATCGAGGTACTGATAAAAGTTCAGCACAATGATAATATGTTGGGAGAAAGTCCTTTGCTAAAATTAGACCAGATTGAAGAGGACTCTGTGATCAACATCGATTATAATACTCTGTTTACAATTGTAATAAATAAAGAGAGCAGCACGCAAACCGCAGTATCGACGCCAATTTTAAGTAGGGAAGAACTTTGTGCTAAAATCAGATATGTTTCGGATTTTAATACATTTTTCTGGGTTTCATTGGTATGTTTGAATTTTGCAGTAACCGCTTTGACAAATTGCAACAGTAGCAATAATGCGACAATGAATACCATCGATGCATCTGGGGATGCCAGCAGTAAGGACAAGGCAAAGCGGAGTTCTGCCTTGAAACTGAAAAACTCGAAGGGAAATCATGAATCAGTTATTTTAGGAATCTGCAATTTTGATCTTATACCACTGTTCTTAGGTAAACAGAGCACTGTAAACTGAAAAAACGTTTTGTGACTAAGAGTTGTTATAAATAATCAATATCTCTTCATAAACTCTTCAGGAGAAGAAAGCCTGACAGAAAAACTGATATTGGAAGTGCCATCGCTCAATGCTAGTGAAGCAATTATTTCTTGGAGTAGCTTACCACGTTTAACTGTCTCGGCACGGTTACTGGATAAAAACATTTTCCCTCCTGAAATGAACATCAATTTTCTGACAATCACCGTCGAAAGCATTTATAACTTGCCATCTTCTTTCACTGAAGATATGGACTACAAAGCAAGCACAGTCGTCTATGCCTCAAGTGAAGTATGTTATACCTGGTTATTAACAATAGCGTTGGACCATGTATTTATCATTTGTTACATGGGTTCACCATCAAGCGGTATTCTCATGTATATCATACTCTTGCCGAATAACATTTGAGTGGAAAATGAAAATTGGTTGTTTGCTCTGCTTAACATAGGTGCCAGATGATATTACATTTGACAGTGGTGTAAGGATGAGTGTTCCTGATACTGAAAAAGTTAAGTGTTGGGAATCATTAGCCCATTTGGAAGGACATGCTAAGTTCGCAAAATACAAACTGAATAGTGATGTTACAAGAAATGAACTTAAAAACGACCTTGACCTCAAGGTACACAAGAGTATTCCTGTCTTGAATAGTCAGCTAGCTGATTAGACTCATTGTCAGAAAGATGACTTATCAGTTGAAATATAAACTGACTTCTCATAATCTATGTACCGCCTATAATTTTCATGAACAGTTATCAGAAACAGTAGCAAGAGTACAGTGGAATTCTATGCGACGTTCGTTGCTTTTGCATTCAGGATCTGAAGAGATGTTGAGCGCAATCAAAAGGTGAATATTAATGAAGTGAAAATTAAATCTGAGAGAAAAGTGCCTGATATTAAGGAAGTACCAGTCACATCTTAACTTTTTTGTATGCAGGTACAAGTATTGGCCGTTTTTTTTTAATGTTAGTGGAAAGGCAAAGAATGGAGGAAAGCAAAAAACAAAAGAGACGGACACTTACCTACTATTTCAGAGCTATGTGGACGTTTCTGACCTCCTCTATCCTGGCAGTAAGTTAAAGTGAAGTAATTATACTTTCAAAATACACATACATCCTATTGATTGTTTTTATTTCTGAGATAAAAATCCCTGTAGTATTTTCAATTTTGAAGAAATGCGGTATACAATTTTACACACACAGCGACAAGAACTCGAGTGGTTGCACGATTACACACGTTCAGTTTGTCAGCTATGGCTGAACAGACGGGAGTTCATAAATCTGTATTTGTAAAATACATACCAAAAGAGTCGATCAAAGAAAAGGATTTGAAGAGGAGAAAATCTTCTACAAAAGATAGTTCACTTCCAATGGTTGGTAAAGCAACTATAAGACATCAGATATGAAATTCTCGAGTTTCGTAACACTATTGTACTATAATTTCTTCAAACTGAACAATTTATACAAGCAGACTGCAGGAGTATCAACAGAGACTGAATACGTACCAAGTTTTCCTGTAATGTCAGAAAACGGTCAGTCTACATTTGTCATCATCGAGTTTGAATTACATCATTCATTGCAGCCAGCACGAACATTGGCAGATCTGACAGGCAGGCAAGTTGAATTATAATGTACTATGTAAAGGTACTTCCAGCATCGATAAAAGAATGTTTGAAGGTAACGACAAACTAATAGTTGTTTATAAAGTTGGATGATAATGGATAGTTGCAATATTGATTGAATGCATTAATCTGTACGCATTTTTCACACTATTCATACTTTCCAAGGTAATTGTAAGCAAGTAATTCAGTACAATTCTTAAGCAATATTTACAGCATAGACAAGATGGTACACAGTTGTATCTTACCACCAATACCATGTACAAGTGATCTGGCTGAAGAACAGTACTCAAACTGTATCAGAAAATTAGTAGACACACTTTGCGAAGCATACCAGGTATCACTTTGTCGTCATAATTAAATTCTTCATCATTCAATACCTCGATTTGAATTTTACATTCTTGCGTATTGGTAAATGTCGTGATATTGTAAATGATTTTAATAAAGTAATAAGCACGACAATCACTTGGTATGCAGGATTTTATTCAAAACCATATGATACCTAGTGCATCTCAGCAGAGATCCCATAAGATTTCATCATCTGTAGAAATATTTGGTTCAAATGAAGGATCTAACAGCGGGAAAAAATTTGGTGACGATATTAATGTTGGATCAGGTGATCAGAAGGACTGTAAATACAGCTACATTAAGGTGATTATTCAAGTAGAAGCTACCACTCAGTACTAGTTTACATTGCATTATATAATTGACAGTAAAACAACCAATGTCAATCAAATTGTTTGTATTGAATTTATTCTCAAAATCAATTTTTATGAAACATTCAATTTGTTCAGGATGACATTGCTTGCTTTGTACAATATCTACATGACACAGGATCATATTTGACCGTACGTAGTACACTGAAAAGTAAAATAATAATGCTACTGGATCAAAAATTCAAAATAGAAATGTATATGCTCGGTAAAAAAGAGTGTCAGGTAAACTACAATTACTTATTATTGTAAAACTATAAAATAACTACAATTTCTAACAAAAAATGTTTCAGAACGAAAATTCATAATCGCTAAATTATTGATTTTTTCGTTTTTTAGAACTTTGTCGCTACAACTTATATATACCTGGTCGAACAAATGCATCGCACCTTGAATATAGTTGTCGAGGGCCAGAACGCCAGAGACTTGTTAAATGGTAATCCTATTGCAAACGCAAGTTTCTTTGCAGAAGAATCATGTGCATTTGAGTCCACAGACGATGCACGTACAGAGTATCTAAATGTATGCATTGTCATTTTTTATTTCTAATTGGTGAAGCCGTTACGATTATTGTATTCAAATCCCAATTCCTACTGTCCTCTTAGATAATAGAAAAGGATAAAAAAAATCCTGATAGTTGGGTCGAGTATGCCGTATACTTACTTCGCATTAAAGATATAGACCGTGCCACAGAATGTTGTCGCGAGGCCATTGTATTAGACAAAAAGCATAAAATCGCGTGAGTCTGATTACATAGTTTGATCACAATTATTACTACTTCATCGATGCGCTTGGATATCTACAATTTTCATGATAATTATTAATTCTTACACAGATTACTTTTATATGGCGTAATTCTTTGTCATAAAGAACAGTACTGTGATGCAGAGGTTTTTCTTCAAACTGTGACAAAAATTTATCCTCGGTTTCCCGAAGGATGGGCTATTCTTCATCTCTTTTATCTTCGAACGGAATACTTCCTAGGTATATTATATTGTTACATTAAACTGTGAAGTGATACCACATGTAATTTTAAATTTCAGGTGCTGATGTCACTATTCAAGTTGCACTAAAGTGCATGAAAGACAAGGATTTGGATAGCATTTCCACCCATTTTTTGAATCGCGATCCATTGGTTTGGACAGCATTAAATTATCCAAAGAATAGAATTTATCTTGTAACAGCAGTTTTACTGCTGAAAATGTTTTGCTTGGATGTAAGAAAAATTTATTTTTCTCTGATTCTCATAAATTGCAATAACGAAGTATTTAAATCAGTTTGCAGGCATAGCGCTTTCACAAGAATTGTTAGAAATGGGCAGAACAAGATATTTTCTGTATTTTATGGCTACACAACATTATATGGAAGATAGATATGACGATGCAATATGCCATTTACAAGAACTAGTAAGCTTACATGGAATGGTACGTGTATAACAATAATCGTTGCAATTTAGCGATCGTCACTTACACATTCTAGTTGAAAAAGGAATACTTAATTGGTGTACTAATGAAAATTTCCAGGAATACTCAGTGGCAAGCTTAATGGGACATTGTCACTTGAAAGTGGGCAACTTTGACCAAGCAATGTACTGTTACGAATTTGCCAATTGTTCATTTGATCGTCCTGAAGACCTACATCTTGCACAGCTAAGGTAAACAAATATAACTCTTCCATTTGGAAATGATGCATTATATTTCAGTACTCAGAATATATTTTGAAATAGAGTAAGTTAGTAGGTTGAAAACATGATTTGTGGTCCACTAAAACTCTTGAATATCAGATTGGGATACCTATATCTTGACACTGATAAATACGAAGCTGCAAGAAAACTTTTCCTTGTTGTTTGTAAGAATTCACCGACATGTCGGTCATGGCTTGGTGTAGGAATTGCCTCTTATTACGTATGTTATGTCCAATTATTAACATAAATATTTGGGACATGATGATATCGCAATGAATAAACTTAAATTTTATTTTACTGTACATAGTTGAACGATATGAAAAATGCTGAAAAATCACTGACAGAAGCTAATAATTTGAGCATGCATAATGCTGAAGTGTGGGGCTATCTATGCTTAGTGAACATGTCATTACAGCGTTACGACGAATTTCTCCAATGCTATAGACAAGTTTTGAAGGTAATAATAATACTTAACAAAAATGACTTGTTTGTTGAGTATTGGGGGTACAGGGTAAAATAAAGAACGATTATATTTTGTTAGCAAGCATTATAGATTTATTGACTTTTATTTTTTTGAAAACATATCAGAACAATCTGTCGAATGTACGGGTATGGACAATGATAAAGGACCTAATGGACAGTCTCGATTATGTAACTCCTATGTTAACCATTGATTCCAAGGAAAGTTTTATGCACGAATCACCAGAATTTGAAGGTGGCCAGGATTGCCACGAGCCTGACGATAACTGAGGAAATTCAAGATTGCATATATTCCTGCAGCAACCCGTAGGTATGTTAAATAATTATTTTATATCAAGCAACGACTTGGAAAATATCTGGTTTAACTTATATTTTCATGAGTTATTTTATATTATTTGGAAATAATTATACCGTATCCACAGCGTTAACAAATGTAAAATTACATGCTCTATCAATAACAATGAGTTACGTGTAAAGAGTAAAATTACCTTACTTGCAAGCACCTAAGTACACGGATACATAAATTAGATTAAGGTGTACCATGCATTTGCAACTATCACACGATGACTGTGATGTTGAATGCTATACAGTGTGTTACTTCTAACATGAAAATTATTCATTTCTTATTATAAAAATGGTTAACATTCTTGAAATTTATGGAAGCTGCAGTTTTAATAACCAACATAAACTATTTAGATAGTACTTTTGTATTGGTGACGGCGTTCAAAAAAATCAAGTCACATAAATAGTGGTCTGCAGAAACTGGTTGATTATAATTGTTAATAAAATAACATAAATAACAAAAATTTAAATAACAACAAAATAAATACACATATAAATCCTAAACAATTCAACAGTGTGCTAAAATAAACTTGTAAAAATTTGCAATAAATAAATATCGATTTCGTGATGAGAAAAAAAAAAAATTCTTCATATTTCTTTTTCTAAAGCAGTCTTGCATCTTAAATTTTTAAATTCAAATATTTAGTATAAAAATATTCGATTGTTTTTTAAAATAAATAATTTTCTTTTTCTTTTCATTTACTTTTTTTCGTATTTACTTATGTGAATACGCATATTATATTTTATTGTGTTACAATAAGTCTGGTGCTACCATTGACTCCAATATGTGCGTTCACCATTTTCAACATTTCTGACTTCTATTATTAATGTTATTCAACATTAAATGGCAGTAAAGATTACTATGCTTCAACAATAATCGATAAGAGTATAAATATAAGTAATATTGATGGTACCCAAAATGTAATAGTATTGCTTCAAGTTGAACAAGACAAATTAAGATCATGTCAAATATATTAAACGAAAAAATCAAACTGCCATATGATCACGATAGATAACTTTTGAGTAAGAAGATTTTTACTCATAAGTGGCAGTATAACAAATAAGAGAATAAAATTCCGAATAATTATTGTTAAACTAGAAATATTGGATACATTTTTATGAATGGAAATTGTTGACAATTTCAAACTTCTTTTGAAATCTTATATTTTAACCATACAGTTGGCATGATCATATTTTTTCAATAACCGTCTTGATTACAAATTATAAGATTTCATTTCGATTGACACAAAATTTACAAACTTGCAAGATATATAAATTGAGCATTGCAACTTGATATCGATATCTCTGCTTGCATTATTTACATCATCATGCCATCTGTTTTGATAACATTAAAAAAATTTCGTTTATTTAGCATTACCAGTTTTTGTGCATCACTATATTATGTACAAATTATTTTGTTTAGATTACTGAAGTTTCTTTATCTTCTGGATTCTTAACAACTTGGCTGTCTACATTGCTTGAAGCTATTTCTTCATTATCCTGCACCTTGATTTCCAGTGATGAAAGCGCTTCTTTCTCGACATCTGAGGTCTCAACGGCGTTACTAGCTTGCAGAAGTTCTTCTGCAATATCTTTAGGCTTCTGAAATATTTCAGCTTTTGCTTCACTCTGCAGTTCATTTGTCAGAGTGAGTACATTTTCTTCCGGCTCCTTCACATTATCAAGGCCTTTTGCAGGAATTGAATTCAGCTGTTCACATTTAATTTCGTTATCAGATATATTTTCGACAGTGCAGTTTGTTTCCAGTGTACTGTCTACTATATTGATTTCAGTAATTGTTTGAATGTCTGGTTTTTTTTGTGATTCATCTAATACTTTTGGCAATTCGTTACTAGTCTCAATTTGTTCAACAATATCACAGTGTTCACCGGTTTTATCTTCATCAGAATTCGGAATCATAGAATCAATTTCACTCTCTTTCTCAGCATTTTTATTACATAATTCTTCTGAACTGGTATTCTCATAGTTCAGTATAATCATTGGTTCAGATTTGTCAGTTATATCACAAGTATCAATGGAGCAAATTTTATCAGTATCACTTTTTTCAATTCCTATCACACCAGTAGATGGACTGGCATTTTCTGAATTTATAATTGGTTTCGACGCAAACTTGTCTCCGTTTTCGGTTTCATTGACTGCGTTAACAAGCGCAGTGTCCTCAGAAGATTGTTTTTCACAGATATCGTTTACATTATTGGTTTCATTGTAATTTTCACTGTTATTGACAATTTGGTTATTGGTAGATCGTTCAGATTTATCGTTATTAAGATTGTCTGACTGTGTGTTGCTTTCGTTAGTATTCGGTTCTTGCCCTTCTCTACAGTTACCGTGGTGTAAACTTTTTGATTTATCATTTCGCTTATGTGTTCGTTGAGGTTTTGGAGTATACGGCTCTTCAAACTTTTTTGGAGTAGTATATTTCTGTGAATCATGCTTGGTCTTATCAAACGTTCGTTTTTGAGAATGAGTAGATGCACCCGAAGATTTGTTTTTTTGCCTAATATTAGAGTCCCGATTTGAAAAATCGGCTTTCTTTTCAAAATGCGGAGACTTTGGAGAGTCTTTAACTTGTTTTCGTTGCGTGTATGGTGATTTAGATTCGTTTTCTCCAGGTCTCTGCTGTTGTGCATCATACTTAAATTCTTTCCTAGGTAAATACGGAGATTTAGAGTTACCATCCGTCTTACGATGTGGATGTGGGCTCTTTGGAACAGAGCGCTGTTGCTCATCATTATCTCGGTTGAAGTAAACATGACTTGTTTTATCATCTGGAGATTTATGATTGAAAAATTTATCATGTTCGTGGCTGGATGCCTCATTTTCTGATTGACTGCTGTACAGAATGCGGGGTTTTTGACGTGGTCCAACCCGGCCTGTACCAGCAATACTTGAAGAACTCACTAAAAGTTTATTAAAAATATAATTTCGTTTTCTGACATCTATGTACTAAGAATTTCTGCTAAATATGCCGGACATTGATTCTCAATTTCTTGCTATCTTCATTTACATACCTTTAACACTCATCACAGGACTCTTGCTAGTAGTTGTCTCGTGATTGACAATAACTTTGATACTTTTATCAGTCGCTACAACAGTCCGTTCATCAATTCCGTTCGGGGACAGAGATGCAGATTTATTAGCTGAAGGTGACGTATGCCCATGATATTGCTCAAACGAATTTGAATGCTGGTAAACTCGATTGATAGGAGATCCTCTCGGAGCACCACGACTAACATGCTGCTTTCCACCACGGCCACGAGGGGAATCATGATCATTGCCTGGTACAATTATCGCAAGAGAAGTAACAAGGTATGTCCATTACCAAAAATCTACATAACAGATAATTCATTCTATCGATTTTCAACTTTTAATCGTTCACCATTACTCCTAACCCTCCTAACGAATCTCATAACTTGGCTACCTTGTTCAACAAAAACTATCTACACGCGATAATATTTTTATCAAGTGTGAACAGCTGCTTCCTATTTATTGTTTCAGTCTATTCAGATCGCACAAAGACATGAGTACTTGTTTAAAAATGCAATGGATTACCTATGTATGATCAGAAACTCAAATATCTGAATAATGTTCCCGTAATCTTACCGTAATCTGTAATACTAACCATTGCTTTGCCACTTATCGAACTCCTTGTGGTCTTTTCTAACAGTCTCTCCAATATTTAGGCGCACAGATTTTGGAGCTCCAGTTTCATTTTCCGCAACGTTTACCTAAAGCACAAGAATAATTTCACCTTTCGCCATTTGATTGGCAAAAATCGTTCGCATCGAATTTTTTAGTTTATTCGCAATAATACGGGCTTGATGGAAACAATTTGGAACTAACTTCCCATTTTTTCACATTCTTCCTTTCTCATAAATGAAAACGAAATTCTTGACTGCAAGATTTGAGTTGGTGCAATACTGATCATTACTTTCTACTACCTTTCTACTATTTAAACCATTTTTAAATTCCCGTTTCTCTGTTCTCAGAGAAACAAGGAAGTTATTGCAACAACCTCGAAAATGTAAAGTTGATGTTTCATCAGTTCTCGATGTTTGGAGATCCAGACAACCACTTCTGATCACTTTCAGATGCTGTCTATGCGTATGTAAGCAAGTGTGTGATCAATTTTTTTATTCAATAATATCTCAAGAACAAGTTGCCAGATTTCAATGATCTTGGGCTCAATCGATGTGGCTTTTCCAAACTTAGACTTGATTAGATTTTTGCTTTGAACGCGGGTTCAGTACTCTTTGAATTATTTTAATAAAAAATTCCAAATGTAAAATAAAAATAGTGTTTTGAGAATGGATGAATGGATTTGAATGAAAATTGGTACTCGAAAGTTTGTTGGGTGGCTGATTACGAATCTGAGGTCAGATTTGCGGAATCCACAAGGGCGAATCTAATATGATGGAAACAAAATCTAAAAATATTCCGATTTTGATAGAAATTAGTGGGTGGCGGTTTTTTGGGTCACCGATAAAGAATCCAACGTCACACTACCAAAATTTGTAATGTTGGATCAATTATAGTGATTCAAAAAAAAAAAAAAAATCGTAATATCTTCAGGTAACAGTATCCGAGGGCTTTTAAATCATTAATCACGATTCTGATTTTGTAGTTCAAAATTTGAATTGGAGATTGTTATTTTTTTCTCTCTGAACTTGTAACTTGCACTTGCACTTCTTTCTTGCAGTTTCAGATATCTCTATAAGGATTATCATTCTTGCGTAATAAAACATGTTAAGACTCACCTTATTATTATCCCACTCTCGACGCCAGTTACCCTCAGCTGTACGTTGGCGACTAATTCGGGCTTCGTCAATTCGATTGCGCTCAGCTCGCCAAGCTTCATACTCTGGTCTGGTAGCATCCTTAGTTCCCGAGGCTGATCCTCGATAATCCTTTGAAATGAGAAAGAAGTAAATTCAATATTTACTCTGTCATCTGGAGTAACTAAGTTATTACCAGTAAATCGAGTCACTGATTTAAAATATTATTACAACTATAATATTAAAAGATTTTCGTGCAACGTCAACATTTTTTTTTGACTCATGCAATATCACTTACTTTGGAATGCCCTTGCGGATCCCCGCCTCTTCTTTTAGAAGTTCCTCGCTGAGATCCACCGCGACCTCTGAATCGATCATCTCTCAAATCATCTCTAGCCCTTTCTTCTCTTTCAGCGTCAGCAAGAAAATTGTAGCTAGGATCTGGAGGTGGTCCATCGCCCTGAAGTATCAATGAATTTTTCAGATATCAATGAAACAGTCACTTATTTTTACTCGATTATTTTCAAGTACCACTGCACTGAGAATAATATACTGGGATTTAATATTCTAAATTCAAACAGGTGAAGACAAATATCTTGGTAGAATATTTCTTTACCCTTGTACCATTCAATCTGAAAATTACATACCTCAGCAAATACGTGTGTCTTCTTTCCATCTCCACCTGCAGCATGATATTGCTGTTGTTGCACACGATGTTCTCTCGCAAAAGATTTTGGCTTGTAATTACCATTACTTCTTGGAGCAGGTGGATTGGAGAATTCAGGTGGTTCCTTTCTCTCCGGCCAATCGGTCGGGGGGACCATTTTTACCAGGGCATTTAATTTAGCTGCATTTTGTTTGTCTGCTTCCACTTCCTGAGAGCAAAAAAAAATTACCACCAATGTAAATTTTAAATAACTTTCACAGAAATGTTACGTGAATTTCATTGTTGAGCAAATAGATCTTCCTTTTCCATTGCAATTTTTGTTTCATGCGTCATTTACAATTGAGAAAAAGTTACATAATTATCTAAAGATCTTTTGTAATTTTTTTTCTTTTTTCTCATAAATACATTCTATTCATATACAGATCGTATAATCATGCATATGATTGTTTCCTTGGAATGAGAATTTTGCATTGCTGATATAAGTATGTAAATAATTTGCTGTATTGGATATCAACTATCAAATATGTGTAGATGCAATATTTGCCGTGACTATAGATAAACATCTTAGGAATGTGTAAAAATGATGTCAGCAATGAGGCCGTTGTAGCACAGGGTATTCAATTACCCAATTCTACTACTTTACTCATCTTGTAAATATGACCCGTAACACATACTTCATGCCTTCGCCGGATCTCTTCATTCCTTTGCCTAATCTTATTAATTTTCTCTTCCAAAGCAGTCGACGCCATCTGAAACATGTAGAATGTACGTGCATGTGAAGTATAACTGAAGATATAAACTATTCAAAATTCAATCTATTGTTTAAATTTTTAATGCCGCATTTACTTGTTAAGCAGAACTGTGCTCTAAGTAGCACACGTACTGTAGCGATGATACGTGTCTTTGAATTACTGATAAAAGTAAGAAATTGCTGTTTCACAGATGTGATTAATGCGAATTTATCAAAAGGCGATATAGATACTGGCACGATGGCTTGTAAAAGACGTTAATCGAACTGGACGGCGAATACAATATTTGCGAACAACAGTTAGGCCGAGTTAATTAGTATTTCATATCACGTTTTAATATGGTATGATCAGACATCGAAGAAGGAATGTCACCTCAGTTTCCTGTCTATTTTTTGTTTTTGTTGCAAATATTCGCCCACACATACGGAGGTTTACGTATATAATTTAGGCTGATAAAATAATGCGAAATATCCGTACCTTCTGATTTGTAAATTGACTACAGCATCGGTTCGGCGTTATTCCATTAGACAAACGGAGTACTTGTCAATCAAACGAACCTAGGCGAGAGCAGAGAAGCGTACAAAAATACGGGAAAGACGATCGGGCTTCAGACCAGACCCTCCAGACCGCAATGCCAGATGGCATCGGCATTTAAGCTGTCAAAACGCGTGCGCAAAACTGACTTCCTATTATTAAAGCGCAACTAGATTCGACGGATGAATTCGAAAAAGAATAACTAACAATATCGATTGCAATTGTCAATTAATAAATTAATTTGTTAACGCAAAGCTTTTCTTTCCTCAAAATTATACACTTCGGTAAGAAATGAAATAAGTAGGTGGCAATGAGGAAGTGTCAACGTGACAGCTGGTGAGCAGACGACGTGAAAATCGGACTATTTTTATTATCTGCACACACAGTGCAATTCCTGTTCCTACATCGTAATACTTATCTAGTCGGTCAATATAAGCCTCGGAATACGTGTCTCCTAATTGATTTTCAAAAATTTTTAATATCCAAAGTCTACCTCATTCATACTGTCAACTCCAATTCGTAACCTAACAATTTATTATTTTGATCGCGAAGTTTAGTGCACATTCGTGCATGCCTCTTTATTGCATACACACAATGTATATGCTGTAACACGCACAATTTTTCGAGGCGCCTAAAAAGGTGGCCGGGCGTAATTTAGCCACACCGGATCGATTTTATTCAAATAATCTGGATTTAAAATCAAGCTTAAAGCGTCGGATTTTTGAATCAAAGAAACCAGCCTGTGGACAGTTAAGATGTATTGAATGTTGAAAATGAGGATAGCAAAGTCTACTGTGATCTTTTTGGTCTTCGTACTGATGCTGTCAGTGTTTATGGCCAATGTAACCAATCTCATTAACGTTGACTCGCATGCCACTAACAGTACACCACTCTACGAAGGATTGGATGACGCTGAACCCCAATGGCTCCCTCCAAAGAAATATGACATTTCTGACTCGCCTGACAACCTTGTGTGGTTTTTACAGGTTCGATTGTGATAGCAATTGTTCGATGTCTATGCCTTTTTACTTACACTAAGTTATGCTCCGCCAATATGCAGCTGATTTCGTACTTTTATTTCAGACCACACAGTATGGTCATTGATTTACTTGTAATATTTTTCAGATATCGGATATTCATGTTAGCATCTTTCAAGATCCATCTAGAATTACAGAATTGAAAGAATTTTGTGACATCACGGTTAGCGCGATCAGGCCTGCGGTTGTTCTTGCCTCTGGTAAGCTTATTTCAGAATTATATTATGGAATTTGACTTGATGGCTAGATTGCAAATATTTAATTTTACATGGTGAATAAATTTTGTCTGTCTGAGTCTCTGAGTATATAAATTAAAAATTATGAACTGTGAATTTACAGGTGACTTGACTGATGCAAAGGCAAAGGATAAAATGGGGTCAGGGCAGATTCAAGGAGAATGGGAGCATTATAGGAAAGTTCTAGAAGAATCGGATGTTTTAAAAAAAACTGAGTGGCTCGACGTCAGAGGAAATCATGGTAGTATTCAAGCTATTTATCATAACTGAAATGCCAAAAATACAGCACAGCGAGTGGGAACAGAAACTGTTGAAGTTGATGACCGATCATCAGTATCTGTATAGACTTGCACCTTCGTTTTTTCTATATTTTGATTTACACTGTCTACATTTTTTAATTTTGTATAATAAACTTTGCTACCAAAATTTCAGACAACTTCAATGTGCTCAGCTTGGCTTCCAAAGAGAATTATTACCTAAACTATTCAGTTCAGGGCCGTGAGCACCCACGATCATATATGCACCAAACTGCAGTCGGATCAGAGAAATATACTTTCATTGCGATTGACGCTTGCTTAGAACCTGGGCCACGTAGACCATTCAATTTTGTCGGAATTTTCACTAATACCGAAGCGGATAGTATTGGAAAATATGTGCAGCAGGCAAGGGCACAAGGTGGAGATTACATTATATGGTTTGGACACTATCCAACGTCGTGCATATTAGCACAATGCAGCGGAGGGATTCGAAGTATTTTGGGTAAATCTAATTTGCCGGAAGACGGAGTGCAAATTGCATGCATTGTATTTAATATCACAAAGTGTTATATGTCATGCATTTTGTGAGTACCATCACGTGTCATGATTAATGGCAGATTGTTCTAATTTAGGGAGATATAGAGAAGGACTTGTCTACCTTTGTGGACACTTTCATACACTGGCTGGCACTGTGCCTAACATGTACACATTACAGCAGGCAGGATTTCTGGAATTGGAACTTGCGGACTGGAAGGATAACAGAGCGTAAGCTAAATGTAGTGGCTTGTTTATCTTATAAGGAAAAGAAGTTGTAAAATATCCTCAAACAATTATCTCGATATATAAATACTTGCGAAAAAATTTAACCTAACTGTGCATGAATACCGTACAAATTCGATCTTGTTGGCATTTCTAATAGTCTATAGTACTTCATGAAACATGCATGGAAGATTGCACAGTTCGAATTTTATTTTTATGGTGTGGCTTTACCAGTAGTTCTGCCTCATTTACTTTTACTTATTGTTAGGTATCGACTAGCAGCAATAGATCATGGTCAATTTTCATTTATTGACATAAAACATCGTGACTGGCCTGTGGCATTGATCACCAATCCGAAACATGCACTATACGTGATGCCGCAAAAAGAGAATTTACAGTCTATTTTTGAATCTACGCACATCAGGTAAACACTGCTTTCAATGCGT
Source organism: Neodiprion lecontei (assembly GCF_021901455.1). Taxonomy (NCBI): domain Eukaryota; kingdom Metazoa; phylum Arthropoda; class Insecta; order Hymenoptera; family Diprionidae; genus Neodiprion; species Neodiprion lecontei. The sequence goes on from NC_060262.1 coordinate 35,914,348, forward strand.
TCATCTCTCCCCATAAACTTTTTTACCCATATGAAGCCTGCTTTAATCGGATCTCTCTCGTCATTGCTTTCTATTCAAAATGAGGACTGGCTATTATTCACTTTTTTAATCTTTTAATTTTAGTATGAAACTCACGAAAACGCATAAAGCGGCTAGAATATTTTCTCTGAATCATCTCATATCATATACGGTGTTATATCATTGAGGTGCAACAATTCTGGTAACATTGTCTGCTATCCAATCATTACTTATTTTGTTTTTTCTTTTCTTTTACAATTTTTGGTCAATTTATAATACAATATCGAATTTAATATTAGATTGTGAAAAGTTATATTCCTCAGTGAAAAAGTCAATCCTTAGCTAATGAATTGTTGCAGAGTATTGGCATTCTCCATCACAGATCTGAAATCTGTTGAAGTTCAGATTGACAATGGGAGATGGTTGGAATGCCGACAAGTTAAAGGGCCACTTTACAGTGTCAAATGGAATCCAAAAGAATACAAAAGTGGGCTCCATCACATACAGGTTTATTTGCATGTTAAGCTGCTTACACACAGAATATTGAATGAGATTTTTAACGCAATTTTCTTGTTGATAAATATGCAATATACTCTTATACTGTTATTTGGATGTCAGACCATTGATTTGTGACATTTAGATAGTCTTGACTTGCTCACAGAATCTGATGTTTAAATACTCTCTATATGGTAATCCTGTTGAAGTCAAACTCTCTGTGTAAACAACTTACTGGTTGAAATTCTAATCACTCTAGGTAATGGTTTGTTGGTAAAGTTGTACTGATATTTTTTAAATCGTCTTTTTTCTGTTGCTCAACTTCCACAGTATGTGATTTATATTTTTTAGACAATGTTCATGTAACCAAAACTAAATATCTGTAGAATCTGAGCTGAGTATTTCCGTCTTGATAATATTCTTTGATTAACTTGGCCTTTCGTTGCAGTATATTACATATTATAACAATGTTTGTTATATTGATATAGTTCCTGAATAGTTTAATGATATCATGTTAAAATTATTAATAAAATCACTGCATGGAAATGCTGTGAGATACGAATTTCATCGTTCGAAATGAGAAAAATCGTACGTGACTGGTGCTTTATTGGCTATTACTACCGATAAGCAGCATTACTAATAACTATCGACTAGTATCTACTATAACTACTTTTCTTACATTTTTCATCAAATCTGCATTCTCCTTGTTTCTTTGTATTTAAATTCATCAGGTTCTGGCGTGACTTTAGATAAAGGGTGAAAGTAGCATCTTCCATCATTAGTCATGCTGTTTCTTTCACAGGTTCGAGTTGTGGATAATGATGGACGAGAGAAACTCACAAGTCAGCCATTTTCTTTGGATGGAACCAGATTGTCATTCCGAATCTTACCCAGAATGCTTCTCATGTCTAATATAAGTCACTTTGTAAGTGGTAAAAAAAACTTGTATTCATTTTTCCGACTTGGGACATTTTTTTTTTTAAAGTGCAAACTATATTACTTTTAATTACATAGAGAAATTATTCTTGCTAAGATTGCTCAGAAGTAAATGACCAACTAACAATCTAATAATGATTACAGTTTCAAGTTTTGTTTGGCACAATGCTGATTCTGCTGGTGGTTCCATTAAGTGTTCTTCGATTTCTCCACAAGCTCTGTGAAAGTAAGCTATTACAAATCTGTTTCATTCGGTCAGAATGGTGTTGAAAACTCATCTGCTTATTCTTAGGTGGAAAGCTGCAGCGTCCTAGAATACGCATAAAAGTATTTCAGCGGTGGATTCGCAAATTATGGATTCTGTCCACCATTGACCGTCTTTTCTACCCATTAGTACTATATGCATTGTATCTAACAGTGGGTATGTAGGGATGTGTATATATTTCTCTACAAATCGTGTAACATTTTGCAAGATGTGTTCACTAACTCATATTTATAGGTCCATGGAGTATCGGAGAAATCATCGAGAATCATACTGGGATGATATTCGCATGGGGCACATGGGTTGGATCGTCTTACCTTCCTGGATCTTTCACCTATGCTTATGGTTTCTTTCAATTATTATCTTTTCAATTACCTCTCACACTAATCCTAGCTCACCGTGCTGACCAAAGGTGATTTTATTCAAATAATGACATTTCATGTTCTCACCTGAAATTTCTACCAGAAACATTTCCCCGTCTGTGTTGAAACCAATAATCTAATCTTTTGCAGGGTATATCTAATGGAGAAACCGTCAAGAAAACCTCCTACAATATTAAATCTGTTACAGAGGCATACATTGCTTGTGTTATTAGTTACTATGCAGGCAAGTATGGTGTATTTTTTCTGGCTTGCTTATGGAACCATGGCTATCATCCTTGGTCCCATGCGTACTTGGAGTGTACTTTTAGCCATAGTTTTATGGTACCAAATTAACGTGATGCCTGAAAAATGCTTCAGGTCAGTATTTTATTTTTCCTACATTTATTCTCATAATTTTCTGATGTATGAGTTTAAGCTGAAAGTTTCGCTGTGAGAATGTGGCAATTTATTCTTTAAATTAACAAAAAACAAATTCATCGTTTCTATTATGTAATATTTAGACCAAAATATCTTTTTACAACAGGAGCGCCGCAATGGTATGGTCATCCAAAAGACCCGTAATAAACAACACGGAAAATGAGGCTAATTCGGAGGAGTCTAGCAGTCATAAACAATGATTAAAAACTGTTTTGAATGGGTATTTGTTAGTTAGCCTAAATTAGGATTTGAATAGTCGCTCATAAGTTGGTTTCCAAAGGATATATCAATTTCCAGAATTCTTTCTTGATTAGAATCTACATGCATGGATACAAGAATTGATCAGCTACCAAAGATAACTATCTTACACGATCTCACTGATACAATCTTTATATTTGTAAGAAACTGAGCTGGGTTATATGTTTCATAAATGTTTTCCGCGAGTCAAGTTTAAACATCTCCATCGACAGCTGATATGAATTTTACAATTCCAAATTATATTAATAAACGTTGTCGATGATACACAATTGATTTGAAAACGCACAGTCTGTTATTATAATTAGTAAATATTTAGACATACGTATGTATATATAAAATGTACTTTCAGCATATGATGAAACCATTCAACCTAGAATGAGTAATTGACGTTACTTTTTTTGGCCTGAAGTTTCTTATTGTTGAAGAAAAATCAGAGAGGCAAGTAAAAGCAGAAAATCCCATTGAATTAAAATTATCAGTATTTTTCTAAATTGCAAGAATTTAGGACAGCCCATTTCAAGTGAATTTGAAATTTCTGAAGTCCGTTACAGGAGTTGGGATACTGCGTGTCAAAGTAGCTTTTAGTGTGTGATTTTCTGTCAGGTGAAATAACTCACGAAGAATATACTTATTATCGTCGATATGAACTCTTACAATCTTACAGTATTTGAAGATTATCTAAAATCAAATGATCAAACACGTTATTCATGAGGTACGTATATTAATGTGATGCAGCAAACACGATAAATGTATTGTATAGGAAAACTATGCAACAACCATTATTGATGTCGCATTGAAATCTTAGATAAGATCCGTTTCTTTGAATAATAGATGAATCTATCTTTTCTAAAACTATATGAAAGTATTCCCTGAATGGACAATTGAGTCAGGTTTTCCTTGACCGAGATAGAGTAACTGGTACAGGAAAAAATGTCTGAAAAATAACATAACTGATGAACTCATACGTAGCGTTATTTATTCATTGGGTTAAAACACTGATGAATATGTTCAATTGTTGGGTAGTAATTCTAGCACAAGTTCAATGTTACAAAGACAAGCCAGCGAATAATAAATATTTTTGAAAAAGAAAACTGTGTTCATCGATATCAGGAATGTGTAATGATATTGACAAGTTTGAAAACCTAATTTAAAACTCACTAAAACTTTTCCGAAAGTTGGTTTTGGATTAGGAAAAAAAACCATTTTTGTGATAATAACAATTTTTTGTATTCCAAACTCATTACTGAAAATAATTTTTTAATTTCCACAATTTTACGAAATTGAATGTATAACTAGGTTTGTGTTTTACCTGAATTTATTTCAGTTACTCAACTATGAATCTAATACTCGATACTTGTCATCGATAGAAAAATACGCAATAAGACTTATGCATGATGGTAAATATTGGAAATAGATAAATTTGATGATTTCAAATATTTATTTTCTTGACTTTGTACAATATTTTAAATAAGTTTATTACTTACTATACAAATAACCTTATAAAGAACAAATTTTTGGGAGAATTTCTCCGCATCTTGCTGCTACTTTAATTTGAGCATACTGATCTGCCCTTGTTTTACCAATGTTTACTATAGCTATAGGTCTTTTCGCGTCGACTGCCTGAAGAATTATTCTTAGCCCAGAGAAAACGGAAAGTGAAGATCCTAGTACCAGTAAAGAATCCGCCATTTCCACTTCCTGCTTTACTTTATCCACCCTTTGCCGTGGAACATTGTCCCCAAAGAACACAATGTCAGGTTTCAATATTCCTCCACATTTACCGCAAGATGGTACAACAAAGTTTTCAACCTGATCCTAAAGAAATGAAAGGGCAATTTATGTCAATATAGCAGTAACCAATAATGTTAATAATTGAATTTATTTTCTGGTATATGATCGATGGTACCTGCGACAATTCAACATCTCCATCAGGTCTCATCATCTGAGCTTCAGCCTTCATGTGTTTATTGTTTTGCTGTAGTATTTTCTGTAAATCGTATCTAGAGATTTTATGGTCGCAGTTTAAACATGTAACTCTAAAAGCAGTTCCATGGAGCTCGATCACATTTTTACTTCCAGCTTTGAAATGCAAATTGTCTACATTTTGCGTAATTACGCAGCTTACTTTCCCCGCATCTTCCAAATTCTTCAGTATCTTGTGTGTAGAATTGGGTACAAAAGAAGAGAACCTGCAGTAATGTTATTAGCAAACAGCTCTACTTCGATGATTGGATTTGTCAATACTGAAAAGTAATCAGAATACCAAACCTCGGCCATCCAACGTAATTCCTTGCCCAATATCGTCGTCTCGTTTGTTTACTTTCACAAAACTCTTTGTACAATACAGGTCTTCGGTCACTCCTGGCATACAAGCCTACGCCTTCGGATCTATAATCTGGAATTCCACTTTCAGTTGATATTCCAGCACCAGTTAGAACGCATATTTTATTTGAATTTGTCATGAAACTTTCCAATTCCGATAATTCTTTCTCTCCGACGGGTTGACATTTCGGTACAAATGCTAGCGTTGAACAGCTGATACGATCTGTCAAATTAATGAAATTTAAACTCTGTTGAATATTGTGAATTTGAAATAACTTTCTCCATTTTAGAGACATTATTTTATATCCCTGCTAACTCTATTTGATATTTGCTACTTTACTATAATACATTTGAAAACATTGTTGAAACTAACAAGGTTAAAAACCCCCAAAATATTGGAGGTTACATAATGGAAATAATCCATACAATAACAGTGGCCATCGAGGTATCAAGGCTACATACGTTTCCGCGTCACTGATATATTTCAGCGTCTTTGGTTTCAGCCATTAATATCTGTACTCAAAGCGTTCTCCAAACTAGCTATAATCGTGTCTAACTATTGTCTAGTGTCTAGGTATATGACGGAGCAATATTATATACCACAGTCTACTTTATCGAATGATTTCGAACAAACATTGCGAACAACGACATCAGGGCCTGCGGCGTATTTTAGAACTACGGTCTGTTGTCACTTAGGTGGTCGGTTCGCCTGGCCAAGAGTGGCCAAGAGTAGATGAGCAGAGCAGGATTTATATTTCACGCAGCGTTTTCTTGTTTATAAACTAATTTCTAGTACAAAAAAGTAGCAAAATTATTGTGAACATGGACGACAAACTTCGGCAGATGGAAGATGAAATGAACAGGTAATTAACACTTGCTCAATTCCTGGTAAATGTTTATCTTAACTTCTTCAGTTTTCCCCTAACCTCAGATGTCACGATACGTTTTTCAATCAACATCTGTACATCATAATCATATAAACAATTCAACTACGTTACAATAATATGCATCCGTCTGAATTTCAAAATCTTATTTACCTTCATCTACATGACAGATCTGTACCTTTTCACGTATAAGGATAGCCCCGCTGCTCACTCTGTTTACATACAAATATGTTTACAATGTTTAGGTTTGAGGCTGAAATCGGGGGGCAGCTTGTTACCTCTGTAGTCAGACCTGTCATAGGAGTAAACACATACAGCCAAGTAGCCAGGCAACTCGAACAGCATGAAATACCAACTCCAGTGGTAGCAGCAGCTGCGGCTTCGTTGGCATTCTCTCCTATGATTGGCTTTCCACCTCCGCCACCACCACCACCGCCAATGCTTATACCCCCACAAGTTGCAAGACAATGTAAAGAAAAAATGAATAATTCGTTTTAATTTATTACATCGTCCTGACAATTTTTTACCAAGTTTTCAAATGACTTAATTTCAGCAGCTATCTCAATGTCGACGTATTCATCACCTGCTCAAATAAGCAACTCGTTCTTACCAAACACATCGGATAATAGCTTGAGTGCTACACCAAAAACATATGAGCCAACTTCAGCACCGATCATCCGTCAGGAAATTATAGAGCAAATAATTAATACTAAAATTCCTGAGGACGAGGGAAAAAAGAAAGTTAAAGCTAAAGGTGTCAGTACAGCAGCTGAGTTAGCAATCAGTCAAGGAAAAGCTAGCTCGATTATGGCCAATGCTAGTGCTGAGGAAACGCATCCTAAAGGCAAAGGAAAAAAGAACAAAAAAATCATACGAATGGCTGGTGGGCAAACATGGGAAGACACATCACTCTTGGAATGGGACGAAGGTAACGTTTGCTCTAAACTCAAAGTTATTAAGCAAATCATATTTACTTAATTTAATTGAGCTTATTTGTAAAGTTTGCCCTAACATCTTGATAAGTTGTCTTTTCATTAACCGAGATCATTACTTTTCCTCAGATGACTTTAGAATATTTTGTGGTGATCTGGGAAATGATGTTACTGACGAAATGTTAGTCAGAGTATTCAGCAAGTACCCAAGTTTCCAGAAGGCAAAAGTGGTGAGGGACAAAAGGACGAATAAAACCAAAGGTTTTGGTTTTGTTTCATTCAAGGATCCACAAGACTTCATCAGGGCCATGAAAGAGATGAACGGTAAGTTTTGTTACTTATTAATTCTCGAATTATGAACTGAATTCTTGTGTGCATTTGTTCCATGACTACGATCTTAAAATTTTGAGCTAATCGTAAGTTGGATGTCGAGCGATTCTGGGAATGTTGCTAATACTTAGTGTTGGAAACTCATACACCTATCAAATAATGAAAGGATATCTGGAAATTGAAATCATACTACGCCGTCTTGTGTGATTTTCATTTAATATTTGTGGTCAAATTCATATTCCTTTGCTCACAGTCATTGATTGATTTTGCATTTATAGAGACATCTTATTTCTTGACATGCCTCAATAACACATTATGATACCTTTGGCAGAAAAGGGGTAGTCCTCATATTAGAAATATATTCATTATACTTTTTATGCTTTACTTGGAAACATAGTTCATTTATTACCTTTAGAGCTTAGTAAAACTGAGCATGTTTATTCAATAATTGCTCCAGCCTATACATCGAGTTTTTATGCAGTTGTTGAGAATTAATCAAGCAGAAAAAATAAGTCGTAAAGATTTCTCAAAGTAATCTTATAATCGTTCATTATTCGTTGAATTAAAATCTATAAATAAATAACTACTTATCATGAATATTAGTAAATAAATAGCAGTAATAGTATACATAAATGACAACAATTTCATTTCGAGTACATATTGTGCGCATAAAATTTTGAGATTGTATGTGATGAGACTGTATTTACCACCGAAATTCGTAACAGTTACCAGTTACAATGAAATTAGCTGTGGTAATCTTGATTACGAATTCTGCATATTACAGTGAATTTTTTTATCGTTTTAAATTTAGCTATTGTTACGTTATAAACGCTGCTTTTGATACGATTATGTTGATAAAGTTTAAGCATAATAAATGATTGGGATTCTTGTAATATTCGAAAATTCATACATTTCATAAAGTGGCTAATTTTAGAGTTACCTACAGAATGGCAGTTTGTACAATTGGTAAATTGGGTTGAAGTTCAAGTTTTTTTTTTCAAGTACCTGATAATATAGCATTATTTGACAATTGTTTTAACTCTGTGAGATATTGATGCGGTTATTAACGAAGAGTACTTTTCTTTGGCAAACTTTGAATTGTGAGATTACAGTAATTATTCCCCTAATCGCGCGGTCCCTTAGTCACATTCGCATTTTTTATCTGGAAGTAACTATTTCCCAAGCGGTCCCCATCCGTAAGATACAAAGAGTTGAGGTATTATGGAGTACTGCCTTCTTCCAGAAGCTCCGTTTCGTAGGGCTACGCGATTGGTCGAGTGTCTGGGTGGTGGTAGCAAAGCAGGGCTTTCCAATGGAAGTGCTCTCACCGGTTCGATCTCGTTAGCCCCTAAGCAAGCAAATTTATTATTTGAAAGTAATCATGTATTGGATCATTGAAAAAAATGTACGCAGATTGAGCCTCCAGAAGAATCCATAATAATTTGAAAGCCCAGCCAAACCTTACCTGTGTTACTGTTGGAGCGCGAACTGTGCGGATTCATATATAATACAGAAAAAGGCATTCCACCAGCTCCCCATCCGCGAGAGGTGAATACACCTTTTTTAGCTATTCTATTAGTTGGCGGCAAAGTGTCTAGAGATGGTTGCGCAATGATTGAATTTTGATCCCGGTGACTCTGGAGTCTGAAAGTATAGAAATAAAATGTTTAGTTTAATTTTATATTCATAAAAGAACTGTTTGCGCTTGAATCAACGGATTGCTAATCATGCTTCTAGTACCATGCAAATTTTTTTTGTCATCTGTCTAAACGTTGATAACTTTTGAGCTATTAATATACACACAATCGATAAAATTTTAGTCACAAATAACAAGTGAAGCGATAGGAGATGTTCAGTACACGTGTTAATGCTGCATGAGAGATAATTAATTTAAATCGGAGAACTAAATTGACTGAATCAGTCAACTTTGCCTGCTTCCCCCTCTCTAAAACATACATAATCGAAGCGTAATTCCTGTTTTTAAAATTCGCGTCAGTCTGGTATATACAAGTTGTGTAACGGATAGCTGCTTTTCAATTTCTCAACATCTTATCAATATTATCGATGGCACTTGCGCGTGTTTGTCAAATCATTTAGCCTGATAGATTCCCTCATTTCTCCTGCATATAGACCATTAATTAATCTGTCAGAACGAATGGCACTTTGATAGTTCAACTCTATTAGGTCAAAGAGACAGCTCATTTCTTTCTCAGATTTCCAATCTAAATATGTGGGGCATTACAGCTGAATCCAGATGTTCAGATAACTTACATTCTGTATTATTCATTCTGTTATTCAGTTAAGTTTAAAGAATTTCTTACGTAGAATATCGCAATTCGATTTTTTCTGTAAAAGCTTTCATACTCACAAAGAGAGAAAAAAGAAATAAAAAAATAAAATTGAAACACGATTTAACGTGAAATATTAATCCGAAGAAACGTGATGAAGTGAGATTAAATACGGCTAATTCCGAATAATAGAAGAGATTTCGTTAGTTCTAATTAATTTTGAACAAAGTCAAGGTTCACACCTCGTTGGAAATCGTGAAATAAATTGCGTGTATAAAATCGTGGAGACTGGAAGATATGGATGACAAAAGTTTGGAGTTGCGATCGAGCAGTAGCTATTAATTACATGAGAAAGTCAGACTTAAATGAACCTATTGAATAAAACTTTTTTAGATAAAGATCGGTATTACATATTAGTGAGGGATTTTTGTCTACCTCAGAGGATCTTTGTAGTAATCTTGCTTAGCTGGTAGTTCCTGTCTCTGTAAATATTCCCAGCAACGTCCTCCGGGCGAACAATCCACCATATTTTCATCCCAGGATCCATCGGTCGTTTGGTGTAGAAAAGGGGCGCATTGAACCAGAAGTGCATTCAAGCTCAAGATTACAGTTACTTGATAAATAATCATCATTCTAGATTCTAATATAGAAAACATGTTGCTTCTTTTCTATTCCTTTCCTTCTTTTTTTCTTCTTCTCAGCAGGCTGATATACCTCGTCGGAGTGTATGTACTACACAGATTTACTTCTGTAACACAGAAAATTATACGAACCGTCAAACCTGAATGCTATTTAAGTCTAGAAAAGGTCGATGAAGATTATAGAAATATTAGTTCTAAATAGGAAGAGGGTAAAATCTCGAAGATAAGCTGGCGTGGTATCGCAAAGAAAAAAAAAAAAGCTAAACTGGAAATGTACTTTTGACTGTTTACCAGACGTCTGGCAACCGCCGAAGGTGACTTACTCACAATCGGTAGCCCCGTGTGTTTGCATTTCAAGACATTGATGGATGCAACCACTTCGCCTTACCGTATTACGTATCAATATTAGAAGGAACGTCAGTGCCTTTTGTTTTCAGACACGTGGTTATACACGAGGGTAAAACTGTCCTACCCCGTGTGTCCTTCCTCCATGACTCATTATTCTTGTTTTGTCATATCGGGTTGTATTAACTTTATTCTTTTTTCTTTGAAAATTCTAATTGAAACTTAGAATATATCGAATTCGTTTAGTCGAAGATTTGTGATATATGGAATTGCTTTGGCATTAAATATTCTTATATTTTGTTAGAATGAAAACGTATGAGAATTTTTTTTTCCCCCGTAGGGAAAGAGAGAGAGAGAGAGAGAGAGAGCGAGGAAGAGACGTTTCATTTTTTTGCGATTTACGTGAGATCAGAGATCAGGGCGTGAGACCTTTCAACAAGTCAATGCAATTTTTGAACCAGAGCCGGTTTCAACCACGCAGGGTTCAAGTATAATAGCCCACCACTTTCTGAGTATAACTCAATACTTGCAGGGGTCTGAAAATACGCTGCACGTGGCGTATGGTGTTACACGAAATTCAATTTGCTCGAGAATTATTTTCTAGCGCGGTAGTAAGTTCACGGTGCGACTATTTTTAGAAATAATCTCTCCCTCTCGGAATACATTTCTTCTAAAATTGTCGAACCTCAGTACGTTACCCGTGTAACTAAATTTTTATCGATGCCCGCGTTCTAAAATTTTAACGGCATCACGAAGGATTGTAAGAAACTTACGGAAAACCGTGCGAAATATTAACCGGTCGATGATGTATAGAAATTTCGTTAAATACCCGGAACATGGAATCTTAAGTGTAATTGAGATGTTTTTATGTGCATACATATTTTATACAATGGCTTAAATACTGCGGAACACCATAGAAATATGTGTCTTACGGTTCTCAGATCACTTTCAATTTCAATCTATAACTAAGTCGTATCAGTTGAGAATTTCAATCTTCGGTTCGGATTATCTGGAAAAGTGAGATGGTTTCAATAATGAAAGTTTTCAATTATTCTGTCTTGGTTTAAAAAAAAAAAAAAAAAAAACGTTAAATGGAAGGGAATTCTATTTGACATATTGTGACGGTTGCCGGCTGATAGCGAGGCGCCGTTGATAAGCTGGAGGTGGCAAAAAGTTCACCGGACAGCTGAGTATATCGTGCTTGATCGGGGCCAAGCTGGTCACGTAAATTTTAAATTAGAAGAAACAAGAAAAAGACGATCATCGTTCCATGTACGATTTGCAATCTGTATACAGTATTTTACTCGCGAGTCAAGTGACTCTCATCATTCGATCACGCACAATTATCTCACTGGCTGGTTGACCGCTTCAATTTCACATGTGCATGTGTACAGGCACACGCGAATAGGAGATGAAAAATGCAAAAAAAAAAAAAAAGCAAAGTAAAATTCATTCTATTTTTTCACCGTAAATTTGATTTTTTCTCTTTGCAATCAAATTCGTGTATACTCGATTTTATTATGACTAATGAAACGCGTGACTTAATCGATTTTAAACCGGAATTGTAGTTTTTCTGGAAAAATAGAAAAGAAAAGTAATATTTCGGTAAAATCGATACTAAATGATACCTAATTATTTTTGCGTCAAGTTTCAAAGGATTGCCGCAATTGATTGAATTCCTTTGTCTGATGGCATAATATTATACGTATAAGTGTTACAAATATCTTTTTATCCCGTAACGCAATTCTAGCGTTGTTCTGCGGTAAACAGTCTTTAATTGATTATTATTCGCTGACTGTGCAGCCTTCATCTATTAAGAAAACATCGAGAAACTGTAAACAAGTTGTACCGAAATCTCGAACCGCAATTACCAAGAAGTATATTATACATGTATAATGTATATCTATATAATATAAAACTAACATAACGATACAACGAATTATTAATTCAATGATAAAAATTTTGTTTAAGTAATTTAATGTTGTGATGCGGAGAGCCTTAAATATATTATACATAGGTGTATATATATATATATATATATACACACTCATCTGATGAGGATATATATACCTATATATGATGCTTAAAAAATTATCATTGAATTAATGATTCGTTCTATCTTTATGTTATTTTTATATCCATCGTCCATACTGAATGACAATTAAATGTGACAGCAAAACCTACAATTTCAATTTGGCCTGCAGTTGTTTTGTATTTTTTTTTAAATTTCCGTTGATTCAATCCCGTTTTGATTGAGTTGTAACTCGCTGCATTTTGCGTTTATTGCTATTTTGATGTTGTTACGCGTGTCATTGTAAATCGAAAGCTTATTGAACGGAGTGCCGGTGTTTCAAACCCAGAAGAATCTAAGATTATGCATTTCTTATGATAAATCGTTTGCTTCGATTCGGAATCATTGAAAAGGATATTTGGGTAGAACGACATTTTGTCTCTGATGATTAGATCTTTTTTCAATTTCACTTGAATTTACGTCTAATTGCCAATTCCTTTCCACGTCTAAATTCTTTCAACGAGCATAACGTTGCAACAGGGATCCCATCGCTCTATCAGTAAACTGACTCTTTATTCAACCGTCTGGCCATTATAATGAAATTGGACTGTTTTTCGCTGTGTATATTGTTTTTTCATTCTGGTTTTTTCAAAGAATTATTATATTATTCTCGTTTTAATTATTTGGACGCAAATTTCAAAGGGAACAGCAGCAAAGAAAAGCACAACAATTTTGTACATTTAAAATATGTTTTATACACTCGGTAAACCCTTCGTATATTTTCATCAAGTTAACTGAGCGTCAACCAAATTTCGTCTAATAACGAACAAATTTCATCAGCAATTTTAGGAAAACATCGCCAGTAGATGTGTTTATAGATTTGAAAATCAAACACGGTTTTACGTCATTAGATGTGTACTGTATCTGTAGCCATTGATACCACGCGATTGATACCTCAGGTTTTCTTAAACTAGTTTGAGTTCATATTATTCAACATTGCCAATTGACGACCGTTGCATGAAAATAATAGATTAAAAAATACCAATCCTAATGTTTTTTCTTTTAAAAATAACACTCGTAAGCCGAGTTGCCGAAAAGTCAAACTCGCGTTCTAAATGTTGCAGATTTTTTTTTTTTGTCGCACTTCCTGAAAATAATTGTCCTCCGTCCGCATGAATTTATTTAGGTTGGCAGATTAAGGATTCAGTTGCATGTATTCAGATTGTTAAACTGTAGTGGATCATATTTATTCGGCTTGTATAGCGTAAGGCAAGTGCGACGATATGCTTGTGTGTGATGATTAAGTTAAAGTCGAAGACAAGCAGTTTTGCGGGGGAATTACTGCAGTGCGTGTATCTATTTCTGTGACATTCCGTATTATTTTTAGTACGACGTTATATTTATCATTGCGATTAAGTTCAGTGAGGAGGGAAGCGGGGTTGGGGAATGAAATGGTGGCAATTTTACAACTCGCAGACACCACGAGAACGCTTCGTTTGCCAGTCACTTCACCCAGCTTGTAACCTTTAACGGTGATGGCTTTATATATGCGTGTTGCGGGAAAAGAGAAAATGTAAGAGCAACAAAAACAACGCGAAACGAGCTTCGGAATACTTCAATATTGCGTATATTTTTTAATACGCGAACAAAAATGCTCTGGAAATTTGTTTTTGTCCGATTTTCATTTGCGTGTTTGTTTATTTTTTCTTATTTGCCACTTGAGAAAACTCTCAACCTGTATCGGATTATAACAAAAGTTCGATTTTCCGGTCACGTGAGATAAGTACGCTATTAACATCGTATTGATGAGGCATATTTTCAACCCATCGTTTTGTGTGTGTGTGTGTGTGTGTGTGTGTGTGTGTGTGTGTGTGTGTGTGTGTGTGTGTGTGTGTGTGTGTGTGTTTTTCTGTGACCCATTTCTGAAATTTCATTACGTCACCAGATTTTGCCTATTATTTTTGCATCACGGAGGTACTGCACGTTGGCAAGAATTAAAAGAAAAAAGAAAAGATAAAAGTATGCTGAAAGAAATTACCTCTTACTTTCTAGAATTATTTTCAATTTCTATAAGCTTCAATAAAACACGTAAACGGAGAGATATTATCGATGAAAATTTTGTTCTAAAAAAGAAAAAAGAAACGACAGTGAAGCGTAACTACTTAATGAAATCGAATAATTTATTGAACTTCAATTAATGTTGATAAATATCAAAAGCCAGAGTTTACAACAAACGCATATGCAGGGAAAAGCGAGGTACAGTTTATCGAAGAGTCGCTGGTAATTTAAAGTTATAAAACACTTTCCCTTGCCACGATTTAATTTCACACATCATGAGCACCTCTACGTGCTGCATGGCTTTGTCTATGGATATTGTAATTATTCTCGAAGATTGACTCGTTTGTACATTCTATCCGGATCTTGAGCTGTAATTATGTTATTGCTTGGAAATAACCTACGCAACTTACGTTACTAAGTCGGGTGAAGTCGCGGCTTTGACGTTATAAATAGGCGAATTTTACTTGAACTTACTTTGCAGTAATTAAAGTGGTCGTGTATGCTGTATATATCCTAGAATTTCGAATCGTCGGTTGAATGTCACGGGAATTCGCTGAAGAAACGTTTCTGTTCGTTATTTCCGTTCTTTACATAACTCGTCCGAAACAAACGCAAATTGGGACACAGAGAGATTTATTCGTATGACGATTGAAGGAAAAAAAAAAAATGAATAAATAAAACATGAACCTTTGCCAGTGAAACACCGAAATTTGTCTACCAACGCGATAACGTATCACAGCATCAAAGTTGAATTATCTCTGTTCATAGATGGTTCAGAATGTGTAATTTTCTTTCTTTTTTTTCCATTTCGTTTCATTTCATGCCAGTGTAAGGATGGAATTAATAAAAATTGATATCATGATTTCCCCACGCAAGTTTGCTTTCCCATAGACTTAAATCGAAAGGCTTTAACAATATTATAACAGAATTTCGGCTCGTTCCAAACTTCTGTAAGGTTTTTGTGTACCTACATTATCAAAAGTTCCGACTACACCTTCGGTTAGTTTACTTGTCTTAATTCTAGAGCTCTCTCAAACCCCCGACAGTTATCCATACGAAGTTGTGCTTACGTACCGAAATTAATTACAAACTGTAGTGTAGCACGTTGTGTTACGCCAAGTCAGAGGTAACCGCAAAATAAACATACGTACACAGATCTGCACAAGTTCCGTTCAAATTAATCGTTCGTTCGAGTTGATCAACTCGAGGAATCCAGCTTTATGTAACATTGTAACTTACTTGCGGTGGTTGCACCCACGAGATCCTCGGTCAAGGACCACTTTCGAACGATCAGTCCATCTCTGCAACCTGTATCTGGAGCCAATTAATCGAGTTCGGATATCAATTTGGCCGAACATTGCAGACGGAGGTTTCACCTACGTTCTTGATCCGGCCGAGTAGTCAATGTTTAATACGGTTACGGTTATTTTTGCACCAACACAATCCTGACGAATTATGAATGGAATGCCAGTCGTGCGGAGTCACGTAACTTCGACATTTCATCATCGGACGTTCGAATTAGCGGAGCAATTGGTATTCATAAACCGCGATGACACGTACCTTGTTTGCGGTTTACATTGAAACAATACCAGTCATCTTTGTACGCAGATACGTTCAATACGCACACTTCATCGGGAAAATTTCGATGCGCGCGTATGGTATCGATCAATCGTCAATTTTTAAAAATATTCTCGAATCCCGATAAGAGTATTAAAGTTTACTGTTTCTGTGGATAACGACTCTCCATTTTCACGGATTATCTCATCATACTTTATAATTGTAGACATCCATCTTACAGGTACCTACTTTACCTATGTATTGTACTACCGATTAAAGTTTTATCGAAATAAACGCGAATTCGTGCCGCAGGGGCTGTGTGATCGATTGTTATATTAGCGAAATTAACCCGCCAAATATCGTACAGAGATTTGACGCGGGCTCGAAATGTATGTATAGTTGTATCAATAGAGCTAATGCATATATATGTGTACATATTGGTTTGCATATTCGGGCTAAACCGGGCCGACAATGGAGTCGCAGATACGGCTGTTAGGTATTTTTACTCTCGCGGTTAAATTGAAACCCCGCGCGTTATTAATATATTATAATGCCACAATTTAAAAAAAAAAAAACGTACATGCACAAGTCATGATTTTCACGGTTTGATATTAACGAGATTGTCATTTACGGAAGCGTATTGTTCAGCCGAGAATAAAAGAAGAAAGAAAAAATTGTAAATGAGATATCTCTGAAATTTTTTGTTTTTCGAAATTTACCAACATTTTTTGTTACGAACCACAACGTAAGAAGTTAACCACCTAGTCATTTAAACTTTTTTCTCCCCGTGTAAAACTGAAGGTGACGAAATTTTTGTTTCGCATATTATAGTTGGTTCTCCAGAAAGAAGTGAAAAGGTAGAACGAGATTACAAATCTATGTCATTATTACGATAATACGTGCTGTACGAGTGTAAGAATCGGAATCCATCAGATATTAGTTTGACGTTTTACATTCTTCGGTAACGTTGAACGGGGGAAAAAAAGCGCGCTTTAAAAACGATACACAGAAAAAATTCTAGTTACGTTTACTATGCAGTCCTTTAAGTTTTTCATGATAACCGAAAAATATACAAGTTCCAAGTACGAAATGAAAATTTCATTTGCAGTTGTAACCAGAAAATCTACTATGCGTTACTGTTCTTTTTGATTATAGTTACGCTTATCAAATTTTTTTCCAACTAATGCGATGATAATTCGCCGTTAGTGCAATAAAAAATTCATGTTGCGGCTTTAATTTAATTGAAATTTTTTTAGTAAACTAAGCAAACAGATTTCATCGTCCAACAATCACAAAATTTACCATCGGCAACTATAATCATACTAAATAGTTTTTCGTAGTACGTTTTATTTCTAATTCGAATATATAACATTTAAATCGTTGTTGTATCGTTGCCTACTTTATGAAAATTTCTAATGATAACAATAACAGATGTAACTTTTATCAGTGTAAATGTTAGCTTTTTTTAATTACTTTCACTTTTTGCCTTTTTTCTATAAACGATGCTTGAAAGAGTTACCAGCAGTTGTTTCTCGAAGAGAAGTTGGAATAGCAAAAAAAAAAAAATAAAAAGACGAAGACGAGTGATTAACTTTTCACGATTACCCCGAAAGTTCGCCAGCAAGTAAGAAAGAAAGTTTCATTTACCTGTCGCATTCGTTCGTAGTCGTTTTCCTTGGGTTCTTCTACCCCGTATCGTTCGTCTTGTTTTCCGCGTTGCTGCCTGTATAATTTACGTCAAAACTCTTCTAACACCTCTCTTTGGTTTACTTGATCTTACGATCTCACTCGTGTCTGTTTGTCTCTTTCTCTCTCTCCCCCTCTCTCTATCGCTCTCTGCAAACTACCAAGCCCTCGAAAATTAATTGCACCAGTTGTAGATGCTTCGCGTTGTGTTATACAGGCTGCACTTTGGTTTTCCTTTACTGCCAGGGTGACGGCGTCGGAGTGCGTCGCGACGAACGGCGTCTCGCTACTAATTCAACAACCCCTACCCGAACCGGACCTCCCACCCTTATAAGACAGGCCAATAGGATTTTAGGATATATTATCAGCCAATCGTCGAAAACTTTTTTTTTCCTCCCCACCATTTTCACGTATAAATTTTTTTAATGTTTTTAATTATCATTTTTTTTTTTTTTTTTTGTGTGTGTACTTTTTCATACAAACATACGTATAAATTTGTTTTTATTTGCATAAAAATCGGCGCGTATCGGGGGTGGGGGGAGGGGGGGCTAGGAAAAAATTGACGCATCTGCATGCGCGTGTGCACGTGCTTTTTTATCCTGCAGTTTTGCGTAGAGGGAGAAGAAGAACTCGTGCAAATCGACGTCGCGTAACCCTGCAATAACAATAAAGACGATCCCATCGTGTCTACGTACATATACGTACGTGCATACGCACACGTTGGTCGCTGTGCTATCTCACATCCAGCGTACGCGTACGATAATTGATGAACTTACATCAATCTTCCATTTACTGGCTATTGTAGCTATTTATATACCACCTATAAACCAATATAATAATCGTCTTGCATTGCCGAGGTGTAGGTATATCTTTGTTACATATACGTTTGTAATTAGAGACGGAGGAGGCGAGTTGATAAGGGATGAAAGATTCTTACTCACTCGGTAATACATCCTCGTGGAATTTTTATTAATTTTTTTTTTGTTGCTGTTTGTTGATTTATTTATTTACTTGATGCTTGCGGGTAATTTTTTTTCCATGCCATTTAACAGCTCTCCGAACGATTTTTGGGTCATGACTTCGAGATATACACTCGATAATTAATTATGAAAATCTCGCCATTACACAACACGTATATATATATATATGTATATATTATGTAAAATATATATATATATATATATTTTTAGTAAAAATTCTTTTCGCGTTTCTGATATATATATTTATATTCTGATATATATGTATATATCAGAAACGCGAAAAGAATTTTTACTCACGGAACACACAAGTCGTATGGAATTCTAAATGTGAATAACAGAAATAGAACGAATCGTGTATTTTTAGTCGCGGTTTTGTTGAATATTTAGTACTTGACTCAGGATATAGAAAATAAAAATGTGCAACCGATAGAATGCATGTGCGTATAGAAGTATATTTTTAGTTTCAACATCTGAGAACATTTTCAAACTCATCTCTGCAGGAATTTCAAATATATTTATTTATACATATGTATATATGTATATTTGTGTTTATTATACCTTCGCTATGCGCCCTTGTATATACGCTAGGCATGAATATGTTTAATAATATATTACACGAGTAGGCGATTGATCGCGGGCTGTAGGTGTAACCTAATTGTAACAACATGTGACAAAAAATATAGTCTTCTGTGAAAAATATAAAATTTATACTCGATATTTCACAATTCAGCTGCGGATGAAGAGACAGAGCTCGGAATTTCATAATTAACATTATAACTCTGGTTAATCGCGCAACGCTTGACGAATGTTGTTATAACTATGATTATCTAATTTTCCTCGACGAAAGTTCCGGAAATCGATCGTCGAGGTAAAAATGAAGTTGAAGAACAACGAAATATATCTTTCCTTCCCGTATTGCCATTCTTAAAATTCCACGCCGTCAAATTCATTGTAAAATTACAAATTAGTGATTTATCGAAGTTTTCTTCAATGTTTCATTAGTTTGAAGTTAGGAACTTCAACCTCGTGTTTTTCAGCGATAAAGACTCGAGTCGCGCCGAAGCAACAAGTTGTTTCTATTCACTGCGGGCCGGGAACAGGCTGCAATTATAATTGTAATGAAACCTAAAGTTTACGAATTAGGTTTGAGATTAAGAAAGTATCTTATTATTATTTATTTGCTTATTTATTTATTTTTCAAACGGAATTACAGCGCGTTATATTGAAATTGTATTAAAATCATTGTGTACCGTTTCGTTTCCCCTCGAAAGAAGTTCTTTCTTATATTCATGTTGAAGCACACACTCCAATAAATGAATAATAATATAAACCTTTGTGAAAATTTAAACGAGCGTTTGATTCGTACAGCATGTATAAGGTAGCGCTTGTAGCTTTACGCGATGTTTCATTATAATAAAGGTTGGTAAAAACACGCTTTCCTGGAGTCATTGTGTCGACATCGGGGAAGCTTTTGTCCTTTTTTTATGTCCTGCATCAAGCTCTCGCTTAGATTCAAGCCATTGACTGTAGGAAAAACTGAATCTGTCACGAGGATTAATAAGTTTAGCTTTTTCATTTCTGCGGGTTTTTGTCAAATTTTACACAGTTTTTAGTTTAAAAATTCGCACACTCCAATAACGGCCGGGGTTTTGTTACTCTTAAACGGCTTTCCCCGCGTGCAAAGAATTTCATTATTATAATCATTGGATTTTGGTTCACAATCGAGTAATTGGGACGCGGAGATGATGATAAACTGAACGGATATCTAAACGGCGTTTGAGGTACCGGAATATCCGGTGTAACCTTGCGCTGTTATGATTAAAGTTACACTGCTGATCCGTGTACAAGTCCTTCGATTACGCAAACCAGTTAACACCTCTGCAGAATTGTAGTGATTTGTAGATTTCAACCGAATGTCAATAAATTCAGCGATATTTTTCTCCCTCTTTTGCCGTTTTATAATTCGCTACTCGTTACAAATATTCAAGGAGCGCAGGAAATTTGACGAAGAAGAAAACCTCGCAATAATAATCACATTTCATTAACAACTACAGGTGTACAAATAAGTTTATCCAATTTTGAACCATCTTTTCAACGTTTTCGAGGTGGATGTTTTTCCACGTAGTGAATAACAGGTCTAACGTTATACAAATGCATCGCAGAATATATACAAAGGAATATAACACGACAGAATGTCTCTTATTGTGCAGAAATCGTAAGCGTGGGCGAATAGAAAGGAGCCGGTATCCTCGTGCAGATTACCCTGCGATTTGTCGCTTCCGAATCCCACGCCTAGGTGATTCCTTATCGTTAATAGAAGGTCCTAGACTTGTGCAGTTTACCAACGTCATTCTATGACCCATCATGACCCGATACGCCTCTACGTCAAGTTCGCATTGAAGACAGCCAATGACCGTGGTTCCCAAAACAGACCCTTCTTATCTCGATATTGCGTTGCTTATTTTTGTACTTCAAAAATCCGCGCTGCGGATGAAGATGGAATAGATAATCCCGTCGGAATTTTCGACTTTGTGTGTGTGTATGTGTGTATAGAAGATGTTATGAAGCATGAAATTGATCCTTGATGTATACTGAAGGAGTAGAGTTATTTACGTTGTACAAATTATTACATTATATTCAATGCGGTGTATAAGACACGTGGACTTTTTTTTGAATGGTAAGCTTGATTAAAATCGTCAAGGTATTTCTGCAAGATTAACCTCGGCATCTTTGTTTCGTTGTATACTCGTATAACGTGGATAATTGCTTCTTATGCTACGAGAACAAACATTTTTTCAATTTCTTTTCAGGATTCTTATTATTCTCACATCCTCATCGTGAAAATGAAGCGTGACAGAGAAGCTGAGTCGTATAATACATATTGTAACGGAGTTGTCCAGATCCCTAATACATCTTCGATCAACGGATCATATTCTCTAAATCAGCTGTTTCATCAACTGTCATAATCAATACCGTTGTCGTGTGAATCAATAACAGTTAACTTTCTTATTCTAGGTAAACAGTCTTGTCTTAGACTTGAAACCCACATAACGTATAGCTATTTTCAATATACTGCCTTTTCCCAGATTTCATCTTTGCCTCTGTTTTATTTAACTTGCTTTCACTTAATTCACTCGGAGAACCGTTTTAATCGTTGTTTTCACGAGCTGTGTTACCATATTGTAATAATATAAATTGAACAATGTCTCGGAGACTTTTTTTTTCTTATATATAACTCGGGGCTTAAATATTCCACCTGAACACAATATATCGTCGGAGATATTAGAACTGGAGAAGTTTCGCGCGGTACAGCGATAATTGAATTTACAAAACAATTAAAAATTATATCTCTGACGTCAATTGGTTTTTCAATTTTGTCAAGCCTGCAACCTCTCGATCTGCTTGAATATCAGGTATAGCCATTATTCGATAAACAATTTTCACGGTCCGGCTACCACCATGGCACCAGCTGTTCCATTAATTAATGAGTTGCTTGGAATTTGATTCTTTCAATTCGATCACATAATCATTGTTCAGCTAACGCGTCGGAAAATTCATTTTAGACGCATTCGATAATCACATGGTACGAGTAGTACTGCAAGACAATCTCTGATGCGCGAATTTCATTCACACTGCACGTATAATATATTATTCATCGGATAGCGTATAATTTATAGATCTCCGTTAAGGCGAATCGATATTCCATGCAAATGTTGATTTTAAGCTGTTCTGACTGACCTAATTGTACTTAACGTAGTCCTCCGGCGCACAGAATTCCACTTCAGTGCAATTCAGTGATTAATTTGCCAATTCAACTGATATCGTTTCTCAATGGATATAAAGAGCAAATTTTTTTCACGAACGTTATACAAGCACCGAGTTGTACAAAGGAATAGCGATGTATACAAGTTACTAACATGATGTTCCACTAAGGCATTTCACGAATGCAATGCAGAGAAGCCGTTGCCAAATATCTCTTAAACGTTTTCTCCTCGCAATATTATTCGCGGGGTAAGTATTTTGCACGAGTAAATAGGAAACAAGAAACGAATGCACACGTTGGCCAAAAATATTCTCACTATACCGTTTAAATTTAACTCGATGTTCATCCTATACAATATGCTAAATCTGAATAACAGAGATCCTTGCTTCTACTGAAATGTCAATAACACGGGTCCGCGAATTATAACTTTTAATTTCCTCTTTAAGTAATGATAATTTTTTTGTCTAAGTATTTAGGTATTTTGAATTAAAGTATAGCGTTAGATTTTTTACAGCACATCGAAATTTATTATATTATGCATTTTTGAACTATTTTCATGGGAAAAAAAATAAAATGATGTATAAAACTGGTGATTAGATATAAAATGAACGGCATTAGGTTCAAACAAGACTCAAGAGACTGGATAAGTCAAACAGACTCGTGATATCTTTTTCTACTTTCTTTAAAACTCCTGTTCAATGACGAGATGAACCGAATCGTCAATAGAAGAGAAAAAGATTGATTTACTTTATTTTTTTTCATAAAAATAGTTCAAACATGCATAAAAATAAATCTTGGCGTGTTGTAAAAAGTCTAGCGCTATATTTCAATTCAACATATCTAAATACCTTTAAAAAAAAGCATCGTTACTTGAGGGGGAAATTAAAGGTTACATTTCGCAGGCCTGTGTAATCCTTTGTTTTTATTCTAAGAATACCTACTTCTCAGTCACAGTAATTGATAGACAGAGAGGGAAGAAAAAGCCCACGCAATAAAAGATGAACGATTTAAGTTTTTTTCTTCAACCCAGTACGTCGAGGGGAAAAATTTAATCCCCAAACATTTCTATACGCATATGTCTTATCTGTGTGATAAGGACAACGTGCGACTTGCCCTAAGATCATTTTACACGTACAAGAGAGAATAAGAGAGCCTTGTATTTTCGATATTGGATGTCATCTATTCTGCGCAATTCTTTTGTTCCTGGGTGGAAAAATTATTTTGCGCATTCTTTGTCTGCGTCATCGAAGAATCCTTGAAGAAGGAGAGGAATAAGAAGGTATAAAGGGGAGATCTATCATTTGATCCTTATTCGACAGCAGGTTTTTTTCACTTTATATTCTGCTCTGTATTCCACGTGTATTTTAATCACGTACGAGGTGAGATACATTTCTTATATATTTTCATACGTGATGCAGGCGTATAACAAAACAGTGAGGAAACGAATCGTCGTTACTTTTAGAAACGACACAATACTCAGGCCATTAGACGTAGAATAACCTGCGTAGAGAATTAACGTTAACCTTCCGTCACGTTAATTTAGTTTATTTTTTTCCCTTTCAACCCCTTTCACAGTTCTGCGAAATACGTAATTGCGTGAAAGTATTTTTTATAAAAACTTAACAACTCTGATCCTGTTTGTGTACCGGAATACTTTTTAATACCAATTTTAATTTCCCGTTGCACGTCAATTTCATTTTTATTTTCTTTTCCTTCGTTATATCTGATTGCAAATATTTATCCTTCACGTCATATTACTAAATGTTATTGAACAACCTTTAGATTATTATTTTTTACCCGATGTGTATACATAGGTACACAAATTTCTTCCGTATAAGAATTCCATTACCCTTATTAATATCCGAAATTTACATTTCAAGCAAGTACTTTGTTCATTCTTTTTCTATTTGATAACACAGGGTCCGTATCTTTCTTTTCTTATCTTCAGTAAAACATTGACGAAGACCGATGTTCGCGGTTTGATAAAATCGTTTTAAACGTGTCGTGGTTTTACCTGCGGTTTTATAGTAGTAGTAATAGAATATTTTCCTCTTTTTATGTATGTCACACATTATGCGTATTTCCCCGTGAAATTACCTACCCTTTACAAAATTTCCGGAATATTTCTGATGAACGTGAAACCGCGTCGTGATCACAATTATATGCAAAACTGGTAAGCCGATTAGAACACGCGGAATGAAATAATATCTGCAGTTGCACCCGCATCCTCCTCCAACTTTCATAAACATGCGGCGAAACTTTCGTTCGTATCTCGATAATTTTCAATTTTCGCAACGATAACAAAGATTTTCACTCGAGCAAATGACGAAGAATTTTTGTCCCCTTTATCAAACTGAAATTAATTATAAGTTGAACGTGTGAAAATTATCATATGTGGCATTAGTTTTTATACATGTATACAATATCAGTCTCGATATTAACCAGATTGCGTCACTTGGAAAACTCCGCAAGGGTGTTGTTCTACTCGATGAATAAAGTAGGTTTTTCGAGTGCTCTACCGTGAGAATATGGCAGCAGGGGTTATAAGGCTTCGTTGTCACCGCATAAAAACCAGTCGATGAGTTTATATGCGACGATAAAAGTGATCGTAGCTATTGCGTGGGCGATATATGTATCATTTTTCTCAATACTTAATATATAAATTCCAGCGGGCGACTCGGTATAACGAACTTCAATTCCCTCGGTATCGGTTTATAATTAACCCTGTCGTTGTACGCGAATTTCTCAACTCCGTTTTCCTTTCTCTCACCTCCCGTAGAAAATGATGTTTAATTTTTTCTATTTATCAATATTTCAGGAAGGTACGTCGGCTCGCGGCCCATCAAGTTGCGGAAAAGCTCCTGGAAGCAGAGGAATTTGGACAGCGTTCGAAAGAAGGAAAAGGAAAAACAGGCTCTGATCGGATTACTCACCGGCAGGTGATGCGGACGGTGTCGATATCGCCGTTTACCTACGTCAACTTCTTGCGAAACACCGGACCGACCTTGTCGACCATCTTCAAGTGGAAATCCTTGGGCTTTTATCTGTGTATAATATTTGCAACACGCGTCGCGTTGTATGCAATACTTAGGATACAGTTTTAGCCAAAAGAGAAACGCATCTCTGGCTGACGAGTACTGTTTATATAATTTGTATGTTAAACGGGTCACTTTCGGTGCCACGGATGTCACTACCCTAATTTCGATGAGGAAAAAATGCGTACCGCTTGTTACTTGCACATACGTTCAATACGTTTTGTTGTGTAATTTTCCACGTGCGTATGGCGATTGGATACTGAAAGTTGTTGTAACAATAAAACGTACGTGAGACTTTGTATATATATATTAAAAAAAAAGCTACTTCGGTAAAAATAATAAAGTCGCAACAGAATTGAACTTATCATGTCAAATTATATCCGGAAGTTATTTTTATTTACAACTTTTTAATAAAATCAAATACGTTCCATTGTGTAATCGAAGAAACACGCTTGTTATCATGTGTGTATAATGTGTTAATCCGAACGTTGAATTGTGGACTGTGTACTTTTAACTTTGTTGTAACTTTACCGCAAGTGTTTATGGAAAGAAGTTTACACGAATCAAATTTAATTCCCGCGAAAACAATTCGCATCATATCGATTTACCAATCGACGTTAGAAAGAACTGCATATTACACCCTATTTAAAAAAAGTAAAGAAATACGTGACTAATACGAACCTTAGTAATCGAATTGAATTTGCTCGAAATGAAATCTGAACTTGCGCACGTATCCGTATACATATACTTGTTTCTAAGAATAATTGCCTGCAGCCTGATTCAGACAGTGTAAATTAAATCCTTGACGTTTGGGAAACGTCCCATTACTCTAAAAGATAAAACCTGACTTTCCAAAATGCCCGCGAGAACTGAAGCAAACGGTGAGGGTGGAGAAGAGGACCGCAATCCTCTCGGCGTGAGTTCCCAAATTTGAGTACCTGAATTGCGCTTGTAAACTTAGGAAACCTCAACAAAGGAAACTTGAAACTCCCGAAGGAGTCTGTGTCATAATATTCACTCCCCATGCTGTCTTCAAAGTTTGGTGGAATGCGTGGAGTAGAAAATTTACATGCTAGCTGTTCGTACGATCTAGTCATCGGTTATGCTCTTCACAGCCAAAAGGCATTTCCCGCATGTCCTCATTTATTTTATCTCGTATTACACGTCCCAAATTTCCTTCGTGAAAATATCATCGAGTACCAAATTGTTTGTCCTCGAACCTCTGGCATCAGGAATACGAAGGGGAACGAAACGAACAAGGCGAGAGACACGGTCAGGGCAAAGCACTGCTACCGAACGGCGATATGTACGTCGGATCTTATTGCAAAGGATCGCGGCATGGTAAAGGACTCTACGTTTTTCGCAACGGTGCGCGTTACGAGGGCGAATGGCGCCGCGGCTTGAAGCATGGTCACGGGACATTTTGGTACCCGGACGGAACTAAGTACGAAGGTATAAGTCGGGCTTCCGGATCACCAGGAGACCGCGTGCTTGGGGAAATTTCACTAATGGTAAACCTGACCCTGAACGAACTCAGGAGATTGGAAACGCGACACGAAGTACGGCTTTGGCGCGTATTACTACGCGAACAAGGACGTCTACGAAGGATCCTGGAAGAAGAATCTGCGACACGGTATGGGAACGTACTTGTTCGAGGCGACTGGTACGAAATTTAACGGAACTTGGATCAAGGACCGTATGCAGGGTCCAGGGCAGCTCATTCATCCTCGACACCGCTTTCACGGATTTTGGGAACTGAATCAGGTGGAACAGCAAGTTTGATCTTATCGCAGCTTTTCGTCGCTGCGAATTGTTCGATTCTGCATATCAATTTTTAACCGATTGACAACCTCGAGTGCGTCCAAATAATTTAGCCCTACGGCCGAGGGTGCTTCACGTTTGAGAGCAACTGCATGCAGCATGGACATTACATTCACATCCGGGATCCGGACTACGACGAATCTCGAGAAGAGGTCGACGCGCCTGTTGTAAGTTTAACTCCCGTTGCCAATTTATAAACAATCTTGGGCGTTCCTTGTTCGCATATATATAATGTCGTGCCGTTTGCACAGTGCTTACGGTAAAATATTCGATTTTTTTTTTATGCATATCACGATTTTTAACCAGCTGTATACTGAGAGTGAGACTGTTGTAGGAAGACACTGTTGAGAGAATGATCGAAGAGGTACCTGAAACTACAGAAGAGGCAGTGCAGGATGGAAAAGTGGCTCCACAATCCAAGCCACCACTATTCGAAGAGCCGTTGCCCTTGAAAAAAGGAGTCATACCTCTGTGGAGAGCCAGGTATATCACGGCGTATAATCCTGATCTGCTTCCATTGGAACCAGCGCCTCTGCAAGAGGAGGTAAGATGATGGTATCACAAGAGTTTGAAGCTCTTCACTATTGAAGTAAGATGCATGCATGAATCGTCTGAGAAGAAGTTCTTGATGTGATAGAACAAATGTAGGAAGTGCAGTGAACAGGTTTTTTTGTTAGAAAAAGCCCAGGTAGATATTTCTATGGATGTAGATTGACGTGACGAAGACTTACTTAGGATAGGTGGCTAGCTTGAAAGTGAATGGAGAGTGTAAGGAAAAGAGTGAGTGTGGAAAATATCTTGCAGCTTTCAGCCGAATTTTTACCAGGAGGGGTGAGTGGAAAATGAGAAAAATAACTCACCAGATTTATAGAACTTTGATTAGCCTTATACATTGCATTCAATTATCGCCACCTCTGTCATTTTGTTTAGCTAATTTTTTTCGAGCCATCTTTACGATGGAAGTTCCCCACAAAAGAAAAGGTGGGGAAAATTCTAGTGAATAATAGGAGAATACTCTACATTTTATATAATATAAAAAAATAAAATAACATTTTATTTCGAGTGCCTTTGTAAATAAGTAAAACAGCGACTAGAGAGATGGTTTAATTTTAGTGGTAGCCAACTGCGTGATTTCTAATTACATCTTCGCTGTAGAAAATACTAATAACAATTAGTAATCGCGTCTATAATAGCATTAAAAACTATATCAGGTACACCAATTACAGAATATTATCTCATGTATTTATTGTGCATTATTGAGCTTCGGGAATACGCAGGAAGTAAAATTTCACTGTGAGACAGTCTCTGTTGAGGAGATGCTTCACTTTCATTAAACCATTTCATTACTAAAATTGAAATTGACAAAATTCAATTTCCGCGCAGGCGTCTACGGATTCGCTAACTGATAAATGCGATGAGGATCTATGGCTTGAAGATATTGAATATTTGAAACACGAAGAAGGAGAAGGCGAATATCACGGCGAGGGAATCGAACGTGCAGAATATTTTAGGGACGATGATGCGATGAGTGCAGATGCTGTGTCAAGTGAAGATAAATTTTAATGATCACTCATTGCCAGTTGTGAATGTTCAAGTTTTAAAGACAAGTTCGACAGAAATTTGATAATGGCCATTATAACGATTCGTGTACTGCGGATAATTATTCGAATTACAACTCACATTTATGATTTTCGATAAGACGTTAGTTACTAACTTATAGTACCGAAGAATAGCGACTGGTCACCCAGACATTAGGAAACTTTGAATTTCTACCATGTTTTTGCGTGCGGAATTTTTTTAAAACGTTCCGCCAGCCAGATATAAGGTATGTTTCTTTCACTTTATCTACAGATCACTTCAGCGTTAATTACTTGAAGAGTTAAGACGGTATATTTCTTAGCTGTGGAAACACACCTACAAGATCGTGGAATCACTAGCTGAGAATATACGAAGAAAATATGAAGATATTTTCCATTTTTCGGCTCTCACTTTCGATGCGTTGCTCGCAGTGATTCTAGACTACGCGTAATCGATTCCTCTTGCAAAATTACGTTAATGTAATGCATCAAAGAATCGATTGTAGCATTATTCAAATTTGGCCAAATTTTTACCATGAAAGTCCAGCCTTGCTTTTTTTCGATCTTGGGGCCAGAAACTTTTTGCCTTAGAACTATTTAAGTCTTAGAATTGATGCAAATGACCTTTTCTAGACTAACTGGATCCCTAGGATCGCAATAAAGACATTCAAACTCTAGAACGCTACTATAGAGTGGCGGTACACCCCAGTTGTTCCTTGGCATAAGCTTTCTATATGCGATAACAGGATTTGAATATAATCAAATCTGTTTAACTCTTAATAAGGATGAGAATGGTGTAGTTAAAAGTCAGTTTCAGAATATTGAAGTTAGTGAAAAAACGATTTAAACGGAAAAGCATTGTGAGCATTGGCAAATTTCTAAATTCGGGAACTGGACAAAATCAATAATAATCCACTATAAATATTTTTGTTACAACTTAAAATGTATATTACGCATCGGGAAAATATAATAATACTGAAAAGAAATAAACTTGTGTAAAATGGTTAGTCACGTTCGCTGCACAGTGGGCAGTAGAGTGTACGATGTTCTTCGCACAAAATTCGGTTGCAAATTGCACAAACAGTACGGGATTTTCGATCGTTAGATCTTGGGCAAAAAGCACACCTTGCCCGCTTTCCGGGGGTGGGGGTACACTTTGTGCGAACGATAGGCTTTTCAATGTCCAGAATTTCTTCAATATACAATCGCAAGTTCGGACGTAGATTTACAGTCCGCAGTTTCGCGCGAAGGTGAGGCTCGATCAATGCTCTACCTAAAGTTTTCAAAAATTGTCTTCTAGCCAGCAGCTGGTTGTTCCCATTGAAATTGTAGAGTACCATTGCGTTGATGGCTGCTTGATCGAGCATGGCCATCCAAATTCTTATAGGCCATCTTGAGGTTTTTCTCGCCGTGGTATACTCAAGGCACATTTGATTAAATGTGTCTGTGCCACCTTTCGTTGAGTTGTAAAATTTGATAATTTCTGGTTTTTGTGA
This sequence comes from Neodiprion lecontei, assembly GCF_021901455.1. NCBI lineage: Eukaryota > Metazoa > Arthropoda > Insecta > Hymenoptera > Diprionidae > Neodiprion > Neodiprion lecontei. The sequence goes on from NC_060262.1 coordinate 35,944,843, forward strand.
CTCCTTATCGATTTCAACAGTTTGGTGGAAGGTTGAAAGTACTAGAACAATTTTCTTCTTTCGTAGAGTGTAACAAACTAATGTTTTCGTACCATCGAATGCAAATTTTGTGGATGAAACAGGCCCTGCTTTTCTGAAACTATCAGGAATTTGTCTCCTATTTCTTTTGATGGTCCCGACCATCATTAGGGAATGATCTTGTAACATCTTATCGAAGATCTCAACAGAAGAAAACCATTTGCCACACGTCAGACTTCTCAAGGTCCCATGTAGTGGCTCGGATAATTTTCGCAAGTAATAGGATGAAACACTCTCCCCAGGGTTCGTCGTCACTTTCCCTAAATATGGCTCCGCGCTGTACATATAAAAAGTGTGTGAATCATTTACCATAACGATTTTTATGCCATATTTATCGGGCTTTAAGCCATTGTACACTTTAAATGGACAACGTCCTGAGAATGAAACCAATTGTTCATCAATTGTGCAATATGACGCTGGTATGTAAAACTTTGTACAGTTAGAGGTGAAGATTTCCCACACTAAGCGTATTGGGGCAAATTTATCCATTTCTCTCCGCTGTGGCCTTGTATTTTTATCGTCAAATCGTATCATCCTCGAGAGGAAGTGGTACCTGTGAATCGACATTGTTGCCCGATATATTACCGAACCATAACCGGCAGACCACAAGTCATCAACATTTGCAGATGAAGTTTTCTGCAAGCCCATGAAATAAAGTATTCCGATAAAAGCTTTCAGTTCATGCATTTCCACATTGCTGTACACATGATTCACATTTTTTTCCGTTTCTACTGAATTTCGGTATCGTATAATTTCTTCATTTGTATGACGAACGATTTTTTCCAGGATGGTATCATTCAAGAGTAAACTCCATGCTTCGAGTGGAGTTTTAGCATTCCATGCTTCTCCAACTGGACCTGGCAAAAAACTCGTACTATGATTTTGGTGACGTATTTTTTGACATGCCGTTGAGTACCACTGGTACCCGTCATGTCCATAAATGACACTGGGTATTCTGCCATCACAAGACGTTTGAGTAGTTGGCCTTTGACGTTTTCTTCCAGTCTGGACCCAATATTGTTGACTTGCAGACTGTAAAAAATCAATTTTCTACCATTATACTTCCATGGTCAGAAGAGAAAAAAACCGAATGGAAATATGTTCGTATAAAACGGTACAGTGTTCGTGTTCATACCTCTGATTCACTTTCATCTGTGGTTTCCAAGTCAGATACAGTTTCTTCGGATTCAGAGTTTGTTACTTCTTCTATGTAATCGCTTTCCTCATCTGAAGAAAGCCGGTCATTTGCTTCTTCTGTTTCTTCTCTCTCACAGATTTTTTTGACTTCCGCAACACTTCGCAATTTATATCGGTGACTCATCTGCTTTCTCGACGCTGCTTATAAAAAAAAATGTGAATTCATACATGTTTTCCTCTTGAAAAACTAACTGAAGAAATGCGTAGGAAACTATGATAGCAATGCAAGGGACGTAGCTATTCGAATATTTCACCCATGAAGTACGTAAATCAGATTACAACTCAATTTATGAGAACCAGGAACTAATTGCGCGCTTCTAGGTGCAATATACTATTTTCAACAAAGGCATTAAAATTGAATTACCTGCACGTAACTGTAACGTAAGTGCGACAATGTTGTTTAAACGCGGCGCAGGCAGAACACGGGCAGGACCGTGGTCTTCTCTGTTCAGTAAACAAGCATGGACCACGCACCAAGTGACACTTTTACCAACCTAACCTACTCCCAGGCACTGTACTCTGAATTATGTCAACGAAGGTCGAGTCACATTATAGGTCCGTTTCGAAATCAGGTTCCAGTGTTATCAATGACCTTTTATCTCTTTTGCGTTGCCGTGTTTGTAAGCAGCTCTGCCTCTAGAGAGTTTGTAGCGCTACCAGTTAGTTTTGGAACGCACCCTATGCATAGTACGAGCTGAAAATGTCGTCTGCTCGGCCAGGGCCGTGATCCAAAGTTTGGTTGGGGGCACATGCGGCCTGTAATGGCGTTCTAGGACCTACACCGATACAACCTTCAAGCCTGTGCTCTGGTTTATTACAGTTGTCTCGATAATTAGGCAGCAGCAAATGGCTAAATTTACAGAATACTTATAAACAATTAACCCTAGTAGACCATACGTCGGTCCGAGGGACAGACAGCGGATTTCACAGTACGCTAACTTTTTTATCAGTACAACAGAGCGCGTCGGCCTATGCGGTAAAAAAAAGTTTAGGAGATGCCCCAACTTACCCGGCATTGAACCAAGTTCAGTGACGCAATAGCAGCTGGACAGGACGGTTGTTTAACCTAAAATCGGTCTGTCAGACCAGTGTGTGGTACAGACCGTGATTTTTTTGCGGATCGTAAGTACATTTTTTTTTCAATAAATATGTGATTACAATCTCTAAAAACAATAGTAAACTATCAACAGACGATTACAATCTTATGAAAAAAAAACTTTGCCGTGAAATCGAAAAAAATAAATAACCTGCGGCTACAGTACCCTAGTACACATAATCCTACCGAGCTAGTTATATAAAAATATCTTTTGTGGAATATTTATTACAAGTTCGCATGAAATATTTTTGTTATTGTTAAGTGAAAAGCGTGTAAACCCAAAAAGTACCGACACGTGGATTTGGAATTTGACATAGATGTCAAAACAAATAGATGATTGGTTGCAAAATCTTCCGAAAGCTTGGAATCTTCTGTGTCGAATAATTCATCAGAAAAGGGTTATACAAATCGATTCCTAGGTACCGGAAGAAATCAAAAAGTACCGGGAGACCATCTGAGCCGAGGAGGTCTTCCAAAAATACAGACTGACTGACGGATTGCTTGTGATTTTGATGCTTCATCTGAACACATGCCTGCCTGCTTGAGCGGGCTCGTGAGCGTTTGATGAGCAAGCCACGGGACAAGAGTGATGGCCAAAAAGAATTCATAAAATTTGCACCAACTTTTTAAAGAGGAGAGGAACATTAATCAGAAACTCATAGGTCCAAAATTTTAGTTTCGGTTTATTCAATATGTCTTAATCGTTGTACAGATGTCTGGTGTTGATGTGTAGTACTTTAACAAGTTGCTAAATAGTATTGTGGTGGAAGACAAAAACAAATGTAAAAAAATGATGAAACATTACACAACAAATCTCACTATACCACGATGAAGAAGAAGTGCGATATATTTAATATAATCTCAGGCAGAATATGAAAAATATTAAATGAGATAGTTATTCTTGAAGTTGTAAGTAGAGTCTGAGCTCCGGCCTGTGTGCAGGTGCAACAGCTCTCTGCAGGAATCGATATGTAAAATGTTGTATTCTTACCATTTGATGTAACTCGTACTGAAATAAATCAATGAACGAATTCATCTTTCTTTCCTATTTTCTACGTATTTTCTGAGCTGTTGGTGCTACGATCTTTGAAGCCCCTTTTTTGCTCTGCTCAGGGAACCTCAAATGAAGTTCAATTGGTCTGAACAGGGTCGTTTGAGTCGAGTTAGAGGCAAAAAGTTCTTCGCCCCAAGATGAAAAAAAAGCAAGGCAAATGCTTTAGGTTTCATCCCTTTATTACAACTCCGTCGGCTATTTTCGTATTGATTCTATCAAGAACTGGTTCTTGAGTCAATAGTGTCGTTGACATGATGCTGGCTACATTCATTTTCCGAGTAACACAGTCTTCGCCATGATAAGCCCAAGGCTGTACTTAGCCTGTGTGTACTTACCGACTTGTTGGCGATACAAGAAGTTGATAATGAGAATAAATTTCTTCCAAAATTCATATCAAAACAGTGATTTAATTCAAGTATCGATACCCGAGAAAAGAATGTATACACTGATCGTAAATAATAATAGATCAGATGTAATAATGATGCAGAGATCAAAAAGTATATATGTATATGCGGTCCATGTACGATATTAATATATGTATATGATCCATTTACGATTATTACGTAATGCATACTATGAATTTTATAATTTTCCAGGAGACAAACTAGATTATCTACAATAATACGGCTGTAATATGAAAATAGAAGAATTATTCATTTCAGAATGAGATTCTATTCGACACGTGCTCGATGTATTCCATAACATTAATATTCATAATTATTCCAACAACTTTTCATTTGCTCCCTTGATCTTGAATTATCGTAGGCATAGAATCGAAACGCTCATTTAGCTAGTCGCAAATGAAGTATCTACGTTGGGTAGTGGAGCAGAATTGTTTTTCGAAAAGTGTTCGTATGGAAAGAAATTCAGAGTAACTGTAATACATCACGGATGCGCTAATTTTCATCGAGATGAAATGGTTGCTCCGTATATGAGACAGTATTTAACGCAGTGTCCTGATTTGAAGACCTAAAAAGGTGATTGTCGGCGATTTTTTTTTTTTATGATAGCGAGAGATAGAACGAAGCTTCTTATAACTTCGAGTGTATTTTAACACACATTTGAAAGGTAGGACCAAAGATTTTTGTCATCCAACTGTCGCAGAACGGCAGCGTTACTAGCTGACCCGAAATGAAGAATATATCTTTAGTCAACGGCTGACCATCGAAGGGCCTAGCCGCTTGAGTCTGGAATCAGCAGGAAAGACAAAGTGCGCATTTCTTGTCTGAAATGTAAAAACTAAAATCATTATACATCATATCATATCATCATACATCATACGTCATACATCATAGAGAGTATTAAAGTTCGAAACCAAAGTTTGGATGTTCGGATGTTCAGAAAGTGACGTCACTCAGAATTTTTTTTCTCTTGAAGTCATCGATCTATAGTAATCAGCTAGCCGAATTCCTCAGTCTGGAAACAACCGCGCAGTAGAGCGGACGGATGAGAATCACGCTCCGCAGAATACCGGGTTCTCTACCTCTTAGATCCTGCGCTCCGGGTCCGTTTCCTGGTGCAACTCGAGTTCCAGGACAAGCGCTCCGTAGTTTCTAGGCTCCAGGTCGGCTACCTGGTGAAACTCGACTTCCAGGACGAGCGCTCCGTAGTTCTGTCTGTCCAGGTCCTTCACCTGGTGACTTTAAACGTTCAGGACTAATTTTCCGTAGTTCTGGTTAAACTTGTCATGTTAACAAAAGATTATTTCAATTCATTTTTTGCCCAAGCACAAATTCAGTAGCTATCAATGCGCTAATAAAATTCTATAATTTTTTATAATCTCATAATCTTCTCGGTAATGTGTCAATAAAAAAATTGTATTAATCGTTACACAATACTTTTGTTGTGTTCTGATACTAAAAATATTTATTAGTATTCGAAGTATAACCCGAGGTAGTTAACGGTGATCGTTAGAGGTGGTTGGAGGTGGTTAGGGGTGGTTGCGGGTGATCAAGGTGGATGAGGAGGAGGACGAGGAAGACGGGCAGAACAAGGTAGACGAGGAGAACGAGGGTTTCTGTACGGTGATTAAAACATTTCTATAATATTTAAAGGCAATTGTATTTATATTTTACTTAAAATTTTTTATACTTGTCATGTTTACAAAAAATTATTTCAAATCATTTTTCGCGCAAGCACAAATTCAGCAGCTATGAATGCGTTAATAAAATTATATAAATGATTTATTAATTAATTATATAAATCCTCACACAATATTATCGATGTGTTCTTATACCGAGAATGTTTATTACTATTCAAGGTATAACCCGAGGTGGTTATCGGTGGTTGTTGGAGGTGGTTGGCGGTAGCTGGAGGTTGTTGGAGGTGGACGAGGAGAACAAGGTAGACGAGGAAGAGGAGGATTTGTACACTGTGAGTATAACATTTCTATGATATTTAATGGAGTAGGAGTAGGATCAGGAGTAGGAGTAGAAGAAGGAGTAGGATCAGGAGTACGAGTAGGAGTAGGATCAGGAGTAGGAGTAGATGGAGTAGGATCTAGTGTGAAAGAAGGAGTAGAAGCAGTTTTTTCAGATTCGGGGAGGTTCAATCTTCAATTTAAAAAAAAGAAAATCGTATGTTCGATGAGGGAAGTTATGGACCAAAAAAGCGTACACTTAGGGGGGCTGCCGCCCCCCTCGGACAGGGTGGAGGGTGGCACCTCTGTTTTTTCTTCAAGTACTCGACCTACCCTATCGATCGGTACTAGTTTTAATCGTATGTTCGATGAGGAAAGATAACCTCGAAAAAACTGACCGGAAGTGACATTTTTTTTGACACTCTGGACAGGATCCATTGTCTATAAAGTCATATTATATATGCACCCTATTGACCACTATATTCCCCATCGATTCATATGCATTTTGGACGTATGTTCGATGAAGGAAGATATGGTGCGGTCGGTAGTGTTGCGTTTTTATCCTAAGAATTGAAAAATCTAGGATTGTTAATTCGAAATTTGACCAAACGGAGATAATGAAGAAGCAAAAAGGAAATCAATTTAAACGTTAGCAGTTTTTTGAGGTGAGAGAATAATCCAATTTATTCTCATTATTCCAGAATCGTGCACTCGTGCATAATTATCATGCCTTTTCATACGTTTATTACCGCATGGTCTACACTGAAAACGTTGCGGTGTGTCCAGGGCCTTTCTTCTGAACAATAAACAAAAATAAAAAAGATATTAACACTTTATTCACTGCATTACATTTATGACGATTCTAGAATAATGAGAATGAATTAGATTTTTTTTCTTATATCTCTAACAGCTACTTAAACAGCTTATAGAAAAGTTTTGTGGAATACGCTGCGAGCGAAGTATCCAAAGTACAGCCGAAAACGTAAGATTTTGTTCGTAATTCCTCTGCTATTGGTCCTATACATATACGCTTTATTAAATGTCTTTTCGGCATTTTTGAAGGTTAGAATTATCTGATTTAAAAAGAGTCCTGCAAAACGATTTTACGACGAAAAGTTTCCAAACTCCGAGAAACGCAAATTTTTGGCTGATTTCGGGACATGCTGATATCGATTTATTCACACCCAGTATCAAATAATTTTGCAACGAATCAAAACTTACGGCTGAAAAACATCAAATTTGCACTGGATTTTTAACGAGGTGGGAAAGAAAAATCACGAACTCTTAGGGACAAAGTTCAAGTTCCAGTTTATTCAATGTAGTACAAGTGTTCAGGTGTCAGTGTATACTACTTTACCAAGTTTCCAACTACTATAAATTTATTATGTTACACTAGTACATTATACTAATGATTTTATACCAATAATTATTATAATAATATTCTCATTGATATAATTAGTATGTTATTTCTATATGGAATAGATACTGCGATATATATTGCATTGAGCAAAATATGAACAATGTTGTATGAAATAGTTATTGATGTTGTTCGTATGCGCAGTTTGGGTTCCAGTCTGAGTACCTACAACGCTAAAAGCTACAATGCACCTCTGCAGGATTCGAGATGTGTAATCTTGTATTACTATTATACCTAACATTGAATAAATTGAATAACAACAGCTGGAATTTCTCCGTAATTTTTCCGCATCTTCTCATATATTGGTCCCACGACGTTCCAAATACCTTTTTGTATTACTAGAGTTCCAATAAGTCTGGAAAGGGGTCGTTCGCATTGATTCTATGACGGAAAATTATCCGTTCGACAAAAAGGAAGGTAGACCTCGTCAGTTTTTTTCTATCCGTTCAAATTTTCCACAAATTTTCGGCTCCAAGAATGGAGAAAAAGTAAGGCTAACCTATTTGCATTTTTGGCGAAAATTTTCGCGATTTTGAAAAGTGCCGGAATGAATTCTTTCATGCACTATTTCGACGTAATTTTGCGAGAGAAATGGATTGGGCGCAATTCCAATACGCTGCGATCAACGCATCAAAAGTTACAGCCAATAAACGAGATCCTGTGTTTTCGACATTTTTCGGCAGGTGCTTTTTTGCTCGCCGTTTCTCTCCTGTTGGTCCTACGTTCTTTTCGCTGCGTTTTCTGAGTTCCTGAGGGTCCAATTAGGCAGATACGGGTCATTGAATTCGAATCTGAGACCAAAAGTTTTTTGCCCAAAAAAAAAGTAAGGCTAACCCCTTTGTGTTTTTGGCGAAAATTATCGCGATTTTGAAAAGTGCTGGAATCAATTCTTTGGCGCACTATTTCGACGTAGTTTTGCGAGAGAAATGGATTGGGCGCAATTCCAATACGCTGCGATCAACGCATCAAAAGTTACAGCCAATAAACGAGATCCTGTGTTTTCGACATTTTTCGGCAGGTGCTATTTTGCTCGCCGTTTCTCTCCTGTTGGTCCTACGCTCTTTTCGCTGCGTTTTCTGAGTTCCTGAGGGTCCAATTAGTCGGATAAGGGTCATTGAAATCGAATCTGAGACCAAAAGTTTTTTGCCCAAAAAAAAAGTAAGGCTAACCCCTTTGTGTTTTTGGCGAAAATTTTCGCGATTTTGAAAAGTGCCGGAACCAATTCTTTGGCGCACTATATCGACGTAGTTTTGCGAGAGAAATGGATTGTGCGCAATTCCAATACGCTGCGATCAACGCATCAAAAGTTACAGCCAATAAACGAGATCCTGTGTTTTCGACATTTTTCGGCAGGTGCTATTTTGCTCGCCGTTTCTCTCCTGTTGGTCCTACGCTCTTTTCGCTGCGTTTTCTGAGTTCCTGAGGGTCCAATTAGGCAGGTACGGGTCATTTAAATCGAATCTGAGACCAAAAGTTTTTTGCCCAAAACAAAAGTAAGGCTAACCCCTTTGTGTTTTTGGCGAAAATTTTCGCGATTTTGAAAAGTGCTGGAATCAATTCTTTGGCGCACTATATCGACGTAATTTTGCGAGAGAAATCGATTGGGCGCAGTCCCAATACGCTGCGATCAACGCATCAAAAGTTACAGTCTAAAAACGAGAACCTGTGTTTTCGACATATTTCAGCAGGTGCTTTTTCCTTCGTAATGTCTCTCCTGTTGATCCCACGCGCTTTTCGCTGCGTTTTCTAAGTTCCTGAGGGTCCAATTAGTCAGATAAGGGTCATTTAAATCGAATCTGAGACCAAAAGTTTTTTGCCCAAAAAAAAAGTAAGGCTAACCCCTTTGTGTTTTTGGCAAAAATTTTCGCGATTTTGAAAAGTGCCAGAATGAATTCTTTCATGCACTATTTCGACGTAATTTTGCGAGAGAAATGGATTGGGCGCAGTCCCAATACGCTGCGATCAACGCATCGGAAGTTACAGCCAAAAAACGAGATCCTGTGTTTTCGACATTTTTCAGCAGGTGCTTTTTTGCTCGCTGTTTCTCTCCTGTTGGTCCTACGTTCTTTCGCAGCGTTTTCTGAGTTCCTGAGGGTCCAATTAGTCAGATAAGGGTCATTGAAATCGAATCTGAGACCAAAAGTTTTTTGCCCAAAAAAAAAGTAAGGCTAACCCCTTTGTGTTTTTGGCAAAAATTTTCGCGATTTTGAAAAGTGCCGGAATGAATTCTTTCATGCACTATTTCGACGTAATTTTGCGAGAGAAATGGATTGGGCGCAGTCCCAATACGCTGCGATCAACGCATCGGAAGTTACAGCCAAAAAACGAGATCCTGTGTTTTCGACATTTTTCAGCAGGTGCTTTTTTGCTCGCTGTTTCTCTCCTGTTGGTCCTACGTTCTTTCGCAGCGTTTTCTGAGTTCCTGAGGGTCCAATTAGTCAGATAAGGGTCATTGAAATCGAATCTGAGACCAAAAGTTTTTTGCCCAAAAAAAAAGTAAGGCTAACCCCTTTGTGTTTTTGGCAAAAATTTTCGCGATTTTGAAAAGTGCCGGAATGAATTCTTTCATGCACTATTTCGACGTAATTTTGCGAGAGAAATGGATTGGGCGCAGTCCCAATACGCTGCGATCAACGCATCGGAAGTTACAGCCAAAAAACGAGATCCTGTGTTTTCGACATTTTTCAGCAGGTGCTTTTTTGCTCGCTGTTTCTCTCCTGTTGGTCCTACGTTCTTTTCGCAGCGTTTTCTGAGTTCCTGAGGGTCCAATTAGTCGGATAAGGGTCATTGAAATCGAATCTGAGACCAAAAGTTTTTTGCCCAAAAAAAAAGTAAGGCTAACCCCTTTGTGTTTTTGGCGAAAATTTTCGCGATTTTGAAAAGTGCCGGAACCAATTCTTTGGCGCACTATATCGACGTAGTTTTGCGAGAGAAATGGATTGTGCGCAATTCCAATACGCTGCGATCAACGCATCAAAAGTTACAGCCAATAAACGAGATCCTGTGTTTTCGACATTTTTCAGCAGGTGCTTTTTCGCTCGCCGTTTCTCTTCTGTTGGTCCTACGCTCTTTTCGCTGCGTTTTCTGAGTTCCTGAGGGTCCAATTAGTCAGATAAGGGTCATTTAAATCGAATCTGAGACCAAAAGTTTTTTGCCCAAAACAAAAGTAAGGCTAACCCCTTTGTGTTTTTGGCGAAAATTTTCGCGATTTTGAAAAGTGCCGGAACCAATTCTTTGGCGCACTATATCGACGTAGTTTTGCGAGAGAAATGGATTGTGCGCAATTCCAATACGCTGCGATCAACGCATCAAAAGTTACAGCCAATAAACGAGATCCTGTGTTTTCGACATTTTTCAGCAGGTGCTTTTTCGCTCGCCGTTTCTCTTCTGTTGGTCCTACGCTCTTTTCGCTGCGTTTTCTGAGTTCCTGAGGGTCCAATTAGTCAGATAAGGGTCATTTAAATCGAATCTGAGACCAAAAGTTTTTTGCCCAAAACAAAAGTAAGGCTAACCCCTTTGTGTTTTTGGCGAAAATTATCGCGATTTTGAAAAGTGCTGGAATCAATTCTTTGGCGCACTATTTCGACGTAATTTTGCGAGAGAAATGGATTGGGAGCAATTCCAATACGCTGCGATCAACGCATCAAAAGTTACAGCCTAAAAACGAGAACCTGTGTTTTCGACATATTTCAGCAGGTGCTTTTTCCTTCGTAATGTCTCTCCTGTTGATCCCACGCTCTTTTCGCTGCGTTTTCTGAGTTCCTGAGGGTCCAATTAGTCAGATAAGGGTCATTTAAATCGAATCTGAGACCAAAAGTTTTTTGCCCAAAAAAAAAGTAAGGCTAACCCCTTTGTGTTTTTGGCAAAAATTTTCGCGATTTTGAAAAGTGCCGGAATGAATTTTTTCATGCACTATTTCGACGTAATTTTGCGAGAGAAATGGATTGGGCGCAGTCCCAATACGCTGCGATCAACGCATCGGAAGTTACAGCCAAAAAACGAGATCCTGTGTTTTCGACATTTTTCAGCAGGTGCTTTTTTGCTCGCTGTTTCTCTCCTGTTGGTCCTACGTTCTTTTCGCAGCGTTTTCTGAGTTCCTGAGGGTCCAATTAGTCAGATACGGGTCATTGAATTCGAATCTGAGACCAAAAGTTTTTTGCCCAAAAAAAAAGTAAGGCTAACCCCTTTTTTTTTTTTTTTTTTTTTTTGATAACGCTGGTAAAAATGCCTTATGCACACCCTGGAGCTTCGCGCAAGAAGCTTCAGGGTAGTGTGGGACTCGCACCCACTAAAAAACCAGCGGCCACTCTGGTACGAGTAGGGGGGACTCCCCGGAACCGCGCGAGGCATAACCTCAGGGATCCCCCCGGCACCTTCGCGGTTACGCGCGGACCTTACTTCAACGCCTATCCGGGAGTTGCGCCTCCCGGCTCCGCCCCGCTGCATCCTACGCTCAGTGTCCTCTTGCGAAGGACGACCCTGCCCGCTGGTGGGGCATCTTCTGTTGCCGCTACGACGAGAGCTCCGCTTAACGGAGCTGTCAAGCGAATGGAGACCCCCACTCGGTGCTCGATGTTCGCGATAACGAGCGCCCTGCCCTTGCGGATCCGGGGGAAGATGGATCCGGCGCGACCGTCACATCCGCCGTCCCCGGGCCGGGGGACGAAGAGAGAGAGGCAGAAGAAGAAGAAGAAGAAGAGGGGGCAAGGCCGGAACGACCCTAACGTCACCCTATCGCCTAGCGTCTCACCTATCCTGGCACCAGATTCCAAGTTGCCCTGCACCCCTCCTCTCCCCTCCACCTCCGAACCACGATCCCGACCCAAAGGACCGGGCTGAGGTCGACCGGTGTCCCGTCCCGCAAATCCGTTTGGACCCCTGCCCGTGTAGGTCCGAGCCTACGTCATGCCCACGCTTACACGCGAACCACCCCCATTTCTCCCGCTCAAGCGGGTCGCGCGGTGCACGCTGCGCCGCGTTCGCTGTCGTAACCGCTCCCGCTGTTCCTTGGCCGTCATGACCCGCTCCGCGAAGCTAGCCACCGCCACCCATCCCTCTCTCGACCCTACCATAGCCCTGATCAGGCCAGGCGGTGTCAGATCCTCCCCTACGGCGCGCTTTAGGGCATTCCTCTCGTCTCTCCACGCGGGGCACGCCTCCACCGTGTGGCTCACCGTGTCTTCCTCCAGCCGGCAGTACCAGCAGGTCGGCCTCTCCGTCTTCCCTATTCTATATAAGAAATCCGCGAAGTACCCGTGGCCTGTCAAGACTTGGGTCACACGGAAAGTCATGCTCCCGTGTGCCCTGTCGAACCATCCCGTCCAGTTCGCTAGGATAGCTAACCTCAACCTCTCGCTGGGGAGCCCCGCACTTCCGAGGTCCACCCTCCATTGCTCGCGGGCTACGCGCAGTTCCTCCTCCCTAATCGCTTTGACCATGCTCTGGGACCACGTCCTGGTCGACCGCAGTTCACGCACTCTATGGAATGTGCGCTTGTACGCATCAGCCACTAGATATAGTGGCGGGGTCCTGGCCAGCATCGAAACGGCCACGAAGGAGGCCGTGCGATATGCCGCAACTACTCTTGCGCATATCCTTCTCTGGCACCTCGTAATTACTCGCTGGATGTACTTTGAGGACCTCGCCACATCCCCCCACACCGGAGCGCCGTACATTATTACCGCGAATAGAGTTTGCGCATAAAGCCTACGCCTAGATTCGGATGGCCCCCTCAGGTTTGGCATCAGCCTCGCTAGTGTCCTCGTGACACCCCCTAGCCTAGTCTCCATGGACGCGAAGTGCGCTTTGAACGTCAGGCCGGGATCCAGTCGCACCCCCAGGTACTTCATGGACCCCGACAGTAGCACCCTCTCCGCGCCAACTCTGACGTCTGGGGTGTTTGGTGCTTCCCCCCTTTTCACGCGCCAGAATAGGACAGCTTCCGTCTTGCTCGCCGCCACCGTGAGGCCTAGGCCCGAAATTCGCCGGACTACCCTGGCTACCATCGCATTTGCCAGTGCTACCGCTGTGGATGGATCCCCAGCGGAACTCAAAACCAGCGTGTCATCCGCGTAGCAGACAGTAACACAGTCTGCAACCCCCTCCCCCCGCAAAACCTCGTCGAAAGTCAAGTTCCATAGCAGGGGGCCGAGAACCGAGCCCTGTGGGACCCCGGCCGTCACTGCCAGACTCCTCAGCTCTCCATCTCCGTTTGTGTATTCCACGTGCCTGTCCCACAGGTAGGAATCCAGGACCCGTCGAAGATACTCCGGAGCCGCTTTGTCTTTAAGTGCGTCCCTTATGGACGGCCATGGCAAACTATTGAATGCGTTGGCGATGTCGAGAGACACAGCCACCGCGTAGCCCCCCTTCTCCGTGGCGTTTTCCACGAATCGTCGCACCCTTAGCAAAGCATCGTTCGTGGATCGCCCTTCCCGAAACCCGTACTGGTCCTCGGACAAGCGCGCCCGAGGATTCCCCTCCATCCATTTGCCCAGCCGAGCCACCAGGATCCTCTCGAACATTTTACCCACCTCGTTCAGGAGGCATATCGGCCTTACTTTGGGGATAGGTCCGGTGGGTGCTCCCCCCTTAGGGATGAGCACCAGTCGAGCCTTCTTCCATGGCAGCGGAACGACTCCTTCTCGCAGGCAGAGGCTGAAATTCCTCGACAGTAGTGCGATCATTCCCTCCGGAACTCTCGCCCACGCACTTCCCTTAACGCCATCCGGTCCCGGGGCGACATTGCGCGAGCATGCCTTTTTAAGCGCAGCTCGAACCTCGTCCGCCGTGACCGCCCACCGTTCGTCCCACTGACAGCCGCCCTGGGCCCTCGGAGCGCATCCATCACCCCTCGGGAAGAGGGCATCAAGGAGGCTCCTGAGGGTATCCTCCTCCAGCGTCTCCGTCAACCCTCTTTGGGAGCTTCGCAGTTTGCCTAGCACCAATTTGTAAGAGAGACCCCATGGATCCGCTTCCACGGAGCTGATGAGGTCTCTCCACGCCTTGGCCTTGGCCGCTTTTATGCCGTCTCGTCTCGGAGCACCCTCTTGGCGGCCCGATACTCGGCCTCTTTTTCCTGACGGTCATCAGCCGTCCGTCTTCCCCTAGCGAGGCGCCTCCTCGCCGCTATGCAGGACCTGCGTATGTCGGCCAGCTCCTCGCTCCACCAGTATGTCGCTTTCCTGGAACGATTCCCCGTGCGAGCTCTCGGCGCGGCTGCGTCGCAGGCCTGCGTCATGGCACGCTCGATCCATCCTGCAAGGCCCTCTGGCGTCGTATAGTCCCCTCCAGTTGGTCCCCAGGAAAGGGTGAGGGACAGAGCATCTGTCAGATGTTCCGGACTGAACTTCGACCAGTTCCAGCGCATGTGGCCCTTTCTACCCCTGTGCTCTGCGCATCTAGGGGTACCGACCTCGTACGAGATGTACCGGTGGTCGGATAGTGTTTCCGTCTCCTCCAACACCCGCCACCCCTTGATCACGGGTACAAGATTAATTGACGACCACGTCAGATCGACGACGGATGACCCCTGTGCCCTAATGCATGTCGCCGTCCTCCCAGTGTTGTGGAGACGTACACCGCATGATGCCGCCCACTCCTCGAGCAGCTCTCCCCTTCGGTTGGACCCAGACGGGTCCCAGGTCGGCGAGCGGGCATTGAAATCCCCCCCCACCAGTACCCCCCTCCCACTGTTCCCCGCCAGCTGGATCACCCGAGCCAGGTCGTCCAGATGCTCGGTGAACTCCGCTATCAGAATGTTCGGGGATATATACACCGATATGGCAATTATATCCCCGAAATTAGCGGCCACGTACCCTCTTCCCCTTTTGAGGAGCGAGCCCCCGCGGACGTTACCCTCTGCCCTCCAGTATATGGCCGCCCGGCCATCGTCACTGCTAAGCCAAGTGGCCACGCTCGGAGTAGCGTACGGCTCGGATACGAGGCACACGTCGATTTCCCTTTCGAGCACTACTTGCTTCAGTAGGTCCTGAGCCCCCCTGCTATGGTTCAGGTTACACTGTATGTACCTGACCATTCTCGCTTGCATTAGTCGCGGGCCTCCGACCCCGTTCGCCGACGGATGTACAACGTCCCGAACCCATCCTGTGGGCGCTGTCTATCCCCCTCCCCTCGCAGACCGCGCATTTGGGATTGGCCGTGCAATCTCTCGCCTGGTGGCCCTCAGCGCTGCACCTGTAGCACGCGGCCCGGCGCTCTGTCGACGCCTTGCACGTACTCCCTATATGGCCAAAGCCCCAGCACTTGTAGCATTGCCTGGGGCGCGCCTCCAGCAGCTCTACCCTGGCCGTGGTCCAACCGATCCTCACCTTGCCCTTCTTCGCGACAGCCACAGCTGCCCTCAGGGGGCACTGTGCCCACGCGCTGTATAGTCCATTCGGTGTCCTCCTCGGGACACCTACACGGACCTCCTCCACCTTACAGCCACCCTGCTCGGCTAGGGTGCGAGCCAGTTCCTCGGTGGACACTGAGTCATCCAAGCCCAGGACTCTCAGTTCGCCCTTGATAACCGGCCTTGTCACTGAGACTGCGTTGCCGTATTTATCAAGGATTACTTTGGTCAGCTGCGCCGCTAGAGCGTCCGCCTTCCTCGTATTCTCGGGGCCAGGAATCTCGATGAGAACCCCCCCGTTAGCTGCCCGCCGCATCCTCGTCTCCTCTATACCAAGCTCCGCGAGTTGTATTTTCTCGCGTGCGAACTTGAGTATTTCCGCATACGGGGTGTTCTCCTCTCTGCTTTTGATAGCAACGGCTGCTGTCCTCGGTGCTCTACGGCGAGCCACCGTGGGTCTGTCCTCCCCGGTACGCCGCAGGGCCCCTGTTGGGGCAGTCTGTGTGGCTTCCACTGCTGCCCCACTCGGCACTCCCTCGCCAAGGCGCTTTCCTTTTCTCTTCCTTTTCGTACTCCAGCCGCCCCTACCGTTCTCTGCATCGGCGCCGGCATCGACTTCCATCGGAGTGTCGGTCGCACCCCGGTCACCCGAGGACCTCTGCAGTTTCTCCGTGGTGGCCTGCGTGCCGCGAGGTTGTGCCGTATCCTTACCAAGAGGGTCTTGGTCAGCTGCTCCGCTCTTGCTCGAGGCATCGAGGAGCAGGAGGGATATCCTGCCCACCTCCTCTCGTACCTGTTTCAGGGCCGCGGACTGTCTGGCCATCTCCTCGTCCCTGACCCTGTCACTGTCCGGGATGAGTCGAAGTTCGGATCCCGTTAGGCGAAGTTCGAACTCCGAAGCACCGGCTGATGTCGCCGTCGTCGGCCCTTCATTGGCCTCCACCTCGCTCCTCCTAGTGGCCGCTCCCAGGTCAAGCACCATCGTCGTTTGGGCGGCTTCCGACCGTCGCTCGCCGGCTCTCGCCACAGGGCCCCTGCTGGCAACCTGTGCGTATGAGCATGTCGCCCGGTTCGCTATTTCCGTCTGAGGCCTCTCTCGGCCTTCTCGATTTTTCTCGAGTTCCCGTTGGAGCTCGTCCCTTTCCCTACGGGTATCACGCAACTGAGCCTCTAGGTCCGCGTTGCGCGCCTGGAGGAGAGCGGGGTCACCTGCTGCCTCCGCTTTCACGGTGAGTGTAAGTAGGGCCTCCTTCGCCAAACCCACCTTTCTCTTTATTTCGCCACTCAGCCTGCCCTGCATGGATTTGCACCTCATCCTTACGGCGTCTATATCCTCGAGCCACTCCATTAGTTGTGCCCCAAGGTCCGATGCTGTCATGAGCCTGTATTCCACAGGGCCTGCCCCCTGCGGAATTTTCTTTGGGGACCTAGCCGCGGCTTTGGCCTTCCTTTTTCCCACTGAAGGGTTCTTTGTTGGCCGTAGGTTCGAGCCCTGCGCGCTCCACTCTGAACCAGACTCCCCTGCTTCGGAGTCGTCTTCCAGGTAGGTTCCCTTGACGGTAGCTGTGCATCTCTTCTTGCGCTTCGGGCGAGCTCCCAGGAGCGTACGTGCTGCCTCCTCCTCGCCTGAGGGGCTGGCCGTTCCCTTCCCCTTCCCCTCGGCAGTCGCAGCTTGGTGCCTCGATTTTTCTTTCCCTTCTCCCTCGAGTCTGCGCGGAAGAAAGAGCTCTCCGTCCGAGAGTGCAGCGTTCTCGGGCGGCGTTAGCTCGTCCCCCTTTCGTTTGTTCCCCTGCTGCTGCTCGTGTCGTGTGGGTGTCTCTTCGGGCACCACCTGTGACGGTGCATTGATTCCCCCCACAGTCTCCGCCAAAACGTTGGGTGCAGGTGCCTGCCCTGGCGTAACCCCCGGCTCCGTGCTTTTGAGAGGGGGCCAGCTAATACCCCGCACAAGTGCTTGACCTCGCGCGCGCGCGCCCCTGCCCCTCGCGTCCCCCCGCGTGCCCTTGCTATTCAGGTGCTCTTGCACCTCTCCTTGCTTCACCTTCTGCCTACTCCATGTTAAATTATCCATATTAAAGTGTTGGTCTGATTACGACGGTTCGGCCATCATGGCAGCCACACCGCGGTGTGGCATCTTTCCCCGCCGGAAAAAATCCTATCCCCTCGCATGGAAGCCGCTATCGGTTTATCGGGTGGTCTGCCCTATCCATGCGAACCCCCCATCCCTAGCTCTTTTCAGTCGCCCGGCCGGGGATTCCCCTGCTAATCCGAAACAGGGTAGGCCACCGGCCGAGTAAGACCTTGCCGGATTTGCCCTACCGGACATCGGGTATGAGGAAATACTGACCAGGTAATCCTCCACGCATGCGCCCAGGGCACCAGGTTTGACTCCCAGATTGGCTCCAGTCAGCTGCAGGGAGCGGTTCTCCCACGTTGAACATGTGGTTTCCTGGGACCTTCGCCAGGGAACCGAGGTTCCGTGGACTAACGTTTACCCGTAGTACGCCACAGAGGTCCGGTAAAGGTACTGACTTCACCCGCAGCCCCGGTCGGTCGGCAACTACTCCTTCCTTGGTTAGTCTCTGAGAAATCGCCCCAGGAGCCCCAACCGCATCCCATGTACGCATCGCCCATTCAGATCACCATTCATACACCCAGCCCCAAGAGGCTGAGCCGACTGTTCTTAGTGGACGCTCGTCTAGAGTCACTTCCGCCACAAGGTTTGAAGCCCCGGAGCGTCGGATCCCCAAGATTCATCGCGGCCGTCAAGCCCCTACACCACGACAAGGTGACAGCCGACGTAGGGGAAGGCTAACCCCTTTGTGTTTTTGGCGAAAATTATCGCGATTTTGAAAAGTGCTGGAATCAATTCTTTGGCGCACTATTTCGACGTAATTTTGCGAGAGAAATGGATTGGGCGCAGTCCCAATACGCTGCGATCAACGCATCGGAAGTTACAGCCAAAAAACGAGATCCTGTGTTTTCGACATTTTTCAGCAGGTGCTTTTTTGCTCGCTGTTTCTCTCCTGTTGGTCCTACGTTCTTTTCGCAGCGTTTTCTGAGTTCCTGAGGGTCCAATTAGTCGGATAAGGGTCATTGAAATCGAATCTGAGACCAAAAGTTTTTTGCCCAAAAAAAAAGTAAGGCTAACCCCTTTGTGTTTTTGGCGAAAATTTTCGCGATTTTGAAAAGTGCCGGAACCAATTCTTTGGCGCACTATATCGACGTAGTTTTGCGAGAGAAATGGATTGTGCGCAATTCCAATACGCTGCGATCAACGCATCAAAAGTTACAGCCAATAAACGAGATCCTGTGTTTTCGACATTTTTCAGCAGGTGCTTTTTCGCTCGCCGTTTCTCTTCTGTTGGTCCTACGCTCTTTTCGCTGCGTTTTCTGAGTTCCTGAGGGTCCAATTAGTCAGATAAGGGTCATTTAAATCGAATCTGAGACCAAAAGTTTTTTGCCCAAAACAAAAGTAAGGCTAACCCCTTTGTGTTTTTGGCGAAAATTTTCGCGATTTTGAAAAGTGCCGGAACCAATTCTTTGGCGCACTATATCGACGTAGTTTTGCGAGAGAAATGGATTGTGCGCAATTCCAATACGCTGCGATCAACGCATCAAAAGTTACAGCCAATAAACGAGATCCTGTGTTTTCGACATTTTTCAGCAGGTGCTTTTTCGCTCGCCGTTTCTCTTCTGTTGGTCCTACGCTCTTTTCGCTGCGTTTTCTGAGTTCCTGAGGGTCCAATTAGTCAGATAAGGGTCATTTAAATCGAATCTGAGACCAAAAGTTTTTTGCCCAAAACAAAAGTAAGGCTAACCCCTTTGTGTTTTTGGCGAAAATTATCGCGATTTTGAAAAGTGCTGGAATCAATTCTTTGGCGCACTATTTCGACGTAATTTTGCGAGAGAAATGGATTGGGAGCAATTCCAATACGCTGCGATCAACGCATCAAAAGTTACAGCCTAAAAACGAGAACCTGTGTTTTCGACATATTTCAGCAGGTGCTTTTTCCTTCGTAATGTCTCTCCTGTTGATCCCACGCTCTTTTCGCTGCGTTTTCTGAGTTCCTGAGGGTCCAATTAGTCAGATAAGGGTCATTTAAATCGAATCTGAGACCAAAAGTTTTTTGCCCAAAAAAAAAGTAAGGCTAACCCCTTTGTGTTTTTGGCAAAAATTTTCGCGATTTTGAAAAGTGCCGGAATGAATTTTTTCATGCACTATTTCGACGTAATTTTGCGAGAGAAATGGATTGGGCGCAGTCCCAATACGCTGCGATCAACGCATCGGAAGTTACAGCCAAAAAACGAGATCCTGTGTTTTCGACATTTTTCAGCAGGTGCTTTTTTGCTCGCTGTTTCTCTCCTGTTGGTCCTACGTTCTTTTCGCAGCGTTTTCTGAGTTCCTGAGGGTCCAATTAGTCAGATACGGGTCATTGAATTCGAATCTGAGACCAAAAGTTTTTTGCCCAAAAAAAAAGTAAGGCTAACCCCTTTGTGTTTTTGGCGAAAATTATCGCGATTTTGAAAAGTGCTGGAATCAATTCTTTGGCGCACTATTTCGACGTAATTTTGCGAGAGAAATGGATTGGGCGCAGTCCCAATACGCTGCGATCAACGCATCGGAAGTTACAGCCAAAAAACGAGATCCTGTGTTTTCGACATTTTTCAGCAGGTGCTTTTTTGCTCGCTGTTTCTCTCCTGTTGGTCCTACGTTCTTTTCGCAGCGTTTTCTGAGTTCCTGAGGGTCCAATTAGTCGGATAAGGGTCATTGAAATCGAATCTGAGACCAAAAGTTTTTTGCCCAAAAAAAAAGTAAGGCTAACCCCTTTGTGTTTTCGGCGAAAATTTTCGCGATTTTGAAAAGTGCCGGAACCAATTCTTTGGCGCACTATATCGACGTAGTTTTGCGAGAGAAATGGATTGTGCGCAATTCCAATACGCTGCGATCAACGCATCAAAAGTTACAGCCAATAAACGAGATCCTGTGTTTTCGACATTTTTCAGCAGGTGCTTTTTCGCTCGCCGTTTCTCTTCTGTTGGTCCTACGCTCTTTTCGCTGCGTTTTCTGAGTTCCTGAGGGTCCAATTAGTCAGATAAGGGTCATTTAAATCGAATCTGAGACCAAAAGTTTTTTGCCCAAAACAAAAGTAAGGCTAACCCCTTTGTGTTTTTGGCGAAAATTTTCGCGATTTTGAAAAGTGCCGGAACCAATTCTTTGGCGCACTATATCGACGTAGTTTTGCGAGAGAAATGGATTGTGCGCAATTCCAATACGCTGCGATCAACGCATCAAAAGTTACAGCCAATAAACGAGATCCTGTGTTTTCGACATTTTTCAGCAGGTGCTTTTTCGCTCGCCGTTTCTCTTCTGTTGGTCCTACGCTCTTTTCGCTGCGTTTTCTGAGTTCCTGAGGGTCCAATTAGTCAGATAAGGGTCATTTAAATCGAATCTGAGACCAAAAGTTTTTTGCCCAAAACAAAAGTAAGGCTAACCCCTTTGTGTTTTTGGCGAAAATTATCGCGATTTTGAAAAGTGCTGGAATGAATTCTTTCATGCACTATTTCGACGTAATTTTGCGAGAGAAATGGATTGGGCGCAATTCCAATACGCTGCGATCAACGCATCAAAAGTTACAGCCAATAAACGAGATCCTGTGTTTTCGACATTTTTCGGCAGGTGCTTTTTTGCTCGCCGTTTCTCTCCTGTTGGTCCTACGCTCTATTCGCTGCGTTTTCTGAGTTCCTGAGGGTCCAATTAGTCAGATAAGGGTCATTAAAATCGAATCTGAGACCAAAAGTTTTTTACCCAAAAAAAAAGTAAGGCTAACCCCTTTGTGTTTTTGGCGAAAATTTTCGCGATTTTGAAAAGTGCCGAAACCAATTCTTTGGCGCACTATATCGACGTAATTTTGCGAGAGAAATCGA
Organism: Neodiprion lecontei; assembly: GCF_021901455.1. NCBI lineage: Eukaryota > Metazoa > Arthropoda > Insecta > Hymenoptera > Diprionidae > Neodiprion > Neodiprion lecontei. The sequence continues at coordinate 35,966,325 of NC_060262.1, forward strand.
TTGGGCGCAGTCCCAATACGCTGCGATCAACGCATCGAAAGTTACAGCCTAAAAACGAGAACCTGTGTTTTCGACATATTTCAGCAGGTGCTTTTTCCTTCGTAATGTCTCTCCTGTTGATCGCACGCGCTTTTCGCTGCGTTTTCTGAGTTCCTGAGGGTCCAATTAGTCAAATAAGGGTCATTTAAATCGAATCTGAGACCAAAAGTTTTTTGCCCAAAAAAAAAGTAAGGCTAACCCCTTTGTGTTTTTGGCAAAAATTTTCGCGATTTTGAAAAGTGCCGGAATGAATTCTTTCATGCACTATTTCGACGTAATTTTGCGAGAGAAATGGATTGGGCGCAATTCCAATACGCTGCGATCAACGCATCAAAAGTTACAGCCAATAAACGAGATCCTGTGTTTTCGACATTTTTCGGCAGGTGCTTTTTTGCTCGCCGTTTCTCTCCTGTTGGTCCTACGCTCTTTTCGCTGCGTTTTCTGAGTTCCTGAGGGTCCAATTAGTCAGATAAGGGTCATTGAAATCGAATCTGAGACCAAAAGTTTTTTGCCCAAAAAAAAAGTAAGGCTAACCCCTTTGTGTTTTTGGCGAAAATTGTCGCGATTTTGAAAAGTGCTGGAATCAATTCTTTGGCGCACTATTTCGACGTAATTTTGCAAGAGAAATGGATTGGGGGCAATTCCAATACGCTGCGATCAACGCATCAAAAGTTACAGCTAATAAACGAGATCCCGTGTTTTCGACATTTTTCAGCAGGTGCTTTTTTGCTCGCCGTTTCTCTCCTGTTGGTCCTACGTTCTTTTCGCTGCGTTTTCTGAGTTCCTGAGGGTCCAATTAGGCAGATACGGGTCATTGAATTCGAATCTGAGACCAAAAGTTTTTTGCCCAAAAAAAAAGTAAGGCTAACCCCTTTGTGTTTTTGGCGAAAATTATCGCGATTTTGAAAAGTGCTGGAATCAATTCTTTGGCGCACTATTTCGACGTCATTTTGCGAGAGAAATGGATTGGGCGCAATTCCAATACGCTGCGATCAACGCATCAAAAGTTACAGCCAATAAACGAGATCCTGTGTTTTCGACATTTTTCAGCAGGTGCTTTTTCGCTCGCCGTTTCTCTTCTGTTGGTCCTACGCTCTTTTCGCTGCGTTTTCTGAGTTCCTGAGGGTCCAATTAGTCAGATAAGGGTCATTTAAATCGAATCTGAGACCAAAAGTTTTTTGCCCAAAAAAAAAGTAAGGCTAACCCCTTTGTGTTTTTGGCAAAAATTTTCGCGATTTTGAAAAGTGCCGGAATGAATTCTTTCATGCACTATTTCGACGTAATTTTGCGAGAGAAATGGATTGGGCGCAATTCCAATACGCTGCGATCAACGCATCAAAAGTTACAGCCAATAAACGAGATCCTGTGTTTTCGACATTTTTCGGCAGGTGCTTTTTTGCTCGCCGTTTCTCTCCTGTTGGTCCTACGCTCTATTCGCTGCGTTTTCTGAGTTCCTGAGGGTCCAATTAGTCAGATAAGGGTCATTAAAATCGAATCTGAGACCAAAAGTTTTTTACCCAAAAAAAAAGTAAGGCTAACCCCTTTGTGTTTTTGGCGAAAATTTTCGCGATTTTGAAAAGTGCCGGAACCAATTCTTTGGCGCACTATATCGACGTAATTTTGCGAGAGAAATCGATTGGGCGCAATTCCAATACGCTGCGATCAACGCATCGAAAGTTACAGCCTAAAAACGAGAACCTGTGTTTTCGACATTTTTCAGCAGGTGCTTTTTTGCTCGCTGTTTCTCTCCTGTTGGTCCTACGTTCTTTTCGCAGCGTTTTCTGAGTTCCTGAGGGTCCAATTAGTCAGATAAGGGTCATTTACATCGAATCTGAGACCAAAAGTTTTTTGCCCAAAAATGGAGAAAAAGTAAGGCTAACTAATTTCTATAATGCTGCTTTCTTAGCTTTATTCTGCTTTCTTGTTTTTTCTTCTCTTTTTCGCTTTTTTTCTGACAATGTCTTCGCCGTCTTTCTCTGTTCTATTCTCCGTTCTAATTTTTTATCCCTAGATCTTAAATAGTAATATAGAACTAGGCCAAGGTTCAGTAATTAAGGCTCTGTTTATTTTCAGTTTTGTAAGAATGTTTTCCAATATCGTTATGGACAAGATGAAAATAATCCATTAAACCAGTAAATCCCTTTGCATTTTTGGCGAAAATTTTCGCCACTTTGTAAAATGCTGGAATAAATTCGTTCACGCTCTATTCCGACGTAGTTTTGCGAGAGAAATCGATCGGGCGCAGTTCCAATACGCTGCGGTCACTGCATCAAATGTTACAGCCAAAAAACGAGATCCTGTGTTTTCGACATTTTCCAGCAGGTGCTATTTCGCTCGCCGCTTCTCTCCTGTTCGTCCTATGCTCTTTTCGCTGCGTTTTCTGAGTTCCTGAGGGTCCAATTAATTAGGTAAGGGTCAATCACATTGAATCATAGACCAAAAACTTTCTACTCCAAGAATGAAGAAAACGTAAGGCTAACCCTTCGCATTTTAGGCGAAAATTGGCCCTACCCTAGCCTACCATACCCTACCTTACCCCCAAACCTACCCTACCCTACCCTACCCTACCCTACCCTACCCTGCCCTACTCCTACTCCTTCTCCTACTCCTATTCCTACTCCTACTCCTTCTCCTACTCCTACTCCTACTCCTGATCCTACTCCAACTCCTACTTCTGTTTCTACTTCTACTCTTATACCTACTCCTAATCATACTTCTACTTTTACTCCTGATCCTACTCTTATTCCTACTTCTACGCCTACTCCTACGCCTTCTTCTTATCCTACTCCTACTTCTACTCCTACTCCTACTCCTGCTTCGCCTCCTGATCCTACTCCAACTCCTTCATTTAATTTTACTCCTACTCCTACTTCTACTCCTATACCTACTCATATTCCTACTTCTACTCCTATTCCCGATCTTTCTTCTACTCCTACTACTACACCTACTCTAACACCAACTCGTTACTCCCACATCTACTCCTGATCCTGCTCCGATTCTTACTCCTACTCCTACTCCTACTGCTACTCCTACTCCTACTCCTACTGCTACTGTATTCAATACTTGAAAATGACATACTCACAGTGCACAAATCCTCGTCACCCTCATCCACCTTATTCTCCTCGTCTTCCTCGTTCTCCTCCTCGTCCACCTGTGAACCCCTCTAACCACCGCCAACTACCTCCAACGACCACCGCTAACCACCTCGGGTTATACCTCGAATACTAATAAATATTTTCAGTACTAGAACACTTCAAAAATATTGTGTAAGGATTAATATAATTTTTTTATTGATACATTTTACCAAGAAGATTGAGCAAATTATAAAAAACTATAGAAACTATATTCGCACAATGATAGCCACTGAAGTTGGGCTTGCGCGAAAAATGAATTGAAATAATCTCCACCTCTCCACCATCCCACTACCCCGTTAGGTGCTAGGGGATGGTAGGGGGTGGTAGGAGGTGATAGGAGCTGGTAGAAAGTGTTACTGGGTGGTTGGAGGTGTTCGGAAACGGTAGGAGGTGGTAGGAGGTGGCAGGGCGTGCTAAGAGGTGGTCGGAGATGGTAAGAGGTGTTTGGTGGTGGTAAGGGGTCGAAGGAGGTGGTAGAAGGTGGTAGGAGGTAAGAGCGCTTGTCCCTAAAGTCGCGTTTCTCCAGGTAGCGTACCTGGAGCGCAGAAACCACGGAGCGCTTCTCCTGGAAGTCAAGTTTCACCTGGTAGTGGACCTTGAGCGCAGAAACTACGGAATGCTTGTCCTGGAAGTCGAGTTTCACCAGGTAGCGTACCTGCTTCGCAGGAACCAAGGAGCGCTTATCCTGGAAGTTAAGTTTCACCTGGTAGTGGACCTTGAGAGCAGAAACTACGGAGCGTTTGTTCCTGAAGTCGAGTTTCACCAGGTAGCGGACTTAGTGCGCAGGAACCACGGAGCGCTTGTCCTGGAAGTCGAATTTCACCAGGCAGCGGATCTGGAGCATAGAAACCACGGAGCGCTTGTCGTGGAACTCGAGTTGCACCAGGAAGCGGACCCGGAGTGCAGGAACCACGGAGGTAGAGAACCCGGTACTCGAAATCTGCGGAGCGTGATTCTCATCCGTCCGCTCTACTGCGCGGTTGTTTCCAGACTGAGGAATTCGGCTAGCTGATTACTATAGATCGATGACTTCAAGAGAAAAAAAATTCTGAGTGACGTCACTTTCTGAACATCCGAACATCCAAACTTTGGTTTCGAACTTTAATACTCTCTATGATGTATGACGTATGATGTATGATGATATGATATGATGTATAATGATTTTAGTTTTTACATTTCAGACTAGAAATGCGCACTTTGTCTTTCCTGTCGATTCCAGACTCAAGCGGCTAGGCCCTTCGATGGTCAGCCGTTGACTAAAGATATATTCTTCATTTCGGGTCAGCTAGTAACGCTGCCGTTCTGCGACAGTTGGATGACAAAAATCTTTGGTCCTACCTTTCAAGTGTGTGTTAAAATACACTCGAAGTTATAAGAAGCTTCGTTCTATCTCTCCCTATCATAAATAAAAAATCGCCGACAATCACCTTTTTAGGTCTTCAAATCAGGACACTGCGTTAAATACTGTCTCATATACGGAGCAACCATTTCATCTCGATGAAAATTAGTGCATCCGTGATGTATTACAGTTACTCTGAATATTTTTCCATACGAACATTGTTCGAAAAACAATTCTGCTTCTCTACCCAACGTAGATTCTTCACTTGCGACTAGCTAAAACAGCGTTTCGACTCTACGCCTATGAACATTCAAGAGCGAGAGAGATGAAAAGTTGTTGGAATAATTATGAATATTATTGTTATGGAATACATCGAGCGCGTTTCGAATAGAATCCCATTTTGAAATGAATAATTCTTTTATTCTTATATTTTAGCCGTATGATTGTAGAAAATCTAGTTTGTCTTCTGGAAAATTATAAAATTTATAGTATGCATTACGTATTAATCGTAAATGGATAATATGTATTAATATCGTACATGGACCGCATATACATATATACTTTTTGGTCTCTGCATCATTATTAAATCTGATCTATTATTATTTACGATCAGTGTATACATTCTTTTCTCGGGTACCGATACTTTAATTAAATCACTGTTTTGATATGAATTTTGGAAGAAATGTATTCTCATTATCAACTTTTTGTATCGCCTACAAGTCGGTAAGTACACACAGGCCAAGTACTGCCTTGGGCTTACCATTGCAAAGACTGTGTTACTCGGAAAATGAATGCAGCCAGCATCATGTCGAAATCGGTAATTCTCAGATGTTCAGCAATAAGTTCTAAACTCTACGGTTGAAACATCTCGAGGGGCGCAGGCGCACGACGATTTTCAGTTGGCACACCGAAGCCCATTGGGGCAACTGTCTCTATGTATTACAGTCAACATAGGATGTGTCTGGCGGAGGTAGGAGGTCGCAGGAGTTGTCGTAGCTAGTTGGCGGGAGTCGGAAGTGTTTGGCGTTGGTTGGCGGAAATCGGCGTAGGTCCATAGCGTAGGTCGCGGAGAACCATTCGGCCGACGACTACGAGGGGGTGGAGGAGCAGTAGATCGGCGACGCGGTGAACGATGATGAAGAAGGTGGCCGGAGGTGGGAGGTGGTGGTCGACGGAGGTTGGAGGTGCTCGGAGGTAGTCGGGCCGGATGGCGGTGGGCGCTGTTACGCGTTTTATCATGGGGATGATGGAGCTGATCGACATTTCTAAGTCGCAATCGACAAGTAGTCTTTAGTACTCACTTTGTACCGACTTAATCTCAAGCTTCCGTACCGACACTACTTTGGCCGCTACGATGTCGGTGCGAGCAAAGAGAATGAGGATGGGATGCGAGCTCGTTAGGTAGAGTCGATAGAGCAGAACCCTCCCAGGCCCACCTGGACCCACTTGCCCGCCAAAAACTGGTCACAAAAATTTACTTAGGGGTATCCGACTTTATATTCTTCAGTCCACGACACAAGAGTTTTACCTTTTCTCATCTTCCGCTTTGAACGAAGATAGAATACCGAACGACACTGACGAAAAGATCAGTGGACGACGTACTTACCGATGTGTTCCTTTGCCAACAAACACCATTGTTACGTTGCTAAGATACCGACTAGCACTCTACTTACTTCAGCCTCCGAAACGAATAATTTCATAGCGCCGGCATCGGCATCTTTGGTAGGATATGGTTACACAATGGCGTATATCTTTTTTCCGTTACGAATGATTTCATAGCGCCGGCATCGGCATCTTTGGTAGGATATGGTTACACAATGGCGTATATCTTTTTTCCGTTACCCGCCAAATTTCTTAACCGGCATCCTATTCGTCTCATTTTCGCTGAGTGCGAACAGCGTGAATCGCGTTTTCTGAAATTTTTATAAAAAAAATAATAACTGTAGCGCGTAAAAGTAAATAACCTATTAAGCATGTCTATGTCAGGGAAGTTGTACGTAATAAAACGAGGTATGTACGTAGTGATACGAAGTATGTATCAAAATTCTTATTTCTACGACACTCCAGTTGAACTGCGAACGTCGGTTCGGAATACCCCAGCACATCATTTTCTTTTTTTTTTCCTTTTTTCACTATTTCGCAATGTAGATCATCATTTTGCAGATGGGCGCAGGGAAGATGTTCATTATGACAAGATAACCTCGAGAATACAAAAATTATGCTACGGTTTGAATATGGACTTTGTCGATCCGGTAAGCTATGATTATTTTGTGTTTAATACGTTCAACGTAGCTTATTTAACCCAAAACTGTCTTTCGTATCCTTTAGCATCACCTGTAAACTTTTATTTTGTACCACTTTATTCAGCCACTGTGAATATTCGCACGGCAGAGTGACTGCATGAAATTCGCGTTAGAAATACATGTCAAACACTATTCGTACACATTTTCCTTTTCGCATTCTAAGTGATGCCAGTGTCTTGAACTGAGAATGTAACGCGAGCAAGTTTTTAGCTGGATTTTCTCTACTATTACTTTGTCTTGTGATGTATTTTATATCGATGCCAATTTTCCAGCCTGCAATTACCCGATGGGTCATCGGTGGCCTTTATTCTGGCGTGACCACGGTTGAGCTGGATAATCTGGCTGCGGAAACCGCTGCTACAATGACAACAAAGCATGCAGATTACGCTATACTGGCTGCCCGGATTGCAGTCTCCAATCTCCATAAGGAAACAAAAAAACAGTTCAGTGGTATGAGAAGACTATTTAATGTTGTTTACTTACATGAACTGACCAGTTATACCCTTTCAGGATTTCCAGCAACCCTGCAACCACCTGGTTCATATAGGTTGTTTAACATGGAAATACCTTGGCGTTTCACTTTTTTCTAAAAATTTTGTTGATTTCCTTTAGTATAAGTTTTGATTGCACGAATCTTGAAGTATCCACTTTTTAGTGTAAAGCGATTGACAAACTGGATTATACTCAGCTTGTATAAATTACGTTTTTTTCTGTTCTTTCAGTTATAAAAAGTTTTTCTAATTTATTTAAATTTACCTTCATGTTTCAATTTGCAAACCATGGAAATAACACTGCATTAAATGTTGCTTATAATTTTCAGATGTGATGCATGATTTGCATCATATGATAAATCCATATACCAAGTTACACACGCCAATGGTTAGCGAGCATTATTATAAGATAATAAAAAAACATGCGGACAGATTGAACTCTGCGATTATTTATGACAGAGATTTTAGTTATAATTACTTTGGCTTCAAAACACTCGAAAGAAGTTATTTGCTGAAAATTAATGGCAAAGTCGCAGAGAGACCACAACATTTGTTGATGCGTGTTGCTGTGGGTATTCATGGAGAAGATATTGATAGAGCAATTGAAACCTACAATCTATTGTCAGAAAAATATTTTACCCATGCTTCTCCCACTCTTTACTCAGCAGCTACTCCCAGGCCACAAATGTCGAGGTGTGTAGAGCAGATAATCTCAATTCAAGTCTAATGGATGTTTCATTTAAAAAAAATATTCAAATAATGTAATAAGTGTCATGTTATTGTAGCTGTTTTCTTTTGACAATGAAGGAGGATAGTATTGAAGGAATTTATGATACTTTGAAACAATGCGCACTGATAAGTAAGTCTGCGGGAGGTGTTGGATTAAATATACATTGTATCAGAGCCAAAGGTACTTACATAGCAGGAACTAATGGAGAATCTAGCGGACTTGTTCCTATGTTGCGCGTATATAATAATACAGCAAGGTACGTTGACCAAGGAGGCAATAAGAGGCCAGGTGCCTTTGCAGTTTACTTAGAACCATGGCACCCGGATGTTTTTGAGTTTTTGGATTTGAAAAAAAGTACTGGTGAGCTCAGATTCAAGTTGAGAAGGTTTAAACCCAAACCATAAAATTAGCTCATAAATTCTGAAATCGTAACCTTGTTTCACAGGCAAAGAGGAGATGCGAGCTAGAGAAATGTTTTACGCCCTTTGGATTCCTGATTTGTTTATGAAACGTGTTTTGGAAAAACAAGTTTGGAGCCTCATGTGTCCTCACGAATGTCCTGGATTGGCGGATGTTTGGGGTGATGAATTTGAAGCTTTGTACACACAGTAAGCAATGAATAGCTCCAGTCTTGATTTTACAATCTTTTCCACATAAGTACTATTCGAATTCACAAAAATATGCATCATCGATAGATATGAAAAAGCGGGCCGATACAAACGACAAGTAGCAGCCCGGGATCTGTGGTTAGCTATCATGAACTCTCAGGTTGAAACTGGCACACCATACATGCTGTACAAAGATCACTGCAATCGCAAATCAAATCAACAGAACGTGGGCACAATCAAATGCAGTAATCTTTGCACTGAAATTATAGAATATTCAAGCCCTGAAGAAGTTGCTGTTTGTAATCTAGCATCGATTGCTGTTAACATGTTTGTTACCCCGGAAAAGACATACGATTTTAAAAAACTCAAGGAAGTTACCAAAATCGTAGCCTACAACCTGAACAAAATTATTGATATCAACTACTATCCGATTCCTGAAGCTGAAAAATCTAATATGAGACATAGACCAATTGGTAACTTGACAGAAATACTATCTTATCTCTTATTGAAATGGCACGTATTTAGAATCCGAATGGAGTTGAAATCTGGTTTTTTCTTCAGGTATTGGTATTCAGGGACTAGCAGATGCTTTCCTATTAATGCGATATCCTTTCGAAAGTGATGAAGCCCAGAAACTTAACATTGGAATCTTTGAAACATTGTACTATGGAGCATTGGAAGCCAGCTGCGAAATTGCAGAAAAAGAAGGACCTTATCCAACTTATGAAGGTTCTCCAGTCAGCAAAGGGGTAAAGCTGAACAAGACCGAATTTCAAACTATCCGTTTATTTAAATCATTGAGACATGTTATATTTATTAAGTATGCTGCAATGCCCTTCAGATTTTGCAGTATGACATGTGGAATGTCACACCAACAGATCTTTGGGACTGGGCAGCTCTGAAAGCTAAGATAGCTAAACACGGCGTACGGAATTCGCTACTCATAGCCCCAATGCCGACTGCATCCACAGCACAAATTCTCGGGAACAATGAATCAATCGAAGCTTATACCAGCAACGTTTATACACGCCGAGTCTTATCTGGAGAATTTCAAATAGTCAATCCCCATTTACTAACAGATCTTACTGCTAAAGATCTATGGGATGAAAATATGAAGAACGAGATTATTGCCAATAATGGTTCTGTTCAAGTGAGTTTAAATCTTTAGCCATTGATTGGCCGAAATTTATTGTATCCCATAAAACATGTACAATATTTAATCATTTTGATTTACAGAATATCGATCGCATTCCTGCAGACTTGAAAGCATTGTACAAAACAGTATGGGAAATTTCCCAGAAGACTGTTCTAAAGATGGCTGTCGATCGTGCAGCATTTATTGATCAATCACAATCGTTGAATATTCATATGGCAACACCAACGGAAGAAAAGCTTACATCCATGCATTTTTATGCCTGGAAAAATGTATGTCTTTATTATTTCAAATTTTCGAATATTTGATCAATTTAATATTATTGAGAAACTCAGCTAAAATTCTAATTGCCGAACGTTATTACGATTTCAAAAGAAAATCTAGTGTTAAACCCTTGACATTTGTCATTGCACAATCTTACATTAACGATTTTTTAGGGTTTGAAGACTGGAATGTACTACCTACGTATAAAGCCTGCTGCGAATGCTTTACAGTTTACTGTAGACAAGTCAAAACTGAAGGATGCATTCTCTACTTCAAATAGTAATTACACTCCAACAAAAGCACAAAATTCGTTGGAGTGCAATTCACCAGAACATAGTGAATGGTTGAAGAAAAAGCGGCTAAAGCAGCTTGAAGAAGAACGCGAAAGAGAACTCGATGAAGCGCTACTTTGTTCGCGAGAAAATGGTGATCAGTGTATGGCGTGTGGTTCCTAGAAAAATATTCACAATTCATTCAAATACTTAGCTAATCTCCATTTGTACATGAGCAAAATGTTTTGTATTCAATTCATTTCAATCTAACTGATCTAGCCATGATTTTACTTATTTTTTAGTGTGTATTCGTATCGTATTATATAGGGAAAAAAAGAAAGAAAAAATAAGGTGATGAGTAATCAGAAACTAGGTTTTGTAAATCTGTACTTGTCAAAGTACTACGCTATTTAAAAGTACGATTTTTTTTTCTACTGGTACAATATTTTCAGTCAAACTGTCTGACAGTGAAATTGATTTCTTCCTCAATAAATGTATTACTTTTAATTAAAAACTTAGAAATTAAGATGATTATAAAGTTGTGATTTGATACCGCAAGAGTGAGGCAAACTTCATAAATATATGATCAAGTACTATTTGAAATATTTTCTTACAAATCCTTACTCCTAAAACTGCCCACTTTCAGGGACTTATTATGATTATAACTAACAACTTCCTTGAGGATAGGCAGATTTTCATAATCAATCTTACATCAATATTATCCTCGTGAAGCAAAGCCTGCAACATGCAAAAGAAAGGTAAGAAACGGATAACATTATTTATTTTTTTTTATTCAAGGTATTTCGAATTAAATGTTTAGAAGCAATAATAATTAAATATATGAAATAAAAAGCAAAAAAAAAAAACACTTAAATCAGACGTTTCACCTCTTTTACATTGGCCACATTTTCGCTTATTCTTGATTCGACTTTTCATAATTACGTTTTTTTAATTTGTACTTCTCTTGGCGCAATCTTGTGCCCTACTACCTTATAAGAAATCATTCGTACAATTGCTTGCCCAACACTGACAGATTTGCGAGGTTCACTATGTTAATGTTGCAAAAATTATAGTATTTCGAACTTTGCAGCTTGATCACATAGAGTGCTTCCTGGCTTCGGTATATTATTAATATTCAAAGTTACATTTTCGAAAAATTGTATGAGTTCAATATTTCGGAAAATAACTTATGTCCGGTATTTTGATATTGTTCTATGTATGTACATTCATGACGTTGTTGAAATAATATATACCAATATACTGTTCTTTATAGTTCCTGGACCAGCCCAAAATACAACTGGTTGATGCAATATCACACGGTGGTCAGACTGCTGAATATAATTTAACGTTGTGTATGAATAGTATGTTTAAACGACAAGAACAAGCCGAAACAAGCTGCATAGTTTTTATAATAATAATGATAATAATAATAATGATAATAACAATAGTAGTAGTAGTAGTAGTAGTAGTATTAATATAATAAGTGCTCAATAAAACTGTAGATCAATAGTAAATTAATAATTAATAATAATTATCACTAATAATAATGATAATTACACGCCACTTCTAATTAATAATTACTGGAAATATACAAAATGTGTAGAAAAAGGAAAGTAAACTGTTTTTATAGCTTATTCTTTAAGGTAAATACATAATCGTGTTATGTAGTACCATGTGTTTCAACACTTATCAGAATTTGTTTGGACATACAGGGAACCCAATGTGAAGTAAGATACTCAATGCATGATTTTTGGAATTTGTAACACGGAATGAGAAAATTACCTGCCTAACACAAATCTTTTTCCAAAATGTGTCCGTGTAGCATGTGTGTTAATGAACATGTAGTTGTTTGATATTTTAACTAAAGCATATTAATTAAATAGTGTAAGATCTATTTATTGCTGAAGAATACCGATTCTTGTACATCCGACTCAATAATTGTAACTATACCAACCAACAAATTATTCAGATCAAACGCTGAATTTTGTGCACCAGTATTTTCAGTAGCACCTTTATAAAGTGCAAATACAATATTGATATATCATTTTGGTACATCTTATTCCGTGCTGCTTACCCAATACTTAATTTACTGCTATTTGTGAGTTCTCTGTTTGTTCCGCAGATCAATTTTGAAACTCATGGTAGGTTTATGCATACTCTGTAGTATTCATATTTATTTTATGTATAATGGAGTAACAATAAAGCAATATGCAAGGTATGAAGACTACTTTGCTCATTTGGAAAGGGGATTTGAAAACAGCATATTTTCTGAAGGGACTTCATAATATACAGTAGCAGCATTGTATTTACTAATCAATGTCTTTCTTACTTCCAATCCTAGAGAAATTTTAATGTTGATAAATCGTGTTCAAATAAAGGTAATCATTACAGTGTGAAAAACCAGCATTCAATATAGTGGAAGTGATATTTTCCATAAAATTGGTCAAGTCATATGCTTTTCGAAACCCCTAAATGAGTCTATTTTAATACAGTAAGTATAGTATTACTTATATTTCATAATCTGATTAGCCGATGAATATCCCGCTTTTATGGTTGCTTGCATCCATTTGTAATATTTCTCTCATTACATACAAACTTTAGCATAGCCTTATATTATAATTAAAACAGCATGGTCAGCAATGTAAGAAAATCAACACAGAAGATGCATAAAATTGAAGATTGTTCATGACATAGGAAACCCAGAAACTATGTCTGTGAATAAGTAGGGAGGACCAAAAGTACGTATAATTCTAGATAGTTTCTTTTAAATAGCATATATTAATGAAATCTATAATTATATTACTCGCTGCAGCTGACCATTCTGTAATAATGTTACAGAGCAACTAAAATCGTCAAAATTTCAACATGCCCAATTTTGTCTACTTATAGATTAATTATTAATTATCTTTCTTATGATTATTACAATTTTTCCTAAAATTTGCCTAATTCCACCTAATAACTTTGAACTACATGATCGGTTTCTCAGTCAATGTACGTAAACTTTTCTTTCTAATATCAAATTTTAAGTGAGCTGATGCCGAATGCAGTTTTGACGATCTTAGTTCAAATATATATATATATATATATATATATATTTATATATATGTGTATATATATATTTTTTCTTTTTTTAAAATTATTTACGCTGTAATGACTGACAAAGGTGACAATTGTCAGTAGATATACGACAGTCACTCTAGGTTTACCCTAGATTAAAATTTTCTCACAATCTTCATGGAATAGACGATATTATAGCAAAGAGATAACGTGACATGTGTATGTAATATTTTAAGTAATAATGACAACTATGAATACATCATATGTTAATGTTATTAATCATTATAGTATATATCAGTAAATATTAACCAGTAAATAATAATCGTCATAATATAATGAAGTTATAAATACATCACAGAGATTTATGTTTTTTTTTTTTTTTAATTATTTTCTTTTATACATATTCATGTTGCATTAATCGAGAGAGTGCATTCGGAATCATTAAATTGAATCATTCATGAACAGTTTGTTATACATAATCTGCCGATACAACTGCGGCTCTCAGATTATACTCACGATTAACATGCACTGTCTCGATATTACCCTTTTCAGTTAATTATTCAATAGGTTAATGGATACGAATTGAGTGTTCAACGGAAAACCAAAAAATTGTTGCTAATATACGTCTTTCATTTATTTCATGTAATATCCATGTAATCAGCATGTATACCTATGCGTATGGTATGAATTTTGATTGATTTCAAAGCAATGTGACGATATACCTACGTTACCATTATTAAAGTGACTATGAGCTCCTGTATATGTAGTGGAAATTTGCGTAATTAGATGTTTGTTTATGTATATTAACTACAAACGTTTACAATCAAAGTCAGTGGCAGTCTGTTCTGTGGTAACTGTGTTTACGAAGTACAATCAATCATGGCTTAAAAGTATACACGATTAACCATTTTCACACGTACGATGTAAACGCAGTATGAGTGAGGAACTTTTTATTTTACTTTATATATGCCCGCAAATACCAGTTCATTGCTATAATAAATTATAGGCTGATTTTCTTTACTCCAGGTTCGGATGAAAGTTTGGTCATGTATTTGCAAATGATCACTAGTTTACCGATTTTCCTTTTTATACAATTACGATAATGTTTACTGAATTCGAATGATGATTCAAAGTGGATCAAAATGCAGTACATAGTTTGCTAAATATTTTTAGGATGTACATACTATGCTTTATGTGGTATAAAAATTGGATCTTACAAATGCCAAGTAATCTCAATTGAAGAAAAGTAATCATCACATCGAAAATTGGAAATGATTTTCAACTACCATCCTATCCTAAAGTAAGAGAAAACTGTCTACTACCGCTAACGTTTCACATTAGTAACCGGGTATCATTTTCATATCAGTTATAGTCTGCACTGATTGTAGAATAAGAAAAATGTTTTTCAAACAGTTTACACACTTTCACAGTACTATAATATATTCCTTTTTCTCCACGCTTACTCGCCCATATTAAATACTACTCAGTTCTGTTCCTGTTTGCAAACTGGAACCCATTTCCTCTCCATCATTTATACTAAATCCTAGCTATCAGCGACTGAATCTTGCAGGTGATGATAAAACAATACAATACCAAGCATGCTGCAACACAGTGTTTTCAACTACAATTTTCAATGAAATATTGCATGAAATGAAGAAAGTATCGTCGTGATGCAAACATGGTATTAGATATACTTGAAAAATTTTTAAAGAAATATATTGAACAGTAGAAAGAGCCGTATTTCAGTTGGAAAATTTGACGTCTTGTAAGGAAATTCACCTCGTCAGTCGCCAATCGCGACAAAGTTCGAAATTATCTACACTTAATCTTAATTTCGTAATCGTTCACTCGTAATCTGCACAGCCTAATCCACTTGTCTAATATACTTTGAGAATTCAATGATGACTGATTAATGATAATGATTACTACCCAGCTACGCCCTGCAGGTCATATCCTATGATAATACGTTCAACAAGAAGTGAGATAATGCAGTTAGATTCAATGTCACATCTACTACCAACTATATCAGATGCACTACAATTTTAGTGAATTTTAAAGATTTGCTTCGTGCTGCCGGCACACCATTTGAAAAAATTTTAAGCTATGTTAGAAGTACTCAGCAATGAAACCGCTATTAAAATCGACTAATATACATATGAGTATTTATTGGATATTACTAATCCAACGCTTGATGAAATATTTAAATTTTATTTTCGAAAGCTAAGATTAATAGAATCGAATAAGTTTTATAAGTCTAGCGAAATATATAAAAAATAGTGGAAGAAAATAAGACACGTTGGAAACTATTTTCATGTATTCACTCACTTCTTGGATCTATTAAAAGACTATCGGAGTAGAAGCGCCGGCTCCTGGTCACCTAGCCAACAGCAACCTAAGGCTGAATAAATGTGTGGATAACATATCAAATTATTAACATTGTCAAATGTTCTAAAAATAACAACCTCAGTTGTAAACTGCGAGAAAAAAGTGAAATCCAGAAAATTAATATTTTCAATTGTTCCCAAACCCGATAAACTTTTCCACCATAGTAGTATAAAATATGTTGAAGATTATTACAACAATAAAGCAATCCATTCTCTGCATAGAAATTGGATTATGGAAATATAATGAAGTATCAGGTTTCAATGTTTAGTGAGTTCAGTGACTCATTTTTATACAAATTTCCCCAGAGAATGTTACTGTTTTCAGTTCGTGACAAGTCATTGGTGTAATCGTATCCTGCATTGCACTAATTTTTGATATCCGGGACTCTTCTCCGTACGTATATGCTAGGTGGGACGAAATTAATGCCTATCTGACCCGCTGCAGGTGTAAAGTTGGTAAGGTTGTATAATACTAATGTTGCATACGCTAATTTGAATGCTCGAAAATAATCTGATAATATAATTCAGATGTAGAAAAGTCATGAATCAAAACTGTGCCTAATTATTAAAAATTATTGCAATTTGGTATCTGCTCACCCTCCAATTTGTATAACGAATAGAATTTAATAAATAATCTAATACATTCACTAGAAATTTAGTTGCTAAGCCTACGCACACTTGGAATACACATTGAAGTAATCTTGTGAGTGGTAGAATGACAAAAAACATTGTGGTCATGCACGCACTAAGTCTCAAAGTTATTTTAGATTATATTTAAATATAAATTGTGTACGAATAGTGGTATGCCTATAGATGCGTGCTCTTGTTAAATACATATACATAAGCACGCACTAAGGTCTTTATGTATTTTTCATCATATGTGTGTGTATTTACCCACTTATTCGGTGTGTACTTGAATACTCGTTATACAGAACATTCCATAGAATCGTTTAAATTGCTATTGAGTAAAAAAATTTGGTTAACTTGGACATTAGTTACAAACTGACCACAGTCAGACAACTTCGAGTTATATTTTATTCCTTTCTTTCTGAGAAATCTATCGATAAGAAATATATTTCGTGTATAATAATAAAAGAATTGTGGAAACTTTGACGTTTCCCAAAGACTTGTTACTATGATTTTGAAAAGTAAGTTTACATATCCAAACTCTTAAGTCTTTAGACCAGATTCATTCAATTACAAACATTTAAATTTATTTATGATACACATATTCCACATAGAGTGAAGTCTTGAAAAATTGAATAAAATCTCACCATCACACTCTGCCTAGGACATTTTGTGTGAGTAATATTATTCCGAATTACCTAAAAGGCCCTGGCTGTTTCATAGAAAACCTTGGTGAGGTTTTTAAACGGTTTTCCTTGGAACCACCCTGTATAATTGCGAATAATCTGATTTTATGTTATGCAGGTAATTGGACTTAATAATCTTACAAGTTTTTCCCGTACGTAGCATACAGCAACAAATGTTGAATCGAGCGATGCAGATGTACGAGTTATTAAATGATTGCATGATGTAAGCTCACCTGCACAATGAGCAAAATAATATCTCTCGGTTTCATTTTTACAACAAGAAAAGGTACTTGATGTTCTTAGAACGGTGATATACCAGACAAACATCTAGAAAACACAGTTTCGAAATATACTGTTAAGAAACAACACACTTTTTACGCGAGTAAGCTCGTTAAATGCAATCAAACTAATACACGTCAGGCCCATTCTTTTATTTCACTTGTAGTAACCACTAATGCTACGTATTGAATAACTCATGCAATACAACATAGTAGTTATATTACTCTTCTTAGAGTATCGTAGTACCTAGGATCACGCGTGTCACGTATACAACATTGCTAATTTATATACATACAGTACAATACAGTTACAGAGTAGTGTCACATTTAATATTAATACGTAATATTAATCATTTTTTTAATAACTGTAATTATTCCATCTGCTCGTAACGATGATGGTATCATCAGATTTTTACCGTGTATGAATTAAACAATTCCTACTGACCTACTTGCCTAAAAAGTTACTCGATTACTTATTCTTAGTTCTGTTTATCATATTGTAGATATTATTTTCATATACTATTCTTAATATTATTGATCATATCGTTCATTACTCAATATCCGTTGTAGAAAATAATAATAATAATGATAATAAAAATGAAAATAATAGCAATAATAATAATGATAATAATAGTAATAATGATGATGATGATAACTGCAAATATCCATCATAATTGGGTATGAATTATTATTAATTCATAATATAAAAGTAACATAACAGAGAGACACAAAACAAAAAAAATTTACATACCAGGCCTCCCATTGGTCAGTCAGTCAGTCTATGAATATTCTGAACTTTTTCAGAGGGCGTAAAGTTTGCAAGAAACTAAGGTGGTGCACCGTTTTCCAATTGATATTTCAACGAACTGGTTTGAACAAGAATATTTTTTGAAAATAAATCATTTATCGGTGTGTCATATTCGAAACATATCTGGATAGGTGTAATCCTACCTGTGTCTACGTGTTACGAGGTAGAATTAATATCATAGCAGTGCTTCCAATCACTGACTGACTCTGTCATTCTAACTCTAGAGCTATATGTTTACAAAGGAACAAAAGTCTCGGTACTCGATATTTGGCACAGATTAAACAAAATTCAATGAAATTTCATAGCGGTGCGAAATCGAATGCGAGAAAAACGAATCGCAATCGTTTATATGCACTACATACTTTTATTACATCTTAATGTGTGTCAAATATTAAGTATGAATATTTTGATTTTTTTAAATTGTTATTATTTTTTTTGTAGTTTTCAACAATGACTAAAAACATTGAGAAACGTATTTTTTATCATCAGTTTTCTGTAACAACGTAAAAAAACGTAAACCTTATAATACAGCGTACTTTTAAGAATTAGGAATATTATTGTTATAATAATATTAATCTTAAGACTACCTTACTGGAGAAAAACACTTACTCGATCTGTGAAAACATAAAAACAATTGTCCATCGAGCGAGATTCAGAACAGGAGAGTGTTCTTTGTTAATTAATAGAATATATAGAAAAATCGGATGTATTTACAAGAAAGTTCGGTTATGTACGATTTTTTATGGGTGTACATATAGTGGTAATAAATACGAAACGATTTACTTTGACTCCGTAATTGCAATAATCAACCTTCTATGTGTCAAAACAAATAACGAAAGGATAATAATTATCTGAAATGGTCAAGTGTTGCGTCTGGATAAACTTTTTTAAGAAACGTTTACGAAGATTGCAGTGTAGTAGCAGAATTTCGATGATTAGTGTCGTATAGTGCACATCGACTTTAATTGAACATTGAAATTTTCAATGGATGTGTTCAACTCAGAAAAAACAATAATGCGTGACTCACAGTGAATACTTGACATCAATTATAACATCGATGTCTCATCTCATTCAAACATTGTTCAATGGGCAGTGAAAACTGAATTCAAGATCACGTAAGATTGATTAAATTTTGTGTCTAGTTTCTGATTCACACTATAATTTAACAGTTATCATTCAGTTTCCTAGTCGTATAAAATGTAGCCGTGAAAATTTCACATTTTTCAACAATTGTATATAAAACATCGAATTGCAGTATTTGGACCACTTTTCAAAGAATCTAGAAATTCTTTGAGCGACCATTCTTATATAATAGTAATTATTTGAACTTGGTCAGGAAATTCAGATGTACTTATGTGATCAAATTAATAAACTTTGACCCACATCCAACGCACTCGCAAATCTATGATATACTTGCAATACTGTAAGGAGTTTAAAGACTTGTTCACGAGTCATAATTTATCAATTCGCTTGGCGAATCTATCGCTATCGCAAAGTAACAAAAGTTTTGTTTGAAATGCCCCTTTCACGCAGAAATTAAGGATTCTAGGCATTAGATTCCCATTGAATCTTTGTTACATGATTTGGATTGGAAAACAGAATAAACTTGACTACAAACAGAAGGCCGTTGAAAATTGCGTATTAAAGAGTCGAGTAAATGATAAAAAAAAAAGAAAAGAATTTGCAACAAAATATTGAAGAAGTTATCCGCAAATTTTTAAATAAAGTCAATGTACTGGGATCGTAGGTATTAATGTTTTGAGCGTGGCGTGATGGACGATCACGAATGTTTGACAACGATAACACCAGGTCGTTGCTGGGCTTGCTGTTGAGAATGAAACTGAAGGAAGTTGTTCATTTCTGCATGTAGCAACCGTTTGGTCGTTGTCGCTGGTGCCACAGTTGGTTTGTTTGTAAGAGCTAATGGTACATCCTGTGCTGGTTCATCGCTGAACAGGTGATCACCTTCTAAGTGGCGTATCGCTTCGACGATGGTTTCCAGGTTTTGGCGTGATGTATTAGCAAGATATAGCCTTGCTTGTGGCGTACCATCGTCCAACGAGTTTGCTGGCGAGGGCAACCTAGAATACAAAAACAGGTTTACTTAAACAGTACTGAATATAAGGTTGTATCAATTTTACTTATGGCGAATAGATTTTGACGTAGCGAATTAGATGGTATTTCTATGGTGCCTCAAGGCAAGTTCCACTGCCGAAACTACCGAGATCACACATGGTCGAGAAAATGTTAGGTATACGAACCTTTCAACCTCAACTTTGGGCTCTGCTTTCATAGCAGCTTCGAGGACGCTGGGTAATCGCTGCGGTTCTACAGGTGGGGAAAATGGTCTTCTCGGACTTGTGGGTATAAACTGAGAAGGAACGTTTTTGAACTCAATTGGAGCCGTCGTGTACGTCACATGTGTTGGTGAGAACGATCCAAGTTTTTGTTTGGTAGGCGTGGAAAACCCTTGATTTTGAGAAAAACTACTAATCTTAGGAGTGCTGGGGCGAGACACTTCTTCTTTTATTTCATCTGGTACCATTTCTGGAAGTGGGGATGGGGATGGACTGGGATCTGGGGTTGTCGTTTCGACGGTTTGCGTCGAACCTACGGGAGGTAGAGCGACCACAGATACAACTTGTAACGAGGCAACTGCTTCTTCAGTTTCCTGGGCCATCACGTTGTCGGTATGCTCGATCACCTGCAGAACAGAAGGCAAATCATTAACTTTTGGATTGGTACCAAATCAGAGAAATTTCGTTCAAGAATGAATGTTAATTTCTATCTCGACATTTGAATTATTACTTTGCAGCACAAACCTCGTGTGGTTGATAAGCGATCAGTTGATTATCCCTAAATCTTTCAGGATAAATTTGACTTTGAAGAGCTCTCATCTGTTCCTCGACGCGTACCCTCGCACGACGTTCTCTTTCCAATTGTCGTCTCAACTCAGAAACGTCGCTGCTCGATACCGAATGTGCATCCGCAGAGACGGTAATAACAGATAATGGCTCAGGGGACATGCTCCCTAATCCTTCATCCCCGCTCTCGTTAACGTGCATTGGCAAGCTAACAACGACTGCTGAAAAAAAGAAGACAATACTATTCATATAATCGCTTGTGAAATGGTTTTTGCAGTATATTATTGAGAAAAGAAAACCCGAAAAAATGATTTCACCTATTACCTAAGGTGTCGATGATGTCTGACAATGAGCTATAAAATCACTACGTTCGAGTACTACGTATATCTGCAATAGCGGTACAATTTTTGGCTTGCACAACGATGCGCCGAATCTTTACCCCAGAAAAATTGAAAGATAGAAAAATTAGTAGGTGGGTGATCGTTACGCTCGTGTAAAAAGCCTATCTCGTTCGTTTTATCAGCGTTGATCGTCTGATACCCGTAATTTCCGTTTCCCGTGCCTACTCTGGGTCTAATTGCAAACAACGTCTGTCGTCTCATTGTCAGAATCGCTCTGAACGTATTCTGCGTCCCGGTACGTCACGAATCAAGGAAAATGTGCGTGACGTGTATGATTGTAGGGACAGCGAATTACACCTTCTCCCATTATGCTACGCGCTGTCCCCGGAGCTTAGATGCGAGCCACGCTTTCATTAATATACGACCTTTGGAGGTTCTACACGCAGGTTGCCCCGACGTAAACTCACACGCGCTTAAAAAATCAGAGACAGTCTTTCATTGCGTCCAACGGAAGAAATGGCCTCAGAAACGTCGGTGTTGAAAAGGATAAAGAGAGAGAGCAAGAGAGAGAGAAAAAAACACCGTACATTTGAATTGGGTAAAACATACCTTGGTTGTCAGCCTTGCGTTTTTTGATTGGTACGTCGCCTCCTTCGTGCTGGTTGACCAATCGCTTGAGTTGACAATTTTGTGATAACAGCTGCGTCTTCTCTTGCTCCAACTGATAAATGTATTCGGCCGTTTGCTGCAGTATCGCCGCCTAGAACAGACAATGGGAAACGGTCAAGTCGACAATCTGACGTAGGGATCGCCGAAAAGCTTCGTCGATTCGTGACAGTTGGATAAAGTCTAGTTGAAATTTATTACGAGCAACGACTCGATGCGCTCTCGTCTTTGTGACTGTAATCTGTGCAGAAGGAACACGTTGGATGTCCACTTAATTTCCCTGCGTGGGTATACTTTAGGTGTGCGACGTACAGGAAGTTTCGAACAGTATTCAGATCGTTGAACACAGATCGAGCTGCAGATTGGACTTCCTATTACGCATTGTCGCTTATAGAGGAAGGAAATAAAGAGGGAATCAAACATCGCGCATAAATCCCTTCGTACTTTTCCTCATTTGACCAGGTATAATGTGATTCGACTTTTTTCAACGAGCTGAGCCAAGAAGGTTGATTAAAGAAGAGTCTATCCTCGAATGCAATTTGCATTACCGATACGAGTATTTATCGAGCAAAATTTGCAAATTTCGAAGGGCTGAGAAATGAAAAACATTTTTCCATGATTTTTATAAAAGTAGTTTTATTTTCGTGTTGCGATCCCAACTCCTGCGGTCATGCGATCTTACGATTCCGTTTTTTTTTCTTCTTTTTCTTGCGCAGTGGTTACATGAAACAAGGGTGTCCGTTTTTATAATGGCCACTGCGATGAAATGCGCAAATTTACGACAGGTGATCCGTCTTAATATTTCATACCGTTCGTTGCTGCGGGGCGGTATTGCTAGAATTATAGTCGTATTGCATTTTTTTACCGCGATAATTCGCCGTTACATCGCAAGGGGATATACACTCAAATTGCATTTTTTGTAGCATAATAAAACCAGAGTTACTGCCACGTCCAAGGCTCTAACGTTGGTGGGATTAAATTGAAATGGTATTTCTTTTTTAATACCCATTGCGAAAGTCAGTTTACAACTTGTACGTCCTGCACCTTTTTTTCTTTCGTTCTCTCTTACATCCTTCCGTTCTTTCACTTTTTCACCATCGTGTGAAACAAAAAAAAAAAAAAAGAAAAAAAAACCACCGATTTCGAGTTTCGTTTACGGTGCTTGTTTCGCATTGCGCGCGTGCACGGTCGTAGGAATACCGGTAGCGTACCGCGTGATGTCAGGTCAACCATATTGTCACGTTGGCATCGGATATCACGTGTCGTAAACAAGAATGACCTCGAAAAGGGTTGACGAAAACAAAGCGTAAATTGATACGCTATGCCATGCCCGAGGGGCCGAATATTGCGTACCGGGGCTTCGATCGCGTTTCACACCTGCCAAGAGTCGACAGGTGGTGATCGAAGATATGCCGCCTGCAGGGTGCACCTTTGTCGTCTTTCGGGTAATTGCAGTCGGTTAAAAAGTGACTACATCTCCGTTCGACCGACAATTGCGCAATGGCAGCCCCTCGACGTTTCCTCGCTGAGCAAACTATCCGGGCGTTATCGATCTACGAGATATGCGAAAACCAGATTTCCACGACCCTCGACTCATTGGCGTTGAACGGGGGAAACAAACTGAATCTTACCACTTGCCGCCGCCCTTGATCCTCGTATCGAGTCGCAGGTAAAGGTTTCCTCGTCGATTACTCGACTCGATGATAGCGACTATCCGTATCCTAAGTAGTGGAAATTAGTAAGACTATACGCAATATGCGAATGGGTGAGAATCTTTTTGAGCGTGGAAAATTTCTCTGGTAATGTTTTAGCATACGGTTGAAAACGCACCGCGACGACACCCTCCGTTGTGAAACATTCAACCTGCAGTCCGAACAACCAGAGGCTCATAGTCGATTCTCAAAATTGCAAACAGTGCACATTCTGTCAGTTGTAAGTATGCCGCGACAAGTTGGTGTTTAATTGCCATATTGCGTCGCAGTCTGATGTGTTCACTACCGGGTGAAGTTGTGCAGTTACAGATTTTTAACAAGATTTCGATCAGTCGAGTAATTTCATTTAGCTAAGTTTCAGGTGAGTACGTTATAGCTCGTTAGAAAACTCGGCTGCCTGGTACGAGTGCGTGCAAGGATCATAAAATCGGTATCGAGTAACAACAAATACCGCGGCGGTAATTAATCTCGATTTCATTCTTCGTATCGACTTGGTCAAACTGTATAACGCAAAGTCTCGTAGTGTAGTACAAATACGTCGTAACGTTGGCCGCATTAAAACTCTGATAATCCTTCCACCATCAGCAATTGGAGATCGTTAATCCGGCGCAATAGGCTGAGCGTGATTCCATTTTCTGCATCGAAGCAACTCGAGCATAGTGAAAAATAAGACGTAGATAGTCGAGGACTTGAGAAAATATCATCTTGAATGCTACAAACTTTGTTTCAATGAGGTAATTGCTAATTTTAAGAATTACCAATACATGCTTAATAATATAAAGTCCAAACAGGCGTTTCCTCGTATTCTATCGATGTCGTATATTTTTCAATTTTTCTGTCCAATTATCACTTTGCAAAGTTGCAATTTAACGATTTTTCGAAAATTCCATCGAGTATCAAGTGATTAGAGGCAGCCTAATTGTATTAACGGAAGACGTACAATTATTACTGGATAGTTCAAACGGCAAAGTGAATATAATCATTCCGGGAGAATTCATCTGTTTTCAAGATCGGCCGTATCTAAATTCGTCTGGAAAATGCAATTAATCTAACCGAAAAGTGACACGCAATACGGAGCAGAATAACATTGGGGTCAACTGACAAAAAGACCGTACTATGCAGATGTTGGAGGTGGTAAACGTGGTACAAATTATAAGTTTCTCGTGTGAAAAGTTAACAGATTCCCTGACGGACTGGCTGTCTGACTAAGCTAGTAGCGTAACTAGAAGGTTGAAAATCATCACGTACTGTGTAATTTGAATTTAAATTTCCAGGGGTCACGACTTAGACTTGAACTTCATCGTGAAAAATGACAAGAGTCAAGAGTTCGACCTGGAAGAGGTGATCAACAAGGATGTCAGCACGAACGATAAGTTTTATCACAGACTTGTGATTCCCAACCTGTTATACTTCGGCGCCCTCCACGTAGGCGCGGTAATTGGTATTTACCACTTGCTGGTGAACGCCAAGGTACTCACAATAATATGGGGTGAGTTGAAATTGCATTATTCGTCGAAATACAGATATAAGAATCAGGGTGTAGGGCAGCCTAACTCCAACAATTTCAACAATTACTTCGCAAAACTTCTCCACTCCTTTATTTCCTAGCGTTTTTGATGGCGTTCTGTACCGGCGAAGCCGTTACGTTGGGGGCCCATCGATACTATTCGCACAAGAGTTTCAAGGCGACAACGGCTCTCAGGCTGGCAATGATCATTTTTCAAACGGCGGCTGGACAGGTTAGTGAAATTCAATTATTCGGCGCTAATCGCAGAAAAATCGGATTTCGGCAAACTCGTGCGCTCATTATACTCGAGTTAATAACAACGTTGGGTATCATAGTTATAACGTGATAACAGTCGTTGTGGATTCAAGATCAAAGCGCTTTTACCCCCGTAATGTTTCCAACCTCCTTTTCGGTTTCCCCCTAACTACCTTTTAATAGCTGTGCGACAATCAGGCAATATTAGGTATACTTCTCGCATTACAGAACAGCATGTATACTTGGGCAAGAGATCACAGACTGCATCACAAGTACAGCGACACCGACGCCGATCCTCACAATGCTACCAGAGGATTTTTCTTTTCCCATGTCGGTTGGTTGATATCCAAGAAACATCCTCTCGTCAAAGAGAAGAGCAAGTGCATCGACGTCTCGGATCTGCTCGATGACAAAATCCTCATGTTTCAACACAAGTGAGTATCCAACATCGAACACGGCGCGAATTTGATTTTAATATAAAATCGGCACGATTTTTCGAATCAGAAACGTGAAAATACTAACTAGGACATCATCGGCGGTTTTTATTTTCTCATTATATCGCGACGTAACCGTGGCTGTTCTTCGGCAACCAATATATTATATATATGCGGCTGTACGAGAAACAGATGGAAAGCAACTGATAAAAATTTACTTTCAGATATTTCGTACCGGTTTATCTACTCGTGGGATTTCTTTGTCCGACTTGTTTGCCAGTTTTCTGTTGGGATGAAAATTGGTGGACTTCCTTTTACGTCGTATACTGTCTTCGCTACGTCGGCATTCTCCATGCAACTTGGAGCGTAAATTCTATCGCTCACATGTTCGGCACAAAGCCCTACGACAAGTAAGTTTACGATCACCGATTCATTTCTAAATTTGCAAGTGTAAAACACTTGCGGAATGATTTTCGAGATTCAAACCCTCATGGTTACCGCACTCTCCGTTTATACTTGGGCGAATATGGATGAAATTCACAATTACCTGACAATTTCAGAAGAATTGTCTCCGTCGATTCCAACGTCGTTTCGTTTCTCACCGGCGGAGATGGATGGCACAATTACCATCACAGTTTTCCCTGGGATTGGAGAGCTGGGGAATTCAGTGTAAGGGGTGGTTTCAACACCAAGTTCCTGCAGAGGCTGGCGGATTACGGCTTCGCGTACGATTTAAAAACGGCCTCGGACTCGGTCGTCGAAGGGCATACCAAGAAGCACGGGGACGGAACGCGTCCGGTTGTAGACGTCGGGCTAAACGAACATGAAGATAAAAAGCCGAGAAACGGCGTCGTCCGCAACGCTCCGAAGGAAAAGAGCCTCGTAGCCGACTAAGGCTGCGTGTTTTGTCAGTCTTTCAACGTACAAGAGTCCTCGATCATTGAAGTATAAGCGCATTGATTGTCACGAAGGATAATCAGGATAAGCGAAGCACTGCGCATTTCACGTTTACGAATTCGGAACTTGTACTTGCAAAATTCCCCTTCCTTCGAAATTGAACATGCTCTAGAATAACTTTGAAAGAATTGCTTATTGAAATAAAATAATGCCATCATAATGCCATGTTACGCTATAAAAGTATTTTCACAACTTTTGTACATATATATGTGTATACGAATGAAACATGAAATTAAAAGAAATCGCCGATTTCCTCCCGTTTCCTCCAAATATCACCGAATGGCGTGTTTTTTGAAATTCTTAGTCCTAACCGGCGACGTCGGCGTCGCCCTCCTAAGCGTCGCCGTCACACGCAAGCGATAAGCGTTTGCATGCGTGCCCATGACATCACCCAACCTATGCCGGTTGCTTTTTAGCCCGCGGCCCCCGCGCGCGCAACGAAAATGTCCTAAATTTAGCTACGCACAGAAAAAGAGTTAAAGAAAGGCCGCCGGAGCAGCTCGCACTCGTATATACGCGCGAATTCTGAGAAGGCGTCCAACAATATCGTATAAACGTTGGCCGGATGCGGTTCGTTTTAATCTTATTTCTTCTCCATCCCTTTTTCACCTTCTTCGTCTTCTCTCGTTCTCTCTTCTTTCTTTTTCTCTTCCCTTTTCAAACCTATTTTCATTTCATGTCTTATAACGCTTCCACGCCTACGCACCAGAGAGAGAGAAGGAGAGAACGAGAGAGAAGAGAGACGAGAAAAAAAAAAAGTGCAGCCGGCATTCCTCTGCAATCTTCGTACTCAGAGGGTGCAGGCTATAATGCATGCTCGCGAATTATTAGGTACACCAGGCTCGCCTTTGCAGCTGCTGAGAGATCCTCGACGCGAAATATCTTGCGATTTGAAAAAGAAAGAACATTTTTTTTCACGTCCCCTGCGTTTTGTCGGCCTGAAAGAACATAAATTTACATACCTGCATATATATATATATATACACACACACATGTTTGTACGTGCATATGTAATACGTATGTGGTAACATTGGCAAATATTCTAATTTATTCCTATACTATAACCAAACCTGTATAATAAAGGTATTATATATGTACACGTAATAAACATCCCGGTATAGCCGAAAGGAATGCTGTTAGTCCGTCGTTAGTTCGAATAGATTTAGGGAGGAAATTTTTGCCATTTCGACGATTTTTATTCTTTTTACTCTTGTATTGAATTTTAATTGATGTTAGGACGAAGATAATGAAAAAAAAAGGAAAGAAAATTGGTCGTAAATTTGGTAGAAATCTCTCAACGATATAATTATATATATATACATATATATAGTTATAAGCGACCGGCGTAGTTTAAACAAACCAAAGACTGTGTGCGTAGGTATATCTCATGCCTTCGTGTTCCGCGTATTACCCAAAGATTCCCACAATCAATGAAACCTGGTAGATTTGTTTGCTCAGTTACGGACGGGCATGAGAGGACGGAGAGAAGAAACTAAAATTCAATTAGCGTTCTTCCTGAACACCGTCACGTGACGTGCTCGGCAAATTACAGTCTGGATCAACGATGGTAAATAGTAATTGCATCAATGAGGTAATTAGCTGAATTGGCCACATGTACCGTCCATTAATCGCGGATGCATGAATCTCGAACCCGAATCCCTGCATACATATTTAATCGTTCCGGTTATACGCCGATAAGCGGTTGCGTCAAGTAGTTACCTGCCTAATTATTCGCTGAATCAAATCAAGTCAATTCCGTAATGGGTACACCCGCCTACAGTTGTTGCAAAATTCGGTAGGTAAAACAGTTTCCTCTGTTACATTGCACGCGCCACATGTAAACTTGTAATGTCGAGGCACAAGGTGCGATGCTCATTTTGGCCATTTACATAACCGCGGGATGTGACTTAACTATATAATTTGATTTACGCTGTATCATTCGCAGCTTATATACGACTTTATACGGTCCATCCTAAATCTAACGGATCCAACTGTCGGCGAATACGGGACGGAGTAAGTAACGTGTGTCAGCTCTATTAACACGTATAGATATACGACTGTGTATGTATAACAGTACGTAGGTATAGTTGAGACGGCGGCAGGGAGGAAAAGAGCGGGATGAGGGGAGGAGGGCTTCTGGATACGGTCGACTCGGTCAAAGTTACCTCGCACGTGCCGAAATCTTGCAAATATGTATATACATATATATTTGTTCCGCAAAGCCGACTTGGGGGCCAAGGCAGCGATCGCGGAGCGGTTCTTTCGCAGAACGCAATAGAGCCACTAATTGTGCTTTCGCTTGCAACCACTGTACGTATGTACGTATTTATGCCTGCTGTAACGTGGGTTTGTTATAACGCGATAGGCATATTATATTCTCGTCTTCGAGACGAACGGCGAATGAGCACGAATATGCCGGTAATGAGATTGGCAACGAAAACGATTGTATAAAAGGAGAATTTAAATTAAATTCAAATTTTTCGGAATGATTACAGACGTTTTTGGGTGAATGCAGGCAAGCCTGGAGTTGATCGGCTCGTTTTTGGCTTTCTTAAAACCGAGACGAATGAAACGTCTAGAAGATCCATTATATTATATTATTGTTGCAGGTAGGCATACCTACAGACATTAACGTAAACTTCTACCTGCCTATTGTCAGGGCCGTGGTACAGAAAAGTTCCAACAAAAAGAAAAAAAGGATGTGTATTCACGGAGCTCGGAAAGTGAGAGTGTATATTTATACTATATTGAAATGCAAATTTTACCACGTGCGTGACTTTGCAGAAACGTAAATCGAGCTATGGGAATGATCTGCGTTTCTTTCATTCTCGCATTTTTCGGTTATTTTTTACTTATCTCACTCTTTCCTTCTTCTTCTTATTTTGCCAATCTGCAGAAAGAAACGAAACAACGCCGCGGCGCGAAAATCAGGGTCAAGAAAAACTTGGAACTCATGTTTCGCCCATCTATCAGCCCGCTCCTTATCGTTGCTCCGTGTATTTCTTTTTTTCTTTCCTTTTATTTCGTCCATTCGACTTCGCGAACTTGACCGTTACCTAGTCAAAGTCTTATCGCGACTCATCGAAATTTATATATGTACATATATACATATATACGTGTAGTAAAATCTATTTATAAAAGTTAACGAAGGGATTTTTCAAGGCCGAATCACTTGCCGACGACAAAATTATCGTACGTAAGTATGTCGACGTCCCGACCAATGACATTTTAAAGACAATTATACAAAACAGAGTGACGATTTTTTCCAGCTGTCAACGACGAGTGCAAGACTTGCGTGCACATCGGAATGTCGGATTGCGCGAAGGTGAGAAGGTGAGAAGGAGGACCGACTCGAACCGAGCATCGACCGTTATCATTTCTGTCAAGAGCTGAGTTTTCCATTAATCGAACACGAATAGAACGCGCGAACGCGAACAACATTGTCGGTTGCTTCGGGCCGTTTGTTAACGTCCGCGGTATGTTGACAACTACAAGCGGTGTAGACATGCCAACATCCCCCGCAGCGTGTCGTCTCACTAGGCAAGCTAGATAATATCTGCAGTCGTGAAAAGCATCCCGTATCGTAGATGCAAACCTGCAGGACGAACGGTGTATAATTTAGCGTATTCTGTTCGAACGAGAACGTAACCGGATACGGTCATCATGTGTTTATACGAAATTTCATGAAACGTTTCAAAGAGTTTAAGGTTTCGTTCGGAGTGCATTGAACAAGTAACGGTACGTGACGTGCGGGTTTCAACCGATGAAAAGCTTCAACGGCCGGCAAGTAATCTTTAAATGCATTTGAGGGGAAAAAATAAAAATTAAAAAAAAACATACATGAAGATGAAGAAGAAAAGTAAACGGCTCCGGTTCTTTTGTAGCATCTTCTTCTATCCGTGTATGCGCACAGACACGCGTGTTTACAGTAAGCACTACGCGCGCACACACACACACACATGCACGTTCTGCGAGTGTGAGAGAGATCATTGGCGGTCGACGGCAGATGCTCAGAACTGGCGTCGAGGGATTCTTCCTCCTGTTCCTTTACTATACTACACTATACTACTACTACTACTACTACTACTATTACTACTACTACCACTACTATAACCACCACCACCGCCACCACTTACTTCGTCGGCAGAAAGAGGATTCTCCAAGAGTACAGGGGAGGGGAAAGAAGGCCCGGGACCACCTGGCTCTCCGTCCCCTCGCGACAAAGAACTCCTCAAATTCAGGAAAGCATAAATTGTGAGTAAAAGTTTGCGTAAAAGGTGCGGGTCGAACGAGATAGGCGAGTATTTATTTATACGTACGTATACTCGGTCTGAACCGAGTCAATTTGTCAGATAATTTCAGGTATATTATAACATGATGTAAGAAGGAACAGAGCTATAGTCATGAATTCTACTCCGTGAAAATTGATCGCCGACGATGAATAATCGTCTTTGTGGCGAATTTGGATTACATGGTAAATAAACTTGGATCGAGCGAATTCGCTGGTATTCACTTACAATTACCTCAATCAACCGAATCTCTCGAGAATTCCATTCTCACGATTGATTTTTAGCATAACAGATCAAGTATCACAAGCATGTAGATAGGTAGGATTCTTCAACGCTGGGAAAAGGTTACATTTTCAAACAATCAAACGCCGTAAAACTTTACAATCCGCTTTGAAACCGAGTTGTTCACGGAAAGATCGTTTCATCGAAAAGCATGGAATTCATTTCTCCTTTTGCGGTTCTAACGAGTCAAAAAAAAACCGATCGCTGTCAACAGGTTGTCATCCTCCCAGGCATTTGCCGCACGGAAACTCGGGAACGGTACCGCGGATGTACGTGACAGTGTGAATCTGGAATAACCCAAAGATCCGACACTCAAAGTCTTTCAGGAAAAACCCGACAACGTTGGAGGTTGAGGCTCGACTGACTTGATCCGGTCGATTGAAAAGAGGAATGAATGCTCGAATGGCGATCAGAGAAGATTGGCGCGTTACACGTAGAAGAAAGCGTCTCAGTTAGTGAGATGAAAAGGAAAGAAGGCGCGTGCGAAATGAATTACAGCCTCGATGTTATTTACGCGTTAATTCAGGGATCGTAGAGTTCCCGCAGGAGCAGCAGCGGCATCACGATCAGCGACGTCGGCGTCGGTTTATCTCCGACCGATCGTCGGGCTGCATAAATTCTCATATCCAAAGGAATGAATGCAATGCTGAAATATACAGAGCCACGTGGATATAGGATAGCCGTTCGACTGCATGCCGTATCGTGGATGCAGCGTCAGCAGCAGCGCCACTCGTGCGTATTCCCTTCAAGACTTCAAGAACACAGCTGACGTGAGAGGCCCCGAGTGAAAATGACTTTGGTCTTACGACTTGGCTGGCTGGCTGGCTGGCTGGCTGGCTGGTTCGTCTCGACGACGGCCCGTGTGGCATTCCACAACTGGTTACTTACTACTACTACGAGCTGCGGATGAGGAGGGGCGGAGGGGCGGAGGAAAGGAGGAAAGAAGGAAAGGATTGACTCGCCGTCAGCCCAGCAGACTGGGTCCGTTCTTCGTCGCTCTCTCGACGAGTTTCGGTCCCACCTCAAACTCCGAGGAGTAGGAAAAGAAGGAGAAGGAGAAGGAAAGGAGGCGAAGGAGGGGGTGTCGCAGTCTTCTTGTTGCACTGGCATTCCAGAGGGTCTCCGTTGCGGCCTTTCAGAGGCAGGCAGAGGCGGCTGTTCCGCTGACGGAGGGCCTGCGGGCCGTTTCGTTCGCCGTTGCTTTTACCCGACTGCATGTGGCGGTGAAGCAAGCACGGCAGGCAGTATCGTTGCGTCCATGCGGACGGTCGGGAATAACTCTAAGTTGCGCGTTTATTTTTTTTTTTTTTTAGCGCGTTTCATTTTCGTTACTTGTATAACCCGGCGTTAGACGTCCCGACAGGAAAGGTCCTTGAAGATGAGTATTATAAGAAGCCTGCACGCAGCGAAGAGCCGCAGTTTTAGACGTTAACAATATATAATCCGGCATTTATGGAACAATTGGCCACCGCCGATGTCTATCCTTTAAATTCAAGCGTTGCGAAAAATTTTCGCCTCTTGTATTGCACGTTCCAGCCTACGGTTGTAAGGTTATATAAGAGATGTCATCGTCGACGTGAGATGAATTGAAAGAAATATTTCTACCGACAGTAGATCTCTGTTGAAACGCTGCGAGACTGGTTAAATGTGAAAAAGTCAAAGTTTGAAAGAGTTTTCCAGCAAGCTTGACATTATATTTGACTGAAAAGTTGTGTTTCTCTTAGATTCCCGGCGGCGTCGCCGTCGCCCTTATCTTGCAAACACCTGAAAAACACCGCGTTGCGTACCTGCCGGGAGCAGCAGCAGACGTCTCGTTAGTAATTAGAATGAATGAAATCTGTTCGTATACGAGAAGGTGGTTGGTGTACCTGACTACGCGCATACCTGCCGACTGTAGTCGGGAGTAACTGTTTACGAGGGGCTATTTATAAAACACGGGGCGCATCGTGATGATAATTAATAGTAACAACACAATTGCACCAGCACACCAACAACAGCAGCAGCAGCAGCAGCAGCAACAACAACAACAACAACAAGAACATTTATTCATAAGTACAAGGTAGTTTGCGGGTCCCGCCATCCCCATAGCGTTCCATCCCTCATGCGATAATTACAGCAATTACGAGGAGGAGGAGGAGGAATTCATTTTCAGTACGCCGCACATAACCAACCATACAATGAAAGCACGTAAAATTAGCATTTTTAGAAGTTATAGCAGATTCCCCACGGTCTCTACTCCGGCATTCTCTTATACACCCTGCGTATCTATCTATCTCTCCTTCCATCAGCGACGAAGAGGGGAAGAATTGCATTTTTTCAGGATAAACGCCCGTCCTGCAGCGATATACTCGATCGCCGTCGGATCGATAATTTCGTTTTCATGTATTACCCGGTGATTTCGACGGTGAATTACCAAAGAATCACGAAATATACTTTTCTTATAGTTGACTACCACGTGGTACGTCGTATCGTGAGTTGGAACGTTGTTCACATGCATCGAAATTACATGGGTTGATGTAACGTGTATGGTGGCTGTGGTGCGGGTAGATATTTCACTTTTTCCCCGCATAACCGGAGTATACGTAATAAATACAGGCTTTACGGTACTCAGGCTGGGTAATTTTAGGGTAAATAGGGAAAATAGGAGGGTGTTGTACTTCGAATATTTTTTCACATTACTGACCAAATAGAGCAAAATTAGATACGCATACTGCGATAATAAAATGTCGAAGGAAAAAGATACTGCACTTGTATGGTTGTATGGATTATTGTAATAAGTTATCGTTCGGATTTCCCTTCTTCTCAAAATATTCTCGACACGTAACAGCGGGGTTTAAATAAATATTTAAAAGCTACATGCGAAGATAACTGCGACATGGCAAAGCTGATATATTATATCATATGCGTGTAAAATGATTATGTATTTACGATGTTATTGTTTATACGCGATAGTAGAATTTTACGGAAGTTATACACGACGCAGAATGAAATCTGATCGTAATACAGCTTGACTATAAGTGGAATAATAAAAAATTATGTTGTTGTTGTATGTTTTTATTTATTTTTTTTCCTCACCATCAATCCGCGCATGTCAGAAGCCTCGCTTGACTGGGCATGAAATAACACATATGTGGTGAACGTGAGTAAGAATTGACATTTGGCACGTTGTATATACATATATATATTCGGAGCGGTCAGGTAGGTAATAAGATCCTAAAAAATGCTGATCCCCTGGCCTTGCCCAAACAAAGAGCTCGTTTTTTGCCAACTTCTTCCAGGAAAGAAACGACCGATTTGGGATACGGGATTAGTTTTTATTTTTCTTTTCCCCCGCTCCCCCCTCTCCCATTCTTTTGTCTCTATTCTGTAAATTTCTCTATTTCACGTCCGTAACATCGTGGTATATTTTACGCAAAATCGGCGTTCCTTTGACGCCAACAGCTTACGCCGGCGATCATGCAAAACGGTCCGAATTACATTTCTTAGCTCGCGAAACTTTGTTCGGCGCGCGGAGCAAAATAGCGGAGAGTCGGAGGGAGGCGCGAGGAAGTTGAGTAAAAAGTAAAAAGTAGAAAATAAAAAAATGAAATTGAAAATAAGGACCCGGCTCGGCGTAATAACCGTAAACCGTAAAAAAAAAAAATACCTTTTCGGAAGACTGGCGTTTTGAATTTTGCGCACGACTTTGAACCGCGTGCCTTGTAAAATAGCCGTGTCAAGAGATGGACAGTTGTTAAAGAAGCGGGTTTTATTGACGTTGTTTTTTTCACTCTTTGATGCCAACTTCAAAACCGTCGTAATTATCCGACTGGCGCCACTGATTTACCTACTCCTTTGTGCGAAGGTTTCTCTTCGGTTGGTCTTTCCGCATCTGTTGCGGCATGTTGCGCGGGTCAGGCGTCGCGGCGCCAGACGTCTAACCGCCCGCTTATAAAGCGACCTCGTCTCGTCGCGTCGCTTTGGCCAAAAATACACTCTGCATGATCTACGAAAAGGCTGCACCACGAGTACGTGGCCGTTGCATTATCCTGTATACAGCTAGGCTGTGTATTCGCTTAACGATTCAATATCAAATACCGCAATGTTGCCGCAAATAATTGATTTCTCGATTAATTGCAAATTTTATTCAACGCTCGAGCAAACTCGTCAATCGATTGTTGTATTGGAATAATTACGAAAACTTGGGTAGCTTGAAACTCTGGAAATAAGCTCGATCGATCAGCTTTTCGAGTATATGAAGCGATATATGAGGAATTCTACGTCAACTCGGCCACTTTTTTTTCGACCATCTCAGATCTGCCCCATAATTGGTTATATCAAAGTACTACTAAAAGGTACTCTATGTAAATTTTTTCATATTTTTTAATTCATTGTTCGAGAAGTTGCCGTTTTTTTCAAATGAATATATCTCGGAAACTTGAGGTAACCGAAAAAAAATGACTCTGCATAAAAGTTGTGGTTTTTTGTTAGCTTTCGAGAGGAATTTTTGAAAAAATTTTTACGTTCCGTAACGCTGATTTTTTATCAAAATAGGAAAAAATTATTTTTTTTTATTCAAAAAGGGCCGTATTTTTTTTTTTGCTGAAAAAATTACATGATTATGTACGTAGCACTGACGATGAGCTCTCAGTGTATCGAACACAGTCGAAATGGATAAATTCGAACGAACAAAGTATATCTTGCCGATTACAATTGATCTTCCGGAATACAGGTCACATAAAGCGACGTCGGGAATATGAACCTCAGCACAAATTTATAAAATTCAAGAAAAGAACGGTTTCGATACATTATAAACGATACAACTGGTCACGAGGTGCTAATGTCATTTTTTGGACACTTGAATCTGTGTCTTATAACATAATGAAGAAAAGTTTCAGAACTAAGTAAAAATATACAAATTAGGTCGCAATTATTAGACTACTTTATATATTGGTTTGATTAACCGCGGAGCCCTCGATGAGACTAAACGCAGAGTTAGTAGTATTGCGAAGCCTAAGGCAGAATTGGATTTCTTACGCGTTAATTAAATGGCGAATAAAAAATCTTGATGCGGCATCGGTTAAAAAAATCGCACGGCGATTTCCTTTCACAAGGTCCAACATTATGTAAAAAGCTATGATTTAATGAAGCTGAAGAACGAAAAAAGATTTTTTTTTCAGGGTAGTATAATATATTATACATATACACACGTATGTTTCGTATTATGTGTAACATATATAGGTATACGCACGCTGGTCTCTCCGTCTGAGAAACGTCAAAACTGTAACTAAATTATACAGGTAAGTAGTAAGTAATGAAAGAGAGATAGCTGCGGCAGTAACCGCATGTATAACGAAGACACAAGTATTTAGTACAAACGGATATTCGATTAACGTAAACTGTACAAGGCGGAGAGTTAATATTGCTTGAGGACAATAAATTTGCCCGCGAGCGCGCGGTTAAAGAGGACAGCGCATGTCGCCTGTCATTGCTTGATAAATTACGTTGACGGTAATAGGTGATATTACCGCAGCTTTTGAGGTCGAGACCGCGGCGGTGAAAAGAAAATCCCTGCACCGCGACTTACCGCTATTTCGAGGTAGGAGGATGAGATTGGAAAACAAAAATACGGAGAAAACTGTATAAGCTGCATATCTGACGGATCGTTAAACATCAAAGGCTGGACTGATTGTGGGATATTATACGTGCAATATGACGGTCGTGTGTGACTTGGGCATGACACTGTTTATCGCAATACTAGGTGAAAAGATGTACATATATAATTGGGTGTTTCGGGAAAAAATAATTTGCGATTTTCTACCACGGCGCCCCCTGAAAAGTTTGTTCAGGTTAAAAAAAAAAATAATGTTTACGTTATTGACTGGGAGATCGCGGTGAGTTAATTTTTTATTTTTTGTACACTTTTTCGAATTCATAAAAAATCGTGAGGAAATTTTTTTGT
The DNA here is from genome assembly GCF_021901455.1 of Neodiprion lecontei. NCBI lineage: Eukaryota > Metazoa > Arthropoda > Insecta > Hymenoptera > Diprionidae > Neodiprion > Neodiprion lecontei. The sequence continues at coordinate 36,003,746 of NC_060262.1, forward strand.
TTTTTCCCTTACATCAATCACAATATCAATTCACTTCCCAAAGAAAACCTACGCTTGTAACGTTAAGTCTCCAGTCGATATTTGAAAAGTGGATCTGACGACTTTTTCATTATTTAATTCAATCTCATTAGATGGTTATAATTTAACATAAAATTTTAATTTAGGAGAATACGATTTCCGGTAGATATATTTTTGTGTTACGGATCGTTATCTTTGGGTTGAATATAAATGTCAGGAAAGAAATAATAATTGAATTGAAAAAAAGAAATGAAAAATCAAATGAGCGCGATCTTCCACATAACGTAGAACGCTCATTTTTCGACAGAATCTTTCTTTTAATAAAACGAAAACTTTTTAGGAAATGTCACGGTGGAAAATCGTAAATTATTTTTTTTCTGAAAAAATCTGATACACATACATTACAATGTATATACTTTTGCACAGAGTTTACTGCAGCGATGCTTATTTCTACATCAGAAATTGGTTCCCCGAAAGTACAATGAACGAAATTGCAAAAGGATTCCTCGAGATATCGCAGATTCTGGTAGTGACATCTTGCTTCAGGATGAGGTTATAATACCTATACCTCGACGAAGAAAAGGAAGGACAAAATTTTCATTCCATACCCTTATATTCGCGGCAATTTATCGCTAGGAAAGAAACTTGCCACGATATTTCGCTTCCAATCTCCCGCCGCAGACGTACAATCAATCGCGTTTGCGCTCGAGATATTTCGAATAGTTCGATTATTCCCCGCGCGTCATCTGCGGAAGATGATAATTTTTTTTTTCTTTCTTATTCTGAATGTCCTGCATCCTCTATTTGGTTTTGCCTTTTCTTTCCAAATCAATTTTTACGTCTTTTTTCACCTGTTGGTTGGATTTTTTTTATTTTAATTTTTTAATTTTTTCTCTCCTATTACCCTTTCCCCGCCGTTCTTGTCAATGCCACGTCTAGAGAGGTGGCCGTTCTGCGGTACAAGCCGCGGGTAATCTAAGCAGACGCGGACGGGAATCGCAATTTGCATAACTTATACATGACTCGCTTCAACAGACTCTCAGCCTCGTCAAGATTCCTACGTTAACATTCATAGTCTCGGGGTGGTCGGCCTCTTTTCTTTTTCCAACAAACCTGCACCATCATTCCGCGCAATGAAATTCGTCGTGATAAACTGCGAATCAAGCTCAAAAGCTGTGTTTTCGAAACACAAGTATGTACAATTATTATTTTCTCTCTCCATAGGACAATTTGAACCAACCGCGTGTGAATTCTTCTCTACAACCCCGTTCGAACAATTTTCCCAAGTTTTCCCATAAAAGACTAGAGTGGGTAGGTACAGGTATAATATAATGGTCTGCAGTGATGGGAAGTGGGTATAAACTGTATCAGTTTCTATGGTCGCAAGTATCGCAGTTCTTTCTCGATGCGCAAGTGTAACAACGGCGACACGCATTTTTGCGACAACGTTTAATACGCGACGGAAGTGCGACAAGGACATTGGACGATTTTGCCTTTTGCGGGGCCGTCGACCAACGTCATTGCGGTAAAACGGTATACTTAACGATACTCACGGGTGACACTTACGAGTTAGCAGACTTGGAAAGTGGTCTTTCGAATCGCGTGCATTGGCTCGCATTGTTCCGGATGTCACGTAGGCACGGTGCGAGGTAGAAATTGATAAGGATAAACTGCGTGCGGTACGTTTCCAAGTTGTATTTTTAGTCTTATCGAGTGAGGAGATATCGGATTGACAAGTAACGCTTTACGATTGACTTCGCTCTTTGCTGCTGCTGCTGCTGCTGCTTGCACGTCGAACTTATCGCCTATCGGAACTGTTAATAACGACGGCTGCATGGGTCTACAGCTGGGTGTTAGCCTTCGCGTAAAGCTCAAGTCTTTTCAAAGTTCTGACACGGACAAGCGCACATACATTGTGTAAAAAGACGCGAAAGCGGAAACTGATATTTTCCCGGATAGGTGCGAGTAGTCTGACGGACCGAGTCAACGAAACGTTAACGACATCGGCGATCCAGGCACAGAACCAATTGCGAAGAACGAAAATTGAAAACATTGAATCGGAAAAATGCGATACAAGTTTTGGTCGGAGGAACTGGAAACTGATGCGTGTTTGTAATTTCAGAAAAACACCGCCTACGCGATTATATCGCAAGCCGGTACAACTTCCGGTATAGTATAAAATGTAGTTGGTCGTTGCTCGTCGACGACAAGATTTACGCAAGAGAACAGAACCAGAGAACTTGGAAGTACAAGAATTGAATTACGATCTTGATTACAAGGCCGGACTACCGGCCAATTTTTCCCTTGTCGTCTTCTCAGTGTCACCATAGATTTAAAATTCGGTACAAGAAGACGTCAGATTCCGAAAATTATGTATCACGGTCCGATTCAGCTGTAAATCAACGACGATGAATAGGTTGAAACTATCCCGACTTAACCGCGAATATTTCACGTGGGAAAACTACAACTGTGTGATATTTCACGGTATAAAAATTCTCACCGACTGACGTTTATAAAACGCATAACTACACGTACAAATATACCTGCCCGTCTATGTAACAATTAACGTTCTCACGGAAATCGATGTAAAAGCGAAGACGGAGAGTAGGTATAACGGAGGGCAGGAAGTCGAAGAATTGTTCGAGTGGGCAGCAAGAAGTTGAGTTACGTGGGCATAGCTTGTTACTCACTAGGTACGCATTATATCCTGGATGTGGATGAACTCGGGTTACTTACTTACTGCTTGCCGCGCATGCCAGACAAATGTGCAGGTATAACCATCCGCCGTTCAGTATTTGCCAATTTATACGCACATCCGCTCTAACTGTATAACGGAATGCGTTGATTCAAGACTATAATAGAGAAGAGAAACCCGATCGCGGTATACAAGAAAAGTAATTAGCCTGGTATATCCGTTGTTGTTTACGAGATAACCCTGAAATACAGGGGTTACGGTCAAGGTCGGAATGAATAAATTTAGACACAATTACTACAGAGCCGCGTGTCACCGCACAATACAAGGTAGGTACGTAAATTTTCTGCATGACAAACAACGTGCCGAATGAAATGAGTTGTATCGGTCATTTTGAATGTCCTGTCAGGATCAAGTATTCGCAATTTTATCTATGTATGTTGCCGCAGTGTCTCAACTACAGATATCCTTTCTTGTGACATGACTTACCTGTCTACAATTTAAGTTGAGCCGCTGAAAATCGACCTATATATTTCACGCCGGTTGTTCAACAAAGTACGTCGTAAGTTTCGAGTAAAAAGCACCTGGGTATAAGGTAGGTATTCGAGTGAAGTGAGTAAAATGGATCGCTCTTCTTGCGACGTTTTTCCCCCATCCGCATCGGTTGTATCACGTCAACGTACACGCGAGTAGGTTCGAGCATTTTTTTGTACGACCTTGGCCAACCTCGGGTCAATTTTCCACGAGTACTGTGAAAATGGATGAAACGGCATAAGGTTGGGCAAGAAGCGACGCGTCGTACCGCGATCGAATAAAACCTACATCACTCATCGTCAGAGGGAGGCAGGTTTAACAACGAAACCCCGAGTCACGGACAGAAGCGCATTTTACCAGCTGTTGCGACAGAAAAATAGGGGTGTTCGATGTACACGCGTTGTTCGATCAGATCAAGATAATTTTAGAATAATTGTATTGGTTTGTCGGGTGGATTGTGCGAATTCACTTCCGTTAATTATTCCTTAATCATCAGTCCATGCGAGAGTGAGCAAAGAATTTTTTCAATATTTTTTGTCGTAAAATGACACCGTAAACGTTGTTTTCGTTCTTATTTTATGAGCGTGAAATTGCAGGTTGGACAATCTATCGACAAGAATGCAAAGACCATACCCGTATTAAAATCCGCTTCACCGAATTACCTACCAATGGGCTCGCGAGACGGAGTGTATAAATGATATTTTCTTGTTTTCTCTTTCATAAAGTTCGCGTGAATATATCGCAAAGAAAATAAATGCAAATGTGTGAAACACGGCGTTATTCGATAGTGCAAAAACTCGTCGCTGGTTTATAAGACTAGATTGTCGTTGGTTGTTTTTGTTATTCTTCTTCTTTTTCATTCATATTTATTTTCACACTGCGAACGTGTTTTGCTTTTATTCCGGCTTTCTCAGCCCTCTAATTCGCGCATTGTGCCAATTATAGCCTTTATACTCACTCCCCCCCTCCTCAGGAAGAAGGGGGGTCGACGTGCAGCCTCCACAAGGCATCTGTCAGTTTCGGGATGCAGCTGTCTGCCCCGTATTCCTTGTACTCCTTCGGCAATCATCGGCTATCCGCATAATAATTTCATGATATTCGTTTACAGCCGAATATCGTCATCTGTATTTATATATTTGGTAAGAGTATGGAAACGAGTAAAAAAGATACGACCGTAATGGTGCGACGAAATACCCTGAATCGTTTCAGCTGGTTATTCGTGCATAACGAGATGAAGAGGAACAAGTCTTTTGAACTTGGTTGCAGGGATCGACTGTAAGAAAAGGCATTCCAAGATTTATTTATTTATCTTACCGACCGCAATTAACACGTAGGAATGTGCATTGTATGTATGCATGCATACACCGACTTCGTTCAAGTCGAAGGTATACAAACGGTGAATCTGGTCTCACGTACTCTATACGTATTTCGACATACGAGAAAAGCACGTGGCCGACTGGTAGGTCGGTGTGTTCTTCTTGTACTTTTCAAGTGTTTGTAACAGCCGGGAACGGGGGCTTCGGTTGAGAAGTCTCGGCGTCAGCAGCAGCAGCGACCGATCCACGGCTTGCGTACAGGACGGAACGGAACGGAACGGAATGGAACGGCGCGACTCGGCGGACGGACGAACTGACGACCCTGACCTTGACTGTCGGACGGAGACGACAGAGAAGAGCATCTCTCCTTTTCTCTCTCTCTTCCTTCCTTTCTGGAGCCATAACGCGGCGGTGAAGCCGACGCCGAACGCGAGACAGCTGAAGAAGGAGAGAAAAAACGGAGGGAGCGGGCGAAGAGGGGGGGGGGGGGGGGGGGGGAGGGGCGGTGAGAAAAGAGAGTCGATCTCGATACTGAATGAGCATTGAGCGAAGGGAGAGCTTCAATACAGAGAGTTGGTTTACGTCTTTCGATCTCGGTCAAACGTTAACCCGAACAAATGAGAATAGCTATAAAATGTATACCGGATCGGTCAAATTAACTCGTTCGATATGAGCGCAAAGACGAGTGGCGCCGCTTGTGGCAGGTGAAAATTTTTTCTACGTCGCAAGGATAATCCCTGCGGTAGTTCTTCTCGTCATCACCTATTTCTGCTTCTTTCTTATCCCGCAGAGAAAAATTCTTGCCGCAGCATCCTCTTCGAGTAAAAGGATATACCCCCCCCCCCCCCCCCCCCCCCCCCCTCCAAGATATACGTTTCGCAGAAGGGGGATATTTGTGCACTCTGGTAAGCGAGAGAAAAAGAGCGTTGCACGGGCACCGTGGTTTCGCGATTCGGTGTGCACGAAGCCTTAGAAAAAGACAAATAAAAGTCGCAGGCCGCATGGCGGAGGTCCGTGAAAGAGGGCGGGGGGATCGAGGGATCGAGGGATCGAGATTCAGGATCGTAAGACGAGCGAAGCGGCTCGGGGGAACCGAATATTGCATTCCGCGAGACAAAGCGTGCGGGTCGTCGGTGGGACGCCAACAACACGGAGAGACGATGGTGGAAGAGGTACACTGACATCGAGCAGCCTATATATATATATACATATATATTATATATCGCGGAAATTATCGATGTACGCAAACCCGTCAGATCACCCGTTCCACATATGTATGTATGAATGTACCGCGGCGTGGGTACGTCCAACCGTCAGGAGGAACTAAAAATAGCCAGGAGGAAAGAGAAAGGTTACGGATGAGAAGATTCTTCTATAATCTACATACCTGCTTGCCTGCTCCGCCCGTGAGCGCTGCCTTCGTTGTCTTCTCCAACTTACGTATGCACGCACAAAGAGGCAAAGGCAAACACACGCACGCACGCACATACGCACGGAGAAGGAGAGGTACGTACGTATTCGTGCACGTGACGGCTTTCGTAGCGACGGCATCCGCCTGGGCGAGGTAAAAAGCGAAACATTCAACGAGACGGAGATGGAAAGAGAGAAGAGGTAAAAGGGTGGAGAAGGGTGGAGGCGAGGCGACGCCGATAGGACGAGGATGAAAAAACGGAAAAGAAGCACGCTCGATGAGTAGATAGAGAGAGAGAGAGAGAGAGAGAGAGATAAAGAGAGAAGAGGGAAGGAGAGAAGAAGAGAGAAGAGAGAAGAAAACGAGCAGCTAAGCTCGCTCGAGAAGATTCCTTCCTCTCCTCGCGGGAAGGAGAAGATCAGCTGACTACGCGGCGTCGAGAGAGTTATTGGTCAAGGCCAAAGGCTCGTCTTCTTTAGGTGTTCCATCCGCGACAGCATCACCGTCACCAGCAACAACGTATTACATCTGCCTCTTGTGCCCCCCGCCACCCGTCGTCGTTATACTTTGTTGCTCGGAACGTATGTATGCGGCCGGTATATTCAGCCGTGAAATTGGTTACGTTGAATTACAGCAGCGTTAGAAGAGGAAATTTAACGTAACGCCCGATGTAAGACCTTATTATATATACGTATAGCCGTACGTTTACGCTGCGGTGTTACAGGTAAAAACACTTACAGACATTCTTACAAATTTGTGTCTCGAAGAGGAAGAACACTTTCTATATTCACACGTTACAGGTATGTATAAACGCAAGTCGGAGGTGTTTGCGTCGTTGAGTCTGAACGGAGGATTAATATTAGGGTAGGGATGGGGGTTAAAGTCTGACGAGTAGAGATGAAAAATTTTACACCATTTTTTACAGGTATTTTGTTTTTTATCCGACCCTTGTTGTTTGTTCGTATGGAACTTGTAGCGTGGGACGAGTCCGAAGCGACCGTTAAGGATTTGAATAATCTGTCACGGTGTTGCGGGACAGAAACGGAGAGTAAGAGAGCGTGAAAGAGTAGAAAAAAAAAAAAATGGGAGACCGAGATTAGATTACAGGATGTGACGTAGCCGGTGCGGCGTAAACGAAGCCTCTGCGCTCTCTTTTCCAATTTACGCTGGTAATAGCCGTTCATCGATATTGGCCTGGCGACGTTCCTTCTTCCCGTTGGAAGATGCTCCCCCCACCCCGTTTTTCTCGCCTCCCTTATTCCCTCCGCCTTTCGCATCCATCCTCGCGCCTGCGGCCGCCTCGAACTTTCGCCCTCTCTCTCTCTCTCTCTCTCTCTCTCTCTCTCTCTCTCTCTCTCTCTTTCTTTCTCTCTTTCCTTTTTTTCTTTGGTTTCTCCCTCTCTCTCTTTCTCCCGAAGAAGGACTTACATTTAAACTCCATTTCGTGAGTTTTAAGTAGTTGTAAAGCCCTCGAAAACTTTAATATCCCCTCAACCGTCCCAGAAGATTAAAGATTCACCACTATTTGTTATTCCGCCACTTTTCCTACGGAGTAACCGACGACGACGCGGAGGCAAGAGAATTCCATTCCTTGCCAAGAGAGACAGGGACGAAAGGACAGAGAGAGTTTGAAAGCTTCCGGTATTGAAATCGGGCGAAAGGGGAACCCGGAAAATAAAGCTAAACGAATTTCGGGCTAATTTTTCGCAGCTTCTCAACGAGTCGGGAATTTTCGTGCTCGTTTTCAAAGTAAACTGCACAAGAAACTGAGAACCGGATACAAAGAAAAAAATTTCACCCACAACCGTAACTCGATAAATCGAATATTTCCGACAATCAGCTCGAAGCTTAATGGTACAAAGAAAAAAATTTCATTCACAACCATAACTCGATAAATCGAATATTTCGACAACAATCGTTCAGAATTTTGATTCGGTACAGAGATTGAGCTTCGACGGAGAGTGCGCCCGTTGTTCAACAGGCCCGAAAAACATGACCTAATAAAAAAAAATGACGTTCAATCCTGCGCCAGTGGTGTTGTATTATAAAAATAGTTATGAACGATGATTTATTCGCTCACGAGACAAGCCGTTGAAAGGATATAAAAATAAATCTTGCGGGGTATCTCTTTTACGTGACTCTGCAGTTCTGACGGTTGTACAGTTACGAACCCATTAGTCGATTGAAAAACTCAAAGACAGAAAGCGTTCGATCAATCAAACAAGAAGCGGAGGGAGGGGGAATGGCAGGGGGTAGTAGGATAAGGAAGTTTCGTGCTATCGGACAACTTCTACTTCCGTAGATAACATAAGTAAAACACCGCGTGTCATTTTTTTCAACTACAAACTAGAAAGCCTAAAAATCGCTAGATTATCAAAGAAATTAACGATAAACAATCCCTTTTTCCCGGCGCGTTAGGCTGTGTGGAAAATTCGAAACGGTAGCCGACTTAAAAAGGATGGGGCGATGCAGGTGCAGCAGCGAGGTGCTGCGCTCTGGCGGCGAAACGACGACGAAGAGAACTCGGGCTACGTTACTGAGTTTGCCGGGTGTAGAGGGTGAAGGAACTGCACGTATCGCCCGTGTGTGCGTGTGCGTGGTAGCGAAAGGGAGGGAGGGAGAAGAGGGAGAGGGCGATGTACACGCCAAAAGTGCAGCGCAGCGTAGCGGCTGACAAGCGCACTAGTCTCGTATCGGTACACGGGGGGGATCGAGGAGCGTATCTCGAAAGAAACGTTTCACTGTGTTGTGCCGAATGCACGAATGGGCGACGCAGCGGTCTCGATTTAGTATTGGTGTATATTGTAACACAGCGACGTAAGCGATCGTCGCCGTGCTTGCTGCACGCCACGTTACTGGGTGGTACCGTCGATTCAATAGAGTAGCAGTAGTAGCAGTAGTAGTAGTAGTAGTAGTAGTAGTAGTAGTAGTAGTAGTAGTAGTAGTAGTAGTAGTAGTAGTAGTAGTAGTAGTAGTAGTAGTAGTAGTAGTAGTAGTAGTAGTAGTAATAGTAGTAGTAGTAGTAGTAGTAGTAACACGAGGTTAGTCAAAGATGGAATGTTGAGTGAGCGGTTTTAGCGCGATCTTTTTCACCGGCTTCGCGCGAATATACAGAAAGAGGAGGAGGAGGAGGAGGAGGAGGAGAGACGGCTATACGTACGAGATACTTGCGACGGAATTATTCAACTCTTTTATTTTCGCTTCTACTTCACTCTTTCAGCTTTCGCGTGCAGCCGGTATACGTATGTATTACTCCATATACACACGACGAAATTCCACGGCCAAGGACAGAATTGTACCTGCATTATATAGAATGCAATTTTATACCTATCGTTGAGTGTGATACACGACAAGGTTTTCTAACATTGTGTAATTTATTTTGCGTCGTAGTTTGATATCTTTATTTTCTTACTCGCCTCATACATCATTCTCTCATATTATCTACGCTGTGCATGTAAGATCGTAAACGCAAAGGAACATTTCACGGTCTTCGACCGTAAATTTCCAGGTTTATAAACTTAAGGTCATACCTTTACACTGTATAAAAAATAAGACGCTTCTTCCCTCGGTTAAACTACAACTGACCGTTTTTCGCGACTGTTTTATCATTTCTTCTTCCTTCTAAATCCACATAGATCCCCTAATGAAATTCTCTATCTACTCATACAAATATATGTATACTGTGGACTTGTAAAAAAAAAACTCATAATAATAAATGAATGTGCAAAGAGACGAGCTGCAATTTTTTCATTAAGAAACAACGATTTCCCGCTTGCAGAATATGCCCGCATCATGAATATTTATAAACTTGGTCGCCTGACCGATCTCTATAATTCGTCGTTCGCGATTGCCCGTCTATATAACGATAAACGCTTAACATTCAATGCTTACGCAACGTTTCGATTTTTTCAAAAATACATCCTCAGAGGCACCTACGAGCGCTTCTGTTCCATTTATTGTAATATATTTCACCGGCTTGCCGATGGTTATATACCCGATTCATTGATCCGGTGTACGGCGATGATGGGGCATAGCATCGAGGCGGTTTTCGAACTTGAATATGGAACGATTTTCGGACCGGTATAAATGTAAACGAGTCGGTCGGAAGGTTGGTCGCTCGGTCGACTTTGCGGGCGGAAGTGAAACGAACCTAAATTAAACGTTGGTTAAAATAATAACAGAGTGCCGGTGTGAAGGCGACGGCGGCAGCGGCGTTGCAGTTCATTCATGCGTATTTCTCTGACTGGGCAGCAATCGTGCAGAATTAGAATGCAGCTGACGTTTATTGGCTTAAGCACGATACACTGCACCTACGATGAATATAGGCGTAGGATGTACGTATAATATTCATACCGTATATTTAAATTTCAAATTATTAACCTAAGGTTCGCAAACTGAAGGTTCGTGATTTTTTTTTTTTCAAATACTAAGATTTGCCCGCGATATTATTTGAATATTCAAAATTTCATTTTTACTATACACTTCTCTCCGTTCATCCCGCAAAGTGAGATACAAAGTCTTATCAATTGAGTAAAATCATACACCGAGAAAAATTTCTAGAAATTAGAGGATTGGCAGTGACTAGAAAATTAAGTATACAATTGACAACTGTATCTAATCAGACTAAATTTCACTATAATTTCCCAGTAACTCTTTGACGGAAGATAAAATATTTCTAAGTGTAAATTATAAATTTTGTTAACCGTAGATTAATGCAGCTTATCTCCCTACATATTTCTCAGAGTTTCTTACCCTCCGGAGAAAAGCGAGACAGCTGTAAATGTTTCTACGTACGTCAGTCTCTCGACTCGAAGCTTGTCGGAAATTAGAAAAGAGATAGATAGTAATACGGGATCATGCGCATATAATACGTAACGTATGTACGCCGTACGTAGAAGTATAAGCATTGCGAAGAAGACGAACGGTTGCGGTAACGAACCGCAACTTCATTTCAAACGTCAACTCTCAACGTTTCTATTTGATGTTGAGTTTTATTTATCGCGTATATACGTGCCTGTATATATATGTATAGGTATATGTATAAGACGCCGCGTTGTCTCAGGTTGCGGACGTAGATCATGTTCGCTACGATCTTGGATTTTTTACTTTCGTGTTATTTTTTTACAAGACCAACGGACATAACCAGAGGAATATAATACACATTTTCACAGGTTTTGCTCCGCGACGTTTTGGAAAATAATAAAAACGTCAAGGTATAATAAGGTAATAATTACGTCGTACAAACGTAATATCTCGGGACGAGAGATATAACCTCAACGTCAATTATCAGCTGTTACACATACCTGCATAAAATAATCGGCAAGGTCTTTTTTTTCCCCCCCCCTTGTTCTTTTTCTTTACAACGATTGCCGCGAACGACGAAAGCTTGTATGTCGCGGGTGAGTTAATATTATTCATAATACTATAAACAAAATGAATACAAATCTAACGCGACAAGGCGGAGAAAAAGATACGACGCGTGATATAATTACGTGTAGTACATCGAAGAGCGGCAAATAGATGTACAAAAGCCTCGCGACTCAAACATTCCAAGGTGTTCGGTGTGTGGTAAACGCGGGGTATATAAGAGATGTAACAATTCGCTAGAGAAATGGAGGCTGAGGCTCTCGAACGGCAGCAGCTGGGTGGTTGTAATATAAATATAAACAACGGTTCATTAACGACCGTTAAATCGCAACACAACAAGTTATTCGCGTCTCGAAACGCCGACGGCGGTTCGAAAATACATTACGTAACAATTCCAGCAGCAGCAACAGCAACAGAACTAGCTTCCTCAGCGGTGCAGACTTTTGTCTATAAAGCGTTACGACTACGCCGTAGCTCCGATTCGAGTGCATTCGCAGCTACATAGGAAAACACAAACACAACAGCGTGTTTTCGATTTCGTATGCAGGTTAAACCGGCTTGTTTAGTTTTTCGCTCGCTGGTGATACACGCCGGGTTAATTATGAATAAAATCGAAATTTGCGTCCCTTGGCAGAAACCGATCGATCCAATCAGTTTGTGCGAATATGTATTAAAGAACAAGACAAATATATACATGAAGTATTGGGTAATGTCGTGATTATTATTCGTTAAAAATGCGTATCAAACTTGATACTGAATTCTTTTTTTCCAAAGTTACAACACACACACACACACACACACACACCTATGATGACTCCCGCGACAATGTAGACTGGAGATTTTAGTTATACGTGTTATTACATAACGTCGCAAAGCACGAAAGGAAGGTCGGTTATTCAACTAATCACGCGTGAAAGATGAGGAAAAAGAATAAGGAAGAGAGAACAGGCACATACAGACACAAAAAAGATAAAATACTGTGAATAAAAAAATCGGCCTTCCACGTTTAGAAATTTTTTACACGCGTAAAGGTATCGCATATATAAATGGAAAAAAACAAAATCCACGGAGAAGCTGGAAAGAAAAGACACAACGAGGACCAAAAAAAACTGTTTCGTTTGCGAAAGTCTGCCAAGAGGTAAGAATATCGGCGAACCAACTAACCAAAGAGATTGACCATAGGAATCCGATTCGCGATAGGTTACACACGCACGTATGTGTGTGTATATATATATACACACATAAATACATACATAGATGGGTATGATGGATAACCGAGCTCAATAGATGACTATAATTATTGCGGCATTACGAAAGAGCGAAGAAGCCTGTTTGCGATGATTGATCAGTCATCATAGAGGCCGACCTTGCCCGGCGCCTGCCTGCGTAATTTTCTATTTAAGGTACATAACCGTCATGTAATTTAAGTATGTGCGCCTGCAGCGGTATCATCAGCTTCTGCATCATTATTGATAAAAAAAAAGTATACAGCTATTATTATCTCGCAGGACGGATCATTAAAATTCTAGAGTCTTATAAGACGTTACAGTACCTACGCTTTCGTATACCTACGTATATCTGTACCATTGAAAATCTGACTTAATTTTTCGTCCCTCCGATTGAGCGGATCCCGATCATCCCCGTGTCCTTTCGTCCCATCTCCCCGCGCGTTACGAACGAGTACGGAAGACACTAAGAAAAAGTTGTTTGAAAACTCGAGATACCGCTTGAGTAAGAGGAGGTGGACCTCGCCAGTTCGCGAATCTCTATAAATTCTCTTTCGAAGGGTCAGTGGTCCGCTCTTCTTTGGCGCGTGCCCGAGAGATGGAAGGAAGGAAGGAAGGAAGGCAAAAAGGAAAGAAGGGAGGGAAGGACGCTGCATCGCGAGAGAAGGACGGAGTCCATATAGTCATATCACCGTCCATGTGTGGGAAACCCGGAAAGCGGAAAGCGGAAAGCAAAGAGAACTTCGGCCCAATAAACATTGCTGGTAAATAAATCGTAAGAAATTCGTCGAAAAATAACGTTGTATATAGTTGAATAATCGTTCAGCACATACGTTTTTTCTCGTCAAAAATGTCCGCCCTGATATAGGTTTTTTCGACTGCGCTCATCAACGTTTTCTGTTAGTGATTATGATCCGGATATTCCACGGTTGAAGTAAACGTCGAAATTACGGTTTTCGGAAACGTAATGAAACAAGTATGAAAGAACGCAATTTAAATGTTAACGTAGACGTTTAATATATACCTGTTATAGCCACCATTTTTCGTGGTTCAAACACGTTTAATAAGCGTGTTCATTGGAAAATTTTTTTTATAATAATACACGTACTTAATGTGTGTTGATTTAACGTAAAAACGATATCCGTAAACAATTATTATACGTTTAATTGAATACACTTAATCGAATATCACGCGGTTCCGATAAACGTGTAACAACCAACTTGAGAATATGTTTTCGGTATAATTTTTCATGTACTATATTAATGCACAAGCTGTTAAAAGCTTCTTGTATGGTCAATATGGACTTATCTCAGGGGTTAGATGATACAGCAACGCTCACATTCTTAGCTATTTCAGTAATGGTAACTTGCACCAATTAAATGATATTAATTATTTTACATCCACACCTATGTATTCTTATGAGAAATACAGGACAACTAAATGAGATAAAGCACACACCTTTGCGAAACATGATATATATTTATTATAAGGTACTTTCATCCAAGGCAACAATGACAATAGTTACATTGCACACGTATCGAAATATCCGCTTTAACAATGTATCTGAAACATAACAGTAGTTTTTTATATACCAGTTTGTCTGTATCGTTGATGCGGACATTTTATTATGCCAACGATGTAACTGTGTGAATGTTGACTGGGATGTATAAATAAACATACAGTCTTTTACATATACGCATACCTCAATTGTACAGATGTACTCACAAGAGTATAGAAGTATAGCAAATAGTAAAATTAAGTAAACATGAACAAACAAAAACTTATATCCGATACAAGAGGTTTGATAACAAATAAAACATGAAACAAAATAATCATACAATGATTATACCCTAACGAGGAAAATTGTTAACTTTCATCTCGGGACTAGGTAAAAAATCACAATCCTGACAAAGTAAAACAATAAAAAGTATTGGCACATTATTTCAACACAGAACACAGATGCTATAGAGGGCGTCTTCTAGGTACGCAGTACGCAAGTTTTAACCAATATTGGACCGCAGTTGGAGTATTAACTTTCCTGATATCACTGCTAATCCGTGAAACTTGACTGGGATGTAATATATACACAGTCTTTTACAAATACCTACATTGCATAGATCAGTTATATCGAAGGCTCACATAAACACGGACGTGCACTGACCTCGGAAGTTGGTCAAATTAGACTGATTCACTGATCGCGTGAGCTGAGAGCCTTCGCGAACGGTGGTGGGAGGGCATTCTGGCGCGTCGTCCTCGGCTCTCAGCGTGCAGGAACCGTACGAGTTACAACACGCTGACCTAGCGAGCCAATCAGAGGCAGAAGAAGAGGCGCGAGTATTTCACGCTAGGACATTCTCGATTCTTCGCGACCGCTTGTCGTTTGACACATGCGCTCATTATACGTATATGTAACATCCATGGTACACGAGCTTCATCTACGGCCACTCGCTTTGCTAGCATGGGTTATTCCAATATATACATTATGGTATAGGAAAACGTATGTTTTACAATTAATAAAGACGCCGCGAAGGGATGCACTTATATGCTCAACTACGTAATTTCTTGGTGACCTTTGTAAAAAAATCTGTTCATCGATTTTTCAACTTTTTTTCCTATGTTGGGAAATTAACAATAACACAAGGAAAAGAATTTGAAAAAATGGAGGTAACATATTGTTCTACTTTACAATATTACGTAGAATAAAATTATCACTTCTAGTGTTATGTCACCTGAATTTTTTCATATTTTTGATGATACTTACTAGTTTATCGAATGAAAAAAAAGATTGGAAATCGAATGACCAGTTGTTTACAAAATTTAAGGTAATCAGAAAAACGTGCTGAGGAGGATAACAAAACGTTGAATTTTAGTCACTGCTAACATGAGAAAAACTTGAATATAATGATTATAGTTCCAAATTCAAACATCGCAATATGTAAGTAAATGATGTAAAAGTTGATTCCTGCCCTCACTATGTTGAAAAGGGTAGTATTCTTGGATATGAAGGTCAGAAAGGTACGAAACAAATCTTGTTTACGTTTCGGCCCGAGTAGGTATATAATTCTGTGTATCGATATGACAAGTCTATGTACGACGTAATTTTCACGTATCACATGTGATCAGTAGATCAAAAGTGTATTGACTTAATTATTAAACAATTAATGAGAACATATTGGCAAGGTATGGTAACTATACGAAACGTTAAACTTGTGTTACTGGTGAAGGAATAAAATATGTATATTAGCTGTTCATGAGACTAGAAATATAATGGATTTTACCACACGTTTATACTACGGATCTCGCTTACCACAATAAAACGTTGATGATGGAACGCAGAAATTTTGTATTTTAATACCTACAAATATACCGATTTTTAACGAATTTAAATTGACAATTGAGCTAGTAAACAAAACGTTGATTATTAGTCTAGAAACCGTTGTTTAAATGTTGTAGAAAAGCAGTGAATGAAACGTTAAACTTGTGGTACCGGTGAAGGAATAAAACATGTATATTAACTGTTCATAAGACTAGAAATATAAACGGTTTTACCACACGTTTATACTACGAATCTCGCTTACCACAACAAAACGTTGACGATGAAACGTAGAAAATTTGTATTTTAATATCTACAAATATACCGGTTTTTAACGAATTTAAATTAGCAATTGAACTAGTAAACAAAACGTTGATTATTAGTCTAGAAACCGTTGTTTAAATGTACGTGTAATGAAAATCGTATAATATTTGTGGAGAGACAACGATTAATATTTTACTGAAAAATTACCGTATATCGAACACGGTAATATTTTCTACCTATACCATAATTATACGACCTTAACGTTTCTTCAACCACATTTTAACCGGCTCATGTTTACTGGGGGGTCCGTCGTCTCTGTCCTCCAAGGCGGGGGGGTCGCTTCGAGGGGGCTCCACACCCACACACGTGCACTACTAATAGTTTGTCAGTGTAGGATGAGGATGCAGAGGCTGAGGATTTTCTCCAAGTATAATAAGCGTAATATGCAGGTAAAGAAGACAGCGGAGAGACGCTGCAGGAAAGATGTAAGGATATTCGGCATCCTCGTAAACCCCTGCAGGAAACGAGTGTCTTCAATGGATCAACGACCGCCCGAAAACCCCGCGTAAATGTTCACAGAAACTGAATAACATTTAAAAACATCCCCCGAATATACGTGTCCGTGAGGATGATGTTAAGTGACTCGATCTTTACTCCTGACTTGTATAACATGCATTATACAAATTGGGCAAGGATTTCTTGCCGGAAGGATAAACGTATCGATTCTATTTTATAGACTTAATTCGTTCGAGACATTCTCCATTTCGATAAAGCGCTAACGACGAATCATGAGTACCGTTACCGCAGTCAGGCGTGTCAATGAATTAATAAGCCAAGAATGTTACGCATAGCCCGTGTTACATATTCCTTGAGATATCAATTCGGATTAGGCTATATATCAGGATACAAGACAGTGTCCAAATATCCAGACGCGTCTTAAAATTATCGCACGGCGGTGGGAAGAAGAGATAAGAATAAAACTAGGAAAAGAGCAAAGAGCGAATTCGTATGCAGCGGAATGTGCTGAATTGTAAAACCGTACGATGGAATAAACGTGTGTGTGTGCGCGCGCGCGCGCCTGGAGTTGAAAGAAAGATAATCAAAGACAGGAATCTACGTTACGAATCGTGAGGGAGTGGGTGGTTGGGTGGATGGATGGTTGGATGGATGGATGGATGGATGGGTGGTTGGGCGGTTGGGTGGCGGTTGCGCTCGACCTGTGCAACGTAATGAATGGTTGTAGGTAGAAGGCGGGGGGCAACGCCCTGCAGTGCCGACCGACCAGCTGACTCAAATGAACCAGGTCCTAGATGGCTGCAGGAGGTGTGTGTGTGTGTGTGTGTGGGTGTAGTATACTACAGTATAGTATAGTGTAGCGTAGTATAGTGGGTACCGACCAATACTAGGCGCTGCCCGCGATTCCGTTCATGTTTATGCATATACGGAGCGGAATACTGCGCCACCCACGCAGGTCGACCCAGTAAAGGCGCGGTGAGAACCCTGCCGTACATAGTTGCCGACTGAACGAAGGGTGCAGTTGGTCTGCTCAACGAACGGTTAGAGTTACGTGTAGATAATAATGGACGTGTGTGTCGTAGGTATACGACATCGCTGCATGACACCGTGGCACGAGAGCCAACCCGGGTGGTGTTTCTTGAGTATAAGCGATAATCGATCACTGCAGATTCTACGCGTACGCCACCCTGGCCGGAATTATATGACCCTCTGCGGGAGTTTTGCCCGTCTCGTTCTTGTACGTTTTTCTTTCTTCTTGTTTCGTACACAGATCCACGCGTGTAAGGACGTGTCACACTTACCCGTCACCGCAATCCATAAGACGAGAGATTCGATTTTTTGAATCAAGCATCGTGTAGTACGTACCTGGAAAAGAAAAGGAGAAACAGAGGGTTAAATTCGGTCGACGAGAAAACCAGCAAAATTATACTAAAAGTTGACGAGTATTACATTTTTTTTTTTAAGTATACTCTGTACGATTACCGTCGTACTTTTGATCAAACATAATCGTCTGACGAAATGCGGTTAAACGTCATTATGCGAAATGGATCCTAAACTTTCAAAGAATATTTTTCATTTCCGTATACATATAAAGCTGCGATGCCGATTGTTAGAATTATGGGACGAGTTCATCGATATTACGGATACGTTAACGCAGGATTTTAGCAACGTCGGTTCATTCGCTTGTAACATAAACGAGAAACTACGTCGTCATCTACAATTTTTACAATAATAATATACATGTATAATACGTGCGTTACTTTGTAATCAATTATTTTCTCCTCTTATCGTATAATATGCAGAGAAACTATCAAGCGGTTCAAACTATTCCAGCAATATAAAACGGTATATGTACAATACATCGATCACAAGTGTTTCGTACATCTGATGGGTATTAAAGTCTCGCATGCGGAAAGTAAATTTGAATTATGTCAACGAAAAACGTTACATAATATCGAAGGTTGTAAACGACCCGCGATTTGAACATTTCCAGTTACCTAAAAGCATCGCATCGATTTTATTTGTTCGTAGTTACGTAACACTTCGAACCGTATCCACATCCTGCAAGCAGCAATAGCTACAAAAAAAAAATAAATAAACATTTTCCGTTGTACCAAAAACACCGAGCACCAACGATTCATCCGCGAGTGATCCGTTCTTTACTTTATACCTGTACGAAAATCAGTCGATCTGGTTGAAACGATCGCGACGCGACAGCGTGTTTCGGGAACGAAAGCCGAGAAACGCCAAAGCAAGTATCCTTTGCGCTATGCTAGCAATATAAGGTCGGAGGTAGGTGGGTGTAGGTGGATGTAGGTGGGTATTCGGGTTCCGTGCAGGCCGCGGTGAAGATCCCTGCGTGTAGCGTGATTCGAGTGCGGGCGTCGGCCGTGACGTCAGACACGGTTAGGAGCGTCGCCCGGGCGAGTAGAGTGGAGTATCGACCGAGAGGCGGCGTCGGGACGCCGACCCCCGCAAACCGTGACGTCACGACGTCAGCTGGTACCTACGCTCGGACGATGCCGCGGCCGGAGGAAAGGCCGCTTCGCTTCGACGGCGGTTTCTAGGTGAGGCTTGACTCGACACTGAGAAAAATTTCGATTGTTACGGTAACTAGAAAAATTTAGTAAAATAGATATCGTTCAAAAAACTGTTTGAATATTGTTGGAATTAGGAAAAACGAGGTACGCCTAACCATTTTGCGCTATCGTCGATCCTTTTTTGGTCATTGCAACGCAAAATAAGTTTGTTCGATTTACTCTACTTTTTTAGTTAAACAAGGCTTTAACGTCAATTTATCGTTGCACGAGCGTTAAATTTTCGCAACGGTTGCAAGAAAATGTAGTAACAGTGATCGTAATGAGAAAGAATAGTAACGGATACTAGACTTTCCGGTAACAGCTAGAAAACTAATTTTCATTTTCTACCTAGAATTATATTGTTCGATTCTGGTAAAAATGAAAATAGTTAAGGACTGAACGGTAACCGGAACTAAAAATTTCTCTCGGTGAAGATTTCGGCGGAAGAGATGATCGAGATGACCGTTACGTCGTCAACCGCAGACCGGAAGAGACGCGCATTTTTATCTGCTCGCGATTCCATTTCCGCGTCGGATTCCCCCAATATCACTCAACTCCTAATGTTACGTAATAACGTATACGTACCACTGGAATTTTTTCGCGCGAGCATAGAGGTTCCGATTTAATCCCAGAAACGCAGTTTTCGATTCGTTCGCTTCAACGTTTTCTACACAATTATTTCGAATAATATTCAAATGGATATTTGAACGCATAACAGCTGCACTTGTTCTCTGATCGCGTGGGAAAATTCAACTCGTTTAATGATGCAAAACGAGCGGCGATTATTACGTGTCGTCGTTTATAAACTTTACGGTAGTAAATTTTGTCCTAAGCTACGGTTCGGAAGCCGCGGCCTGCCAACCGCGTTTTTACATCGTTGCAGAATTATAATTATAGGTATCAGCAGAAACGTTGAACAGCCGTTTCGTCAGTTTTTAAAAATTCAACACCAATTAAACAGCATATTGGTGATTGGCCTGGCATTTAAACGATTTCTCTTATAACGCGAATCGTAAATTAGTTGTTATAGTAGACATATGCCTCCATATGTCACGTGAAATTTTGAATATTTATTTTCTCAATGTTGTTACGTTTCTTCTTCCCAAGCGCTTGCCTCTCATTTTTTTACCTACATCATCGTCTCGAACGTTCCTATCTCAGTCGTTTATCTATAATACTTATACATGCACTGAATCGTTATATCATACCTACTACGTACTTTTTACGATGATTTAGTTTCCAGTATATATGCTAAAATTGCTTAGAGAAATAATGTTTCTTTTTCTTTCTTCTTCACATTTATTTCGCTAAGTTTCTACCGAGAACGTCGTAAATCGCATCAAATTAAGTCCGTGAAACAACAACAAATGAGTAAAGTAAATTAAATATCGTAAATTTACTCCGCTCCGCAATGACAAATTTCTCTCCCCCACACACCCCCCCGATTCTGGT